>NC_067468.1:2606250-3865000 GCF_025434085.1 Hippocampus zosterae
ATAGACAAAACACACTGTATTATTGGCCGCAGTTTTAAAGTGGTAAAACATACACCAGCTTAAACATAGGCATGAATGCGCGCACGCTAAAAATACGTTAGCTTGAAGCATACGGTAGCATGCCAAGACATACATGTACAAGCTAAAAACACATTTTTAAAAAGGCAACGGAAGCAAAACTGAGTTCCGTTGTATTTTATTTAGCCATCGTACAAAGTACTCACGTTTTTCGATCAATCATCACCCAGAAATCCAAAGTCCTCATCCATACTCCACACATGGCTCTATTTCTACATGCCTTAGAATTGTGACCCCTTCTCAGGCATGCAAAATATAACTTATTTTCATAGATGTATTTTCTCTTTTCCTCTGAAGATATTTTCATAAGCTTCTTACATTTATGTAGAGAGTGTTCTTCTCCACAGCATATACATATGCCTGGATTTTCGGCATCTCGTAAACTGTTTTCATTGGGGTCTTGATCGGCTGTAGAGGTTTGCGGACCTGGGATCCTCACCTTTGTAGCAAATGTGTTTGCTTTTGAGTGCCTACCTCCCTTTACTGTCATCTCAGTAGATTGTCTTAATAAGATAAGATAAGATATCCCTTATCTGTCCCACACTGGGGAAATTCACAGCCTCCAGCAGCAAGACTGTAGGTAGAAAGAAGAAGAAGAAAATGCATATAGACGACACTGGATTGCAAGCTATGCGTGCCTCTTTAGATATAAATGTCGCAAAGTTATGGAAACTTGGATAGTCTTTACCCTCAACTAGCTGCTCTGTGACATGACGGTTCCACCTGGATGTCACCCAATCTGGTAGTTTCACCAGCATTTTCTGGTTCTCCTCACACTCATTCAAAACTTACAGACCCTTTATGTAAGGCATAGCATTGCTACAAGTTTGGAGGAAATCGGTGAATTCTCTCAATTTGAAATATTCCTTCCCACCAATCTTTGGCCATCCGTTGAGTTTTTCTCTGAAAGCCCTCTGCACAATGAAGGAATTAGCATATCTGGTGTTGAGTCGATCCCATGGTTGCTTATAGGCTTCTTCGTCTCTTCTATAAAAATTGCCTTCAAGAGAAGATTTTGCCTCCCCTGCTATGTACCTTTCTAAATAAAACAACCAATCTGCAGGGTTTGAGCATTGCCTCTCTATCAGAGCTTTGAAGCTTGTACTCCACTGGTTGGTGGGATGCCTTACTGCATGCGCAGGTGGAACAGGCCTTGATATAGTCCTGTGCATCTTTGCGTAGCTCCGGCCACCAAAACCGCTGCGACACGAGGTCCAAGGTCCGGTTCACCCCTGGATGGCATGCCACCTTAGACGTGTGCCCCCACTGTAACACCTCCGCGAGCAGAGGTGGGGGTACAAAAAGTCTCCCTGCCGGACAACCAGCCGGGACTTGAATTCCGTTCTGGGCCTCCTTGACCCTACGTTCGACGGCCCACCTCAGTGCCCCCACAATACAATGGTCCGGAACAATGCTTTGGGGTTCATTGCTCCTCTCCGCGGGATTATGGATACGGGAGAGTGCATCAGGACGAATGTTCTTTGAGCCAGGGCAGTAGGTGAGTGTTAAATTAAACCGAGCGAGTAGAAGCGCCCACCGTGCTTGCCGGGAGTTTAGTCTCTTGGCAGAGCGGATGTAGGCAAGGTTCTTGTGATCAGGCGCCGACAGGTATGGCAGCCTCGATCACACGCTCCCTAGTATTAGTTCCCTAGTATCTCTGCCAAACAAGATGGATGAACTTCTTCTCCTCACAAAGACCAACAAAACCTTTGCACGTTCTGCTGCGCTCTGCTTCACTGAAACCTGGCTCAGTGACCGCCATCCAGATCCCGCGCTACATCTACCCGGCTTCCGCCTTCTCCGAGCTGATCGCGACACGGAGCTATCAGGGAAATCGAAAGGTGGTGGGATTTGCTTCTATATCAACGAAGAATGGTGCACTGATGTCACGAAGCTCGACGCACACTGCAGCCCGGACCTGGAGTCGCTGTCTTTAAACTGCAAGCCATTCTACTCGCCACGTGAGTTCACCTCCTTTTTACTTGTCGGTGTTTACATTGCGCCACAAGCTAACGCTAACACGGCGATACAAACGCTAGCCGAACAAGTAAACAAACTCGAACTAAAATACCCAGAGTCACCCCTGATCATTTTGGGCGATTTTAATAGAGCACATCTTAACCGTGAACTTCCCAGATATAAGCAGCACATCGACTGTTTCACCAGAGAAGGCAACATTCTAGACCACTGCTATACAACAATCAAAAATGCATACCGATCGGTCGCCCGTGCAGCTTTGGGTCTTTCTGACCACAATTTAATCCACTTAATACCTACATACAGACAGAAACTCAAATGTGTTAAACCGGTTGTTAAGACTGAAAAAATGGACAGATGAGGCAAAGCTAGCTCTACAAGAATGCTTAGACTGCACTGATTAGGGTGTCTTTGAAACTTCAACGGGCACACTGGATGAATACACAGACAATGTAACATAATACATCAGTTTCTGTGAGGACATGTGTGTACCAACGAAGTCCTTCCGCTCCTTCAACAATAACAAGCCATGGTTTACTCCCAAACTCCGGCAACTCAGGAAAGAGAAAGAGGCCGCATTTAGAAGTGGAGATCGGGCACTGTACAAACATGCCCGAAACCAATTGACAAAGGAAATTAACATCGCAAAGAGAAGCTATGCAGAGAGGCTGAAAAACCAGTTCTCTGCTAACGACCCTGCATCTGTATGGAATGGCCTGAAAGCAATCACTAACTATAGAATGCCACCCCCCCAAACAGTGAACAATAAGGGTCTTGCTAATGAACTAAACATGTTTTTCTGCCGATTTGAAAAGGACACCCCCATTTCCCACACACACACACCTCGACCAGAAACCACTCTACCTACCCCCCCACCTTCTTTTTCTCCACTACAGATCCACGAACAGGACGTGAGACGGCTCTTCAAGCAGCAAAAGATCAAGAAAGCTCCGGGGCCCGACAAAGTGTCCCCCTCCTGCCTGAAAGTCTGCGCTGACCAGCTGGCTCCGGTCTTCACACAAATCTTCAACAGATCCCTGGAGCTGTGTGAGGTCCCTTCCTGCTTCAAACAGTTTACCATCATCCCAGTTCCCAAGAAATCGCCAACATTGGAACTGAACGACTATAGGCCTGTCGCCCTGACGTCTGTGGTCATGAAGTCCTTTGAACGCCTTGTGCTGAACCACCTAAAGAACGTCACTGGACCCCTGCTGGACCCTCTCCAGTTTGCCTACCGAGCAAACAGGTCTGTGGAAGACGCAGTCAACATAGGTCTGCACTACATGCTCAAGCACCTCGACAGCACAGAGACCTACGCAAGAATTCTGTTTGTGGATTTCAGCTCTGCGTTCAACACCATCATCCCGGAACTCCTCACCCCCAAACTACTCCACCTCGGTGTGTCCCCTACGATCTGCCAGTGGATCCTCAGCTTCCTGACGGGACGGACACAACAGGTGAGACTGGGAGCAACAACATCATCAATACGCACCACCAGCACTGGAGCCCCACAGGGATGTGTCCTCTCACCACTGCTCTTCTCTCTCTACACAAACGATTGCACCTCAACAGATCCAGCTGTCAAAATCATAAAGTTTGCAGACGACACCACGGTCATCGGTCTCATCAAAGACGGCGACGAGTCTGCGTACCGCCAACAAGTGGAGCAGCTGGAGCTCTGGTGCGGCCGACACAACCTCGGGCTGAACACGCTCAAGACTGTAGAGATGATCGTGGACTTCAGGAAACATTCTTCTCCTCAGTTGCCCCTCACACTATCCAACTGCCCTGTGTCAACCGTCGAGACCTTCAAGTTCCTCGAAATCACAGTCTCCCAGGACATGAAGTGGGAAGTCAACACCATCTCCATCCTGAAAAGGGCCCGGCAGCGGATGTACTTCCTGAGGCTGCTGAGGAAGCATGGCCTGCCACAGGAGGTGCTACGACAGTTCTACACGGCAGTCATCGAATCAATCCTGTGTTCTTCCATCACGGTTTGGTTTGGGGCCGCCACAAAAAAGGACAAAATCCGACTTCAACTGACAGTTAGGACGGCAGAAAAATCGTTGGCACCGCCCTACCCACTCTTGAGGACTTGCACACTGCAAGAATCAAGACAAGGGCACGGAAAATCCTCCTGGATCCCCCGCACGCTGCCCACCACCTTTTTCAGCCACTCCCCTCAGGCAGACGCTCCAGATCCATGCGCACCAAATCCAATAGACACTTAAACAGCTTCTTCCCTCTAGCCATTAACTCCTTAAACAGTCACTGACATAGTCACTCTTCTTGCACCACAAAATGGTACTACAAAACTACTGGTTACTCTAAAATGGTTCATTTAAGGTTCAATGATTTTGTTGTTTACGATGATACTAGTGCAGCGTGTTATACCAGAGACAAATTCCTTGTGTGTTCTACATACTTGGCCAATAAAGATGATTCTGATTCTGATTCTGATCGGTGTACACCGTGAATGGCTCTTCGGTTCCTTCGAGCCAATGTCGCCATTCCTGCAGTGCCAAAACTACTGCTAGCAGTTCCCGGTTTCCCACGTCGTAGTTGGCCTCGGCTGGGCTGAGATGACGAGAGAAAAAGGCGCAAGGGTGAAGTCTTTGGTCGACTGGGGATCGCTGGGATAATACGGCCCCCACGCCGGATTCCAACGCGTCCACATCTACAACAAATAGATAGGATGGGTTAGGATGCTGCAGTACTGGAGGGTTCGTGAAGGCCTTTTTTAATTCTAAGAACGCGTTGTCAGCATCAGTGTCCCACCTAAAGGCGATCTTGACAGAGGTTAACCGGGTCAAAGGCAGGGCTCTCTGGCTGTAGTTACGAATGAAGCGGCGGTAAAAATTAGCGAAACACAGGAAACATTGCAACTGCTTTCTATTGGTTGGCGTGGGCCAGTCTACTACGGCCTTAACTTTGGCTACGTCAGATCTCAGCTGACTCCTCTCGATAATAAAACCCGGAAATGAGATGGACTAGATGTGAAACTCGCACTTCTCTGCTTTTACGAATAAGCGGTTTTATAATATCCGATGCAAAACTAGTTTGACATGGTGCTGATGTTCAGTAAGATTCCGGGAAAAAATCAATATATCATCCAAATACATGAAACAAAATAGGTTCAGAAAATCCCTTAAGACATCATTAATGAGGCACTGAAAGACCGCGGGCGTATTGGTTAGTCCAAATGGCATGACTAAATATTCGAAGTGCCCTAAAGGCGTCTTGAATGCTGTCTTCCATTCATCCCCCTCCCGAATTCGAACCAGATGGTAAGCGCCTCGTAAATCGAGTTTGGAGAAGATGGTGGCAGATTGGAGGGGGGCGAACGCCGAATCTAACAACGGAAGTGGATACTTATTCTTGATTGTGATATCGTTAAGGCCACGATAATCAACACACGGGCGTAACGACTTGTCTTTCTTTTCGATGAAGAAGAACCCAGTGGAGATTTAGACGGCCGAATGAGGCCAGCCGAGAGTGAGCTATCGATATATTCCCTCAGAGCCTCTTGTTCCGGCTGTGAGACCTGATATAATCGGGACGTCGGGAGTGGGGCGTTGTCTATTTGGTCGACTGCGCAGTCATATGGCCGGTGAGGCGGCAAGGACTGTGCATGGTCTTTACTAAATACTATATATATAATAGTAATAGGGTCGGCCCTCTATTTTATGCCGCCGAACGCAAACAGTGGGTATAGCAAAATGAGCCCCAATTCTCGATCGCAAGACGTTACAAGGAAATGACAGGGTTATGTTCACGCAGCCACGGAACCCCCAAAACGAATGGTACGGATCGAGACCGCATGATATAGAACCTTTGGTACTCTATGTGATTGCCCGATAATTTTAGTTTTACTGGCCCGGTGATTTCCTTTACTTCCGCCAAGAGTCGCCCGTCAAGATTGTGATCCCGCTTTGTTTCTCTTAGGACCTCAACTGGGCAACCCAGTTCCTTAGCTAAGTTGGGGTCTAAAAAACAATTGTCCGCCCCAGAGTCCACCAAGGCACGAATAGTAATGACCCGTAAAGGACCATAGAGACTACTGTCCAACTCAAGTCTTCGCGGATGTCCCGGACGGGACTCCTCCCATCTCGACTCCCGCGACGCAATACAGGACACAAACTCACAGTTTTCGGGGCGCCCGGACGGGCAGGCTGGTGTCATGGAACAGTTAGCAACACAGTGTCCAGGTTGACCGCAGTAGAAGCAGGCCCGATCCCGAATCCGACGCTCTCTCTCCGCTGGTCCCAGGCGTCCGCCTCCCAGCTGCATGGGCTCCTCCTCTGCGTCGGCTGGGTCGGAACACGAATGATGCTCGGGTCCAGATGGTCGCCAGGACTCGTGTTCAGCCGGCCGACGACCCGCACGTCGGGGTGGAAAACGGGTAGTTCCTCGTTCTTCCATGCGTTCCCTCTCACACTCCCGCATGCGGTTGTCCACAACGAGGGCCAGATCGATGAGCTCCTCCAAGTTGGTGCTATCATCGCGGGTTGCCAGTTCGCCCTTTAACGCAACACTTAACCCGCGGCGAAACAAACCACACAGGGCGCGGTCTCCGTAACCGCTACGGGCGGCCAAAATGCGAAAAGAGATGGAGTATTCGGCAACGGATTGTCGTCCTTGCCGAATAGCTAATAGCCGACCTTCGGCCTCCCTTCCCATAACCGGATGTTGAAACACGCGACGAAACTCGGCGACAAACTCTGGGAAGGAAGACCGAAGCCCGGGTTGAGCATTGCTGATCTCTACTGCCCAAGACGCCGCCTGACCAGTCAACAGGCTCATAATGAACGCCACTTTTGTGCTATCTTTCTTGTACGTAGCAGGTTGCTGGTCGAATATAAGAGAGCACTGGTGTAAGAACTGTTTGCAGAGTGCCTGCCCCCCCCCGTAACGAGGGGGGTGGGGGAGACTGGGCTCTCGCCCTACGATCGGGGAAGAGGGTGTCCCGGTTGTAACCGCAGGGACCCTTGGGGGTGGCGTTTCTCGGGGGCTCGTGTGTTCCATTTGTGAACACAACATTTCCAGCCGCTGGGCTAAGACGGCGACTGCCTCCCAGAGCTCCGTACTGTACGTATTTTACTGTTGTGATTTTTTTTGGGGGGGATACACCTGTATTGCAGTTTTTTTATATAAACAGTTTTTGGACAGTATATTTTTGTATTTTATTGATTGTGTTGTTACACGTGCATTTTGTCAACATACTTGCAGGTTCATAAAGGACATGTACCATTCTCATTTCCCAAATGAGGAATTTCTGTTATCAGGACAAATTGGACAGCGCAAACACGAGTCCGTACTAGAGAATATTTACTGT
Organism: Hippocampus zosterae; assembly: GCF_025434085.1. Lineage (NCBI taxonomy): Eukaryota > Metazoa > Chordata > Actinopteri > Syngnathiformes > Syngnathidae > Hippocampus > Hippocampus zosterae. Next base: position 2,613,641 of record NC_067468.1, read on the forward strand.
ACCGCAAGGCTAGCCTAATGCTACTCACGTAGTCATGGCTAATGAAGGGAGTGGAAAGAGAAAAGGAGGGGGGCTGGCTGTCTTCGTGAACGACAAATGGTGCAATCCGGGGCATATCACGATCAAAGAAAAACTCTGCAGCCGGGACATTGAACTGCTAGCCATTAGCCTCAGGCCCCATTATCTCCCGAGGGAATTCTCACACGTCATAGCTGTACAGTGTACGTCCCCCCCGTCGGCTAATGTCGATGCAGCGTGTAATGCCCTGATGACTATCTCTGTCGTCCTCCCTTTCAACCTTCACGCAGTATGTAACCTGTGCCACTAGAGACAATAAAATTTTTTACTTGTTTTATGCCAACACCAAGGAGGCATATACACCCCACTCCCTCCCCCCTCTTGGAAGAGCAGACCACAACTTGGTATTTCTCAAGCCTCTGTACAAACCCCTGTGCTACAGGCAGCCAGCTGTGACCCGAATGGTCAGGAAATGGTCCACGGAAGCTTAAGATGCTCTGCGGGACTGCTTTGACACAACCAGGTGGGAGCTCTTCAGCGAGGTTCGTGGGGACGCACTCACTGACACCATCACGGACTACATACACTTCTGTGAGGAGAACACCGTGCCCACCAGAACTGTGCGGTGTTTTTCCAACAACAAACCATGAATTAATCCCGACATAAAGCCCCTCCTGATGGAGAAGAAGAGGGCTTTTATGTCGAGAAACAGACAGGAGCTGATGGCCGTGCAGATCCAGCTGAGAAGACATACAGTCGGAAATTGGAGGACCAGCTACAGGCCAGCAATGTCACTGGTGTCTGCAGGGGCCTGAAAACCATTTCAGGCAACAACAGCCCAAAGACATTGACTGAGAAGGACAAGGACTGGGCGGATGAACTGAACCGTTTTTTCAACCGGTTCGACCAAACGTCTGTCCCTTCCCCTCAACCACCAGCTACACCCACTGTTACTGAGGACTTCTTCTCCTCCCCCTCCTCTTTCTACCAGCTCACAACAACCCAGTCTGTAACCTGGTTCCTGCCTGTCACAAAAGAGCATGTGAGGAACTGAAATGTGAGGAACACAGCAGGACAAGATTAGTTCCCGGCTCCTCTGCACCTACTCTGACCAGCTGTGTGACATTGTCCAGCACATGTTCAACCTGAGCCTTAAGATGGGCAGAGCTCCACAGCTATGGAAAACTTCATGCCTGGTCACAGTACCAAAGAACCCCCACCCTAAAGAGCTGAACAGTTAACAACACCATTCAACCTTATCTCAACTTGCACCATCGCACACTCATTTCACTTGTATAGACTTGGCAAATGTTTTCTTTTGCATCCCGCTTGATAACTCCATGATGGAGTATTTCGCATTCACATCGAATGGCATGTCCTGGGTATCACAGTCTCCCAGGACATGAAGTGGGAAGTCAACACCATCTCCATCCTGAAAAGGGCCCGGCAGCGGATGTACTTCCTGAGGCTGCTGAGGAAGCATGGCCTGCCACAGGAGGTGCTACGACAGTTCTACACGGCAGTCATCGAATCAATCCTGTGTTCTTCCATCACGGTTTGGTTTGGGGCCGCCACAAAAAAGGACAAAATCCGACTTCAACGGACAGTTACGACGGCGGAAAAAATCGTTGGCGCCGCCCTAGACAAGGGCACGGAAAATCCTCCTGGATCCCCCGCACCCTGCCCACCACCTTTTCCAGCTACTCCCCTAAGGCAGACGCTACAGATCCATGCGCACCAAATCCAGCAGACACTTAAACAGCTTCTTTTCTCTAGCCATTAACTCCTTAAACAGTCACTGACATAGTCACTCTTCTTGTACTACAAAATGGTACTACATGGTACATAAATGGTACTGGTTACTCTAAAATGATGATTCAATGAAGTTCAATGATTTTGTTGTTTACGATGACACCATGTTTCAGACTTCGCTGAACTCACTCGCCCTTTGCGCGCCATGGTTATGACCAAGGCATACGAAACCTCTAACTCACTCTCTTACCTGGACTTCTGATGCAGACCAACAGTTTATCAGCTTGAAACAATTTCTGTCCTCTACGGCCTCGTTGGCAATTCCAGACTACATCAAAATGTTCTTTCTTGATGTGTCTGAAAAATCAAGCAGTGTATCTGCTGTGCTTTTTCAGAAAAGGGGAGATAGTGAACGATACACTTGCTTGTATGCATCCACTCCACTTGACAAATATGAACAACGACATCCTTTATGTGCGGCTTTTGCCTCAGCTCTTGCTCGGCTCGTTCAGAAAACATCGTACATAGTTTTACATCATCCACTCACTATCCGCACATCACACAGCACTGTACAATACGTCACAAGCCAGGCATTCACCATGACAGGAGGGAGACAAAGAAAATCGAGACAATACTAACCCAACCCCACATCTTGTTTACACACGAAGGTGTAAACAATATGGCGGAAGGAATGATGGAAGGAAAACCACACTGCTGCACACTGCGGAGAGTGGACGAAAACACGCACAGAGAACTGAATGAGACACCATTGAATAATCCAGACATGATACCGTTTACAGATGGGTGTTGCTTCAAAGGAGAACAAGGACTCCAGTCGGGATTCGCTGTGACACGAATGGCGGATGACGACTTCACGGCAGTTGTAGCAAAAAGACTTAACAGGTCCTCAATCAGCACAGAGAGCTGAACTGATTGCAGTTCAAACACCTTTAACGCTAGCCCAAGGAATAACTGCCAACATTTACACTGACTCAGCATATGTGAACATGGTAATACACACGGCTATGGCTGAGTGGCAACGAAATGATTTTGTGACTGCTGTAGGAACGCCGATTAAGCATCATCAAGACATCCTAGCATTGTGAGATGCTTAAATGCTGCCCAAAGCAGTGGCCATCATTAAATGCAAAGGACATTCCAAACACCCAAACATTGTAGCAGAAGGAAATTATTCGGCCGATAAGGCGGCAAAAGAGGCAGCAGGCTATCTTCCCATATTGCAACTAATGGTCAGTGAGAATGAATTAACCGATAGGGAAGAGGTGAATGAGGATACAGTCAAGTTGTGGCAAGAGCAAGCCAATCCGGAAGAAAGGAGTGTGTGGAAGTCGAAAGGGGGTACAAAGAGTGATAATGGAATATGGAAAAGGGTGGGAAATGCATCCCACCACAAAAACAGTTGAAACAGTTGATAAGTGAAGCCCAGCCGTGGATGAAACACTAAGACGACATCTTGTGGTACCCTTTCATGAGAACGATTGTAAAAAGCGAACTACAGAACTGTAGTGTTTGCAGTAGTTACAACAGCATGCCTACGAAGAAGCCACCACAAGGCACTCACGATTCGGACGTGATTGCTCCTGGTCAAGTGGTTTCGATGGATTTCACTGACATGATCAAACCAGTGTCAAGATACAGGTATTTGTTGGTAATAGTGCATTCTTTTTCAGGATGGCCAGAAACCTATCCATGCAAAACTGAAACAGTGAACGCTGTGGCTAAACGATCAATCATTACATTCCAACTCATGGGTTCCCAAAGAAAATCAGGTCCGATAACGGAACTCATTTCAAAAACAAACATCTACAAGAAGTAGAAAAGGCCCTGGATTTGAAACACTCTTTTGGTTCAGTGTACCACCCACAGTCCCAAGGCCAAATTGAAAGAATGAACAGGAACATCAAAGAAAAGTTAGCAAAAGCTAAGCTAAATTGGGTACAGGCTCTCCCAATTGCCTTAATGAATGTAAGGATGTCACTAAATTCAGCCAAAGGGTGGACACCATTTGAATGTCATACCAACAGACCGTTTCCGGCACCAACAGCTCCAATGGAGGAATTGCAGGTGGAGGAACCACCTGGGCTGTGACACCTGACCTTTACGTTCTCCAGCCTGACCGAAAAACGTTCCGATGCTCCACCACTAATGAATGATTGTGAACTTGTGTGGTTAAAGGTTCTGGAAAGGAAGTGGTCGGAACCAAGGTGGGCGGGTCAATACAAGGTGACGGAGAGAACTTCATCTGCTGCTCGCCTGCAAGGAAAGAGGGACACGTGGTTCCACTTGACGTCTACCAGACCAACTCGAGGCCCAACACGGATCAGCTTCCATCACATCAACAGCCAGAGAGACCAGCCTGGGACGACTACAACGCCTGACGACTTTGAAGCTCGACGAATCCTGAACAGAGCCAGACGATTCCAGATTGAACCCAACTACAGACAACGCAAGAGCAACTCCCACCCAGGAAAACTGCAATCCAACAGTAGCTGACCTCACATCGAAGTGATTGACCTAAACTCCAATTCATGGATGGAGAGAGCTGTAGCAGCTCGTGAGGCGTACAACGACACTGACTGCTGAGTGTGTATGGTGCCCAGACCAATGATGTATCTAGTGACCCCAACTGACAAAAGGCCGAGCAGATATGTGGTGGTACTGCGGCAACGCCAGACTGTTCAACATCCTCCCAGGAGCCTGGACCGGACGTTGCGCCCTGGTGTCGACTATTTACCCCATTTTGGTTGTTCCCCTGACACCGCATAAAGACATTTCTGTTCCATCACCTAGCATTTTTAAGCGCGTTCGCAGAGAATTGAACACCCCTCATCCCTTTTCAAATTCTCCAATATACAGTCTTTTGACACCATAGGAGTTCCACGGGGAGTTCCCGACGAGTAAAAATTGGTAGATCAAGTAGCTGCGGGTTTCAAAAACATTCCCATTATCGCTGCGATATTCCCGATAACTCAGAACAAAAGTGTAAATAGGATAAATTACCTACACTACAATCAACAACGACTCGCGAATTTTACCAGGGATGAATTTGAGGCAGTACATGCCCAATTGGCAGCAACCTCCCTGATGACAATGCAAACACTTCACCCGAGTGTCCAAAACATGCGCCCACAATCCGATGATACAACCACAAAGTCAATCATCGAACTGCGGCCTGGGGTGTCCTGGTGCCAAGGGCACATACGGATACCCTTGTGTTTGAACAAGATGTTCGTTATGGACAATCCATGACGAGCACAGAAGTCCAACAACAATACACCACTCGAGTTCTGATCGGGGCGGCCGTTCCTCCCAATCACGCCCTTCCAGGTCTCGCTGTCATTGCCTACGTGAGCATTGAAGTCCCCCAGCAGAACAAGGGAGTCCCCAACAAGAGTACTCTCCAGCACAACCTCCAAGGACACCAAAAAGTGTGGGGACGCTGAGCTGCTGTTTGGTGCACATACAACGGTCAGGACCCGTCCCCCCAGCTGAAGGCGGAGGGAGGCAACCCTCTCGTCTAATGGTGTGAACCCCAATGTACAGGCACTGAGCCGGGGGGCAATGAGTATGCCCACACCTGCTCTGCGCCTCTCACTGTGAGCAACTCCAGAGTGGAAGAGAGTCCAACCCCTCTCGAGAGAACTGGTACCAGAATCCAGGCTATGTGTGGAGGCAAGTCCGACTATATCCATTCGGAACTTCTCTTATTCCACCCGACCCCTTTGGCCCCTCCCATGGGTGGTGAGCCCATGAGATGGGGGACCCACATTGCTTCTTCGGGCTGAGCGTAGGTGGGGCTGAGGTCGGGGGCTGGGTGTAGGCCCGACCACCAGGCGCTCGCCAACGAGCCCCACCTCCAGGCCTGCCTCCAGAGGAAGCCCAGATGACCCGCGTCCAGGCAAGGGAAACTGAGATCCATTAATTTTACTCATTATAAGGGGTCTTTGAGCTGTGCTTTGTCTGGTCCCTCACCTAGAACCTGTTTGGCATGGGTGACCCTGCCAGGGGCATAAAGCCCCAGACAACTTAGCTCCTAGGATCATTGGGACACACAAACCCCTCCATCCATAAGGTGAGAGCTCATGGAGGGGACAAAGATTCAATTTTTAAGAATGTTATCAAAACGGTCGAAAATGTCAACATTTTAGGCGTTCTGGGCACCTCAGGTCAATAAGGAGAGGAGATCAAAATGTGATATTTGAGAGGCATTTTCATTGGTAATGGAACATTCGATCTGGATGCCAGTACTTTGGTTGTATCCCCGGCATGGCCTAGTGTGTCGACAACCTGGTGTGGTTGTGCGAGCATCCAGATTGATTTTTTTTAAATGATTCTTTTTTAAATATCAGGTGAAATTGATGTAGATTTACCATTGAATTTATTTTCTATCTCCACTTGAGAACGCTTATTGGTGCTGGTCTGAGAGTTCTTTTTCTTCCTCGGTGAATTTTTACCCGACAGCCAAGAAATTACTTATTTTATAGTGTTATTATTTTCTTTTAACTTACCGGTAAACAAATGACGTTTATGCATTAGTGGAGGTCCTTTTATTTTGAAGGGAGCAAACGCCGCTCGCTGGCGACTGATTACCGTAATGCACAGTATTGACAATCGCAGTGGCGGCTCACTTGACTTCGATTTTGCGAGTGGAGGCTGGCTTGACCGCAGTGAGTCGCCCTTGCCAATATGGCCGCAAAGTTGTGTTGGCATGGAATTTAGGACTGTTTCCTAAATGAAGATGCTGTGTCTGCATGGCCGTTAAATCGCTTTCAAGTGACGTCATTTGGCTCTGGGAAGAATTGGCTACGCGGGACCGTCCAGAAATTATATTTTCCAGGCTGACTCCCGACCACATCCAAAAATATCCTGATTTCAGCATCTGCGTGCCCGTTAAATCGCTTTCAAGTGACGTAATTTGCCTGTGGGAAGAATTGGCGTCGTGGGGCCGTCCAGAAAATATATTTTCCAGGCTGACTCCCGACCACATCCAAAAAATATACTGATATCTCTCTTTTGAAAGATGAGGAGAGATTACAGTGACGAGATATTCACCCACAACAAGTAGATAGATAGATCGATAGATAGATAGATAGATAGATAGATAGATAGATAGATAGATAGATAGATAGATAGATAGATAGATAGATAGATAGATAGATAGATAGATAGATAGATAGATAGATAGATAGATAGATAGATAGATAGATAGATAGATAGAAGCGTTCACATTCTGTTTGCTTTGGTTGTTGGCAATGGTAGTCATCTAATTACTACTACAGTTCAAAGTTTAATCACATCTGCCATAATGGCAAAGTATGAGACCTTTTAGTGACAAAAATTGTCACAAATTGACAAAGGTATTTAACAAAAATCAGTAAAACACATTTTCTCATTCTGTTTACCATAGAAGTTGTAAAGAGCAGGTGATTTTGTCGATTTTGGGTGAATATTCTTGTCAATACATGGCAACGCTGTCCCTGCCCCTGAATCTCCAAAATGACAGATACAACGACACGTTGAGCTGCCATAATTAGAAGATTGCCAATGCTAACTAGAACAGGAATCAGAATGAGAAAATGTGCGTTTAATTGTTTTTGCGGACTATTTTGTGATTTAAATGTCTCCTACTTCAACATAATGGGTGATATCAGCACATTTCTGCTGTCGTAAGTGGCGGTCGACAGTTTCCATTTACTCGAACATTCAGAGAAAAATACATCATTTACTTATTAGGTTTTGTCGCCACAGGCGTTACCCTGGAATATTACATTTGTAGACGGTTCCTACGACTGGTATCGAACATCCGGCAGCTTTTCTTGCTACTTCCGCTTTGTATTTTTTTACTTGCTCCCCATGTTATAACAATGCCAAGACAGAAAAAATATCGATGTTTTTCTCGGGTTACGAAGATAATTACCCACCAGGGCCCAGAGGCAGAAGAAATGTAAAAAAAAAAAAAAAAACGACAAGGGAAGTGGCTGAGTAACAGCTCCCGTTCAGATCTTCGGGGGAGGCCCAATCCATGGTTTGGGCTCGATCACTTTGTTCGTGGTAAGATGGTTTGCATTTGAAGTCGTAATAATAAGCAATAAAAAACATTACTCTGTGTACACTACAATTATATATACCTGTATATATATACAGTGAAGCAAATAAGTATTTAGTCAACCACCAATTGTGCAAGTTCTCCTACTTGAAAAGATTAGAGAGGCCTGTAATTGTCAACATGGGTAAAGCTCCACCATGAGAGACAGAATGTGGGGAAAAAACTCAGAAAATTAGATTGTTTGAATTTTAAAGAATGTATTTGCAAATTAGAGTGGAAAATATGTATTAGGTCAGCTACAAAGAAGCAAGATTTCTGGCTGTCAAAGAGGTCTAACTTCTTTGAATGAGTTCTAACGAGGCTCCACTCCATACCTGTATTAATGGCGCCTGTTTTAACTCATTATTGGAATAAAAGACACCTGTCTACAACCTCAGTCAGTCACACTCCAAACTCCACTATGGCCAACACCAAAGAGCTGTCAAAGGACACCAGAGACAAAATTGTAGACCTGCATCAGGCTGGGAAGACTAAATCTGCAATAGGTAAAACGCTTGGTGTAAATAAATCAACTGTGGGGCAATTATTAGAAAATGGAAGACATACAAGACCACTGATAATCTCCCTCAATCTGGGGCTCCATGCAAGATCTCACCCCGTGGCGTCAAAATGATAACAAGAACGGTGAGCAAAAATCCCAGAACCACACGGGGGGACCTAGTGATTGACCTACAGAGAGCTGGGACCACAGTAACAAAGGCCAAAATCAGTAACACAATGCGCCGCCAGGGACTCAAATCTTGCACTGCCAGACGTATCCCCCTGCTGAAGCCAGTACACGTCCAGGCCCGTCTGCGGTTCGCTAGAGAGCATTTGGATGCTCCAGAAAGAGGACTGGGAGAATGTGTTTTGGTCAGATGAAACCAAAATAGAACTTTTTGGTAGAAACACAGGTTCTCGTGTTTGGGGGAGAAAGAATACTGAATTGCATCCGAAGGACACCATACCCACTGTGAAGCATGGGGATGGAAACATCATGTTTTTTAGGCTGTTTTTCTGCAAATGGTTGAGGTCTACCCATGTTGACAATTACAGGCCTCTCGAATCTTTTCAAGTAGGAGAACACAATTGGTGGTTGACTAAATACTTATTTGCCCCACTGTGTATGTATGTGTGTATATATACAGTATATATATATATATATATATATATATATATTTGGGGGGAGGGGTCCTTGACGTCACATGAAAATGTCTAAAAGGTATTAAAACATTTGGGATTGCTGCCTTTTTAAAAAAGAAAACTACGCGAGTGCAACGTGCATTGTTCAAATGCCACTGCTCAATCGATATTTGAATCATTTTTATTTATTCTTTGAGCATTAATGTAAGTTTGTGCAATTAAAGTGCCTTTTAGGGGAAATACACAATGCAATTCTACTAATAATTTTGTGTTTTGAGAGAGAGAGGTTGTTAGCTCTGGATTTTCCTGGTCTATAATCATTATTTACTCGACCCCTATATTACTTTTTCATTATTGTTATTTTTTGACAGGTCCCCCTGCTCCACTTTTACCTGCTGATCATCCCGACTGGGCTCCAACGTTAAAAGTTGAGACATAACTGGGTGGCCGTTTCAATCCGCACACGGGAGAAGCGAGAAAAGAAAAGGCCACTCAAAGCAGCAGCGAGTTTATTGCAGTTACACGGTTAGATTGCTCCAGCGACCTGCACCCCTAAGTCCTGCTTCCAAAAAAATGGGTTTGATATAGAAACTCATGAAACTTATCATCCAAATAATTTTTCAGTAATATATCCTCCTGACTACCAGTACCATATTTTTCGGATTATAAATCACAGTTTCTTCATAATTTGGCCGCGGGTGCGATTTACACTCTGGTGCGATTTATGTGTGAAATTATTAACACATTGTTAAATAATTTCATATTATCTTCACACTAAACCGCAAGAGGGCGCTCTAGGCCTGTGTTGATAATTTCAACATTGTCGGTAATTTATAAAAACAACTGAGAAGGGCTGAACTAAAATGGCACCAAAAAGAAAATCATATTCTGCACATTACAAGCTGCAAATAGTGAAATATGCAGCCGAAAATGGTAATCGAGCAGCAGAAAGAAGGTTTGGAGTTAGTGAGAAACTTGTCAGGGACTGGCGAAAAGCGGAGGTTACTCTTACTGAAATGAAGAAAACAAAAAAAGCTAATCGCGGGCTAAAAGCTAGGTGGCCGCAGTTAGAGGAACGAGTTCGCGCATGGGTTCTTGAACAACGTGCTGCTGGGAGAGGTTTGTCAACAGTGCAGTTGCATCTCCACGCCCAGGTAGTTGCCAAGGAGATGAATATAAATGACTTTGCGGGAGGACCTTCCTGGTGTTACCGCTTCATGAAACGCAATCACCTCTCTATTAGAGCAAGGACAACAATGTCCCAAAAACTGCCAGCAGACTTCCAAGCCAAGGTCGACAGTTTCCGTGAGTTCATTGAAAAGCATGTAAGTGAGCACAACGTGACACCGGATCATATTATTAACATGGACGAGGTCCCCCTCACCTTTGACATTCCCATGGGCCGAAGTGTTGCAGAGAAAGGGCAAAAAAGTGTGAATATAATTACAAAAGGTTATGAGAAATCACACTTCACAGTGGTGCTGGCATGTTGTGGAGATGGATCAAAATTGCCACCAATGGTCATATTCAAACGAAAAACCATGCCAAAAATCCAATCCTCCTCAGTTGCAGTCGCCGTGAATGAGAAAGGGTGGATGGATCAAGAAATGCTGAACTTATGGCTTACAAAGTGCTACACTAAGCGACCGGATGGCTTCGATAGAGCACGCAGAGCTCTGCTTGTGATGGATAGCATGAGAGCGCACATCACACCACAGTTCAAAAATAAATTAAAAGTTTTCAACTCCATACCCGCCATCATCCCTGGAGGTTTAACAAAAATACTCCAGCCACTAGATATCTCTGTGAATAGGAGCTTTAAGGCAGTCTTGCGTAACCTGTGGGAGCAGTGGCTGATGAATGGAGAGCACAGCTTCACGGCAACCGGGAGAATGCGCCATGCAACTTTCCTGGAAGTCATTGAATGGATCGACAAAGCCTGGGCTTCAGTGACAACTGAAGCCATCCTGTCGGGATTCAGAAAGGCTGGAATAATTGGAAGTACAACTGACGATGAGTCTGAAGTAAGCGACGTAGAAGAGGAAGCGGCGCACCGTCTACCTCCCGAGTTGGGGGAGTTGTTTAAAAGTGAACAGAGTCTGTTCCCCAAGTCACCCACCTGTTCTTTGACAAGTACTTTACAACAATCAGCCTCCTTGACACCCTGATGACAAAAGGACTGGAACCCTAATGAATAACAGGGTTCCAAAGGACTGCAAGATCATAGGCGATAAGCTTTTCCTTTGTGTTTCAAAGAAATATCATACCAAATAAGCACAATAGAAGCAAAAGTGAAACAAAAGAAAAGAGATGATGGACAGTTATGTTTATGTTGAACACTTTGTCAAGTTGACTTTTTGATATTTTTATTGGACTAACTGTTTCACAATGAAGTTCCCTTTCCCCTGTATTGGGTTCCAGTGTCCACTGTAGAAGACACCTCAAAGCTTAAAAACAAAAAAAAATATTTTTCAGTATACCAGTTATTTAACATAGATTGGGGAATTTTAAAATAAATGTGATTGGACAACAGAAGGATATACCAGTTGTACTATTAAAGAAAACTATTTATCACATCTTTTATTGATACGTAAATCTTAGGCTGTTAAGGAATGATTGTAAAAGAGTAAATAAAACTTGTAAGGCTTGGTTGCACCAACAAGGGTTCAATTTAGATTGTCTTTAATCAAAGATTAGTCAGTTTAAAATGAGGTAATGGTGTTTTCATATAAAAAGAGCTCTGTTGTACCATTTAAAATCTCAGTTCAGTAATAACTCAGTGAAACTGAATTTAAACTGAGTTCAACCCAATTCATCGTATTGTGAATTTAACATTAAGAATGAATTCTGAAGTTAAATCTATAAGCGACACTGATACAAAGCTGTCCCGTGTCAATGTTTTGTTTTGTTTTTTACCCCTGATTAAACATTGCATACTGTATCCGACTGAGGTTTATTCTGTGTGTGTGTGCGCATGTAATGAATGATTGGGGTGTGAGGTTTCGTCTGGGTTCATTTGAGGTTGCAAAAACGTTTCCCCAGACACTCACCAACAGTTTTTCTTGTCGCCATCAAAGGGTGAGCGGTGTTGACTTTGGCCACTGTTAGGTTAATGCTGGTAATCTGACGCTAAGAACACATCAGGAACAGGAAGACTCAGGAGACAGGCATGGCTATCTTTCATGCAAGAGAGAGTGCGCTAAAACATGTCTCGGTTCACAATCTCGGAGCAGCTCTCCAGCTGGCTCTGCCATGTAAACTGTTACAGGTTCCGGGGCAACTCTGACGTTTGTCTCCTTGCATTTATTGGAAGGATTTCCCTGATACACAATCTTCTAACAGGTGTGTTGAGTATTTTCACATTCCACAACAGTTTCAGTAAAGGAGATTTTCGATGAGAACACAGTTCATTCCTGAGATGTCGTCAAATGGCTCCTACTGGATGTCGATGGTCCACGAACACAGCTTGGGATGTCCCTCTCTTGGTGTCCTGGGCTGATGTTATGTTCTGACAAGCAACAGTTAATTTGGTCAGAAGCCGCTAACAACAAGATATCCTAAAAGCTAGAACAGGAGGTGCAGCCTGAGCTCTCCCGGTCCGACAAGTCTCCCATTATCAACCTACCCCATTGTATATGAGGTATTTGTGAGGTTTCACTCTGAAACAGGTTTTAAAGTTACGCAGAGAGTAAATATGGGATAACAGAATTAGATTTATTCCAACAGCCACTTAGTGAGATATGGCTTTACACTGTTGCTTGCAAGTAACAATGTTAGCCTAGCATTTTTTTATAAATTGCTCTGGAGTATTAATTGAATCGGCCAGAAAATGCATAATAAAGAAGAAAAAAACATGTATAAATCACGCTGGTGTATAAGTTGCACTTTTGCTGGAAATTTATTTGATGAAATCCAACACCAGGAACATACTATGTTATCATGAAAGGCAATTTAAACTAAAAACAAAATAGAGAACAACACACTGTCAATCTGCTAATATGACATGACGTACCAACAACGAACTGAGAACGTGCCTACCCTGTTCCCGTAACATATTAAGAGTGATTCGGAGAACTAGAGCATAAAGAACATGCTAACAACTTTAGCTACAACTCTCCAAATCGCTAAATACAATGAAATCTTTATTCTCTGTGTTAAACGGGACGTTGTGAACCAGTCGGCAGAGTAATAATAATAATAATAATTCATTTTATTTAAAAGTGCCTTTTATACCACCCATGGACACTCTACAGACAATGAGGAAATACAATATAAAAATAGATAAGAGAAATATACAAAAACAGGACATAAAATCACAAGATATGGGAAGTGGAAGTGTTGTAGGCAGTCCGGAACAGGTGTGTTTTTAAACGGGACTTGAAAGTGGAGAGAGATGAACAGTTTTGGAGGTCCGCAGGTAAACTGTTCCAGAGCTTTGGAGCAGTGCGACTGAAGGCTCTGGTTCACATGGTGTTCAGGCGGGCAGGGGGCACTGACAGGCTGAGGGAGGATGAGGATCTGAGGGGGTGAGTGGGTGTATGCGCCTGAAGAAGGTCGGACAGGTAGGGAGGGGCCAAGTTGTGGATGGCCATGTATGTATATAGGAGCTGTTTGTTGTTGATTCGGTCTTGGATGGGGAGCCAGAGGAGCTGCTGAAGGATGGGGTAATGTGCTGCTGGGAGGGTATTTTTGTAATGATGCAAGCAGAGGCGTTTTGAACCAGTTGGTTTTTATGTAGGGACTTTTGAGGGAGGTAGGAGGGAGGGAGGGAGGAGGCTTATGTCTCTTTAGTGGCGTCGATCAGCCAAATCCGTGATTTCAGTCAATATTTGAGCACGGATTCCAGTTTCTCCAAGTTCTTGACCATCTTGCAGAGACTTTCCAAAACGGCAACAGTTTGTGGTTGAAGCACAGTCTGAGTCTGAGTGTTGGACATCCGCGTTATGCCATTCTTCGACCAGCAGCCTCTTCCAATATAGCCGCTCCCGTCGGTTGAATTTTTCGATAGATCAGGAAACTGCTCACACCAAACAGCAGCATACCTGTTATCGGAAGGCCGAAAATGTAGATGTCATCCACATCTTCAACGGACAGTGTTGACAGGCACACTATTCTCCGCTTACTCCAAGGATCTAGGGCAGGGATGTCCAAACTTTTTGCCAAGGGGGACAGATTTTATGTGGTAAAATGTCGGGGGGTCGACCTTGGCTGACATTCTTTACATTGAACAACAATATTGTTCAACAAATTTTAGTAAGCCAGTCTGTTTCACATTTCCATTTTTATTTTAATTTCAACAATCTTAAGAATTTCTTTTGGTTCATTTGAAACAGGAATTTGAAATATGACATATCAGTCAATATAAACACGGAGTGATGTCTTGTTAACTCGTGAGTGATGCCCTCTAGTGTCTAAATGCTATTACTCATTTAGTGAATGCTATTACTCATTTAGCCACTAGAGGGAAGCAGTACTCTATGAAGCATCACTCGCCAGTCTACGAGACCTCAGTCAATGCAACACGTGTTCCATTGCGCCCAACCTGCGGGCCAGACGGCACTGATTTTATGACGGGGGCCGAGGGCCGGATGAAATTCGACCGCGGGCCGGACTTTGGACATGCCTGATCTAGGGTGTACCCAGCAGCAAAAGTCCCTGAGGGGCATGTAGGCTCCCCACTGCCTGCTCTTCTCATTGAGAAAATGTTGTCGATGGCATCGAGAGACCAGCCAACCAATTCCATGTTTGTTTTTAGGATGAAAATATGAAAGGAGGCTAAGAAAAATCAGACAAAGACAGCACATGGAATGAGTGGCGAGCAGGGAAGGGTGGGGGTGGGCTTGGGGGACAGGAGAGAAAGCAAAAGCATCCGCCTTCGTCGAGAGCCAAGCAAGATAGTCTCGCAATGGAGAAATTCCCAATTCACAGCAGCAAAGTTATGAAAGGAAGAAGTAGAACAACAAAACATAGGAGCTGCTGGAAAGGCAGCCGATCTCGCGGCGCCATTTTGAAGTCAAAATAACACAACACAACACATAGGACACAGATATTCGTGCAATCTTCACCAATTTTAAGAACAATTTCAAATGTAAACGGTGCACATTTACCACATCGGCCACCAGCTTTGAAGCAACCTTCTTTGAAGTTGGTCGTGTTTTCCCGGTGCTTTGTGCTGTCATTTACCGTCCTCCTAAATACAACAAAGACGTTTTAAGCGACTTTTCAACCTTTCTTGCGGAAATCAGGCTGAGATATGATCATATCCTCCTAATGGGGGATTTTAATATCCATGTGTGCTGTCCGGAAAAACCGCTAGCAAAAGACTTCTTAAAAGAAGACTTATCGACTCTTTTAATTTTGTGCAGTAAGTGACCAGCCGGACACATGAACAAGGAAATATTTTAGACCTTGTCCTTGCTCATGGTCTACCGGTGTCAAATCTGGGAGTCCTTGAAAATGGGATTTCTGATCACATGGCAGTTTTATTTGACCTAGTCTTATCGCATGCTGCTGTGAAATCTGGCGCTCCTAGTTGTAAACGCCGAATTTTTAACCCTCGCACTGCGAGTCTTTTCTCTGATGCCTTTAATAACCTTTGCGTACCCTCATCTAACACAGAGGAACTCACCTCTTGGTTCGACTCGTCATGCCGTGCCATCCTGGATTTGGTGGCTCCTTCAAAAACTGTGCTCCCAAAGCCTAAACCCGAGCCATGGTTTCACGACATTACCCGGGCAGCTAGGCAGGGGTGTCGCAAAGCTGAACGCAAGTGGAAAAAAGACAAATTGCATGTTCTCTTATCAAATTTGGAAAGACTGCTGGCGTAACTACCAGCTCACAATAAATGAGGCCAAAAGAGAATATCTGTCGGACCTTGTTCTAGCTAACCATCACAACCCACGCGCACTATTTAAAACGATAGATTCTGTACTCAAACCCCCTCTGCCTACTTGCTTGGATTCTTCACCCGAAATGTGCAACAAATTCCTTCAGTTTTTCATTGATAACGTCTCTACAGCTAGGACTCCGGTCTGAAATACCGCATCTGACCCCTCTGTCCATGTTCCATGTTCAGCTGTACTAAATTATTTTGAAACTGTGTCCTTGGCGCTTTTGGAGGATGTAGTTCGCCAGACGAAGCCATTTGGCTCCCCTTGCGACTCTGTTCCCCCGCACTTCTTTCAGGAGGTTCTCCCGAGTGTTGGCGCATCGGTCTTGGATATCATGAACAGCAGCCTCTCTTCAGGTGTAGTTCCCCAACAGTTTAAATATGCTGTGGTCCAACCCTTGATCAAGAAACTTGGTCTTGATCCAGATGTGCTGTCAAGTTTCAGGCCCATTTCCAAACTGCCTTTCATTTCCAAAATTCTGGAAAAAGTGGTGCACATGCAGTTGAAACTTTTCTTGGATGAACACATCTTGGAGGTCTTCCAGTCGGGTTTCAAGACGATGCATAGCACGGAGTCAGCCCTGTTACGTGTTTCTAATGACATCCTCTTGGCAAATGACTCTGGAGACCATGTGTGTCTAGTTTTATCGGACTTAACTGCAGCAATAGATACAGTGGATCACAGTATTCTGCTGACTTGTTTGCAGCACTTGGTGGGCATTGGCGGCAGTGCTCTTGAGTGGTTTAGGTCCTATCTAGCTGACAGAACCTTTTGTGTCAGCCTTGGCTGCTTTGAGTCACGCACTGCTCCCCTGTCATGTGGTGTTCCACAGGGCTCAATTCTGGGGCCTCTGCTGTTCTCTCTATATCTGCTCCAATTGGGTTCCATCTTAAGGAAACACGGTATTCCCTTCCACTGCTATGCAGATGACTGCCAGATCTATGTCCCACTGAGCAAGAAAGACGTCTTCTCATTAAGGCCACTCATATCCTGTCTGGAAGAAATCAAAACCTGGATGGCACAACATTTCTTGAAATTCAACGAAAAGAAGACAGAGGGGATATTGTTTGGTTCCAGTGGCCCTTGTACATTCCATCCTGTACACTTGGGCCCCCTGTCTCCTTATCTTAAGTCAACAGTCACATAATTGGGCCTTAAACTGGACAGTGATTTCAAACTCGATTGGCAAATTGGTGCCGTTGTTAAATCCAGCTTCTTTCACCTTAGACAGCTGGCCAAAATAAAACCACTCCTGTCACATGAACACTTTGAGGCAGTAATTCATGCCTTTGTCACATCCCGGCTCGATTACTGCAATGCCCTTTACTTTGGAGTCAGCCAGTCCTCCATTAAGCGCCTTCAGCTGGTCCAGAATGCCGCTGCTCGCCTCTTGACTGGTACTCGTAAGAGGGCGCACATAACTCCTACTCTGGCATCCCTTCACTGGCTCCCCATTCATTTTAGAGTTATTTTCAAGATCCTCCTCTTTGTTTTCAAATCTCTGAATAATCTTGCCCCACCTTACCTCTATGAGCTCATCCGCCCCTACACACCTGCCCGGCGACTCAGGTCTGTGGACCAGACATTATTAGAAGTACCAAGAACTAAACTGAGGCTGAGAGGGGATCGAGCCTTTTCTGTTGGTGGTCCCTCTCTCTGGAATGACCTCCCACTGAACATTCGGCAAGCCTCCTCGCAGCCCATCTTCAAAGCCCTCCTCAAAACTCACTAGCAGGATTGTTCCCGAATCCAGCGCCATCTCTCCTCCAGTCCCACACGTCCACCTCCCAGCTGCATAGGCTCCTCCTCGGCATTGGCGGTCCGGGGAGCGGAGGGCTGCTCTGGTCTGGATGCACGCCAGGACTCGTGGAAAGGCGGCCGCCCACCAGTACGACGGGGCAGGGAACGGTCCGCTCATCCCACCTGCTGGCCAAACCGAAAAAACATCATGACATCTTCAAAGCCCTCCTCAAAACTCACTTGTATTCTTTGGCATTCGATTCAGAATGACTTAGATTTGTTCTTGGTTTTACTGTTTGGTGCTTTCGACCGCCTTTATTACCGATTTGTCTTACTGTTTATTGTGCATGTTAAATTGCTCCATGTACAGCACTTTGTATGCAGCGATGGCTGTTTGAAAGTGCTCTATAAATACTGTTTACTTGACTTTAATTTTCTGCATACACTTTGTAACTGGCGCCAAGACTGAGTTGTTGGTTGCCATGACAACAAAAATACAATTTATTTTAGGCTTGTTGTTTTGCAAAAGTATTTCATATTTCTATGTGAACTTTCATGTTTTTTTTCTTTAAATCCTCTGAATATGTTGTTTGGAATGTTTTGTTAAAAATCACTATCGGGTCGCGTGCCGTGGATTGCGAGGAATGAGAGAAAGATCGAGAAGACAACTGGAGAGAGAGAGTCAGAGACATAACTACGATACCGTGTGGTCGACGTGATTTACTGTAATTTGTCTACTTTCGGTTTACCAAGGTGCACACGGTATTTCATTTTGTGTTTATTTATTTAGTGTCCTGTTCAAGATATTGTAATTTTGATTGTTGTTTGAAATGTGTTTTAGTTTTCACGGTGTTCCACGATTAAACGTTTTGGACATCAGTACGAGGCGTCATCCTTGACCTGGGTAGATAAAGTGAAAACATGTCCTCATCCATCCTTCTGGTGCAGGGGTGCCCAAACATTTTGGACCGAAAATCTACTTTTCGATCAACTAACCTCCCGGGATCAACCCTTATCGGCGCGCGCGCATACAAACATACACACACACACACACGCACGCCATGATGAGAAACAGCCTGAAACTGAGGCATGCGGTGCACTTTTGCAGCCTGTTAACTATCATAGCTCACATGTACCGTTTTAAATTGCTTCCCTGGGCCCTCCTATATTCCCGCAATAATCTCTGCTGTGCCCTCGATGAATTGTACACAAAGCAAACTCTGAATGAGAATAATGACGATAAAAGAAGAACAGCTCTAATCACAAGCTGCAATTGCAGACTGCTGAGCGCTAACAACTTCCGGTGACGTAATCTCGCGCCACCATAAATTCAGGATTTTTAAAATATTGTTTTTGTGAAAATGAGACTGATAGGATGATTAGGGTGCACCATACATTAACACAAACAATATATTACTAACATGTACAAAGCCACACAAATGGTTGTTGTTTTTTTCTCCTTGACACTCCTTGGATCTACTTGGGACCTGTCTTAGATCTACCGGTAGATCAGGATCGACGTAATGGGCACCCCTGTTCTGGAGGCTTCAGCGCGCAGGTGCTTCCCCCCACGGCAAGCTATCGGCTTCGGCGCACATCACGAGGCAAGCTATCGGCTTCGGCGCACATCACGTAGCAAGCTACGAGCTACATCGAGCGTCGTCGCACTTGACCCGCGTGCCATGCAGCTATCCACAAGCTACTTCGAACGTCATCATGCAGGAACTAAAAGAGAAAGAGTTCATTCAAAAGGAAGGCAAGTTGAATGTAACTTATGAGAAATGGAAAAGTCATGTTAGAGAAACCCGAAGAAAGTTAAAACAATGGTGCCCTGAGCAAGGCATGTACGACATGATGGATGAGGTTGAGAAGCTTGAGGGTGAGATAAAAGAAATATACGACAGTGTCCGAAGCCAGACAACACCAAGTCAAGAATTACGGCGAAAAGTTGATGCATGTGTACCGCCAAAGCAGAATTACTGCAAGTAATGAGAATCCGTCTAACAGAAGATGAAGATGATTTTGATGCTGTGGCAGAAAACGCAAAATTACACATGCTGCTAGATAATGAATATGCCAGGTCCACCGCCTCCATAGTTACAGCATCCAGTGCCAAGCCTTCCGGGCACCCGTCCGAATCACCAAGCATTTCGGTTAAACGAGCCGAAATGCCTGCTCTTCTGGCTGCGAAGGAAGCTGAGATTAACATGGAAGAGGCTATTGAAGCTCAACGTCAGCAGTTGAAAAAACTTGAAAATCAGAGAGACATGGAAGTAATTAAGGCACAGTTAGGTGTATATGAGGAAGAGGAAATTAAGGAAAGGAATGGGACAAGCAGCCCCGTACACACCAAAGAGAATGTTGCATTTCCTTCTTCTCACCATACCCCACGTCATGAACAGCAAACTGTACAAAATGAGACAACCTTCGTTCAGACATTACAGGAATCATTAGCACTCAGTCGCCTTCCAAACACAGAGCCTACAGTACAGTATTTTCACGACTATAAGGCGCCATTAAAAGTCTTAAATTTTCTCCAAAATGGACAGGACGCTTTATGATGCGGAGTGTCTTTTGTATGCGCTGAGTTCCAAAATCTGACTGACAGCCGATACGCTGTTTATTTGGAGAAAAGGCAGAAGTGACTGTGGACAGGCATGCGGCAAAGAAGTTGGCCAATCATGGGTTCAATCAAGGGTGGGCGTGTATATATACATATATGGAGAGGGAGAGAGAGAGATAGAAGGCAGACGTAAAAGAGGAAAGGCATGCAGCCTTCCGCCAATGGGTGAAGGGTGGGCGTGTAAGTGGACGCTAAGGGGTCACCCCAAGCAGGTACCAACACCTGTATAGAGTGTGGCAATGTGCATTGTTGCAAAACAACTTCGGTTTTAGTTTCTAAGAACCCCCGAAAATAAATTCTACAAAGAGACACGCCAACGAAGCTCAGTTCAAACTTCAAGCCATCGGTTATGTTTTTGGCATGCGTGCCCATTTCACAGCAGCGGTGAAAAACCAAGTCAAGCAACTGAACTCTGAGCTTGCCGTTATTCCCGGAGGCTTGACTAAAGAACTCCAACCGCTGGACATCGGCATCAATCGGGTGTTCAAAGTAAAGTTGCGAACGGCATGGGAACAATTAATGATTGATGGGAAACACAACTTTACAAGGAGTGAGAGGCAGCGCTGGGCGAGTTACACCACAATTTGCGAATGGATTGTGGCTGCTTGGACGAACGTGTCTGCTTGCACTGTTGTTCGAGTTTTTGGCAAAGCCGGTACATTTCTGTGGAGCCACAGCAATGAGAGTGACTCTGACAACGAGAGGGAACGCGGCGTTTTTGATGGATTACCGGTAATTGTTCGATTCTGATACAGAGGATGAGGACTTTGGATTTCTGAGTGATGATTGATCGAAAAACGTGAGTACATTGTACGATGGCTAAATAAAATAAAACAGAACTCAGTTTTGCTTCCGTTGCCTTTTTAAAAACGTGTTTTTAGCTTGTATCAGTATGCTTCAAGCTAACGTGTTTTTAGCATGCGCGCATGCATGCCGTATGTTTAAGCTGGCGTATGTTTTACCACTTTAAAACTGCGGCCAATAATACAGTGTGTTTTGTCTATGTGTAAAATACAGAAATCGCACCCATTAATGAGACTGCGCCCAACCATACGGTGCGGCGAATGGTCGTGAAAATACGGTATTCTCAGGTGATCCTCTGAACTTTATAGAGTGGAGTACAAGCTTCAAAGCTCTGATAGAGGCAATGCTCAAACCCTGCAGATTGGTTGTATCATTTACAAAGGTACATAGCAGGGGAGGCAAAATCTTCTCTTGAAGGCAGTTTTTATAGACGAGACGAAGAAGCCTATCAGCAAGCATGGGATCGACTCAACACCAGATTAGACAGCAGACCAGAACTCTGCAATCTTTGGTATATCCCTCATCAAGGTGTGTACCACCCCCGGAAACCGAACAAGATCCGCGTGGTCTTTGACTGTTCTGCAAAGTACAAAGGCACCTCACTGAATGACCATCTGTTAACAGGCCTTACAAATGGCCTCACAGCTGTACGATGTCGTTTCAGGAAACACCCTGTTGCAATTATGTGTGATGTAGAAAAAATGTTTCATAGGTTTCATGTTTGAAAGGAGGACAGAGATTAGTTGCATTTTCTCTGGTGGGAAAATGGAGACTTAGATTCACAACCCACAGAATACCGTATGAAGGTGCATTTATTCGGAGCATCATCTTCCCCTGGCTGTGCCAATTATGCCATGAAATGCCTTGCCAACCTTAATGAGAAACAGTTCCCCAATGCAGCTAATTTCATTCGGAAACATTTCTATGTTGATGAGGGACTCATAAGCGTGGAGTCAGTTGCTGAAGCGAAAGAGCTTGTGAAAAGGGCTCAAGCTCTGTGTGCAAGAGGAAACCTATACCTCCACAAATTCCTTTCCAATAACCGAGAAGTGCTAGATTCAATCAATGTAGCAGAATGTGCTGTGGACGTGAAGAATGTTGATTTCAGGCCTGACGACTTACCAGTGCAAAGAGCGCTTGGGGTAAGATGGAAGATCGAAAGTGACAGTTTCTCCTTCAAGGTGTCACTTGATAAAAGACCCACCACACGAAGAGGGATTCTTTCTGTTGTAGCCTCTTTATACGATCCTCTCGGATTTTTAGCTCCATTCATCCTTGACGGAAAGAGGATACTACAAGAGATGTATCAGAGAGGTACAGGATGGGACGATCTACTACCGATGGACTTAAAGTTAAGGTAGGAGATTTGGGTAGAGGATTTGGAAAACCTTGATCAAATCAACATTGCAAAATGTTTTATATCGGACAGGTTTGGCAAGGTACAGAGAATTGAGCTTCACCACTTTTCTGACGCTAGCAGCCAAGGGTATGGTCAGTGTAGCTACATCAGGTTGTTAAGCAAAGAGAAGGTGAACTGCTCCTTTGTCATTGGCAAAGCGAGAGTGGCTCCAACCAAAATACTCACCATACCAAGGCTGGAGCTAAGCGCAGCAGTAACCTCAGCAGTCGTGAGCAAGATGTTACGGGAGGAGTTGGAAGTCAAAATAGATGAAGAATATTTTTGGACAGACTCTCGAGTGGTTCTAGGATATATTAACAATGACGCTAAACGATTCCATGTCTTTGTTGCAAATCGGGTCCAGAGAATTTGAGAAAACAGTGATGCAAAGCGGTGGTACTACGTCGACACAGGAGACAACCCTGCAGACCATGCCTCCAGAGGCCTGAACGTGGCAGGTCTCATTAACTCAAATTGGCTCACCGATCCAAGGTTTTTATGGGAGAGAGATATAGCCATAAACGAGGTGACACCTGAGCTACTGGTGGGAGATCCGGAGGTGAGGATTGTACAAGTGTTAAAGACAGAGGCTGTAAGGCAATTTGACATTCAATAGCTTCTGTCACGGATTTCAAAATGGGCAACAGCAGTTAATGTCATTGCTCACATCCAACGGCTAGCCAAGATAATCAAAACCACAAAACCTTTAAATGTAAAAGAAAAAAGGCAAGCTACAGTGACCCTTGTTAAACTGTACAGCCAAGACCAATAGTAAAACACAGATAAAATAATAAATAAAGAAAGAAAGATATAAGGCGGCTAGAAAAGTCTGAATAGGTGGGTTTTGAATAAGGAAAGAGAGTCAATATTACGAATGTTGGGAGGAAGTGAGTTCCAGAGTTTGGGGGCAGAGCGACTGAAGGCTCTGCACCCCATTGTACTGAGACGGGCCGAGACGGGCAGAGGGTAGAAAAAGGTGGAGGGAGGATGAGGACCTGAGTGAGCGAGAGGGAATGGAGATTTGAAGAAGATCTGACATATAGGGGGGCTCAAGGTTATGGATGGCTTTGAATGTATAGAGAAGTAATTTGAAGTTGATTCTAAGTTTGACAGGAAGCCAGTGGAGCTGTCGGAGGATGGGGGTGATTTGATGGAAGGAGGGGGTTCTCGTGATGATCCTTATGGAGGAATTTTTGATGGACACCAAAGAGGAGTGAGTTGCAGTAGTCAATACGGGAAGTGACGAGACTGTGAACAAGGATAGCGGTGGTGTGCGGAGTGAGTGAGGGACGGAGGCGGTTTATATTGCGAACGTGGAAATGAGCGGACCGGGTAATGTTATTGATGTGGGAGTGAAAGGATAGTGAACTGTCAAGGATGACTCAGACTCTTCACCTGGGGGAAAGGGGATATAGTGGCATTATCAATTGTGAGGGAGAAACTGTCGGCTTTGTTTAGAGTGGATTTGGTACCGACGAGTAGGAGTTCAGTTTTATTGCTTTTTAGCTTGAGGAAATTATGGGTGAACCAAGATTTGATTTCTGAGAGACACTGAGAGAGGGATGAGGGTGGGAGAGAAGCGTCGGGTTTGCTGGAGAGATAGAGCTGGGTGTCATCCGCAAAGCCCGATGTCGCTGCTATAGTTCCTGGTTGTGTGGATCAGGGAATCTATGTCCCTTTCGCTCTTAGCATACAGCTTTATGTCATTTTCCACATCCTCAGAGTTCGCAACGAAGGCTCTTAGGGTCCTGTTCACCTTATACAACTCCAAGCATTCAGTGATCCATGTATGTGGCATCGAGTCATAGGCTTTCTTGTAATCAATCCAGGCTGTGCACAGGTTGGTACGTCGGGACCTGCAGTCGTGTGCGACTGTTCTGTCAACCAGGAGCTGATGTTTGGCTCCTCTGGTATCTCTACCAATGCCCTTCTGCGCTTCGTTCATGTATTGATCCATGTGTCCACTTATCTTAGCCGCAATGATGCCTGACATTAGCTTCCATGTTGTGGACAGGTTATTGGCCGATAGTTGGATGGGACTGCACCCTTCGAGGGATCCTTCATGATCAGGATCGTTCGCCCTTCGGTTAGCCATTCTGGGTGAGTCCCATCCCTCAGCAGCTGGTTCATTTGTACTGCTAGGCGCTCATGGAGTGCTGTGAGTTTCTTTAGCCAGTAGGTGTGGCCTGGTGCTGTCCAGTTCTTCATATCTGAGACTCTTTCCTGTATGTCTGCCACTGTTATGGTAACTGGGTTCTGTTCAGGGAGGTTGCTGTGCTCCTCTCTCAGGGTCACCAGCCATTGTGCACTGCCGTTATGTGCAACTGCCTTCTCCCATATGCCTTTGCAGTACCTTTCAGTTTCCAGTCTTGGTGGGTCAGCTCTGTTGTTAGGACCTTGCCACTGAGCGTACACTTTCGCAGGTCGTGTTGCGAACAGCCTGTTTATTCGTCTGGCCTCATTCTCTTTCGTGTACCGCTTTAGGCGACTGGACAAGGCTTGGAGGAGCCTTTGTTTGGCAGTTTCGAGTGCTTCAGGTATGGTCATCTGGATGTACCTCTCGGGTATCGGCCTTTTCATCATACCTCTCTGGACCTCTGTCAATTGACTCACATCTTTCCGGGCCGCCTTGATCTTAGCCTCCAACCGTCTTTTCCATGGTGGGTAACGTATCTCATGGCTTCCATGGTTGCTCTTATAGCCCAGAGTCTCCAGGATCACTGATGCTGAAGCGTATATCAGCTCATTGGTTTCTGTGATCGTTACGGTAGGGATCTCCCTCAGTGCTGCATTCACACGTTGTAATCGGTTTCTAGGTTGCCCAGCTTTCATTCTCGCCATGATCTTAGCTTTCAGGTCAGTTGCTGCGTCGCTCAGCATTTCATTCATTGGGGCTGGCCACCCAATCTCATCATCTGCAGTCATTGGGCCTTGCCTCCCAATCTCTTGTATGACCTCCTCCTCTGATCTGGCAGCCTGTGGCCCTTCACCATGGAACCTGCGTTGTACCTCATCAATCTCAAGTTGTGACAGCAGTTGCCGTTTGTGGATGTTGGAACACTGAGCTACTAGTGGTTTCGTGGTCAACCGTGACTGTGGGTTTCATAGTAACCATTTAGCCCACATTCTCTGCATGTAGCCCCTCTGACTAGGGTTGCTTGAGTAGTAGGATTCCAACAGAGCCATGTTATCGCATCTCGCCCATCTCCGCTTCGTTCCAGTAGCCCATTTTTTCATCAAGGTGCTCTGGTTCCCCAGCACCTGACGCAGACCTTGTTTGGCCGGGCGACGTCTGAGCCGGCATGTCATTCGTTTTATTGTCCCTCATCATTGTATGAGGTAGGCATTAGCGTGAAGGATCTTGCCCAAGGACCCACACTGGATGGTGTTATGTGCTCATTTTTGCCCCAAGCGGGATTCGAACCACCGTCTCCCGTATGACAAACCGATGCCTTACCAACTGAGCTATCCAGCCGCTAATATCTTTTTCCTATGGCCTTCTTTGAATCATACAAGGACAACACACTTTCCTTGCCTGGTAATTTGTAATCCACAAGTCGCAATATTGGCGAAACAAGAATATACTTGGGCTCTTGTAGAAGGGCTTTATGAGCCATTGTTTCAAAGGAAGGCTGTAAGATATTCTTTGGCGGGAGGAAGTGGGAACCCATCCTTGTAAATACGTCAAGCAAGTCCTCTTCATCACTTTCCTCCATTGTGCTCTGGAGGCCCTTCTCAACTGCCGACCTCTCAATGGGAGGAAGGTAGTTAAGGAATGATGAAATTAGGATGTCTCGATCAACTGAGTCAATGCCATGGATGCAAGCTAGCACGAAAGCCTTTGATAGCCTCACTGGCATGATACCACGGTCTAATAATCCTTTCATCCAGATCCGCCCAACCGCTTGCCATTCAGCCTCACAGAAATCTGGCCTTAGCCTTGGAACCCGCTCTGTTTCCCCTTCACGCAAGAAATTGTTCCCAGAATGCACTGTAAGCCTCCCTTGACACACCAGCATCATCAATAGCTTTTTCATTTACAAACTTAATCTTTAAATTGAATTCCATTATGCTGCTGTCCATAAACACAGACAAAAGATCATCAACAACCTTGATCCTACAAATGGATGCATGCCATGGTGTCCTTGGATCTCCTAGATTGTTAGATGAGGTTGAAGGGGATAGCTGACTGGTTGAAATTGAGAACAAGTCTTGCGGTAAACGATGTGGTCCACTGTCCTTTAAAAAACATGAAAAAGGTAGCAGAGGTGAAATATGAACTCAACTCAACTGTATTTCTCGAGCACTTTCAAACATCAATCGCTGCTGCATACAAAGTGCTGTACATGGAGCAACTAACAAATACAACAGTAAAGCAATAAATCAGTAACAAAGATCGTAGATAGCACCAAACAGTAAGACTAAGATCAAATCTGAGTCAAGCCGAGTCAAACGCCAAAGAATACAAGTGAGTTTTGAGGTGGGTTTTAAAGATGGGCACCAAGGGGGAGGTCAGTGGGAGGTCATTCCAGAGAGAGGGACCAGCAACGGAAAAGGCTCGATTCCCTCTGAGCCTCTGTTTTGTTCTAGGTACTTCTAATAATGTCTGGTCCGCAGACCTCAGGCGCTGGGCAGGTGTGTAGGGGCGGATGAGCTCAGAGAGGTGATTGAAATGATGCCGGGTCCTATAAATGCCTGCCAAGGACCAACAAACTACGGTAAGCACTCAAGGGAAAATTGCAGTTCAAGACTGACATTAAAGTGAGGTGTCTCAAATAATTTCATGGAAGGTATTTTTGAAATTATATACAGTATTTTGGTTTGTGGGCCGCCCAGTGGTCCAGTGGTTAGCGCGTCAACCTCACAGTGCAGAGGTCGTGCGTTTGATCCCAGCTCCGGCCTGCCAGTGTGGAGTTTGCATGTTTTCCTTGGGGCCTGTGTGGGTTTTCTCGGGTACTCCGGTTTCCGTCCACATTCCAAAAACATACTTGGCAGGTTGATGGTACACTCGAAATTGTCCCTAGTTGTGAGCGCGGATGGTTGTTCGCAGAATAGCCTTCTGTTGGTCAATGGGAAACGGACAATAGAGTATGCCAATTGGTTGCGTGTCGCCACGGATCACTACTATCCACTAGTTTCAGTGAGAAAAGGGTATTATTATATTACTTAACAGTTGTGTAAAATCATTAAGTAGTTTAGAAAAAGCATTCAGGATTACTTGCAGTAGAGCTTACCTGTGCAGTCTGTGCTCCCTCCTCTTGTCGGGACTGTACAACTTGTGAAGCCAGTTCATTGGCAGAAGGCAACAGGAGTTGTGAAGCCTGTTCAGTCCACCCAGATATCTCAGTACTCTGAAGAATGAATTTAACAATGTGTTAAATGACAAATGTATGATTCTATGACCCATAAAATGTTTTAGCCTGTTTGAAGACTGTTATTTACAGTACACTGAAAGTCTTTCCAAATGACTGTTTGGTGCATATGCACAAACAACAGTCAGGACCCGTCCCCCCACCCGAAGGCGGAGGGAGGCAACCCTCTCGTCTACCGGTGTGAACCCCAATGTTTAGGCACTGAGCCGGGGGACAATGAACATGCCCACACCTGCTCTGCGCCTCTCACCGTGAGCAACTCCAGAGTGGAAGAGAGTCCAACGCCTCTCGAGAAGACTGGTACCAGAACCCAGCCTGTGTGTGGAGGCAAGTCCGACTATATCCAGTCGGAACCTCTCTGCCTCACACACCAGCTCGGGCTCCTTCGATGCCAGAGAGGTGACATTCCATGTCCCAAGAGCTAGCTTCTGCAGCCGAGGATCGGACCGCCAGGGTCTCCGCCTTTGGCTGCCGCCCAGCTCGCATTGTACCGCACCCCTTTGACCCCTCCCACGGGTGGAGAAACCATGGGAAGGGGGACCCATGTTACCTCTTCGGGCTGAGCCCGGCCGGGACCCATGGGTGTAGGCCACCAGGCGCTCGCCAACGAGCCCCACCTCAAGGCCTGGCTCCAGAGGGGGGCCCCGGTGACCCGCGTCCGGGCAAGGGAAACTGAGTACCATTTTATTTTATTTTATTTTATTTTTAATAAGGGGCTTTGTGAGCCGTGCTTTGTCTGGTCCCTCACCGAGGACCTGTTTGCCATGGGTGACCATGCCAGGGGGATAAAGCCCCAGACAACTTAGCTCCAAGGATCATTGGGACACACAAACCCCTCCACCACGGTAAGGTGACAGCTCACGGAGAGGTAATGGGATCTTATCGGCCAAAATCACAACAGCGAGTCACAGGATGCAACGTAGTACAATAATTGCATTCAAGAAAGAATTTCCCTGCCTTACATGGCGAAACCTGGGATTAAACCAGGGACCTTTAGATGTTCATTGTAACTCTCTCCCAACTGAGCTACTTCGGCCTCATTTGAGGTTAACTATGGCCTTTTCATCAATCAATTAACTCATTGAATACCACCCCTCACTGGAGCAACCCCCTCAATCCCTCAATTTATGGCGCATATTTTCATCCACATCTATTTTACTGAATTTTGACTGATTTGCAAGGCCCACAGAATTTTCTGTTCTATGGCTATATAAACATGCAACCTGTCAAAAGAAATGCGAGACTCTCTCACTTCAGCAGAAAAAAGGTTGGTTTCTATCTTTCTCCGTTCATTAGTAATCAGCATTAGAAAACTGCTAGGTTTTATGGAAAAGGCCGATTTTCTGCAGATATCCAGAGAAAATGAGCTTTTTGTAATTTCAAGCATCATTTCAAGTTTTACACAATTTTTTTCTTTTTGTGACAGCTCAAATACGTAATGTGTTCTTCCTACAAAAGAACATTACAAATAATGTTTTTATAGCAAAATAATTTATTTGCACACAACAAAACTATTGAACAATGAACGAAAGTGCAGCTGTGGAGAGGATGGTTTTTGGCTTCAATCCACATCGATTCATCCCACCACGTCCAGATGCACGACCTATAAATTATAGAAACATAAAAAGTTGCAAATATATATTGCTGCAGAGTGAGGTACAATAATTGTATTTACCTTTCTTTCCACCATCAAGGCAAAGAGTTGTCATCTTTTGGCTTCTGGTTGGACAATCTGTAATTTATAGAAGTATGTACAATTACCACCCTTTTATTTTTCTATTTTTTATTGTTGCTTTCCACTTACTGTACATTTCAACATCTCTCACACACACATACATGCTCGCACACTACTATTTACACCATTCATTCCACGTTGCTCAGCATCCAATTTGAAATGAAATGGAATATGAATTCGGCGGCCCGGTACTCCAGTGGTTCGCACGTCGACTTCACAGTGCAGGGGGTTCAAGTCCAGGTCTGGCCTCCCTGTGTGGAGTTTGCATGTTCTCCCCGGGCCTGCGTGGGTTTCCTCCCACATTCCAAAAACGTGCGTGGCAGGCTGATTGAACACTCCAAATTGTCCCTAGGTGTGAATGTGAGCATGGATGGTTGTTCGTCTCTGTGTGCCCTGCGATTGGCTGGCAACCGATTCAGGGTGTCCTCCGCCTACTGCCCGAAGACAGCTGGGATAGGCTCCAGCACCCCCCGTGACCCTCGTGAAGATCAAGCGGTTCGGGAAATGAATGGAATATGAATTTAACACGAGTGGTTTTAGCAGAGCTGAGCGGACCAAATGTGTCCTGTTTTTTTATTGTTTTGATTAGTTTTTTTAAAAACCTATGGCGACACGCAAGTCACCACATTTATGGCGCATATTTTCATCCACATCTATGAGACGCATCAACCGTACATAAATGATTAGTTTTAATGGCAACTTTATAGTACAGGTATAGCGGGGAATGTAGCAGTGCATAAAAGTGACTGATGAGGCATAAGAAGTGATGAAGTTTTGAATGGGAACTTGCAAGCTAGTCAGCAGTTACCTCCTCGTTCCAGCGGCTCTGGCGAGAACTCTCAGCTGCTTTCCGTTATGTCCGAAGACACGTATTCGTTCGACGTATCGGGATCCAAATCCAATTCATCGTCTTCACCGTTGTCATTACGAGACGATTACAGTGAATCGCTGACGTGTGCCCGGTGTCGGCCATGCGAAGCAATGCAGCCTCTTTGCCGTCCTCACTGGAAGTCGCCAGGGAGACAATTTGTGGGCGATGTGCGCCACGGGAGGCACAAAATGCTCTGCCAAGCGATCTGCCAAGGGCATCTGCCATGCCCTGACGTTGAGCATGTTCATCTCCATCAGATGACCTCGAAACTGGGCGTGAGGTATGAGGGCTGAGTGTAGCACGCGATATTTGCGCAGGTTGACGTTCGTTTGAGAGGTGCTGCTTTCGATTACGTGACCAAAGCGTCATCTTCTCTTCTACACAAACACCATCTCCTTAGTTGTTTTGTTTTGAGGACGCTTTTATACCGAAAAAAAAAACAATCCTCAAGTGTTCGTTGTTTCCTTTTCTCCATTGTTGCTAGTTGCTAATTGATGGATTGATTATTTTTAGTCATCATACATTCGCTTATTAGATTGATTTATTGATTATGCTTGAAAAGAAGAACGCTTATGCTTGCAATCATTAATTGACTATGCCTGAAATGAAGAACGCTTCTGCTTTTGATAAAGATATATTCTTTATTATGTACTCACATTTATAAATCCTTTTAGACTCAAGAATGCTTAGTGCACTGTGTGGAAGTTTAGGGATGCAACAACCTTTCCGCGGATGTGGTTGGGAAGAGATAAGTGTTAAGACTGAACAGTGAGCAAGGTTGGACAGTGAATGGAGCCATCAACACCAGCTGCAACGTGATGTTTTTGTAACAATTGAACACATGTACGTAATTTAGAGAGAGAGAGAGAGAGAGAAAAACCTTTATTAGTCTCACAATGGAGAAGTTCCCAATTCACAAGTTCAGTGTGTGTTCAACAGCCCCCGCCCTTTAGGTTGGACACACCTATGGAGTAGCTTTCCCAATAAATGAGGAGGTGAAGGGGGAGATCGTTAGGGTGACGTGCCGAGAACTGAAACTGAACGCTTCTCCTCGTTCCCTCCTGGTACCAGAATTGAGTCTCCTGTCTCCTCCTTGTGTTTCATTCCTGAGTGTCAAATTGGACCAACCTGACACTAATGTTGCAATCCACTATCCACATACACCCCTCCTCCACTATACGCCCTTTCTGCTTCTGCGGTGTAATCCTGGTGGACTTTTGCACCACTGCCACCTGATGGCCATTTTTTTGCTATTTAACATTGCCGTCAAGCATGATCATTCAGTGAGAAGTTGCATCAGACTCTTGAACCCTCCCCCATGAAAAACGTGATTGACGTATTTTCTCGTCATGGGGAGGGAGCGGCTATGCGCTAATTGACATATTTATACATCAAAGGGTGTAAATGAGTTAATGGGATCGTATCGGCCAAGATGACAGCAAGTCAAAGGACACAACGTAGTTCAGTAATTGCATGAAAGAAACAATTTCTGTGTCTTACATGCCAAAATTCAGGGTTGCAACACTGACCTTGAGATCTTTAGTCTAACGCTCTCCCAACTGATCTTTATCAGTCTCTTCTGGCATTAACTAGGCCGTTTTCACCAGTCAATTAATGGGATGTTATCGCCCAAAATAACAACAGCAAGTCAAAGGACACAGCATAGTACAGCAATCGCAACAAAGAAATGAATTCTGTGCCTTACATGCCAAAACCCGGGGTTGAACAAGGGACCTTTAGATTTTCAGTCGAACGCTCTACCAACTGAGCTATTTTAGTCTGTTGCTGGTTGGACGTGGGCCTTTTCACCAGTCAATTAATGGTAAGGTATCGGTAAAATGACAACAGTGAGTCAAGACACATCGTCGTGCAGTCATCACAAAAACAAAATAATGTCTGTGCCTTACATGCCAAAACACAACCACAGACCTTAACAGCTTGAGTGTGACAACTCTCCTACCTGAGCTATTTCTGTCTGTTGATGGGTGGGCTGAGGATGGTCCACAGTCAGTCAAAAGACACAGTTACGAGTTCACACGATGTTCCTCTCACAGATCCCCGAGGAGATGGTCAGCCAATCCTGTAACTCTTACATGGAAGCTGAGCTTGCAGCGCCTCCTCTGGATGAGCTGGGTAAGATACGCCAGTTTAACATGGAGGAAGATGGAGAGGAAGTGGACAAAGAAGACGAAGAGATCGATGAAGGATCCTCCCATTCTTACGCGGACAAGCTGATCCACAACATGCTGAAACCAAAGACAAAAGCAAATCATGGATGTGTCGACCGGCAGAAGACCACCTGGAACTGGCCTACAAAAAGGTTTTCACTTCATCCATAAGAATGTCGCACACTGTACTAGATTGCTGTGATGCAAACGCACTTATTATTTGTTAATTAAATAATGTATTCATTTAAAAATATATGGGAAGAGGACCTTGAACAAAATAATTGCACAGTGAATCTCACTCGCATTAAAGCTCTCGTGCAACTGCTGAAACACACTCACATTCTCTTAGCTGCTGTGTTCGTGCCTTCAAGTGGGTGATGGCTACCCTCTTCAGCGCTGGCGTGTCAGCACGCAGGTGGAGGCCACGCCCCCCTGAGGTTCTTCACCGGAAACTGCGAGAGCACCCCCTCTAGCAGATGGAGCTCCTGCAGCAGAAGGTTCTGGAAATGCTGGACAAGCAAACAGACATGTACCAGTGCTGCTGTCACAACATGGCACCGCAGCACGAACAGACTTCGTCATTCTCAGGTCCACTCACCAGACGCGGGGACAAAAAATTGACTGGTTGCCAGTCCATCATATGACTCGTCTGGAAAAAATGATCAACATCAATAGACAAAGGACTTGTGTAGAGGAAACACACGTTCGTGTGTTTCACACTGAAACCCACAAGCAAACCAAGGACCCTTCTGTCCTCAGTCGCATGCTTTCCCAGCTGTGTGTGTGTGTGTGTGCGTGTGTGTGTGTGTGGCCAGCGCTCTCCATTTTGTTGCGCAAAGCATAAATGCTTTGTTATGCCCTCCCCCCGAATCCCCTCAACCACCGCACCACCCCTAACAGAACCAAACATTATCTGAGCATTTCTCAGTTCTGCCTTATTTGACAAAACTAACCTGAATGTCTGACACGCTTATGGTAACTGGGTTCTGTTCAAGGAGGTTGCTGTGTTCCTCTCTCACAGACATAGAGGAAAGAGTCTTAGAACTGGACAGCACCAGGCTGACAAGGTCAAGGTCCACGACCGGCTCAAGAAACTCAGAGCACTTCATGAGTGCCTACCATCTCAAATGAACCAGTTGCTGAAGGATGAGACTCTCCCAGGATGGCTAACCGAAGGGCGAACAATCCTGATCACGAAGGATCCCTACACGGGAGCAGTCCCATCCACGATATCTGGTTGGTTCGCCATTATCTTGTCAGTCTGTATCTGCAAGTCCCACAGGATCTTCACTCAGTCATTCTCCTCCACCTTTGGAGGTGTTTCCGATTTTGACTTTGGGGTTTCCAGTCCATCCTCCGCACAGATGATTCAGTAGACTATGCCAGACACCTGGTTATGGCGTTCCATTTCACCTTTCCTATCAGCATCTTACACCCTGCAGTTATGTGTTGGATCATCCCAGGTGCCTCTTTGCACAACCTACAACTTGGGTCTTGTCTGGTGTGGTATATAAGGTAAGATAACGTTTATTTTTCCGACACTGGGGAAATTTGCAGTCTACAGCAGCAAAACTAGGGGTGGGTGGGGGGGGGGGGGTAGAAAAGAAAAAAACAAAGTGTTGCATGCACAAAATAAATCTGGGCCTCTATGGCACTGATGCTCAGGGCCTGCTACTGAGCAGCCAGGATGAGTGCTTCTGTGCTGTCCTTAAAGCCAGCCCTCTCGAGCCACTGATAGGACTTCTTGAGATCAGTCACTTCAGTTATGGTGCGGTGGTACATCCCGTGTAGGGGATTGTCCTCCCATGATGGTCCCTCTTCCAACACATAATCCTCTGTTCTCCATTGTCGGAGACATTCTCTGAGTATGTAATCCGTTGAAGCCTTCTCTTTGATGTATAGAAGGAGCTTGGATGTTTCATCCTGGACAGTGGCTCTCACACTCACAAGTCCCCAGCCCCCTTCCTTATGGCTTGCGTACAGTTTCAGGTTGCTGGATTTGGGATGGAACACTCCATGCCTGGTTAGGAGCTTTCGGGTCTTAACATCAGTGGTCTGAATCTCTTCCTTTGGCCACCTTATTATTCCTGCAGGGTATCTGATCACTGGTAGGACATAGCTGTTTATTGCCCCGGTCTTGTTCTTGCCATTGAGCTGGTTTTTTAGGACCTGCCTCACCCGCTGGAGGTATTTGGCCGTAGCCACTTTCCTTTTTGCCAGTTCGAGGTTGCCTTTGGCTTGTGATGTACCGAGATTGAGATCCCGATGTCACTGCTGTAGACTTTGGTTGTGTGGATCAGGGAGTCTATGTCCTTTGGCTATTAGCTTACAGCTCTACGTCACCCATGTATGACTGATCGTAGCTCCATTTCTGAGGCGGTACCTTGTACCCTAAGCCAACTAATGTTGTGGATTAGTTGGTTTAGGAGGTTCAGTCCAACTTGGCTTTGAGGGAAGTCCTTTGCAGAACAGCAGTGGTAGATGCCACATTTGATGGAAACTTGGGTAAGTGGCTTGTCATTGGCTTCAAGTGTGGTTTTCCAAAACCTCATTGAGTTCGCAACAAAGCATCTGAGGGTCCTGTTCACCTTATACAACTTCAAGCATTCAGTGATCCATGTGTGTGACATTGAGTCATAGGCGTTCTTGTTATCAATCCAGGCTGTGTGACTGTTCTGTCAACCAGGAATACTATTATAACACCGATAACAACGATTTTGTAATTAATGACTACCAAAAAAAATCAAAAAAACTTTTCAGTGTGGAAAAAAAGCATATCAAATACATTTCGCCTTGGTGCATGAATTTATGAAGCCTGCTAACATTAGATGTGAAAACGTCATTGAGAATTGTTCATCTGATCAACACACTTGTGATTTTTCATCTGAGACTTCCACGAAAATCTTTGGCCACAAAGTGAGCACGAAAAGGGTTTCTCGCCAGCGTGGATGTTTTGATGTCTTCTTAAATGTCCCTTAAAAAAGAATGTCCGGTCACAGTCAGGGCATGCAAAAGGTTTCTCACCAGTGTGATTTCTGATGTGTATTTTAAAGTTTCTTTTCTGAGCGAAGCTTTGGCCAGAATCTGAACAGGCAGAAGATTTCTCACCAGTGTGGGTTGTTGAGTGTGTTTTTAAGAGTTGCTTCTGAGAGAATCTTTGGCCACAATCTGAGCAGGCAAAAGGTTTCTCACCAGTGTGAGTTCTGATGTGCTTTTTTAAGCTTTCCTTCTGAGAGAACCTATGGTCACAATGTGAGCAGGCAAAAGGTTTCTCACCGGTGTGGGTTCTTGAGTGTACTTTTAAGTTTCCCCTCTGAGAGAATCTTTGGCCACAAACTGAGCACAAAAAGGGTTTCTCACCGGTGTGGGTTCTTTTGTGACATACCAAATTTCCCTTACAAGAAAATTTTTGCCCACACTCCGAACAGGAAAAATCTTTCTCACCAGTGTGGGTTCTTGAGTGTAATTCTAAGTGAGGCTTCCGAGAGAATCTTTGGCCACAAACTAAGCAGGCAAAAGGTTTCTCACCAGTGTGTGTTCTTGTGTGGCTTTTTAAGTGTCCCTTCTCAGAGAATCTTCGGCCACAAACTGAGCAGGCAAAAGGTTTCTCACCTGTGTGTGTTCTTGTGTGGCTTTTTAAGTGTCCCTTCTCAGAGAATCTTTGGCCACAAACTGAGCAGGCAAAAGGTTTCTCACCAGTATGCGTTCTTGAGTGTAATTTTAAGTGATGCTTCACAGAAAATCTTTGGCCACAAACTAAGCAGTCAAAAGGTTTCTCACCATTGTGAGTTCTTGAGTGTACTTTTAAGTTTCCCCTCTGAGAGAATCTTTGGCCACAGTCTGAACAGGTGAATGGTTTCTCGCCAGTGTGGGTTCTCATGTGTCTTTTGAAAGGACTCTCATAAGGAAACGTCTTCCCACACTGAGAACATTTCCATGGTTTGTTGTCAGTGTGACATGTCTGATCACCATCAGACTCTTCATACTCATCATCATCAACGTTTGATGATGTGTTGTGACTCTGCTTCGGGCAAGGGTGCTCTGGCTCCTCCTCTCTTTTAATGTATGGGGCCTGCTGCTCTTCTCCCTCTTTAAAGCAGGAGACTTCTCTGCTCTCCTCTTCCTGTTTAATATGAGGGGGTTTTGCATCCAGCCGCTCAGGAGAAGCTTCTTTGCTGATATCTGCAAGACACGAAAAGACAAACACAATTGGGATTATGGTTTATAATTACAATGAAGGTTATTAGGAGAGTCAGACGAGTTCAGATTATTACTCACTATGTCACATGAGCAGCTTCAGTTATTGGTGTTGGATTTTTTGAATTTCTATCCTTGGTAATTATTTTTTTGTCATTAATTGTTTTTATCCATGGTTATTTGTGGTTCAGACTCAGACTCAGTCTGACATTGCACATTTTTGAGTGGTGGATCAGTTCAAAGCGCAAATTCTACCTTGGACTGGCAGCCCCTATGCATTGTGGAGTATGTAGTGTTCAAAAAGGTGATTCAGCTCCTTCAACCCACATACTGCATGTTTGGCCAACAAGAAAGCCTCTTGTGCAAGTTACATAAGGCAGTCGTTAATATGAGCAATTTCTTTCATCTGAAATCTAAATGTATCAATTTGATTGTGGTTTAATTTTCTGATCATCAAACAAATGGTTGTTGTTTTCCTTTGATGACCTTTGGCAGCACTTAGATTAGATGGCAAAGTGGGGAGACTTGGGAGAAGTGCAACTGCAGATGCAATGGCTAAAATTCAGCGATATTTAGGAGAGGGGAATATTGCACCGACCAAGATCCTCTGGCATACTGGAACAGCCAGCAACAGCCTATCCCAACAAATTCCAACAACCTCTTCCAAACGCCATCATCACGGTCATATGAGCGTATGTTCTCCACGGCAGAAGAAATAGCTTGCAAGAATTGCAACAGAAAGACACACACACACACAAATTATTATAATAACAGTTTCTAATATTCCGAATAAAGGTTTGTTCAGTATGTTCGTAAATATCAGCAATACAAAATAATGTAACTTATTCACACCAAAAAAAAGATGACCCTCCTGTGGGGACCTCTCGTTGGTTTACCTCTAGTGCCCTGCCACACCCCTTTATTCCATTCCCGAGGAGTTTTTTTCATTATGTTTCAATCACAAATTTGGCAGAAGTTGATTTTTGGATATCTGGACATGATTTTGGAAACGCATCAAGAGTTTGGGCAGAAAAGAGGACAAGGGACAAAAAACAGTAAGATGATGCGTTTTGATGCACTTCAGTTTTGCGATAATCAGAAACACCTGGTTTACATGGTTCAGTCAATCGTTCAATTTATTTCCAAATACATGATGTAAATCTCTTCGTCTCAGAGTCGGCCTTCTGCCAGGCCTAAAAAAAAACCTGCTGTCCATCAAGAAATTCTAGCGGCTAATGCGTGATACAAGCTCGCCAACAACAACAACCCAAAACGCTGTTGTGGAGAGGTTGTGACCTGCACATTGATTACGCTATTAAAATTAAACGGACTATTACGAGACAAAGTTGTTTGAAATGCAACAACTATTTGCGAGAGGTTCATAAAGCAAAGGCGACATCTATTGGTGAAACTGTAAAAATCAACCCTTTCATTTTCACATTATGTCTAGAATAATTATTTTGTGCCATATTAGTCCTTGTCTATAAAGGTAGAATATAGAACTTTTCATGTACCTGTATTTTAATTACAGGCCTACATTTATTTGTTTATATTAGTGTCATTTATTTATTTATTTATTTATTTAGTTAATGCAATAATTTAGATTTATATACTTTTTTGGTGCCATTCCTGGTGTTTTATGTAAGACTGAAAAATTATGATTTATTTTTTATTTTGTGAGCAGTGTGATGTTCAAAATCGATACGGGCGCCGATGTTCTCCCACACAAAGTTTTCAAGAGCACGAACAGAAACAATCCACCACGTACACATATTTGTGTGTGTGTATATATATATATTAGAGATGTCAAACAATTAAAATATTTAATCTAATTAAAAATGCAACTGTCATAATTAACTCAAATGAACTAAAAAATTAATCGTGATTACTCACACATTTTTTATCGTTTCTGAATTTCCTTACATTTTTTGTCCTATTTTTCCCCATTTTAATGCTCTCATCAACTTGGAATCATGAATCAGTTTTCTATGTGCCAAATGCAAATATTTACTGAAATAACAATTTCAATTTTCAATTTTACATGAACATTTTTCACTTGGAGCAGTTGTTAAAACCATGGTTGCATACATCGTTTTTCTCAAATTTGGTTTGAACACAGCACTCAGGCTATGTTGATTCTGTTGGTCTTTCTTGCGCGGAAGTCTCTCGATGGTTTTGTGGAGACATCATTTTGGATGACTACACTTGGTTCGATGACAATACTGAAGACGTTTTATTTTCGGTAGGTCGCGACCACTGCACCGTTGAACTTCACCGTCACTGTCAGACGAACACAATAGAGCTCCACCAGCTCTATTTATATGGACACGGAACACTGTAACCTTCCACTGTGGTAGCGGTAGATTAAATAGTTTAATCGTTTGACAGCTCTAATAGATAGAGAGAGAGAGAGAGAGAGAGAGAGAGAGAGATTAGTTGACAGCACAGTGTCTAACCAGCAGGTCGAGGTTTGCACTTGAGAGAAGAGGAATGAAGGTCAGTATTAAGACAGCGTACATGTGCATAAATGAAAAGGAGACCAGTGGAACGGTGAGATTACAGGGAACATAGGTGGCGAAGGTACAGGAATTTAACCCTCGTGTTGTCCTCGGGTCAAAATGACCCATCACGGTGTTAAAAACGCTCCAAAAATCCCTTAAATGATATTTGTTTAACTTCAAATTATATTACTTTTCCTAGATTGGCCCCA
The DNA here is from genome assembly GCF_025434085.1 of Hippocampus zosterae. Taxonomy (NCBI): domain Eukaryota; kingdom Metazoa; phylum Chordata; class Actinopteri; order Syngnathiformes; family Syngnathidae; genus Hippocampus; species Hippocampus zosterae. Next base: position 2,653,169 of record NC_067468.1, read on the forward strand.
ATTGCAGAAAAATTGAAATGTTGCTTTTATTCACATTTCCATGGAAGCTGTACAAAACAAATTTTGACTAGGTGTACAAAGGTGGTCTTCAGGTCAAAAATGACCCATGAGGCAAATAAAGTTGAAATCAAGGTCACAAAGTTATTTACACACCACAAAATGTTTCAATGTTTTAGTCGTGTCTCAGATCAATTAGGAGAACACGTGAACAATACAGTAGCAAACATAAACAAGACAAGATAGGTGGCATTCCCGCAGATGGCAGAACTCTTTTTTGCAAGGGGTTTGTTAAAAAGTTGCTACAGATGACAGGACCCCGAATTCTCTCTGTGCTGACGCCATGAGTGTGCATTATGACATTGACGAGGCTCAGGAGCTGATTTTTTTCTGCTGTCCAGCAAGACAACTGATTTAGAAGAGGAAGTGGAGGATGTATTTGAAGATGGGGAAGAATATAACACAGAGCATGATGTATCATCTTCAGAACAAGAAGAAATCCCTGAAGCTGAAAGAGAAACTTTCCTTTAAAAAAATGGCAAAATAACATGGTCCTCAGCAGCATACAACCAATAAGGCATGCATGCAGAACAAAACGTACAGGAGCTCCTGAGAAACCTGATGGTCCACCTTCCACAGCCACTTCCCCAGCGAGGGCAAGTACAGTGAAACTCCTCTACAACGAAATCATGTTTGCAGCAAGAAATATTTCACAACAGGGGGTATTTCACTGGAGCAAATTTGATCTCAGATGTATGCACGCAGACACAAACGTATGTGTACTCAATTTTTATTCCAATAGTACATAAGTATGAACACATATTTATTTGACACTTCATATCGTCAGTGTAGAAAGAAAAAAAGGGAAAGAAATTGCGAAATTTACGATCAGCATTCACTTTCACTTACCGTATTTTCACGACCATTCGCCGCACCGTATGGTTGGGCGCGGTCTCATTAATGGGTCCCATTTCTGTATTTTACACATAGACAAAACACACTGTATTATTGGCTACAGTTTTAAAGTGGTAAAACATACGCCAGCTTAAACATACGGCATGCATGCGCGCACGCTAAAAACACGTTAGCTTGAAGTATACGGTAGCATGCCAAGACATACAGATAAAAGCTAAAAGCACGTTTTTAAAAAGGCAACAGAAGCAAAACTGAGTTCCGTTCTATTTTATTTAGCCATCGTACAATGTACTCACGTTTTTCGATCAATCATCACCCAGAAATCCATCAAAGTCCTCATCCTCTGTATCAGAATCGAACAATTGTGCAAGTACCGGTAATCCATCAAAAACGCCGTGTTCCCTCTCGTTGTCAGAGTCACTCTCATTGCCATGTGGCTCCACAGAAATGTACCGGCTTTGCCAAAAACTCGAACAACAGTGCAAGCAGACAGCGCTGCCTCTCACTCTTTGTAAAGTTGTGTTTGCCATCGATCATCCATTGTTCCCATGCCGTTCGCAACTTTACTTTGAACGCTCGGTCGCAACTTTACTTTGAACGCCCGGTTGATGCCGATGTCCAGCGAGCGGTTGGAGTTCTTTAGTCAAGCCTCCGGGAATAACAGCAAGCTCAGAGTTCATTTGCTTGACTTGTTTTTTCACCGCTGCTGTGAGATGGGCACGCATGCCAAAAGCATAACCGATGGCTTGAAGTTTGAACTGAGCTTCGTAGGTGTGTCTTTGTAGAATTTATTTTCGGGGGTTCTTAGAAACCAAAACCGAAGTTATTTTGCAAAAATGCACATTGCCACACTCTATACAGGTGTTAGTTACCTGCTTGGGGCATCCCTTTAGCGTCCGCTTACACGCCCACCCTTCACTCATTGGCGGATTTCTCCCCCGCATGCCTTTCCTCTCTCACGTCTGCCTTCTCTCTCTCTCTCTCTCTCTTGCTCTCCCTCTCCATATATGTATATATGCACGCCCACCCTTCACTGATTGGCCGACTTTTTTGCCGCATGCCTGTCCAGTCACTTCCGCCTTTTCTCTATATAAACAGCGTGTCGGCTGTCAGTCAGATTTTGGAACTCAGCGCATACAAAGGACGCTCCGCACCAAAAGGCGTCCTGTCCATTTTGGAGAAAATTTAAGACATTTAATGGCGCCTTATAGTCGTGAAAATACGGTACATCAATTTCTTGGATAATGCATTTTATTTTGCTTGCTCTGTCTTTCATTTTGATCACTTTTACTCTCTCTTCCAGCATTAGCGTGGAGGGCTAATGAGTCATTAGTGCTCCAGTTAGCGTAAGGTTTTTAGCCTTTGAGAGCTAACTATGGCCATCGAGGAATACAAAGGGTCCCGTGGCTGATTTTAGCATGATAATAAGTAAAGCATTCGAGGAAACATTCGTTTATTTGAATGTCCATCGAGCCATAAGCAATTTAGCATTAGCAGCTAATCAGATGCTACGGATCTAGCTTCAATATCTACACACATAGACAGTGAGGTGCCTCTTCGCCAGGATGATGGCCAGGATGATGCTTGGTATGCCAGTGGCAGAGTAGCTATGAGTATGTTGAGTCCAGGAAACGTGCAGCTTTGACCAAAATAAACATCGTTCACAATGTAAACCAAGTCAAGTCAACAGTATTTAAAGAGCACTTTCAAACAGCCATCGCTGCATACAAAGTGCTGTACATGGAGCAATTTAACATGCACAGTAAACATTAAGACAAATCGGTAATAAAGGCGGTAGAAAGCACCAAACGGTAAAACCAAGAATTAAATCTAAGTCATGCTGACTCGAATGCCAAATAATACAAGTGAGTTTTGAGGAGGGTTTTGAAGATGGGCAGCGAGGAGGCTTGCCGAATGTTCAGTGGGAGGTCATTCCAGAGAGAGGGACAAGCAACAGAAAAGCCTCGATCCCCTCTGAGCCTCAGTTTGGTTCTTGGTACTTCTAATAATGTCTGGTCCACAGACCTGAGGCGCCGGGCAGGTGTGTAGGAGCGGGTGAGCTCAGAGAGGTAAGGTTGGCAAGATGTCTTCGCGAGGCTGGAGCAGAGAAAATGATCTCGTATAACGCAACAGAGGGATTTTCGTCGTATGGGGGGGGGGGGGGAGACAGGAGAATGGGAATTGTGTTAATGCATGAAGATGTTTTCACATAAGGGGGTATTTTCGCCATGTGGGTTTCGTTCTAGAGGAGTTTCACTGCAAGAGGAAGAAATGCCAGTTCTGCCCTCAAAAGGATTGTAAAACACATACTGTGTGCTATAGGTGAAAGAAATATATCTGCAAAGGCTGTGCACTCGCATACTGCGCTACATGTGCTAATTAGTTTAATGGGTTATCTTATTTTTCATATTTTTGTCTTGTATTGTCCTAAATAGTTCACTGGAGGAAAAAAAGAAAGAAACTTTAGTCATTGGAATGAATACAAATCAGCCATCTCGTTACCTCTGTGTCCCGCGTCCGAGACGCACAATTTTCCCGAGGGACGCACAGTTCCAAATAATGTGCGTTTTTGGGATGCAGGAAATTTCTCAAAACAAACCAAAAAAACTACGACACACACGCGCCAGCAATCCCAGCCATGCTGCAGAGTGTTTATGATTCATCAATTAAGGATGATTAGACAATTAAGGATGGAGAGACCTGCTTTTGTTCTTATGTCTCTCTCTCTCTCTCTCTCTCTCACACACACACACACACACACACACACACTAGCAGCATCGTTAACAACACTTCGACATTAAAGATCAAAGAGTAACCCATGTGAAAAAAAGAAGATGCACAACCAATCAACATGGCTTTGCAGCATCTTCTCAGCCCCCCCCCCCCCCCCCCCCACTCCACATGTACTGTATATGTTGCTCGATGTGACTCACTGTTGTTTTGCTGACTTTCGTTGCTCCTTGCGGACCGTTTTCGGACTTTTTGTGGACTTAAAAAAAAAAGTTTTTTTTTTTAATGAATGTTTGAAAAAATCCGCAATGCACTGAAGCCGCGATAAACGAACCGCGAAATAGCGATGGATAACTGTATAGGCTATTTACTATGAAAAATATTATGAAACAGTATTGGTTATTCGATAATTTACTGGTTGTAGCATGGTAACTTTAGGAATAAAACATTCATCACAAGGTGTAATAATGCCAATGTACTGTTGGTAGAACTCATGATGACGTGTGTTAAATTCTTTCGTCAAATTGATCGTAGATCGTCTTGGGAAGAGGATGTCTAGCCACATCAATACCTACCTGTATTAATGATTACCAGTCAATTAATCTTTGCAGTGTGAGATTGGAAGAAATACTGTGATTTTGTGGTATGTTGTATTCATGATGCCATACGATTACAACATATTTTGATCCAATTATTTTATTGAATAAACCTGAGTACACAGCTCAGTGTTGTGTCCAAGGACCGGCAACCCAAGGCCAAGGCCAAGGACTTGACTCCGAGGCGAAAGCCAAGGCCAAGGACTTGGAAAAATTTCCGAGGCAAGGCCAAGGCCAAGGACTTGCCTCCGAGGCCAAGGCCAAAGACCAAGGACTGATTTTGAAGCTGAGGCCTCGCCGAGGACATGTATAAAACAATGCTATCATACCACTTGGGAGGTCTTCATGATTTGCAACACCCCTCAATCATAACCCCTTGCACTCCCAAACGCTTGAATGAAGTGTTTTTATTCAACGAGTAGAACAGTCAACGTACATGTTATTTATACTGAGAAAAAAAAATCATGATATACATTTATGAATTAATGTTTTAGTGCAGTAGTTTCTTAATATGAAGTACCGTATTTTCACGACTATAAGGCGCCATTAAAAGACTTAAATTTTCTCCAAAATCGACAGGACGCCTTATGGTGCGGAGCGTCTTTTGTACGCGCTGAGTTCCAAAATCTGACTGACAGCCGACACGCTGTTTATATAGAGAAAAGGCGGAAGTGACTGTGGCCAGGCATGCGGGAAAGAAGTCGGCCAATCAGGGAAGGGTGGGCGGGTATATATACATATTAAGGGTGTGGAAAATAATCGATATTAATCGATACATCGATGCGCACGTGCGCGATCCGAGTGCATCGGCTCATTCACTGGGTACGACGCGATTGACGGGTGAAATCGCGATTCATCACGATGCATTGATGGGTATCGGTAAAATCCGATTCAAGCACCGTTTTATTCATGTTAAACGTCACATATCTGCCCTTTCCTAGGCGCAATGAATGCACCATCATTGCTTTGCGTTTTGTGTTGAGTACGGACGGTAGCCGTGCGTCACATACAGTCCAGTACACAACTAGCGAAACATTATGGAAGTTAGCGCAAGCAGCAGCAAGGAAACTACTATATTTAATGCAGGCACAACATTCAAATCGTATGTTTGGAAATACGACGGCTTCGAAAAGAAAGACGGAAAGCTTGATAAAACCTCCGTAATTTGCAAGGAATGTCGCATTAAGAAGCCATACACTTAAAACGATGGCACCAGATCACCGACAAGTTTCCCTCCCGCTTCCCCGCCCAGTTCCTCGTCGGACAACGGAGAAACTCTTGGCAAACCAGGTCAGGATCAGAAAAAAAAATTGCCTCTTATTTTGGGAGTCCCCTTGCAACTCACTGTGACCGCGCAATGGCTATAACTAAGGCCACTGCTTATTTCATATGCAAAGACCTCCAGCCTTAGCGTGGTGGACAACGAGGGTTTCAGACAGCTCGTGCACGTTTTGGAACCCAGGTATAAAATACCAGACAGGTCTGTGTTCACTTACAAACATATTCCCGATGTGTAAAACAAAGTGAGAAGTTAGATTACTGTGTCGCTGAACAGTGCGCAAAGAGTTGCACTTACAGTGGATGGGTGGACATCTTGCGCTATAGATTCATATATATATTATATATATAATTATATTTCATATAAGACACTCAGTGAGAATAGTCTGTTTATGTTCACACTATAGCAACAGCTGTGAGTCTCAGGTGCCAAATTGTTTACATTTTCTTTGTACAAAACCCAATTGTGAAAGGGCTTAAATACCGTATTTTCACGACTATTCGACGCATCGTACTAATGGCCGCAGTCTCATTAATGCGTGACATTTCTGTATTTTACACATACACAGGACGCATCGTACGAATAGCCGCAGTTTTACAGTGGTAAAACATACGCCAGCTTAAACATACGGCATGCATGCGCGCACTCTAACACGTTAGCTTGAAGCATACGGTAGCATGCCAAGACATACAGATGCAAGCTAAAAACACTTTTTTAAAAAGGCCACGAAAGCAGAACTGAGTTTGGGTGTATTTTATTTAGCCATCGTACAATGTTCTCACGTTTATCGATCAATCATCACCCATAAATCCATCAAAGTCCTCATCCTCTGTATCAGAAGCAGAGGACTGCACTCTCAGTTGTCATTGAATGCATCACATGCTAGTGTGAGTTGCTACGCATTGCCGAGCGGAAAGAAGGAGTAGCAACAGCAAAGTCAACATTTCTCTCGTGTGAAGCTTTCCCACATTTGAAAGTAAAGAACAGAGCGAAACATGGTGGCTGCGCGTGTGTGTGTAGAAAGAATTGAACAATTGTGCAAGTACCGTAATCCATCAAAAACGCCGCGTTCCCTCTCGGTGTTGCGTATTGTGGCGTAACTCGCCAAGCGCTGCCTCACACTCTTTGTAAAGTTGTGTTTGCCACCGATCATCCATTGTTCCCATGCCGTTTGCAACTTTACTTTGAACACCCGGTTGATGCCAATGTCCAGCGGTTGGAGTTCTTTAGTCAAGCCTCCGGGAATAGCGGCAAGCTCAGAGTTCATTTGCTTGACTTGTTTTTTCACCGCTGCTGTGAGATGGGCACGCATGCCAAAAGCATAACCGGTGGCTTTAAGTTTGAACTGAGCTTCGTAGGCGTGTCTTTTTGTCGAATTTATTTTCAGGAGTTCTTAGAAACCAAAACCGGAGTTGTTTTGCAACACACACAGTTCATTTCTGTGGAGCCGCATGGCAATGAGAGTGACTCTGACAACGAGAGGGAACGCAGCGTTTTTGATGGATTACGGTACATGCACAATTGTTCAATTCTTTCTACACACACACGCGCTGCCACCATGTTTCGCTCTGTTCTTTACTTTCAAATGTGGGAAAGCTTCACGCGAGAGAAATGTTGACTTTGCTGATGCCGCTCGGCAATGCGTAGCAACTCACACTTTAGCATGTGATGTGTTCAATGACAACTGGGATGTGCAGTCCTCTGCTTCTGATACAGGTGATGAGGACTTTGATGGATTTCTGGGTGATGATTGATCGAAAAACGTGAGAACATTGTACGATGGCTAAATAAAATACACCCGAACTCAGTTCTGCTTTCGTTGCCTTTTTAAAATCGTGTTTTTAGCTTGCATCTGTATGTCTTGGCATGCTACCGTATGCTTCAAGCTAACGTGTTAGCGTGCGCGCATGCATGCCGTATGTTTAAGCTGGTGTATGTTTTACCACTGTAAAACTGCGGCCATTAATACAGTGCGGTTTGTCTATGTGTAAAATACAGAAATGTCACCCATTAATGAGACTACGCCCAACCGTACGGTGCGTCGAATCTTCGTGAAAATACGGTAAATCAACACTCAACAGGCATGACATGGCACGGAAGACAAGTACACCAGTTTTTGATCCATTTATTTTTTGGAATAAACCTGGAGTACACAGCTACTGATGTAATGTTCATTATTAATGCATCATTTTCAAACATTTACCCTTGAAACATTATACTTTTGAGTGTCAGAATTCTTGATTATGAATATCAGTCAAAACAGTAAAATGGGTTCCCATGATGCATGATGAACGTTTACGGAACCCAACATTAGTTCCCATGGTTTCCCATTGGGTAATCCGACGGAACCGAAAAACGGTTACCGTGAATTTCTGAAATCCTCAGGCCTGCTACGGAATTATTAAAAAATTTGCAGCGTTTGTTTAAATAAGTAGACCATTTCAGATTTCGAAATTTGGGACTCTCTCAATGCATAATGGGACTCATACTTTTCTGATCAGCGAGTCCCTGGGACTCACTGCCGGTAAATTGTAAAATTATCACTGCAGAGATTACCGCTTTTTCTGCACTCAGTGATTGACTTCTATGCAAAGTCATTTCTCAACTTGCCTTCCCACAGTTAACATTCGCATTACTACACCTTGTGACGAATGTTTTATTCATAAAGTTACCATGCTACAACCAGTAAATTATAGAATAACCAATACTGTTTCAGAATATTTTTCATAACGATTAGCCTACAAATCTAATGACCTTGCCTCGTAATCGTGCCTCTCGTCGTATCTCACTCTCGTGTTCTGTACATACATTCCAGGTGAGTTTAGTGATACGCCCTTTGGACGATTCACACGGAAAAAAAAAATCAGACTGGCATTCCCATTTCTTAAATGTCGTAATTAGTAGACCTTTGTGAGTTTTTTTTCGCCACCATCTCAAACTTTCATCCGCGCGATTCCTCAGTTTGCGGACTAAAATAGCAACCCGCATGCATACATAATACTGTTGCCCCCCCCCCCCCCCCCCCAACACTGAAAACCAAACAAAACGAAAATAAATTAGAAGAAAGACACTCACACACCACACCACACCACAAACACACATACAGGCACAGTGAAATCGCGCCCATTAAAATGACGCCACGGAAACGACACGCGACCGGTAACGATTGTTCCCGTGAAATCCAAGGGCTTGCCGTAGTTTTTATTTTGTTTATTTGTTTTGACTGAGAAATTTCCTTGCGTACCAAAAACACACATTATTTGGAACTGTGCGTCCCGTGAGAAGATTATGCGTATCGGACGTGGGACGAAGATGCTAACGAGATGGCTCAATCTCTAAGCATTCTCTGAGTACTACTATTATTACCACTACCACTAATACTACATTAATTAATACCTTCAACTTCACAATAACAATAATAATAAATAATTAAATCTACCATGATTTTAAACTATGTATTATCAATATTAATTATTCCAAACATGAGAAAGCATTCAGCAAACATAATTGGAATCGAGCAAAAGGACTCCAACTCCAAACGGCCAAACCCAAAAGTGAAGTGCTGACATTATTGACTCCAGCTGTAACACAAATTACTTGGTTCAAACAAACATTCTCGTGCGACCGCACAAACGTGACGACTGTGCAAAAATAACTAAATAAAATACATCACAGTTACAGAAAGGCTTTACACGCTATTTAAACTGCCGATCGCGAACGGAACGAACCGTGATTGAAACCAACTGTGATGCCACTCTTTACATGTTGTACTGAGTGGCAGCCCCGCCCCTCTTAAAGCGCCAGATAAAGTCATCAACGTGGGTTTCCCTGGATGGATTTTGTTTGATATCTTTATGATTTTTACGGTCCTCTGGCCCACTTTATGCCTGTGGACGAAGGATTAGAGGCTTTAATCCCTCGTTGTGTCCGAGGACCGGCAACCCGAGGCCAAGGCCAAGGACCAAGGACTTGACTCCGAGGACAAGGCCGAGGACCAAGGACCGCCCTTCGGTCCTCGAGACCAAGGACCAGCTCGAGGAACACATCACTGACACAGCTACTGATGGAATGTTCATTGTTTATGCATCATTTTTAAACATTTACCCTTGAAAAATTATACTTTTGAGTGTCAGAATTCTTGATTATGAATATCAGTCAAAACAGAAAAATGGGTTCCCATGATGAACTTTTACGGAACCCAAAGTTTGTTTCCGTGGTTTCCCATTGGGTAATCGACGGAACCGAAAAATGGTTACCGTGAATTTCTGAAATCCTCAGGCCTGCTACTGAATTATTTAAATGTTTGCAGGATTGGGACTCTCTCAATGCATAATGGGACTCGTACTTTTCTGATCAGCGAGTCCCTGGGACTCGCTGGTGGTAAACTAAAATTATCACTGCAAATGCATCCATAACTAATTTTCACACGTTTTTTTTCCTTTTCTTAAGCTGTAGAAATACAAGTGAAGAGGGAGAACTATATCACACATAATGTGGTGAAGGACAAGTTGTTTCTTCAAGCAATAAGAAATTTGGTGGTTAAAATTCAATTAAGCTGCTTATTTGGCGGGTTTAGTGAAGATGGGTCATTTTGACCCAGATGACACGGGGTGTGTACAGAAAATGAGGACAAAAGGGGGGTTAAGTACGTAGGATTAACAGTGCAGAGCAGCGGAAACTGTGGAAGAGAAGTGAAGAATAGAGTGCAGGCAGGATGGAACAGCTGAAGAAAAGTGTCAGGAGTGATTTGTGATAGAAGAGTGTCGTCAGCTAGGGTGAAGGGAAAAGTTTACAGGACAGTTGTGAATCCAGCCACGATGTACGGTCTAGAGCAGGGGTGCCCATTATGTCGATCCTGATCTACCGGTCCCAACGAAAGGTCCCAACTAGATTCAAGGAGTGTCGAGGAGAAAAAAAACAACCATTTGTGTGTCTTTGTACACGTTAGTAATATATATTTTTGTGTTAATGTACGCTGCACCCTGATCATCCCATCAGTCTCATTTTCTCAAAAAATATTAAAAAATCAAATAAAGCAGGTAAATCTTGAATTTACGGTGGCGCGTGATTACGTCACCGGAAGTTGTTAGCAGTCTGCAATTGCTGCTTGTGGTCAGAGCTGTTGCGCTCCATCTTTTATCGTCATTATTCTCATTCCGAGTTTGTGTGTGTGCGTGTGCGTGTGTGCATGTGACGGTATGGGTAGATCCCGGGAGGTTAGTTGATCGAAAAGTAGATCCAAGTAGATCCAGTCCAAAAAGTTTGGGCACCCCTGGTCTAGAGACACTAGCAATAGGCAAAATACAGGAGGCACAGTTAGAGGTGGCTGAGTTAGAGATACTGAGATTCTCCTTAGGAGTGACAAGGATGGACAGGATAGTTTGGAGAAAAAGTTAGAGGTTTGAACATGTACAGAGGAGGGACAGTCGATACATTGGTAGGAGAATGTTAGAGATGGAGCTACCAGGTCGGAGACAGAGAGGAAGGCCAAAGAGGAGATTCATGGATGCCGTGAGGTAAGATATGCTGGTAGTTGGAGTCAGAGTCGAGGATGCAGAGAGCAGGGAAAGATGGAAATTAATGACTTGCTGTGGCAGCCCCTGAAACGGGACAAGACGAAAGGAGAAGACAGTGTCTAACCAGCAGCCACCTTGATAACATTTCAGGTGTGAAGAGACATAATTACAACATGATTCAAAGATAGTCAGATAAAATGTGTGATTGCAGAATTGTGTCTGAAAATGGTAGCTTTAATCAGCGACAAAAAATTAGCTCTCACTTTCAAAACGGTTGGTGGACATTGCAATCGAGCGAAAGAATGAGACGTGGCCACACCTGCTCTGGTCGAGCCAACTCGAAACTTCTCGAAACTAGCGTCGTCGTCCTCTTTTAAGCCAAGGAAATCATCCTCGTAATCTGATGTCCTCCTGCACACATTTTTACACAAGTCATAACAACACTTCATACTCATGCTTGATCTCTGCTGGGTTGTCAGCGGCTAGCATGCTAGGCTAAGAAGGCTAAGGAAGGCCCAGAAGCTTGAGCGAATAATGTTGTGCAATAGAGGAATAATGGACTTACTGCATCGAGACTTCGGTCCGTTCAGTTGTAACTAAAAAAAATGGATCGTATTTTTCAAGTGTTCAAGTTTGTATGTTCTTTTAGTGAAGTGCGTATAAATACGTTGTTCTGAGGACGGATAGGCCGCTGTGACGATGTACGGCAACTCATTTCAGACAAACTTAGTCGTAGTACGAAACGGTGAAGTAACGCGTGCGCACGCACGTTAAATATACACACACACACACACACACAAATATATGAAAAAAAAGACATGGTAAGGCACAGAGAAACCATATGAGGTAAAATAAGGCACCCAAGGGGTGGGGGTGCAGATCCACAGTGAGTGACAGCAACCCCACCTCGCAGCGTGGAGAATCCCCACGAAGAAACACTGGCTCTTCAAAAAGAGAATAAAAGTCAAGAAATAAAATGTATTTTTAAAAAAAAACATTAAGTTAAGAAATGTAAAATAAATACTAAAATAAATTCTTCAAACGCCAAGCTGAAAGAATTGCCTTCAGCCTGCTCTTAAAAGCATCAACAGTCTCTGCAGACCAGATGCTTTGTGGCAGGCAATTCCATCGCTGGGGACCAACATGGCTAAATGCCGCCTCATAATGTGTTTTGGTCCTCACCCTGGCAATCACTTAAACGCCAATGCCAGAGGACCTCGGGTTCCACGTTGGTTAATATGCTAAAAGCTGGTCAGATATATAACATGGCCCAAAAACGTTAATACATTTACAAACTAAAATAAGCACATTAAAATCAATCCAAAAACACACGAGGAGCCAATGCAGCAATTTTAAAACTGGTATAATGTGTTCCCGCCCTCTAGTCCTTGTCAGGAAGCGTGTGGCTGAGTTTTGGAGTAGCTGTAATCTTGGTCTTTTCAGGAAGATCAGAGAGCAGAGCATTGCAATAATCCAAGCAACAGGAATTAAAAGCATGCATCAGCACTTCCATGTTGGCCTGAGAAAAAAAGGGGCGGACTGTGGCTATATATTTGAGGTGATGAAAAACAATCTTTGTTATATTTTTAAAATGAGGAAGAAAACGAAGCACAGAGTCAAAACTGACGGCCAAGTTCGTCACACATTGTGTGGGTTAATGTAGGAGATATAACTATTTCAGGATTGTCTGTTATTTATTCCTTTATTGTGAGTTCACAAACACCCCCCATAGAATTTATGTTGCAATTTCCTCGCTGGATTTTCTGTTTTGGTGCATTATTTTCGATTTTCTTAGTGTCATTTAAGTTATCGTTCATTTTCATTTTTTAGAGTCGGTCTATGAACGCCTCTCGAGCCGAACCGCAGTTGACAAGACATGGAGTCAGACAGAGGTATGTCTGTATTTGTTTGAGAGTGTTCAAAGAATGAATAAGATAAGGTAAGATAAGATAAGATAAGATAAGATATCCTTTATTTGTCCCACACTGGGGAAATTTACAGCCTCCAGCAGTAAGAATATAGGTAGAAAGACGAAAGAAGAAAAAAAACAACAAACACCGTTCAATTAAGTGCAATATAAACACAAAATGGATAAATCGCAGTGCTATTTACAATTGTCTTTCACATCATTTAATTATTATTATTAATTTTATTATTATTATTATTATTGTTGTTGTTGTTTTTATTCTGAAGCCTGACAGCAGTCGGTAGGAACGAGCGTCGGTATCTCTCCTTCTTGCAGCGCGGGTGTAACAGTCTCTGGCTGAGGATCTACCAAGTGGTGTCAGGGCGGGCTGGAGGGGGTGGGAGGGACTAGCCATCATAGCTTTTAGCTTAGTTAGCATCCTTCTGTTGCCCACCTCCTCCAGAGTGTCAAGGGAGCAACCGAGGACAGAGTTGGCCTTCCTGACCAGTCGCTCCAGTCCCTTTCTGTCCCGGGCTGAGATGCTGCCTGACCAGCAGACAATGCCATAATGGATGTTCGAGGCCACCACCGAGTTATAGAAAGTCTTAAGGAGTGTACGTTAGAAAAAAAAATTAAAAAATTAAAAAACACCACAAACGTCTTTGTTTCAAAGCTGCACTATTAAGATCCTGTAGTTTGGGTAAAAGTTTCTTTCTCTGATTGTCAGGGCCCAGTGGCGGATGCTGGTCTGTAGAGGAGAAGCTAAATTTTGGCCTAAATCATAAAATGTGTCCGTTTATATATACAGTAAATATTCCCATCCCCGGAATTCTATGGAAAGGAATATCCTTCCCCCGGAATAAAAACCTATGCATGAGCATTTTGACTACGATATTACGTGTTACCGGAACTTGCGTAAGGGGAAATTCCACTACCCGTAACTCGGACGGAGGTGTAATGCCGCGGGAGCTTAAATACACGCCCACCCGATGCGACGGAAAAGACACAACACTGAAACAAGTTTTCACATCGCGTTTTTCGCTCATCATTTTCTAAACGACGACGTGTGAGTTTTTATTTTTTTTAAAAAACATTAAAATACTGTATGTATTTTACTTTTGTGATTTTTTGGGGATACACCTGTATTGCCGTTTTTTTATATAAACAGTTTTTGGACAGTATATTTTTGTATTTTATTGATTGTGTTGTTACAGGTGAATTTTGTCAACATACTTGCAGGTTCATAAAGGACATGTACGATGCTCATTTCCGAAATGAGGAATTTCTGTTATCAGGACAAATTGGACAGGGCAAACACAAGTCCGTACTAGAGAATATTTACTGATAGTGAAATCTACTCTCCGTTCCTTTTCAAGAAAAGGATCTGTGACCCTGTCATACCAACTGGGCGTTTTTTCCAGGGTCTTAACTGTGGTGATATTAGTCAGTCTGCGAACACATGCAACTACAATAAAATCCACCAGAAATCAAATATTAATCTGTTGCTAGTCATTTTCAACAAAGAGAGTGTCGCTAAGATGATTAGAAGAAGTCTCCAGTTAAACTTAGAACAGAATGAGATTTGAAAAATGCTCCCACAGATGCCTACACCAAATGTTCAGTGATTGGCTCATTTCGCTGCCAATCAAAAAGTGATTTAGCCTCAGACACATCATCTAATCATCATGCAGAAAAGCTGAGTGTCTGGGTCAGCCCATAAATGCCCACTGTCCATAGAATCCCAGAGACGCTGAGCGTCCAATGGGCGGGACAAAACCAGCATATATCCAATGACTTGTCATTGGGACTACTCTCGAGATGTCCACCATCTATGCTGTAGACGCTCAGCGTCCACACAGTTTAAAGCACAGTGAAGTTGCGGGAATGAATGAGAAGAGAGTCACGTCGTAACCAATAGTAAGAAGCTGTGATTCCGAACAGAAGTTAAGCGCCTTGTAGTGCATATTTAGTCAATGACATGTAAACACAATTGTATGCACACACGTACTGTATATTTGATCACTTATTTTGGGGGGAAGCTGAGGTTCCCTTAAGTAATTGCCTCTGTCAGGGCCAATAACGAAAACCTTGTTGTTGTTCTGATTGAACTGTGGGAAATGCTCTGCCATCCTTGACTTAAGATCTACAATTTAAAAGTGTATGAATAGGCCCTGTGTTGTCAGGAGACATGACAATTCAGCTGTGTATCATAAGCATAGCTGCGGAATCTGATGCCATGACTCCTGATGAATTCCTCAAGGGGAAGCATGTAAAGATGAAAAAGTATTGGGCCACAAATTGAACCTTGTGTAACCCCACATTTAATTTCATGGACTCTGGAGAAACAAGTATCCAAACTTACAAAATAACTTCGGTCTGCGAGATTGGAATGAAACCTGCTAAAAACAGCACCAGTGATGCCCACCATGTTTTTAAATCCATTTAATATAATGTGATAAATCTACTGTGTCAGAAGCAGCGCTTAGATCCAGGAGCATCAACAGACCAGTTTCATGTTAGGTATGCCTACATTAAGTCTGGCTGTGCGCGCATCTTGGAGGCAGAAAACACGCTTTACAGAACAAAATCGTGAGTAATCCCGTCCTCATGCTGTACCGTGGGTTATCAGAATAGAAAGAGTCTTTTATAGAATTCCTGCTGGTAAACACCCCTTTCAGAAAAAAAACTGCGAAAATTATTGTTCCAAGCTTTATGACATGAGAATTGGACTGAGGAGGCAATTAAGAATGCTCGTATTTGTCACGTCCCGTGTTTGCCAGCAGGGGGCAGGCTTCCTGCTTGCCACCTGCACACCTGTCACCCATTGGTGACTAATTACACATGCTTTATTTGGGCGCTCTGGCAGTCGACTCACTGCCAGAGTATTCCACGGCGTGCCAATTCGCTCGCTTATCCCTACTCTATTCGTTGCCTTGAAGCCTTGTGGCTGTTATTGCGCGTCTTATATTCGCTCGTGTTAGATTATCTCGTTCACCTATAGATTCCCCTTGCTATTTTTCCGCAAGCGTTTTCTGTTGTTTCCTTAATTATTTCCTGGTCCTTATTTTGACCAGTGCTTTTTGTTGTTCGCCCGGACGGGTATTTTGTGTTTGTATTAAACCTCCTTTGTTCTCTGACAAACCTTTTTCTGTGTCTGCTATTTCGGGGATCCACTCCTAGTTTTTTTGTTGTACACGAAGCGATTATTCTATCGCTTCGGGTACAACGTGACAGTATTTGCAGTGCTCACTTCATATATGGTAATTACTTGGGAATTAGATCAAATGATATGTTGTGAAAGCCCAAAATAACTGAACTGTAAAACCCAGCAGAATTATAGTTTATCTTAAAAATAAATTTATTACAAGAAAAATACAGTATAGACTGATGTATGAACACCAAATTGAAAAACTTGTAGAGATGCATGAGTTTAGAAACACACACAAGCATATATATAAATTGGTATATTAAGATATTTTGTGATGTTTTCTTTAATCAATGTATTGCTTCTCAGTGAAAAAAACTGCTTTGAGATGATTGCATGACTTGGTGACTTGCTTGCCTAAGCAATTCCAGAGATGGACTCTGGAGCCTGCTTTGACGACTTCATAGTCTGCTTTGTTTGAATTGTCAAAACTTGATTGAGATCAATGCCACTTGATTACACAACAAACAGTGTGGCGTAGGGAGGGATGAGAATGGCCACTCACCTCTCCCGATGCACACACTTTAGAGGATAAAAGGAGGGGAGCGATGCTCCTCAGCAGAGTCCGCTGTGGGTCAAAGTACGAGACGCCCAGCTCGTATTGAAGCTCACTCTGCTGAGGGTGTTGGCTCTCCACCCTAATGGCATACGGTAAGAGTTCTTTAGCTTCATACAACTTGTTTGAACTGTGTTATCATTTCTGTGTGGGACCAATAAAGTCCTATTGTTGGTAGCCAGAAGTGTCTTGTCGTTATTTCTGAGTGCCTATCTCCGACGATCCTTTATAAAACTTGATATTCATTCAAATTGAGTATCAGAAGTGTTTCAAAACATAAATATATATATATAAAAAAAATATGTTCCCACATTTTATCTACGCCAACCATGAAGATACTATGACAGTTGCAGAAGGTTTAGTGAGCCTTCATTTACAAGTAACGTGTAAGTCATCTGAAAAATAATGTCCACTCATTTGGTAATAGCAAAACAAAACAAAAAAAGCCCACTAGTAAAATTTTTATCTACATGTACCTGTATGTGATATGATTTATTCTACAGGCAAACTGTACCCTTTAATGTGCAGCTGCCTCCATCACAACAGAGCAATGTATGATCAACCTTGATGAAAGTTCTTCAGGTGTTAGTTCATATGCTGACTCTTCATCCAACGTTATAACTGGTTCAGGAAGACAGTCCTCGCACTCTGAAGCAGTCTCTCTATCTGTGGAGTCCTCGTGTGAATAAATGCTTGTGAGAACTGCAGCTTTTGATGTAATTGATCTAAGCAAGTTTTTGTGTTCGTAGGTTAGTCCTAAATATGAAATCAAATATATAATCATGAAAAAAAGCATTTGAAACATGCTACGTTTAACATGTTGAGTACAAGTGCCTGTTTCATATGTGTGTATCAATATTCACATTTCTTTGAATTAGAATTTTGCTATTGCAATCTATTTTCAGCAAATTACCGAGACATCTTTGATTTATTATGTGACTCAAGCCCAGTTACCACAATGCTGTCTGGATATCCTGCTTATTGACGTTGCACATGATGTTTTATACAATACAATACATCCTGATTCATAAAGCGCTTTCACAACAGCTACAGTTTTGCCAGTTCTCTTAACTTTCTTCAAGTTGATGTCACACACACATACTGGTTCCACTTTCTTTCTGGACATGTCATACATAGGATCGTGACGTGCAGGCTGAAGCGGAAAGGCCCATTATCACTGCCATCTCCACCTTAAACATGATTGCTGCTAGATCTACTTTTCGATCAACTAACCTCCCTGGATCTACTCTTACCGGCGCGCGCACACGCACACACACACACACACACACACACACACAAAAAATATATATATTAATAACATGTACAAAGACACACAAATGGTTGGGTTTTTTTCTTCTCGACACGCCTCGATCTACTTGGGAACTGTCTTAGATCTACCGGTAGATCAGGATCTACCTAATGGGCACCCCTGCTCTACATGATACATCAAACTCTCACAACAATTAAACTCATCATAATTCGTCACACACAAATGCTAGATACAGCTAACAACTATCGCAGTGTTTTTCAAACTTTTTTGAGCCAACACTTTTATTGAAAAAATCTTGTGGCACACCACTAGCTGAAAATGTGAAAAAAACGCTTATTTTAACAATTGACGTGTTATATTGTTACTATGACTGTTTTTAACATTGTAGAATGACGTTATAACAGCTTGAATTGGAATCAAATGAGCATAAAGAAAAAAAGTGTTTAAAATCTTTCATATTTATTGTTTCACTGTCGTCCTGCATTCTTGCGGCACAAATTCGCTTCTCTCTAGTGGTCGAAACACAAGGCAATTGGCTCGCTGTTGCTGCCCCCTAGCGGTATGGGAGGGTACTACACGATTACTTTCTGGGCGATAGACCACACAGGCATACAGATATTTTCCAACGCACACCTGACAATGTCTCGCAGCACACTGGTGTGCCGCGGCACAGGTCTTGAAAAACACTGAACTACTGCATGGTTATTTGCTAAATGATCCTCTCAGTATTTATTAGTTTGATAATTGAAATACCGTATTGGTCCGAATATAAGACGCCCCTGATTATAAGACGATCCCTTTTTTCAAGACTCAAGTTTGAAAAAAGACTTTTTGAACAACAAATTAATTTTTATAGAGAAAATAATTACAGTACATCTAAAACAAATGATTATAACAATATATTTGAGAGTAGAAGCATGTTATTTTGCCTCATTCAAATCTTAATATCTGAAGATTTAAACATGTAAACTAAAGTGCAATCACATTCGTAAATGAATGGCTTCTGGTTTTTGAAATGTAAATTACATCATAATTTCTCCTCAGCTCCCAACCTGGCCGATCTTCGACCCATTTTTCTCTAGATTGTTGCTACGTTTCCCCATTTTCTGTTATCTCTTCTATTATTTTCTTCTCTTTTCTTTCTTACCACAAATTTTTATTTTTCTTCTTCGTGCCACCACTATTTTTATTTTTATTCTTGTGACAGGTTCGCTTTGGCCTGGGGAGTCAAGTTCAGCATCCGGTATCTGGCGCCATCTAGCGCCGTGAATGGGTATAATGTCTAGACCCCGAATAGAAGACGACCACATTTATGTTGAGATGGTGCTCATTTATTTTGTGCAATGAAACATTTATTCCCCCCATTTTGCTGCTGTAGACTGCAAATTTCCCCAGTGTGGGACAAAGAAAGGTTATCTTATCTTATCTTATCTTATCCTATCCCACCAATCAACAAATATGTCAATCTCATCATAGTGGCTACTAATGCCAGAGTCCCTCATGAGCAGACTAAGGAAAGCTATATCATATGAAAATGTTACGGCATACTGATTTGGTTGAGTGCTAACTCACGCAGCCCTTTGGAGCCCCCGTGCTGCTCATGACCTCATCTGACAATACAGTGTTAAATCTCACACGCTGTGGTCTTTTGGATAAGAAGGAGTGCTACCACCTATTAAGAAATGGATTGGCATTCAACAGAACCAGCTTCTTCAGCAATATGCCTGGACGGATTGTATTGCACGCTGAGCTAAAGTCCACAAATAGCAGTCTGGCATATGCCACGCTATTTCCCCTGCTGTGGAGAACACATGCTCACATGGCACAGATGAGGCCGGCATACAGAGGAAGTCTTTTGTAAGGTGGGAGAGGTTTGTAAAAGAAGTGTGTTGGTCCTTCCAATACAACAGTGGGTCATCATTGCGTGCAATTTTCCCCTTTGCCAGGTATCGCTGGACCTCAGATATAGCATCTGCTGTTGTACCTCTTCGCAGTCTCCCCACCTCATCATCCAGATGCTGCCACAGGTCATCTAAAAAAAAAACAAAACCGAACAAAATAGTGTAGTTGCAGAGGTGCTTTTTGTTGGTATACAGCAGGGGTCCCCAAACTACGGCCCGCGGGCACATTTGACCTGGCACTCTAACCCTCCTGTTGTCCTCGGGTCAAAATGACCCACCATTGTGTTAAAAACGCCCCAAAATCCCCCTAAATGATCATTTTTTAACTTGAAATTTTATGACTTTTCCTAGATTGTCCCCAACTGCAGAAACATTGAAATGTTGTTTTTATTCACATTTCCATGGAAGCTGTACAAAAAAAGTACAAAGGTGGTCCTCGGGGCAAAATGACCCATGACGCAAATAGGGTTGAAATCAAGGTCACAAAGTTATTTACACACAGTACAATGTTTCAGTGTTTTAGTTGTGTTTCAGATCAATTAGTAGAACACATGAACAAGACGGTAGCAGACATAAACAAGACAAGATAGGTGGCGTTCTCGTAGATGGCAGAACTCTTTTTTTGTGGATTTCAAGGGGCTATAAAGACAAGACAAGACAAGACGAGATATCCTTTATTTGTCCCACACTGGGGAAATTTACAGCCTCCAGCAGCAAAAATGTAGGTAGAAAGAAGAAAGAAGACAAAAAAACCAACAAACACCGTTCAATTAAGTGCAATATAAACACAAAATGGATAAATCGCAGTGCTATTTACAATTGTCTTTCACATCATTTAATTATTATTATTATTATTATTATTGTTGTTATTTTTATTCAGCAGCCTGACAGCAGTCGGTAGGAACGAGCGTCGGTATCTCTCCTTCTTGCAGCGCGGGTGTAACAGTCTCTGGCTGAAGGAGCTACCTAGTGCTGTCAGGGCCGGCTGGAGGGGGTGGGAGGGACTGGCCATCATAGCTTTTAGCTTAGTTAGCATCCTTCTGTTGCCCACCTCCTCCAGAGTGTCAAGGGAGCAACCCAGGACAGAGTTGGCCTTCCTGACCAGTCGCTCCAGTCTCTTTCTGTCCCGGGCTGAGATGCTGCCTGACCAGCAGACAATGCCATAATGGATGGCCGAGGCCACCACCGAGTTATAGAAAGTCATAAGGAGCGACCCCTGAACCCCAAAAGACCTCAGTTTCCTGAGTAGGAAGAGTCGGCTCTGTCCTTTCCTAATCAGGGTGTCCGCGTTTGTAGACCAGTCCAGTTTGTTGTTCATAAGAACACCTAGGTACTTGTAGGAGGTCACCCTCTCTATGTCCATACCCTGGATGTTTAGTTTTCCTAGGGTTGATCTGGAGGAGATTCTGCTGGCACCAGTCCACAAAGTCCTTTGTCAGTCCCCTGTACTCCCGATCAACCCCCTCTGTAATGAGGCCAACAATCGCATCGGAGTCATCAGAGAGGTTCTGAAGGTAGCAGTTTGGAGTGGCGTGTCTGAAGTCCAAGGTGTAGAGGATGAACAGGAATGGAGCCAGAACAGTGCCCTGTGGCGCTCTAGTGCTGCAGAGAAGCCTGTCCGACTCACAGCTCTGCAACCTCACGTACTGCGGCCGATTTGTGAGGTAGTCGATGATCCATGCTGTGAGATGGTGATCCACTCCGGCGTTCTGCAGTTTGCCTCCCAGTAAGTTGAGCTGGATGGTGTTGAATGCACTGGAGAAATCAAAGAACATGATTCTCACAGTGCTCCCAGCCTTCTCTAAGTGTGACAGCACTGAGTGGAGGAGGTAGATAATGGCGTCTTCCATGCCGATGCCAGGCTGATAGGCAAACTGCAGCGGGTCCAGTGCCGGCTCACCAGTGGTCGAAGGTGGGCGAGGACGAGTCTCTCCAGCGTCTTCATCAGGTGAGACGTCAGCGCCACCTGTCTGTAGCTGTTCAGCTCCCTAGGGTGGGGGGTCTTGGGCACTGGGACCAGGCACGAAGTTTTCCACAGCTGTGGAGCTCTGCCCAGCTTCAGGCTCAGGTTGAACATGTGCTGGACAATGTCACACAGCTGGTCAGAGCAGGTCCCGAGAAGCCGGGAACTGATCTTGCCCGGACCTACTGCCTTCCTCACATTCATCTTCCTCAGTTGGTTCCTCACCTTCTCTGTTGTGACAGACAGGCAGGAACCAGGTGACAGACTGGGTCGATGATGGCTGGTCGAAAGAGGAGGGGGAGGAGAAGAAGTCCTCAGTGAGAGTGGTTGCAGTTGGTGGTTGGGGGAAGGGACAGACGACTGGTCGAAACGGTTGAAAAAAAACGGTTAAGTCCATCTGCCCAGTCGTTGATGTTACAAACTGACACCGGGCCCCCATCATAGAAGGGAAAAGTTATGTGGCTCTCACAGGAAAAAGTTTGGGGACCCCTGATATACAGTATAATAGTTCTGTATGTCAAAGTCGACATTTCAGCTGCAATAAAATATGTGAATGTCAACTAGAGTGAGCTTGAAATGGATTTGAATTCGAATGAACAAGACATAAATGTGAGAGGCACTTGGTGAGACAAGGATATTTGAATAAATACCTTATTCTCCAAAAGGAGTTCAAAATGGTCCCACACGGCGGACAATTTGAGCTTCCCCGGGAGCTGCTCAATAATATGCACAGACTTCAACAAGAAAGCGAGGTTAAGGTCTGGCTAGTCTCGGCAGTTGGCATGGCGTAGCTAGACGCATTTCCTTATAAACACAGTTTGGCGGGCTTTTGAGGCGTCGACGCCCCCCTGGACTGATTCGACACAGTTCATGTACTGGTCACGTGATCGTCTTGAAGCAGCACACGCACCGAGCCGGCGATTACTCTGTGAGCTCGATGCGTGCGTCAACGCATCGGTGTTGCTGGAACCGTCACTACTAACAGGATTTCTACTGCAGGCAGAGAAATCATGATGAGTCAGCTTGACACGACCTTATTCCTGAAGAACTCTAGCCAAGTCTCTGTTGTGATTAAAACAGTCGAACTGTTCTCAGCAGACTCCACCTAAATCTGAACAAATGTGAACTCTTTCCTATCCGTGATAGGAACGAGACTTTGGTCTGCAACATGCCAATTAATGAAAAGGTTATCTATATGGGGATCACCATCGTGAAAAATGAGGCCATGTGATGTACAGTGAACTTTGACCCAATTATTAACAAAACTCAGGTTAAGCTTAACCAGTGGTTAGGTGGTTAAGAAATCTTTCTTTACAAGGACGTACGTTGCTAATGAAATCAATTGGATCAAACCATTTTTGGGCAAACCCTCTCTTTTACACCTAACTATATTTTCTCAACTAGGAGGTCTTTGTACTTTTATGTGACTACAAATAGAAAAAAAGTCCCTTGGTTTTATCCAATTTCCACAAACAAATAATTTTGGCTTGATTTTTGATGTACAAACATAATTTTTCCCCTCATAAATGCTTTATTTGGAATACTATAGCCATTATGTCTTATCCAAGAATAGATAATTATTTCTCCCTCACTGGTCCAGGAATAAAATAATATTGGTCAGTCAATTAATCAATAATCAAGGTTTTCTTTAAAGTGACTCTGAAATTTTAAATAAATTTAACCTCCCTGTCACCCCAAAGGAATTTGCTCCAGTCATAGATGTGATTCCTTCTGGAATCTTGACCCTCTTGAAAGGGGTGGAAAGAACAACCCGCATACTAACCCTGCACCCAAAAATGACTGCCATTGGCATATCCTGGCTAACTTGATCAGTCTGAAGCAACAACCGTAACATACGCTCCCTGTTTTAAAAAGATATTTCAACAAACCCGAATATTATTGCCTGCTCTAGATTGTGCCGCAGCTTGAATGTAAGCACGGATGGTTTTTCATCAATATGTGGCCTGCGACTGGCTGGCACTTCACGTGCTTTGATTTTCCATTGCTCAAACAAGCAGTCGAACTTTTTTTCTTTTTTGTGACTTTCTCCTTTTGATAGGCACCCATTTCTCTTTTGGAACCTTGGGGCAAGCAGAGTGCTGAGCTTCAACATCTCCCCTTTTATAGATGATAACCAACACATGATTGAACAATAGCGCAACTCAGAAAACACAACATTTTCAACAGGTGAACCACAGTCCCTTCCCAGTATACACACATAGCCTACAAGTCCAGTATGTTAGGTGCTCTCACAAGGCTACCACTGGCCGTCCTGTGCCCTAGCACAAGTGCTTGTGATGGTGTGACTTCCTGGGTGACTGTGTCAGCGTCTCTCTTAACGTCATCCTCAACCTCATCGCTATGTACAACTCTGGGCTGTACAGTGGGTGAACTATTGTGCTGTTGCCCAGGGCGGTGTTCAGTGACTCTCTCTGTTGGCGGTATAGGTGCACACGGTTGCGACGGTAAAGTGTCCCGTCTATGTCCACCAATACGACCCGGGGCCTACCTATTGCAAGCAAACTCCTCTTCTCCACCTGCCCGTCCTGTCCCAAGTCAGTGGCTTCATCCTTATGTCTTCTCCAATACACAGCTCAGACAGGTCTCTTGCCTATTGGTCATACCAGAGCTTGGCTGTCTGATGATTCACCCGTAGTTGTGCCAGGACCCCGCGGGCACACTTAGCTCTAAGAGAGTGTCAGCAACAGGGAGCGGAGTCCTCAGTCTGTGCGACATCAGTCTCTGAGCAAGACTGCTCATCATGCCCTCCGTAGGCGTGTTCCTCCATTGTAAGATGGCTAGCCATGGGTCAGTGCCCTGGCTGCCTTTTTATAATAATAATAATAATATATTTTATTTATAAGCGCCTTTCAAGACACCCAAGGACACTTTACAATAACAAAAAAACACAAAACGATACGGGTTGAGCAGCGGCAGCCAAAACGCGCCAGCGTTCACTCAACCCAAAAGTCAGAAAGAAACCACAAGAGAGGGGGAGAAAAAACACACGCTCAAACTACCCTAATTTTGAGAATAATTTGAGTGAGGCAAAAAACTCCGGCACAAGCATATGACAGTTACAACAGGTCACAAGACATAAACAATGAAGACTGTGAAACAAGGGAATGTATGAGGGAGGGGATGATGGTGGGGGACTAGCTTCCGTGCATACTTTCATCAGGGGAACGTCGAGATAGCAGATGTTGTTAGGTAGCAGGCTGCCCAAGACTTTAAGGCAGCCTTGAGTCCGCGTCTCTTTAGTGGCGTCGATCAGCCAAATCCGTGATTTCTGTCAATATTTGAGCACGGGTTCCATTTTCTCCAAGTTCTTGACCATCTTGCAGAGACGCGCCAAAACCGCAACAGTTTGTGGTTGAGCACAGTCTGAGTCTGAGTGTTGGACATCCGCGTGATGCCATACTTAGACCGGCAGCCTCTTTTCACTTCATAGCTGACTCGGCCTTTCCATTCAATTTGGGGTATCTGGGAGAGGACATTATGTGGTCAAAGTCCCATTCTTTAGCAAATTTCCTGAACGTCTCGCAGTCAAACTGGAGGCCCCAATCTGTAATCACCCGGTCTGGCTCTCCATGCCGAGCAAACTGGGCCTTGCACCTCAACACTGTGGTCCCCGCTGAAAGATCCGGAAGGAGCTCTATTTCCCAATAATCTGAATAATGGTCTAGCATAATCAGAAAGTCTTTGCCGGCTTGGGTGAACAAGTCCATGCCTAGAATCTGCCATGGTCGTGTCGGGAACGCATGGGACATCATTGTCTCCTGCTGCTGGTCATGTGCGTATTCGTTATAGGCTGAGCACTGGCTCACATAGTCCTTTATTTCACCGTGCATGTTGGGCCAGAACAGTGTGTCCCTGGCGTGCCTGTAGCAGTTGTCTCCCGCTACATGGGTGGCATGAATGCGTTTCAGCATTTCTGGCCTCAATGATTTTGGTACTATGACTCGCTGGCTTTTGAAAAGCACTCCATCCTGTGCGATAATTTCGTCCCTCATTGACCAGTATTCTTTGATTG
The DNA here is from genome assembly GCF_025434085.1 of Hippocampus zosterae. NCBI lineage: Eukaryota > Metazoa > Chordata > Actinopteri > Syngnathiformes > Syngnathidae > Hippocampus > Hippocampus zosterae. The sequence continues at coordinate 2,679,036 of NC_067468.1, forward strand.
CTAAAGGAGTCTCTTCTCTGTTATCTGGCCAACCCCGGAGTACCACCTCTTGCAACAGATAATCATCCCCCTCAGTGTGTTCTTTTTTTTGTTTCAGTTTCTGGCTAGTGACGTTCAGATACTCAGCCTGATTTATGTGTTCAGTCTCCTCTTGCGCTTTCTGTAGGCAACAGATTGTTTCTTTCTTATATTCCGCGTCAGGTCCCCGTGGTGCAGCTGTGGCCCTGCTCAAAGTGTCACTGATGAACATATTGGGCCCTGGCTTGTACACAACCTTGAGGTTATAGGCCTGGAGTGTGACAAGCATGCTCTGGAGTCGTTTGGGTGCTGTGAGGAGGGGCTTGTTGAAAATGGAAATGAGAGGCTTGTGGTCAGTTTCAGCTGTGATCTCTTCCTGCCCGTACAAATAGTAATGGAAGCGTTGACATGCAAACACTATGCTCAGACATTCCTTTTCAATTTGCCCATGGTTCTGCTCTGTCTGAGTAAGTGCTCGCGAAGCTCACCGGCTGGTTTCCTTACAACAGACAACACCCAAATCCCTTCTGTCTCGCGTCACTCTGAATTGCGGAGTATATATCTCAGTATACATCGTAGAATCAGAAGACTGGGGCTGTAGTGACGAGTCCCTTGATCTCCTCGACAGCCGCGTCATGTTTAGGGAGCCAAGGCCATGGAACGTCCTTGTCCAGCAACCTCCGTAATGGCTCGCACACTTCTGAGAGGCGTGGCATGAATCTTGCGAGATAGGTCACAAACCCGATGAATCGCTGCACGGCCTTGGCGTCTTCAGCAGTGATGTGTTCCTTGAGGACCGACTCGAGGACCGAAGGGCGGTCCTTGGTCCTCGGCCTCTGAGTCAAGTCCTTGGCCTTGTCCTGGGAGTCAAGACCTTGGCCTTGGTTGCCGGTCCTCGGACACAACGAGGGATTAAAGCCTCTAATCCTTCGTCCACAGGTATAAAGTGGGCCAGAGGACCTCAAAAATCATAAAGAAATCAAACAAAATCCATCCAGGGAAACTCACGTTGATGACTTTCGCTGACCCTTTCAGAGGGGTGGGGCTGCCAGTGACTGTCAGTATAACGTGAAAAGAGCGGCATCACAGTTAGTTTCAATCACGGTTCGTTCCGTTCGCGATCGGCAGTTTAAATAGCGTGTAAAGCCTTTCTGTAACAGTGGTGTCCGTTTCTTGCTGGTTGTCCTTCTGTTAAGAAACAATATCTTGTATCCTCATTTCTGTAATGATGTGTTCTTTATTTTGAACGGATCTGGCAACCCAAGACACTACGCCATATCCGGTCTGTACTCGGCGCGAAATATTTTTTTTTCTTCCTGTTCAGTGGCGATGAGAAGCGGCTGCTCTCTGTGCAGACGGCAAATAAAATGTGCAACATGTTTGAGTTAAACAAGTAAATTCATCTCTTGTCGTTATTCTCCCAAATACATCCCGACGAAGCGCACACCTCAACAGGTTATGGGCCCAGGAGACGCAGCTGATGGGAGATAAAAGAGAAGCCACCGGGTCCAAATGTAGAGGAGCGGTGAGCTAACGTGGCTATCGCTAACCGGCTAAAAGAGCGGAGTAACGCTACAGCAAAATGGATCGAGAACGAGGAGCAGCAAGCAGGCCACTCCGACTGGCATTCGACGGTGATGAAGCTAAGTACGAAATATGGGAAACAAAAATGCTCAGACATTTTCATTTATAGGGGGCCTGAAGACGACTGTGCTAGGAGAGCCGATGACGAGCCCCGAAAGAGTGACTGATGCACAGAAAAATGCCGATGCTTATGCTGAATTAATACAAATGTTAGATAACAAAAGCCTCTCACTAATTATGAGAGATGTGCCTGATGATGGAAGAAAGTCTCTGAAGATATTAAGAGAGTATTATGCCCGGAATGGAACACCACGGATAATAAATCTGTACACCATGCTCACATCGCTTCAAAAGGGGAACGATGAAAGCGTTACGGATTACATTATCAGAGCTGAGACTGCCATAACAGCACTGCGGAATGCAGGCGAGACTATGGGCGATGGACTACTTGTTGCCATGGTTTTAAAAGGACTACCAGAGAGTTTTAAACCATTCACAATACATGTGGCACATTCAGATGACCAAATCAAGTTTGCAAATTTCAAGACTAAACTACGAAGTTATGAAGCAACCGAGAAATTAAACAGTCAGGTGACGGTGTGATGAAGACACAGACCCAGGGTCGAAATGGGCGGCGACCCACAAAGACCAACACCCGTGAACGGATCAAGGATGACATCGATATGATTTGTTTCAAGTGTGGAATCAAAGGCCAGCAAAAGAATGTCGACAGAAAACTTGGTGCAGTCGTTGTAAAAGAGACACACACAAGGACGACACATGTAGGCGCAGGGACAAGGATAATAAGAACAGACGAGATGACGCCAGTAAAGCTTCAGAAGATGGTGACACCGACAACGTGTTCAAGATGAGAAACAGCGACACCGGGTGCAGAGAGCGGTTGGACGCCGGCATCCGTGAGAGAGGGCTGATGGTAGACACAGGTGCCACTTCTCACATCATCACAGACGTGACCATGTTTAAGGATTTCGACAGCACGTTCAGGCCGGAAAAATGGCAGAGCAAATACGCAACAGATGCTTTAGCAAACGTACAGGGCAGACCCCCTATCAGATGTTAAGCGGAAAGAGACCTAATGTGAAAGGCGCTTATAAATAAAATATATTATTATTATTATTATAATGTATCCAAACTGCAAAAATTTGGGTCGACATGTTACACATACAAACACGACAAAGGAAAGCTGGATTCTAAATGTGACCAAGGACTTTTTGTGGGGTTTGACAAATATAGCCCAGCTTACTTGGTATATAATCCAGACACAAACAGAGTATCAAAACACAGGCTTGTGAAATTTGTGAACAAGGCAGCTGTTGAGAAACAGACACAGACAAATGAGACAGATCCTAATACAGATTATGACATGAGGCAGCCTTGGACTTGTGAGCTCATTCAAGAAAACGATAAGAAAGTAGAGAGTACTCGAAAGCCAAGTATACACAACAAGGATGTACCAAAATGATAGTCCAGGTACAGAAATGGCATCAAATGAGTATAGCCTCTCACAACAGAGTGACACAAGAGATGAACCTGAAAGTAGAAGATATCAAACAAGAGAAAGAAAGAAACCTAGACACTTAGATGATTTTGTGGATGAATGTAATGATAACGATGCGACACACACCACAGTGGACTATTGCTACAGAGCAGTGTGTGGTGTTCCACAAACATATACAGAGGCTATGAGGTCTAATAACTCTAAAGAATGGGTAAAAGCTATGGATGAGGAGATCCGGTCGTAAATGACAACAACAATTTACCCTAGCAACCCTACCAGCGGGCAAGAAAACAGTGAAGTCCGCTCATGCCACCTGCTGGCCAGACCGAAACAGCATCATGACAGTACCCCCCATTCAATGGACGCCTCCTGGCGGACCACCCGGCTTCGACGGGTGCGCAGAATGGAAAGCATGGAGAAGGGACGGGTCCAAGATCCAGGAGCGGGGGACCCACTGCCGATCCTCCGGGTCGTAGCCCTCCCAGTCGACCAGGTGCTGGATCCCCTTACCCCTGCGCCGAGAGTCCAAGATTTCCCGCACTGTGTACACCGGATCGCCATCAATAATCCGCAGAGGAGGAGGTGGTGTGGGTGGAGGAGCCAGGGGGCTTGCGATCACAGGCTTAATCAGGGAAACGTGGAAGACGGGATGCACCTTCATGGAGGGTGGCAGCCGGAGCCTGACGGAGACGGGGCTGTTGATGGACTCCAACTCGAACACACGCAGCGCAGCACTGCTTCCCAGTCCTGATTGGCACATTCAGTTTGTCCGTTGGTCTGCGGGTGGCTTCCATACTCGGGAGACGAACTGAGGGCCCCGGTCGGACACAATGTCAACCAGAATCCCATGAAGACGGAAAACATGCTTGATGAGGATGTCGGCGGTCTCCAGAGCAGACGGCAGCTTGAACAAGCCTACAAAATGGGCCAATTTGGAGAATCTATCCACAACAGTGAGTATGACAGACTTGCCTCGAGAAAGAGGCAGGCCTGTGACAAAGTCCATGGAGATGTGGGACCACGGCCGAGGCGAGACAGGCAGAGGCCACAGCAACCCGGCCGGTGGCTGACGGGATGATTTACTGCCTGCGCAGGCGGGGCAGGCCATGACGAAATCCTGTAAGTCCTTCCGCAACTCCGGCCACCAAAACCGCTGGGAGACGAGGTGGAAGGTCCGGTTCACCCCAGGATGGCACGCAACCTTAGACGAGTGCTCCCACTGCAAGACGTCCAAGCGTAGGGGTGGGGGCACAAAAAGTATGCCCGGCGGGACAACCAGCCGGGACTGGGGTTCCGCTCTGGGCTTCCCGGACCCTCAGTTCGATCTCCCATTGTAGAGCCCCCAAAATACGATGGGTGGGAAGAATGTGCTGTGACTCGTTGCTTCCTTCCGCAGGGTCATGAATCCGGGAGAGAGCATCATGACATATGTTTTTGGAATCAGGACGATAAGTGAGAGTAAAGTTGAACCGTGTTAGAAGAAGCGCCCACCGGGCTTGACGTGAGTTGAGTCTTTTGGCTGATCGAATGTATGCGAGATTCTTGTGGTCGGTGTACACAGTAAACGGCTCCTTAGTCCCCTCGAGTCAGTGTCGCCACTCCTACAGAGCCATAACGACAGCTTGCAGTTCCCGGTTCCCCATGTCATAGTTAGCTTCGGCTGGACTGAGACGGCGTGAGAAGAAGGCACAAGGGTGGAGTCTCTGGTCAACTGGGGATCTTTGCGACAGTGCCGCCCCCACACCTGAATCCGAAGCGTCCACCTCTACAATAAAAGGAATAGCAGGGTTAGGATGTTGCGACACCGGGGGGTTAGTGAAAGCCTTCTTCAGTCCCAAAAATGCATTGTCGGCGTCTATGTCCCATCTGAATGGAACCTTGATAGAGGTCAACCGGGTCAGAGGCAGGACTCTCTAGCTATAATTCCGGATAAACCGGCGGTAAAAATTGGCAAAACCCAAGAACCGTTGCAACTGTTTCCTTGTGGTAGGTGTAGGCCACTACACCACCGCTTTAATCTTGGCAGAGTCCGCTCTAAGCTGCCCCTTCTCAGTCACAAAACCCAAAAATGAGATGGACTCGACATGAAACTCGCATTTCTCAGCCTTGACATATAGACGGTTCTCTAACAGACGTAGCACTAGTCGGACATGGTGACGGTGCTCATGAAGGGTACGCGAAAATATCAAAATGTCATCCAAATACACAAAACAAAAGACATTTAAAAAGTCATCACTGATAAGGCTCTGGAAAACGGCCGGTGCGTTGGTTAACCCGAATGGCATGACCATGTATTCAAAATGTCCTAGAGGGGTCTTGAATGCTGTCTTCCATTCATCGCCCTCCCGAACCCGGACCAGATGGTAGGCCCTGCGCAGATCTAATTTGGAGAAAACAGCGGCGGATTGGAGAGGGGCGAACGCCGAGTCCAATAATGGTAGGGATAGTTATTCTTGATGGTTATCTCATTTAAACCCCGATAGTCGACACAAGGGCGCAACGACTTGTCCTTCTTCTCAATAAAAAAAAAAAAACTCGCCCCCAAAGGGGAGCGAGAGGGCCTGATAGGGCCAGCCGCAAGTGAGTTATCAATATATTCCCTTAACGCCTCTCGTTCCGCGTGAGAAACCTGATAAAGACACGAGCTCGGAAGTGGGGCGTTCATGAATTCGATGGCACAATAATACGGTCGGTTAGGTGGCAAGGACTGAGCGCGGTCCTTGCTAAATACTTGACGCAGATCATGGTATTACTTAGGTACATTATCCAAACAAATCGATTCCTGTGGTTTGTTCCGTGCCGGCCTTCGGTGGTCGGCGGCCGACTGCAAACTGAGCATAACAAAACGGACTCCAATTCTCGATAGCGGGACGTTCCCAGGAGATTACGGGATTATGGGTCCTTAACCATGGCAACCCCAGCACTAACGGAACGGGATCTCATCAGGCCAAACCTCCGGTATTCCACGTGGTTACCCAAAACCCTAAACTTAAGAGGGCAGGTGATTCTTTTCACCTCCGCCAAAAGTCGTCCGTCCAAATCGTAAATGTCCGTTAACTCCTCAACCTGACAACCCAGTTCGTTCGCCAACATAGGGTCTAAAAAGCAATCATCCGCCCCCGAGTCCACCAGTGCCTGAATAGGAAGAGCCCACGAAGGGCCGTAAATAGTACCGTCTAATTCCACTCTCTTCTGAAGTCCCCAACCGGACTCCTCCCTCCTCGGCTCCAGCGAGACGGTGCGGGATGAGAACTTACATTGGTCGGTGCGCATCACAAGGTGGGTCGGAGTCACGGGACAGTCGGCCACTCGATGTCCTTGTTGTCCGCAGTAGTAGCAGGATTGTTCCCGAATCCGGTGCCATCTCTCCTCCAGTCCCACACGTCCACCTCCCAGCTGCATAGGCTCCTCCTCGGCATTGGCGGTCCGGGTAGCGGAGGGCTGCTCTGGTCTGGATGGACGCCAGGACTCGCGGAAAGGCGGCCGACCACCAGCACGACGGGGCACGGAACGGTCCGCTCATGCAACCTGCTGGCCAGACCGAAACAGCATCATGACATCTTCAAAGCCCTCCTCAAAACTCACTTGTATTCTTTGGCATTCGATTCAGCATGACTCAGATTTGTTCTTGGTTTTACCGTTTGGTGCTTTCTACCGCCTTTATTACCGATTTGTCTTACTGTTTATTGTGCATGTTAAATTGCTCCATGTCCCCCCACCTTGTATGCAGCGATGGCTGTTTGAAATGCTCTATGAATACTGTTGACTTGACTTGACTTTCCACCTGCGAAGCGGAATATATGACTCTGGCTTCAACAATACAAGAGTGCTTGTATCTAGAACAGTTGCTAGAGACTATTGACAACTACCAATACACAAAAACAACGGTGTACGAGGACAACCAGGGGACAATTGCCCTTGCTAAAAATCCTGTTCATAGACAAGAGGTGTAAGCATGTGAACATAAAGTACCACTTTATCAGGTCCACAGTTAATGAAGGTAAAATAAATTTGGTATACTCTCCTACTGAAGCTATGGTTGCTGGCATGACTAAGCCAGCCACCAAGTCAAAGCTGATTGCGTTTGCACCTATTGTTTTTGGGATTTGAAATGTGTGAGACAGGGTCCACATTGTTTTCTACTTTGGTGCATTTAATTTTGTTTACATTACAGCAAACTGAGTATAAGTGGGGGTGTTAAGAAACAATATCTTGTATCCTCATTTCTGTTATGTTCTTTATTTTGAACGGATCTGGCAACCCAAGACATTACGCCATATCCGGTCTGTACTCGGCGCGACATATTTTTTTTTCTTCCTGTTCAGTGGCGATGAGAAGCGGCTGCTCTCTGTGCAGACGGCAAATAAAACGTGCAACGTGTTTGAGTTAAACATCTCTCTTCGTTATTCTCCCAAATACATCCCGACGAAGCGCACACCTCAACACCTTCCCATGCTCCTCCGTCAGTCCCAGGTTCTGCTTGTATGTGACGACATTCACTGCCCATCACTCTTCTTAGTGTTGCTGCCTGTACATCTTTTCCTTTCTCCTTTAATCCTGTAGCTAATACATAGTCCTCAAATTCAGACCTGAAATTGTCCCAGTTACGTGCCAGATCACCACTCATCATCATCTCCGGTGGCGGTATATTAGCTGCCATGCTGCTCCTTGTTGGCTTAGCTTGCTGCCAACAACTGCTTTACTCACTTCACTAAAGTCTCTTCCGTTTTGTTTTCCTTTCTTCTACTAGCCCCCTCATTGGAGCGTTTTGCACTCTCCCTCACCGGAGGCTGGTCTAGTCACTTCCGACACCATGTTTCTGTTGCAGAATAACGAGACATCGGACACCAGAGTTATGTGCCGCTGTATTCAAAACTGCCGGCCGTACACACAAGCGTACACTTCTCCCGTGCTGCTGGGGCAAACCATTCTTAAAGAGGGGAGTTTCTCTACCCCTAACATTAGGAATCAATTTGGAACAAAATGAAATTCAATTGGAAGTAAAATAACTTACATTTTACCAAATCCTCGTGACAATTTAAGTTTGTTGGATAGCCGTTCAAGGGAAATGCAAACAACAAAGATGGCTGCTTCTGGTGATTGTTTTTCTGGTTCATCACGACAGATTCTGACCTCAAGCAAACTTTCTTTATAATTTCCCCAACTACGATAAATAACGGAATATCATATCTTCTTTGCCATCGCCAGTGTTCTCAGGTTTGAAAAAAAAACTCATAGGGAATTTGCCACATCAGCTCTTCATCACGAGTCACATCGCTGATTCTCTTTTGGGCCTTTCATTTTTATGCGCACCGCACTCCAAACTATTTTTTCACCCTGCTGTCGCTCTCTCCTCACTGCCAGTCACTGTGACGATCGCTGGTAAAATACGTGCAAAGTCGGAATCAAACTGAACAAAACCATGAGGCGCGTCTGGATCTCTTAATTTCCACAACAAAGTTGTGGATACGAGGGATTGATTGATTGGAGCATCAAACGGAGTTTTTATTGCTTCGCTCTAAGATGCATTTTCTTCATTTCCCACATTGTCATTTAAACTTTCTTTGTTGATATGGAGGACATGTAACCTGTGTATTTATTTCCACCGAAATCTGACTTGCAATTGTAATGGGTATTAAATCAGAATCAGAATCAGAATCATCTTTATTGGCCAAGTATGTAGAACACACAAGGAATTTGTCTCCGGTATAACACGCTGCACTAGTATCATCGTAAACAACAAAATCATTGAACCATTTTAGAGTATACCAGTAGTTTTGTAATACCATTTTGTGGTGCAAGAAGAGTGACTATGTCAGTGACTGTTTAAGGAGTTAATGGCTAGAGGGAAGAAGCTGTTTAAGTGTCTACTGGATTTGGTACGCATAGATCTGTAGCGTCTGCCTGAGGGGAGTGGCTGAAAAAGGTGGTGGGCAGGGTGCGGGGGATCCAGGAGGATTTTCCGTGCCCTTGTCTTGATTCTTGCAGTGTGCAAGTCCTCAAGAGTGGGTAGGGCGATGCCAACGATTTTTCCTGGCGTCCTAACTGTCCGTTGAAGTCGGATTTTGTCCTTTTTAAAGAAGACTCAGCTGACTTTATTGGCCAGCAAGCAATGCACAAGGTCAAACAACAACACAAATGGCTACATCATACATTTCACGACAAAATGGAAAATATCCATTAATTTGCGATGAAATGTGGGCATTCATACTGGGCGCTAATCACAAGCATGACATTGCGAGTGTGTCGACTTGCTGCTCTGCAAATTATTTTAAACACAGATATTAGTACTTGTACCGGCAACTTATTCTGAGAGATTGTTGACAATCACGGATATGCAATTTAGCTTAATAGTGAAATTGCGACCATATAACTTTACGTCGACCTCGCTCTGCAAAAAAAGACGGTGAGATATGGATCTCGATACAGAGTGTGTGATAAGATTCAAGGACGGTTCAATTTTGAAAAAATAAAATAAATAAGTAATAATAATACAAATGACCAAACCTATGAAAACTAACGAAAACAAACCCACACCTGATAAAAAGTAACTACAATGAAGAATCCAAATTGATTATAAACCCGATGACAATGTTAGGTTTTCTAATTCATTGCAGCAACAACAACAAAAATGTCAATGCGGGAAAGGAGAGGAAAAGTAAATAGAAGACAATCAGCCTTGTAGCATAAAGTGATTAAGGCTGCTCAGATGAGAGGTGAAAACGTCATTGATAACTGTTCTTCCCATCAAAACACTTGTGATTCTTCATCTCATACTTGCGCAGGAATCTTTGACCACAAACCAAGCAGGTGCAAGGTTTATCACAAACGTGGGTTATTGAGTGTATTTTTAAGTGATGCTTCTGAGTAAATCTTCTGTCACAATCCGAACAGGCAAAAGGTTTTTCACCAGTGTGAGTTCTTGAGTGCAATTGTAAGTGATGCTTCAGAGAGAATCTTTGGCCACAAATAAAGCAGGAAAAAGGTTTATCACCAGTGTGGGTTCTTGTGTGATAAATTAAGAGTACTTTTTGAGAAAATTTTTGGCCGCAGGCTGAACAGTCAAAAGGTTTCTCACCCGTGTGGGTTCTTGTGTGTATTTTCAAGCTTCGCTTCTGAGAGAATCTCTGGCCACAATCTGAACAGGCAAAAGGTTTCTCACCAGTGTGGGTTCTTAAGTGTAATTTTAAGTGATGTTTCAGAGAGAATCTTTGGCCACAAACTGAACAGGCAAATGGTTTCTCACCAGTGTGGGTTCTTGTGTGTATTTTTAGAGTTACCTTCTCAGAGAATTTTTGGCCACAAAATGAGCAGGCAAAAGGTTTCTTTTGTGTCTTATTAAGGTTTCCTTACGAGTGAATTTCTGGCCACAGTCTGAACAGGCGAACGGTTTCTGACCAGTGTGAGTTCTCATGTGCAATTTCAAAGCACTTTTGTAAGAAAACGTTTTCTCACACCGAGAACATTTCCAGGGTTTGTTGTCAGTGTGACATATCAGATCACCTTCAGACTCATCATTTTCATCGTCATCATCATCATTTGACGACATGTCACTATCTGACAGTGGAGCTAAAAGGCCATCTGCTTTTGATTCTACTTGGTGGTTTCCAACACCTTGTGTTGTCAAGCGTTGAGAGGAGCTGTTGCTTGGAGACTCCGCCCCACTTTTATCTTCATCTATGCTCTTTAAAGGGACACAAGTCAATGGCAACTTGCAGATACCCTTCTCCTCCTCCTCCTCTTTTATGTTGGAGTGCTCATCCACCTCCATTTTAGTGCAAGGGTGCTCTTGCTCCTCCTCTTTTTTCATGGAAGGGGCCTGCTGCTCCGCTTCCTTTTTAAATTAGGAGACCCCTTTTTTTTACTCTTCCTCTTTAAACCGATAGGGGTCTGCATCCAGCCGGTCAGCACATCTTTGCTGATGACTGAAATACACAAAAATACAAACACACGTGGAATTATGGTTAATATTTACAATGAATGTTCTGAGAAGAGCCAGACCAATCTATCAATCAGACTTTATTTATATAGCACATTTCACACATAGAAGTACTATTTAAAGTACTGTGCAATTAAAACATCAACATTATAACATAAAAAAGAGGACCCTCAGGTCAGAAAGATAAGATGTCACAAGACTGTTAAGAGATTTAAAAATGAATCAAAGCCCCTTATAATCGATCTTAAACCGGATCGTGAAACAAGAGAGGAGGGATTCTATTCTTTTGAGTTTTTATGACAGACAACGGATATCCTCAAGATCAGAGATTGATAGATTTGCCCTTTTCCAGCAGGCTTTTCTGATTGCAGCTGTGGTCGGTAGGCATTATGATGCACCAGTCCCAGTGAAATGACTTGGGTCTTGAGCCGGTGTATGCTAGCTGGATGCTTGCTGGCCAGCTCATGGGTGGGAGCGTGCCCGTAAAAATCCACCCACCCGCAGAAAAAAAAAACGAGTGCAAAATTGAAGATGGAAAGACAGTTTCAACAAATTAAGATAAGATATTCTTTATTCGTCCCACACTGGGGAAATTTACAGCCTCCAGCAGCAAGAATGTATGTAGAAAGAAGAAAGGAGAAAGAGAGAAAAAAAAAAAAAACAAACATCTTTCAATTAAATACAATATGAACACAATGGATAAATCGCAGTACTATTTACAATTTTACTTCACATAATTTAATTATTATTACTATTATTACCTATTACTATTAAGAACGTAGTACTCAAGTGCTCAAGTGAAGGGAAGGGATCAGGAAGAAAAAAAACCACTCGTGACAGAAAATACAGCTTTCTGTACTGTAAAATGGTTAATAATGGCAATAAGAAATGCAGTTCATGGACTATTGAGTAAGAACTTGAAGTGGCCAAACCTGCTCCGCGTAAGCCAACTCGAGGCTTCTTGAAAACAGCGTCACTCTCCTCTTCTGGCCCATATAATTGCTCCTCGTACTCTTCTCTTCTTCTTGAGTACATTTGTAGGTAAATTTACCACACTTTACGCTCACACTTGATCTCTGCTTAGCGACAGCACGGCTAGCAAGCTAGGCTAGGTAAGCTAAGTTCGGGCCAGAAGGTTGAGATCATGATGTTATTGTCCAATAAAGTAATGATGAGCGTCCTGCATCGAAGCTAAAGTGCGTTTAGCTGTTATTCAAGAATCAAGTTGTGGTTAGGGTTATTTATCTATTATTTGTTCAACTGAAGGCGTGTAGCTCAGCGTATGCAGGCCGAACTGCAGCTATCGAACGACAATGTACGGCAACTCCCTTCGGACAAACTTCAATTAACACTGTCTGGTCGACGCATGTTAATGCTGATGACGTATGGCAAGTCTGTTTAGACAAACTTTGTCACACCATATTAAAAAATACGGAAAACAAACACTTGTAATTGGTCGCGCGAGTCCATCCATCCATCCATCTTCTACCGCTTATCCGGGGCCGGGTCGCGGGGGCAACAGCTTTAGCAGGGAAGCCCAGACTTCCCTCTCCCTAGCTACTTCTTCCAGCTCTCCCCGGGGGATCCCGAGGCGTTCCCAGGCCAGCTGGGTGACATAGTCATAGACATAGGACTCCAGTTTCTCCAAGTTGTGACCATCTTGCAGAGACGCTCCAAACCGCAACAGTTTGTGGTTGAGCACAGTCTGAGTATGAGTGTTGGACATCCGCGCTATGCCATCCTTAGACCGGCAGCCTCTTCACTTCCGATAGAGCCTCTCCCGTCGGTTGAATTTTGCGATAGATCAGGAAACTGCTAACACCAAACAGCAGCATACCTGTTATCGGAAGGCTGAAAATGTAGAGGTCATCCACATCCTCAACAGACAGTGTCGACAGGCACACCATTCTCCGCTTTCTCCAAGGATCTAGGGTGTACCCAGCAGCAAAAGTCCCCAAGGGGCAAGTAGGCTCCCTGCCTGTAGACTGCCTGCTGCCTGTAGACTGCCTGCTCTTCTCATTGAGAAATCGCAAGGAATTTTCGAATTTCATCATTTACGGTGCCCCCCCTCCCCCCCCAAAAAAATCATCAAAATGTTCAGAGAATCTGGAGATAATCACCCCGTGACCTCCGATCCCTAAGGAGGCACTGCATCACAAACAAAACATCACTTATTTAAAGGATATGATCCTATGATATGATGTTCCTGAGACTTCAGAAAAACAATGTCAGGAAATACAGTTTGGCGGTACATCCGAAAGTGCAACTTAAAATTCAGCTATGCAAAGCAAAACCTATTTATCAACAACACCCAAAAACGCCAGCAGCTTCTCTGGGCCTGATACCATCCATGATGGACTGATGCAAAGTGGGGAAAAATGTTCTGTGGTCTGACGAGTCTAATGTTCAATTTGTTTTTGCAAATTGTGGACGTTGTGTCCTCCGGGCCAAAGAGGAAAAGAACCATAGGGACCACATGGGGACGGAAAGTTCAAAAGCCAGCGTCTGTGCTGGTACGGGACAGTGTTAGTGCTGAAGGCATGAGTAATTTACTCATCTGTGAAGGCACCATTAATGCTGAATCTTGCGTGCCGGTTTTGTAGAAACATAGGCTGCCATCCAAGTAACATTTTTTTTCATGGATGTCCCTGCTTATTTCAGCAAGACAATGCCAAACCACCACTTCCTGCAGTCCTGACCTAGCTCCCATTGAAAATGTATGTTGCCTTATGAAGTGTAAAATTTGACATTGGAGATGACAGACCGTTAAACAACTGAAGCTGTACATCAAGCAAGAATGGGGAAAAAAATCCCACTTGCAAAGCTTCAGCAATTAGTGTCCTCAGTTTTCAAACGTTTATTGAAGATTGAATGATTCAGTCTCAGCTTTTTAGGAACGTGTTGCAGCCCTAAAATTCTAAGTAAATTAATATTTGCTAAAAACAAAGTTTGTCTTTGTCTTTGTAGAGCAGGGATGTCCAAAGTCGGTCCTCAAGGGCCGCTGTCCTGCCTGTTTTCCAGCTCTCCCAGGAGCAACGCACCTGATTCAAATAATCTGGATTGTTCTAATGCTGCTTCAGAGCTGGATGATGAGCTGATCATTTGAATCAGGTGTGTTGCAGACGGGAGATGGAAAACAGGCAGGTCGGCGGCCCTCCAGGCCTGGAGCTGGACATGACTGTTGTAGAGTATTCAATTAAATAAAGATTGAAAAACATATATTGAACAACATCCCAATTTCATCAGAGTTAGGTTTGTATTTATTTTTTGACCACATCAGTCTTATGTGGAAGAGTGAAGATGACACTTGGTATGCCAAATAGTTTTGTTCGTTTGTTTTCAGCGCATGTAAATTACAATACAATAAATGCTGATTTATATAGCGCTTTCACAACAGCGGCTTTGTAACAGCTGTAACAAAGTGTTTTACAAAACAGTTAAAGTAAAACAATAAACACAACACATAACATAAAACACGGACAGTCGTGCAGTCCTAACCACTTTTCCGTCACACGCTTTGTTGTTTGAAGCAGTTTGAGATGAAAGGAGAGAATCAAAGTGTCCTTTAACCAGTGGATCAGAGACGTCATGCTCAAAATGTGCACACGTCGGCTACAAGCTAAGTTTCAAAGTCAACAAGAAGCTGTAGCATCCATTGACGAAAAAAGAGATTGGTGCACTTCTCCTGTCCCATGGAAATCCATTTCAATTCCAAGCGGCGACTCTCGGTTCCAAATACACATCGGCGCTCTTCGCCAACGCTCCTCTCTCCTCATCCTCAACTTCAGCGGCCATCCATCCAGCCGCACCAACGCCAACTGTCCAACAGCGCTGACATAGCCACTGAACAAATCGGGGTTGTGAAAAATGCTGCCCATTACTGGCGCAAAAAACACAAGCGCCCCAGGTCTGTCCAGCACCGACAGTCAATGGCGCCGACATTCCTCCCAATCAAAATCTGTGCTGGTACATCCGTGCTGCCGAGAAGGCGCAATCACCAAGCACAGATACTGCTCCTTTGACGAATGTCGTGGCCAAAAAGCGCTGAAAACAGTCCATATCAGGTCCACACAATGAAACAACAAACAACATGTGACAAAACAAAAAACAAAAACAGCAAAAAAGAACAAAAAAGCAAGGCTCTTGAAGAGCACTTGCCGAAGGCTGCCTACTCGGGCGCCATCTTGGATCTCATTTTAATGGCGATTCGCGCTTGACAAAAACTTTGTTCAACTGAATTTGCCGAAGATATTTCGCTGAAGCTCTCTCGACACATCCGCTTTCATGACCAGCACTGTACTTTCCCGAATTTGTCTCAAATGTACAGAAGCCTTAAGGCGTCCTATCACTACTTTTCTAGACTTAAATGTTGCAGCCCCGAAACAAAGAGAGCTGTCGTGTTGGTTTATTTTTAAAACACACTTTATTAATACGTTTCACACTGACGCAGGTACAGAGTAGACAGAACTGCCGTCTAACTCGAGAGGCGTTCAAGGGCCGCCTCCTAAAAAACGTAAATTAATAATCACTTCACTGACAGTCAGAAAAGTGAAAATACAACAAAACAGAAAATATATTGAATAACACAAACAGTCTCAGACACTCTCCCCATTTAAAAGGTGTCGTCTTGACATAATATGGAAAAGCTTACAGACAGAACAGCATGTTATTGACAGTTAAACAGGGAACACATTTTTTATTTTTATTTTTTGTGTGCGCACTATAGAGTCCTCTGTTCAGTGAAATAATTCAACAGTCCCACACTTGTCATAATACCAAAACATCAGGCCTCACTTTCACTCACTTCATTTGTCCATTGCAAACCAGGTCGGTCACATTTGACAACCTACTTCAATAAACAAAAAGGCACATATAGAACAATGTGAAAGTCAGGTGCAACAACCATCAAAATAACATCCTTAAACATCCTTTACTAAGGTCGCCAGTAACCCCTAAAGTCTAAACACTTAGTAGCTAAAGTCCTCTCTTTGAAGGTCGGTTGACCGAAGGTATCGTAAGTCAAACACCGCGGCTTCCTTCTCTCTCCCTGTGGGTCTGAGCGCAGCTGCCCTGTTTCTACTGCATCTCCCGAATCTGACCCATTGGCTATATCCCCTGAATCTACAGTGTCATCAACCTCCCTCACTGTTAGAAAAGGGGCTAATTCCATCCCTCCATCAACTGCTTGCTTGAGAGGTTCGTTCTGTCCATCTCCAACAAACTGGGGGACAAACTCTGCAGCAGTGGGATCCAGGGAGGCTGGGCTTTGTTACTCCGGGACAGACCATGAGATGACAGCATCGGATAAATCCTCATCTGAATCCTGCTCATCTTCCACCTGATGCATCTCCTGCAGATTCTTTCTCCAGTTTTCACGAGATTGTCTTTTTGTTCTTGTCTCGGTTGTAGTCTTGTTTTGATCGGGTGTCAGTGGAAAAAGTCACAAGGCAATAACAAATTCCTGTGTAAAACCCTTGTCCTGTCTTTGCCATTTTCTGGC
Organism: Hippocampus zosterae; assembly: GCF_025434085.1. Lineage (NCBI taxonomy): Eukaryota > Metazoa > Chordata > Actinopteri > Syngnathiformes > Syngnathidae > Hippocampus > Hippocampus zosterae. The sequence goes on from NC_067468.1 coordinate 2,695,596, forward strand.
TCCATCTCAAACACAGGACTGTCCTCTCTCTTTTTACGTTTTATGACGCAGGTACCATCAGTACCATCAGACGTAGGTACCAGGTTTGCCTGGGCCTCCTTTTTTAACGTTTCTTACAAGAACACGGCTGCCTACTTGAAGGGGTGGATCATGGACTCTCTTATTGTAATCTATCTATCTATCTATCTATCTCCCACCCCCTCCAGCCTGCCCACACAGCACTAGGTAGCTCCTTCAGCCAGAGACTGTTACAGCCGCGCTGCAAGAAGGAGAGATACCGCCGCTCGTTCCTACCGACTGCTATCAGGCTGCTGAATAACAAATAAAATGATGTGAAAAACAATTGTAAATAGCACAGCCACCTTATCTTTATGAATATTTATATTGCACTTAATTGAACGGTGTACATTGAAATTGTAACATTTATTTTGTGAATGCAAACACTTTGTTTTTCTTCTTTCTTCTTTCTACCCACAATCTTGCTGCTATAGACTAAATTTCCCCAGTGTGGGACAAATAAAGGATATCTTATCTTACCAATCTTGCCACTATCAGCTGACTTAGCCATATTCCTGGAGGCAATATTGTAAGCCTCGCTCATCCTGTTTCTCCATTTATCAACATAATCCTGGCAGGAGCCCGGGTTTTCGTCCTGCTTAGTGCCAAACAAAAGATCGACAGGAAGCCTTGGGAACCTACCAAAAGAGTAGGCCGTGGCCTCGTTGGCAGTGCAATCGTTGGCATGGACTACTTTGGGAAGGTGTTTTTTGCAGTCTAATTTATGTTCTTCGGTGAGTGTTTTCAACAGAGAGAGAAGGATTCTGTTGAATCCTTCTGTTTTCCCATTGCCCTGAGGGTGATATGGGGTTGTGTGGGATCCCTTTATACCGGCCAGTTCTTTTAGGTGGTGCAATAGACTGTTTTCGAACTCTCTCCCCAAATCGTGGTGAAGCTTTTCTGATGAAACCAAACCTAAGACAAAAGTCATTGAATAGCCTTTCTGCCACCGTCTTTGCTGATTTGTTAGTTGTCGCGTATGCCTTTGCGAAGCGTGTATAATGAGCAATAACCACCAAAATATACTCGCAACCGCCTTTGCACTGTTCCAGGTGAAGAAAGTCAACCGACACTAACTGAAACGGAGGAGTAGTTTCGATGCTCTGCTTTGGTGCGCGGGTTTGCCTGTTTGGCTTTCTTTAGGGATTCACAAACGTTCATGACAAAGTGCTGAATGTCTCTTTGCATTCTTGACGAGTAAAAACTCTCATCAAGTTTAGTGTTCTCTCTTAGCCTAAATGACCCATCTGTTTGTGAAGTTCATTCAAGACAAGGGTTTGATACTATATATTGAAGGCAGGGCCAGTTGCTCTTTCTTCAGAATCAGAATCAGAATCAGAATCATCTTTATTGGCCAAGTATATAGAACACACAAGGAATTTGTCTCCGGCATAACACGCTGCACTAGTATCATCGTGAACAACAAAAACATTGAACCTTAAATGAACCATTTTAGAGTAACCAGTAGTTTTGTAGTACCATTTTGTAGTGCAAGAAGAGTGACTACGTCAGTGACTGTTTAAGGAGTTAATGGCTAGAGGGAAGAAGCTGTTTAAGTGTCTACTGGATTTGGTGCGCATGGATCTGTAGCGTCTGCCTGAGGGGAGTGGCTGAAAAAGGTGGTGGGCAACATGCCGGAAAATGTCGAGTCAGTGTGTCCTCTCAACACATTGGATTGTAATGATTAGTCGGTCTGCACTTTTACCGTATTTTCACGACCATTCGCCGCACCGTATGGTTGGGCGCAGTCTCATTAATGGGTGCTATTTCTGTATTTTAAACATAGACAAAACGCACTGTATTATTGGCCGCAGTTTTAAAGTGGTAAAACATCTCATCTCATCTCATCTTCCGAGCCGCTTGATCCTCACTAGGGTCGCGGGGGTGCTGGAGCCTATCCCAGCTGTCTTCGGGCAGTAGGCGGGGGACACCCTGAATCGGTTGCCAGCCAATCGGAGGGCACACAGAAACGAACAACCATTCGCAATCACACTCACAACTAGGGACAATTTAGAGTGTTCAATCAGCCTGCCACGCATGTTTTTGGAATGCGGGAGGAAACCGGAGCACCCGGAGAAAACCCACGCAGGCCCGGGGAGAACATGCAAACTCCACACAGGGAGGCCGGAGCTGGAATCGAACCCGGTACCTCTGCACTGTGAAGCCGACGTGCTAACCACTGGACTACCGGGCCGCCCGTGGTAAAACATACGCCAGCTTAAACATACGGCATTCATGCGCACACGCTAAAAACACGTTAGCTCGAAGCATACGGTAGCATGCCAAGACATACAGATACAAGCTAATAACACGTTTTTAAAAAGGCAACGAAAGCAGAACTGAGTTCGGGTGTATTTTATTTAGCCATCCTACAATGTTCTCACGTTTTTAGATCAATCATCACCCAGAAATCCAAAGTCCTCATCCTCTGTATCAGAATTGAATAATTGTGCAAGTACCGGTAATCCATCAAAAACGCTGTGTTCCCTCTCGTCAGAGTCACTCTCATTGCCATGTGGCTCCACAGGAATGATGCCGGCTTTGCCAAAAACTCGAACAACAGTGCAAGCAGACACATTCGTCCAAGCAGCCACAATCCACTCGCAAATTGTGGCGTAACTCTCGCCCAGCGCTGCCTCTCACTGTTTGTAAAGTTGTGTTTGCCATCGATCTTCCATTGTTCCCATTCCGTTCGCAACTTTACTTTGAACGCCCGGTCGCAACTTTACTTTGAACGCTTGGTTGATGCCGATGTCCAGCGGTTGGAGTTCTTTAGTCAAGCCTCCGGGAATAACGGCAAGCTCAAGAGTTCATTTGCTTGACTTGGTTTTTCACCGCTGCTGTGAGATGGGCACGCACGCCAAAAGCATAACCGATGGCTTGAAGTTGGAACTGAGCTTCGTAGGCGTGTCTCTTTGTAGAATTTATTTCCGGGGGTTCTTAGAAACCAAAAGCGAAGTTGTTTTGCAACAATGCACTTAGCCACACTCTATACAGGTGTTGGTACCTGCTTGGGGCGTCCCTTTAACGTCCACTTACACGCCCACCCGTCACTCATTGGCAGACTTCTTCGCCGCATGCCTGTCATCACTCACGTCTGCCTTTGCTCTCTCTCTCTCTCTCTCTCCATATATGTATATATACACGCCCACCCTTCACCGATTGTCCGACTTCTTTGCCGCATGCCTGTCCACAGTCACTTCTCTATATAAACAGCGTGTCGGCTGTCAGTCAGGTTTTGGAACTCAGCGCATACACAAGACGCTCCGCATCATAAGGCGTCCTGTCCATTTTGGAGAAAATTTAAGACTTTTAATGGCGCCTTATAGTCGTGAAAATATAAAATTAAAAATCCCTCGTCTCACCCCTCGGGTGGTGTCCGTCCCTCATTCAGCTCGGGTCCTCTATCAGAGGCCATTTCTGGACTGAGATGTCCGATGTTGTTCCCGGTATCTGTTGCAACCACTCACCTAGTTTGGGGGTCACTGCCCCGAGTGCTCCGACCACCACAGGCACGACTGTCACCTTTACCTTCCAGGCTCTATCCAGCTCCTCTCCGAGCCCTTGGTATTTCTCGAGTTTCTCGTGTTCCTTCTTTCTGATGTTTCCATCACTTGGGACCGCTACATCCACTACAACAGCTTTTCTCTGCCCTTTATCTATGATTACGATATCTGGTTGGTTCGCCATTACCATCTAGTCAGTCTGGATCATGAAGTTCCACAGGATCTTCGCTCTGTCATTCTCCACCACCTTCAGAGGTGTTTCCCATTTTGACCTTGGGGTTTCCAGTCCATACTCCGCACAGATGTTTCGGTAGACTATGCCAGCCACCTGGTTATGGCGTCCCATGTAGACTTTCCCTGCCAGCATCTTACACCCTGCAGTTATGTGTTGGATCGTCTCAGGTGCCTCTTTGCACAACCTACACCTTGGGTCTTGTCTGGTGTGGTATATCTGGGCCTCAATGGCTCTGGTGCTCAGGGCCTGCTCCTGAGCAGCCAGGATGAGTGCCTCTGTGCTGTCCTTCAGGCCAGCCCTCTCGAGCCACTGATAGGACTTCTTGAGATCAGCCACTTCAGTTATGCTCCGGTGGTACATCCCGTGGAGGGGCTTGTCCTCCCATGATGGTCCCTCTTCCAGCGCCTCATCCTCTGTTCCCCATTGTCTGAGACATTCTCAGAGTACGTCATCCATTGGAGCCTTCTCCTTGATGTATTGATGGAGCTTGGATGTTTCATCCTGGACAGTGGCTCTCACACTCACTAGTCCCCGGCCTTCTTCCTTTCGGCTTGCGTACAGTCTCAGGGTGCTGGATTTGGGATGGAACCCTCCATGCATGTTTAGGAGCTTTCGGGTCTTAACGTCCGTGGTCTGAATCTCTTCCTTTGGCCACCTTATTATTCCTGCAGGGTATCTGATCACTGGCAGGGCATAGCTGTTCATTGCCTGGGTCTTATTCTTGCCATTAAGTTGGCTTCTTAGGACTTGCCTCACTCGCTGGAGGTATATGGCCGTAGCCGCTTTCCTTGTTGCCAGTTCGAGGTAGCCATTGCCTTGTGGGATACTGAGGTACTTGTAGCTGTCCTCAATGTCTGCTTTTGTTCCTTCAGGGAGTGAGACCCCTTCAGTGCGGACTACCTTTCTTCTCTTAGTCGCCATCCGACTACATTTCTCAAGCCCGAATGACATCCCAATGTCACTGCTGTAGATCCTGGTTATGTGGATCAGGGAGTCTATGTCCCTTTCGCTTTTAGCATATCGCTTTATGTCATCCATGATGGACACTTGGGTAAGTGGCTTGCCATTGGCTTCAAGTGTGGCTTTCCACATCCTCGTCGAGTTTGCAACGAAGGCTCGTGGGTCCTGTTCACCTTATTCAACTCCAAGCATTCAGTGATCCATGTATGTGGCATCGAGTCATAGGCTTTCTTGTAATCAATCCAGGCTGTGCACATGTTGGTATGTCGGGACCTGCAGTCTTGTGCGACAGTTCTGTCAACCAGGAGCTTATGTCTGGTGTGGTATCTCTGTCCTCTGGTAACTCTACCACTGCCCTTCGCTCGTGTATTGATCCATGTGTCCACTTATCTTAGCCGCAATGATGCCTGACATGAGCTTCCATGTTGTGGAGAGACAGGTTATTGGCCGATAGTTGGATGGGACTACACCCTTTGAGGGATCCTTCATGATCAGGATCGTTCGCCCTTCGGTTAGCCATCCTGGGTGAGTTCCATTGCTCAGCCACTGTGCTGCTAGGCGCTCATGGAGTGTTGTGAGTTTCTTTAGCCAGTAGGTGTGGACCATGCCCGGGCCTGGTGCTGTCCAGTTCTTCATATCTGAGACTCTTTCTTGTATGTCTGCCACTGTTATGGTAACTGGGTTCTGTTCAGGGAGGTTGCTGTGCTCCTCTCTCAGGGTCACCAGCCATTGTGCACTGCTGTTATGTGCAACCTCCTTCTCCATATGCCTTTCCTGTACCTTTCAGTTGTGCTCTGTTGTTAGGACCCTGCCACTGAGCGTACACTTTCGCAGGCTGTGTTGCGAACAGGTCTGGCCTCATTCTCTTTCGTGTACCGCTTTAGGCGGCTGAACAAGGCTTGGAGCCTTGGTTTGGCAGTTTCGAGTGCTTCAGGTACGGTCATCTGGATGTACCTCTCGGGTATAGGCCTTTTCATCACACCTCTCTGGGCCTCCGTGAATTGACTCACATCTTTCCGAGCTGCCTTGATCTTTTAACGTATCTCATAGCTTCCATGGTTGCTCTTATAGCCAAGCATCTCTAGAATCACTGATGCTGTCGATCGGGATCGTCCTCATGCTGCATTCACACTTTCCATGAAAACACTTCACATGTTTTTTTAGGTTGTCCGGCTTTCATTCTCGCCATGATCTTAGCTTTCAGGTCAGTTGCTGCCTCGTTCAGCATTTCATTCATTGGGGCTTGCCTCCCAATCTCTGGTATGACGTCCTCCTCTGATCTGGCAGCCTGGGGCCCTTCACCATGGAACCTGCGTTGTACCTCATCAATGTTGGAACACTGAACTAGTTGACTTCAAACCCGTGACTGTGGGTTTTGAAGTTTAGCCCACATTCTCTGCACGGGTAACCGTACTAGGGTTGCTTGAGAAGTAGCATTCCAACAGAGACATGTTATCGTATCTCGCCCATGTTCCGCTATGTTCCGGCAGCCCATTTTTCATCAAGGTGCTCTGGTTCCCCAGCACCTGACGCAGGTTGACGCAGCACCTTGTTTGGCCGGGCAATGCCTGAGCATGTCATTCGTTTTATTGTCTCTCATCATTGTATGAGGTGGACATACTGGATGGGTGATATGTGCTCATTTTTTGCCCCAAACGGGATTCGAACCACCGTCTCCCGTACGCCAAGCCGATGCCTTACCAACTGAGCTATCCAGCCACCATATATATACATATACATACATACACACAAGGCTGCGGACGGAGCAAATAGAAGAGACAGTATGCCAGAGAATCAACAACGTGATGTGACGTGACACAAGGCTTCCCGAGTTTCTTGTCACGCTGGTTGGGGATGTGAGGATGCCCAACCAATCAGCTCAAGGGATAAATCCACTCGTGCTGTCATTGGTCGACATTGCACCGGAAACCAATCATGCACCGTGAATGAGTGCTCTTTGCTGATACAGTGGAAAAAAACTCTTGAGTTGTTCGGCCTTTTTTTTCTGAATACAGTACTTTGGGGGGGGGGGGCATGATGTACTGAAGCCGATCGCAAGGGATCACTGTATAATCGCTTTTTTCGCGGTTCAGAAAGGTGAAAAGCACGAGGTAGAATTTGAATGTCACACTCTGTACAAGTCTTTTCACAAATAACCAAGGATAAAAAAAAGAATTAAATAAACCATCATTGTGGATTAGAAATAATCCAAGAAAGAAAAATTCACAACGAACATGTGATGTTGGTAACGTCACATATTGCGTAAATCTGAACTCGTCTTGCTTTCTGAGTTCCAGAATTCCAAGTGTGTCTCTCGTTGTGTCTTGCAGACATTAGCAAAGATGCTTATCGTGAGCCGCTGGTTGCAGAGCCCTTTCACTTGAAAGAGGAAGAGGAGAACAAAGAAGTTTCCCACTTAAAGGAGGAAGAGGAGGAGCAGCTCCTCCACATTAAAAAAGAGGAGGAGCCAGAGCACCCTTGCACGAAAGACGGTGACATGTCATCGAACGTTGAGAATGATGTTGATGATGATGAGGAGGAGGATGAAGAGTCTGATGGTGATCTCACATGTCACACTGACAACAAACCCTGGAACTGTTCTCGGTGTGGGAAGACGTTTACTTGTAGGAGCACTTTGAAAAGACGTGAGAACACACACTGGTGAGAAACCTTATGCCTTTTCAGATTGTAGCCAAAGATTCTTTCAGAAGGGATACTTAAAAATACATACGAGAATTCAAACTGGCGTGAAACCATTTTCCTGCACACTTTGTGGTCAAAGATTCTCACAGAAGGCAAACTTAACAAAGCACGTAAGAACTCACACTGATGAGAAAACGTTTGCCTGTTTAGATTGTGGCCAAAGATTCACAAGGACGGGACATTTAAAAAGGCACACAAGAACACACACGGGCGAGAAACCTTTTTCCTGCACAGTTTGTGGCCAAAGATTCTCTCAGAATGGACACTTTAAAAAAAGCACGTAAGAACCCACACTGGCAAGAAACCTTTTGCCTGTTTAGATTGTGGCCAAAGATTCTCTCAGGAGGGACACCTAAAAACGCACTCAAGAACCCACACAGGTGAGAAACCTTTTTCATTTCAGATTGTGGCCAAAGCTTCTCTCGCAAAGTAAGTTTAAAAAAAACATGTAAGAACTCACACTGGTGAGAAACCTTTTGCCTGTTCAGACTGCGGTAAAAGATTCTTTCAGCAGGGACACTTAAAAAAACCCTACAAGAACACACACTGACGAGAAACCTTTTTCCTGCACAGTTTATGGTCAAACATCTCTGGGAACAAAACCTTAAAAAGCCATACCAGAACACACACTATCGAGAAACCTTTTTCCTGTTCAGTTTGTGGCCAAACATTCTCTTGGAAGCAAAGCTTAAAAATACACCCCAGAACACACACTGACGAGAAACCTTTTTGCTGCTCAATTTGTGGCCAAAGATTCTCAAGGAAGGGACACTTAAAAAGTCACACAAGAGCCCACACTGGTGTGAAACCTTTTTCCTGCACAGTTTGTGGTCAAACATTCTCTGTGAAGGCAAACCTAACAAAGCACATAAGAACCCACACTGGCAAGAAACTTTTTGCCTGTTCAGTTTGTGGCCAAAGACTTTCATGGAAGTCTCAGATTAAGAATCAGAAGTGTGATTAGATGAACAGTGATCAATGAATTTTTCACCTCTCATTTGAGCAGGCTTCATCAGGCTGATTGTATTTTATGTACCGTATTTTCACGACTATTCGACGCATCGTACTAATGGCCGCAGTCTCATTAATGGGTGACATTTCTGTATTTTACACATACACAGGACGCACCGTACGAATGGCCGCAGTTTTACAGTGGTAAAACATTCGCCAGCTTAAACATACGGCATGCATGCACGCACTCTAACACGTTAGCTTGAAGCATACGGTAGCATGCCAAGACATACAGATAAGATAAAAACACGTTTTTAAAAAGGCAATGAAAGCAGAACTGAGTTCGGGTGTATTTTATTTAGCCATCGTACAATGTTCTCACGTTTTTCGATCAATCATCACCCAAAAATCCATCAAAGTCCTCATCCTCTGTATCAGAAGCAGAGGACTGCGCATCTCAGTTGTCATTGAATGCATCACATGCTAGTGTGAGTTGCTACGCATTGCCGAGCGGAAAGAAGGAGTAGCAACAGCAAAGTCAACATTTCTCTCGTGTGAAGCTTTCCCACATTTGAAAGTAAAGAACAGAGCAAAACATGGTGGCAGCGTGCGTGTGTGTGTAGAAAGAATTGAACAATTGTGCAAGTACCGTAATCCATCAAAAACGCCGCGTTCCCTCTCGTTGTTGCGTATTGTGGCGTAACTCGCCAAGCGCTGCCTCTCACTCTTTGTAAAGTTGTGTTTGCCACCGATCATCCATTGTTCCCATGCCGTTTGCAACTTTACTTTGAACGCCCGGTTGATGCCAATGTCCAGCGGTTGGAGTTCTTTAGTCAAGCCTCCGGGAATAACGGCAAGCTCAGAGTTCATTTGCTTGACTTGTTTTTTCACCACTGCTGTGAGATGGGCACGCATGCCAAAAGCATAACCGGTGGCTTTAAGTTTGAACTGAGCTTCGTAGGCGTGTCTTTTTGTCGACTTTATTTTCAGGGGTTCTTAGAAACCAAAACCGGAGTTGCCACACTCTATACAAGTGTTGGTACTGGCTTGAGGCATCCACTTACACGCCCACCCTTCACCATTGGCGGACTAGCTTGCCTGTCCTCTCTCTCCCTCTCCATATGTATATATACACGCCCACCCTTCCCTGATTGGCCCGACTTCTTTCCCGCATGCCTGGCCACAGTCACTTCCGCCTTTTCTGATTGGCCGACTTCTTTCCCGCATGCCTGGCCACAGTCACTTCCGCCTTTTCTCTATATAAACAGCGTGTCGGCTGTCAGTCAGAGTTTGGAACTCAGCGCATATAAAGGACGCTCCGCACCATAAGGCGTCCTGTCCATTTTGGAGAAAATTTAAGACTTTTAATGGCGCCTTATAGTCGTGAAAATACGGTACCTTTTTATTGGGATGGAAGTTTTCTTTTCCCTGACTGCATTGAAAAGGGTTGTTTGTTTTTTGGTTGTAATGAATTGGAAAATCTAGCTTTGTTATCGGCATTATAATACTTTTGGATTCTTCATTATAGTTAGTTTTTATTTGTCTTTGAGTTGTACTTTTGAAATGTAGTTTGTTTAAATTCATTTTCAGAGGAGGTTTGATTTTCATTCATTTGTCATATGTGCTTAATCGTCTTTTATTGGATGTGATCCTGAATAAAATGAACATTTTCCATTTTGTCATGAAATGTGTGATGTAGCCATCTGTATTGGTCTTTGATATTGTGTGGTGCTTGCTGGCCAATAAAGTTCTCTTTGCTCATAAAGCTTAAATCAGATGAGTCTTCTAATCCTGAGCTCAATATTGGAGCAATTCATGCCTGGTAAGGCACCATTTCTCTGCAGTGCGATATAAAAAATAGAGCCCCAAAACAGGTTTGCCTGTATTTAAATGTTGACATTTATTCTACCTCGTCTCGAATAAGCTCAGAATGGAATCTTTGAATGCCACTTTGAAATGGGAGGTAGAGCCCTGAAGTGAGGAAAAAAAGACCCCAAATTCACTCATCAAAGAGGAGCCCCATGGCAACAAAGACTGTGAATGGCAAAACATCATCCATCCATCCATTTTCCTGATCCCCTTCACCTCATGAGGGTCAAGGATGTGCTGGAGCTGATCCCAGCTGTTTACAGGCAGCAGGTGGGGGACACCCTGAACTGGTTTCCGGCCAGTTGCAGGCAACGCATAGGCAATCAACAATTCACACTCACAATCTCACCCAGGGACAATTTAGAGCAAAGGTTGGCAATCTAAGGCCCGTGGGCTGAATTTGGCCCATTCGTCTTTTTAATCCGGCCCGCCAAAGATTGGTGCACAATTCAGGTTTGATGTGACTGATTGCATTAATTTCATTTGGACTTGTAATGATGGACATTTCAATGCCAGGTGGCGCAGTTAGTTGAAGTTGCAGAACATAGGGTGGGAGGGAGAGATGAAGAGAGAGGGAGAGAGAAAGGGAGAAATCTTATTTACCATCTGCAGACCCCTGTCAAACGGAAATTCCCGAACCCGGAAAAAAAACAAACATATGCATTTAACGTTCAACGACTATATTGCATAAACAATCGATTCAAAACAATGAAAGTTTCGGAACCCGCAAGTCATACGGAATCCAGCCGTAACGTCAACTAAAGCAACTCCCGCTCGATACGGCAGAATAAATGTGTCCGCGCCGCTATGATTGGATCTAAAACAGCGACATACAGGTGACTTGATTGCAGTGAGTTTTACTGGAATTGTGAAAGTTTTTAATTTCATTCATTTATATTTATGTCCTGTAGGTCATGGCACCAAAACAAAGAGGAACAGTCATGACCGCAGAAGAGAAAGTGATACGTTTATGATTAAACAAAGCGGGTTACAAAGTACGAAACATTTCAGACACTTTGAGTCAGAAAGATTCAAATCGACAAGATTCAAATCAGAAAGATTCAAATCGACAAACAAGAAAGCGATTCATGCTCAGTCCGATTCAGGCTTGCTCATGGTGAATTGCTTGTAGCTCAACCGACAGTTGAGTAAATTAACGTTTCCGGGAATGGTTTGACTGTTATCGTGCTAAAAACTTGCCGCAAACTGGGCCACTAATAAGAGAGGAGGCAAGTCCCATCGCACTTCCTGTGAGCATCAAAGACTTTGAAGCGTCCCATGGCTGGCTTCACAATTTCGGTGAAAGACATCAGCTGAGCGATGCTGTCATGTCATGATCGAGAGGAGGTAAAGTTAAAGATAGTGAGTCTCAACTCAACTCAACTGTATTTATATCGCACTTTCAAACAGCCACCGCTGTTTGCTCCATGTACACCGCATACAAAGTGCTGTACATGGAGCAACTAACATATATGGGACCGCCCGGCCATAGAGATTTGGAGCCCGTTTTGTTATGAGCATTGTTTACGGTCCGCCGTAGGGGGGCACGTGCGTGTCTGCAACGATGCCCCCGAAATCATCTGCCTTGAGGGAGTGACTCGTTGCTATCACGACTTGCAACAGGTGTTCAGCAAGGACCGCGCCTGATCTTTGCCTCCACACCGTCCGTACGACTGCGCCATAGACTTGTAGGCGGGCGCCCGGCTGCCAAACTCTCGGCTTTATCAGGTGTCTCATCCAGAACAAGAGGCATTGAGGGACTGTATTAACAGCTCGCTCGCTGCAGGTCTTATTAGACCGTCACGATCACCGTTAGGGGCAGGGTTCTTCTTCGTTGAGAAGAAGGACAAGTCGTTGCGGCCGTGTGTGGACTATCGTGGGCTCAACGACATTACCATTAAGAACAAATACCCACTTCCGTTGTTGGACTCCGCTTTTGCTCCCTTACAATCGGCCACCATTTTATCGAAATTAGACTTACGTAGTGCGTACCATCTGGTTCACATGCGGGAAGGGGTTGAATGGAAGACAGCTTTTAAGACTCCCTTAGGCCATTTTTAATATTTAGTTATGCCTTTCGGTTTGACTAATGCTCCCGCTATATTCCAAAGTCTGGTCAACGACATGTTGAGAGACCTGTTGAATGTATTTTGTTTTGTTTATCTCAATGATATTTTGATTTTTTTTCCCAGTCATTACAGGAACACAAACAGCATGTCAAGTCAAGTCAAGAGTATTTATAGAGCACTTTCAAACAGCCATCGCTGCATACAAAGTGCTGTAAATGTGTGACGGGGGGTCACAACTATGATGGTCTCGAGCTCCACGTCGCTGCCGCTTCAAGAATACCAGACACTAGGATGTGGCTTTTCCCTCTTTTTATTGTCTGCAACACAGTATGGCAAGATAGGTGAAGTCACTGGGCTTTTCAGTCTAGAAAATAACTGCGCAACAAAAAAAAACCAACTGTTAACTCAATGGATAAAAACTTTCATTCGACCAAACTTAAATGAAATGACGACACAAAAAGCAATGTGGACTCGGAACAAATCCGGGAACTAATTAAATACACAGCGGCGTAGAAAAAGGGAAAACAAAGTGAAATATTGTAATTAAACTAGAATGAATCAGGACCGTCAATGAAACCTGACTTACCCTGTGACTTCCCTGGTAGCTCTGCCTGAACTACGGCGGGAAGCTGGTGCCATACCGTGCGCTGTTGCGTCAATTCCGTCATAATTTAATAAACGCAATGTATCACTCCGTTACACATGTACATGTCAGGCTCATGCCAAACTGCATTTGTCCCACACTGGGGAAATTTACAAATTATGAAACAAATCAGATTTACAAGCATTCAAGAAGAAAAAAAATTGTATTCAAAATGGATGCTTGCAAACCTTATTTGTAAACATTACGAGTCCCAAGTCTGCCGAAGACAAGTCCGGCAGCCCAGAAATAACACCAGACGCTCCTCCTCTAAAATGTTCTCAACGGATTTGTAATAGGGATGTGAATCTCAGCACTGAGGACGATTCGATACACATCTCGATGCACTACCAGCGATGCGATACTTAAACGATACGTGGAATTTTCTGGGGACACGATGCGATACGTTTCACCGTCTTCACGATGTGATACGACGAGATACACATTTAGTTCAAATCAATGCGATCCGATACTATACAGTGCAATTTGTTGTGATATTGTTCAATTAAATATGATGCAAATACGCAAAGAAAAAAAGATGGAATTCAGTATGGTATTGCAAAAAGTAGACCACTTTATTCCTTATAAACAGTAGAATGTGTAAAAAAACTTATTTAAGCCCTTTCACAATTGGGTTTTGTGCAAAGAAAATGTAAACAATTTGGCACCTGAGACTCACAGCTGTTGCTGAAGTGTAAACACAAACAGACTACTCACTGAGTGTCATTCATTCATTCATTCATTCATTCATTCATCCATCTTCCGAGCCGCTTGATCCTCACTAGGGTCGCGGGGGGTGCTGGAGCCTATCCCAGCCGTCTTCGGGCAGCAGGCGGGGGACACCCCGAATTGGTTGCCAGCCAATCACAGGGCACACAGAGACGAACAACCATCCACGCTCACACTCACACCTAGGGACAATTTAGAGTGTTCAATCAGCCTGCCATGCATGTTTTTGGAATGTGGGAGGAAACCGGAATACCCGGAGAAAACCCACACAGGCCCGGGGAGAACATGCAAACTCCACACAGGGAGGCCGGAGCTGGAATCGAACCCGGTACCTCTGCACTGTGAAGCCGACGTGCTAACCACTGGACTACCGGGCCGCCCCTCACTGAGTGTCTTGTATGAAATATCCATCTCCATAGGACAGAAAAAAAAAATACAATTGAAACAATGTTGCAGTCACAGCCTCAAAGCTGCTGTGTGTATTGTAGCGTACACAGACCACTCTCACGGAGTGTCAAAATGAAATGTCCAAGAGTCATCCATATATAGCTTTTCCTTGCGCGGTCACAGTGAGCTGCAAGGGGACCCCCAAAATAAGAGGCGATTTCTTTCTGATCCTGACCTGGCTTGCCAACAGTTTCTCCGGTGTCCAACGAGGAACTGGACGGGAAGGCGGGGGAGGGGGCGGGAAACTTGTCGGTGATGTGGTGCCATCGTTTTAAGTGGTCTGGATATTTGTGGTGCTGCCGTTGTATGGCTCCGTAGTGCGACATTCTTTGCAAATTACGGAGCTTTTATCAATCTTTCCGTCTTTCTTTTCGAAGCCGTAGTATTTCCAAACATAAGATCTGAATGTTGCGGAAGCATTAAATACAGTAGTTTCCTCGCTGCTGCTTGCGTGAACTTCCATACTGTTTCGCTAGTTGTGTACTGGACTGTATGTGACGCGCGGCTACTGTCCGTATTCAACACACAACGCAAAACAATGATGGTGCATTATTTGCCCCTAGGAAAGGGCAGATAGGTGACGTCTAACATGAATAAAACGGCGCTTGAATCGGATTTTACCGATACCTACCAATGCATCGCGATGAATCTCGATTTCACCCGTCAATCGCGTCGTACCCAGCGCAATGAGCCGATGCACTCGCATCGCGCACGTACGCATCGATTAATATCGATTATTTTCCACACCCTTAATTTGTAACAATATAACAAAAGGTCAATTTTGAATGGAAAAAAGCGGAATTCCGCCAAAAAGTGGAAAAATCTCATCCCCGCCTAAACGTCTCACAATGATGTCAGCAGTGCGTGTGATTTACTTGGGGGGGATCTTTTTTTCTTTTGTAATTTTTATTATTTCAGACAAAGTTTTACACTTACATCCACCCCAAGATTGTAAACCTGGCGCGATTAGCCAGCAGCGTCTTCATTTGGGGCATGGGCCACAACAGCTCCCGGCGCTGCTTACTGAGAACATCGTGCTTTCACCACACAGACTCCAAAAACATCTGAAAAAGTCACGAGATTGTTACAAGTCACATATATATTTTTTAAAGTCGCTCCAGATCATCTTAATACTCACTAAATATAGCGTTAAAGTCGCTGAGTTTGGCAGCACTGACTTGCCATCATGTAATAAAAAAAAAAAAGCAAAAAAAAAACAACATTTTTTTCCCAACACACGTCACGGTCACCTTGGTATCTGTCCGTGGTTGACTGGTTGGGCACCTCTCCCAAAAGGCAGTGGTTCTCAATTATTTTCTGTCATGCCGCGCCCCCCTCACCCTCAACAGCAGGACGATAAATAGTATCATTTGTCAATAAAATTGTGATAAGTACACCTTTGCATACCACTGTATCCTTATTAACGTATAAGAGAATAAAAAGAAATAAATATGGACCAAATTACAACAAAGAATAGCTTTTAACTGGAACAGAAAACGCTTAAAGTGCATCTGAAATTCAAAAATAACATTAAAACCTTAATTTTATTCGAAGTTTTACACTTACATCCACCCCAAGATTGTAAACCTGGCGCGATTAGCCAGCAGCGTCTTCATTTGGGGCATGGGCCACAACAGCTCCCGGCGCTGCTTACTGAGAACATCGTGCTTTCACCACACAGACTCCAAAAACATCTGAAAAAGTCACGAGATTGTTACAAGTCACATATATATTTTATAAAGTCGCTCCAGATCATCTTAATACTCACTAAATATTAGAAATATATATATAGAAATTCAAAAATAACATTAAAACCTTAATTTTATTCGAAATATTTTTTGACTGACCACGTCAGACCGTACAACATTGAAAAATAAAATTACATAAAATCAGTAACCAATAATGCATTCAAACTAATCAACATTATCTCAGGAGCACAATATCAAAAAAAATTAACCAGCAAAACAAAAATACATAAAATAATTGGTGCCGTTTTTTTTTTTAAATCAAAGATGACGTCTGGATTAATGGCTAGAGTAGCAGTCACAAAGCGGGTTGATTGATGGCAATATTCGGCATGTTTTCGCTGAAAAAAACTCAATTGGCTTCTCAGCGTGATTGTTGTGTAGCCACATTACACTAATCAAGATTTGGCCCTCAAGAGAAGTACGTTTTGTCGTCTCAGACGTCTTTGCTTGCCTTAACGGCACACCTCTTGGATCCAACTCTTTCAGGACCAGACAAACGTCATCTTTCCTGACAAGAAGTCCTTATCCTCTGCACTTACTGTACATCCACCTGTAACCGTGTAGTTTTCCGTAATGCTGCAACTGCTTGCGAATAAAGTCAACCAGGACCCCCATGTCATTGAACGAATTTTGACGAAATGGACATCTTTTGTTCAACACTCGCTTCAGATGTCTTTTGCTTATTTGGAAATTGTATTTAAGATCAAGAAGAGATTTCATGTCTTTGTGTGACAAGCCAATTTCAAAGTAAAATTCCATTAAACTCACCAACGGGTGAAAACCCTCCATGTTTGTTGTTTTCGGTTATTCGGACAATGACGATAAAGTACATCAATGTGCATTTAAAAGCAAAGATTGCAAGATCGCGCAAAACTTTGCGAGGAAACGCAAAACTTTGTGAGGGAATGCAAAGTTTTTTTCGGGGGGGTTTCCCTTCTATGTCTCCTCAGGGGCTCCGTAATCTCGTTGAGTAAGAAAGAGGAACATGAAGCCAATGAGAAATACATATAGTTACATAACACATTTCATAACAAAATAAAAAAATATATATTAAATTTAGGGTCACAAATGCAGTTGTCCATCCAAGTTAGTCTATTTCAATCAGTGCTTTTATTATTTGACAAACATTGAACAAAGCCCTTCCTCGTGCACAGTACTCACCACAAACAAATCCTCACTGAGACGCAGAAACACATCATTACTTGCAGTCAAACATTTTAAACTCTTACCTGAAGTATGATTATATGAGGCAGCCCTGCCACAAAAGCAAGTCTTTTGTGAAACTATGAAAAACTGCAATAAAGCAATACGAAAGCGTCTAAATGAAAATCCGTTCACTATCACTCCATCCAGAGCAGGACCTTTTTTAAACACTTTCAAATCATATCATATTCAAAGTAACAAAACAAAAATATTCCTTAAAAATAAAAATGTATAAACACAAACACAATCTGAAAACTGACTGCGGTAAAACCAAATTTCAAAACCAAGACATTTTGGGCAAAACTTCGTTGGCTTTCAATTCGCTGCACCTTCAAATTCAGTCACTCTTGGAGCATGAATTGATTAAACCTGCTCAGATGAGAAGCCAAAACATCATCAATGATGGCTCACCTCACCAACGCACTTGTGATTCTTAACCTGATACTTTCATGAGAGGCTTTGGCCACAAATTGAGCAGGAAAATGGTTTCTTACCGGTGTGTGTTCTTGTGTGTATTTTTAAGTGTGCCTTTTGAAAGAATCTTTGACCACAAACTGTGCAGGAAAGTCTTCTCACTAGTATGGGTTCTTGTATGATTTCTCAAAGATGTCTGCTCTGAAAATCTTTGGCTACAAAATGAGCAGGCAAAAGGTTTCTGACTAGCGTGCCTTCTTTTGTGACGTTTTAACGTTACCTTGTGAGAGAATGTTCGGCCACAGTCTGTGCAGGAAAAAGGTTTGTCGCCAGTGTGGGCTCTTGTGTGACCTTCCAAGTCACCTTTCCGAGAGAATCTTTGGCCACAGTCTGTGCAGGAAAAAGGCTTCTCACCAGCGTGGGTTCTTCTGTGATGTCTTAAGGTTTCCTTATCTGAAAATCTTTGACCACAAGATGTGCAGGCAAAAGATTTCTCACCTGTGTGGGTTCTTGTGTGCCGAATTAACCTTGACTTCATAGAGAATACTTGACCACAGCCTGTGCAGGAAAAAGGTTTCTCACCAGTGTGGGTTCTTGTGTGGACTGTTAAGTGTGCCTTCTGAGAGAATTTTTGGCCACAAACTGAGCAGGCAAAAGGTTTCTCACCAGTGTGAGTTCTTGTGTGTATAGTTAGGGTTCCCTTCTGAGCGAATGTTTGGCCACAAACTGAGCAGGCAAAAGGTTTCTCACCAGTGTGAGTTCTTGTGTGTATTTTTAAGGTCCCCTTCTGGGAGAATGTCTGGCCACAAACTGAGCACGAAAACGGTTTCTCACCAGTGTGGCTAAACATATGCCTTTTCAAACTGCACTCATAAGCATAACTATTCCCGCATTGAGAACATTTCCAGGGTTTGTCACTTTCGCATGTCAGATCACCAGTAGAATGTTGCGTTATGTCATCACCACCTGACGGTGGCGATAAGAGGTAATCTGCTCGTGATCCTCCATCACATTCTGATGTCACGTGTTGACTTGACATAGTGCCGCATGGAGGTCCCACCCCTCTGCACGCTTCATTTTGACCAGCATCTTCACTCTTCAAAGGGCCACCAGTCAATGGCAACTTGAAAATAGACTCCTTCTCCTCCTCTTTGATGTAGGGAAGCTCTTCTTCTCCATCCTTGGTGAGGAGGTGCTCTTCCTGCTCCTCTTTGATGCGAGTGTGCTCTTCCTCCTTTTTAATAAGAGGGTCTGGATCCTCTTTTTCTTGAACGCAGGGGAGCTCTTCATCTTCCACTTCCTCCTTCATGTGGTTGGACTCTGGATCCTGCTTATCAGGACCAAAATCTTCACTGACGTCTTCAAAACACAAGAAGACAAAGACAAAACGTTTAATATTAATTGTCATGTTTAAACTTTGAATTTTCGCATGGTTGTTTATATTTAATACTCAAGGTCAATTGGAACTTTAGGCTATTACAATAAAAAGGTAAAAAGGTGTTTATTGGCAAAACGATCGACCCAAAGAGGTTGCTGTAGTTTATCTGCCCGCATAAGGTCAAAATCTAATGTTATTGAAAGACCAGTGACAAAAGTTGACAAGAGTGTCAGACTTGAGGTTGGGTTTTGTGTGTTTCTTTTTTTCACCGTCTTATCAGGGAACTGTCTCCCACTTCTCTTTCGTGAAGATGGGACCTAACAGTCACTGGCAACATTTTAGAAGATCCAGCACTAGAGACTGAAAGTTGTGTCCGCAGGATTAACGCATCCCTTTTTTTCTTTTTTAAAGTAGACAATGGTTTGAAGCGCCGGTTCCGATAACGGATGGATGCATCTCAAGCAGCTCCGCCTGTTATAGAACCACTTTGATTAAAAAAAAAAAAAAAAGATAAACTGGACCACCTGGGGCTCAACACCTCCATGTGTAACTGGCTGCTGGACTTCCTGACGGAGAGACTCCAGGCAGTTCGGGTATGCAGAAATACTTCCGGCACCATTATGATAAACACGGGGCCCCCGCAAGGATGTGTGCTGAGCCCCCTCCTATTCACTCTGCTGACCCGCGACTGCACTCCCTCATCTAGCTCCAACCTCTTCATTAAATTTGCGGACGACATCAATAACCATGATGAGACAATCTACAGGAGTGAGGTGAGCAGGCTGGCTTTGTGGTGCAAAGACAACCATCTAGACCTGAATGTGGAGAAAACGAAGGAGATTGCTGTGGACTTCAGGAGAACGCACACCCAGCATGCTCCGCTGACCATCGACGGTACTGCAGTGGAGAGGGCGAGTAGCACCTTGGTGTGCACATCTCTGAAGACCTGACCTCGAGCCTAAATACTACCTCACTGGCCAAAAAAACCCACCAGCACCTGTACTTCCTCCGCAAACTGAGGAGAGCAAGAGCCCTGACCCCCCAGCAGAAATTCTGTATAGAGGCACCATCTTGACCAGCTGCATCACCGTGTGATACGGCGCTTGCACCATGTCCTGCCCAAAGAGTCTGCAGCGCATTGTGAGAGCAGCTGAGAAGACCAATGGTGTTTGTCTTCCTCCACTCGCGGACATTTACAATTCTCGTCTGACCCGCAAAGCCATCCATATCGCAGGTGACCCTACCCACCCATCTCACAGCCTCCTCGACCTGCTGCCGTCGGGAGGAGACTGCGGAGTCTCTGTCCTATAGCCAGCAGGCTCAAGAACAGCTTATTCCACCAGGCGGTCAGGAGACTCAACTCCCTCAATGTTCTGCCCCCCAACCCCACCACCACCACCACCTCCTGCCACAGACCCTCCCTCTGCATTTGACATCCAATTATTACACTTTAAACAATTCACTACCTAAACTTGAACCTGCAATAATCACAAGTGCCCTTGGTTGTCTGTTGTTTGCTATTTATTGTTTTATTTGCTCATATTTATACCGTATATTTGTCTTTCTCAGAGATGTGTTCCTCGAGCCAGTCCTTGGCTTGGTGAATTGTATGCGGCTCGACGGACAGTCGAGTAAATTTAACGTTTCCTGAAATGGTTTGACTGTTATCGTGCTAAAATCTTTCCGCAAACTGGACCGCTAATAAGAGAGCAATCGATTTCCATAACGGTATGGCTGTGGCTGGCTTCAAAAGTTCAATACACGATGAGCAACGCTGTCTTGTGTGGTGATCGAGGGGAGGCCAAGTTCGAGACAGTGAGTGGAAAGAAAGCCACCAGGTCTTTTACGTGTCTCATTTGGGAGAGTATGGTCCTAATTTTGTTACATTTTGTCATATACCTGTACTGTATGTTGCAGTTTATGGGCAATATATTGTTGCACTTTGTTGCTTGTGTTGTCACACATGTACAGTATGTTAACATACTTGGACGTTCATCACAGTTGTTTGTTGTGGATGTCACACTGTTCTCATTTTTTTTAAAAAGTATGGCAATACTTTAATACTTTTGTTCTGTTGAGGTTTGGTATGGACTGTCAACATATACATTTTTATATGTACCGTATCTTGTGCTGACCCGGTCCACCTGTCAAATTTAGAAATCAATGTGGCACCCAAGCCAAAAGGTTTGCCCACCCCTGGGCTAGATCGATCTCTCCTGAACAAGAAAAAAATCAAAACACTGAAACATGCTTGCTTATATTTTTTGTACATTGTTTGGCAGTTAGGACAAAAAAATGTGAGTTCTGTTACATTACTGGCATACAAAGACAATTGTGCTATCTTCACGGGAAATTTAAAATGAGAAAGATTTGTAGTTCATTTTACTGAAAAAGAGTTACAAGTGTTGCACAATTGGAACTGTTTTGCATAATTTCACTGAAGAAATCATTTTTCTGTAAAATAACTGCACTTTCATTATCTACAAATAACACATACTCTTATCAGCTTCTGTAAACAATGTCATTAACTTATTTCAACAGAGAAATAAAATCGAAATCAGGAGTAGATTTCTAACCTTTGGCCCGGCCCTCCACAATATTTTCTGCTGTTCATTTGTTAACTGTTGGTATAACTAATGATGACGTGTGTTAAATTCTTTCGTCAAATTGATCGTAGACACATGCATCGTCTTGGGAAGAGGATGTCAAGCCACATCAATACTTACCTGTATTAATGATTACCAGTCAATTAATCTTTGCAGTGTGAGATTGGAAAAAATACTCTGATGATGCCACATGAGTACACCAGTTTTTGATCAATTTATATTTTGGAATAAACCTGGAGTACACAGCTGCTGATGTAATGTTCATTGTTAATGCATCGTTTTCAAACATTGACCCTTGAAACATTATACTTTTGAGTTTCGGAATTCTTGATTATCAATATCAGTCAAAATAGAAAAATGGGTTCCATGATGAACGTTTACGGAACCCAACATTTGTTATCGTGGTTTTCCATTGGGTAATCGACGGAACCGAAAAACGGTTACCATGAATTTCTGAAATCCTCAGGCCTGCTCCTGAATTATTACATTTTTTGCAGCATTTGTTTATAATTGTATGTATAAGTTGTTGTTTGTGTTATTATCATATGCAATTGAATAAGTAGACTCTTTCAGAATTTGAAATTAGTACTCTCTCAATCCATAACGGCACTCATACTTTTCTGATCAGCGAGTCCCTGGGACTGTAAAACTGTAAACTGTAAAATTATCACTGAGAGGTTACCGCTTTTTCTGCACTCAGTGATTGACTTCTATGCAAAGTCGTTTCTCAACTTGTGTTCCGTGCCACGTCATGCCTGTTGAGTGTTGATTTACTTTATATTAAGAAACTACTGCAACAAAACATTAATTCATAAATGTATACCATAGGATTTTTTTTCAGTATAAATCACACGTACCCCGACTGTTCTACTCTTTGAATAAAAACACTTCATTCAAGCGTTAGGGAGTGCAAAGGGTTATGATGGAGGGGCGTTGCAAATCATGAAGACCCGCCAAGTGGTATGATAGCATTGTTTTATACATGTCCTCGGCAAGGCCTCAGTTTCAAAATCAGTCCTTGGTCCTTGGCCTTGGCCTCGGAAAATTTCTCAAGTCCTTGGCCTTGCCCCGGAAAATTTTCCAAGTCCTTGGCCTTGGCCTCTGAGTCAAGTCCTTGGCCTTGGGTTGCCGGTCCTTGGACACAACACTGGTCTTTATGTATTTTTATGCAGTTCAGTTTTCCGCCCTTATTTTTAGCCGTGTGTGTTTCAATGCACTGCATGTTTGTACTGTGGTTAAGAGAAAAAAAGTAATTCCACCTGCGGTGTATGTTTCACAAAGAGCATATTTGACAATAAATCTTGATTTGACTTGACTAGGTTCCTCTGACATGAAGTTGAGATTAAAAAAAAAAACTTTCCATGCTCTTTGCCAACTTCTTTGCTGTCATGTCGTCTGTTGATTTCAAAATTATACTTAAAAAAAATTGAAACCTGAAGAAGCTATGGGGCAGGGAGATTTTAGGTAATCCAGTTTCATTGTTTGTAAGATATAAAAACCTTTATTTGTCTCACAATGGAGAAATTCACAATTTACAGCAGCAAAATTTGGAGGGAAGAAAGTAGAAAAAACATGCACAAAATAAAAAAATGTCAAGCATGTGTCAGGAAGAGCTCAAATTGTCAAAAATACAAAAAACAATCATGCAAATTGAAGCTTTACTTTCTTGTAAAGTATAAATAAATACATAAATAAATCACAAGGAGATTGGATCACAAATCACCTTCATGATATTTGTCGGATAGGAAGTGCTGGCAGCACAGTG
Source organism: Hippocampus zosterae (assembly GCF_025434085.1). Classification (NCBI taxonomy): domain Eukaryota; kingdom Metazoa; phylum Chordata; class Actinopteri; order Syngnathiformes; family Syngnathidae; genus Hippocampus; species Hippocampus zosterae. The sequence continues at coordinate 2,718,876 of NC_067468.1, forward strand.
TCTGACCAGCAGCCATCTTGGCCCCGTTTTAGGTATGAAGAGACATAATTAAAACGAAATCTGTGCAAATGCGTTATTTCAGAATTGTGTATAAAAGTGGTAGCCCATAGCAGGGACCAAAAGTAGCTCTCACTTTTAAAACGGTTGGTGGCCCCTGCAATCGATCGAAAGAATGACAAGTACCAAACCTGCTTTGGTCGACCAAACTCGAAACTTCTCGAAACCAGCGTCATCTTCCTCTTTTGCGCCGAGCAAATCATCATCGTAATCTGCAGTCCCCCTGCACACATTTGTATATGAGTCATTACATTTCACACTCACTCTCAATCTCTGCAGGGCGACGAAATGCGTCTCTTTGCTAGCAAGCTAGGCTAAGTAAGCTAAACTAGGCCAAAAAGCTTGAGCGAATGATGTTATCGTCCAATAGAGGATTTACATACTGCATCGAGACTTTCGTGCGTTCAGTTGTAGTGAAAGAAGAGGGGGTGGTATTTTGAAGCGTCCAATTTTTAATTAAGTGAAGCGGGTATAAGTAGTGTGTTCGGCGTCGGTGCAGGCCGCAACAACGATGTACGGCAACGTCTTTCAAACAAACTTAAGCGCAACGCGAAACGAAGTTTAGTTATTGTGTGAATACCTCTGCATTTAAGAGCTGTGTAAATTAACACATGAGAATCCACAAAAGCGGGGAAACTTTATCCTGCTTATTTTTTAGTAAAATAATCTCTCAGAAGGATAAGGTCAAGAAACACGTGTGCTGGTGAGGAATGTGGTTATCAGCTTTAAATAAAAGTTTACACGTTGAACACAGAGTATCCAGTATTGTTGAGGAATGGGAGCTGTCAATTTGCTCTTGGCCCTTCCTTGGTTACATGTTCTTTTATCTCTCTATACGGTGGAAGAAGACCCAACACACCACGTAGTCTTTTCTTCAGTTTATCACAACGCAACACGAATCGATTCGGGCTCCTGTGAGTCTCAGATTTCATCAGGAAGCCCCGGGCAACTTCAGTCACACGTACATATAGACATAGTATGTTAATTAGGGGCGGGCGGTCCTTCCCCTTATGTAAAAATCTGAAACAAAGAAAGTCAAGCAAAGTTCGATCTTGGCATTTTGACAAAATACAGAGAATATCTGCTGGTCCACAAATCTTGAGATTAGGTTTCCTCTTCGAAGGCACTTGACAGCCTTCAGGGACTTTTACGATGTGGGGGACGCAAAAGACGGCCAGGGGACTGTTAATCACTTCACCCCAACTTCACCCTACACTCTTTGTTTTGAGTACAAGCAGATGTTCAGGACAGAGACTAGTGTCAATAGTTCTCATAGCAAGATGAAATTCATCAACAATGTTCTACTACTACTTCTAGCGGAATAATTCCTTAACAAATATTTACCATAAAACAGGATCCCTCGTTTTTCATGGTTAAAGGGGACCATAAACATCATGCGAAAGGTGAAAAGAGAAGGGAGGATTTGCCTCACTTTAGGAATTTTTGTGTATGTGTATGTGGGGACCAGCATTATTTAAAAAAGTATACTCCCCATGAGAAGCTGAGCCGGACTGTACCCGTTTTCGAGAGGGGTATCCCTGTATGCGAGTAAGGCCAGGTAGGGGTCATCTGCCTTTTTCAATAGGAATTTTTGTGTATGTGTATGTGGGGACCAGCATTATTTAAAAAAGTATACTCCCCATGAGAAGCTGAGCCGGACTGTACCCGTTTTCGAGAGGGGTAGCCCTGTATGCGAGTAAGGCCAGGTAGGGGTCATCTGCCTTTTTCAAGAGGCCGTCTGAACGGCACGTTCTGCCTCGGCATTTCCTTGTGGATATCGTGGGCTACTTGTAATGTGACGGAACCCGTAGGACTCCGCGAAAGCCCTGAAGCCCGTTCCGGAGAACTGGAGCCCTCCATCCGAAACTAGAAGGTCGGGGATCCCGTGGCGTGCCTAGATCGACTTAAGGCGGCGAATTACCACATCCGATTTTGAGGAGGCCAAAGAAGCTATCTCCACGTACCTTGACATGTAGTCCACAACCAGCAAGTAGGTCTTGCCTCCGAGCATGAACAGATCTGCACCCAACTTCTCCCATGGTCGGCCTGGGTAAGGTGATGGAATCATTGGCTCCCTCCGGTTCGGTCTCTCCTTGCAGCATATTCGGCAGTTGAGAACCAACTCGTTCAGCTGTTGGCTTAGCCCGGGCCACCATACTGACTGCCGTGCTCGCTGTCTACTAGCAATGGGTCCAGCGACACCAATGCATTGACACATGCACCGGGCTCACAGAGCAAACCACGTGTCGATGCATGTGCTGCTTCATTACGTCACGTGATTGACACGTGAACTGCATCGGCTGCGTTGACACAGTCCAGGCTTCTAGTTGACACACCGGCTGCGTTGACACAGTCCAGGCTGCTAATTGACACATCGGCTGCGTTGACACAGTCCAGGCTGCTAATTGACACATCGGCTGCGTTGACACAGTCCAGGCTGCTAATTGACACGTGAACTGCACCGGTGCAGTTTAGACTGCATCGGCTGCTTGGCACAGTCCAGGCTGCGCCACTTAGTCCAGGGGGCGTCGACTCAGTGCAGAGGGCGTTGACGCAGCAAAAGCCGGGCGCACAGTGTTTATAAGGAAGTGCGTTTGGCGACACAATGCCACCTGCCGAAACAAGCCAGACCTCACTCACGCTCGCTTGTCGAAGTTCGTGTCAGTGCAGACTTCGTGTTCGTGCCTTGCCTTCCTTGCCGATTATGGAGCAGAGACGCAAATCATCCGCCATGTGGGACCATTTTGATGTCCTGGAGAATAAGGTATTATTTATTTATTTATTCAAATCGCCTTCTGTCGCCGATAACCTCTCGGCGAGAGGCACTCGCTGAGTGCCTCCCAGATTATTGACATGTGTTGTACCATTCTAATCCGAATACATTTCAAGGAAATGTCGAATTTGCCAAGTCGAATTGTCATACACCAACAGAAGCACCTCACCCATGCTGAGGCATTATCGGGCCAAGCATGAGACTGAAGTTCGCGATACACCCAGTATTACGCCAGGTATACAAACTTTCACTCATCTTTTCACGGTTGCTATGTTGATGATTAATTGACAATCAGTAATTATTATTGAGGCGGCCCGGTAGTCCAGTGGTTAGCACGTCGGCTTCACAGTGCAGAGGTACTGGGTTCGATTCCAGCTCCGGCCTCCCTGTGTGGAGTTTGCATGTTCTCCCCGGGCCTGCGTGGGTTTTCTCCGGGTGCTCCGGTTTCCTCCCACATTCCAAAAACATGCGTGGCAGGCTGATTGAACACTCTAAATTGTCCCTAGGTGTGAGTGTGAGCGTGGATGGTTGTTCGTTTCTGTGTGCCCTGCGATTGGCTGGCAACCGATTCAGGGTGTCCCCCGCCTACTGCCCGGAGACAGCTGGGATAGGCTCCAGCACCCCCCGCGACCCTAGTGAGGATCAAGCGGTTAGGAAGATGAATGAATGAATGAATGAATAATTATTATTGGTTGACTCTCCACTCCATGTTTGACAATCAAGGTTCCGGGAAGCAGCTGTACTGGAAGGACCAACACACTTCTTTCCCAAACCTCTCCCACCTCGCAAAGGAGTTCCTTTGTACGCCAGCCTCATCCGTCCCTTGTGAGCGTGTGTTCTCCACAGCAGGAGAAATTGCTTGTAAAAGACGCAACAGGCTGAAGTTTAAAACATTGGAGCATCTTATTTTTCTCAATAAAAATTTGTGAAGTCAAAGCCCACAAGCATCCTCATTCAAATGATCTTCACATTATTTGAACACATTGAATGTTGCAAAATGAATGCATGGATGTGAATGATATTGTATACACTTCATCATCAAATCGATGAATGACCTTATGAAAATGTCTTGGAACAGTTGTAGATGCAAAACCATGCTAGCAGTTACATAATAGATAATAAATTCCTATTTATTATCATCTCAAACCACTTCAAACAACAAAGCATGTGACGGAAAAGTGGTTAGGACTGCACGACTGTCCGTGTTTTATGTTATGTGTTGTGTTTATTATTTTATGTTAACCATTTTGTAAAGCGCTTTGTTACAGCTGCCGCTGTTGTGAAAGAGCTATATAAATCAGCATGTATTGTGTATTGTATTGTATTGTAAAAGAAAAATATCCCAAACCATAGGATCCTCCCAAAAACTAAGGATGTGCTGAATAAGAGATCCTTGTACACATTATACTTTTATTACTTCCATATTTGACCTATTGTGTGGAAATATGGGGAAATGCCAGTAAAACGCACTCTGTTTTAAAACGACAATACAAAGCAATCAGAACAATCACTGGCTCCAAATAGACGGAACCCACAAATCCATTGTTTATCAAATTAAACAATGAAATCTCATGACCTGGTTGACTTCAATTAATGTACAAAGCACACAAAAACCTCCTTTGCCAAAACATCCAGAAGCTTTTTAAAATTCGAGAAAGTTGTCATCATTTAACCTATACAAAAAAATCCAAAACACGAACAAACATCACGCAAATGAGTGTACCTGTAATAGGTTTAAATCTGTGGAATGATTCTGAAATGGACCAATAAAATGAGTAACTCTCTTGCTGAGATTAAAAATGAATTCGAGAGTAGTACAAGACAACTACACAAATCAGAATTAAGCTGATAAATTCGATACACTCATGAAATATAGCAATATATCAGAAATACATTGATGAGATTTAATATATTAATGAAATGTAATATCCATTATGAATATGAGAAAATCGACATATACATGTGCTCCAATGAGTATGTACTGTATATACAAACCTAAAGTTGTAAAAATGTATAAGTACAGCATACATAAGGGTAAAAGCATTTGTTGATATGTAGACTTTCTTTCCTATTTTGAAAAATGATCAATTCATATATAAGAAGGGGTAGGACTCGGGGTAGGTTTTTTACTTCTTTCTACTCCTTTTAACACATATTTGTGATGATGACTATTTTCTTTTCCTTTTTTTATATCTTACCTTCACTTTTTGCCAATTTATTACCGAATTGAATGTTTATATGTTCAATATACAAATAAATTTATCAGTCAGTTCAGTCTGTTAAGTGGGTTGGCTGCAGGGATCTTGAAGGTCCAGCAGGTGGCAGTGGTCAGTGACACAGTATCAGCACAGTATCAACACAGTGTGTCAGTGTGTCAACACGCCTCATGGACCCATGAAGTGACAGTGTCTACACTTTACGCGTAGGATATCATCAGCCTCGTCACCCATGCAGTAAATCAATGCGTTCACCTGATTTTCTTCGGAACTAGCATTCAGGTTACTTGCCAGGTGAAATCTTTCGAATCTCCGGATCCATTTGTCCCACTCCTGCGGCTTTGAGAAGTCAAAGGGCTCCGGCGGCTGGATGTTGAACGTGGCGCACGGCCACGCGGTGACGACCGGTCCCGCAGCCCGCTGTGCACCTAACGCCGCGGCTCCATCCGCCCGCGCTTCCCCTCCGTCGCTCATTTCGCCTTTTGCCCTTCACCGCCGTGATCCTCCTCACACACTCCACGCCAACCACAGTACTTCTGACACCATGTCGTGTTATCAAGTCAGGCACACGTAAGTCCAGCTGTCGTGTTAACGTGGATAACTTTTATTGAGCTTTCCCGAAGCGTGTATTCTCTCTCTAGTCACTCTCTCGTAGTGATGTGTCGTTCGCGAACGATGGGAGCCGGAAGGGGAGGGTTACACACACACACACACACACACACACACGCACACACACACACACGCACACACACACACACGCGCGCGCGCGCTGCAGTTTAGAGAAGGGGGAGGGGTTAGAGAAGAGACACACAGCAGCACGCTGAGCAGCACGCGAACAAGACAGACGAGACGAGAGAGCTAGTTAGTGGGGAAAAAAAACAACACGGTGGAAAGCGGAAAGGTGAGAAAATGGATAGGAAACGCAGTGAAATATGGACTCATTTCAATTTAATTGATAGTTCAAAGGCAGCGTGTAGACTGTGCAAGGTTAAAATATCCCATAGATCAGGCTCCACAAATAACCTGCACAGGCACATCAGAAATATCCACCCATCAGTACAATTTGAAGAGAAAAGACAAGCAAGGGAACCAGCTATTAATGAAGGTGCTAGTGTGTCTGCAACTGTTGCTGCTGCTGCAATGTCACAACTGCCTACATGTACAACCCAGAGCTCTATGAGCCACTTTATGCAAAAAGCTATAAAACCAGAAAAACAGAACACAATTGACGAGGAACTGGGTAAAAAGATTGCAAGGGATTTTCATCCATTTCGTGTTGGCTGTGTGTTGTCGCAACATCTGTCCCCTCAGAGAGAATCTTCTCCAAAACAGGGCAAATATTAACAGAGAGGAGAAACAGGATCAACCCCTCAAAGCTGAGGCACTTGGTTTTTCTACATGCCAATCTTCGCTAAAGACAAGCTAAAACCTTTACCTGGATGCTGCTTTTTTTCTTTTTGTTTTACAAATTTTAATTTATAATTTGTTGTGTGGTATTCAAAGCTTACTTATGTTGTTTTACTGTAAATAGTTAAAAGCTTATAAATATACACATTCAGAGATTGGAACTTTTTGATGACCTAGTTTTGAGATGGGTCTTTGTACTTTGTTTTTATTTTTGTAGCAATCCATGTTGAGTATGTTCAGAAGAATATAAATAAAGCCATATAAATAATAAATATTTGATATAATGTCTATTTTTTGCATTAGTACTTAATTTTACACATAATATCACGTTATTTTTGGTATTAAATTAATTTAAGCAACAAAAAAACTGAGGAGCCATTTGGGAGCCGAAGGAGCCGATCCAAAAAGAGCCGGCTCTCTAAAAGGAGCCGGAAAATGGAGAGAGTCTCTCGTCTCCCGCTCTCGACGCACCCCCCATGACGTAGTCGCCCCGCGACTCTATCGTCATGCTGTACATAATTACACCACATATACAGTGCGAAACTTGTTTTTCAGATCCGCATCTATCTGACGCACTTTAGCTTGTCGCGAGTCTCGATCACATTCGGCATTCGCGAGAAAGGGTTTTAGGAAGGCGAACACAGAGTGGTTGTGATTTGCATTTACCGATATAGTGACCAATCACAACAAGTAAGAGATCATACCTGTCCAATCGCAGGGCTGTTTACAATCGGAGGATGGAAAGACTGATCGTGAGAGCTCGTGAAAACTCGAAGACAAGGTACCTGACCCGCCCCTTAAATTTTCTCAACGGACTCTTATGAGCGGTCCAGTTTGCTGAAAGTTTTTAACATGATAACAATCAATCAATTCTAGGAAATGTTCATTTACTAGAGCCACAAGCAATTCACTCTGACCATGGAAATTGCCAGAATCGGACTGAGTAAGAATCGCTTCCTTGTTTTTCAAAGTCTCGTAGATTTGAGTCTTTCCGACTCCAGGCGTCTCCTGAATGTTTCGTACCTTGTTACCTGCTTTGTTTAATCAGATACAGTACATATCACTTTGTCAGAGATTTTCTCGGACAAAGTTAAAGAAACGACTCGGCACAGAGGAAAATTGTCTTCAATATCGGCGGGAGCGGACCTCTGAGAGCGAACGACGGTTGTTGCTCCGCGATCACACTCCAAGTCCCGTCTCCGCGAGTTCCACATTTTATTGTAACATATGCAAAATACAAGAAAAACACTGCCCCCAAATTTGCATGCCACACCCCCGGTCCGGCCCTCGGTAGTGATTGGTTACCTGTTTTTCAAACTTGAACCATCAGTACATTGGCGCCTTTTCTTTCTGGTCTACATCGAATTAGCATGTTGTAGACTTTGCGGATGGTCAATGTCGTCTGGGCACGACGGGTGTTCTCAACTCGTCTTTTGTTGCTCAACCGCTGTTCCCGAATTATTCATTCCCCTTTTGTGACCGAGTTCCGCCTTCTCCCCTGTGGTCGCCCACCTGTATTGACGTGCTAATTGTGGACTTCAACAGCCGTCCGGCCAGGCGGCCGGTGCCTTTGTGTGTAGGCATTTGGGGGTGCTGGATATGCACCCAAACGCTTCGATGTGCCCAAATAAATGAAACTTTAAACATGATACATTTTTGCTCATAGATTCTTCTAACACACTTTCCCTTCCATGGACATTACTCTCTCCCTCTTTCTTAGTCTTTTTTTTCCGTCCGTTTTGTTCAGTGGCTGTGTCGGCGCTGTTGGACAGTCGGCGTTGGTGCGGCTGGATGGATGGCTGCCTAAGTTGAGGATGTGGAGAGAGGAGCGTTGGCGCAGAGCGCCCATGCGTATTTGGAACCGACAGTCGCCGCTTGGAATTGGAATGGATTTCCATGGGACAGGAGAAGTGAACCAACCTCTTTTTTCGTCAATAGATGCTACAGCTTCTTGTTGACTTTGAAACTTAGCTTGTAGCCGACGTGTGCACATTTTGAGCATGACGTCTCTGATCCACTGCTTAAAGGAAACTTTGATTCTCTCCTCTTTCATCTTAAACTGCTTCAAACAACAAAGCGTGTGAGCGAAAAGTGGTTAGGACTGCACGACTGTTTGTTTGTTTGTTTGTTTATTGAACATAAAACATATACAGTAATAATTTGACAGAAAATAAGTAAGTAAGATACAAAAGTAAAAAGAAAGAAATCAGTCTTCATTCAACACAGTTATTATGTTCAAGGGAGTACGATGAAGTAAAAAAACGTATCTAGTCCTACCCCATTATGTGTTTATATCTACTAAATCATTTTTATATCAATCAGAAAAGAAAAAGTAAGAAGAAGTCTCCATTAAGGCTCATACTTTACCCTTAACCGTGATATTTTCACAACTTTTGGTTTGTATCGGGATTATATACTGTACATCCTCACCCTGGCACTCTTGTGTCAATTTTCTCTTGTATTCATAATGGATATTTCAATACCTTTCTCTATTTATCAACTTGGTTCTGATTTATCATTATATTTAATGTTTAGAATTTATCATTTTAACTCTGATTGATGTAGGTTGTTTGTACTATTTTTTTTTATTTGTTTTTGAAATCAGCAAGCGATTTAAGAATAAGAATAAGAAAAACCTTTATTAGTCTCACAATGGAGAAATTCCCAATTCACAGCAGCAAAGTTATGAAAGTAAGAAGTAGAACAACAACATTTATTTACTCATTTTTAGGTCCGTTTCGAGATTATTCCACACCTTTGCTAGATACACTTCTTTGCTTGATGTTTGTTCTTGTTTTGAACTTTTTGAATAAGTTGGTACCTCTTAATTCATAGTTGCTTTCTCGAATTTCAAAAAACTTCTGAATGTTTTGGCAGAGCAGGTTATTGTGTGCTTTGTACATTAATTGGTCGATTTTAAAGTCAACCAGGTCATAAAATTTCATCGTATTTAATTTGATAAATAGTGGATTTGTGGGTTCCGTATATTTTGATCTATTAATAATTCAAATTGCTTTTTTTTGTAGTTTGAGAATAGGGAGTGTGTTTGTTTTGCAGGCATTTCCCCATATTTCCACACAGTAGGTCATGTATGGTAATAATAATGAAGTGTATAATGTGTACAAAGATCTCTTATTTAGCACTTCCTTGGTTTTGTAGAGGATCCCTACGGTCTTGGCTATTTTTCTTTTTACGTTATCGATATGTGGTTTCCAAAATAGTTTTGAGTCTATTACTAATCCGAGAAACTTAGTTTCATACGCTCTTTCTATTTCAATTGAGTTTACCATAATTTTAGCTTGGTGTTTGATTGGTCTTGTGCCAAAAACAATTGACTTCGATTTTTTCAGGTTAAGTGACAATTTATTTCTGTCGAACCAGTTTTTTAATTTGTTTAATTTGTTTTCTACGGCTGTCAGGAGCTGTTTCAGATTTATTCCAGAACAGTAGAAAGTTGTATCATCAGCAAATAGGACACATTTAAATAGTTTTAAGACCTTGCAGATATCATTTATATATAAGATGAATAGTTTTGGACCAAGCACTGACCCCTGAGGAACTCCGTGAGTGATTTTCAGTTGATTCGTTTTTTTATTGTTGAGTTGCACGTACTGATATCTGTTTTCTAAATAACTTTTTATCCATTTATAAGCTACACCTCTAATGCCATATCTTTCTAGTTTTTTCAATAATATACTGTGATCTATTGTGTCAAAAGCCTTTTTTAGATCTAGGAAAACCCCAACAGTAAATTCTTTGTTGTCTATATTAGTGGCTATTGCTTCCACAAACTCCATAACTGCCATTGAGGTGGTCCGTTTTTCCCTGAAGCCATATTGATTCTCACTTAACAGCGCATGCTTTTGTATAAAACTATCAAGTCTGCGAGAAAATAGTTTTTCTAATATTTTTGAAAATTGTGGTAGTAGTGATATTGGTCTATAATTTGTAAACAGATGTTTTTCTCCACTTTTATAGATTGGAAAAACTTAGCAATAGCAATTTTCATTTTTGATGGAGTCAAACACTGTCCGTGTTTTATTTATTATTTAACTTTATGTTAACTGTTTTGTTAAGCGCTTTGTTACAGCTGCCGCTGTTGTGAAAGCGCTATATAAATCAGCATGTATTGTATTGTATTCACTTTTAAAATACACTATATTGTATGGCTCTCACTGAAATACATTTCCAAATATTTTGCTTCCATGGCTCCCTAAGTCAAAAGGTTCCCGACCCCTGCTCTAAATTGTCTCAAGGTGTGACTGTGAGCGCAAATGGTTGTTCATGTATGTGTGCCCTGCGATTGGCTGGCAACCACTTCAGGGTGTCCCCCGCCTACTGCCCGAAGATGACTGGGATAGGCTCCAGCACCCCCCGCGACCCAAGTGAGGATAAAGTGGTTCGGAAGATGAATGAATGAATCATGTTAAATTCTACATCACAGCACGGTAAACTAAATGGAATGAGGACATCGTGACCGAGCATGTTTAAAAGGGACCAAAAACGCAACAAATCAAAGTCCTATCAGGTTATTTTAAACTCCTTGTAGTAATGTAATCACTTCACAAGTTCGATTCCTGTGGTGTCACGATGTTTGTCCGCAGGGACTTGCCGTTACATTGTTCTTTGATCGCTGCAGTTGAGCGCTCGCAAACCAAACTACTCCACAGCTTCATTAAAAAAATAAAAAATAAAAATATAAAAAAATAAAACTAAACAATCTTTCTTCTAGAATTGCAGTTTTCACACATAAGCCACAATACAGACCAAACTATGCTATATATGAATAACCAAAATTTCACGCCTTTCCTTTGTTCTGGTATAAACAAGCATTGGCATATTGATACCGTCTGCTGTGTTGGGTCTGTCTCAGTAATAGACTTGAGATTGCGGTTGTCTTCTTCACTGATAAAAACAATGTTGCCTTATACTCTGATCAGAACAGTGTGCCCCCTAGCGGATAATCCATGAATGGCATATTCATTGCTTGTCTTTTATTTTTTCACTTTTAAATTGTCCTGCGGGCCTGATTGAACATCCTTGGGGGGCGTTCCGGCCCCCAGGGATGTTGATGTTGTTATTAGATGCATTCAAATTTGGCTGCCCCGTTAACACTCTGCTCTGTGTTTTGTCAAATGTACAGGTTACTTGAAAAATTGTGTCGTGGAAAAACACAATGTTTTGCTCTCGCATATGTTGATTTTAGTGGTTAGTACACGATCATAGCCTTGAACGCATTCATACTAATCATTTCTGAAAGGGTCTTAAATAATACAGTATATAGACCCAAGGTATGAAATAAACACCAGAATGTAGAGCATGATGACTATTCGAGGCCATGCTTTTGATTTCACCGCTCGAAACTGTGCAATGTGAGATTCTGTACAAGTCTTTCCACAAATAACCAAGGTACAAATAGAATTGAAAAATCCACAATCGAAACTGAATTTGTTAATGCCAAATTGTACATCGAAATCTGAACTCATCTGGCTCTCCTTATAACCTTCAATGTAAATATAAACCATTGTTCCACATGTCTTGGTCTTCTCGTGTCTTTCAGACATCAGTGAAGATGTTTGTCCTCAGTGGGTGAAAGCAGAGCCCTCTAGCATTCAAAAGGAAAAGGAGCAGCAGGCCCCTTGAATTAAAAAAGAGGAGGAGCTAGAGCACCCTTGCATGAAAGTGGAGGTGGATGAGCCCCCCTACATCAAAGACAAGGAGGAGGAGGAAAAGAAGGGGATCTGCAAGTTGCCATTGACTGGAGTCCCTCTGAAGAGTATAAATGAGGCGGACACAGGGGTGGAACCTCCAAGCAGCAGTTCGTGTCAACACATGGTGTTGGAAGCCACCGGAAGAATCAAAAGCAGATGGCCTCTCACAAGCAGATCGAGACACGATGTCATCAAATGCTGATGATGAGGATGAAGATGAGGAGTTTGAGAGTGATCGAACATGTCACACTGGCAACAAACTCTGGGAATATCCTCGTGTGGGAAGACGTTTACCGATAAGAGTGCTTTGAAACCAAACATGAGAACTCACACTGGTGAGAAACCGTTCACCTGTTCAGACTGTGCCCGGAAATTCTCTCATAAAATAAATTTAAGAAGACACACAAGAATGCACACGGTTGAGAAACGTTTTGCCTGTACTGATTGTGGCCGAAGATTCTCTCAGAAGGGACACGTAATTGCTCATAGAAGACCCCACACTGGCAAGAAACATTTTTCCTGCTCAGTTTGTGGTCAAAGATTCTCGTGGAAGTATCAGATTAAGAATCACAAGTGTGTTGATGAGATGAACAGTTATCAATGACGTTTTCACCTTTTATCTGAGCAGGTTTCATCAGTTCCCGCACTGAGGCTGATTATTTTATGTAGGTATTTTATGTAACTTCTTTTTGGGATGCTGAACTTTGTCTTTTTCTTCACTGCATTGAAACGTATTATTATTATTATTATTATTATATTTTTGTGCAAATTAGAAAATCTAGCATCTTATGGGGTTCTTATGGGGGTTCTAACACTTTTGGATTTTTCATCATAGTTGTTTTATGGGGGTGTGGCATTTTTCAATGTACTGTCGTTTGTTTTAATTAGTTTTCAGACGAGGTTTGGTTGTTTGTATTTTCATTATTATTATTGTTGTTTTTTCAACTAATTGTTAAAAATTCTGTAAAAAAAACTGATTGTATAGCACCCACTTTTCGACATATGTGTTTAATCATTTTTTATCGGATTTGATCCTGAATAAAATGGACATTTTCCACTTACTCATGTCAAATGTATGATTTAGCAATATGTATTGTTGTTTGATACATTGTACTGTTTGCTGGCCAATAAAGTTGTCTTGCGCGAATGGTTGTACGCATTTGTGTGCCCTGCGATTGGCTGGCAACCAGTTCAGGATGTACCCCGCTTACTGGAATATGTTCCAGCACGTATGCAACCCTTGATCAGGCGATTCGAAAATTGATCAAAGTCGAACGGTCAAGGAAAGCGAGATACCGGTAATTGTGGATATAATCGGCAGAATATTCCCGGCACAGAACACTTCTTTTCACTAGCTTGGACGACACGCTGAATTGCGATGAAATAACATATACATACCATCTTCCGAACCGCTTCATCCTCACTGGGGTCGCGGTGGTGCTGGAGCATATCCCAGCTGTGTTCGGACAGTAGGCGGGGGACACCCCAAATTGGTTGCCAGCCAATCGCAGGGCACAGAGAGACAAACGACCATGCACACCCACACTCACACCTAGGAACAATTTACAGCAGGGGTGTCCAAACTTTTTGCCAAGGGGGCCAGATTTTATGTGGTAAAATGTCGGGGGGCCGACCTTGGCTGACATTCTTTACATTGAACAACGATATTGTTCAACAAATTTTAGTAAGCCAGTCAGTTTCACGTTTCCATTTTTATTTTAATTTAAAAAATCTTAAGAATTTCCTTTGGTTCATTTAAAACAGGTATATCACATGCAACTGCTTATTCACTTGACTTTTTCTTAAACAGAAGTCTCCTGAGTGCAAATTGATTGATTTGAAACATAAAATGTATCACCATGACTTTTCAATAGTCACAAAACCTTTGACTCGAACAACAGGGAAATGAACAAGCAATATACATATCCACAACTGCAAGGATCATTTGAAATATGACATATCAGTCAATATAAACACGGAGTGATGTCTTGTTAACTCGTGAGTGATGCCCTCTAGTGTCTAAATGCTATTACTCATTTAGTGAATGCTATTAATCATTTAGCCACTAGAGGGAAGCAGTACTCTATGAAACATCACTCACCAGTCTACGAGACCTCAGTCAATGCAACACATGTTCCATTGCGCCCAACCTGCGGGCCAGACGGCACTGATTTTATGACAGGGGAACTTGGACATGCCTGATTTACAGTGTTCTATCAGCCTGCCATGCGCGTTTTTGGGATGTGGGAGGAAACCAGAGTACCAGAAAACCCATCCCGGGGAGAACATGCAAACTCCACACAGGGAGGCCGGAGCTGGAATTGAACCTGGTACCTCTGCACTGTGAAGTTGACGTGCAAACCACTGGACTACCGGGCCGCCCGCGATGAAATATCGCAAAGGCCAAATCAACTTTTAAGTTCAGTTTGAAGGCAGCAAGTTGTTTTCGAGATATTCTGGGATGTGAGAGTGAACTACATCGGAATAAATCACCACTTTGGTATTTATTTTCTTCATTCTTGGCACCCAGGATAATTTCAAAACTTAGGCTAATGCTGCAAAGTGGTGTAATAATATCTGTTTCTTGCATTCGTGTGACGTCAGGAGCCAGTTTGAGGGGAATATTGGCTCGGCAGTTAGTCTGATATTGATGGGATTCCGGCTCTTTTTGCTCGGCTCCCAAATGGCTCCTCAGTTTTTTTTTTTTGTTGCTTAAATAAATGTAATACCAAAAAATAACGTAATATTATGTGTAAAATGAATTACTAATGCAAAAAATAGACATAAAAATATCAAATATTTATTATTTATATGGCTTTATTTATATTCTTCTGAACATACTCAACATGGAGTACAACATGGAGTGCTACAAAAATAAAAACAAAGTACAAAGACCCATCTCAAAACAAGGTCGGCAAAAAGTTCCAATCTATATATTTATAATCAATATATTTATAAGCTTTTAACTATTTACAGTAAAACAACATAAGTAAGTGTTGAATACCACACAACAAATTATAAATTAAAATTTGTAAAACAAAAAGAAAAAACAGCATCCAGGTAAAGGTTTTAGCTTGTCTTTAGCGAAGATTGGCATGAAGAAAAACCAAGTGTCTCAGCTTTGAGGGGTTGATCTTGTTTCTCCTCTCTGTTAATATTTGCCCTGTTTTGGAGAACATTCTCTCTGAGGGGACAGATGTTGCTACAACACACAGCCAACACAAAATGGCTGAAAATCCATTGCATTCATTTTATAAGATATAAGATATCATATAAGATATCATTTATTTGTCCCACACTGGGGAAATTTACAGTTCCTCGTCAATTGTGTTCTGTTTTGCTGGTTTTACAGTTTTTTGCATAAAGTGGCTCATAGAGCTCTGGGTTGTACATCTAGGCAGTTGTGACATTGCAGCAGCAGCAACAGTTGCAGACACACTAGCACCTTCATAATTGCTGGTTCCCTTGCTTGTCTTTTCTCTTCAAATTGTACTGATGGGTGGACTTTTCTGATGTGCCTGTGTAGGTTATTTGTGGAGCCTGATCTATGGGATATTTTAACCTTGCACTGTCACGTTGAGCCCGAGGCGATGAGGAATCGCCTCGTGCACAACAGAAAAAAAGAGGTGGATCCCCGGAGAAGCAGACAACGAAAAGATCTTGTGAGAACAAAGGGGTTTTTAATAAAGAACAAAAGGAGCCCGAACAGGGAAAACGGTAACAGAAAACGCTGGTCAAATAAGGACCAGGAAAAAATAAGGAAGACAACTGAAAACGCTCGCGAAACGATAAAGGGCGAGGAACAACCGAGATAACAATCTGATCACAATAAGAAGTACGCGAATGATTGAGGCCGTAAGGCAATAGGGCAGCGAGAAATAGTCGAACGACGAGAATAGCAAATCGAGAGCAATGGCACGGTAAGGAATTCTCCGGCAGTGAGATGACTGCCGGAGTCGCCTAATAAAGGCACGTAATCAGCCCGAAATAACGGGCAGGTGTGCCGAACAGGTGGCGGGAGAACCCGCCACCTGCTGGCGAGCACGCGACGTGACAGTACCCCCCCCTCAATGGACGCCTCCCGGCGGACTACCCGGTTTGGACGGATGAGCAGTGTGGAAGTCGCGCAGAAGGGACGGGTCAAGGATCCAGGAGCGAGGCACCCATTGCCGCTCCTCCGGCCCGTAGCCCTCCCAATCGACCAGGTACTGGAAGCCCTTGCCCCTGCGCCGAGAGTCCAGGATGGCACGAACCGTGTACACCGGGTCCCCGTCGACCACCCGCGGGGGCGGCGGCGGAGCGGGAGGGGGCGCCAAGGCGCTGGAAGACACAGGCTTGAGCAGGGAGACGTGGAACACGGGGTGGACCTTCATGGAGGCCGGCAGCCGGAGCCTGACCGCGACGGGGCTGATGACGGCCTCGACCTCGAACGGGCCAGCGAATCGGGGCCCCAGTTTGGCAGACGAGCCGGCCAGGCGAAGATCCCTCGTAGCCAGCCACACCTTCTCTCCCACCGCATATGAGGGCGCCGGGCGCCGACGACGATCAGCGATCCGCCGGTTCCGGGACGCAGTGCGGGACAACGCAGCCCGGGCCTCCCTCCACACGTGATGGGCCCGCTTAAGGTGGCGCTGCACGGAAGGGACCTCCACCAGCCCCTCCTGGGACGGGAACAGCGGTGGCTGGTAGCCGTAGGCCGTCATGAACGGCGACCTGCCTGTAGCGGAGGAGACGAGAGTGTTGTGGGCGTATTCCACCCAGGGCAGGTGGTCGGCCCAGGATGCCGGACGGTGGAGACAAACACAGCGGAGGGCCGCCCCCAGATCCTGGTTGGCGCGCTCAGCCTGCCCATTGGACTGAGGGTGGTATCCCGAGGTCAGGCTGGCCGTAGCTCCGAGGGACCGGCAGAACCGCTTCCAGACGCGGGACACAAACTGGGGCCCCCGATCCGATACGATGTCCGCCGGAATGCCGTGGAGACGGAAGACGTGCTGGATGAGGAGGTTGGCGGTCTCCAGCGCCGACGGCAACCTGGACAAGGGCACAAAGTGAGCGGCCTTGGAGAAGCGGTCCACGATCGTGAGCACGACCGTCCGGCCCCGGGAAGGCGGTAGGCCCGTGACGAAGTCCACGGCGATGTGAGACCACGGGCGGGGAGGAATGGGCAGCGGCTGGAGCAGTCCTGCCGGAGGTTGGTGTGACGACTTGCCGCAGGCGCAGGAGGTGCAGGCCTTGACGAACTCCGTCGCGTCGTGGCGGAGCTCCGGCCACCAGAAACGCTGGGCGACGAGCTGCACAGTCCGGTTCACCCCGGGATGACACGCCACCTTGGATCCGTGACCCCACTGCAGGACCTCTGAACGAAGGGCAGGAGGCACGAACAGCCTCCCCGCTGGGCACCCTGCCGGCACCTGCACCCCCACCAGGGCGGACTGGACCCGCTGTTCAACCTCCCACTGGACGGCCCCCACTATGCACTGGGTCGGGAGGATGGTCTCCGGGGAATGGTCCCACCCCGCAGGTTCGTGGAGCCGGGAAAGGGCGTCAGGCTTAGTGTTCTTAGACCCGGGGGAGTAGGTGAGGACGAAGTCGAACCTGGTGAGGAAGAGGGCCCACCGGGCCTGACGGGCGTTAAGTCTTTTTGCGGAGCGGAGATATGCAAGGTTCTTATGGTCGGTGTAAACAGTAAAGGGTTCCTTAGCCCCCTCGAGCCAGTGCCGCCACTCCTGTAAGGCGGTTACCACAGCCAACAGTTCCCGGTTACCCACGTCGTAGTTGGACTCGGCGGCACTGAGTCGGCGGGAGAAGAAGGCGCAGGGGTGCAGCTTCTGGTCGACTGGGGAGCGTTGGGACAGCACCGCACCCACCCCTGAATCCGAGGCGTCCACCTCTACGACGAACGGGTGGTCAGGGTCAGGATGTTGCAGAACCGGGGGACTAGTGAACGCCGCCTTAAGACGCGCGAACGCCGCATCCGCGGCAGGGTCCCACTTAAAAGGGATTTTGACCGAGGTAAGGCGGGTTAGGGGAAGCGCCATCTGGCTGTAACCCCGGATAAAGCGTCTATAGAAGTTGGCGAACCCCAAGAAACGCTGCAGTTCCTTGCGGTTGGACGGGACCGGCCAGTTAGTGACCGCACGCGTCTTAATGGGGTCCGCCCGTAGCTTGCCCTGTTCTATAATGAACCCCAGGAAGGAGATGACGGGAACATGGAACTCACACTTTTCTGCCTTGACGAAGAGCCGGTTCTCGAGCAAACGTTGTAGCACCAGCCGAACATGTTGCTGGTGCTCATGCAGAGAACGAGAAAAAATTAAAATGTCGTCAAGATAAACAAAACAGAAGATGTTGATCATGTCCCGGAGCACGTCATTAATGAGGTTTTGGAAGACGGCAGGTGCGTTTGTGAGGCCAAAAGGCATGACGAGATATTCGAAATGGCCCAGGGGGGTCTTAAACGCGGTTTTCCACTCGTCGCCCTCTCGGATGCGAACCAAGTGGTACGCGCTGCGTAAGTCTAATTTTGAGAATATGGTGGCTGATTGCAATGGGGCGAAGGCGGAGTCCAACAAGGGTAGCGGGTATCTATTTTTAATTGTAATTTCATTTAGTCCACGATAGTCTACGCAGGGTCGTAGGGACTTATCCTTCTTCCCTACGAAGAAGAAACCCGCCCCTAACGGTGAGCGTGATGGTCTGATGAGACCTGCAGCGAGCGAGCTGTTAATATACTCCGTTAACGCCTCACGCTCGGGATGGGATACCTGATACAGACGCGAGGTTGGCAACGGAGCGCCCGCCTGCAGGTCTATCGCGCAATCGTAGGGGCGGTGTGGGGGCAAGGAGCGCGCGCGATCCTCGCTAAAGACCTCCCCAAGGTCCCGATAGCACTCCGGCACTCCGTCAAGGCAGATCTCCTCGGGGGGCGTGACGCGTTCGTGCCTCCCGACGGCTGACTGCAGGCAGTGCTGGTAACAATAAGGGCTCCAGCTATCGATAGCGGGGCGCGCCCATGAGATCACCGGGTTATGCGTCTGGAGCCAGGGTAAACCGAGGATGATCGGGGCGTTCCGGGACCGCATAACATAAAAACGACGATGCTCAATATGATTACCGGATAGTGAAAGCTTTAACGGCTCCGTTCGATGCGTTACCACCGCCAGGAGGCGCCCATCCAGATCACGCACCTGCTTCGCCACGACCAACTCCTCTAAAAAGCACCCCAGTTCGGACGCGAGATTAGTGTCCATTAAACAATCATCTGCTCCCGAATCCACCAGGGCCCGAACCCGTCTTGACCGGGACTCGCCGAATACCTCCGCCTCGAGCTCGAGTCTATTAGGGTGTCCTGGTCGCTTATCGACTCGCCTAGACTCGGAGGGTGACGCGCGGGGTCGTGACTCACAGTACTCGGGAGGAGCGTGGAAAGACGATCCCGGATAGCTGGTTGTGGCGCGGGAGGGTGGTTGTGCGCCGTCAGGTGTAGCATGGTCCCGGCGACGGCGCCTTCCTTCCTCCGCGCCACCGTCTTTGCCGCCCAACTGCATCGGCTCCTCCGCGGATGCTGTCTCCCGGCCCCGGGAGTGCTCGCCGTGCCCCCGATATTCCTCACGGTACGGGAGACGTCGAGACGGGTACCGATCACCTCCTCGCTCCCGACCCCGTTCCCTCAGGCGATTGTCCATAAGGAGGGAGAGGTCGATCAGCTCCTCCAAGTCCGTGCTGTGATCGCGAGTAGCCAGCTCGTCCTTGAGCTGAGTGTTGAGACCCCGGCGAAACAGTCCACACAGGGCCCGATCGTCGTACCCGCTCTGCGCGGCCAGGATCCGGAACTCGATGGAGTAGTCGGCGACCGAACGCCTGCCCTGCTGCAGGGCGAGCAGCCGCCCCTCCGCCTCTCTGCCCCGCACGGGATGGTGGAACACCCGACGGAAGGCTGCCACGAAGTCAGAATAGGAGGTGCGGAGATTCGGCTTTGCGTCGCTGGTCGCGATTGCCCACGATGCCGCCGGACCTGTCAAGAGACTCATGATATAGGCCACCTTGGCGGCGTCAGTAGCGTAGGCGGACGGCTGTTGGTCAAATATTAGCGAGCAATTGTGTAGGAAGTGTCCACACTGCCCGTGTTCACCCCCGTAGCGAGGGGGGTGTGGAAGCGAGGGCTCCCTCGACATAGTAGGGTACGAGGAGGGAGCCTCCGGGGTGGTAGGACGAAGCCCGGAAGGTGGTCTTCGTTCCTCCACCCGAATAAGGCGAGGTTCGAGATCATCGAACCGATGAGCCAGCATGGAGACCGCGCCGTTGAGTTCCGTAAGGGCTTGGCGGTGCTGACTCATTTGCCGCTCTTGTCGAGCAAGAGCGGACAAGATCTTTTCGGCGTCTGCGGGATCCATGGTGGCCGGAGAATTCTGTCACGTTGAGCCCGAGGCGATGAGGAATCGCCTCGTGCACAACAGAAAAAAAGAGGTGGATCCCCGGAGAAGCAGACAACGAAAAGATCTTGTGAGAACAAAGGGGTTTTTAATAAAGAACAAAAGGAGCCCGAACAGGGAAAACGGTAACAGAAAACGCTGGTCAAATAAGGACCAGGAAAAAATAAGGAAGACAACTGAAAACGCTCGCGAAACGATAAAGGGCGAGGAACAACCGAGATAACAATCTGATCACAATAAGAAGTACGCGAATGATTGAGGCCGTAAGGCAATAGGGCAGCGAGAAATAGTCGAACGACGAGAATAGCAAATCGAGAGCAATGGCACGGTAAGGAATTCTCCGGCAGTGAGATGACTGCCGGAGTCGCCTAATAAAGGCACGTAATCAGCCCGAAATAACGGGCAGGTGTGCCGAACAGGTGGCGGGAGAACCCGCCACCTGCTGGCGAGCACGCGACGTGACATGCACAGTCTACACGCTGCCTTTGAACTATCAATTAAATTGAAATGAGTCCATATTTCAATGCGTTTCCTATCCATTTTCTCACCTTTCCACGTTCCACCGTGTTGTTTTTTTTCACTAACTAGCTCTCTCGTCTCCTCGTCTATTTATGTCTTGTTCGCGTGCTGCTCAGTGTGCTGCTGTGTGTGTCTCTTCTCTAACCCCTGCCCCTTCTCTAAACTGCAGCGCGCGCGTGTGTGTGTGCGTGCGCGCGTGTGTGTGCGTGTGCGTGTGCGTGTGCGTGTGTGTGCGTGTGTGTGTGTGTGTGTAACCCTGCCCTTCCGGCTCCCTATGAGGAGCCGGCTCCCATCGTTCACTTCAAAGAACGACACTTCGCGAACGACACATCACTATATAGTCTGAGTGTGGGGCGCATGGGCGTGAGTTGTGGCTGACAACAACTCCTATGAATGTGTGTGTTATTGCTCCTTTTGTTTATTAAAAACGACGGATTACATCAGCGACTGCGTGCATCCTTCTTTCCGCATTGAAAGGCATTACAATGGGTTCGGAGAATGGATGGGTCACGTTTTTTTCATGATTTTTCAAGACCCCAAGCATTCTTTTTAACTGTTGAATTAATTTTCTTCCTCGCTAAGGCTAATTTGAGGCTCCAAATATTGGAAGCAAAATGGAAAAAAAATGGACTCGGTAATTAGGGAAATAATCGACTATGTCTATTTTAAACAAACAAATATATCAGATTTTTTTAATCCATCAAATTCCACCCAAACTGACATTGCTCCGAATTGAGAGTAGAGGACGAAACTGATTGGGGAGAAGGAGGGTATATGTAAGCTTATGTTAAATTCTCCTCTCCGTGAGCCGTCACCTTACCGTGGTGGAGGGGTTTGTGTGTCCCAATGATCCTAGGAGCTAAGTTGTCTGGGGCTTTATGCCCCTGGCAGGGTCACCCATGGCAAACAGGTCCTAGGTGAGGGACCAGACAAAGCACGGCTCACAAAGCCCCTTAATGACAAATAAAATCGATGGTATCCAGTTTCCCTTGCCCGGACGCGGGTCACCGGGGCCCCCCTCTGGAGCCAGGCCTGGGCTCAGCCCGAAGAGGCAACGTGGGTCCCCCTTCTCATGGTCTCACCACCCGTGGGAGGGGTCAAAGGGGTCGGGTGCAATGCGAGCTGGGCAGCAGCCAAAGGCGGGGACCATGGCGGTCCGATCCTCGGCTACAGAAGCTAGCTCTTGGGACATGGAATGTCACCTCTCTGGCAGGGAAGGAGCCCGAACTGGTGTGTGAGGCAGAAAAGTTCCGACTGGATATAGTCGGACTTGCCTCCACACACAGCCTAGGTTCTGGTACCAGTCCTCTCGAGAGGGGTTGGACTCTCTTTCACTCTGGAGTTGCTCACGGTGAGAGGCGCAGAGCAGGTGTGGGCATACTTATTGCCCCCCGGCTCAGTGCCTGTACATTGGGGTTCACACCGGTGGACGAGAGGGTTGCATCCCTCCGCCTGCGGGTGCGGGGACGGGTCCTGACTGTTGTTTGTGCATATGCACCAAACAGCAGCTCAGCATACCCACCCTTTTTGGAGTCCTTGGAGGGTGTGCTGGAGAGTACTCCTGCTGGGGACTCCCTTGTTCTACTGGGGGACTTCAATGCTCACGTGGGCAAAGACAGTGAGACCTGGAGGGGCGTGATTGGGAGGAACGGCCCCCCCGATCAGAACTCGAGTGGTGTTTTGTTATTGGACTTCTGTGCTCGTCACGGACTGTCCATAACGAACACCTTGTTCAAACATAAGGGTGTCCACATGTGCACTTGGCACCAGGACACCCTAGGCCGTAGTTCGATGATCGACCTTGTGGTCGTGTCATCGGATTTGCGGCCGCATGTTCTGGACACTCGGGTGAAGAGAGGGGCGGAGCTGTCAACTGATCACCACCTGGTGGTGAGTAGGCTCCGATGGTGGGGGAAGATGCCGGTCCGTCCTGGCAGACCCAAACGTATTGTGAGGGTTTGTTGGGAGCGTCTGGCGGAATCCCCTGTCAGAAGGAGTTTCAACTCCCACCTCCGACAGAGCTTTTCCCATGTTCCGGGGGAGACGGGGGACATTGAGTCCGAGTGGACCATGTTCCGTGCCTCTATTGTTGAGGCGGCCAATCTGAGTTGTGGCCGTAAGGTGGTTGGTGCCTGTCGTGGCGGCAACCCTTGTACTCGCTGGTGGACACCAGCAGTAAGGGATGCCGTCAAGCTGAAGAAGGAGTCCTATTGAGCCTTTATGGCCTGTGGGACCCCAGAGGCAGCTGACGGGTACCGACTGGCCAAGCGGAACGCAGCTTCGGTGGTCGCCGAGGCAAAAACCCGAGCATGGGAAGAGTTCGGTGAGGCCATGGAAGCCGACTTCCGGACGGCTTCGAGGAAATTCTGGTCCACCATCCGACGTCTCAGGAGGGGGAAGCAGTGCACCACGAACACTGTGTACAGTGGGGATGGGGCGCTGCTGACTTCGACTCGGGATGTTGTGAACCGGTGGGCAGAGTACTTCGACGACCTCCTCAACTCCACCAACATGCCTTCCTTGGAGGAAGCAGAGCCTGGGGACTCTGAGGTGGGCTCTCCTATCTCTGTGGTTGAAGTCACCGATGTGGTTAAAAAGCTCCTCGGTGGCAAGGCCCCAGGGGTGGATGAGATCCGCCCAGAGTTCCTCAAGGTTCTGGATGTTGTGGGGCTGTCCTGGTTGACACGCCTCTGCAACATCGCGTGGTCAACGGGGAGAGTGCCTCTGGATTGGCAGACCGGGGTGGTAGTCCCTCTTTTTAAAAAGGGGGACCGGAGGGTGTGTTCCAACTACAGAGGGATCACACTCCTCAGCCTCCCTGGTAAGGTCTATTCAGGGGTGCTGGAGAGGAGGGTCCGTCAGGAAGTCGAGCCTCAGATTGAGGAGGAGCAGTGTGGTTTTCGTCCCGGCCGTGGAACAGTGGACCAGCTCTACACCCTTAGCAGGGTTCTCGAGGGTATGTGGGAATTCGCCCAACCAGTCTACATGTGTTGTGTGGACTTGGAGAAGGCATTTGACCGTGTCCCTCGGGGAGTTCTGTGGGGGGTGCTTCGTGGGTATGGAGTACCGAACCCCCTGATACGGGCTGTTCGGTCACTATACCACCGATGTCAGAGTTTGGTCCGCATTGCCGGCAGTAAGTCGGAATCGTTTCCAGTGAGGGTAGGACTCCGCCAAGGCTGCCCTTTGTCACTGATTCTGTTCATAACCTTCATGGACAGAATCTCTAGGCGCAGCCGAAGCGTTGAGGGGGTCCGTTTTGGTGGCCTCAGTATTGCATCCCTGCTTTTTGCAGATGATGTGGTGCTGTTGGCTCCTTCAAACGGGGCTCTCCAACTCTCACTGGAGCGGTTGGGATGAAAATCAGCACCTCCAAATCTGAAACCATGGTCCTCAGTCGGAAAAGGGTGGAGTGCCCCCTCCAGGTCGGGCAGGAGATCTTGCCCCAAGTGGAGGAGTTTAAGTATCTTGGGGTCTTGTTCACGAGTGAGGGCAGGAGGGAGCGAGAGATCGACAGGCGGATCGGTGCAGCGTCTGCTGTGATGCGGACGTTGTATCGGTCTGTCGTGGTGAAGAAGGAGCTGAGCCAAAGGGCGAAGCTCTCAATTTACCGGTCGATCTACGTTCCAACCCTCATCTATGGTCACGAGCTATGGGTCGTGACCGAAAGAACGAGATCCCGGATACAAGCGGCCGAAATGAGCTTTCTCCGCAGGGTGTCCGGGCTCTCCCTTAGAGATAAGGTGAGAAGCTCGGTCATCCGGGAGGGGCTCCGAGTCGAGCCGCTTCTCCTCCACATCGAGAGGAGCCAGATGAGGTGGCTTGGGCATCTGATTCGGATGCCTCCTGAACGCCTCCCTGGTGAGGTGTTCCGGGCATGTCCCACCGGGAGGAGACCCCGAGGAAGACCCAGGACACGCTGGAGAGACTATGTCACCCAGCTGGCCTGGGAACGCCTCGGGATCCCCCGGGGAGAGCTGGAAGAAGTGGCTAGGGAGAGGGAAGTCTGGGCTTCCCTGCTAAAGCTGTTGCCCCCGCGACCCGGCCCCGGATAAGCGGTAGAAGATGGATGGATGGATGTTAAATTCTTAATTATTTTCATTTTATATTTGAGCATTATATTATATTATGTTCTAGTTACCTAAATTACATTATGTTTAATAATGGTTGAAACATTCTTATGTTGGTTGCGTCTGATTGGCTAAAGAGAAGCAGGAAGTATTTTCGTGACTATGGGGGGTGTTCTCGTTCATCCGTTCGGAAGTGCAGACGTTTTTTTCTTTTCTCCTTTTAATAAACTGCATTAAATGATTCCATCTCTCCTTTTTGTCATTCGTACAGAAGAGCCATCCCCTGAAAAACAACGAACCCCTCAATGTACAGTACACATACAACAGATTACCTCAATCGATGACGACACGTTATTCAACCTCGTATATCGCAGCACGGCAAAATAACTTGAATGAGGACCGATCACATTTAAAATACACATAAACTTCAACCATTCAAACGTTTAAAAATTTACGGTTTTGTATACTGTAATAACCATTAGAAGGCTTATCTTCCGCTTCCAGAATGTTTGTCCGAATGGTGTTGCCGTACATTGTTGTTCGCTAGCTGTAGCTGTATCTCCGCATGCCGAACTACTCGACCGCTTCAGTTTAAAATAATCATAATAATAGTCAAAATAGAGAACTCTAACCCACCTTTTTGTCGAATTAAAGTTCAATATACTTTAGCCTTGACGCAGAACGAACACAGTTACTTTATTAGACAATAACATCATTATCGCAAGCAACTGGACCAAATTGAGGTTACTTAACCTGGTTTGTTAGCCTCTTCGTCGCGAAGCATAGGTCAAGTGTGGACGAAGTGATTTTCTTTGAAAATGCGCCCAAGAAGAACAGCAGAGAACGAGGAGCAACTTTGTGGGGCAAAAGAGGAGAGCGGCGGTGTTTTCAAGAAGTGTCGATTTGGCTCAGGTTTGATTACTTCTCGTTATGACTCCATAATCGGGGAAGTACTTTTTCCCTGTCATTATTAACCATTTTCACTGCAGAAAGCTGTGTTTTCTGTCGAGAGTGGACACGCCAGCTGCCACAATTTCATACTTTCATACGTGCAGATGTTGCAAGGGCCAGTTTCAAAATAAAAGCTGTCGGAGACATTGATGTTCATTTACAGTCAAACCTCGGTTTTCGAGCCAAAACATACGAGATCCGTTAGCCACATCATTGACTTTAAGATGGTCTTTATTTTTTTAGGATGCTGGTGATTTCGGCATGCCGAACTCCTTCGCCAGCACTGACTCACGCACACCTGATTCATGTTTCACGATCAAAGCTTTCTTAAATTCAATAGTTTTGCGCAGTATTTTCCTCTTTTTTTCACCAGCTTTACTACTTCCACTTGCTTTCTTTTGCTCATTTTTTCACCAGCTTTTACTACTTCCACTTGCTTTCTTTGGTGCCATGGAGAAATAACAGTCCTATTTGCGGAGATCTCAACAAACACGTTGTTTTTTATCTTTATTGAACACGTCTGCTCACAATGGACAATCTTTATTTCTATCTTTGTTGAACAGGTCTGCTCACAATGGATCTGTCATTTCTTCATCTACCTGAGGAAGCGTCACTTCCTCGTGTAAGGAAGTCGAGAGGAGTCGCGTGGCGCATTCAAGTGCGCTCAGTTTGGTCATCATCATATCTTGTCGCGCCAGTACTGGATCCATTGCTTGGCAGCATCACTAGTGTCTAAGAGGTCTTGATCTGTGCAGGTGGGCCCCAGTTCACAATCCCGAAGAATGTGCTCCATTGTTTGTATTGGGTGGCCACACGGACATTCACTGCTGAGTGAGAGTCCCCATTTATAGGTGTTGTTCCCAGTCTTGCCTACTCGGGTTCTTGCTCTATTTAATGTCACCCAGTTCTTTCTTGAGAGGGCTGTTCCACTTTGAAGATGTTCGTTTGGGCTTTGGATTGCACCATTTAGTGCAGAGCTGTCCCATTCTCTCCATTTTTCGAGCCTGTGGTTTGTTGACTGCTCAGGATCTAAACTTTGGACAGTCATAAAGCTCTTTCTGGACTTCAGTCTTCTTATTGAGTCACTATGACCATAGAGGGGGTCTCTCGTGTCATTTTCTTGACTATGCTTTTGTGTCCTTGCATGAATGTCTCTACGTATGTGTGGTGGTGCGATGCCCGCCAATCTGTAGAGTGCTGGCAGTGGTGTTGGTTTTAGTGTGCCAGTAATTATTTGGCATGTGTTGTTCAGCTCAGGATCTATTTTGTGAGCATGACATGATCTTGCCCATGCTGCTGAGCAATATTCAGCAGCAGAGTAGCATAGTGCTAGATTTGTTGTTCTCAGAGTTTTAGGATCTGTTCCCCAGTTAGAGTTAGCAAGTTTAGCTAAGAGGTTGTTTCTTGTGGCAACTTTTGACTTGAGTTTCCTTACATGTTCTGCGAAGGAGAGCGTTCGATCTAATGTGACTCCAAGATAGACGGGATAGTCAACATGCTCAAGTCTCTCATTATTCCAGTGGATGCTTAATTTTCTATTTGCCTGGTGGTTATTTAGGTGGAATGCACACACCTGCGCCTTTCCTGGATTGGCATTAAGTGAGTTTTGTTTATAATACTCGGTTAGATGTTGAAGAGCAGCTGATAGTCTCCTTTCGGTGGTTTCAAATGAGCGCGATTGGGTGGCAATACACAAATCATCGGCATATATAAATCTTCGGATGTTTACAAACTCTGGCTGGTCATTTGTGTAGATGTTAAAAAGTACTGGAGCCTTGTGGGAGACCATTTTTTTGTGTTTGGTATCTACTTTTCTTGCCATCCATTTCTACAGAGAAGCGTCTGTTTGTAAGCAGTGATTTTATGATGTTAAGATAAGATATCCTTTATTCGTCCCACACTGGGGAAATTTACAGCCTCCAGCAGCAAGAATGTATGTAGAAAGAAGAAAGAGAAAAAACACAACAAACATCTTTCAATTAAATGCAATATGAACACAAAATGGATAAATCGCAGTACTATTTACAATTTTCCTTCACATCATTTAATTACTATTATTATTATGATTGTTATTTTTTATTCATCAGCCTGACAGCAGTCGGTAGGAACGAGCGTCGGTATCTCTCCTTCTTGCAGCGCGGGTGTAACAGTCTCTGGCTGAAGGAGCTACCAAGTGCTGTCAGGGCAGGCTGGAGGGGGTGGGATGGACTGGCCATCATAGCTTTTAGCTTAGTTAGCATCCTTCTGTTGCCCACCTCCTCCAGATTGTCAAGGGAGCAACCCAGGACAGAACTGGCCTTCCTGACCAGTCGCTCCAGTCTCTTTCTGTCCCGTAGATGTTCACAATTGTTGTATTATGAACAGCTTTGGCAAGTTTCAGGAGAAGGATTCTGTGATTTACTGTGTCATATGCAGCAGTCAGGTCTTCAAAAACTGCACCAGTAATTTGCTTGGCCTCAAAACCATCCTCGATGTACTGAGTGAGGTTTAATATTTGGCTACAGCATGATCGCCTTGGACGAAATCCAGCCTGGTCTGGCGATAGTTGTTGTTCCACTGTAGGGTACATTCGGGGCATTATCATTCGTTCATATAATTTGTAGAGGATGCATAGGAGCCAAATAGGACGATAGCTTTTTTTATTCTCTGGGTCTTTACCAGGTTTTAGCAGGGCCACGACTCTTGCTCTTCGCCATATCTTCGGGATCTTTAGACTTGCTGCACAGTTGTTGAAGAGAGCAAGTATCCATGATCTGGTCTTTGTACCGAAGTGCTGAGTTATTTCTGTTGTAATACCATCAAGTCCTGCTGCTTTGCCAGGTTTGCGGTATTTCATGGCTTCCAAGAGTTCTTCCATGGTGAACGGATTGAAGAGTTCATCACTTTCTTGCATAATGCAGTCCATTTCTGATTTCATTTTTTTTTGTTGAGGTATCCTCGCTCTTTATTGGGTGGTTTTCCATTGAGTAGTAGTTGGTTTGCCACTTCGTCCGGTGTTACGGCAGCCGTTCTTGTTCGGATGTTCTTTTCTGTATTCAATTTCTTTATAGTGCTCCATGCCTTCTTGCTATTATGAGTCATATCTGTGTTGCATATAAGTTCTTGCCAGCGTTCACATTTTCCATTTGCAACAGAGGCTGTTAACAAATCACCTAGTTGGATAGTATTTTCATCAAATGGATCTGCATTATATTCTTGAACAAAATCCTCATAAAGTTCCTTGCTTTGATCTGTTAGGCAAGGAATGAAGGTCTTTCTACATCCTCTTGGGATGTGTCTCCTGGAAACCTCCCAGACAAGCTTTTGGAAGTGTTCATAGTTCTCTGCTCGCGCTGCAATGGTGGAGATCCTGGAATCTAGTTCAAGGGTGAGGTCTTCCCATTTTGCCTTTCTAAAGTTAAATCTGGGTGTTGATGTGGAGTCGAGAGGCCTGTTGACTGGCCTCACATTCAAAGTGATTGGTCTATGTCCCTCTTCCTCAACTGGCGGACTGCGATCCACGACCGGACCGCCGACCTCCTCTGTCCGGACTGCCGACCTCCTCTGTCCGGGCCTCCTCTGTCTGGACCCTCTGCAAATTGTATAAAATAATAAATTATAAAGTGATTTTTACGTTATACATTTTCTATTTTTGGACTATAATCTGCGCATTACCACGATCGCTTGTTAAAATTATCCGTTGTATTATTTGCGTGCACGAACAGATGTATTGCAGAGGACGCAGCAGCGCGACTCTGTGTGTATATAATGTTTGACGAACTGGAGACGGGGGGATGTCGGCGATAACGATGCGCTGATTGTGTCACGTCCCGTGTTTGCCAGCAGGGGGCGGGCTTTCTGCCCGCCGTTTACACACCTGTCACCCATTTGGCAGTAATTGCTCAGCCTTTATTTGAACGCTCTGGCAGTCTACTCACTGCCGGAGAATTCCACGCCCGCCAATATTCTCTGGCTCAAATTACTATTTGGATTATTTGTTGACTCTTAGCTATGTGGCTGTTATTACGCGCCATTATTCCTATTACGTGCAGAAAAGTTTTCCGCAAGCGTTTTCTGTTGTTCCCTTTATTCTAACCCTGGTCCTTAGTTTGACCAGCGTTTTTTGTTATTCTCCCTGTCGGGTATTTTGTGTTCGTCATTAAAGACTCCTTTTGTTCTCTGACAAAATCTCTTTTGTGTCTGCTATTTCGGGGATTCACCTTTCAGTTATTTTGTTGAGCACGAAGCAATAATTCCATCGCTTCGGGCACAACGTGACAGATTGGCTCCTCTGAACTTAAGGTGTGCCCATACATCAGCGTCACGCATTCAAAATGAATGATTGTGTCAGGAAACAGACGCTTGCGTGACGCCACAGTGTGCTCACAGCTTCAGCACAGGAGAGCCACACACAGACAATTAGACAATCGCGGGACGTTTCGATTGTGTTGCAGTTTTGCTCCCGTCTACCCGGGGATCTTTGCAACTGTTTAACAGCAGAACACCACAACATGTTAAATGAACATCTCAATGGCGTCCTCAAATAATATTTGCATGCCTCAGACATTGCATTCACCTTTAGTGGAAGAACAGCACTGCACATTCCTGTGCTCCCTTGTGTCAGTATTTAAAATGGTTCTTAACTCCTCTTCTGATATATTTTTCAATGATTTTAGAGGGGATGTGAAAAGGGGAATTGTACAAATGAAAATAATATTTTTGTTTTCATTTTTAGTATTTATTTTGGTAAAATGAGTATTTTGTTTTGCTTTTGTTAAATTAAGGGGAAAAAAGACAACTACCGGTACTGTTTAACAAAGTTAAAGTAAAAAATGTCTTATTTCCCTAAAAGGGCTATTTCTATTATTAAGCAGGCACAACTTAACAAAATAAAAGAGTTCCTCTGCCTCAACACAATACCTCTCATTATTTGCTGTGTACTGGCAAAGTGAATAATTGTTATTTTCATGCACCCCGTTATTGGGTGGTTGTGAGGAGTGTTGATTTGTATAAGCTTGGCTTGACCATACTAAATGGGCATATAGCCCTGCTCCCCATGACCACCGTGCATGGGACCGGACCTTGGTCTTATAAAAAAAAAAAAAAAAGTGGACCGACAGCATTTCTAGTTGAGGACCGCTGGTCTTATGTTGTGATCTGGGGATTGGGTCGTTGACATATTTTTCAAAATTTGTGTAGATGTTAGAGGACACAAATGCCAGATCAGGGTTATAGCCTCTTTTCCATCTTGCACTCATGAAGGATGGTTTATCTTTAGCATTATGTAAGATTGTCAGATTGTTATTTAATGCCCATTCTTCAATGACCTCTCCATTCTTATCATTTTGGGAGTAGCCCCAGATGGTATTATGGCCATTGAAATCACCAATAGCAACTAGGGCCTTGTTTCTTTGGCTGACGGTTCTGGGCCACATGAATGGTGTTAATGGTGGTTTGTAAACTGACACAATGGTCATATGTGTCGTTTCTACTTCAAGTATTTCCATCCCTTCTTCTGAGAGATCCCTGTTGTTTAGGATGTTCGATGGATCTCGTGTGTAGATGGCACTTCCATGAACAGGGCTAGCATGGTGGACGACGAGATGCATGCCTGGGACTTTAGGTGGTATTGAGTCCTTGTGGGTCTCTTGTAGACATAATGTCAGCTTTGAGGTTGGAGAGAATTTCGTCTTTTGCTGATTAAATTCCTTCAACATTGAAACTGACTATCTTGAAGTTTGGCATAATTGGGGCCGAGGGTTTATCCTTTTACCACCCCAATTATTCAGTACTGTGCGTGGTGTAGAGATTGGTCTCCCCGTGGGTTTGGGAGATTAACAGGGTCGCCGGTACTTGTAGGTACACGCGTGAAGGCTCTCTACTTGACGCCCGCTCAGTTTGGTCAAGAACCGGAAGCCGAGGGGAGTCGAGTGATGTATTCAGGTTTTCTTAGTTTGGTCGAGAACCAATTTTCGGACGTAATCCGAGGCATAAAAAACTAAAAAATGTTGGTCGAAAATCGATTTGGTCGAGAAAAGAGACGTTCAAAAACCGAGGTTTGACTGGATTATTTAAACGATTTCTGCGCCCTTTGTAGATCCTCACAACTGACACGTAATGGAAAAATCAACTTTTTCTTCAACACAGCAGATGCCCGACACATGTTTTTCAGTCAATAGTGAATGAACAAACACATTTCGTTGACCGTTAAATGTAGGCCTCATTGGACACACTCACACCATCCTGTAGCTGGAAGGTAGGCACTATTTTTAATGACTTTAGAGCCTTATTTTATCCACTCAGAGATTTTTGGATGCATTCACATGTAGTTGGTGATTAATTGTCTCACTTGGGTGGCAGCAATTACCTGTTGTTTTGGGGCACAGTGCTTTTTGGCATAAATAACTGTGAATGCCTACCTCAGTGTGCCTGACCCATACGTGAGCCACTTCTTGTCAACGCCATTGGCTCATGTGTTTTTGAGACAATATAAACAGAGGAAAAAAAGTTTCAATCACATACACAAGGTCTTTCCGTTGTGATGTTCCAAATTGTAAACTTTTATTTCAATAAACACAACATGCTTGGATGCAAAAAAAAAACAGGCATTTTTTTTACCTCTTTGTGCCACCCACCAGGAAAAATGAGGATGCCAACCATACCGACTAGCGGGGCGCTCAAACACGATTCCATCTGTTTCTTCTGTAGTTGCTTCAGGTCATTCCGGTGCACTGCTGTTGATATCGCGCCTCCATAGTAGTGCAACCCTGCAACAGCAGTTAAAATACATCGCTGCTGCAGAAGGACATCAAGCGCTCATTCAGCACAGCTGGAGCTTTGCATTGTGTTGAGCGAGATCAATCAGTTTGGCTGGGTATGGCAGAAAATGAGCTGAAGGCGGCCGCCACTCCATTTTGAACGCAGGAAAAATCCTGCAATCAAATTTGGCTACCTTGTTAACACTGTACTCTGTGTAATAATACATCATTATGTGTGTTGGTCTTCTCGTGTCTTTCAGACTTCAGCAAAGATGCTTGTCCTGAGCGTCTGGATGCAGAGCCCTCCCACTTTAAAGAGGAAGAGGAGAAAAAGGAGGTCTTCTACTTTAAAGAGGAAGAGGAGCAACAGGCCCCTTACATGAAAAAAGAGGAGGAGCTTAAGCACCCTGACACCAAAGTGGAGGTGGGTAATCCGCCTGATATCAAAGAAGAGGAGGAGGAGGATATCAGCAAGTTGCCATTGACTTGTGTCCCTTCAAAGAATTTAGATGAAGATCAAAATAGGGCGGAGCCTCCAAGCAGCACCTCGTGTCAGCACATGACAATAAAAGGTGATTGTGACCACCATGGAGCATCACAAGCAGACGGCCTCATCGCTCCACTGTCTGATAGTGACATCTCGTCAAATGCTGCTGATGAAAATAAAAAGTCTGATGGTGATCTCACATGTCACACTGACAACAAACCCTGGAAATGTCCTCGGTGTGAGAAAAAGTTTGCTGATAAGAATGCTTTGAAATTACACACGAGAACTCACACCCGTGAGAAACCGTTTACCCGTTCAGACTGTGGCCTGAAATTGTCTCATCAGAGAAACTTAAAAAGTCACATAAGAACGCGCACTGGTGTGAAGCGTTTTTCCTGCTTAGACTGTGGCCGAAAATTCTCTCATAAGGGAACATTAGTAAATCACACAAGAACACACACTGCTGAGAAACCTTTTTCATGCGCACTTTGTAGCCAAAACTTTTCTCAGAAGCAACACTTAAAACGTCATACAAGTGTACACACTGCTGAGAAACCTTTTTCGTGCTCGGTTTGTGGCCAAAGATTCTCCCAGAAGAGAGTGTTTATAAATCACACAAAAACCCACACTGGTGAGAAACTATTTGCCTGCTCAGTTTGTGACAAAAGATTCGTTCAGAAGAGAGACTTAACAAAGCATGCAAGAACTCACACTGGTGAAAAACCTTTTTACTGCTCGGTTTGTGACAAAAGATTCTTTCAGATGGGAGACTTAACAAAGCACACAAGAATCCACACTGGTGAGAAACCTTTTTCCTGTTCAGATTGTGGCCAAAGATTCTCTCAGAAGGTCAATTTAAAAAAACATGTACGAACCCACACTGGTGAGAGACCTTTTGCCTGTTCAGATTGTGGCCAAAGATTCTCTGAGAAGGGAACATTAACAAAGCACGTCAGAATCCACACTGGAGAGAAACCGTTTACCTGTTCAGACTGTGGCCAAAGTTTCTCTCACAAGGGAAGCTTAAAAAGGCACACAAGAACTCACACCGGTGAGAAACCCTTTGCTTGCTCATTTTGTGGCCAAAGATTATCCTGGAAGTATCAGATTCAGAATCATAAGTGTGTTGATAAGATGAACAATAATCAATGAAATGTTCACATCCCATATGAGCAGGCTTCATCAGGCCGATTGTATTTGATGTACCTTGATCTTGGGCTGCTGAACTTTTCCTTGACTGCATTGAAAAGTTTGTTGTTGTAGAAAATCTAGTATTCTCATCAGGGTTATAATACATTTGGATTCTTTATAGTTACTTTTCATTTGGCTTGGAGTTGTTTTATTAATGTAGTTTGTTTTAATAAGTTTTCAGAGGAAGTTTGGTCATTTGTATTGAAAATGAAATGAAAAGAATGTTTAAATGACAAGAGAATGTACGAAATGAAACCAATATGTGTCTGTTAGTAATCAATAAAGGTTTACTTTGACACTCCAATCAATACTTCGTATCCACAACTTTGTCGTGGAAAAAAAGAGCCCCAGATGCTACTCTTGTTTTTATTTAGTTTACTCCCGATTTTGTTCGTATTTTACCAGCAATCAATACAGTGACTGGCAAGGAAGAGAAAGCGACATCAGGGTGAAAAACTTTTTGTGCGGTGTGCAAAAATGCAAAAGGTGAACAAGCGAAATAACTCGTGCTAAAAAGCTGTCGCGCCGAATTCCCAAGGAACCAGAACAATGGTTAAAAAGAAGGAGAAGTGGGAGCCGAGGCACGCCGACAACAGATGCATTTTCAAGAATTCATAAAAGCACAGCCAGAAAATCAAACATCCACACTGTTTGGTGCGGTGAGATTCTTAACCAGTGAGGCATTAGTTTCTGTTATCCACCGTTGCTCCTTAGGAAGTTGCTGCCAGCTTCATCGGTTCCTTCACTAAGATGACAAGCGTACGGTTGGCTTTCCATTGTGGCTTCTTGGAAGCTTTGTCGCGGCGCAGGATCTCAGACGCAGTACGAGGGCCTTAAGTTTCCTGTTCCCGGCATCTTTCCTGGAGTCGGTTGTTCAGGCGAATGGTCAAACTCATGAGTTCCTCCAGGTGAATGATGTCATCATTTAAGCGCCAGTTCATTTTGAACTGAGGAGTTGAGTCTGAGAAAGAAGACAGGATTTCCGGGCGTGCATTGCTCACAGCAACAGCCCAAGAACTACCCTGAACAATTAACAGACTCATAACAAACAGGGTTTTAGGAATCTTGGGAATAAGTGGAGTGTCATTGGTCAAAGATTAGAGCGCAGTGATGAATAAATTGACCGCATTGCTGGGGTTTTCCGTGATAACGAGACGGGTGAGGTGTGTTCTGCTCACGGGATGCCACTGGATATTGGTACACCCCAGCGGTGGTGGTCAGTGACTCAGGGAGAGGATTCCCTAAACTGCGAGCAAGGCAATCGCACCGCAGAGCTCCATCAAATCTGTGTATGCTGCTCGTCCCAACTTGAAAAACCAATAATCGTCATTGTGACCCAGGCAATATTCAGAGTAAGATATGGTGGTTTGGGATATTGAATGCTTTCACCGGTGGGTCCTGCAAACAGCTGTATAGCAGGGGAGCTCATTTGTGTTTTTCCGCATGTTTCGTGTCCACCCAACACGCTGGACGGAATCGACTTTGAAGACTTCCTCGTGTCCAGTGATGCGTGTCGATGCGAAGCTGCTCCACATTCAGCCACACGAATCACAGTGGAGATGTCGGCGCTGTTGGACAGTCTGCGTTGGTGCGGCTGGATGGATGGCTGCTGAAGTTGAGGTTGAGGAGAGAGGAGTGCCGCCGCGAAGCACAGATGCGTATTTGGAACTGAGAGTCGCCGCTTGGAATTGGAATGGATTTACATGGGACAGGAGAAGTTAACCAATCTCTTTTTTTCGTCAATGGATGCTACAGCTTCTTGTTGACTTTGAAACTTAGCTTGTAACCGACGTGTGCACATTTTGAGCATGACATCTCTGATTCATTGGTGAAAGGACACTTTGTTTCTCTCCTCTTTCATCTCCAACTGCTTTAAACAACAAAGCATATGAGGAAAAAGTGGTTAGGATTGCACGACTGTCCGTGTTTT
This sequence comes from Hippocampus zosterae, assembly GCF_025434085.1. NCBI lineage: Eukaryota > Metazoa > Chordata > Actinopteri > Syngnathiformes > Syngnathidae > Hippocampus > Hippocampus zosterae. Next base: position 2,755,357 of record NC_067468.1, read on the forward strand.
GATTATGTGTTGTGTTTATTATTTTATTGTAACCAGGTAAACCTTACTTAGACGTTTGTAGTGAAAGCTTCCTTGTTGAACAAATGTAGCACTGTCACTTTAAGAGCCACACTAGATCAAATCACGCTGGAACATATGCAGCGTGTAAGGATCAGACCAGGAAGGGAAGTGAGGGTGAAATGCACGTGAAGGTGGTTAGTCGCTGAACTGTGCCCACTGCTTGTCCCAACTTGATTCAGCCATGATCGTCGTCGTAACCCTGGCGATATTCGGGTTATTGGTAACTAGTTTACCATGACGCATGTTAGGTGTTAATTTTGGACAGATGATTAATTAGTTGAATGGACTATTTGTAGAGCACAATATCGTGGTTTGGAGTTTGAAATCTACCACTAGTGAGTCGTGTGAACAGCTGTACAGTGTAAGTAAGTTTTCGCAATGTTACAAGTCAAGTCAAGTCAAGTCAACAATATTTATAGAGCACTTTCAAACAGCCATCGCTGCATACAAAGTGCTGTACATGGAGCGATTTAACATATACAATAAACAGTAAGACGAATCAGTAATAAGTAATAAGTAATAAGATGTAAATATGTTTTTTTTTACTGTGAAATTATATGAACTGTGTTATCTTTTCTTTAGAGGGGAGATCATTTGTGTTTTTCCTGTGTGGAATTTGCATGTCCTCCCTCTGCATGCGTAGGTTTTCTCCATGTCCTCTGGTTTCCTCCCACATTCTAAAAATGTGTGTGTAAGGTTCATGGAAGACTCTAAATTATATCTAGGTGTGAGTGTGAGCCCAGGTGGTTGTTCCTCGATGTGTGCCCTGCGATTGGCTGGCAACTTTATCAGTGGTGACCCCGCCTATTCCCTGAAGAGAGCTGGTATAAGCTCTAGGATGCCTGCGACACTTGTCAGGACAAAAGGATGAGAAAATGGATGGATGAATGGCGTCTACGGGATCCGTGCTCGGATAATTCTGTGATGTTTGAGAACAGTCTGGAACAGGAGCGGATCCCACAATTGCAGACGAGGATAACATTGAGTACAAAAAAATTACTTACGAAAAATAAGGTCACGAGACTGACAAAATAGAACATAAAACACTAATAACAGGATCATAACAATACCTACAGAAGCGCTTGTAAATGGCAAGGGAAACAAAAGAATGCGAAATAATTTCTCGATAAAGGGCAAGGAAAAGCCAAAGAAAAAACAAAACACGCCAACGACCACACAACAAAACAAGACTCTGTCAAAATGGACCAAAGAATGGGATATTGAACCAGATAATGAGCGAGATCGAGGAAGGTGGAGAAAATAAGCACTTCGATGAGAGTCGTGAGCAAGGTAAATAACCTGACAAAAGGTCGGCTGTCAGTTTGAACCAAGCGATTATAATGACATTGAGTAACAGGTGTGGAGCGGGACGAACAGCCCTCCGATACCACCTACTGGAGACAAACAGAACAGGACCATGACACTTCCCTGGGGTAAGATATCAAAATGTGAACCCCAAAACGCAAGATAGGGGTCAAAATAGAATTTTAGAATAACTATTTTCAAAGTGCACTCGAAGGCTACTTTAAACTGGGATGTCCGAGTGACGAAGTCTCAGGGGGAAATAATGGACCCCACATTCACAGAGGGATTTCAGTGTGACGTCACTCGTCAGAAATCACCCCCACGGAGACACACAGGGTTTTAGAGGAACAAATAAACATTCCTAAAATAAAATATTCCAGATTTGTATTCGTCGTTGCAACCAGTTGAAAATAATCGTCGCGCCAGCTACAAGTGGCTCTTTTGACTTGTGAAGCTGAATGGAGTGTTTTCACCACCACTACACAGGGGCCAATGATGTACTGTATTTAACCGAATTGTTAAATGGCACGGATAATACAAGATACGGACAATCATGTAGAGCAAAAACCAGGTCAATAGACAGAAATCTAAACACAATTGATGTTAGATTTTACTTCATTCAGGAAGCACTTCACAATGGAAAGATAGATATTGCATATTGTGAATCGGAAAAACATGGTTGCAGAGTTATTGACAAAACCATCAGATAGGATTCCAATTGCCAAATTCAAAAGCTGTGTTCTGGCTAATTATTTTTCAGATGCTGAGAGCAAGGCAGGTTGTTAAATCATGTGCTCTCATAATATAATTTATTTTAAGGGGTTGGGTTCAATATTGTGCTCAAACGTTTATCTTGTTTCGGATCCCATAAAGTCAGTGGCGGGCCGTGCATTTCAACCTTGGCCCTTCAGTGACGTCACATACATTAACACAATACAGTATAGGCTGGTCAAGCAGCACTTAATTTCAGGAGCATTTAAAACCATCAAGTATGCATTCACAATTAAGAGCAGGAAACTAAATTTACAGATATTGTCAAAAATAAAAAGGTGATTTAAAATGCCACCCAAATTACGCTGTGTGATCTTAAACAAGTCTGGCCAATAAATTGCTCAATGTCGCAGTTTCATATAAGACACCAACCAAACAATAACAAAACAAACTATTCTTTGAAAATAAAGTAAACAGATCATTTGCATTTTGAGAATCGGCGACACAACAGCAAATAACTGACGATGTTGAGCAGCTGAGATTGAACGAACTTTAGTGCACAGTTTTACAATTGCGCCATTATAAATTGCAGGTGAGCATATTTATTTGATACATGTTTCTATCTTTGTCATTTTATTTCGTTACCATTAATTTAATACAAACGAAATAAAATGACAAGAAGAAATGTAAAATAAAATTCATTTACTCACCAATGTAGTGCCTGTTCATCTATGCGAGTGTCCCCAAACGTTTTTAAACGCGCCTTAGTTTGTAAGTGCCTAGCCGTGCTCTGATGTTTCCTTGCTGCCTTGGTAAAACAACTTAAATTGGTAAATCCAGTGGAAGGTCCGTCTTCCACCCTAGCAGGTACCAGTCGCCAATGAGTGAAGGGTGAGCGTGTAAGAGGTGAAGAGAAAAATGTGAGTACATTGTAAAAAGGCTAAATAAAGTACAACCGAACTCCATTTTGCTTCCGTTGCCTTTTTAAAAACGTGTTTTTAGCATGCGTGCATGCATGCCGTAACCTGGCGTATGTTTTACCATGCCTGGCTGCGCCCAATAATACAGTGCGTTTTGTGTATGTGTCAAACGCAGAAATAGCTGAAATAGCACCGTTACAGAGCCCAACAATAAGGTGCGCCGAATGGTCGTGAAAATACGGTGTGTAATCATATTATTTGTTTGTATTAACTATTCATTAGCGGCCCGGTAGTCCAGTGGTTAGCACGTCGGCTTCATAGTGCAGAGGTACCGGGTTCGATTCCAGCTCCGGCCTCCCTGTGTGGAGTTTGCATGTTCTCCCCGGGCCTGCGTGGGTTTTCTCCGGGTGCTCCGGTTTCCTCCCAGATTCCAAAAACATGCATGGTAGGCTGATTGAACACTCGAAATTGTCCCTAGGTGTGAGTGTGAGCGTGGATGGTTGTTCGTCTCTGTGTGCCCTGTGATTGGCTGGCAACCAATTCAGGGTGTCCCCAGCCTACAGCTGGGATAGGCTCCAGCACCCCCCGCGACCCTAGTGAGGATCAAGCAGCTCGGAAGATGAATGAATGAATGAACTATTCATTAATTTGGCTGATTATATGGGGAACCAGAGCACCTTGATGAAAAATGGGCTACTGGAACAAAGCGGAGATGGGCGAGAGGCGATAACATGGCTCTGTTGGAATGCTACTACTCAAGCAACCCTAGTCAGAGGGGTTACATGCAGAGAATGTGGGCTAAATGGTTACTTCGAAACCCACAGTCACGGTTGACCACGAAACAACTAGTAGCTCAGTATTCCAACATCCACAAACGGCAACTGCTGTCACAACTTGAGATTGATGAGGTACAACGCAGGTTCCATGGCGAAGGGCCCCAGGCTGCCAGATCAGAGGAGGAGGTCATACAAGAGATTGGGAGGCAAGCCCCAATGAATGCAGATGATGAGATTGGGTGGCCAACCCCAATGAATGAAATGCTGAGTGAGGCAGCAACTGACCTGAAAGCTAAGATCATGGCGAGAATGAAAGCTGGGCAACCTAGAAACTGATTACAACGGCTATGTGAAGTACCATCTGAAAGTCTCATAGAAAGTGTGAATGCAGCACTGAGGGCGATCCCTACCGTAACGATCACAGAAACCAATGAGCTGATATACGCTTCAGCATCAGTGATCCTGGAGACTCTGGGCTAAAAGAGCAACCATGGAAGCCATGAGATACGTTACCCACCATGGAAAAGACGGTTGGAGGATCAAGATCAAGGCGGCCCGGAAAGATGTGAGTCAATTGACGGAGGCCCAGAGAGGTGTGATGAAAAGGCCGATACCCGAGAGGTACATCCAGATGACCATACCTGAAGCACTCGAAACTGCCAAACAAAGGCTCCAAGCCTTGTCCAGTCGCCTAAAGCGGTACACGAAAGAGAATGAGGCCAGACGAATAAACAGGCTGTGCGCAACACAACCTGCGAAAGTGTACGCTCAGTGGTAGGGTCCTAACAACAGAGCCGACCCACCAAGACTGGAAACTGAAAGGTACTGGAAAGGCATATGGGAGAAGGAGGTTGCACATAACAGCAGTGCACAATGGCTGGTGACCCTGAGAGAGGAGCACAGCAACCTCCCTGAACAGAACCCAGTTACCATAAGAGTGGCAGACATACAGGAAAGAGTCTCAGATATGAAGAACTGGACAGCACCAGGCCCGGACATGGTCCACACCTACTGGCTAAAGAAACTCACAGCACTCCATGAGCGCCTAGCAGTACAAATGAACCAGCTGCTGAGGGATGGGACTCACCCAGAATGGCTAACCGAAGGGCGAACGATCCTGATCATGAAGGATCCCTCGAAGGGTGCAGTTCCATCCAACTATCGGCCAATAACCTGTCTCTCCACAACATGGAAGCTCATGTCAGGCATCATTGCGGCTAAGATAAGTGGACACATGGATCAATACATGAGCGAAGCACAGAAGGGCATTGGTAGAGATACTAGAGGAGCCAAACATCAACTCCTGGTTGACAGAACAGTCACACACGACTGCAGGTCCCGACGTACCAACCTGTGCACAGCTTGGATTGATTACAAGAAAGCCTATGACTCGATGCCACATACATGGATCACTGAATGCTTGGAGTTGTATAAGGTGAACAGGACCCTAAGAGCCTTCGTTGCGAACTCGATGAGGATGTGGAAAACCACACTTGAAGCCAATGGCAAGCCACTTACCCAAGTGTCCATCAAATGTGGCAAATACCAAGTTGATGCACTCTCCCCACTGCTGTTCTGCATAGGACTGAACCCCCTAAGCCAAGTAATCACCAAGACAGGCTATGGATACCGCCTCAGAAATGGAGCTACAATCAGTCACCTCCTCTACATGGATGACATAAAGCTGTATGCTAAGAGCGAAAGGGACATAGATTCCCTGATCCACACAACCAGGATCTACAGCAGCGACATCGGGATGTCATTCGGGCTTGAGAAATGTAGTCGGATGGTGACTCAGAGAGGAAAGGTAGTCCGCACTGAAGGGGTCTCACACCCAGAAGGAATAATAGCAGACATTGAGGACAGCTACAAGTACCTTGGTATACCACAAGCCAATGGCAACCTCGAACTGGCAACAAGGAAAGCGGCTACGGCCAAATACCTCCAGCGAGTGAGGCAAGTCCTAAGAAGCCAGCTCAATGGCAAGAATAAGACCCGGGCAATAAACAGCTATGCCCTGCCAGTGATCAGATACCCTGCAGGAATAATAAGGTGGCCAAAGGAAGAGATTCAGACCACGGACGTTAAGACCCGAAAGCTCCTAACCATGCATGGAGGGTTCCATCCCAAATCCAGCACCCTGAGACTGTACGCAAGCCGAAAGGAAGGAGGCCGGGGACTAGTGAGTGTGAGAGCCACTGTCCAGGATGAAACATCCAAGCTTCATGAATACATCAAGGAGAAGGCTCCAACGGATGACATACTCAGAGAATGTCTCAGACAATGGGGAACAGAAGATGAGGCGCTGGAAGAGGGACCATCATGGGAGGACAAGCCCCTACACGGGATGTACCACCGGACCATAACTGAAGTGGCTGATCTCAAGAAGTCCTATCAGTGGCTAGAGAGGGCTGGCCTGAAGGACAGCACAGAGGCACTCATCCTGGCTGCTCAGGAACAGGCCTTGAGCACCAGAGCCATCGAGGCCCAGATATACCACACCAGACAAGACCCAAGGTGTAGGTTGTGCAAAGAGGCACCTGAGACGATCCAACACATAACTGCAGGGTGTAAGATGCTGGCAGGGAAAGCCTACATGGAACGCCATAACCAGGTGGCTGGCATAGTCTACCGAAACATCTGTGCGGAGTATGGACTGGAAACCCCAAGGTCAAAATGGGAAACACCTCCGAAGGTGGTGGAGAATGACAGAGCGAAGATCCTGTGGGACTTCCAGATCCAGACTGACAAGATGGTAATGGCGAACCAACCAGATATCGTAATCATAGATAAAGGGCAGGGGAAAGCCGTTGTAGTGGATGTAGCGGTCCCAAGTGATGGAAACATCAGGAAGAAGGAACATGAGAAACTCGAGAAATACCAAGGGCTCAGAGAGGAGCTGGAGAGAGCCTGGAAGGTAAAGGTGACAGTCGTGCCTGTGGTGGTCGGAGCACTCGGGGCAGTGACCCCCAAACTAGATGAGTGGTTGCAACAGATCCCTGGAACAACATCGGACATCTCAGTCCAGAAATGTGCAGTGCTGGGAACAGCAAGGATACTGCGCAGAACCCTCGAGCTTCCTGGCCTCTGGTTGGTAGAGGACCCGAGCTGAATGAGGGACGGACACCACCCGAGGGGTGAGATGAGGATTTTTTTTATATATATATATATTAGAGCTGTCAGTTTAGCGCGTTTTTATTGGCATTAATTTAAATGAATTTTAACGGGATTAAAATTTTTCTCGCGAGATTAACGTGGCACACGTCACAAACGGATTTTACGTTGCTCTATAAATACACCAGAAGCAAAACAACAAGCGCGCTGCAGAAGTCCACGCCATGTCTGTTTTGCCAGCCACGGCAGCGCGAGACACCGAAAACGGATACTTAAAGAGTTTATGAATGGAAAGTTCACTTTTAAAAAGTTGCCCAATTGCTCCACTGACAAGACCAAAGTTATCTGTTCTTCTCTCTCTGTGTATCATACAGGTATACGATGTATGCCACGATTGTTACTTGTTTGGAACTATTTTGTGTGGAAGGTTACAGTGTTCTGCGTCCATATAAATAGAGCTGGTGGAGCTTCTTTGTGTTCGTCTGACAGTGGTAGCGACCTAGCGAAAATAAAACGTCTCCAGTGTTGTCATCGAACCAAGTGTAGTCATTCGAAATGAGGTCTACACAAAAACTGTAGAGAGACTTCCGCACAAGAAGGACCAACACAATCAACATAGCCTGACTGTGTTAGGGGGAGTGCCCCCCCCCTTTCAGAATGGTTTGCCCCAGCCGCACTGGGGAAATGCGTGCGCTTTTTTGTACGACGGGCAGTTTTGAATACAGCGGCACATGAACACTGGTGTCCGGTGTCTCGTTATTCTTCAACAAACATACAGAAACAGACTGCTGTGTTCAAAGTAAACTTGAGAAAAACCAAGTATGCAACCATGGTTTAAATCTACTATAGGCTGAGTACTAGTTTACCTTAGATGTGCACTTTATAATGTTATATTGCTCTGTTTTGATTTTATAAAAAAAGTTGTTAAAGCAGCTGTTGTGTGACAAAATATTGTTTTTACTGTTGTTGATGGATATTGTGTGAGAGATTATGTGTGAATAACTGCTCCAAGTGAAAAATGTTCAATGTTCATGTAAAATTGAAAATCAAAATTGTTATTTCAGTAAATATTTGCATTTGGCACGTAGAAAACTGATTCATGATTCCATGTTGATGAGAGCATTAAAATGGGGGAAAAATAGGACAAAAAATGTAAAAGGAAATTCAGAAACGATAAAAAATATGTGAGCAATCAAAATTAATTTTTTTGTCCGTTTGAGTTAATTATGACAGTTTCATTTTTAATTAGATTAAATATTTTAATCGTTTGACAGCTCTAATTCTAAATCAATTTAATTTTCTTCTCATCCATCCATTTTCTAATCCTCTTATCCTCACGGTGGTCGTGGGCATGCTGAAGCTTAATTTTGCTCTCATTCGTTTGGCAAAATTAGAATACAGATCTTATAGTCCCCGACGGGAGCAAATGGCCAAACGCTGAAAAAACGCAAAAAAAAAAAAAAGAGAGAAACATACAAGCAAACTAAAAAACACAAAGCGACTGCAAAACAAAAATGCTGCATCGGGTCGACTGGACTGGTCAATGTCCACATGCTTTTGCGACCTCCATTCGCTAGGAAGTTGTAGAGTGTTAAAGAGAAGGGGAAAGTGAAGAAGAGAGGCGTAGTCTGTTGTAAATTGTAAATGGGAGTAAAAGGAGAATGGGACGATGATACCTTAAGTAGTGTATTCACATACCTCACAAACTGTGTCAGCACTGTATTGACACTGTGTTGGTCACCCAATAGTGAGCCCTACAGTAGTTATAAAATCATTGCAGGTAAAGAAATTCCTTGCGTAAATGCTAAACTGAATTTGGATGTAAAATATAGCAAATTTGAGTTACAAATCAGAGTTACAATTTTTAATTTATGTATAAAAAGTGTTAATTCATGTGGAATAAAAGACAAAAAAGTGATTAGTTTATGATTTGTTATTGAGGAACAAAAGTTTTTGGAGTGTCTTTGCTCCAAGGCCATTTCTCCTCTTAGATACCAGCTCTCCAGCCTCAGAAAATACTCTTTCACATGGTTCAGATGACGCTGGTGAGCAGAGAGTTCTAAATGAAAGTTGATGAAGATGTGGATATGTTTTCTGGTTCCATTTCCAATATTGTAAAGGGTCTTGGTTTCTGGGTGTGTTTGCTTCTGACAGGCAGTGTTGGACTTCAGTTATAGAGGATCTCGGAATGATAAGATAAAATGAATAAAGCAACTGTAAGGCTCTTTAACTGATCTATCATACGTATAACAGGTCATTCACTTGATAAACCGATAAAGTGAGTGCAATGTGCCACCGTAAAAACAAATTGCATATAACAGTAAACAATGCTCAAAGGAGAAAAAGATTTACCAAGATCAAAATTATTCCACACTGGGGAAAACTTCGATCCATAATTTCGCAAAACTCACACCTAGAAAATTCACACACACACACACACACACACACACACACACACACACACACGCGCACACACACACACACACACACACACACACACACACACACACACACACACACACACACACAATTTTTTGTGACTTGTTTTCAAGGTGGGTCAAGGTTCGTCACTCTGCCTCACTACCCTCACGTTTCGGAACCGTTGATGATCCAGAGCTATGATTTAAATCACAGGTGTCAAACTCAGGTCCTGGAGGGCCGGTGTCCTGCATGTTTTCCGAGTCTCCCTGTTGCATCATTCATTCATTCTTCGAAATGCTTTATCCTCACAAGGGTCGCGGGGGGTGCTGGAGTCTATCCCAGCTGTCTTCGGGCAGTAGGCGGGGGACAACCTGAATCGGTTGCCAGCCAACCGCAGGGTACACAGAGACGAACAAACATCCGCACTCACATTCACACCTAGGGACAATCGGGAGTAATCAATCAGCCTGCCATGCATGTTTTTGGAATATGGGAGGAAACCGGAGTACCCGGAGAAAACCCACGCAGGCCCGGGGAGAACATGCAAACTCCACATAGGAAATTGAACACGGCTCAGCACTGTGAAGTCGACGTCCTAACCACTGGACTACCAGGCCGCCCCTGTTGCAACACACCTGATTTCTTTAATTGGCTTGATGTATGCTCTATTAAAACATTTATATAGGATTAAATACTTTTCTGTGTCACTGACGTGAAATACGTGTGCGTGTGGTCATTCCTGATCCCATCAATGAGCACTCCGGAACTCCACCAAGGTTTTTGATTCTTGGTAAAATTGGTAAAATTGTGTGGAAAGTCTGCCTTCATGATGAAAACGGGCAATCATGCCATTCCTTTTCCGAGGATCTGGTCTCACAGGATTGGTCCTGGCTCCTGGGGTACCCCCTAGTGGCCTTCAAAACGTGCTGTTTCGTGGCATAAACTTGAATCATTTTTCTCTTGCCATATTGTTTTTAATTTACCGGTAGCATGTTTTGGATTTTCTTTTTCTTGTTTGCATGTATTTCGTGGTCTGTAAACGGAGAGATGTGACGTGTGTTCTCCCCGATGTTACGATACTGAGTTGTGCTTCCATAGTTATGCCAATTAAAGACAAGTAAGCCAGATACTTTAACAGTCCATTCTGTATGTTGAGTTAGAACAGAACAGAACAGAACAGAACAGAGTGAAACAATGTTGACGATCATCCCAGAGCTATTGCACTAAGATTGAGTCACACAAAATTTGGGGATCAAAAACATGACAATAAGACGAGGACCACGGCAAAAATATTATCAGATATCTGCTCTACGTGTAAGTTTTACAGTAAACCACAGATGGGAGTGACAAACAGCGTGAAAAACGTTTTGCCTCACGCGCACCACCAAATTACCTCAACGAAGATGAGAACACGTGGCGTTCTTTGTCTCCTGCATCGCAGCACTGCCAAATAACTGGAATGAATACGTTGCGACGCAGCCAATTTTAAATAAACCTTCAAAGTTCAGGGCAAACGCAAAATATATATTTTTTATGTTCTTAAAGTAGTCTCTTGACTAGCCATGCTCGTGTTGCCAGGGGTTTGTCCTAAGGGGGTTGCCGTACATTCTAGTTCGAATGCTGCAACTACACATCGCACGCGAAACTCCAACACGGCTTTATTGAAAAAAAAATCACAACAAAAACTTACCAACTTTTTCTTTTCGAATTACAGCACCTTAGCCTTGTCGCAGCACGACCATCGTCATTTTATTTGTAGCCGAGTCTCTGGAAGGACTAGGCTGGACACAAAATAATTTTTATGTGGGCTTTATTCCCGACTGAACAATGAGAAATTGTACAGCTTTAAGATGAAAGTCTGAGATGTAAACTGAATTTTAAAAGAGTTCGAAAAGGGATCTAAGAGATCAAAGAAAATCATTTAACAGATTAAAGACAATTACGCCACAATAGACAACAGCAGTGGCTTGCTTAAGAGGGAAACAGAAATAAAAATACATTATTTCCAAGCCACAATACTTCTTAGTGCAAAACAAATAATCATTACAAGCCAATGTTTTTTGAGATGCAGCCACACTTACTCGATATGTTCCGGTGTGTTGGGTGTGTACAAAGCACGTGGACAAACACAAATGATCTGCCCTCTAAAGAACAGATAACACAGTTCATATAATTTCACAGTCAAAAAAATCATATTTACATCTTATAACATTGCGAACACTTATGCTGTACAGCTGTTCACACGACTCACTAGTGGTAGATTTCTCCAAACTCCAAACCAAACCACTCCAGATATTGTGCTCTACAAATACCATTCAACTAATTAATCATCTGTCCAAAATTAACACCTAACATGCGTCATGGTAAACTAGTTACCAATTACCTGAATATCGCCAGGGTTACGATGACGATCATGGGTGTATCAAAATGGGACAAGCAGTGGGCACAGTTCAGCGATTACCCTCCTTCACGTCACCCTTACTGGTCTGATTCTCACACACTGCATATGTTCCCGCGTGTTTTGATTTAGTGTGGCTCTTAAAGTGACAGTGCTACATTTGTTAAACAAGGAAGCCTTCACTACAAGCATCTAAGTATGGTTCACCTGGTTAAATATTGGACAAAGACATCATTCTTTCAAGTTTTTGGGCCTATCTTAGCTGACTTAGCCTTGCTTGCTAGCCGCTTCGTCGCAAAGCAAGATCAAGTGCGAACGGAAAGTGTTTTGCCGATTTTCACTTAAATGCGGGCAAGATGAACAGCGGAGAACGAGAAGCAACTATGTGGGGCAAAAGAGGAGAGTGACGCTGTTTTCAACAAGTCTCGATTTGCCTCACGCATAGCAGAGTTTTTGAGTTCTTACGCTATAAATCCACAAATTACTTTTCTTCCTGTCATTATGAATGATACAGCACAAAGCTGTATTTTCTGTCTCGAGTGGCCAAGCCAGCTGCCATGATTTTTCATACTTGCACATGCTGCAAGGGCCAGTTTCAAAATAAAAGCCTTCAAAGACATTGATGTCCATATATTAAAAGATCTCTGCGCCTTGTGGAGATCCACACAACAGACATTTGAAGCAAATTCATTTGTTTCTTAAATACAGGAGCTGTCCGGCACGCGTTTTTCAGATTATCATCTGAACATAATAGTTTGTTGAACGATAAATGTTGGACTCATTGGACCCACTCACATCATTCTGAAGCTGGAAGCAAGGCTTGATTTCTTCATGACTTTGGAGCCTTATTTTATACATTCTGAGATTTTCAGATACATTTGTGGCACGAAAACGTAATGCCTGATATCATAAATACTGAAGGTCAGTTCCGTTTTGACTTATTATTGATAACCATGGACAATAAAAAAAGTAATAAAAAATTCACCACCAGAAATAAAGATCCACCACAAGTAAGTGATTCTGATAAATGTCACTTCGCAAGTAGTAATCTGAACTCATCTGACTGTCCTTGTGACGATGATGATGAGGATAAATATGAAGAGTGTAATGGTGGGATGCCTCCACGTGGCACGAGGGGGTACGCCGGGGGACTCGAGCCCCTGCTGCGGCTGAATACCTACCAGCTGACGGGGAAGGAGGAGGGACCTCACCGGAAGGAGAGACACCCGATGCTCGCTCCATCGGAACGGAGGGAAGTGGGAGTAACCGCCCCACAACCCTCCTTAATTAAAAGTCAGGCGAGGGCCCTTTTAGGACCCCCACGTGGCGCGACAAGGTGGGAAAAAGGTTCTCCAGGGGGCGAGTTGGGGATGGTGAGAAGGAAGCGCAAGCAACGCAGGATGGACAAAAGACATGTGGGAGGGTGGGTGAAAGACAGACTGGTGGGGATTCACCCCCATCCCGGCCCTGAAAGTAAGAGGGGAGCAAGGTGCAGAAACAATAAAAGAAGAGAGAGGAATGAAAGAAGGGGAGACAGGAGGAGAGGAAGGTGCGGGCCTGGAAGGGGGAAATAGAACTGAAGCTCGGGACAAGAACGGTGAACGAGTGAATTTTCACATGGAATGTGAGGAGATTGAGTGTGAGAGAAACATTTAGAAAGCGGTTGAGGAGAGTAGCAGAAAGAGTCAACAAAGAAAACTGGGAAGTGGTGCTGATGACGGAACTAAAGGCAGAAGAAGCCGGGGTGGTGTGGTTGGGTGAGGAGGATGAACAGGTAGCGCTTGTTCATGGGAGGAAAGCCGGAGTGTTGCTGAGGGGAACGGCATTGAGGATGTGGATAGAGGAAGGACAACAGAAGTGGCTGGGAGAGAGAGTGGTGGCGGTGGTTCTGGGAGGGCTCAGGTTGGTATCGGTCTACCAACCGAGCTGGGGAACGGACGAACGAGAGATGGAGAGATGCCGACGCCATATGGGGAGTCAGGTGGCGATGGGAGGGAGGGAAAGACTGGTAATTGGAGAAGACTTCAATGCAAGTGTGGGAACGAATGTGAAGATAGGAGGAGTGTGTGGGGGGCATGGGTTGGGGAGGATGAATGAAGCCGGAAGGGATTTAATAGAATGGTGTCAGGAGCACGATCTGGCATATGTTAACAGCTATAGGACGTTTAGAAGGAGGGGGACGTGGCGACACATGGCGAGCGGGAAATGGTATGAGTTGGATGGATTTCTGGTGAAAGGGAATGAGAGACACCGCATGGTGAAAAGGATGTGGACTATGAGTGAGTATGAATTGTCAGACCATAGACCGGTGTGTATGAAGGTGAATGGGGAGTGGAAGAAATGGAGGACAGAAGAGAGGACCCAAAGGAGAATGGTACAAGCGAAGTGGGAGGTGTTGAAAGTGGAGGAGAAGAAAAGAGAATATGAGGAGAGGACAAGAGAGAAACTGGAGGAGTTGAACCTGGAAGGACGGGGAAAGGATAGTGCGTGGACGGATCTGGCGTACGTAATGGTGGAAACAGCAGTGGAGGTATGTGGAAGGGAGAGAAGAGAAATATCCAATCCTTGGACGGTAGGGAGAGAGGAGGAGATGAAGAAGAGGATATGGGAGAGGGTAGACAGAAGGAATAAGAAATTGGAGACACTGAATGCGAGGAGAAGGTTGAGAGCGAGGGGAGGAGGGAGAGGAGTGGGGGAGATGGAAGAAGAACTCACCTGACTAAAAGCGGAAGTGAAGGATACGCGAAAGGAATTGAAGAAGTTGCTGAGGAGGCTGGAAAGAGACTGGTGGGAAGGAGTGATTGAGGACTGTCAGGAAGCATGTTCTAGAGGAAGGATTGGCGACATGTACAAATTGAGGAAGTTAGGAAAAAGGGATAAACCGGCCGCTCGGAGCACGACAGTGACAACAGAGGAGTTCAGGGAGCATTTTGAAAGGGAGGGAGAGGTACGAGGAAGAACCGAGAGTGATCGAAGAGGCAGTTCAAGGAGCGGTAGATCTCAGGGACGATAGTAAAGCGAGCGAAGCAAATAAGATCATGAATGAGGTGCCTGAGAGGGAAGAAATCATGGAGGCCATGGGGGAGATACGGGAGTCAGCACCAGGAGAAGATGGGGTGAGAATAGGATATATATGGAGTGTGTGTGAGGAATTGAGAGAAAGAGTGATTAAGATAGTGAGGAAGATGTTTGAGCAGAGGGCGGACCAGTGGGAGGGAAGTGTAAAAGTGGGACTGATGGTACCGATACATAAGAAGGGGGACAGGAATGACAGAAACAATTACAGAGGAGTGTGCCTGCTGAGTATGTGCAGCAGAGTGTTAGGAAGAATATTAGCGAAGCGACTGACTTGGTGGGCCGAACACCTGGGGCTCCTTGACGAAAACCAAGCGGGCTTTAGGAAAGGGAGGTCCACAGCAGATGTAAAGATGGAAAGCTATGGGGGAGTGTGAAAGGGTGGTTGAAAGGGACACTACTATCTAAGAGGTGGCAAGGGAGAGTACGGTAGTAGAGGCGTGTGTGGGGAGCAGCTTGCTGTATGACTGTCAGGTAAGAACATGGTTGAAGAAGGATGTGAGGAAACTACAGAAGTGGATGGATAGGTGCTGCACTCCACTATCACTCCACACATGGAGTGATAGGAATGGAGAACCACTGAGGCAAATGCAAGAAAGAGGAGTGAATATGTATGACGTAAGGAAAATGCTGGGAGTAAAATCCATTGAGTGGAAAATCGAGAGGCGAGTGTTGCAGAGAATTGGACATGTGATGCGTATGGGAAATGAAAGACTAACAAAAGCTATGGTATTGGGATGGTGGGAGGAACTGGAAGGAAGAGGGAAGAGGATGGGGCGCAAAAGGAAAACGGTGTTGTACTGGAAGAGAGTGATGAGGAATGCAGGAATGGACTGGACGGAGGTGGAAATATTGACGAGTGACAGGGAAGGATGGAAGCGGAGCGTGAGCGAGCGAATGGATCACCTGTATAAATGGGAAAATCAGAAAGGTCACAGATATGAGGCGGGAAGGAACGAGGAAAGACTGGAAAGGAATGTGAGGAGAGTGAATGATGGGTTGGTATGTCGGTATGAGGGGTGCGGAAAAGTGTGCAGGAGTAGAGCTGGTCTAAACATGCACGAGAAACGCATACACCGCAGGAACGAGGAACAGGTGGAGTTTTAGTGCGAGAAGTGTGGAAGGAGGTGTGGGTCGAAAGGTAATAAAATGAGTCACCAAAGGAGTTGCACGGGAGGAGCGTATGAGGAGAAGGGAGAAAGGAGACAGTGTGGAGGGTGTGAAAGGTGGGTGACGAAAGCAAACTATGCCAGACACGTGAGAGGGTGTTAAAGAGTGTACAGAGAGTATGAGGTGGAGAGGGAAGGGGGGAGAAAGGAGGGAGAAAGGAGGGAGCGGGCGTGGCGCGT
The DNA here is from genome assembly GCF_025434085.1 of Hippocampus zosterae. NCBI lineage: Eukaryota > Metazoa > Chordata > Actinopteri > Syngnathiformes > Syngnathidae > Hippocampus > Hippocampus zosterae. Next base: position 2,771,486 of record NC_067468.1, read on the forward strand.
GGAGGGGGGGAGGGGGCGGGGGGCGAAGGGTGAATGGGGAGGGTGGGCGCCGAGGGAGAAGGGTAGCTTGCGGGAGGTGTGGGAAGGAAATGTTGGCGGGGAACCTTGCGAGACACCAACGGGATTCGTGCCGGGTGTGGGACCCGGGTGGGGGGGCAAGTCCCTGACGGGAGCCGATTGCCCAGGATCGGATCGGATCGGTGATCAACTGACAACTGACAACAAACAAACTGATCAACTGACAACAAAACCCTGGAAATGTCCTCGGTGTGGAAAAAAGTTTACTTATAAGAGTCATTTGAAATTACACATGAGAACTCACACCGGTGAGAAACCCTTGACCTGTTCAGACTGTGGACGGAAATCCTTTTGTAAGGGAAACTTAAAAAGTCACATAAGAACGCACACTGGTGAGAAACGTTTTGCCTGTTCTGTATGTGGCCAGTTGTTCTTGCAGAAGGGAAAATTAAGTCACACAAGAACCCACACTGGTGAGAGACCTTTGTCCTGTTTAGTTTGTCAGCAAAGATTCTCTTGGAAGGAAAGCTTAAAAAAACACACAAGAACACACACTGGTGAGAAACCTTTTGCCTGTTCAGATTGTAGCCAAAGATTCTCTCAGAAAGGAGACTTAAAAAAGCACGTAAGAACCCACACTGGTGAGAAACCCTTTTCCTGCTTAGTTTGTGGCCAATGATTCTCTCTGAAGGAAAGCTTAAAAAAGCACATAAGAACACACACTGGTGAAAAACCCTTTGCCTGCTTAATTTGTGATCACAGATTCTCTTGGGCAACTTAAAAATTTTTAAAAACACATTCGAGCCCACACTGATGAAAAACCTTTTGCCTGTTCAGACTGTGGCCAAAGATTCTCTCGGAAGGATCAGTTTAATATCCACTCAATTACCCAAATTGGTGAGAAACCTTTTTCATGCTCAGTTTGTGGCCAGAGATTCTCTCGGAAGGGAGATTTTAAAAAGCCACACCAATAACCCTCACTGGTGAGAAACCTTTTGCCTGTTCATTATGGCCGAAGATTCTCTCAGAAGGACATCCTAAAAAAAGCATGCAAGAACCCACACTGGTGAGAAACCGTTCATCTGTTCATACTGTGATCGGAAATTCTCGTAAGGAAACCTTAATAAGACACACAAGAGCTCACACTGGTGAGAAACATTTTCCCTGCTCAGTTTGTAGCCAAAAATTCTCGTGGAAGTATCAGATGAAGAATCACAAGTGTGTTGATGAGATGAACCATGATCAATACAGTTTTGACCTCTCATCTGAGCAGTTGCAAGAGTAATTGTATATAATGTATCGCTTTCTGCTTTTAAATGTGTAATCAACAAACGAGTGCGACACTGCAAGGACTTCATATATGTATTTAGTTATAGGGAAAGTACACAGCCTACAAATCAAAGAAGTTCATCATGCTTGTTGCAGTTCGCAGCCTTGAAGTCAAGGTCACAGCCTCTAAGAAAGAAGAAGTAGAGATACCAGCCTCAGGACGGCAAGCCTGTGACACGTCCACAGCTGCTACCACAAACCACCAACCGTCAGCTTGGCTTATCCAATTACCTAGAATACATTATGTTTTCCCCACCCCTTTAGAAGTTTGTGTGTTAAGACATTCCCTAAGACAATAAGAGGGCGGAGACAAACAAAGTGTTTTCGAGTTGTTCGGAGATTGTTATGGATGACACTCATTCATTCTCCTCATGCACAAATTAAAAGAAAACTGCTATACTCCAAGTCTCTCTTGTGTTTTAAGGTGTGTCTTTAGGGTCTGATTGTATGACAGCCCTGAGAGCAGGCTTCATCAGTTCATGCATTCATGCCGATTGTATTTTATGTCCCTTCTTATTGAGAGGCTGAATTTTTCTTTTCCTTGGCGGCATTGAAATCTTTTGTTGTCGTGAATTAGAAAATCTAGCATTGTTATTGGCATTATAATACTTTTGGATTCTTGATAGTTTTTATTTGGTGTTGTGTTGTGTTTTTTAATGTAGTTTTTTTTAAGAAGCTCTCAGAGGACATTGTTGTTCGATCGCTGCAGTCGCACCTCCGCACGCCAAACTACAAAGCCGTTTTAGTGGGAAGAAAAATCATAAAATTAATAAGAAAGAAAATAAACACAATTTTTCATCAACTCAGGACGCCCATCGTTAATTTATTGGACTATAATAACATTATCTCAAGCTTCTGGGCTTAGCTTATTTTATTTAGCCTAGCTTGCGAGTCACTTTGTTGCAAAGCAGAGATCTCGAATTTAGGCGAAACTCAATTCAGCCTTGACGCAGGACAGCCTTCATTACTTTATTGGACTATAACATCATTATCTCAAACTTCTGGGATCTAGTTTAGCTTACTTAGACTCGCTTGTGAGCCGCTTCGTCGCTAAGCAGAGATCAAGTGTGAACATAAAGTGTTGTTATTTTCTCTCAAAATCTGCGCAAGAAGAAAAGCAGAGAACGAGGAGCAATTTTGTGGGGCAAAAGAGGAGAGTGACACTTTTGAAGAAGTCTCGATTTGGCTCACGTAGAGCAGGTTTGGTCATTACTAGTTCTTACTTGATAGTCCACAAACTACTTTTCTTCCTGTCATTATTAACCATTTTACACAACAAAAAAGCTATATTTTCTGTCAAGAGTGTCCAAGCCAGCTGACACGATTTTTCATACTTGCACATGAGGTTTGGTCATTTGTATTAGTTGGGGTTTTTTTTCCAACTCTAAATTGAAGTGGTTAATGTGGAGGACTATTTGAATAAATAGTCCTCCACATATCGAGAGATGTGTGTTTCATCATATTTTATTGGATTGGATTCTGAATAAAATTGACATTTTCCATTGCGTCATGAAATGTGTTATGGAGCCATATGTATTGTTGTTTGATGAAGTGTGTTGCTTGCTGGTCAGAAAAGTTGTCTTTGCTCAAAAAGCTTGTTTCAGCCGAGTCTTCTTTAATATCACTCGTCACAATTGGAGTCAGATTTCGGTGCCAATAAAAACAAGATTGGGTGAAATGTCCTCCATTTCCATCACCATTGAAAAGAAAGTTTAAATCACAACTTTATTGAGATGTCACTTGTCACAGACTGAATGCGTTTTCATTTTTTTTATGTTGACCAAGCTGTAAGATTGACTTTTCGTATATCCCCAAAACTCAACATTTTATCCTGGATTTGGTAAAATATAAATTTTCTCCTCGTGTTTCATTCACTCCCTCAAATCATGTAAATATGCTGCTCTATTGCAATGAAGTAAAAGAGAACGTCCTGTTGAACCTACTACTGCGGAAGTCTCTCGCGGTTCATGTGTAGGCATCATTGCTGGTGACTACACGATGTTCTAGGCACAAGACTGGAGACGTTTCGTATTTTTCTGTGGTCGCTACCACTGAGTCGCTGAACACCCAACGTGCCTCAATGCATCGTCACTGCCAGAAGCGAACTGCAGGGAAGCTCCACCCCCTTTATTTATATACACCCCATAACACGGTATCCCTCCACACAAAATAGCACCAAACATTAAGCGATAATACCAGTGGCATACATTGTCACCCAACACCCCCACTCGAAGGTGCCACATACACGAACATTGCATTAGTTACCGAACATATAGGGTCTAAACTTTTCAATTTTTGCCCTTGTAGCAGATTTAGTGAACACGTCTGCTACCATATTATCTGTTGGACAATACATCAAAACAATTCTTTTCAGCAAAACATTGGACCTGATGAAATTGTATTTAATGTCCACATGCTTGCTTCTTTGGCGATACACTGGGTTCTTCGCAAGGCATATCGTTCCCTGATTGCCCTCGAATATCTTCGTGGATTGTTGAAATCCTGGATGGAAGTCTTTCAAAACTTGTGTAAGATACAGTGCTTCCTGAATAGTTGCCGCCAGTGCAATATAGTCAGCCTCACAAGTTGAAAGTGCAACTGTCTGTTGTTTCTTTGTCTTCCATGAGACAATAGCACCCCCTTGTGTCAGACTAAAGCAATAGCCTGTGGTGCTCTTTCTATCCTCTATCATTTGCCCAGTCGGCATCGGAGTAACCTACCAACTCTAATTGTGTGTCACTCTTTTTGTAACATAGTACCTGGTTCTTAGTTCCTTTTAAGTACCTGTACACATGTTTTAATGCAGTCAAGTGCTTTTCTCTTGGATCAGACATATACTGAGATAGTCTACTCACAATCCAGCTCATATCAGGCCGAGTGCAGGTCATGATATATATGAGCCTGCCCAGCATTGCTCTGTATTTCCTGATCGGTTTTGTCCCCTTCTGGAGACAGGTCACATTTGATTTCACTTGGAGTGGCTCTTGCTTTGCATTCAGACATGCCAAACTTTTCCAATATTTTCTCAATATATCTGGATTGGTTTAATGTGATTGAGCCCACATTTTGCTTGAAATCAATCCCTATGAAATGAGTGAGGCATCCGAGGTCTTTCATCCTAAACTTACTCTTGAGTTTCTCTTTGATCTCGCATAAACACCTCTCATTGCTGGCAGCCACAATGATATCATCGACCCACACTAAAAAAATTACTTTTTCTTTGTCAGACATTTTGGTGTAGATACAGTGGTCTGCTTGACTCTGTACAAACTCGTTCACAAGTAAAAACTCATAGAGCATCATGTTCCAATTTCTCCCAGACTGTTTGAGGCCATATATGGATTTATTTAACTTACACACAAGTTGTACACCATCCTTTTGTTTCACACAAAAACCTTCAGGTTGATCAATGTATAGTTCGCAGTCAATAGGTGCATGTAAGTATGCTGCCTTCACTTCCATTTGGTTTAAGAGCAAGTCATAGTGTGCTGCAAGCTGCATCAGTAGTCGCAGTGATGTCAGATTAGCGGTCGGCGAAAACGTTTCAGAATAGTCAAGTCCTTCTCTCTGACTGTACCTTTTGGCTACATATCTCGCTTTATACGTTTCATTGCCTTTGTCATCCTCCTTTAAAGCGTACACCCACCTTCCCCCCACTGTCTGTCTACCCTCCGGTAATGGCACAAGGGTGAAAGTGTCGTTCTCTTTAAAAGAAGTCATCTCATCTTTCATAGCCTTTCTCCACTTATCTGACTTTGGCAATGCCATTGCCTCAGAGAATGTTTGTGGCAATCCCACCGTTGCTCTATAGCAGTAATCAATTGTGATCTCATTGTCTTCTACTCCACATTCATAATCCTCTAAATATTTTGGTGTCTTCCTTTCTCTACCAGAGGTACGAGGAGTCTCAGTATCATTGTTTGGGTCCGTGTCGCAGTCAGGTTTAAGCTCTAGTTCTGTGTCAAAATCCTTTTTTGCATATTCTGTCTGTGACCGACTTGCTTTAGGCATAGTTACCCACTCTACATAGTGGTCCTCCAGTTGAGTCTTCTCAGTCTGGATCTCACTCTCAGTCACGGTCTTTGTGATGAAGTGGACCCGTCTATGTTTCTGAACCTTCTTTTTCTCTGGAAAATAGATTACCGGTAAATAAGCAGGTGAATGACAGTCAAAACCAACAAAGATCCCCTTTTTGCCCTTTGGATCTAGCTTTTTTTTTTTTTTGTTCATAGACCATGCATTCTGAACCAAACTCTTTCATTTTTGACAAATCTGGCCTTTTTCCCGTGAAAAGGAAATAAGGAGTCTCTCCTGTTCTTTCGCAGTAACACCTGTTCCGTATAACTGCTGCTGTTCTGGCTGCATATGGCCATAGCTCTTTGGGTAAGCCAGATTCTATCAGCATACACCTCACCATCTCAAACAATGTGCGCCAGTTCCTCTCTGCTGTCCCATTTTGATGTGGGGAGTAGGGCGCTGATCTCTCATGTTTTATTACATTATCTCGAAGCAGAGATTGATACTCTTTTGAAACAAACTGTCCCATTATCCGATCTCATTCGCTTTACTTTACCATACGGTGCTGTGTCTGCCAAGAACTGTTTTGTAGCTTCAACTGCCATGTTTTTGTTCCTGAGAAAGTATACGAAAACAGCTCCAGAAAAGTCATCAGTAAAAGTGATGGCATATTTGTACCCGTCGAATGACTCTGGGTCGAGAGGCCCACCTAGATCTGTATGTACCAGCCCTAATGGCTCTTTAGCTCTCGCATCACTTTTCCTGTTTCTACTCTGGGTGAATTTCCCTTGAATACAGGTTTCACACTGGTTAGGTCTAGTTTTGTCACTGATTTTCATACCTTCAAGTACCAGTGGCATACATTGTCACCCAACACGTCCATCTGTCTAAAAAGACATGAAATAAAACGTAGCCGATATTATCTACAAAAGATGGCAAATTATATTTGCGATTTAACAGGCAATCCTGCAACAAGCTTTTCCGGAGGATCTGTTCTCACAAAATTATTCACGCGGTGCCCCCACTGGCCTTGCGATACTCTTTAAATTAATTGATGAAAATGATTTTTTTAAAAAACATTTCCATCATTCTTTTTAAACATTGACATAATTTGAAATTGAGAGTACAAAAAAGTGCAAAATCAAGACGCTTGTATAATCACATCAGATTTCTTGAACGAATGACGAGTTATCATTTTTAAAAACATTCGGATCAAAAACATTCCAATAAGACGTGTCCCATTAGAAAATATTGTCAGATATATGCTTTACGTGTCAGTTTTCAAGTAAACTACAGCTGGTAGTGACAAATATAGTTTTTATTTGCGTCATTGTTGCCTCTGTGGAAATGCGAACACTTAAGTTATTTTGTCTCCTACATCGCAACACGGTCAAATAAATTGAATTAATGAGATGATACTGAGCTGATTCAAAATACAACAATACCCCTCCAAAATCAAAGGCATTTTAATTTTTTTTGTTCCTATAATATTTTCTTGAGAAGTCGATGGTCGTGTTGCCAGGAAGATTGTCCGGAGGGAGTTGACGTACTTTGTTTGATCGCTGCAACTTGGCTTCTGCACACCAATTTACAACACCGCTTTCGTTTAAAAAAATAACAAGGAAAAATAAGCAACCTCTTCTTCGAGAATTACGGCACTTTAGACTCGACGCAAGACGCCCATAATTACTTTATTGGACTATAATATAATTATCTCAAGATTCTGGGCATAGTTTAGCTGATTTAGCTTAGCCGTGCTTGTTCGCCGCTTCTTCGCAAAACAGACATCAAGTGTGAACGGAATGTCTTGTGATTTTCCCGAAAAATGTGCTCATGGAGAACAACAGGGGACTAGGATCAACTTTGTGGTGCAAAAGAGGAGAGCGGCGATGTTTTTAAGAAGTCTCGATTTGGCTCACGCAGAGCAGGTTTGGTCCTGACTACATCTTTCTCTATTGTCCACTTTTCTCTTGCCGTTGTTTTTAAGTTGGCGTGTTTTGTATTTCCGTTTTCTTGTTTGTATTTCTTTTGTAATTTGTAAACAGCTAGATGTCGCACGAATAATGCGTCACACAAAATTTGGGGACCGAAATCATGACAATCAGACGCGGACCATTCCAAATATTCTATCGGATTGTGCTTTCCGTATCGGTATTACAGTAAACGACAGCTGGGAGTGACAAAGAACTTTCCAAACTTTTTGCCTCGCAAACGCACCAAGGTCCCTAAACGAAATGAGAACACGTTACGTTCTTCTGTCTCCTGCATCGCAGCACCGTCAAATAACTGACTGCGGTCATCAGATCCGAATGGTCTTGTTGGATACCTGCAGTGCTCTAGTGCCCTGCAGGTCTGGTTTGATTGAGGGATAACTGAAATTTATTTTCAAGAATATTTTGAAATAAACAGAGGAACTCAATGTCATATTTGAGAGGCATTTTAATTGGTAATGGAACATTCGAGCTGAATGCCAGTACGGTGGTTGTATACCTGGGGTGCCCTAGTGTGTCGACAACCTGGTGTGGTTGCACGATCACCCAGATTTTTTTTAATGTCAGCTGAAATTGATGTAGAATTCATTCATTTTAGAGTTATTTTCAAGATCCTCCTCATTGTTTTCAAATCTCTGAATAATTTCGCGCCACCTTACTTCTCTGAGCTCATCCGCCCCTACACACCGCCTCAGGTCTGTGGACCAGACATTATTAGAAGTACCAAGGACTAAACTGAGGCTCAGAGGGGATCGAGCGTTTTCTGTTGCTGGTCCCTCTCTCTGGAATGACCTCCCACTGAACATTCGGCAAGCCTCCTCCCTGCCCATCTTCAAAACCCTCCTCAAAACTCACTTGTATTCTTTGGCATTAGACTCAGCAAGACGTAGTTTTGTTCTTGGTTTTACTGTTTGGTGCTTTCTACCGCCTTTATTACCAATTTGTCTTACTGTTTATTGTGCATGTTAAATTGCTCCATGTACAGCACTTTGTATGCAGCGATGGCTGTTTGATAGTGCTCTCCACTTGAGAACGCTTATTGGTGCTGTTCTGAGAGTTCTAGTTCTGAATCTTTACCCGACAGCCAAGAAATTACTTATTTTATACTTTTATTAATATCTTTTAACCCAAACAAATGACGTTTATGCGTGAGTGGTGGCTCTTTTATTCTGAAAGTGGCCAACGCCGCTTGCTGGCGACATATTACCATAATGCACAATTTTGACAATCGCAGTGGTGGCTCACTTGACTTCAATTTTGCGAGTGGAGACTGGCTTGACCGTAGTAATAACTGGAAAGAATAAGCTGAGACGCAGCCGATTGAAATAACAATAAACCGTAACATTTAACCGCAAACGCAAAGCATTCAATTATACTTTTTGGAATATTCTCATGACGACTCGATGTTCGTATGGACATGAAATTTGTCTGAAAGGTGTTGCCGTACAATTTTTGTTGGAACGCTGCAACTGTACTCTGTACGCTAAACTACAACACGGATTTATTTGTGGAAAAAAATCACAAGAAGACGAACCAAAATTTTCTTCTAGAGTTTTATCACTTTAGCCTCGACGCAGGACGACCATGGTTTCTTGATTGAACTGGAACATCATTATTTCAAGTGTCTAGGCCTAGCTTAGCTGATTTAGCCCTGCTTGCTAGCCGCTTCGTCGCGAAGCAGAGATCAAGTGTGAACGGAAACTGTGGTCGTTTTATTGAAAAATGCGCCCAGGAAGAACAGCAGAGAACGAGGAGAAACTTTGTGGGGCAAAAGAGGAAAGCGATGCTGTTTTCAAGAAGTCTCGATTTGCCTCACGCAGAGCAGGTTTGGTCTTTTCGAGTTCTTACGCTATAAATCCACGAATTACTTTTCTTCATGTCACAATTAACACATATAGCACAAAGCTGTATTTTCTGTCTCGAGTGGCCAAGCCAGCTGCCACCATTTTTCATACTTGCACATGCTGCAAGGGCCAGTTTCAAAATAAAAGCCTTCAAAGACATTGATGTCCATATATTAAAAGATCTCTGCGCCTTGTGGAGATCCACACAACAGACATTTGTAGCAAAATCAACATTTTCTTCAACACAGGAGATGGGTTTTTCAGTTAATACTGTATGAACAGAATATTTTGTTGACCGATAAATGTCTGCCTCCTTGGACACGGTCACATCCTTCTGCAGCTGGAAGCACGGTTCGGTTTTTCATGGCTTTGGAGCCTTTTTTTATACATTAGGAGACTTATTTGTCATGTTCATGTTTATGATAATAATCGTGTAGCCTGGGCGGCCCGGTAGTCCAGTGGTTAGCACGTCGGCTTCACAGTGCAGAGGTACCGGGTTCGATTCCAGCTCCGGCCTCTCTGTGTGGAGTTTGCATGTTCTCCGGGCCTGCATGGGTTTTCTCCGGGTGCTCCGGTTTCCTCCCACATTCCAAAAACATGCATGGTATGGCAGGCTGATTGGGCGCTCTAAATTGTCCCTCGGTGTGAGTGTGGGCATGGATGGTTGTTCGTCTCTGTGTGCCCTGCGATTGGCTGGCAACTGATTCAGGGTGTCCCCCGCCTACTGCCCGAAGACGGCTGGGATAGGCCCCAGCACCCCCCGCGACCCTAGTGAGGATCAAGCGGTTCGGAAAATGGATGGATGGATAGTGTAGCCCAGTGGTCACCAACATGGTGCCCGCGGGCACCAGGTAGCCCGTGAAGACCACTTGAGTAGCCCGCCAGTGCCTGGACATTGTGATTTGCTAGTAGAAATTATGATTTAAAAATGCAAACATTTGGCAGTACTGTGAGACATTTCGAAACACGATCAAAGTCTGACAATTTAAATCATCAAGTATTAAAAATAACACATCCTCATATTATTGAAGGTATTTTGGACAAATATGTTATTTCAGACGTGTATCAATTTGGTAGCCCTTCACACAATCGGTACACATGAAGTTGCTCTTACCCTCAAAAATGTTGGTGACACCTGGTAGACAAATTCCTTGCGTCTTCTACATACCTGGCCAATAAAGTCGTTTCCGATTCTGATGATCAGATTCATTAAAAGCACAAAAACGTAGTGCTTTATATCATTAATATTGAAGTCAGTCCAGCTTTTGACTGATCATCCACTCACAATGTGCAATGTCAGAATCTGTACAAGTCTTTCCGCAAATAATCATGGATTAAAAAAAAATAAAAATCCACCACCAAGATGTGATTCTGATCATTTCAGTTTGTAAGTAGCGTTCTCAACTCATCTGACTCTCCTAATAAGCTTCATTGTAAATTTAAACTTTAATTCCACATGTGTTGGACTTGTTGTGTCTTTCAGACATCATCGAAGATGCTTGTCCTGAGCAGCTGGATGCGCAGACCTCTGATACTAAAGAAGAAGAGGAGGAAAAAGAGGTATCTCACATGAAAGAGGAAGAAGAGCAGCGTGCCCCTTACATTAAGAAAGAGGAGGAGCTAGAGCACCCTTGCACGAAAGTGGATGTAGATGAGCCTCCCGACGTCAAAGAAGAGGAGGAGGAGAAGGAGAAGGGGATCTGCAAGCTGCCATCGACTGGTGTCCATCTAAAGAGTATGAATGAGGCGGACACAGGGGCGGAGCCTCCAAGCAGCAGCTCATGTCAATACATGACTATACAAGGTATTGGAATCCACTGTGGACAACCAAAAGCAGATGGCCTCTTGGCTCCACTCTCAGATAGAGACAACACATCGTCAACTGCTGATGATAATGGTGAGAAACCGTTCACCTGTTCCGACTGTGGCTGGAAATTCTCTCGGAAGGGAGACTTAAAAAAGCACGTAAGAACCCACACTGGTGAAAAACCTTTTTCGTGCTCAGTTTGTGGCCAAAGATTCTCTCGTAAGGGAAACTTAAAAATACACACAAGAATCCACACTGGCGAGAAACCTTTTTCGTGCTCAGTTTGTGGCCAAAGATTCTCTCAAAGGGGAACCTTAAAATTACACACAAGAACCCACACTGGCGAAAAACCTTTTGCTTGTTTAGATTGTGGCCAAAGATTCTCTCGTAAGGGAAACCTACAAATGCACATAAGAACCCACACTGGCGAGAAACCTTTTTCGTGCTCAGTTTGTGGCCAAAGATTTTCTCATCAGGGAAACTTACAAATGCACGGAAGAATCCACACTGGTGAGAAACCTTTTTTGTGCTCAGTTTGTGGCCAAAGATTCTCTCAGAAGGGAAACTTACAAGCGCACAAAATAACCCACACTGGTGAGCAACCTTTTGTTAGGTTGATTGTTTTTAGTTATCTTACATTTGCATAGTATTAATGATAAATTGATTATGCTTGCAATGAAGAACGCTTATGTCTGCAATGATAAATTGATGATGCCTGCAATAAAGAACGCTTCTGCTTTTAATAAAGACATAATGTTTTTAATTCATATATACTGTAGTCACATTGCTTAGTGCTTAGTGCACTGTGTGGCAGTTGAGGGACACATGATAAGTACTGTATTAAGACTAAAACAGGAGCAAGGTTGGACAGTGGATGGAGCCTTCAACACCACCTGCTAGTTTATGTTTTTGTAACAATTGCACACATGTATGTAATTTACACTCACATACACACACATAGTCAAACAAATTCAGTCTGTCTTCAACTGCCCCCACCCTTTAGGTTGGGCACACCTATGTAGTAGATTCCCAATAAATGAGGGAGTGAGGGCGGAGATCTTTGGGTGACGTGCAGAGAACTGAAACCTAACGCTTCTCCTCGTTCCCCCCGGTACCAGAATTGAGTCTCCTGTCTCCTCCTTGTGTTTTATTTCTATATGTAAAATTGATGGACCTGACATTTTTGGGGGCTCGTCCGGGTTTCGGCTCCTCGTCTGGGGCTGAGGGTTGACGCGAAGCCGGAGGAGAGAGGAGTACTCTTGGTATGTAAGGAACTCTTCAAAGGATGAATGAGTGTTTGCGTGCCGGGTCAGACTGAGTGGTCTTTAAAGCTGTTTCAAGCCCTGAGCCATACAGTCTTTAAAACTGTTGAGGGTGGCGGTGTGCTGTACGTACTTGAACCTCGCATTTATGTAGAACAATATCGATGTTAAAATATGCTCAAATAAAACGTGCTTTCAGAGTGATTGTGTAATTGTGTGAGTGGAGGTTCGCTGCCTCATCCGAACAGGTGTGTGCGGCAACCATTTGAGATCCAAGAACTTCCCATCACGTTGACGGTGGTAGACGGTTGGAAATTACCTCAGTCGGAGAGATTGTCACCCTGTTCAGAGGAGAAGTCAGCATTGTTAACTTCGGTCGGTGGTCGGCAGCACGCGGCACTTTACCGCTATCTAGTGGCTCCCTGGATCTCTATAAAAAATGTTTGGAAATGGAAAAAGGTGTGGGGGGAAAATATTTTTTTGGTTTTAAATATGGTTTCTGTTGGAGTAAAAAAACGACACAAACATTCCTAACATTTCCCAATGCTGTAAAAATGTGTAGAATAAACATAACATTTCAACGTTTCTGTCAACAAAGATTTGAGTCTTAGCCTGTGACACTCATTTCTATCAGGGCGGGATGCTAGGCAGGTGGCTGTTGCAAACATTTTTTTTAAAACCGCGATTCATGTACATTTCACAGAGTGTACTGGCAGAGAGGATCTGGAGGACCGTGAAAAGCATTTTGAAAATGCTACACGTGAGTTACAATAGTAAAAAACACTGAAAAAGTGCATCCAATGCCTCCGCGTCAGATCTTGACAACGGTAGGTAGGCATACTAGGCATTTGGGATGTGAATCTCAGCACCGAGGACAATTCGATACACATCTCGATGCACTACCAGCGATGTGATACTTAAACGATACATGGAATTTTCTGGCGACACGATGCGATACGTTTCACCGTCTTCACAATGTGATACGACGCGATAGACATTTAGTTCAAATCAATGCGATCCGATACAATACAGTGCAATTTGTTGTGATATTGTGTGTGCACAGTGCAGAGGTACCGGGTTCGATTCCAGCTCCGGCCTCCCTGTGTGGAGTTTGCATGTTCTCCCCGGGCCTGCGTGGGTTTTCTCCGGGTGCTCCGGTTTCCTCCCACATTCCAAAAATATGCATGGCAGGCTGATTGAACACTCTAAATTGTCCCTAGGTGTGAGTGTGAGTATGGGTGGTTGTTCGTCTATGTGTGCCCTGCGATTGGCTGGCAACCAATTCAGGGTGTCCCCCGCCTACTGCCCGGAGACGGTTGGGATGGGCTCCAGTACCCCCCCCGCGACCCTAGTGAGGATCAAGCGGTTCGGAAGATGAATGAATGAATGAATTGTGTGTGCAATTAAACATGATGCAAATACGCAAAGAAAAAAAGTTTTAAAAAAGATGGAATTCAGTATGGTATTGCAAAACGTAGACCACTTTATTCCTTATAAACAGTAGAACATGCAAAACAACTTATTTAAGCCCTTTCACAATTGGGTTTTGTGCAAAGAAAATGTAAACAATTTGGCACCTGAGACTCACAGCTGTTGCTGTAGTGTAAACACAAACAGACTACTCACTGAGTGTCTTATATGAAATATTCATCTCCATAGGACAGAAAAAAATACATTGGAAAATATTTTGGCAGTCACAGCGTCAAAGCTGCTGTGTGTATTGTAGCGTACAGAGACCACTCTCACTGAGTCATCCATATATAGTTTTTCCTTGCGCGGTCACAGTGAGCTGCAAGGGGACCCCCAAAATAAGAGGCGATTTTTTTCTGATCCTGACCTGGTTTGCCAAGAGTTTCTCCGGTGTCCAACGAGGAATTGGACGGGGAGGCGGGGGAGGGGGCGGGAAACTTGTCGGTGATCTGGTGCCATCGTTTTAAGTGGTCTGCATATTTGTGGTGCTGCCGTTGTATGGCTTCGTAGTGCGACATTCTTTGCAAATTACGGAGCTTTTATCAATCTTTCCGTCTTTCTTTTCGAAGCCGTAGTATTTCCAAACATAAGATCTGAATGTTGCGGAAGCATTAAATACAGTAGTTTCCTTGCTGCTGCTTGCGCGAACTTCCATAGTGTTTCGCTAGTTGTATACTGGACTGTATGTGACGCACGGCTACCGTCCGTATTCAACAGAAAACGCAAAACAATGATGGTGCATTCAGCGCGCCTAGGAAAGGACAGATAGGTGACGTTTAACATGAATAAAACGGCGCTTGAATCGGATTTTACCGATACCCACCAATGAACCCAGTGAATGAGCCGCTGCACTCGCATCGCGCACTTGCGCATCGATGTATCGATTAATATCGATTATTTTCCACACCCTTACTAGGCATGCGTCTGTGTGTTGTGTATGCGCGGGTCGATCGCGGTAATTTAGTTGAACGAAAAATAGATCATCGGTCAAAAAAGGTTGGGTACCCCTGCTCAACAGAATGCACTGGACGGAAAAAAACATTTAATCATGAAGACTCATCGTGTAGTTGTAGCAAACTTAGTCATTAGATAGTAGGCTAATAAAGCTCAGACAAATATAGATACATGTTGCAGTATCTATCTATCTATCTATCTATCTATCTATCTATCTATCTATCTATCTATCTATCTATCTATCTATCTATCTATCTATCTATCTATCTATCTATCTATCTATCTATCTATCTATCTATCTATCTATCTATCTATCTATCTATCTCTCTCTCTCTCTCTCTCTCTCTCTCTCTCTCTCTCTCTCTCTCTCTCTCTCTCTCTCTCTCTCTCTCTCTCTCTCTCTCTCTCTCTCTCTCTCTCTCTCTCTCTCTCTCTCTCTCTCTCTCTCTCTCTCTCTCTCTCTATCTATCTATCTATCTATATATAATTTGTTTAATTATAGTTGTATAATTAATATTCACGCTAATGCCTACCTCATACAATGATGAGAGACAATAAAACGAATGACATGCCGGCTCAGACGTCGCCCGGCCAAACAAGGTCTGTGTCAGGTGCTGGGGAACCAGAGCACCTTGATGAAAAATGGGCTACTGGAACAAAGCGGAGATGGGCGAGATGCGATAACATGGCTCTGTTGGAATGCTACTACTCAAACAACCCTAGTCAGAGGGGTTACATGCAGAGAATGTGGGCTAAATGGTTACTTCGAAACCCACACTCTCGGTTGACAATGAAACAACTAGTAGCTCAGTGTTCCAACATCCACAAACGGCAACTGCTGTCACAACTTGAGATTTATGAGGTACAATGCAGGTTCCATGGTGAAGGGCCCCAGGCTGCCAGATCAGAGGAGGAGGTCATACCAGAGATTGGGAGGCAAGCCCCAATGAATGCAGATGATGAGATTGGGAGGCCAGCCCCAATGAATGAAATGCTGAGCGAGGCAGCAACTGACCTGAAAGCTAAGATCATGGCGAGAATGACAGCTGGGCAACCGAGAAACCGATTACAACGGCTATGTGAAGTACCATCTGAAAGTCTCATAGAAAGTGTGAATGCAGCACTGAGGGCGATCCCTACCGTAACGATCACAGAAACCAATGAGCTGATATACGCTTCAGCATCAGTGATCCCAGAGACTCTTGGCTATAAGAGCAACCATGGAAGCCATGAGATACGTTACCCACCATGCAAAAGACGGTTGGAGGCTAAGATCAAGGCGGCCCGGAAAGATGCAAGTCAATTGACGGAGGCCCAGAGAGGTGTGATGAAAAGACCGATACCCGAGAGGTACTTCCAGATGACCATACCTGAAGCACTCGAAACTGCTAAACAAAGGCTCCAAGCCTTGTCCAGTCGCCTAAAGCGGTACACAAAAGAGAATGATGCTAGACGAATAAACAGGCTGTTCGCAACACAACCTGCGAAAGTGTACGCACAGTGGCAGGGTCCTAACAACAGAGCTGACCCACCAAGACTGGAAACTGAAAGGTACTGGAAAGGCATATGGGAGAAGGAGGTTGTACATAACAGAAGTGCACAATGGCTGGTGACCCTGAGAGAGGAGCACAGCAACCTCCCTGAACAGAACCCAGTTACCACAACAGTGGCAGACATACAGGAAGGGTGCAGTCCCATCCAACTATCGGCCAATAACCTGTCTCTCCACAACATGGAAGCTTATGTCAGGCATCATTGCGGCTAAGATAAGTGGACACATGGATCAATACATGAACGAAGCGCAGAAGGGCATTGGTAGAGATACCAGAGGAGCCAAACATCAGCTCCTGGTTGACAGAACAGACGCACAAGACTGAAGGTCCCGACGTACCAACCTGCGCACAGCCTGGATTGATTACAAGAAAGCCTATGTATGACTCGATGCCACATACATGGATCACTGAATGCTTGGAGTTGTATAAGGTGAACAGGACCCTAAGAGCCTTCGTTGCGAACTTGATGAGGATGTGGAAAACCACACTTGAAGCCAATGGCAAGCCATTTACCCAAGTGTCCATCAAATGTGGCATATACCAAGGTGATGCACTCTCCCCACTGCTGTTCTGCATAGGACTGAACCCCCTAAGCCAAGTAATCACCAAAACAGGCTATGGATACCGTCT
Source organism: Hippocampus zosterae (assembly GCF_025434085.1). Taxonomy (NCBI): domain Eukaryota; kingdom Metazoa; phylum Chordata; class Actinopteri; order Syngnathiformes; family Syngnathidae; genus Hippocampus; species Hippocampus zosterae. Next base: position 2,788,361 of record NC_067468.1, read on the forward strand.
CAGAAATGGAGCTACAATCAGTCACCTCCTCAACATGGATGACATAAAGCTGTATGCTAAGAGCGAAAGGGACATAGACTCCCTGATCCACACGACTAGGATCTACAGCAGCGACATCGGGATGTCATTCGGGCTTGAGAAATGTAGTCGGATGGTGACTAAGAGAGGAAAGGTAGTCCGCACTGAAGGGCTCTCACTCCCTGAAGGATCAATAGCAGACATTGAGGACAGTTACAAGTACCTCGGAATACCACAGGCCAATGGCAACCTCGAACTGGCAACAAGGAAAGCGGCTACGGCCAAATACCTCCAGCGAGTGAGGCAAGTCCTAAGAAGCCAGCTCAATGGCAAGAATAAGACCCGGGCAATAAACAGCTATGCCCTGCCAGTGATCAGATACCCTGCAGGAATAATAAGGTGGCCAAAGGAAGAGATTCAGACCACGGACGTTAAGACCCGAAAGCTCCTAACCATGCATGGAGGGTTCCATCCCAAATCCAGCACCCTGAGACTGTACGCAAGCTGAAAGGAAGGAGGCCGGGGACTAGTGAGTGTGAGAACCACTGTCCAGGATGAAACATCCAAGCTCCATGAATACATCAAGGAGAAGGCTCCAACGGATGACGTACTCAGAGAATGTCTCAGACAATGGGGAACAGAGGATGGAAGAGGATGGAAGAGGGACCATCATGGGAGGACAAGCCCCTACACGGGATGTACCACTGGACCATAACCGAAGTGGCTGATCTCAAGAAGTCCTATCAGTGGCTCGAGAGGGCCGGCCTGAAGGACAGCACAGAGGCACTCATCCTGGCTGCTCAGGAGCAGGCCCTGAGCACCAGAGCCATTGAGGCCCAGATATACCACACCAGACAAGACCCAAGGTGTAGATTGTGCAAAGAGGCACCTGAGACGATCCAACACATAACTGCAGGGTGTAAGATGCTGGCAGGGAAAGCCTACATGGAACGCCATAACCAGGTGGCTGGCATAGTCTACCGAAACATCTGTGCGGAGTATGGACTGGAAACCCCAAGGTCAAAATGGGAAACACCTCCGAAGGTGGTGGAGAATGACAGAGCGAAGATCCTGTGGGACTTCCAGATCCAGACTGACAAGATGGTAATGGCGAACCAACCAGATATCGTGATCATAGATAAAGGGCAGAGGAAAGCCGTTGTAGTGGATGTAGCGGTCCCAAGTGATGGAAACATCAGAAAGAAGGAACATGAGAAACTCGAGAAATACCAAGGGCTCAGAGAGGAGCTGGAGAGAGCCTGGAAGGTAAAGGTGACAGTCGTGCCTGTGGTGGTCGGAGCACTCGGGGCAGTGACCCCCAAACTAGATGAGTGGTTGCAACAGATCCCGGGAACAACATCTCAGTCCAGAAATGTGCAGTGCTGTGAACAGCAAGGATACTGCGCAGAACCCTCAAGCTTCCTGGCCTCTTGGAGAGGACCCGAGCTGAATGAGGGACGGACACCACCCGAGGTGTGAGACGAGGATTTTTTAATCTATATATATATTGCGCATCGTCCCGCACGCGGTCTGTCCTTCCGTCTGTCCCTTTTCAAAACGTACCCACTTCACCGCGCCGCTGCGCGCCGCCACTGCACCGCTCAGGCAGTGGCTCACTACGATCGCGCGGGCATCTTAGCGAAAAAATGTTGTCTACCCACAAGCATTGCAATAAAATTGTTAGTTATTTAGTAGAGCTAAACATCTCTTTATTTTCGCGATAAGCAATGAAGATGAACAAAAAGTTGAACCAAGCAACAACACTTTTGTGGGCCGAAGGCCCACCTTACCAGCCTTCCGCAGGAACTAGCTGATGAGCCGCCCGGAGGGCGGCGAACCACCACCTTACCAGCCTTCCGCAGGAACTAGCTGATGAGCCGCCCGGAGGGCTAGTATATATATTAATATGCCAAAAATAAAATTATAACAATTTTATAGGCAAATGACGATTATCGCAGCAGAGTTTTTTTTTAAAACAACAAATTGGGGGGGGGGGTGTTATTGTTATAGTGGAACTGAAAATAATTGAGAAGCTGCTTTTACCAATGACTATGCTTCCGTCCACAGCAGAGGATTTTGAGATTTCACCTCCATTGGGGCAATTGGAGTTCCTCGTGGTGTACCAGATGAGTATAAATTGGTTAACCGGGTTGCCGCACCGTGGGGTCCTATTTTATTTGGATTACCACGAATAAAACGTGTTGACGGAATCAGATGCCTCCACTCGAGTGTGCAGAAGCTTGCAAGTTATACTAAGGAAACCTTATTGGCTATCAGAAGCAAAACAATTGACAGTAACCCCTCTGATGGTGTTCCGGGACCGCATAGCAATCGATGTGCTCTTGGCTGAAGCCAATGGAGCGTGTGCGATGTTTAGTGAACAGTGCTGTTCAACCACGCCCTGAGGGCTCCGCACACTGAACCGGACTATTCGAGCGTGAGCTGGGCTTCTATGTCGTCAGAAGGGGTGAGGTAAGACACTCATCACGTAAAAAAATTGGTGCGACTAATAAAGTAATAAAGTAAGGGAAATCTCTTTTAAAATGATACATAAATACTATCCCACCAAGCATTATCTTCTTAGGTTCAAGAAAGACATCTCTGTTGATTGTTCATTTTGTGGAATGTACCCTGAAACGATGGTTCACTTGTTCTGGCAATGCCAGTATACCAACACATTTTGGAAAGTTGTATCCAGATTTATCATTGAACATATTGACTCTGACTTTATGCTATACTGGAAAAATGTACTATTTGGGTTCTACAAAGACAATGAAAAAAACAATAAACAAACCTTCATTATAAATTTAATAATCATTATCATTAATCATTAATAATCATCAGTTCCATATCCACAAATGCAGATGGAATAATTCAAAACCTCTTTTCTTAATTTTTGAAACAGAAACAAAGCAGTACTTGTTTTACATCATCCATTATTATGGATTCCAAAAACAAAAAAGCTGTTAAGACTCTGGTTGTATGCTCCTTATTTAGAAATTTGTGTAAAAATCCCCTGGGTTCATTCTATCTATCTATCTATCTATCTATCTATCTATCTATCTATCTATCTATCTATCTATCTATCTATCTATCTATCTATCTATCTATCTTTCTATCTATCTGTCTATTTCTTTCTTTCTTTCTTTCTTTCTTCTTTTTCTTTTTTGTTTAAACGTTTGTAATATGTATGTATTGGTAGCACGTTCGTTTTGTTTTCTGTTTGCTGAGAATTGTATTCTGACTTGTTCAATTCATTCATTCATTCATCTTCCTAACCGCTTGATCCTCACTAGGGTCGCGGGGGGGTACTGGAGCCCATCCCAACCGTCTCCGGGCAGTAGGCGGGGGACACCCTGAATTGGTTGCCAGCCAATCGCAGGGCACACATAGACGAACAACCACCCATACTCACACTCACACCTAGGGACAATTTAGAGTGTTCAATCAGCCTGCCATGCATATTTTTGGAATGTGGGAGGAAACCGGAGCACCCGGAGAAAACCCACGCAGGCCCGGGGAGAACATGCAAACTCCACACAGGGAGGCCGGAGCTGGAATCGAACCCGGTACCTCTGCACTGTGAAGCTGGCGTGCTAACCACTGGACTACCGGGCCGCCGAGTTGTTCAATAAAGGTTTAAAAAAAAGTCTTAATCTCTATTTTTTTCAGCTATCTTGACGTTGTGCAGTGGCGGTTCTGGGGGGTCAACGGGGGCCAGTGCCAGTGTAGCACCGATTCTGGCCCCCCTGTGGCCCATCTCCGAGCGCAGATTACGCAGTCGTGCCAAGTCGCCGACGCGAAAGGTGGAACAAAGTGCGTGATTTAACATTCTAGTCGGACCTTTTAGTGCGCTGCGCCACTTAAAAATGAGCGGGAAAATGAGAAGCAGTCCGCAGAGAAGGAAATGACCACGACACGAGTGCTATTTGCGTGTGTGTATGCGCGTGTGTGTGTGTGTTTGCGTGTTTGTGTGCGCGTGTGTATGTATGAGCGTGTGCGTGCGTGCGTGTGTGTGTAACTTTTTTAGTCTCCCTTTTTATTTTAATTTTTATTTAACAGGATCAATATATAAGACATTGCATTTTAAAATTTGGATAATTATATGCATGTAAAACATCTAGCTTCAGTGTATTTGCAATTTTTGTCCCCGCCAGGCTTGTACCATATCATCCCCCGGTTTGAATATTCTTGTTCTGTCCCCAACTAATAGCTAATCTAAATTTGAGTGTTGTATTTAAATTACACTGAAGTAACGTCAATATGTCTATGCATAGTTAAGAGTATTTTCTCTATGGACGTAACTTTATTGATTCATTGTAAGCAGCGTAGTTCACAACCGGGCGTGACGTCATGAAAGCGGAAGACGCGTATGCGGTAACAGAAAGTAAAGCGATAGATCGCCACCGTTAGAAACGTATGGTAGTCAAGTTTAATCCACATACATCTCACGCCTCTGGTAGCATCGTGGGTATGTACAAGTTTGTTTTGTTATTGGTGAACAGTTCTGTCACTGCGGAACTTTGTGTTAGAAATGCTGCTTGACAATGTGAAAAAAAGAACATGTTAGGATTTGAGCTAGCGCTCGCTAATTATGTTAGCACCATGACGTCTCGCTAATCTCGCGATTCAGGTAATGTTATTTTATTCCATTGGTTGTGAATTCAAAGTAATATTGCCTTGAATTTTGTGTTACAGTTTCACCTTTTTCTCCATCATTAAACCTGTGGACTAAGAATAACGTCTTCAGAGTCGTGGTGTAAAAGATGAGTTTAGCTGACTGTCCAAATCTGGCCTTGACAGTACAATTCTCAACAAATGGACACGGTGTATTGTTACGCTTGCAGACATTTTAGCCCTCCTAGTACTGTTTTTTTCTCATCACAGTAATGTTATGATTACAATTTCAAAGTCTGAAGAAATAAAAAGTCAAATAAGATTTCAAATCTGTCTTTTTAGCCCTGGGTTGAATGTGCCCCCCCATCAAAACCCCTGCCCCCAGCCCGGCCCCCTCGGTGAAATTGATCCAGAACCGTCCCTGTCACCACCTGGTGGTGAGTAGGCTCCGATGGTGGGGGAAGATGCCGGTCTGTCCTGGCAGACTCAAACGTATTGTGAGGGTTTGTTGGGAGCGTCTGGCGGAATCCCCTGTCAGAAGGAGTTTCAACTCCCACCTCCAACAGAGCTTTCCCATGTTCCGAGGGAGGCGGGGGGACATTGACTCCGAGTGGACCATGTTCCGTGCCTCAATTGTTGAGGCGGCTAATCTGAGTTGTGGTGTTTGGTGCCTGTCGTGGCGGCAACCCCCGTACTCGCTGGTGGACACCAGCAGTAAGGGATGCCGTCAAGCTGAAGAAGGAGTCCTATCGAGCCTTTATGGCCTGTGGGACCCCAGAGGCAGCTGACGGGTATCGACTGGCCAAGCGGAACGCAGCTTCGGTGGTCGCCGAGGCAAAAACCCGGGCGTGGGAAGAGTTCGGTCAGGCCATGGAAGTAAGCCATGGATAATGAAAGGTATAGAAAACGCATGTAAAAAGAAAAATATTTTTTATAAATTGTTTATAAAATTGAGAACTAATAAAACTATATATATTGAGCCACTAATATAGACAAAAAAGAATTTACTGCTGGGATTTTTCTCGGATTTAAAAAAAGCTTTTGAAGTCGACTGATCCCAAGGCGACTGCGAGGTGTTTTGGGGGGAAAAAAAACTTTTTTCATGACATGAAGCCTGTGTTGCCAAACTTAGCGACTTCGACTGTATATTTAGTTAGTATTCAGACCCTCGCGAGTGACTCTTTTTTCAAAAAAAGTGACTGGTGACAATCGAGTGACTTCTTCTGGTGTGATTGGAGACTTTTGGAGTCTGCTGTGAAAGCACGTTCTCAATGAGCAGCACCAAGTGCTGTTGTGGCCCCTACGCCAAATGAAGCCGCTGCTGGCTGATTCCGCCAGGTTTACAATTGCCTATTTGTCATCCCCCTGTTGACATCATTCAGCAAAGTTTCGGACATCCAATAGTTAATTTCCTTCCCGATGAGTTGTAAATGCTGCTGGAAGTTTTTCAACAGTAGTGAGCAGCAAACAATCACAGCTGTTTTCACCCCGAAACGTCAACATGGCTGAGAGGAAAACAGCGGAGAACTGCCATTTTCAACCTGAGTGGGAGCAAGATTATTTTTTTGTTTACTCTCATTCAAAGCCTGTTTGTTTGATTTGCAATGCAACGATGGCATTGCCGAAGAAAGCCAATCTGGAGCGACATTTCAAAACGGTACACAGTTGATGAGACAGATTTCCCTGCAAAAACATTTTTACATTCCACAAAAGTGTGGGATTTGAAAGCACATCTTGCAGCACGACAGTCAGTCTTTATCAAACCGAAGACGCAGAGTAAGGCAGCAACTATTACTTCATATCAGGTCAGTCACGCCCTTGCCAAACATAACAAGCCATTCCAAAGACGTGAAGGAAACCTTTCTCGAGGCACTCTGAACATTAAATTGTACCATATGATGACTGTTTAATTTTCCTTTCTTACAATTTTACTTACCTTCACGTTCTGTCAATTTATTACTGGATATTTTTGTTCAATGAAAAAAACAAACAAAAGATCAACATTTAAATACGGGTAAACTTGTTTTTAAGCTCCTATTTTAATTTCTCACTGCAGGGAAATGTGCCTCACTTGTCATGAATCTCTCCAATCTTGAGGTAGGGATTTGAAGAAGACTTGGCTGATCCAAGCTTTTTGAGCAACAACAACTTTTTTGGCCAGCATGCAACACACAGTATCAAACAACAATACATATGGCACCACCACACATTTCATGACAACGTGGAAAATGTCCATTTTGTTCAGGATCACATCCAATCTAAGATGATGAAAAACACATGTGGATATGTGGAGGACTATTCATTCAAGGATGGTTTAATTTAGAAAAAAGAAAAAAAAACAAAGAATGAAAACATATGTGCTGTGTACATACATCTACTGATGCCTAGTCTGGACACATCATCAGTGATGTTCCTGGATTCACTGGACGTTTCGGGTCTTTCAACTATCAGACGCCCTCCTCCAGGTGACCCAGTCGGGGTTGATCAAGTCCCGGCTTGTGTCCAGACAGCTAGCTAGCTACCATGACTCCATGGATCTCCTCTTTTGAGCCACAGCCATCTTGAGGCTCTTTCTGCCGCTTCAGTGGTATTGCGGATGGCTCTCCTTTTCCTCTCTCCATCGATGCCTAAACTACAGTAGGCTCTGGCCAAGGAACGGGCTGCAAATCCTCTGCAACCAACCTCCACAGGGAAACACCTTGCTCTCCAACCAGCCAGCTGGCAGTCGCTGACCAGTCCTGCGTACTTGGAGAGCTTCCTCTCAAAGGCTTCTTCCAAGCGATCTTCCCACGGCACTGTCAGCTCCAGCAGCACTGCTTGTTTGGTGGACTCCGATACGAGGACAATGTCAGGTCGTAGGGTGGTAACTGCAATATGGCTGGGGAACTTCAGCTTTTTTTCAAGATCCACCAACAACTGCCAGTCTCTTGCAGATGTCAGGATGCCTGCAGATGATGTTCTGCTGGCCGCGGTAGGCTTGTCCCCAGCGCTGACAAAGGCGATGGTTTTATTGGAGGGGCGGAACTGTTTAGCCCATGCCAGCCCTGCGGTAATGGCTTCCGCGATAGTCTTAAGGACTTGATCATGCCTCCACCTGTACCGTCCATCTCCAAGTGCCCTTGTGCAGCCACTGAGGATGTGTTCCAGGGTTCCTCGCTTGGAGCACAGTGGGCACGCCGGTGTCTCTGCTATGCCCCATGTGTGCAGATTTGACGGGCTTGGGAGCACATCATAAACTGCCTGGATGAGGAATTTAATGCGTTGAGGCTCTGCTTTCCAAAGCTCTGCCCAGGTCACTTTCCTCTCAACTGCGTTCTCCCATCTTGTCCAAGCACCCTGTTGTTTCATTCCCACAGCCTTGCAGGTTCTTGTGTCCTCCACTGCTGCTCTCACCTCGTCCTGGACAAGACGTCGCCCCTCCTTCCCCTTGGTGTTCAGCTGGGGAGATGGAAAGGATCCTAGCCCAGCTCGACCTCGTGTGACCACTCCAGTCAAGCACCTGTGCCGGAGCCTTGCATCTGCCTCTTCAACCGCTTCCTCTGCCCTCCATTTCCTGCCAGTCCTCACTTGGATCCCAGCCTTAGCCACCTTCGGATCTCTTGAGTCCCTGTATTGAACCACTTCTCTGGCTCTGGTGACCTTAAATTCCTCCTCCAAGGATTTGAAGGGCAGTTGCAGTTTGTTGCTGTTTCCGTAGAGAGCGATGCTGCTCAGGCTCTTTGGAAGTCCTAGCCATCTCCGGAGGTGGCTGCTGACCTTCCTCTCTAAGGTCTCAACTGTCGAGATGGGGACGGAGTAGACCAGGAGGGGCCACAGGATCCTGGGAAGAATGCCGTGCTGGTATACCCAGGCTTTAAACTTCCCCGGTAGGCCTGACTTGTCCACTGATTTCAGCCAGCCATCCAACTCCGTGCATGTCGACTGGATAGATTTTGTGTCTCTCAGAGAGCAGTCGAAAACCTTCCCTAGGCTCTTCACCGGCTTCTCTGAGATTGATGGAATGGCTGTGCCTGAGATGGTGAACCGGAACTTGTTTTCCACCTTCCCTTTCCTTAGCACCATAGATCTTGATTTGGCGGGTTTGAAACGCATCCGGGCCCACGCCACCAGCTTTTCAAGACCCTTCAGAATCCACCGGCAGCCTGGGACTGATTCTGTCGTGACTGTGAGGTCATCCATGAATGCCCTGATGGGTGGTTGCCGTTGTCCGGAGTTCGTGCGGGGCCCTCTGCACTCTGGCTCAGCAGATTTTGTGAGCATGTTCATGGCTAGCGAGAACAGTGTCACAGAGATAGTACACCCTGTAATGATGCCGATCTCCACCTTGTGCCAACTGGATGTCATAGCTCCTGAAGAGATCCTCATCCTGAAATTGCTGTAATAATCAGCGATGAGATCTCTGCATCTGCTGGGTACATGATGCTTTGTCAGAGTGAGCTGGACGAGCTTGTGTGGAATGGAGCCGAATGCATTTGCCAGGTCAAGCCACAGCACTGATAGGTTACCTTTGTTCTCTCTGGCCTCCCGAATAAGCTGTGTGACCACACCGGTATGTTCCAAACATCCTGAAATTCCTGAGATGCCACCTTTCTGGACGGATGTATCGATGTAGGAGTTCTTTGCCAGGTAGGTACACAGCCGCTTGGAAACAGCACTGAAGAAAACCTTTGCCTCAACACACAGCAGGGAGATGATGCGGAACTGGTCTAGCTGAGTGGAGTTTTCCTCCTTCGGGATCCATACCCCTTCAGCCATTCTCCATTGTTCAGGGATCCTTCCCCTTCTCCAGAAGACTCGCAGGATTGTCCACAGACGCAGCAGGAGTTTGGGACAGTTCTTGTACACTTTGTATGAAGTGCCACTCGGTCCTGGAGCAGAGCTCGCCCTTGCTCTGCGGACAACCTCCCTGACTTCCTTTAGCTGCAGCTCCGACATGTCGAACTGCTCTTCAGGTTCAGGGGGGTCTATGAGGATGTTGCATTCTCCCAGCTCCTGCTCTCTTGCGGGGTCGCTGTACGTCTGCTTCAGATGTTGGTTTATGATTTCCTGCGAGGAGACCAGCTTGCCACTCCGCTTCTGCCCCAGCAAATCCTTCGTGAACTTGAAGGGGTTAGCGATGAAAGCAGCACGCTTCCGTGCCCTCTCGCGTCGCCGCCTCCGGTGCCACTCTGCACGGCGGAGAACTCTAATCTTTTTCCGTAGGATGCACATTAGCTGGGCCAGGCCAGTGCGTTCCTCTTGTCCTGCCGCCTTGTACTGGGACTTCAGCGTTTTCATCTCCTGCCTGATGTTGTGGATCCTTACCGCTCTTTGATTCTTTGCGTATGTTGTTCCCAGGCTTTTCTTCTCCTCCTCGCCAAACCTTTCTGCTGCGAAGCTGACAATGACTGCTGTCATAGCTTGTAGCTTCCCGTCGGCGTGTCCCTTCGCCATAGCCTCCAGGATTTGGTCGACATCGTCGTCGAATTGCTTCCAGAGAGAGGTCATGCTAGCTGCAGGCCATTTGATCCGCCTCGTTTCAGACTTGATGCTCGAGGGATTAGTTTGCAACACGTGGAGGTTCTGGGCACTGTGGGGTGACTCCGGGCCTGGCACCTCCTGCGTCTCACCAGGTGTAACACCTGTGCGTTGTGTTGTTTCTGCTCCCAACGGGCACTTCATCCTCGCTCGGTGGATCTTCAAGCCATGGATGTTCTTGCAGACTTTGCCGCATGTACACGTTTTACTCAAAGTCGATTGTCCGTTGCCTGGGTCTGTAGCCGTTGTGTCCGTCCGACTGGGGTGCTCATCCTCCCCCCCTCTCGGGCACCCCTGGGGGTATTTTTCCATTGAGTTCATCGTAGCTTGGTTGGGTCCCTCCTCTCAGAGGATGCAGATTGGGTTGCTGACCCGTTCTGCCCCGGTTGCCGTCTCTCCGGGCTGTCACTGACTCTCCAGTCGTCACCACGCTCTTCATGGTTGTCATCCAGTCTTTCCTGGCTGTCACTGATCTCTCAGGGTATTCACTGTGTACATACATCTACTGATGCCTAGTCTGGACACATCATCAGTGATGTTCCTGGATTCACTGGACGTTTCGGGTCTTTCAACTATCAGACGCCCTCCTCCAGGTGACCCAGTCGGGGTTGATCAAGTCCCGGCTTGTGTCCAGACAGCTAGCTAGCTACCATGACTCCATGGATCTCCTCTTTTGAGCCACAGCCATCTTGAGGCTCTTTCTGCCGCTTCAGTGGTATTGCGGATGGCTCTCCTTTTCCTCTCTCCATCGATGCCTAAACTACAGTAGGCTCTGGCCAAGGAACGGGCTGCAAATCCTCTGCAACCAACCTCCACAGGGAAACACCTTGCTCTCCAACCAGCCAGCTGGCAGTCGCTGACCAGTCCTGCGTACTTGGAGAGCTTCCTCTCAAAGGCTTCTTCCAAGCGATCTTCCCACGGCACTGTCAGCTCCAGCAGCACTGCTTGTTTGGTGGACTCCGATACGAGGACAATGTCAGGTCGTAGGGTGGTAACTGCAATATGGCTGGGGAACTTCAGCTTTTTTTCAAGATCCACCAACAACTGCCAGTCTCTTGCAGATGTCAGGATGCCTGCAGATGATGTTCTGCTGGCCGCGGTAGGCTTGTCCCCAGCGCTGACAAAGGCGATGGTTTTATTGGAGGGGCGGAACTGTTTAGCCCATGCCAGCCCTGCGGTAATGGCTTCCGCGATAGTCTTAAGGACTTGATCATGCCTCCACCTGTACCGTCCATCTCCAAGTGCCCTTGTGCAGCCACTGAGGATGTGTTCCAGGGTTCCTCGCTTGGAGCACAGTGGGCACGCCGGTGTCTCTGCTATAATAATAATAATAATACATCACATTTGTAAGCGCCTTTCACAACACTCAAGGACACTGTACAGCCAAGACCAATAGTAAAACACAGATAAAATAATAAATAAAGAAAGAAAGATTTAAGGCGGGTAGGCAAGTCTGAATAGGTGGGTTTTGAGCTGGGTTTTGAATAAGGAAAGAGAGTCAATATTACGAATGTTGGGAGGAAGTGAGTTCTATGCCCCATGTGTGCAGATTTGACGGGCTTGGGAGCACATCATAAACTGCCTGGATGAGGAATTTAATGCGTTGAGGCTCTGCTTTCCAAAGCTCTGCCCAGGTCACTTTCCTCTCAACTGCGTTCTCCCATCTTGTCCAAGCACCCTGTTGTTTCATTCCCACAGCCTTGCAGGTTCTTGTGTCCTCCACTGCTGCTCTCACCTCGTCCTGGACAAGACGTCGCCCCAAACCTCTCTGAGAACTAATGATAAGAAACATTTAAAAACCACCACGCAAAACCAAATAAAAACTAACTCCTGTCAAACCTCGGTTTTAGTCCATAATCCGTTCCAGAAGGCTGTTCGAAAACCGAAACAACGCTCTTTTTCAAATAAAAATGTTTACTGACACATCTGCTCACAATGGAAATCAACACGAGGAAGCGTCACTTCTCCTGTAAGGAAGGCGAGAGGAGTCAAATGGTGCATTCAAGTGAGCTCAGTTTGTTCGAGAACCGAAATTTGTTCATCCGAGGCATAAAAACTCAAAATTTTGGGTTGAAAACGGAATTGGTCGAGAACCGAGACATTCAAAAACCAAGGCTTGACTATATAATGAAGAATTTTCAAATTCATTAAAACTCATCGAAAACTTCAGGATCCCAAAAACAAGGCACATAAAATACAATCAGCCTGATGAAGGTTGCTGAGATGGAGCGGGAGGGGGGGGGGTTATGTCACTGATCACTGTTCATCTCATCATCACACTTGTGATCCTTAATCTGAGACTTCCATGAGAATCTTTGGCCATAAACTAAACAGGGAAAAGTTTTCTCACCTGTGTGAGTTCTTGTGTGGTCAATTACGTATCTCTTCTGAAAGAATCTTTTGCCACAAACTGAACAGCACGTCGGCTTCACAGTGCAGAGGTACCGGGTTCGATTCCAGCTCCGGCCTCCCTGTGTGGAGTTTGCATGTTCTCCCCGGGCCTGCGTGGGTTTTCTCCGGGTACTCAGGTTTCCTCCCACATTCCAAAAATATGCATGGCAGGCTGATTGAACACTCTAAATTGTCCCTAGGTGTGAGTGTGAGCGTGGATGGTTGTTCGTCTATGTGTGCCCTGCGATTGGCTGGCAACCGATTCAGGGTTTCCCCCGCCTACTGCCCGGAGACAGCTGGGATAGGCTCCAGCACCCCCCGCGACCCTAGTGAGGATCAAGCGGTACGGAAGATGAATGAATGAATGAATGAATGAATGAACAGGCAAAAGGTTTCTCACCAGTGTGTGTTCTGCTGTGTGCATTTAAGGATCCCTTCTCAGAAAATCTTTGGCCACAAACTGAGCAGGAAAAAGGTTTCTCACAAGTGTGTATTCTTGTGTGGCTAATTAAGCTTCCCTTATGAGCGAATCTTTGGCCACAATCATAACAGGCAAAAGGTTTCTCACCAGTGTGGGTTCTTTTGTGAACTTTTAAGTGTCCCTTATGAGTAAATCTTTGGCCACAATCTGAGCATGAAAAAGGTTTCTCACCAGCCTGGGTTCTTTTGTGAATTTTTAAGTGTGCGCTATGAGAGAATCTTTGGCCACAATCTGAGCATGAAAAAGGTGTCTCACTGGTGTGGGTTCTTTTATGATCATTTAAGGGTCCCCTCTGAGAGAATCTTTGGCCACAATCAGGGCAGGCAAAAGGTTTCTCACCAGTATGGATTCTTGTGTGGTTTATTAAGTGTCTCTTCCAAGAGAATCTTTGGCCACAATCCGTGCAGGCAAAAGGTTTCTCACCTGTGTGTGTTCTTGTGTGAATTTGTAAGTGTCCCTTCCGTGAAAATTTACGGCCACAATCGGAACAGGTGAACAATTTCTCACCAGTGTGGGTTCTCACATGTGTTTTCAAAGCACTCTTAATAGCAAACGTTTTGCCACACCAAGAACATTTACAAGGTTTGTTGTCAGTGTGACATGTCAAATCACTATCGGACTCCTCATCCTCATCATCATTCTCATCATCGTCAATATTTGCTGATGTATTGTCACCATCTTTTGTGCAAGAGTACTCTGGCTCCTCTTCACTTTTAATGTCAGGGGCCTTCTGTTCTTCTTCCTCTTTAAAGTGTGCTGCTAGGCGCTCATGGAGCGCTGTGAGTTTCTTTAGCCAGTAGGTGTGGACCATGTCCGGGCCTGGTGCTGTCCAGTTCTTCATATCTGAGACTCTTTCCTGTATGTCTGCCACTGTTATGGTAACTGGGTTCTGTTCAGGGAGGTTGCTGTGCTCCTCTCTCAGGGTCACCAGCCATTGTGCACTGCTGTTATGTGCAACCTCCTTCTCCCATATGCCTTTCCAGTGCCTTTCAGTTTCCAGTCTTGGTGGGTCAGCTCTGTTGTTTGGACCCTGCCACTGAGCATACACTTTCGCAGGTTGTGTTGCGAACAGCCTGTTTATTCGTCTGGCCTCATTTTCTTTATATATATATATATATATATATATATATATATATATGTGCCCCTTGTGAGCAAAAGTGGATCGGAAATGGATGCATGTTTGGTTGTTGTTGTTGTCTTTTCTTTTTCCATGGCTGTTTTACCTGGGTGAAATGAAATTAACAGTTTGGTTTGTTGAGTTAACCATAAATTTGTGGTGATTTTGTTTTATTCCAAAGCAGTTATTTCCGCTTGAGTTCTTCAATTAAACGGTGTGGACACAACTGTTGCTTTTAAATCCAGTTTATTCATTTCACACAAATGTCAATAAAATTGCGTTCAACAATGTTGTACTGGGCGGCCCGGTAGTCCAGTGGTTAGCACGTCGGCTTCACAGTGCAGAGGTACTGGGTTCGATTCCAGCTCTGGCCTCCCTGTGTGGAGTTTGCATGTTCTCCCCGGGCCTGCGTGGGTTTTCTCCGGGTACTCCGGTTTCCTCCCACATTCCAAAAACATGCATGGCAGGCTGATTGAACACTCTAAATTGTCCCTAGGTGTGAGTGTGAGCGTGGATGGTTGTTCGTCTCTGTGTGCCCTGCGATTGGTTGGCAACCGATTCAGGGTGTCCCCCGCCTACTGCCCGGAGACAGCTGGGATAGGCTCCAGCACCCCCCGCGACCCTAGTGAGGATCAAGCGGTTAGGAAGATGAATGAATGAATGAATGAATGTTGTACTGATTAAATACGTATTATATGTATTATCTGCGATTGGCTGGCAACCGATTCAGGGTGTCCCCCGCCTACTGCCCGAAGACAGATGGGATAGGCTCCAGCACCCCCCGCGGCCCTAGTGAGGATAAAAGCGGTTCGGAAAATGAATGAATTATATGTATTGTTATATGTGTAATACGTATTATTATATGTCAATTGGTTGAATTCAAATCAAGATAATGACGAACCACAGTGCGGTGCTGCGACGCAGGGCGTTAATCTCCTCAGAGCAATGCACGACTTCCATTGTGCATGTGTGATGTCACTGCTTCAGAACGTCCCCGCCCCCTCAATGGCTTGCGTTCATGCAAACGGCAAGTGTAGACATGAGTCGGGCGCTTCTGTGTGCTGTTAAGGAGGTACGAATCACGAAGAATGGCCCGTAAACTCGTGTAATAATAAGACACGTTTAGATGATCAGTTCAGGCATATTTATTCTATTGCCAAAACAACTTGGCAGCACGGTGTAACACGAACCGTGGCCATGAGCATAGCGTCTGCTCGCTGAAATCGAAAAATTTGTTCATATGTACATCCGGCATGCCTCTCCACAACAAAAGCAACGAGCAAGAGCGCTACATATAACATAAATCGCCAACACCCCCACTCGCTATTTCCTCACTGGGCAAAACAACAAAATTGCAAAACACAACACATTCACAGTTCAACACTCTCCAAAGATCCGCATCGCAAATTCCCTCAACCCTTGTTTTGTCGCTGGTTTTGTTCTTTAAATATCTGAATACGTGTTTTGCTGTATTCCAAACCTCCACAGTTGGTTCACCAAAATGCTGAGATAGTTTGCTGACAACATAATTGATGTCAGGTCTTGTACATGTACAGTAGATAAGTATATTAAACTTCCCACTGCTTCCCTGTACTGTCTCGGCTGTTTTAGCGTTTCTGCATTTTCAGTGTATTCTAGTTTTGGTTAACAAGGGGTCTGTCTTGGTTTACAGTTTTGCATTTCAAACCTTTCTGAAATATTTTTCACATCTTTCCTGTGATATTTTAATTTGTCCATCTATTTGTTCAAAATCGATTCCTAGGAAATGTTTTAATGTCCCTAAGTCCTTCATTTTGAATCTCTGAGTGAGTACTTGTTTTACATCATCCATTACTTTTTCCCATTTTGCTGTCAGCATACAGGGAATAAACTGCCGTCACCACAACCTTTGTCAGCTCCTGTGATTTTGTTTCTGTGAAGATGTCACTGATGTCACTCATACATAGGCCGTTGTATTTGTCAATTAGTGATCACAAACTGTGAGCAAAGAACAAGGAAAGTTTTTGCTTTATTTTGGTGGTGGAGCATTTGTGACCCAAGTTTATTTTGTCGCCCAAGCGGCATGCTGCTAATACAGTGTACAGTGAAACTCCTCGACAACGAAATCATGGTTGCAGCAAGATATTTTTCACAACAGGGGTTTTTCACTGTAGCAAATTTGATCTCAGATGTAAGCACACCCACGCACACCCACACACACAAACGTATGTGTACACACACACACAAACGTATGTGTACTCTATTTTTATTCCAACAGTGCATACGTATGAGCACACACTTATTTGACACTTCATATTTTCAGTGTAGAAAGGAAAAAAGGGAAAGAAATTGCGAAATTTACGATCAGCATTCACTTTCACTTACATAAATTTATTGGATAATGTATTTTATTTTGCTTGCTCTGTCTTTCATTTTGATCACTTTTACCCTCTCTTCCAGCATCAGAGCTCTTCTTGTCTTAGCTGCTTGACAAGAAGCATCCAAACGTCCATTTTGTAGCCATTTTAGCAATGCAACGTCCATCCTCATCTGAATCTAACAACAACAAATACTTCCTGGCATGCAATGAACTTTTAAGCCAGCCACGGGATGGTTCGTAGTCCTCGATGGCCATAGTTAGCTCTCGAAGGCTAAAAACCTTACGCTAACTGGAGCGTTTCTCTCTCATGAGTGCTCTAGTTAGCCTAAGGTTTTTAGCCTTCGAGAGCTAACTATGGCCATCGAGGACTACGAACCGTCCCCGTGGCTGATTTTTGTATGATAACAAGTAAAGCATTCGAGGAAAAGTCCGTCGAGCCACGGGACGCTTAGTATCATAAAGTTGCTCCGTCTTGCTGGAACCAGAAATCTGAGCCAGAGGCATCATTGGACCAATCTTCATCGAAGAATCTGGCGCAGCAGTGACAGTGACCAAGGAGCAGGATGTGGAGGTCCTCAAAACTTTCAAGAATGAGCTCCAGACCATCTACCCGTCGCTCATGAGCAAGTTCTGGTTCCAGCAAGATGGAACAAGTTGTCACACCTCAAACCTGTCCCAAGATTGGCTGAAAGAGAACTTCGGAGGCCGAGTGATCAGTCTTAAGACTGATTTTGAGTGGGCACTCCATAGCCCGGACCTAAGACCCCCAGATTTTTTCTTTGGGGCTATCTTAAGGACAGAGTCTACGCAGGGAAACCCAGAACCATCACGTAACTCAAGAAAGCCATCAGGTAGGAGATGAGAGTCATTACCAATTCAGTCTGTCAGAACGTCATGGACAACTTCGTGCTCTGCCTCAAGAAATGCATGGAACTAAATGGAGGCCATATAGAACATATGCTGTAGAATGGAGAAAAAAAGCGAAACACCCTAGTGTTTTGATGTGATATTCTGAATATAATAAACTAGTTATGGCCAAAGTTTCATTTCATTCGGACAAAACACTAAGAAACGGGGCCTAATTAGAGTTGGGGCCCGTTTTTTGGGGGTCACCCTGTATTAACACCTTCTGTCCAGGGTGCAAATCTCTCTCTCTGGCATGTTTATCGTACCATACCTTTTGTTTTTTCTGACTCTCCTCCAAATGTGTCTTTGCCATGTCTCTGAAATTCTCCACCTTGTCCCTCATTTGAAGAATATAGGAGATGACACTGTGTGAGGTCGCCTCTCCAGCCACCCAGTTCTCCTTCAGCATGTTCAGCAGAGATGTGTTCCTTAGTGATGTGTCGTTCGCGAACGAGCCGGCTCATTGGGAGCCGGAAGGGGAGGGTTACACACACACGCACACGCACGCGCACGGGCTGCAATTTAGAGAAGGGGCAGGGGTTAGAGAAGAGACACACACAGCAGCACACTGAGCAGCACGCGAACAAGACAGACGAGACGAGAGAGCTAGTTAGTGGAAAAAAAAACAACACGGTGGAAAGCGGAAAGGTGAGAAAATGGATAGGAAACGCAGTGAAATATGGACTCATTTAAATTTAATTGATAGTTCAAAGGCAGCGTGTAGACTGTGCAAGGTTAAAATATCCCATAGATCAGGCTCCACAAATAACCTACACAGGCACATCAGAAAAGTCCACCCATCAGTACAATTTGAAGAGAAAAGACAAGCAAGGGAACCAGCTATTAATGAAGGTGCTAGTGTGTCTGCAACTGTTGCTGCTGCTGCAATGTCCCAACTGCCTAGATGTACAACCCAGAGCTCTATGAGCCACTTTATGCAAATAGCTATAAAACCAGCAAAACAGAACACAATTGACGAGGAACTGTAAATTTCCCCAGTGTGGGACAAATAAAGGATATCTTATATCTTATAAAATGATTGCAATGGATTTTCAGACATTTTGTGTTGGCTGTGTATTGTAGCAACATCTGTCCCCTCAGAGAGAATCTTCTCCTAAACAGGGCAAATATTAACAGAGAGGAGAAACAGGATCAACCCCTCAAAGCTGAGGCACTTGGTTTTTCTTCATGCCAATCTTCGCTAAAGACAAGCTTTAGCTGGATGCTGTTTTTTCTTTTTGTTATACAAATTTTAATTTATAATTTGTTGTGTGGTATTTAATGCTTACTTATGTTGTTTTAGTGTAAATAGTTAAAAGCTTATAAATATACACATTCAGAGATTGGAACTTTTTGATGAGCTTGTTTTGAGATGGGTCTTTGTACTTTGTTTTTATTTTTGTAGCACTCCATGTTGTACTCCATGTTGAGTATGTTCAGAAGAATATAAATAAAGCCATGTAAATAATACATATTTGATATAATGTCTATTTTTTGCATTAGTAATTCATTTTACACATAATATTACGTTATTTTTGGTATTAAATTTATTTTATCTTTTATTTGATGAAGATGATTTTCATTTTCATCTTAACCGTGAACTTCCCAGATATAAGCAGCACATCGACTGTTTCACCAGAGAAGGCAACATTCTAGATCACTGCTATACAACAATCAAAAATGCATACCGATCGGTCGCCCGTGCAGCATTGGGTCTTTCTGACCACAATTTAATCCACTTAATACCTACATACAGACAGAAACTCAAATGTGTTAAACCAGTTGTTAAGACTGTGAAAAAATGGACAGATGAAGCAAAGCTAGCTCTACAAGAATGCTTAGACTGCACTGATTGGGGCGTCTTTGAAACTTCAACGGGCACACTGGATGAATACACAGACACTGTAACATCATACATCAGTTTCTGTGAGGACATGTGTGTACCAACGAAGTCGTTCCGCTCCTTCAACAATAACAAGCCATGGTTTACTCCCAAACTCAGGCAACTCAGGAAAGAGAAAGAGGCCGCATTTAGAAGTGGAGATCGGGCACTGTACAAACATGCCCGAAACCAATTGACAAAGGAAATTAACATCGCAAAGAGAAGCTATGCAGAGAGGCTGAAAAACCAGTTCTCTGCTAACGACTCTGCATCTGTATGGAATGGCCTGAAAGCAATCACTAACTATAGAATGCCAATGCCAATGCCAATTCCCCCAAACAGTGAACAATAAGGGTCTTGCTAATGAACTAAACATGTTTTTCTGCCGATTTGAAAAGGACACCCCCATTTCCCACACACACCCACCTCTACCAGAAACCACTCTACCTACCCCCCCACCCTCTTTTTCTCCACTACAGATCCACGAACAGGACGTGAGACGGCTCTTCAAGCAGCAAAAGATCAAGAAAGCTCCGGGGCCCGACAAAGTGTCCCCCTCCTGCCTGAAAGTCTGCGCTGACCAGCTGGCTCTGGTCTTCACACAAATCTTCAACAGATCCCTGGAGCTGTGTGAGGTCCCATCCTGCTTCAAACAGTCTACCATCATCCCAGTTCCCAAGAAATCGGCAACATCGGAACTGAACGACTATAGGCCTGTCGCCCTGACGTCTGTGGTCATGAAGTCCTTTGAACGCCTTGTGCTGAACCACCTAAAGAACGTCACTGGACCCCTGCTGTACCCTCTCCAGTTTGCCTACCGGGCAAACAGGTCTGTGGAAGACGCAGTCAACATAGGTCTGCACTACATCCTCAAGCACCTCGACAGCACAGGGACCTACGCAAGGATTCTGTTTGTGGATTTCAGCTCTGCGTTCAACACCATCATCCCGGAACTCCTCACCCCCAAACTACTCCACCTCGGTGTGTCCCCTACGATCTGCCAGTGGATCCTCAGCTTCCTGACGGGACGGACACAACAGGTGAGACTTGGAGCAACAACATCATCAATACGCACTACCAGCACTGGAGCCCCACAGGGATGTGTCCTCTCGCCACTGCTCTTCTCTCTCTACACAAACGATTGCACCTCAACAGATCCAGCTGTCAAACTCATAAAGTTCGCAGACGACACCACGGTCATCGGTCTCATCAAAGACGGCGACGAGTCTGCGTACCGCCAACAAGTGGAGCAGCTGGAGCTGTGGTGCGGCCGACACAACCTCGGGCTGGACACGCTCAAGACTGTAGAGATGATCGTGGACTTCAGGAAACATTCTTCTCCTCAGTTGCCCCTCACACTATCCAACTGCCCTGTGTCAACCGTCGAGACCTTCAAGTTCCTGGGAATCACAGTCTCCCAGGACATGAAGTGGGAAGTCAACACCATCTCCATCCTAAAAAGGGCCCGGCAGCGGATGTACTTCCTGAGGCTGCTGAGGAAGCATGGCCTGCCACAGGAGGTGCTACGACAGTTCTACACGGCAGTCATCGAATCAATCCTGTGTTCTTCCATCACGGTTTGGTTTGGGGCCGCCACAAAAAAGGACAAAATCCGACTTCAACGGACAGTTAGGACGGCAGAAAAAATCGTTGGCACCGCCCTACCCACTCTTGAGGACTTGCACACTGCAAGAATCAAGACAAGGGCACGGAAAATCCTCCTGGATCCCCCGCAACCCTGCCCACCACCTTTTTCAGCCACTCCCCTCAGGCAGACGCTACAGATCCATGCGCACCAAATCCAGTAGACACTTAAACAGCTTCTTCCCTCTAGCCATTAACTCCTTAAACGGTCACTGACATAGTCACTCTTCTTGCACCACAAAATGGTACTACAAAACTACTGGTTACTCTAAAATGGTTCAATGATTTTGTTGTTTACGATGATACTAGTGCAGCGTGTTATACCGGAGACAAATTCCTTGTGTGTTCTACATACTTGGCCAATAAAGATGATTCTGATTCTGATTCTGATTAAGCAACAAAAAAAATGAGGAGCCATTTGGGAGCCGAAAGAGCCGGCTCTTTTTAGGGAGCCGAGCCAAAAGAGCCTGCTCTTTAAAAGGAGCCGGAATTCCCATCACTAGTGTTCCTTGAGTCGGTCCTTGGCCTCGAGGCCCGGCGGGCGGGCGGTCCTTGGCGTCCTCTGGGATGTCCTTGGTCTCTAGTCAAGTCCTTGGCCTTGGATTGCTTGTCTTCGGACACAATGAGGGATTAGAGCCTCGAATCCCTTGCATACGGACCGCAAAAATCGCGACGGAATTGAATAAATTCCATCGATGGACATCCATATTGATGGATTAACTCTGTCGCTTTAAGAGGGGCGGGCCTGCCACTGACAGGTGAAAGTTAGCGTACCGTCTAAAGAGCGGCATCACAGTTAGTTTCAATCACGGTTTGTTGCGTTCGCGATCGGCAGTTTAAATAGCGCGTAAGCCTTTCTGTAACAGTGGTGTCTTTTATTTAGTTATTTTTGCACAGTCGTCACAGTCGTCATGACCAAATCCTTTAACATTTGAAGACAGGTGTCACTCGCTGTGTGGTCTCTGATTTGTGCCAAACGCTGATTAGTGACGTTCAGGTAGTCCGCTTGATTAATGTCTTTAGCTTTGTCTTGCGCCCTCTGTAGCATGCACACAGACTGCCGATAATATAGCCTCATTGCCCATATTGACTGGAACTGTGGCTCTACTAAGTGGTCATGCATATCGACATGCATATCGCCGGTTTGTATGTTACCTTGAGGTTGTAGTTTTGCAATGTGAGAAGCATGCTCTGGAGACGCTTTGGAGCACACAGGAGAGGCTTGTTGAAGATGACGATGAGCGGCTTGTGATCTGTTCGATGTGGAAGACAACTACATTATTGGCCTTTTGACAACAGGTGTGCTGCTGTTTGGTGTTGGCAGCTTTCTGTTCTATCGCAAAATTCAACCGACAGGAGCGGCTTTATTGGAAGGGAAGAAGCTGCCGGTCATTCTGGATGGTTTGGCGCGAGTGTGCAACCCTCAGACTCAAGCGGTGACTGAGCTCAACCGCAATTTGATGCGGTTTTGGAGCGACTCCGTGCGATCGACAACACCATGGAGAAGTTGGAATCCGCACTGTGGAAAGAATTTTCGGATCCGACTGATCAGCGCCAGTGAGGAGATACAGACCAAGGACTCGGGGCTGTCTGAAATTGTTGGCGGCCGTCCCTCCAAAACAACGCTATCTGGCCTTTCCCCTTGATGGAAGTACGCATGGAATCTAGGGTCCCCACCATCACCCCCCTCCTTCTCGGCCATGGAGTGATAAGCCGGGACTGTTTCATGAGCAGACCTCGACGAAGCAGCTATGACCTGTACACGCAGACACATACACAACTGGACAATCACACGCGCATAATGACGTGTTGTAACTGTCATATGCTTATTTATGTGCTTCGGTCTTTTTTTTTTTTTTATTATCCTGGACTTAAATTATCCTCAGAAGAGGATAGTTCGAGCATGTTTTTTTTCCCTCTCCCTACCCAGTGTTTTCCTTTCTGAACTCTGACTGCAAATTTCCCCAATGCGGGACAAATAAAGGATATCTTAATCTTAATCTTAATCTTAAACAAGTCTGTCCAATAAATTGTGCAATGTTAAAGTTTCATATAAAAGTTTTTTAAATGCACGGTCGTTTGTAAGTGCCCAGCCGTGATCTGATGTTTCCTTGCTGCCTTGGTAAAACAACGTAACTGGGTAAATCCACTGTGGCTCCAAACACCAAATCGGTCCGTTGCAAGCAATAGACATTCACGGCAGTACAATTTGCAGCATTTTTCAGAGGCTGTGAGCCACTGGTACCGTTCATAATTGCTCGTCTGAAAATGACGGACAAACCCTTTTCCTTGCTGGGACAGGCTAGCTAGCGCATGAGTTGGGTGACATTTTCGCACAATATCCAGCTTTTCGCGGAAGGTCCGTTTTGAAAATTGTGTGGAACGTAGTTCCGCAACCAACCCCCTGAAGACTATGTCGTGACTTGTTCTGTCATGATCCATTTCTATCCTGATTTCCACACACGAGCTACAGGTGTCGAAAATTATCTTACAGAAATAAAGTCAAGTCAAGTCAAGTCAACAGTATTTATAGAGCACTTTCAAACAGCCATTGCTGCATACAAAGTGCTGTACATAGAGCAATTTAACGTGCACAATAAACAGTAAGACAAATCGGTAATAAAGGCGGTAGAAAGCACCAAACAGTAAAACCAAGAACAAATCTAAGTCATGCTGAGTCGAATGCCAAAGAATACAAGTGAGTTTTGAGGAGGGTTTTGAAGATGGGCAACGAGGAGGCTTGCCAAATGTTCAGTGGGAGGTCATTCCAGAGAGAGGGACCAGCAACAGAAAAGGCTCAATCCCCTCTGAGCCTCAGTTTAGTCCTTGGTACTTCTAATAATGTCTGGCCCACAGACCTGAGGCGCCGGGTAGGTGTGTAGGGGCGGATGAGCTCAGAGAGGTAAGGTGGCGCGAGATTATTCAGAGATTTGAAAACAAAGAGCACGATCAAACAAACAAAGAGGAGGATCTTGAAAATAACTCTAAAATGAATGGGGAGCCAGTGAAGGGATGCCAGAGTAGGAGTTATGTGCTCCCTCTTACGAGTACCAGTCAAGAGGCGAGCAGCGGCATTATGGACCAGCTGAAGGCGCTTAATGGAGGACTGGCTGACTCAAAAGTAAAGGGCATTGCAGTAATCGAGCCGGGATGTGACAAAGGCATGAATTACTGTCTCAAAGTGTTCATGTGAGAGGACAGGTTTTATTTTGCTCAGCTGTCTAAGGTGAAAGAAGCTGGATTTAACAACGGCACCAATTTGCCGTTGAAATCACTATCCAGTTTAAGGCCCAAGTTTGAGACGGTTGACCTAAGATAAGGAGACAAGGGGCCCAAGTCTACAGGATGGAATGTACAAGGGCCACTGGGACCAAACAATATCACCTCTGTCTTCTTTTCATTGAATTTCAAAAAAAAATTAAATAAATAAATAATAATGAAACAAAAAACAAGAAAAGTAGCCCCAAAAATGAATGAAAATCAGAAATTGCTTTTGAATTCTGGTTTAAATAATAATCATGCCTCTACCACGACGCCTGGAGTCGGAAAGACTCAAATCTACAAGACTGAAAAACACAGAAGCGATTCTTATTCAGTCCGATTCTGGCAATTTCAATGCTCAGAGTGAATTGCTTGTGGCTCGAGTAAATGTACATTTCCTACAATGGTTTTATTGTTATCATGTTAAAAACTTTCCCCAAACTGGACCGCTAATAAGAGTCGGAGAGCAGTCAAATGTGTAGAGCGTGAACAACAGGGGGCTCAGTAAACATCCTTGAGGACAACCGGTGCTGAGTGTGATGGTGGAGGAGAATGTTACATTTTTACTGGTATACAAAGACATTGTGGTACCTTCTTTATTTTCTATTTCTATTTCTAACTTTTGGCCCGGCCCTCCGCAATATTTTCTGCTTCTCATTGCCCCCCCCCCCCCCCCCCCCCCGGGAAAATAATTGCCCACCCCTGCTCTTGAGGAACTGGATCTACGAATCTACCCCTGCCTTAGACCTGGTCTTCTTGGTGGTTTTCATTCTGACTCGGTGAACTTATCGTTGCCTTACCGCCAAGAAATTATTTTCCAACATTATTTTAAATCCAAACCGCTGGCGGTTTGTAGCTTTTATTTTGAAGGTGGTCAACGGGGCTCGATGTCGGTGTCCGTCATGCAGTGTATGTGTGTTGGTGGCTTGACAGCAGTACGGAACTGGGGCGCGTTGAGGATAGACAACCCTTGGCGAAATTCTCATGAATTTGTCTTCAACGTGCTCAAACCTCCACCCGGGGCGTCCACAATCATATCGCTGGACTAAAACATCTTTCGTTGAAGCTTCGTGTCCGATTAAAGTCGTCTCGGTGGACATTGGTGTTTCTCGGCCTCGTTTAGCTTCGTTTAGCTTGCTAGTCGCGAACAAAGAGGCCCTCGTGCTCAACACATCGCTGCACGGAAATGATAAGCGTAAAGAGTTGTTGCAATGTTCGCACCATATGCACAAGAAGAACATTAGAATACGAGGAGGAACTTTGTAAAGAAAAAGAGGACCACAAGGGACACCGTCAATTGCTGGACGCCATTTGCAGGATGCGGCCAAGAATTGTTCTTCACAGATTAGGTAGGGTCACGCTGTTCGTCTCACTTGTTTCGTACTCTTTCTTTTACGCAGTGTGTGTGTGTGTGTGTGTGTACGTACTAGAGCTGTCAAACGATTAAAATATTTAATTAAAAATGCAACTGTCATAATTAACTCAAATGTACTAAAAAATTAATCGTGATTACTCACACATTTTTTATCGTTTCTGAATTTCCTTTTACATTTTTTGTCCTATTTCCCCCCATTTTAATGCTCTCATTAACATGGAATCATGAATCAGTTTTCTATGTGCCAAATGCAAATATTTAGTGAAATACAATTTTGATTTTCAATTTTATATGAACATTTTTCACTTGGAGCAGTTATTCACACATAATCTCTCATACAATATTACTGTCCATCAACAACAGTGAAAACTATTTTGTCACACAACAGCTGCTTTAACAGCTTTTTTTTAATAAAATCAAAACAGAGCAATATAACATTATAAAGTGCACATCTAAGGTAAACTAGTACTCAGCCTATAGTAGATTTAAACCATGGTTGCATACTTTGTTTTCTCAAGTTTACTTTGAACACAGCAGTCTGTTTCTGCATGTTTGTTGAAGAATAACGAGACACCGGACACCAGTGTTCATTATGTGCCGCTGTATTCAAAACTGCCCGCCGTACAAAAAAGCGCACACACTTCTCCCGTGCTGCTGGGGCAAACCATTCTGAAAGGGGGGGGGTCACTCCCCCTAACACAGTCAGGCTATGTTGATTGTGTTAGTCCTTCTTATGCGGAAGTCTCTCTACAGTTTTTGTGTTGACCTCATTTCGAATGACAACAATGGAGACATTTTATTTTCGCTAGGTCGCTACCACTGTCAGACAAACACAGAGAAGCTCCACCCGCTCTATTTATATCAACGCAGAACACTAACCTTCCACACAAAATGGTTCCAAACAAGTAACATCCGCTTGTGACGTGTGCCGCGTTAATTTTGCGAGAAAAAATTTAATCCCGTTAAAATTGATTTAAATTAATGCCAATAAAAATGCGCTAAACTGACAGCTCTAGTGTATACATATCAAGTTCAAGTTTCTTGTCAAATTCATCCATCCATTTTCCAATCCACTTCATCCTCCCAAGGGTCACGGAGGTAAGGGGGTGGGGGTGGGGTGCTGGAGCCGTTCCCAGCTGTCTTCGGGCAGTAGACGGGGGACACCCTGAACTGGTTGCCAGCCAATCACAGGGCACACATAGATGAATGCTCACCGTCACACCTCGGGACAATTTAGAGCAGCGGTTGGGAACCTTTTTGACCGAAACAGCCATGGAAGCAAAATATTTGGAAATGTATTTCAGTGAGAGCTATACAATATAGTGTATTTTTCAAATGAATAACTAGTTTTAAAATAGAAGTCAAGAATCATGACTGTTATTGTGGATTACATTTGACAATTCGAAATTTTAGTTCAGACTTTAGCAAGCATCATGTCATTTGAAATGCTTGATTTGCTTTCGCGGGCCACATAAAATGATTTGGCTTGCCAGATCTGGCCCCTGGGCCTTGACATTGACATATGTGCTCTAATGTAAGGGAATATTGATTTTGAGTGTGAGAGTAGATTGACTTTTTCTTTTCAGATTATGAAATGCAAAATGAACAATCGATGACAATTTTCATAAAAATCAAGTTAAAACTCACAAAAACCAAGGGGTGGGACTCGCTTAGTTTTTTTTAACTTCTTACTTCCTCTGAACATGTAAATTGTGTTGAATACACTATTTGCAAAAAAAAAAATCATTATTTTTTAAACTTCTCTTGACTTGCTGCCAAATTTCTGTTGTCCGTTTCTATGTTTAATAAACAAACAACCCAAAGAAGACCCTTGTGAGGAAAAGCGGATCAGAAAATGGATGGATGGATGTCCCGTGCCTCAATCACAATGTTTGTGATGCATGCTTGTCTAATTTTTTTTCTTCGTGTAAAAGACAAGTCCAACCTGAAATGAGCATAACTCACTGTACAGGGTGGGCTCAATTTTGGACAGTTTCCTTCAACTGTGTGTGTGTGTGTGTGTGTGTGTGTGTGTGTGTGTGTGTGTGTGTGTGTGTGTGTGTGTTTTTGCACGGAGGATATGATGTGGCTCTTTGCAGTAACTCATTTTTAAAAATTGTCTCTTCGTCTCTGACTGGTTGGCCACACCTGATGTATACAATGCAGAGGCGATTGCTCTCAGACTGCAAGGGAAGCTCGCCTTCCCCTAAAATGTCGAAAAGTAAGTGACCAAATATGTGTGTACGTACAATTGTGTGGACATGCGCAAAACCGCGCCCAACTTTTGTTCGGAATCAGTTTCTTATTACTGGTTACGACGCGACTCTCTTCTCATTCATTCCCGCACCTTCACTGTGCTTGAAAGTGTGTGGACGCTGAGTGTCTCCAGCGTGGACGCTGGGTGTCTCGAGAGTTCAGTGTAGGTTGTCCCAATGCATTGAAACGAGACGAGTCATTGGATAAATGCTGGTTTTGTCCCGCCCGTTGGACGCTCAGTGTCTCTGGGAGTCTATGGACAGTGGGCGGAAGCTCAGCTTTTCTGCATGATGATTGGATGATCTGTCTGAGGCTGAATCTCTTTTTGACCGACAGCGAAATGAGCTAATCACCGATCTTATGGTAAAGGCATTTCAATTTTTTTTTAAAAGGAACAGCGTAGAAGTCACGTACAAATGAACGGGCACATTTTATGATATAGGCCGAAAATAAGCTTCCCCTCCTTGACAGACCAGCATCCGCATCTGATACGATGAAACCAAAGACCCAAAATTTACAAAGGCAAGTTTGGCAAGCTGTCCAGCGACGAGTTGCGGAGACTGTTCACATTGGTCAGTCCCTTAGCCAATCAGGATGCAGAACACAATTCACTGTTTTAAAAAAAGCATTTAAAAACTGCACAAAAAAAATCAGTGAAACAGCGAAGCCGCGGAAGGTGAACCACATTCTTGCGAGGGATTACTGTACCTGTGTACGGAAAAACGTCTCTTGGCCATTTATGTAAAAGACGCGCAAAAGGGTTGTTCTTGGATAGCGTTGTTCAGCACAGTCGTCAATCAAGGACTCCCTTTTGATTTAGCAGCCAGTTGCCCGCGACACGATTTTGGTGACTGATTCACCATTCCAGGAAGGACCGCGCCAGGCGAAGATGCCGACAACAGATAAACTACCTGCGTGATCATGCTAAAAGTACTTAATATTTTATACCGGAATTCCACGCAAACTTCTCCTAGCTATAGCTTCAGCACGCTTGCTAACACAAAAGAGTGAAAAACAGTCACGGGCAATGTCAGAATACACAAAAACGTTCTTGCTCCATGCGTTTGAGGAAATCCGGTCCACAGCGATTTTGTCAAAAGCTCAGCAACTCCGGTGTGAGTGCCATTACAGGGGTGTTCACATGGCAAGATCTGGTCCGGTAGAGCGTTCACACGTGCAAATTAGCTCTGGCGTAGCCCTGGAAAACAGCTTACACCGGAGCAAATTTGATCCACCTCAGGGAGGTGGTTTAAAAATTTGCTCCAGAGCAAATGCTCGTGAAGAGTTGATTATGTATGGCGAGAATGTATTGCTTTCGTGCTCTGTCGGACTTCCGTCATGTGTTGGTTTAATAAAGACACAAGACTTGGCTGGTAACGGCAGCAAGCACCTCTTGGGTTCTACCATCTCAACTAGAACGGGGCAGTGGGGGGAATAGTCCCCAAACGTCATCTTTCCTTTTGTAGGAGACTGGACTGTCTCGGAGTTGTTTGTGTAGTTTGTTCCTTTATTGTGTGTTCACAACCCCCGCCCGCCATATAATTTATTTTGTGGTTTCCTCTCTTGATTTTCTGTTTGGCGCATTACATATTTGCTTTTCTGGGTGTCATTGAAGTCATCGTTGATTTACGTTTTCGGGGGCGGTCACTCTCGAGCAGAAGGCACGGAGACCAAGAAGGAGAAGTACGTGCCTGTACAGTTGTCGCTGGAGTTGTGTAAAAGTTTTAAAAAGAACCAACACAACAGTTCATTTGTTTTCTGTCGTTTTGCTCAGCTGCAGAAACTGCCGTGTGAACGCAAGTGGGGCTGTACAGACGCTGTGCCAGTGCTGACACGCTCAGCGGCTTTGTACGTGTGAACACTCCACAAAATTTGCTATGGTGTAAAATATATCGCAACAAAATACATCGGTGCAGCGCCGGAGCAAATGTGTGCCGTGTGAACACCCCTTATGTTCGGAAGCACCTCTGCGTAATGCGGTCAGGCCAGCCTCCAGTCGCAAAATTAAGGTCCAGCCAGGCGCCACAGCGATTGTTAATACTTTGCATTCTGCATTACGGTAATGTGCATCAGTTGGTTTGGATTTACTATAATGTAACAAAATAATTTCTTGCTGGTCAAGCAACGATGAGTTAACCCAGGGAGAATGAAAAATCGTCCTGAATCGCACCAAGAAGCCTTCCGAAGTTGAGATAACAAATAAGTTCAATATTAACTTTCCTTCGAGAACCTGATTAAAAAAAATCATTAAAAAAAAACAATTTTAGTAATCCCGCAAACAGACCAATTCTAGGGTATACTTGGCAACCCCTAGTGTCCGACCACAGAACTTTCATTCAGATCTAATGTCACATTTCAAAATAAAAGGCCTCGGATAGCAGCAATTTTGACCTTTTCACCCGATTAAAAAATAAAAAAATAATTTTCGTTATCCCGCAACCAAACCAGGTCTAACTAAGGCACAATGGGATACCCCAGGTATCTCATAAGACTACCGTATTTTCACGACCATTCGGCGCACTGTATTGTTGGGCGCTGTTTTCCAGTGGTAAAATATACGGCATGCATGCGCGCACGCTAAAAACACGTTAGCTTGAACCATACGGTAGCATGCCAAGACATACGGATACACGCTAAAAACACGTTTTTAAAAGGCAATGGAAGCAAAACTGAGTTCGGTTGTATTTTATTTTGCCATCATACAATGTACTCATGTTTTTCGATCATTCATCACCCAGAAATCCATCAAAGTCCTCATCTTCTGTATCAGAATTGAACAATTGTGCAAGTACCGGTAATCCATCAAAAACGCCGGGTTCCCTCTCGTTGTCAGAGTCACTGTCATTGCCATGTGGCTCCACAGAAATGATGCCGGCTTTGCGCTGCCTCTCACTCTCTGTAAAGTTGTGTTTGCCATCGATCATCCATTGTTCCCATGCCGCTCGCAACATTACTTTGAACGCCCAGTCGCAACTTTACTTTGAACGCCCAGTTGATGCCGATGTCCAGAGGTTGGAGTTCTTTAGTCAAGCCTACGGGAATGACGGTAAGCTCAGAGTTCATTTGCTTGACTTGGTTTTTCACCGGTGCTGTGAGAATGGCACGCATGCCAAAAGCATAACCGATGGCTTGAAGTTTGAACTGAGCTTCGTAGGCGTGTCTCTTTGTAGAATTTATTTTCGGGGGTTCTTAGAAACCAAAACCAAAGTTGTTTTGCAATAATGCACATAGCCACACTTTATACAGGTGTTGGTACCTGCTAGGGGCGTACTTTTAGTGTCCACTTACACGCCCACACTTCTTCCCTGCATGCCTGTCCTCACTCACATCCGCCTTTTCTCTCTCTCTCCATATATGTATATATACACGCCCACCCTTCACTGATTGGCCGACTTCTTTGCCACATGCCTGTCTACACTCACTTCCGCCTTTTCTCTATATAAACAGCGTGTCAGCTGTCAGTTAGGTTTTGGACCTCAGTGCATACACAAGACGCATTATAAGACGTCCTGTCCATTTTGGAGACAATTTAAGACTTTTAATGGCGCCTTATAGTTGTGAAAATACGGTACTTTGGTTTTTATTTTTCTGTCCCGTTGCAAGATACCAAAAACTGATTTTGTGAGATAACAACAACTGGTTTCGGTCTAGTGTGCCTGAGACCTTGTGTGGTTTTGGGATATCTAAAATTCATTTTGAATCATTTTTTCAGGAAAAAATGTCCAAATGTCAGATTTTAGAGCAGTCGTTCTTAACCTGGGTTTGATCAAACTCAAGGGGTTCGGTGAAGCGGTCTCAGGGGTTCGACAGAGCCTCTGCCACGGAGGTTAAGTCACACCCAACTCAACGTGTCACTTAGTTATGACACACCCACTTGGCCATCACTGGCCAACCCTTTTCTTCTTTGGAAAATGACGAATGATACATTTTATTACTGCTATATGTTCAATGAACACCAAAATATTTAATGCTATATTCCTAATTTAGGATTCGGGCCAAATTTGACCCTTTGGGATTTAAGGGTAGCATTTATAGGGGCCAAATTTGGGGTTCTCCAGAGTTTAAGATAAGACAAGAAAACCTTTATTTGTCTCACAATGGAAAAATTTAGTGCACAATTCAAAAAACTTATTCTGATGTATTGACATTTTATGTAGATGTTTTTCTCTTTTTAATAAATGTGTCTTTTATGTCTTGAAGTTGTAAAAAAAAAATATATATATATATATATATATATATATATATATATATTTTTTCCACCAATGAAGGGTTTGGTGAATGTGCATATGAACTGGTTGGGTTCTGTACCTCTAACATAGTTAAGAACCAAAGGGAAAATCAAATCTCTATGACAGTAGTCTGGTTGGATACCTGGGGTGGCCCAGTGTGCCTTCGACTTGACCTGGTTCCGGGATAACCAGTGTTGTGTCCAAGGACCGGCAACACAAGGCCAAGGACTTGCCTCCGAGGCCAAGGCCAAGGACTTGGAAAATTCTCCAAGGCAAGGCCAAGCCAAGGACTTGAGAAACTTTCCGAGGCCAAGGCCAAGGACCAAGGATTTGCCTCCGGGGCCAAGGCCAAGGACTGATTTTGAAATTGTGGCCTAGCCAAGGACATGTATAAAACAATGCTATCATACCACTTGGCAGGTCCTCATGATTTGCAACACCCCTCCATCATAACCCTTTGCACTCCCTAACGCTTGAATGAAGTGTTTTTATTCAAAGAGTAGAACAGTCGAGGTACGTGTTATTTATACTGAGAAAAAAAATATATGATATACATTTATGAATTGTTTTAGTGCAGTAGTTTCTTAATATGAAGTAAATCAACACTCAACAGGCATGTTGAGAAATGACTTTGCATAGAAGTCAATCATTGACTGCAGAAAAAGCGTGAATCTCTCGGTGATAATTTTACAGTTTACCAGCAGCGAGTCCCACGGACTCGCTGATCAGAAAAGTATGAGTCCTATTATGCATTGAGAGATTCCCAAATTTCAAATTCTGAAAGGGTCTACTTATTCAATTGCATTTGATAATAACACAAACGACAACATATACCGGTTGTAACTGGCGCCAAGACTGAGTTGTTGGTTGCCATGACAACAAAAATGCAATTTATTTTAGGCTTGTTGTTTTGCAAAAGTATTTCATATTTCTATGTGAACTTTCATATTTGTTTTTTCTTTAAATCCTCCGAATATGTTATTTGGAATGTTTTGTTAAAAATCACTTCCGGGTCAAGTGCGAGGAATGAGCGAAAGATCGAGAAGACAACTGGAGATAGAGAAAGAGAGTCAGAGACAGAACTACGATACCGTGTGATCTACGTGATTTACTGTAATTTGATCTACTTTCGGTTTACCAAGGTGCACACGGTATGTCATTTTGTGTTATTGATTTAATGTCCTGTTCAAGATATTGTAATTTTGATTGTTGTTCGAAATGTGTTTTAGTTTTCACGGTATTCCACGATTAAACGTTTTGGACATCAGTACGAGGCGTCATCCTTGACCGGGGTAGATACAGTGAAAACGTGTCTTCATCCATCCTTCTGGAGGCTACGGCGCGCAGGTGCTTACCCCCCATGGCAAGCTATCGGCTTCGGCGCACATCACGTAGCAAGCTACGAGCTACATCGAGCGTCGTCGCACTCGACCCGCGTGCCACGCAGCTATCCACGAGCTACTTCGAACGTCGTTGCACTCAACCCGCAGCAAGCTACAGGCCTCGGCATGCATCGTTGCTCCTCAACCGGCAGTAAGGCAAGATTTCAACACGCGACGTTGCTTCTCATCCTGTAGCAGCTAAAGGTTTCGGTGGACATTAACCAGAGTTGGCAAAGGCGTATACAGCTTCCAGTAGCTCACAAAGTAGATGGATAGAACATAGGCGAAGATTATCATAAATGAGAACTAATGGATGTGAGTTCTTGAATGTGTGAAAATATCTGTTGAATGTTTGACAAGCGCATCATTATTATTGCTCTGTAAAACTCAGGTTCTGAAGTTTGAAAGCTACAAAAATGTCTCAAAATAGCGACAGTCAGAGTGATGAGATGCAAGAGCATGAAAATGTGGAAAAGGAGGCTGAGGGAAAAGCTAGAAAATCCTCTCGTTTAAGACATTTGACACCTAAAATGCAGTAACTAAAAGAGAAAGAGTTCATTCAAAAGGAAGGCAAGTTGAATGTAACTTAGGAGAAATGGAAAAGTCATGTTAGAGAAACCCGAAGAAAGTTAAAACAATGGTGCCCTGAGCAAGGCATGTACGACATGATGGATGAAGTTGAGAAGCTTGAGGGTGAGATAAAAGAAATATACGACAGTGTCCGAAGTTAGACAACACCAAGTCAAGAATTACGGCGAAAAGTTGATGCATGTTTAGCGGCAACAGCAGACTTACTGCAAGTAATGAGAATCCATCTAACAGAAGATGAAGATGATTTTGATGCTGTGGCAGAAAACGCAAAATTACACATGCTGCTAGATAATGAATATGCTAGGTCCATATATGGTTCCACCGCCTCCATAGTTACAGCACCCAGTGCCAAGCCTTCCGGGCACCCGTCCGAATCACCAAGCATTTCGGTTAAGCAGGCCGAAATGGCTGCTCTTCTGGCTGCGAAGGAAGCTGAGATTAACATGGAAGAGGCTATTGAAGCTCAACATCAGCAGTTGAAAAAAACTTGAAAATCAGAGAGATATGGAAGTAATTAAGGCACAATTATGTGTATATGAGGAAGATGAAATTAAGGAAAGGAATGGGACAAGCAGCCCCATACACACCAAAGAGAATGTTGCATTTCCTTCTCACCATGCCCCATGTCACGAACAGCAAACTGCACAAAATGAGACAACCTTGGTTCAGACATTACAGGACTCATTAGCACTCAATCGCCTTCCAAACCCAGAGCCTACAGTATTCTCAGGTGATCCTCTGAACTTTATAGAGTGGAGTACGAGCTTCAAAGCTCTGATAGAGGCGATGCTCAAACCCTGCAGATAGGTTGTTTTATTTACAAAGGTACATAGCAGGGGAGGCAAAATCTTCTCTTGAAGGCAGTTTTTATAGAAGAGATGAAGAAGCGTATCAGCAAGCATGGGATCGACTCAACACCAGAT
This sequence comes from Hippocampus zosterae, assembly GCF_025434085.1. Classification (NCBI taxonomy): domain Eukaryota; kingdom Metazoa; phylum Chordata; class Actinopteri; order Syngnathiformes; family Syngnathidae; genus Hippocampus; species Hippocampus zosterae. Next base: position 2,823,310 of record NC_067468.1, read on the forward strand.
ATGGTAATTCTTTCATTGTGCAGAGAGCTTTCAGAGAAAAACTCAACGGATGGCCAAAGATTGGTGGGAAGGAATATTTCAAATTGAGAGAATTCAGGGATTTCCTCCAAACTTGTAGCAATGCTATGCCTTACATAAATGAAACTACCAGATTGGGTGACATCCAGGTGGAACTGTCATGTCACAGAGCAGCTAGATGAGGGTAAAGACTATCCAAGTTTCCATAACTTTGCGACATTTATATCTAAAGAGGCACGCATAGCTTGCAATCCAGTGTCGTCTCTGTATGCATTAAGACAATCTACTGAGATGACAGTAAAGGGAGGTAGGCACTCAAAAGCAAACACATTTGCTACAAAGATGAGGATCCCAGAACCTCAAACCTCTACAGACGATCAAGACCCCAATGAAAACCATTTACGAGATGCCGAAAATCCAGGCATATGTATATGCTGTGGAGAAGAACACTCTCTACATAAATGTAAGAAGCTTGTGAAAATGTCTTCAGAGGAAAAGAGAAAATACATCTATGAAAATAAGCTATGATTTGCATGCCTGAGAAGGGGTTACAATTCTAAGGCATGTAGAAGTAGGACCATGTGTGGAGTATGCCGAAAGAGTCATCCAACCGCATTACATGAAGATCGTTCTCCAACGGAGACAGCCTCAATACAGAACACCACTGAAGAAATCACATCCTCACTATCTTGTTGTGTCAAGGGAAGTGATGTTGTGAGTACATCAATGATTGTGCCCGTCTGGATCCCAGCACCTAACGCACCTGAGACAGAGGCCCTAGCTTATGCGCTTTTGGACACACAAAGTAGCCACACGTTTGATGTTCAAGAATTGTGCGCAAAGCTTAAGGTAGACATGGACCCAGTTAAACTGAAACTCTCCACGATGATGGGAAAGGACTCGGTGATAAAAAGCGAAATAGTTTGTGGACTTAAAAGTAAGAAGATTTTCCTCAAATATTTCCATTGACCTAACTCCGGCCTACACAAGAGACTTCATTCCTCTTGACCGGACACATATTCCTACCCGCAAAACAGCCACTTCATGGAAACATCTTGTTAACATAACTCAAGAGATACCCCTACCAAAGGATTGTGGCGTTGGATTATTGATTGGCTATGACTGCTCCCGAGCCTTGATTCCAAGAGAGGTCATTACTGGAGGTGACTACGAGCCTTACGCTGTCAAAACCGATCTCGGCTGGAGTATTGTGGGAGGAGTAGCACAATGCGTAAACGCAGGCGATGTGACTGAACTTTGTCTTCGAGTATCTGTCAAAGAGTTACCACCCGTAACACCATCAGTCGTCATTAAAGCCCTTGAGTCTGATTTTGCAGACACAAAAGCAGGTGAAAAAAGCATATCTCAAGATGACATTCTCTTTCTGCAAATATTAAAACGAGGCTTCCAACAAAATGAACACGGCCACCTCGAAATGCCACTTCCTTTCAAAGCACGACCTCACCTCCCAAACAATAAGGTGCTGGCTTTGGCACGACTGAAACAACTGAAAAGGAAGTTAGACAGAGATCACAAGTTAAAAGGTGACTATCTAAAGTTTATGGAGGGCATCATTAAAGATGGTGATGCAGAGAAAGTAGACAGCCAACCAGAACTTGGCAATCTTTGGTATATCCCTCATCAAGGTGTGTACCACCCCCGGAAACCGAACAATATCCGCGTGGTCTTTGACTGTTCTGCAAAGTACAAAGGCACCTCACTGAATGACCATCTGTTAACAGGACCTGACCTTACAAATGGCCTCAGAGCTGTACTATGTCGTTTCAGGAAACGCCCTGTTGCAATTATGTGTGATGTAGAAAAAATGTTTCACAGGTTTCATGTTAGAAAGGAGGACTCAAATTGGCTCACCGGTCCAAGGTTTTTATGGGAGAGAGATATAGCCATAAACGAGGTGACACCTGAGCTACTGGTGGGAGATCTGGAGGTATGGATTGTACAAGTGTTAAAGACAGAGGCTGTAAGGCAATTTGACATTCAAGAGCTTCTGTCACGGATTTCAAAATGGGCAACAGCAGTTAATGTCATTGCTCACATCCAACTGCTAGCCAAGAGCATCAAAACCACAAAACCTGTAAATGTAGAAGAAAAAAGGCAAGCTACACTGACCCTTGTTAAACTGACACAAAAGGATGTCTTCCAAAAGGAGATGAACATGCTTAGCGAGAAATCAGGAAAACTGCATTGCAACCATCAACTTTATCATCTTGACCCGTTCCTTCAAGACGGCATATTGAGAGTAGGAGGAAGACTAAGAAAAGCAGCTGTGTCGCTTGAATTAAAACACCCAGTAATACTCCCTAAAGACGCTGCTCTCACAAACCTCATCATTAGTCATTATCACCACAAAATACAACATCAAGGCAAAAGGACAAACTCTCAATGAGTTACGAAGTAATGGATTTTGGATTGTTGGTGGAAGTAAAGCTGTAGCTCAAAACATCAGACGGTGTGTACAATGTAGAAGAATTCGCGCACCACCAGAGGAACAGCGGATGGCAGACTTTTACCCAGTGACCGTGTTGATGCAACACCACCATTCGCTTACTGTGGTATGGACTGCTTCGGCCCCTTCCACACCAAACAGGGAAGGAAGGAGCAAAAAAGGTATGGCCTGCTCTTCACGTGTCTGTGCTCCAGGGCAGTGGATATTGAAATGTTTGAAGATATGACAACCGATGCCTTCATCAATGCCTTGAGATTCTTTGTAGCTATCCGTGGAGCCGTTAGACATATAAGATCTGATCAAGGCAATAACTTTGTGGGAGCAAGAAATGAGATGGCAAAGGCGCTAAAAGAATTAAATCAAGAAAGATTAGCCTCCTACCTTGCAGACAAACAATGTGATTTTCAGATGAACACGCCACACTCAAGTCACACTGGCGGAGTATGGGAACGTCAAATCAGGACAGTGAGAAGTGTACTGAGCACTGTCTTGGCCCAAAGCGCGCTGGAAGGTTAAATGACTCTTCCCTAAGGACTTTCTTTTATGAAGCTATGTCTATTGTAAACAACCGGCCCTAAACTTTTGACAACAAAAGTGATCCCACAAGTTTGGAACCTCTCACGCCAAATCATTTGATTGCAATGAAGTCTTCTGTACCACTTCCCCCACCTGGCAAGTTTATCCAGTACGATCTCTACGCCAAAAAAAGGTGGACAAGGATTCAATATCTTTCCGAACAATTCTGGCACAGGTGGAGGAAGGAATACCTTGCAAACCTTACCCTGAGGCAACGATGGCTTACACCAAGGCGCAACATGGTAGTTGGTGATGTTGTGATCATCAAAGAGGATGATGTCCCTCGCAACGAATGGAAACTTGCTAAGGTTATTGAAGCAAATCAATACAGATAGGAGCACGAAAGTTAGGAAGAAAGGGAGAGCGCCTCAATAAGCCTTCCGTCGTTCAAGGAGCCATACAGAAGTTAATGGTTCTAGTTGAAGGCAACTTGGGAGAAAGCATCAGATGCTGTAAGTTAAGGTGTCAAATATTCAATCTAGAATAAGCCAATTTTTTAGAATATGTAAATTCCATTGTTTGTTTGAATGACATTAAATTTGTCTCGTTTAAGGACACATTAGAACAAGGGTGAAATTACTGTTGATTATTTTCAAGGGTATAAAGTAATTTCATTTACAAATGTTACTCCAACAGTATTTTGGTGGGAGTGTAACTGGCACCAAGACTGAGTTGTTGGTTGCCAGGACAACAAAAATACAATTTATTTTAGGCTTGTTGTTTTGCAAAAGTATTTCATATTTCTATGTGAACTTTCGTATTTGTTTTTTCTTTAAATCCTCTGAATATGTTGTAATTTTGATTGTTGTTCGAAATGTGTTTTAGTTTTCACGGTGTTCCACGATTAAACGTTTTGGACATCAGTACGAGGCGTCATCCTTGACCGGGGTAGATACACCGGTACATACAATGATAAACAAATGCTGCAAAAATTTAAATAATTCAGGAGCAGGCCTGAGAATTTTGGAAATTCATGGTAACCGTTTTTCGGTTCCATCACATTACCCAATGGGAAACCACGATAACAAATGTTGGGTTCCGTAAACGTTCATCATGGGAACCCATTTTTCTATTTTGACTGATATTGATAATCAAGAATTCCGAAACTCGAAGGTATAATGTTTCACGGGTCAATGTTTGAAAACGATGCATTAACAATGAACATTACATCATCAACCATGTCCTCGGAAAGGTGGTCACACAGTACAGCAAGCAAAAGTGAGCATATAATGAAGAATATATAATGATTATAGATGTGAGTAAATAATAAAGGATATATCTTTATTGAAAGCATAAGCGTTCTTCATTGCAGGCAAAGCCAAATAATGATTGCAAGCATAAGCATTCTTCTTTGCAAGCAAAATCAAACTATCATGACAGGCAGAAGCATTCTTCTTTGCGAGCATAAATTGACGACGCGAGAATCAATCGAATAATACGCGAATGTATGATTACTAAAAAATAATAAATCCAACATTCCCCCCTGTTCATCCTACATTTGCTCGTATCATCACACAGAACCCTCCCGACGGACTTTATTCAGTGGAGTCATGCCACACACGCAAACATAGTTACACCTAGGGGCAGGGAGCAAAATGACTAAAAACCATCCATGACCCCCTGATGCGCAAGCGAAATCACGTCATCACCCGAAGAGGCATAATCAACCTCAGAATCACTGCCATCAAACAACAACAGAGGATACATCTCATTCACTTTAGACGTCCTGGGCGCGACAGCTGTAGTAATAAGCCGGATAAGCAGCACTCTGATACAGGGAATGCAACAGCATCCACACAACGTCAAGACAGCTGCAAAAAGAGCAAAAGAGTTTAGTACATAAAACACCAAATCCTTGTACTCTCTGAAGGCCTTATGCCACCACTCCGGCCAGAAGGACGTATTCACACCGGAATGGGCCCTTATTTTGCGATTCAGGGTGCGGAGGCCTTCAATGGCCTTGGTGAGGGCGCCATCAGGCGCGGTGTTGTTAGGTATGAACGTACAACACTGGTCACCAAACATCGCACATACTCCATTGGTCTCTGCCAAGAGCGTATCAACCGCGATGCGGTTCTGAAACGCCATCAGGGAGGTGGCCGCCAATTGCTCTTTTATAGCCAAAACGGCTTCCTCAGTAAAATTTCCGAGCTTCTGGACATTGTAGTGGAGGTAGTTGATCCTGTCAACATTCTTATTAGGGGTAACCCAAATGAAAATGGATTCCCAACCGGCAGCAATCTGGTTAACCAACTTATACTCATCTGGGACGCCACGAGGAACCCCAATTGCGTCTATATAGGTGGGATCGCCATCCCTCCAGGAGGCGTCACGCCGGAACCGGAGAAGGCTACTCTCCGTCATCGACGATTACGCAGCCCCCTGTATATCCTCCGCTGTTGATGGAAACACAGTTACTGGGAAAAGCAGTGATACCAATGCGCAGACACCAGAAAATGAAAAACTCTCGTCCGCGATAACCATCATTTGCCTTCAAAATCAGTAGAAGTACACTACTGCATCACACTGTATCCGCAGTAACATAAAATAAAAATAAAATAACAAAAGAATGAAATATAGCTCAACTTTCAGCAGAGAATAACTATATTACTGTCGGGTTGTTTTCTTTTTTCCTTTTACCACCAAACAGGCAGAAGCATTCTTCTTTGCGAGCATAAATTGACGACGTGAGAATCAATCGAATAATATGCGAATGTATGATTACTAAAAAATAATAAATCCAACATTAATATTCATTATTCCAAACATGAGAAAGCATTCAGCAAACATAACTGGAATCGAGCAAAAGGACTCCAAATCCCAACGGCCAAACCCGTAAGTAAAGTGCTGACATTATTGACTCCAGCTGTAACGCAAATTACTTGGTTCAAACAAACATTCCAGTGCGACTGCACAAACGTGACTCGTGTTTGCGGGTTGGCTGAACTCATGGTTTTCTGACAGCTCAGAAATTCTTTTGTTGCATTATTTTAAATCCAAACCACTGATGTGCATGCATTCGTTTGAGAGCTTTGATCTTGATAAAAGCTCTCTCGGAGATATGACAGTTACAACAAATCACAAGACAACACGTAATGAGAGGGTGGATGGATGGGAAGGGGGAGAGGGGGGCGACCGTGACGCAGCTTAGCTGACCAGCTGCATGGTCACCGATGTGTTCTACAGATAATACTACGTCATGGGGGAAAAGAATTGGAGCGATGGAGACGGTGATAATAATCACATTTGGTGTATTCCGGATGTAATTTAAGCCACAGGGAATCAGTTATATTCCAGATCTTACGCCACTCTCGAAAATTCCCTGAAGTTACCACTCTCAAAAAAGATTCTTTTTGTGCCGCAGCATGTAGGGTTTGAATGCTGCATACCGTCCAACTGCTTTGTTTAGTCAAATTCTGCAGCACGTTTTGTGCCTCTCCCCATAGGTTGATTTCCCAATTAAACACTGTTTTCCATAATTCCGCGTTTTCTTTTTGCCCCACCAAGGAAGTGGGAAGCCAAACCCCAACTTGATGTAATGCTCTAGCAGAGTGTTCCCCGGTGTTAGACAACATTGTTCTAATCACTTCGTTATCAGCCGCGTTTGCAAATCCCAATACAGTTCCCGTTCCCCCTAACAAGGTGTCATACCACGCTCTTTTCTTTCGTCCACACTTCGGAATTGGGGGAAAGTGGATTGTCCAAAACACTCTCGTTTCGATTGTTGCCTGTGCAAGGTGTGTGCAGGTATCCAAAATGGGGGACAAGTGTGTCAAAGTTATGGTCGGCGGTAGCTTTCGAGGAATCACTTTCACCGGATACCCACGGGCATTGTGCCCAATAGGTTCGCTGTCTCCGATGATGAAGTCTTCATCCGCCACTATTGTCCAGTTTGATCCCTGATGATTAGGGTCGCATTCGGCTTTTTCATCGTAGTACCAGTCCCCATCATGAAAGAACACCGTGGCATTCAGTTTACATAACGTGTCCAGGGCGGTGACTGTCACCACGCTTCCCTTGATCACTTCAAGGATGTCGGGGTCGCACATCACTATCGGCTGATTACAGGTGATGTTTACCATGTTCGCCGAAAGGGATGTATATCGTTCAGGTCCCCTCCTGCAGGTTTGACCCTCGGTCATCCCCCAGGAGGGCTGGACCATGGCACCAACGTCAAGGAGGCAGATGATCCAGCAGACGACACCTCCAGTGTCGCGGCGCCCAATGAGGTCCATGGTCTCGTCCGGTTTTAGCAGGTCCCCCGATCAGCATCTCCCACCAAGGCATCAATTCTCCAAGCTGTAACAAATTCGGTTAAACTCTAAACAACAAGAAAAAACATGATTAGTTCTCTCGCATATAGCATTTGTTTATGGGTACATTTACCCACTTTTCTTCTCCTTGGTATAGAACGCTGACCGTTGCGCCAGTCCCCTGGGCTATAATTTCCGCAGCCCTGGGAGGTCCGTTCGGTTGTTTTGCACAAACTTTGGCTCCTGGTTTATCTGTTGATCCAAACCCTCCATCACCTCGACTAGTTTGAAGTACAGGTCTGGGAATTTCCTGTACTGAAGTCATATTGCATGGTTTGATGACCAATTGTGCTATTTTAGCTCCTTTTTCCAAGACCAAGGGTTGGTCTTAGAGTAGTTTGCAGACTACTCCCAGTTCTCCTTGATAGTCTGCATCTATCACTCCTGCCTGGACGGTCAGGCCTTTCAGTGACAGGCCACTCCGAGGAAGGATGTGACCGTACGTGCCTTTCGGGCACTGCAGACCCAACCCTGTTTTAACAATTTGAATTCCATGAGGGAGGAGTGTTACAGGTACCAATGTTCGCAAGTCAAGTCCGGCAGAGCCAGGCGTGGCTCTGACGGGAATTTCAGCCTCTGGGTCAATTTTCCACATTTTAATACTTTCTGTGACCATTACAGGTTCTTGATTTGAAATCATTCGAATCAAATGAGTCACTCCTGACCCCACAGGTCGGTTGTTCAATTGTCCCACGGACAATTCCAAATAGTCCCTCCATTTGTTCAAAGTTTGATCGGAAGCTTTTTTCCGAAGCGTTTCTTTCAGCAAGCCGTTCATTCTTTCAATCAATCCGGCTGCTTGTGGATGGTATGGAATATGGTAAATCCATTCCACATGATTTTCTTTTGTCCATTCTTTCACCACATTTCCAGTGAAATGTGTTCCATTGTCTGATTGAATTTGGAGAGGTGTTCCATAGTGTCCTTTGATCAAATTTAGACATTTGAGAGTACTTTTCTGATTAGCCAGTTTGCAGGGGTGTACCACCAGCACTCCAGAGAACATATCCACTGCAGTGCAGGCATATCGACATCCCCGGGAAAGTGGCATTGGTCCAACGAAATCGATTTGCCAAATTTGTCCTGAACTCTTTCCTCTATGCAGTTGTCCCTGCATATGTTGTGGAACACCTCGTTTTGGATGCTGGCATTCCTCGCAATCCATGATTGCTGTTTTCACGTCGTCTAATTTTAAATCAATTCCGCGATCACGCGCCCATTGAATGGTTCCCTGAATTCCCCAATGTCCGGCCTTATAGTGTGCCCACCTTGCAAGGCCCGGACTTGATTCTCTTTTGTTTGTCATGATTTTCACCAGTGTGTCAGCTGCTTGATTGTACAATGCTTCCGCGTCTGTTCTGTTGGTGTGTGCATCGACATGTGATACAGTAATGGGAATTTCTTTTGCTTTCTCCCAAATCTGTGCCCACAGGTCCTTCCCCCACACCTCCTTTTTATGTATCATCCAATTGGTAGCATGCCATGTAGGCATCCAAGTCAACAATCCCTGAACCACTGACCATGAATCAGAATACAGGTGGACTCCCATGGGTCCACTCTGCATTATTACCATGTGTACAGCTTTCAATTCTGCCCACTGACTGCTTTTTCCCTCTCCCATTTCTTCTATGGATTGTCCCACATGGGGATTGAATGCTCCTGCTTTCCATTTCCGTTTTCCGGCATGATACTGACAAGAGCCGTCAGTAAACCAAACATTTTGTTTTTCGTCATCTGTCAACTCATCCCACCTCCTTCCGGCTTTCACCGGCGATTCTTCCAGAGGTTTCACCTCAAAAGGAACTTCATCCTGTTCCGGGACTTCCGCAACCTGTTCGTGTAGCATTGACACACCTTTCAACCCTGGTTTCACTCGCTCTGAAATGTACCATTTCCATTTAATGACGCTAGCTTCCTGTGCTGTTCCTATCCTATGAGTGGTAGGATTGCTCATTACCCATGTCAATAAAGGAATGTGAGTCCTCATCATTACTTCATGACCGACCGTCTGTGCCTCAGTCTCCACCAAGGCCCAATAACAGGCAAGCAGTTGTTTTTCAAAGGGAGTGTATCTCACTCCGGCGTCTGTTAATTTCCTGGACCAAAATCCCAAAGGTTTTCTGGTTCTATTCTGCATTTGCCACAGACTCCAGTTAGCATAGTCATTCAGGGCTGACACCTGTAATTCTACAGGGCCCGATTGCATTTTTCCTAAAGAGACGGCCTGTTGAATGGCCTCTTTAGCTAATTCGAAGGATGCCTGTTGTTCAGGTCCCCACTCAAAATTTTCTTTCTTTCGAGTGCATTTGTACAAAGGCTGAAGGATTTGTCCCAAATGAGGAATGTGGTGTCTCCAAAATCCAAACAAGCCGATATATTTTTGGGCATCCTTTTTGTTATGTGAGACTGGGAAGTTCGCTACTTTTTCTTTAGCTTTTTCTGTGATTTCTCTTTCACCTTTATTCCAGATTACGCCCAAAAATTTGACAGTTTGGGCGGGTCCTTGAATTTTTGCCGGGTTAATTTCCCACCCGTGATCTTTCATGTGTTCCACAATTTTGTTTAACCACTCTTTCACTTCCTGCTCTGAGTTTCCTTGCACCATGATATCATCGATGTAATGTGACACCAACAAGTGTCTGGGTACCGGCAGTTCCGCCAAGTGTTCAGCCACAATCCTGTGGCATATGGTCGGACTGTGCAAATACCCCTGAGGTAGACGAGTAAAAGTATACTGTCTCCCTTCCCACGTGAAAGCAAACTGCTCCATTCTGTTCTCAGGAATCGGTATGGTGAAGAAGGCGTTAGCCAAATCAATCACTCCATACCAAGTTCCACTGTGATGCTCCACCCTTTCGATTATGCTGACAGCATCTGGTACAGCAGAAGTCAAGGCTGGTGTCATTTTGTTCAATCGTCGGTAATCAACGGTCATTCGCCATGTATTGTCTGATTTCCTTACCGGCCACAAGGGGTTGTTCCACTTTGTGGTCACCGGCTTCAGCACACCTGCTTCCAAATATTCTTTGATGGTAGCAGTGATCTCTTCTTGTCCCCCCGGAATTCGATATTGTTTAAGGGAGACTGTTTCTGTGGCTTCAGGTATGGGAAATGGTGCCATTTTTACCTTTCCTACCAAAATCGTTCGTATCTCAGTTTCTGTTACTGTTCCGAATTGGAATTTTCCCATTTTCAAATGCAAAGTCATTCCAGCCAGAATGTTCATTCCAACTATCCACTCTGGGATAGGTGTCACAACGACCTCAAATTTTTGTATCGGCATCTTTCCGATTTTTAATGGGAGGACAACTGCTTTTCCTTTCACCACTTGTCCTCCCAATCCCCTTAAAGGAATTATTTCACCCTTCATTTTGTCAGGGTTTCCATAAATCAATGAGGCCTCCGCTCCTGTGTCAACCAGTGCCATTACTTTTTGTACCGAATTGTTCCAATAAATTTCAAGTTGGACGTGGGGTCGGATATCCCCTACTGACCAACGGTGGACGATTTGACTCTGGCTGGTTGACTGAGTTTGGCCTTCATCCTAGCTGAGGAGATCAAAAGTTCGTGATTTCCTGTCCTTATTCTTTCCCTTGCTTTCGGGCTCTGCCCGCCCTTTCTTTACTGCTGCGGCATAGCTGGGGCCTCTTACGTCAACCAGCATGTCTTCATCTGAGTCTGTACTTTCTTCCTAATACTCTTCCTCTCTGTAAGTGTCAAGGGGATGGGCTGTTGGTCGCACTCCCGGCGATACCATCTCTTTTAAGAGAATCGCTAGTTGTGCAATGTCTGATTTTCTTTCTTTTTTATTTGTTCCCATACTCAAACAACTGACTTTCAATCCGCGTTGTTTACATTTCGCGGCTAGGGCACTAGTGGGTAGCCCGTCAATTTCGTCTGCCGGGACTCCCGCTGCTATCAGTGCCCTCCACATTTCCCGTCGGTTCCCTCCCCCTTCAGATGACTTTGAGTTTGCCTTTTTCTCCTCTTTTTCTGACCTATCATTCTTTGATTCAGGTCGGGGAGTGCGCGTTGCGTCTCCCCAGTCTCCCAAAGTCGCCAATTCCATTAGGCGCGTTTTAACATCACTGAAACTGTTCTCAGCTGCTCCTAGCAAGATGGTAAGTACTGCTGATCTATAATGAGAAGGGGCGTCTCTAATCATTGCATCTCGCACCACTTTTGGTATGGGTGAGTCATCAATAAAAGCATGGCCTGCCCGTGAGATGGCTTCGCGAGTGCACAATCTTCCCATACGATGTATCGCATCACGCATAGTTGACCATTGGCCTTTGACCTCAGGCCAGTCATGCCAAGTGGGATACACCGCCTGCGCAGCCATTGCATACAGAGTAAACAGTGTCATTCGGTCTGCGTCTCGCAATTCTCGGCCCAATGCTCGATATTCAGTGTTCAAGCGCGAGTCATTGTTAAGGCCACCGAAGCGCAAATAGTCCCCTGCATCAAGCCCTACAGAATCTGCTCCTTCTTCAAACATTCGCCTTATCCAGGCGTCAGTGGGTTCTCCCTGTTTTTGTCTATATTTTGTTGTCAAATGAGCAATTTCTTCTTGTGAAAAATCCTCCATTGTTACTGTTATTCGTGGTGGGGGCTGTGGCTGCGGAGTTGCTCGCATAATGGGGTTTCCTTCCCCATCCACTATCACCACACCATTTGCATCTCTTTCTTCCTGAAATATAGGAGGAACAACCCGTTTCTCTTCCCGCCTGCGGGTGATGGGTTGTATTTTTACATGGTTCAAATTTGGATACAACTGCTGAGGTCTCAGCTCGCAGCCGTATGTCATTTCTCCATCGCCATCTCCCCACAAGTCTCCGCTCCACCCTTCTGGTTCCCAACTCTCGGGCAACTCCATGGTAAAAGAGCGGACCTGTTTCGGGTGAGCTTGGCGTGGTTTTTTGTTACCTTTTTCTCGTACCAATTGAGAAATGTAAGAAACTGATTTTTCTAACATTCCTTGCGCTTTTTCTCTGTCTGATTCAAGTGTTTTAATTTTTTCCTCTAATTCAGTTATCTTTTTATCTTTTAATAACTCTGAAGCACATTCTTTATCCAAAGCCTTTGATCTTTCTTTCCAAGCTTCAGCACAAATCCACAACATCTCACGAATCCCCTTCAGCGGGGCTTTCTCTTTTATCTCCACCTGGCTGAGTATATCCTTAATCAGCGGTGGAGAAGCCGAAGGAAATGCTCCCATCCACGGCTTGGGGCGTCCCCCGTACTGTCTAAGGAGTTTCCCTATTTCCCTAAACTCATTGCTTTCCCATCCGGAAACGCAATCCTCCTTAGGAGACACTTCCTCTCCTTTCACAGTTGTTCTAACAAAACAACAAGCCATTTCTGAATGTATTCTCCAGTGATCCTGCCGACAACGCCAAAAATGTTTTGAAACACTTCTGATACTCAATTTGAATGAATATCAAGTTTTATAAAGGATCGTCGGAGATAGGCACTCAGAAATAACGACAAGACACTTCTGGCTACCAACAATATGCACTTTATTGGTCCCACACAGAAATGATAACACAGTTCAAACAAGTTGTATGAAGCTAAAGAACTCTTACCGTGTGCCAGTAGGGTGGAGAGCCAACACCCTCAGCAGAGTGAGCTTCAATACGAGCTAGGCGTTCGTACGTAAACCCATAGCGGACTCTGCTGAAGTAGCATCGCTCCCATCCTTTTATCCTCTAAAGTGTGTGCATCGGGAGGGGTGAGTGGCCATTCTCATCCCTTCCTACGCCACACTGTTTGTTGTGTAACCAAGTGGCACGGACTTGTAATTATTTACTTGCAATTATTCCAAAGCAGGTTCAAGAGTTTATCTCACTTGTGATCATTTAAAAGCATTCCAAAGGGTTTATCTTATTTGTAATCATTTACTTGTAATTATTCCAAAGCAGGTTCAAGCCAAAGGGTTTATCTCACTTGCAATCATTCCAAAGCAGGTTCAAGAGTTTACCTCTGAGAAGATATACATTGGTTAAAGAAAACATCACAAAATATCTTAATATACCAGGGCGTATCACTAAACTCACCTGTGACGTATGCACAGAACGTGAGAGCGAAATACAACGCGAGACACGATTAGGAGGCAAATTGGTCATTAGATATGTAGGCTAATCGCTGTGTAAAATATTATGAAACAGTATTGGTTATTCTATAATTTACTGGTTGTAGCATGGTAACACTATGGATAAAACATTCGTCACAAGGTGTAGTAATGCTAATGTTAACTGTTAAAACTGGTAGAACTAATGATGACGTGTGTTAAATTCTTTCGTCAAATTGATCGTACATCACACATGCATCGTCTTGGGAAGAGGATGTCAAGGCACATCAATACTTACCTGTATTAATAATTACCAGTCAATTAATCTTTGCAGTGTGAGATTGGAAAAAATACTCTGATGAAGCCACATGAGTACACCAGTTTTTGATCCATTTATTTTTTTGAATGAACCTGGAGTACACAGCTGCTGATGTAATGTTCATTGTTAATGCATCGTTTTCAAACATTGACCCTTGAAACATTATACTTTTGAGTTTTGGAATTCTTGATTATCAATATCAGTCAAAATAGAAAAATGGGTTCCCATGATGAACGTTTACGGAACCCAACATTTGTTATCGTGGTTTTCCATTGGGTAATGTGACGGAACCGAAAAGCGGTTACCATGAATTTCCAAAATCCTCAGGCCTGCTCCTGAATTATTTAAATTTTTGCAGCATTTGTTTATCATTGTATGTATATGTTGTTGTTTGTGTTGTTATCATATGCAATTGAATAAGTAGACCATTTGGGACTCTCTGAATTCATAGTGGGACTCATACTTTTCTGATCAGCGAGTCCCTGGGACAAGAGATTACCACTTTTTCTGCACTCAGTGATTGACTTCTATGCAAAGTCATTTCTGAACTTGTGTTCCGTGCCACGTCATGCCCGTTGAGTGTTGATTTACTTCATATTAGGAAACTACTGCACTAAAACATTAATTCATAAATGTATACCATGTGATTTTATTTTATTTTCTCAGTATAAATAACACGTACCCTGACTGTTCTACTCTTTGAATAAAAACGCTTCATTCAAGCGTTAGGGAGTGCAAAGGGTTATGATGGAGGGGTGTTGCAAATCATGAAGGCCTGCCAAGTGGTATGATAGCATTGTTTTATACATGTCCTCGGCTAGACTTCAGTTTCAAAATCAGTCCTTGGTCCTTGGCCTTGGCCTCAGAAGCAAGTCCTTGGTCCTTGGCCTTGGCCTCGGAATATTTCTCAAGTCCTTGGCCTTGGCCTTTCCCCGGAAAATTATCCAAGTCCTTGGCCTTGGCCTCGGAGTCAAGTCTCGGGTTGACGGTCCTTGGACACAACACTGGTGTACGCACCCAACAGCAGTTCAGTGTACTCACCTTTTTTGGAGTTTTTGGAGGGTGTGCTGGAGAGTACTCCTGCTGGGGACTCACTTGTTCTGTTGGGGGACTTCAATGCTCACTTGTGCAATGACAGTGAGACCTGCAATTGGAAACCGTGATTGGGAGGTTTTGTGATTGGACTTCTGTGCTTGTCACGGATTGTCCAGAACAAACACCCTTGTGTAAGTGTGTGTGTGTGTATAGGCACTGTTATAACCCACTTCTCACGGTTTATTACCGTATTTTCACGACTATAAGGCGCCATTAAAAGTCTTAAATTTTCTCCAAAACGGACAGGACGCCTTATGGTGCGGAGCGTCCTTTATATGCGCTGAGTTCCAAAATCTGACTGACAGCCGACACGCTGTTTATATAGAGAAAAGGCGGAAGTGACTGTGGCCAGGCATGCGGGAAAGAAGTTGGCCAATCAGGGAAGGGTGGGCGTGTATATATACATATATGGAGAGGGAGAGAGAGGGAGAGAGAGGGAGAGAGAGGACAGGCAAGCTAGTCCGCCAATGGTGAAGGGTGGGCGTGTAAGTGGACGTCTCAAGCCAGTACCAACACTTGTATAGAGTGTGGCAATGTGCATTGTTGCAAAACAACTCCGGTTTTGGTTTCTAAGAACCCCTGAAAATAAATTCGACAAAAAGACACGCCTACGAAGCTCAGTTCAAACTTAAAGCCACCGGTTATGCTTTTGGCATGCGTGCCCATCTCACAGCAGCGGTGAAAAAAACAAGTCAAGCAAATGAACTCTGAGCTTGCCGTTATTCCCGGAGGGTTGACTAAAGAACTCCAACCGCTGGACATTGGCATCAACCTGGCGTTCAAAGTAAAGTTGCAAACGGCATGGGAACAATGGATGATCGGTGGCAAACACAACTTTACAAAGAGTGAGAGGCAGCACTTGGCGAGTTACGCCACAATACGCAACAACGAGAGGGAACGCGGCGTTTTTAATGGATTACGGTACTTGCACAATTGTTCAATTCTTTCTACACACACACGCGCTGCCACCGTGTTTCGCTCTGTTCTTTACTTTCAAATGTGGGAAAGCTTCACACGAGAGAAATGTTGACTTTGCTGTTGCTACTCCTTCTTTCCGCTCGGCAATGCGTAGCAACTCACACTAGCATGTGATGCATTCAATGACAACTGAGATGTGCAGTCCTCTGCTTCTGATACAGAGGATGAGGACTTTGATGGATTTCTGGGTGATGATTGATCGATAAACGTGAGAACATTGTACGATGGCTAAATAAAATACACCCGAACTCAGTTCTGCTTTCGTTGCCTTTTTAAAAACGTGTTTTTATCTTATCTGTATGTCTTGGCATGCTACCGTATGCTTCAAGATAACGTGTTAGAGTGCGCGCATGCATGCCGTATGTTTAAGCTGGCGTATGTTTTACCACTGTAAAACTGCGGCCATTAGTACGATGCGTCCTGTGAATGTGTAAAATACAGAAATGTCACCCATTAATGAGACTGCGGCCATTAGTACAATGCGTCGAATAGTCGTGAAAATACGGTAATTACTCTTTTAATTTAACTACTTTTACTTTCATTTAATTAATTTTATTTACATGCAACTAATTAATTAATTAATTGTTACACCTGCGGCTGCTTTCAGGCTGCGGAAAAAAATACAATATGTGAAAACCAGTAACAATTGTAAATTGCACAGCCACCTTATACCAGTTGCATTAATGTTTTTATATATCTATATCTATGTATTATATATATATATATATATATATATATATATATATATATTCACCATTTACATATCAATATCTATATTTATATTTCACTTATCTTGAAACATTTGTTTTTGTGTATGCAAACACTTTGTTTTTCTTCTTTCTACCCCCCAATTTTGCTACTGGAGACTGTAAATTTCCCCTGTGTGGGACAAATAAAGGATATCTTCATGGGGACCAGGCCCTTGCCGTGATAAGTGAAAACCCATAAAGGAGGTTTTGCTCGGTGTTCGGTTGATTGTTTTTAGTTATCACACATTTGCATATTATTAATAATAAATCGATTATGCTTGCAGTGAAGAACGCTGATGCCTGCAATTATAAATTGATTATGCCTGCAATGCAGAACACTTACGCTTTTAATAAAGACATCATTATGCTTTTAATAAAGATATGTTCACATTTAAATGCACTGTGTCATAGATGAATGACTTAACCACCTTTCCAAGAAAGTGGTTGGAAAGAGAAGTATTTCGACAAAACAAGAGCAAGGTCGGTCGTGGATGGAGCTGCCAACACCAGCTGCAACTTGGTGTTTTTGTCATGATTGCACACATGTATGTAATTTTCACTCACATATACACCCATAGTCTAATAACTTCAGTGTGTTTTCAACAGCCCTCACCCTTTAGGTTGGATACACCAACGGGCCGTAGTTTGCCCACCACTGCACTCTAAGCGGCTTAGAGTCTAAGCGCACTGGTCGCACTCTTTCTCGCTCTCTCTCTCTCCACCCCTCTTTCTCTCGCTCTTTCTCTCTGAATCATCAAAGAGCAAAATCCATCACAAATATGTGATGCTGGTCATGTCACATTTTGAGTTGTAATCTGAACTAATCTAGCTCTCTGAGTAACCTTCATTGTAATTATAAACCAGAATTCCATGGGTATTTTTGTCTTCTTGTGTCTTGCAGATATCAGTGAAGATGCTTGTCCTGAGCAGCTGGATGCAGAGCCCTTTCACATGAAAGAAGAGGAGGAAGAACAGCAGGTCCGAAACATTAAAAGAGAGGAGGATCCAGATTACCCTTGCACGAAAGATGGTGAGAACACATCATCAAATGATGATAAGATAAGATATCCTTTATTTGTCCCACACTGGGGAAATTTACAGCCTCCAGCAGCAAGTATGTAGGTAGGAAAAAAAAAAAAACAACCACCGTTCAATTAAGTGCAGTATAAGCAAAAAATGGATAAATCACAGTGCTATTTACAATTGTCTTTCACATCATTTAATTATTATTATTATTATCATTGTTGTTATTTTTATTCAGCAGCCTGACAGCAGTCGGTAGGAATGAGCGTCGGTATCTCTCCTTCTTGCAGCGCGGGTGTAACAGTCAATTGTTGAAGGAGCTACCAAGTGCTGTCAGGGTGGGCTGGATGGGGTGGGAGGGACTGGCCATCATAGCTTTTAGCTTAGTTAGCATCCTTCTGTTGCCCACCTCCTCCAGAGTGTCAAGAGAGCAACCAAGGACAGAACTGGCCTTCCTGACCAGTCGCTCCAGTCTCTTCCTGTCCCGGGCTGAGATGCTGCCTGACCATCAGACAATGCCATAATGGATGGCCGAGGCCACCACTGAGTTATAGAAAGTCTTAAGGAGTGACCCCTGAACCCCAAAAGACCTCAGTTTCCTGAGTAGGAAGAGTCGACTCCGTCCTTTCCTAATCAGGATGTCCGTGTTTGTAGACCAGTCCAGTTTGTTGTTCAGAAGAACACCAAGGTACTTGTAGGAGGTCACCCTCTCTATGTCCATACCCTGGATGTTCATCGCTGCTGGTGAGGACTGTTTCCTGCAGAAATCCACAACCAACTCCTTAGTTTTCCTAGAGTTGATCTGGAGGAGATTCTGCTTGCACCAGTCCACAAAGTCCTTTGTCAGTCCCCTGTACTCCAGATCGTCCCACTCTGTAATGAGGCCAACAATCGCAGAGTCATGGGAGAACTTCTGACGGTGGCAATTTGGAGTGGCGTGTCTAAAGTCCGAAGTGTAGAGGATGAACAGGAATGGAGCCAGAACAGTCCCCTGCGGCGCTCCAGTGCTGCAGAGAAGCCTGTCCGACTCACAGCTCTGCAACCTCACGTACTGCGGCCGATTTGTGAGGTAGTCTATGAATGAATTTGTGAGGTAGTCTATCCTCATCATCCTGATGAGGATGAAGAGTCTGATGGTGATCTGACATGTCACACTGACAACAAACCCTGGAAATGTTGTCGGTGTGGGAAGATGTTTACTTGTCAGAGTGCTTTGAAAAGACGTGTGAGAATCCACACTGGTGAGAAGCCTTTGGCCAGCTTAGTTTGTGGCCAAAGATTCTCTTGTAAAGAAATTTTACATGATCACAAAGGAACCCACACTGGTGAGAAACCTTTTTCCTGCTTAGTTTGTGGCCAAAGATTCTCTCGGAAAGGAACCTTAAAAATACACACCAGAACACACACACTGGTGAGAAACCTTTTGCCTGTTCAGAATGTGGCCAAAGACTCTCTCAGAAGGGAAACTTTGAAAAAATCACACAAAAACCCACACTGGTGAGAAACCTTTTGCCTGTTCAGATTGTGGCAAAATATTCCGTCAGAAGACACACCTAAGAGGACACACAGGATCCCACAATGGTGAGAAACGTTTTTCCTGCTCAGATTGTGGCCAAATATTCTTGTGGGAGTCTCAGATTAAGAATCACAAGTCTGATGATGAGATGAACAGTTATGAATGAAATTTTCCGCTTCCATCTAATCGGGCTTAATCAGGCAAATTGTATTTCATCGACCTTCTTATTGAGATGCTGAAGTTTTCTTTTCCTTGAGTGCATTGAAAAGTGTTTTTATTTTGGGGGGGTTGTAAACCACCATGGATAAAAACAATCAAAGAAAGCAAAATCCACCAATACTATGTGATGCTGGGTATGTCACATTTTGAGTTGAAATCTGAACTAATCTAGCTCTGAGTAACCTTCATTGTAACTACAAACTAGAATCCCATAGGTGTTTTTGTCTTCTTGTTTCTTACAGATATCAGCAAAGATGCTTTTCCTGAGCGGCTGGATGCAGAGCCCTTTCACATTAAAGCGGAAGAGGAGAGCAAAGAACAACAGCAGGCCCCATACATCAAGAGAGAGGAGGAGCGGCTGGATGCAGAGCCCTTTCACATTAAAGAGGAAGAGGAGAACAAAGAGGAAGAACAGCAGATCCCATACATTAAAAGAGAGGAGGAGCCAGATTACCCTTGCATGAAAGATGGTGAAAACACATCATTAAATGTTGATGATGATGAGGATGAAGAGTCTAATGGTGATCTGACATGTCACACTGACAACAAACCCTGGAAATGTTGTCAGTGTGGGAAGATGTTTACTTGTCAGAGTGCTTTGAAAAGACATGTGAGAATCCACACTGGTGAGAAGCCTTTTGCCTGCTTAGTTTGTGGCCACAGATTCTTTGAGAAGGGAACCTTGAAAAGACACACCAGAACACACACTGGTGAGAAACCTTTTTCCTGCTTTGTTTGTGGCCAAGGATTCTCTGATAAGGGAAATTTAAAAAAGCACGGAAGAATACACACTGGTGAGAAACCTTTTTTCTGCTTAGTTTGTGGCCAAAGGTTCTCTCGCAAACCACATTTACATGCTCACAAAAGAACCCACACTGGTGAGAAACCTTTTGCCTGCTTAGTTTGTGGCCAAAGATTCTCAATGAAGGGAAGCTTAAAAATACACGCAAAAACACACACTGGTGAGAAACCTTTTTCCTGCTTAGTTTGTGGCCAAAGATTCTCTCAGAAGGGAACCTTAAAAATACATACCAGAACACACTCTGGCGAGAAACCCTATTCATGCTCAGTTTGTGGTAAAAGATTCCCCCATAAGGGAAACTTAAAAGTACACACAAGAACCCACACTGGTGAGAAACCTTTTGCCTGTTCGGATTGTGGCCAAAAATTCTCTGACAAGAGAACCTTAAAAAGACACACCAAAACACACACTGGTGAGAAACCTTTTGCCTGTTCAGATTGTGGCCAAAGATTTTCTCAGAAGGCACACTTAAAAAATCACACGAGAACCCACACTGGTGAGAAGCCTTTTGCCTGTTCAGATTGTGGCCAAAACTTTTCTGACAAGAGAAATTTTAAAAGACACACCAGAACACACACTGGTGAGAAACCTTTCGCCTGTTCAGATTGTGGCCAAAGATTCTCTCAGAAGGGACACTTTAAAAAATCACACGAGAACCCACAATGGTGAGAAACCTTTTGCCTGCTTAGTTTGTGGCCACAGATTCTTTGAGAAGGGAACCTTGAAAAGACACACCAGAACACACACTGGTGAGAAACCTTTTTCCTGCTTTGTTTGTGGCCAAGGATTCTCTGATAAGGGAAATTTTAAAAAAGCACGGAAGAATACACACTGGTGAGAAACCTTTTTTCTGCTTAGTTTGTGGCCAAAGGTTCTCTCGCAAACAACATTTACATGCTCACAAAAGAACCCACACTGGTGAGAAACCTTTTGCCTGCTTAGTTTGTGGCCAAAGATTCTCAATGAAGGGAAGCTTAAAAATGCATACCAGAACACACTCTGGCGAGAAACCCTATTCATGCTTAGTTTGTGTTAAAAGATTACCCCATAAGGGAAACTTAAATATACACACAAGAACCCACACTGGTGAGAAACCTTTTGCCTGTTTGGATTGTGGCCAAAAATTCTCTGACAAGAGAACCTTAAAAAGACACACCAAAACACACACTGGTGAGAAACCTTTTGCCTGTTCAGATTGTGGCCAAAGATTTTCTCAGAAGGCACATTTAAAAAATCACACGAGAACCCACACTGGTGAGAAGCCTTATGCCTGTTCAGATTGTGGCCAAAACTTTTCTGACAAGAGAAACTTTAAAAGACACACCAGAACCCACACTGGTGAGAAACCTTTTTGCTGCTCAGTTTGTGGCCAAAAATCCTTTGACAAGAGAACCTTAAAAAACATACCAGAACACACACTGGTGAGAACAAACAACATGTATGAATCAGAGTTAAAATGATAAATTCTAAAGATTAAATATAATGATAAATCAGAACAAAGTTGATAGAGAAAGGTATTGAATTATCCATGATGAATACAAGAGAAAATTGACACAAGAGTGCCAGGGTGTGGATGTATATAATCCCGATACAAACCAAAAGTCGTAGAAATATCACGGTAAAGGGTAAAGTATGAGCCTTAATGGAGACTTCTTTCATCTTACTTTTTTTCTTTTCTGATTGATATTAAATGATGTATTATATATAAACACATAAAGGGGTTGGGCTACATGTTTTTTACTTCTTCCTACTCCCTTGACCATAATAACTGTTGAATAAAGACTGATTTCTTTCTTTTTACTATTGTATCTACCTTATTTTCTGTCAAATTATTACTGTATATGTTTTATGTTCAATAAACAAACCAAATAATTTCCTGCTCAGTTTGTGGCCAAAAATTCTCTGACAAGAGAACCTTAAAAAACACACCAGAACACACACTGGTGAGAACAAACAACATGTATGAATCAGAGTTAAAATGATAAATTCTAAAGATTAAATATAATGATAAATCAGAACAAAGTTGATAGAGAAAGGTATTGAATTATCCATGATGAATACAAGAGAAAATTGACACAAGAGTGCCAGGGTGTGGATGTATATAATCCCGATACAAACCAAAAGTCGTAGAAATATCACGGTAAAGGGTAAAGTATGAGCCTTAATGGAGACTTCTTTCATCTTACTTTTTTTCTTTTCTGATTGATATTAAATGATGTATTATATATAAACACATAAAGGGGTTGGGCTACATGTTTTTTACTTCTTCCTACTCCCTTGACCATAATAACTGTTGAATAAAGACTGATTTCTTTCTTTTTACTATTGTATCTACCTTATTTTCTGTCAAATTATTACTGTATATGTTTTATGTTCAATAAACAAACCAAATAATTTCCTGCTCAGTTTGTGGCCAAAAATCCTCTGACAAGAGAACCTTAAAAAACACACCAGAACACACACTGGTGAGAACAAACAACATGTATGAATCAGAGTTAAAATGATAAATTCTAAAGATTACATATAATGATAAATCAGAACAAAGTTGATAGAGAACGGTATTGAATTATCCATGATGAATACAAGAGAAAATTGACACGAGTGCCAGGGTGTGGATGTATATAATCCCGATACAAACCAAAAGTCGTAGAAATATCACGGTTATGGGTAAAGTATGAGCCTTAATGGAGACTTCTTTCATCTTACTTTTTTTCTTTTCTGATTGATATAAAATAATTTATTATATATAAACACATAAAGGGGTTGGGCTACATGTTTTTTACTTCTTCCTACTCCCTTGACCATAATAACTGTTGAATAAAGACTGATTTCTTTCTTTTTACTATTGTATCTACCTTATTTTCTGTCAAATTATTACTGTATATGTTTTATGTTCAATAAACAAACCAAACCAAACCAATAATTTCCTGCTCATATTGTGGTCAAATATTCTCGTGGGAGTCTCAGATTAAGAATCACAAGTGTGACGACGAGATGAACAGTTAGCAATGAAATTTTCCACTCCCATCTTATCAGATTTCATCAGGCAAATCGTATTACATCTACCTTCATATTTAGATGCTGAAGTTTTCCTTGAGTGCATTGAAGTGTTTTTTTTAATTATTTGTTTTTATTTAGTTGTTGTAATGAATTACAAAAATAGCATTGTTAATAATTATAGAATACTTTTGGATTCTTCAGTACATATAAATACAAAATCCTCGTCTCACCCCTCGGGTGGTGTCCGTCCCCCATTCAGCTCGGGTCCTCTCCCAGAGCCCAGGAAGCTTTAGGGTTCTGTGCAGTATCCTTGCTGTTCCCAGCACTGCACATTTATGGACTGAGATGTCCGATGTTGTTCCCGGGATCTGTTGCAACCACTCATCTAGTTTGGGGGTCACTGCCCCGAGTGCGCCGACCACCACAGGCACGACTCTCATCTTTACCTTCCAGGCTCTCTCCAGCTGCTCTCTGAGCCCTTGGTTTTTCAAATATCGAGTTTCTCATGCTCCTTCTTTCTGATGTTTCCATTACTTGGCGCCGCTACATCCACTACAACGGCTTTCCTCTGCCCTTTATCTATGATCACGATATCTGGTTGGTTCGCCATTACCATCTTGTCAGTCTGCATCTGGAAGTCCCACAGGATCTTCGCTCTGTCAATCTCCACCACCTTCAGAGGCGTTTCTCATTTTGATCTTGGGGTTTCCAGTCCATACTCCGTACAGATGTTTAGGTAGACTATGTCAGCCACCTGGTTATGGCGTTCCATGTAGGCTTTCCCTGCCAGCATCTTACACCCTGCAGTTATGGTCAGGTGCCTCTTTGCACAACCTACACCTTGGGTCTTGTCTGGTGTGGTATATCTGGAACTTAGGGCCTGCTCCTGAGCAGCCAGGATGAGCTCCTCTGTGCAGTCCTTCAGGCCAGCCCTCTCTAGCCACTGATAGGACTTCTTGAGATCGGCCACTTCAGTTATGGTCCGGTGGTACATCCCGTGTAGGGGCTTGTTCTCCCATGATGGTCCCTCTTCCAGCGCCTCATCTTCTCTTCCCCATTGTCTGAGACATTCTCTGAGTACGTCATCCGTTGGAGCCTTCTCCTTGATGTATTCATGGAGCTTGGATGTTTCATCCTGGACAGCGGCTCTCACACTCACTAGTCCCCGTCCTCCTTCCTTTCGGCTTGCGTACAGTCTCAGGGTGCTGGATTTGGGATGGAACCCTCCATGCATGGTTAGGAGCTTTCGGGTCTTAACGTCCATGGTCTGAATCTCTTCCTTTGGCCACCTTACTATTCCTGCAGGGTATCTGATCACTGGCAGGGCATAGCTGTTTATTGCCCGGGTCTTACGCCTCCCTGGTGAGGTGTTCCGGCCATGTCCCACCGGGAGGAGACCCCGAGGAAGACCCAGGACACGTTGGAGGGACTATGTCACCCAGCTGGCCTGGGAACGCCTCAGGATCCCCCGGGGAGAGCTGGAAGAAATAGCTAGGGAGAGGGAAGTCTGGGCTTCCCTGCTAAAACTGTTGCCCCCGCGACCTGGCCCCGGATAAGCGGTAGAAGATGGATGGATGGATGGCACTCGCATTTCTCTGCACCCCAGCTACATCTGTGCCTTGTGAAAGAATATTTTCTAAAGCTGGTGAAATATTGTCCAAAAAAAGAAACTGTTTAAAGCCAGCCACTGTGGGAAAGCTATCATTTCGAAAAAATGAATAACAAATTGTCCTTAGCACTTGTATTTTGTTCACATACTAAATTACTAAGGCAAGCACATTCATATCTTTGTCTTAGGCAAATAGCCATTGAATTCTTAACAATGCTGACCTATTGGGCTTCTGGACCATTTGATGGTGCCATAGAGTATAATGCACCATGAAGCTTTGCTACATGTGCAAACCAATTGGCTGCAAAGCTTCATTGGTTCATGGGGCTTCATTTGGCCATCACTAGTAGACATCATTTCGGATGACTACACTTGGTTCGATGACAACACTGAAGACGTTTTATTTTCAGTGTGGTCGCTAGGTCGCTACCACTGCACCCCTGAACTCTCGACGTGCCTAAGCGCACCGTCGCTGTCAGACTAACACAGAGAAGCTCCACCACCATTATTTATATGGACATGGAACATGGAACACGGTCACCTTTCACACAAAATAGTTCCAAACAATTAACCATCATGTCAGTGGCATACATCGAAATCAACAGAATGCCTGCTCTTTATTCACCAAATTCTCTCCCAAAACAGTGTCTTCTCCCGCTTTGTGTACCTTAGCCTTCTCCGCTACGTACAATTTCTGTTCATAGCTTGTAATAGAGGCTCTCGCTGGCAATCCGTAGTGGAGTCATTTGATGCAATGCGAATGATTTCAGCTTTGAGTCTGGCTGTGGACAATGTTGACAGGCTTGCATGCAGTAGCCATACATTTAGCTCTGGCTTTAGCAAATTTGTTCTTCGTCGTGTTATCAATTTTCTTTGCTTTGAAATGATCCATAGCTGTCTGTCTTAGACGAGGGGGCGGAGTCCTCATTAAGTAGTCATTCAGTAGTCATTAAGTGGTATTTCAGACTCGACATGCTATGATAATAGCTCAGTTTACTACTGCAAAACATCCGTGTAACTTTCGTCTTGTCAGTGGAACATTTTAAAAGTAAACTTTCCATTTATAAACTCTTTAAGTATCCGTTTTTGGTGTCTCCCGCTGCCGTGGCTGGCAAAATAGAGTTGCGTGTACCTGTGCAGCGCGCTTGTTGTTTTGTTTCTGGTTTATTTATAGAGCAACGTAACATCCGCTCTGACATGTGCTGCATTAATCTCGCGAGAAAAAATGTAATCCCGTTAAAATTCATTTAAATTAATGCTGATAATAACGTGCTAAACTGACAGCTCTAGCTCAAATATAAAATGAAAATAAATAACAATTTAACAAAAGCTTACATTCTTCCACCTCCCACCAGAGAAATTTCCTCATTTCTACTTTGATCGCTTAACTGTAGAATCCAGGTTACAACAAATTAACAACATTGCACGGGGCGGGGGGGGGGGGGGTTAAAAAAGGCTTCAGAAACATATCACAGATTCAATCATATTCAGAAACAATCACATAAGAACAAAGTCTTTGAAACGCGAAGGAAGTTTAACTTGGCGGGGGTCTGGGCGTGAAGAGGAACCGGTGTTTGAACCCAGTGCTGCAGGCTGAAGGGTAGGCCTCTGTTCCGCAGATCAGGGAACAGGTATGTCTGTATCAGTAGGCTGAGGCCTTTCCAATGGGGCCAGACAAGGTGATAAAGGGCCAGGTCGGCATCTTCTCAGGGTCACTGAAAATCTGGAGGGCTGGAAAGTAGGGATGTGAATCTCAGCACTGAGGACGATTCGATACACATCACGATCCACTGCCAGCGATGCGATACTTAAACGATACATGGAATTTTCTGGCGATACGATGCGATACGTTTCACCGTCGTCACGATGCGATACGATTCGATACACATTAAGTTCAAATCAATGCGATCCGATACGATACAGTGCAATTTGTTGCGATATTGTGCAATTAAACATGATGCAAATAAGCAAAGAAAAAAAGCTTTTAAAAAGATGGAATTCAGTATGGTATTACAAAAAGGATACCACTTTATTCCTTATAAAGAGTAGAACTTGTAAAACAACTTATTTAAGCCCTTTCACAATTGGGTTTTGTGCAAAGAAAATGTAAACAATTTGGCACCTGAGACTCACAGCTGTTGCTATAGTGTAAACACAAACAGACTATTCTCACTGAGTGTCTTATATGAAATATAATAATAATATATATATGTATATGAATCTCTAGCGCAAGATGTCCACCCATCCACTGTAAGTGCAACTCTTTGCGCACTGTTCAGCGACACAGTAATCTCACTTCTCACTTTGTTGTACACATCGGGAATATGTTTGTAAGTGAACACAGACCTGTCTGGTATTTTATACCTGGGTTCCAAAACGTGCACGAGCTGTCTGAAACCCTCGTTGTCCACCACGCTAAGGCTGGAGGTCTTTGCATATGAAATAAGCAGTGGCCTTAGTTATAGCCATTGCGCGGTCACAGTGAGTTGCAAGGGGACTCCCAAAATAAGAGGCGATTTTTTTCTGATCCTGACCTGGTTTACCAAGAGTTTCTCCGGTGTCCGACGAGGAACTGGGCGGGGAAGCGGGAGGGAAACTTGTCGGTGATCTGGTGCCATCGGTTTAAGTGGGTCTGCATATTTGTGGTGATGCCGTTGTATGGCTTCTTAGTGCGACATTCCTTGCAAATTACGGAGGTTTTATCAAGCTTTCCGTCTTTCTTTTCGAAGCCGTAGTATTTCCAAACATAAGATTTGAATGTTGCGGCTGCATTAAATATAGTAGTTTCCTTGCTGCTGCGTGCGCTAACTTCCATAATGTTTCGCTCGTTGTGTACTGGACTGTATGTGACGCACGGCTACCGTCCGTATTCAACACAAAACGCAAAGCAATGATGGTGCATTCATTGCGCCTAGGAAAGGGCAGATATGTGACGTTTAACATGAATAAAACGGCGATTGAATCTGATTTTACCGATACCCATCAATGCATCGTGATGAATCGCGATTTCACCGATACCCATCAATGCATCGTGATGAATCGCGATTTCACCCGTCAATCGCGTCGTACCCAGTGAATGAGCCGATGCACTCGGATCGCGGACGTGCGCATCGATGTATCGATTAATATCGATTATTTTCCACACCCTTACTGGAAAGGTAGAGCACCTGATCACGCTGATAGGGCCAGGGGTGGATGAGGTGTGTGAGGTGCTGATGAGGTATCCAAAGGCACGGTCTTTACATCAGGATGATAAGGACACAATCGGCTGTAGTGGACTGTTTGGACTTTATCAAGTGGATCCAACAGATAATTGATCTTTTAGGTCACGCCAGATTCCTCTTCAGTCGATCCAAGACACTTCAGAACCACAAAAGGTCCCTTCCAGTGTGGAGACAGCTTTTGATGTGAAATTGTAGGGTCACTCAACCACACATAATCCCCTAGGGTGTAAGGAGTGTGATGGACACGTTGGTCATAGTGGTGTTTCTGTCGCACGTGAGCTTGATCCCTGTTCACAGTAGCAGACCTGAAGGCAGATTGCAGCTTTCGGGTCAATTGTGCTGCATAGTCAGCTGAAGTGCCGGGAGTGGAGATTGGAGACTGCACATCAGGGGGGAACAGGGCATTAACAGGCATCGTGCCCCTTGACCATGGGTCAGGAAAAAGGGGGTGTATCCCGTAGAGGAGTGATGGCTGGTGTTATAGGCCAAGGCCACCTGATTGAGGCAGTCGTCCCACTCTCCAGACTGCTGGAGAAGAGTCTTAGCTAGTTGGTCGATGAGTGTCTGGTTAAATCGTTCCACCATAGCGTCACATTGTGGATGATATGGGCTGGTCCTCGTCTTTTTCACTCCTAGTAGACCACAAAGATGTTTGACTAGGTCTGACATGAACCCTCCTTGGTCCTTGGTCTGTGTGAAGTCTCTCTGGGATTCCATGCTCTCTGATGAAGTTCTCAAAAATGCATTTGGCCACAGTTGTTGACCTTTGATCTGGAATGGCATAGAGGTTGACGCATTTAGAAAAGTAATCTTGAACCACCAGCACATACCGGTTGCCATGGCTGGTGACTGGCAATTCCAAGATGTCAGCTGCCACTTTCTGGAATGTGAGGTTGCAGTCACTGTCTTCATGGGTGCTCTCTGATGTGGTACAGGATTACGTCACTTGCACCACTGACGAATATCCCGGGACATGAATGGCCAGTAGCACAATACCTGAGCACGTTGCAGAACCTTCTCCGCTTACAAATGGCCTGCCACAGGATTACCATGGAGCAGCTTGAAGACATCTTCAGGCAACTCTTGAGGTATGATAACCTGATAGACTGCTGAATTGGATGTTCGGTTATGGACTTTCCTACAATGTAGCTCATTGTGAAAGGTGAGTGTGTGGGTGTATTCATGCCAGAGTGACTTCTCTGCAGCACGTCTGTTTTTCATCCTCCAGAGTGGGGGTTTGTAGCCTTGGTATTCCATCTGATGACCTCCGCCAGGATCGGGTCCTGCAGTTGCTTCTCCTGCAGTTCCAATCCACTGGTGGAAAGCAGGAAAGTCGATGAGGTGGATCCTTCGGACTGGTTTGGAACCGGCTGGTGGGGTATTGGTTCTGGTTCGGGCTGAAGATCAGCGGTGCACACATAGCTGGGTTTTGTGATGACATAAAAAGGCAGCGGGACGACAGAAGGGTTTTCAGTGGTGGCAGGTGGACTTGTTACCTCTGGGCACCTCGACAATGAGTCTTCATTCTGATGCCGATGTCCTTCTCTGTGGATCACAGTGCACTCAAATTCTCAGGCCCAAGAGGGGTTTGTGATCTGTAATGATGACAAAAGGTTGCTTGTAGAGATAATTCCGAAAATGTCTGACAGACCAGATGATCGCCCACAGCTGTCTGTCATATGTCGACCATTTCCTCTCTGCTTTGGTGAGGACATGGCTGGCATAAGCAACGACCACTTCCCTCTCATCACACTTCTGATCTAACACTGACCCAATGGCAGAGCAGGAGGCATCTGTCTATAGTTGAAACGGCTGGGCGAAGTTTGGGAAGGCCATTATAGGAGGACGTGATAGAGCTTGCTTCAAATAAGCGAATGCTTCTTCACAAGCTGGTGTCCACAGGAATGGTGTATTCTTCTCTCTCAGTCCAAGCAAGGGTACTGCATTATGTGCAAAATTCTTAATGAACTTTCTGTAATAGGAACAAAGTCAGAGAAAGGCTTTCACTTCAGTTGGAGTGTGTGGTTTGGGCCAATCTTTCACACTTTGTACGTTCTTGGGGTCCGGCTTTACGCCGTCCTTTGAGACGATGTGCGCAAGGAAGAGTACATTGTCCTTGGCAAGGTAGCACTTGGCAGGGTTTAACTTCAAACCGCTACACTGGAATCTGCAGAAGACCTCTTCCAAGTGCTGGAGATGTTCTTCAAAGGACTGGCTAAAGATCAGGACATCATCCAAATAGTCAAGGCATGTCTGCCATGGGAGGCATGGAGAACCATCTCCATCAGCCTTTGAAATGTCACTGGGGTGTTGGTCAGTCCCATTGGCATCACTTTAAAGTGATAGAGTCCACTTCCTGTCGTGACAGCAGTCTTCTCGCGATCTTCCTCTTTCATTTCCACCTGCCAGCATGCTGGAGGTCCATGGTGGAAAACCAGGACAACTTCAGATGAAGGGTTGGGCATCAGGACTCCAACATAGTCGGTTGGCACTGGAGATGTGACCGTCGCACCCACAACACATGCGGTGAAGATGGTTTCACTCCGAGCAGGAAGGTGTCATGACGGAGACGTTGCAGCAGGCAGCTACTTCGTGGTTCTTTGGGAGTAGAGGGAGATTCATGTCCCAGAGTATCAGCTGGCCTTTGCTGACATCTAGCAAGGCATGGTGCTGATTCAGGAAGTCCCATCCTAAGATCACAGAATGATGACCTCCTCTGATGACCTGGAAGTCGTGCTGCCACAGTTCTCTTCCTAAGCGGATGCCTAATGAAGTCCCAAGTGTGTCCAAGCATTGACCATTGATAGAGCGAGCCAAAGAAGGATGTCTACATAGGGCGCTTCTTCAGTGCTGGATGTGAAACTCTGAAATCCTCACTGATGATAGAAATGGTGGACCCAGTGTCGAGAAGAGCAGATACTTCAATGCCTTCCACAATGGAAAGGATGTCACAGTTTTCGAGTGGATATACTTCTTATTGTCTTGGTTGTCAGGTTCCAGGTTGTCATCAGGGGGCGCTATTTCACAAGCTGAGGTCTGCCTCTCAACATCAGCTAATGCGCGTTTCCCTGTTGCGTTGATCGGGAAGTGCTGGATGGCACTCACTTCTTAGGAGACTGGAAGTGAACACTGCGTCTGGCCGGTAGCTCTCCATCCCTCTCCCTCCGTGATGGCGAGCTGTAGTGTTTCCTGTATGTCTGATCGGACCTGGACTGGTAGTCACCATAGTCACTTGCGATGTACTATCTGCAGAATAATGGCGCCGGGCATCCCCCTGAGAGTCCCAGCTGCGTCTGCTTGGGGAATGCCGTCGCTGGCGTTCATGCTGAGAGGAGTCCCAGTCAGGTCTGTGTGGAGAATGGCAGCGATGACGGACATCTTCAGGGATCCAATCGTGTCTACTGAGCCAGAACTCAGGAGAGTTAGTGCCCCACATAGTTGCTTCTCGTTCTCCGCTGTTCGTCTTGCGCGCATTTTAGTGAAAATCTGCAAAACACTTTCCGTTCATACTTGATCTTGCTTCGCGACGAAGCGGCTAACAAGCAAGGCTAAGTCAGCTAAGATAGGCTAAAAAACTTGAAAGAATGATGTCTTTGTCCAATATGTGACCAGGTGAACCTTACTTAGATGCTTGTAGTGAAGGCTTCCTTGTTTAACAAATGTAGCACTGTCACTTTAAGAGCCACACTAGATCAAAACACACGGGAACATATGCAGCGTGTGAGAATCAGACCAGTAAGGGTGACGTGAAGGAGGGTAGTCGCTGAACTGTGCCCACTGCTTGTCCCATCTTGATACACCCATGATCGTCATCGTAACCTGGCGATATTCAGGTAATTGGTAACAAGTTTACCACGACGCATGTTAGGTGTTCATTTTGGACAGATGATTAATTAGTTGAATGGTATTTGTAGAGCACAATATCTGGAGTGGTTTGGTTTGGAGTTTAGAGAAATCTACCACTAGTGAGTCGAATGAACAGCTGTACAGCGTAAGTGTTCGCAATGTTATGAGATGTAAATGTTTTTTTTTTGACTGTGAAATTATATGAACTGTGTTATCTGTTCTTTAGAGGGGAGATCATTTGTGTTTGTCCACGTGCTTTGTACACACCCAATACACCGGAACATATCGAGTAAGTGTGGCTGCATCTCAAAAAACATTGGCTTGTAATGATTATTTGTTTTGCACTAAGAAGTATTGTGGCTTGGAAATAATGTATTTTTATTTCTGTTTCCCTATTAAGCAAGCCACTGCTGTTGTCTATTGTGGCGTAATTGTCTTTAATCTGTTAAATGATTTTCTTTGATCTCTTAGATCCCTTTTCGAACTCTTTTAAAATTCAGTTTACATCTCAGACTTTCATCTTAAAGCTGTACAATTTCTCATTGTTCAGTCGGGAATAAAGCCCACATAAAAATTATTTTGTGTCCAGCCTAGTCCTTCCAGAGACTCGGCTACAAATAAAAGGACGATGGTCGTGCTGCGACGAGGCTAAAGTGCTGTAATTTGAGAAGAAAAAGTTGGTAAGTTTTTGTTGTGATTTTTTTTTTCAATAAAGCCGTGTTGGAGTTCCGCGTGCGATGTGTAGCTGCAGCATTCGAACAAGAATGTATGGCAACCCCCTTAGAACAAACCCCTGGCAACACGAGCATGGCTAGTCAAGAGACTACTTTAAGAACATAAAAAATATATATTTTGCGTTTGCCCTGAACTTTGAAGGTTTATTTAAAATTGGCTGCGTCACAACATATTAATTCAAGTTATTTGGCCGTGCTGCGATGCAGGAGACAAAAGAACGTCACGTGTTCTCATCTTCGTTGAGGTAACTTGGTGGTGCGTGTGAGGCAAAACGTTTTTCACGCTGTTTGTCACTCCCATCTGTGGTTTACTGTAAAACTTACACGTAGAGCAGATATCTGATAATATTTTTGCCATGGTCCTCGTCTGATTGTCATGTTTTTGATCCCCAAATTTTGTGTGACTCAATCTTAGTGCGATAGCTCTGGGATTATCGTCAACATTGTTTCACTCTGTTCTGTTCTGTTCTAACTCAACATACAGAATGGACTGTGAAAGTATCTTGCTTACTTGTCTTTAATTGGCATAACTATGGAAGCACAACTTTCGGTTCCCTCACCCAAAGCTGACCCACTAGCAACAACTCAATCTAAGGATACTATTGTGAGAAACATCATCTCACCGTTTACAGACCATGAAAGACATGCAAACAAGAAAAAGAAAATCCAAAACATGCTAAATTAAAAACAATATGGCAAGAGAAAAATGATTCAAGTTTATGCCACGAAACAGCACATTTTGAAGGCCACTAGGGGGTACCCCAGGAGCCAGGACCAATCCTGTGAGACCTGATCCTCGGAAAAGGAATGGCATGATTGCTTGTTTTCATCATGAAGGCAGACTTTCCACACAATTTTACCAAGAATCAAAAACCTTGATGGAGTGCCGGAGTGCTCATTGATGGGATCAGGAATTACCACACGCACACGTATTTCACGTCAGTGACACAGAAAAGTATTTAATCCCTCATAAATGTTTTAATAGAGCATACATCAAGCCAATTAAAGAAATCAGGTGTGTTGCAACAGGGGCGGCCTGGTAGTCCAGTGGTTAGTTCAATTCAAAGATTGAATGTTAAATGTGTGGTAACAGCAGAAAAAAAATCTAAATAAACCAGCCTGTTAATTATTTTCCAAGTTGATGCCATTCTTATATTTCCCACCAAGATATGACCACCAAGCTGAAAGTACTGTAATTCTCAAGCATCAGGATATCTTATTATTAGCAAGATGGTGGCATTTTAGTGCAACCTCAACCAGTTTGTGTGGTATGGACAGATAAACAGTGTTTATCTGTCCATACCACACAAACCTCATGAGGTGTGTCGACACACTGTGTTGATACTGTGCTGATACTGTGTCGCTGACCACTGCCACCTGCTGTACCTTCAAAATCCCTGCAGCCAACCAACACACAGACTAAACTGACTGATTTGATGATGAAGTGTATGAAATGCCTCTCCGTGAGCCGTCACCTTACCGTGGTGGAGGGGTTTGTGTGTCCCAATGATCCTAGGAGCTAAGTTGTCTGGGTCTTTATGCCCCTGGCAGGGTCACCCATGGCAAACAGGTCCTAGGTGAGGGACCAGACAAAGCACGGCTCACAAAGCCCCTTATGGAAAACAAAATCAATGGTACTCAGTTTCCCTTGCCCGGACGCGGGTCACCGGGGCCCCCCTCTGGAGCCAGGCCTGGAGGTGGGGCTCGTTGGCGAGCGCCTGGTGGCCGGGACTACACCCATGGGGCCCGGCCGGGCTCAGCCCGAAGAGGCAACGTGGGTCCCCCTTCTCATGGTCTCACCACCCGTGGGAGGGGTCAAAGGGGTCGGGTGCAATGCGAGCTGGGCGGCAGCCAAAGGCGGGGACCCTGGCGGTCTGATCCTCGGCTGCAGAAGCTAGCTCTTGGGACATGGAATGTCACCTCTCTGGCAGGGAAGGAGCCCGAACTGGTGTGTGAGGCAGAGAAGTTCCGACTGGATATAGTCGGACTTGCCTCCACACACAGCCTGGGTTCTGGTACCAGTTCTCTCGAGAGGGGTTGGACTCTCTTTCACTCTGGAGTTGCTCACGGTGAGAGGCGCAGAGCAGGTGTGGGCATACTTATTGCCCCCCGGCTCAGTGCCTGTACATTGGGGTTCACACCGGTGGACGAGAGGGTTGCATCCCTCCGCCTGCGGGTGGGGGAACGGGTCCTGACTGTTGTTTGTGCATATGCACCAAACAGCAGCTCAGCATACCCACCCTTTTTGGAGTCCTTGGAGGGTGTGCTGGAGAGTACTCCTGCTGGGGACTCCCTTGTTCTACTGGGGGACTTCAATGCTCACGTGGGCAATGACAGTGAGACCTGGAGGGGCGTGATTGGGAGGAACGGCCCCCCCGATCAGAACTCGAGTGGTGTTTTGTTATTGGACTTCTGTGCTCGTCACAGATTGTCCATAACGAACACCTTGTTCAAACATAAGGGTGTCCACATGTGCACTTGGCACCAGGACACCCTAGGCCGTAGTTCGATGATCGACCTTGTGGTCGTGTCATCGGATTTGCGGCCGCATGTTCTGGACACTCGGGTGAAGAGAGGGGCGGAGCTGTCAACTGATCACCACCTGGTGGTGAGTAGGCTCCGATGGTGGGGGAAGATGCCGGTCCGTCCTGGCAGACCCAAACGTATTGTGAGGGTTTGTTGGGAGCGTCTGGCGGAATCCCCTGTCAGAAGGAGTTTCAACTCCCACCTCCGACAGAGCTTTTCCCATGTTCCGGGGGAGACAGGGGACATTGAGTCCGAGTGGACCATGTTCCGTGCCTCTATTGTTGAGGCGGCCAATCTGAGTTGTGGCCGTAAGGTGGTTGGTGCCTGTTGTGGCGGAAACCCTCGTACTCGCTGGTGGACACCAGCAGTAAGGGATGCCGTCAAGCTGAAGAAGGAGTCCTATCGAGCCTTTATGGCCTGTGGGACCCCAGAGGCAGCTGACGGGTATCGACTGGCCAAGCGGAACGCAGCTTTGGTGGTCGCCGAGGCAAAAACCCGAGCATGGGAAGAGTTCGGTGAGGCCATGGAAGCTGACTTCCGGACGGCTTCGAGGAAGTTCTGGTCCACCATCCGACGTCTCAGGAGGGGGAAGCAGTGCACCATTAACACTGTGTACAGTGGGGATGGGGCGCTGCTGACTTCGACTCGGGACGTTGTGAACCGGTGGGCAGAGTACTTCGAAGACCTCCTCAACTCCACCAACACGCCTTCCTTGGAGGAAGCAGAGCCCGGGGACTCTGAGGTGGGCTCTCCTATCTCTGTGGTTGAAGTCACCGATGTGGTTAAAAAGCTCCTCGGTGGCAAGGCCCCAGGGGTGGATGAGATCCACCCGGAGTTCCTCAAGGTTCTGGATGTTGTGGGGCTGTCCTGGTTGACACGCCTCTGCAACATCGCGTGGTCAACGGGGAGAGTGCCTCTGGATTGGCAGACCGGGATGGTAGTCCCTCTTTTTAAAAAGGGGGACCGGAGGGTGTGTTCCAACTACAGAGGGATCACACTCCTCATCCTCCCTGGTAAGGTCTATTCAGGGGTGCTGGAGAGGAGGGTCCGTCAGGAAGTCGAGCCTCAGATTGAGGAGGAGCAGTGTGGTTTTCGTCCCGGTCGTGGAACAGTGGACCAGCTCTACACCCTTAGCAGGGTTCTCGAGGTTATGTGGGAATTCGCCCAACCAGTCTACATGTGTTTTGTGGACTTGGAGAAGGCGTTTGACCGTGTCCCTCGGGGAGTTCTGTGGGGGGTGCTTCGTGGGTATGGGGTACCGAACCCCCTGATACGGGCTGTTCGGTCACTATACCACCGATGTCAGAGTTTGGTTCGCATTGCCGGCAGTAAGTCGGAATCGTTCCCAGTGAGGGTAGGACTCCGCCAAGGCTGCCCTTTGTCACAGATTCTGTTCATAACCTTCATGGACAGAATTTCTAGGCGCAGCCGAAGCGTTGAGGGGGTCCGTTTTGGTGGCCTCAGTATTGCATCCCTGCTTTTTGCAGATGATGTGGTGCTGTTGGCTCCTTCAAACGGGGCTCTCCAACTCTCACTGGAGCGTTTCGCAGCCGAGTGTGAAGCGGTTGGGATGAAAAGCAGCACCTCCAAATCTGAAACCATGGTCCTCAGTCGGAAAAGGGTGGAGGTCCCCCTCCGGGTCGGGGGGGAGATCTTGCCCCAAGTGGAGGAGTTTAAGTATCTTGGGGTCTTGTTCACGAGTGAGGGCAGGAGGGAGCGAAAGATCGACAGGCGGATCGGTGCAGCGTCTGCTGTGATGCGGACGTTGTATCGGTCTGTTGTGGTGAAGAAGGAGCTGAGCCAAAGGGCGAAGCTCTCAATTTACCGGTCGATCTACGTTCCAACCCTCATCTATGGTCACGAGCTATGGGTCGGGACCGAAAGAACGAGATCCCGGATACAAGCGGCCGAAATGAGTTTTCTCCGTAGGGTGTCCGGGCACTCCCTTAGAGATAAGGTGAGAAGCTCGGTCATCCGGGAGGGGCTCCGAGTCGAGCCGCTTCTCCTCCACATCGAGAGGAGCCAGATGAGGTGGCTTGGGCATCTGATTCGGATGCCTCCTGAACGCCTCCCTGGTGAGGTGTTCCGGGCATGTCCCACCGGGAGGAGACCCAGAGGAAGACCCAGGACACGCTGGAGAGACTATGTCACCCAGCTGGCCTGGGAACGCCTCGGGATCCCCCGGGGCGAGCTGGAAGAAGTAGCTAGGGAGAGGGAAGTCTGGGCTTCCCTGCTAAAGCTGTTGCCCCCGCGACCCGGCCCCGGATAAGCGGTAGAAGATGGATGGATGGATGGATGGATGGTGTATGAAATGCACTATCTCACTTTACCACAAGTGCTATTGTGGGTAAAGATGCACCAGTGTTTTAAATTTCAGTTTGTTGCGTTTCTTTCATGCTATTTCCCCTACTGTGGGGAACACACACACAATGGAACAAGACATGGTGAGACAATCCGAGAGGCACTTGGTGAGACAAGGAAATTTTAATAAATACCTTATTCTCCAAAAGGAGATCAAAATGGCTCTACACGGCGGACAATTTGCGTTTGTCCAGAAGCTGCTCCATAATATGCACGTACTGTAGCAACGTCACTCGAGTGAAGCGTGTCTCAGCAGTGGATAGTCCGCTGCTCTCTGCTGTGCACTCGTGAGCGCGAGCACGTACTCACGGCGCCGACGCAACCCACGCCATATATTAAAGAAGCTTTGAACTACGACAACAGCTAAGCTAGCCTAACTGATGTAATGATGGTCAGCAGACATGGTTTACATTTTATGTGACTTTTAATAACAACGTGGCAGAGTCATCAAACATGCGGTGCGCTCACTCGCAGTCACTTCCTGGAACTCACCCTTATAGGCAGGACCTCTCAATCAACTGGAGTATAACGTACAGTACAAACGTTCATAAAGCACTTCTCATATAATAATAGCCTATTATATGACAGCCGACACAACGCTCGAAGACAGACGGACACGTTTTTCTGATAATCTGTGTGTTTTCTGTTTTGCCCAAATATATATTTTTATTCGGGCGAGGGTGAGGTCTGGCTTGTTTCGGCAGGCGACATCGTGTCGCCAGACGCACTTCCTTATAAACACTGTGTGGCAGGCTTTTGCTTCGTCAACGCCCCTGGACTGAGTCGACTCCGCCAGGACTGTGTCACCCAGCCTGGACTGTGTCAACGCAGTCCAGGCTGCGCCCACTCAGTTCACGTGTTGATCACGTGATCTCATGAAGCAGCACACGCACCAACACGTGGATTGCTCTGTGAGCCCGACGCATTCGTCAACGCATCGGTGTCACTGGACACATCACTCGTGTGTATTTTCCTGCTCCTTAATTTTGACCAGCGATTTCTGTTTCCATTTCTTCCAGTGCGATTTTCTGTAAGTGAACATTTTTTGTACAAGCTCTTGTTGTCTGCTATTTTGGGATCTGAAAACATTCTTTTGTTTCGAACGAAGCCTGACGTCCTCGCTTCGTTCGGAACATGACACGGGCTTGCGCAAGCCCAAAACAAACAAACAAACAAACAAAAAAAAATCTGGAAAATGCCCAGATAAAAGAGAGTGTGTACACTTGTGCAACTGTACTGTCTCTCTCACCTCTCGATAAATGATATATTTTTATTCCCCTTCACTAAAATGTGTTTGTGTTTTTTTCAGTTTTGTTGAACAGCAATGGGAACATTTGAATTATTTCTCTCGGTCTTTTATCTACTATCTCACTATCTATTATCTATTTTATATATTTACTATAATCCGGCATTTGAGCTAAACTGTCTTAACCTTTCCGATAGAATGTACATACGTATGGATGTATAACTTATGTTATATTATTAGCATTTTATGTTTCAGCATCATATTATTTCATGTTAAGCATACCTAAATTATATTCTGTTGTTTAATAATTGCTTAGACATGTTTTTATGTTGATAGGTTCTGACTGGCTGTTAAAGTAAGAGAAGCAGGAAGTGGAGTTGTTCTCGAGCATGCTGCGGTGCAGATGCCCCCCCCCCCCCTTTAATAAACTGCATTAACCCTTTGATGCGCAACATGGGTCAAAACTGACCCGGCTAAGTTTTTATTTTTGATGTCTTCGCAGTAAATTAATTTCGTCATTCAGCATTCAAGGTATTCCTCAATTAAGTTGATTTTGACCATCAGACACAATTGTTTTATTTTTTCCCTTCTTACTTTTTGAATAAATAACATTTTTATATCACGACCCTTCTAATGTGCAATATGGTTCTAAAACAGTGGTTATATATCTGTCATGCCCCCCTAGGAAGAGGAAAACGTCTCGCGCACCCCCAACCCCCACACGACTATAAATACATCATCATAAATCATTTGTCTATAAAATTGTAAAAGTACACCTTTGCATAACACTGTGTCTGTCACGTTGAGCCCGAGGCGATGAGAAATCGCCTCGTGCACAACAGAAAAAAAGACGAGGTGGATCCCCGGAGAAGCAGACAACGAAAAGATCTTGTGTGAACAAAGGGATTTTAATAAATAACAAAAGGAGCCCGAACAGGGAAAACGGTAACAGAAAGCGCTGGTCAAATAAGAACCAGGAAAGAATATGGAAGATAACCGAAAACGCTCGCGAAACGATAAAGGGCGAGGAACTACCGAGATAATCAATTAGATGACAATATGAAGTACGCGAAGAATTGGGGCCGTAAGGCAATAGGACAGCGAGAAATGGTCGAACGACGAGAATAGCAAATAGCGAACAATGGCACGGTAAGGAATTCTCCGGCAGTGAGATGACTGCCGGAGTCGCCTAATAAAGGCACGTAATCAGCCCGAAATAACGGGCAGGTGTGCCGAACAGGTGGCGGGAGAACCCGCCACCTGCTGGCGAGCACGCGACGTGACAGTACCCCCCCCTCAACGGACGCCTCCCGGCGGACTACCCGGTTTGGACGGATGAGCAGCGTGGAAGTCGCGCAGAAGGGACGGATCAAGGATCCAGGAGCGAGGCACCCATT
This sequence comes from Hippocampus zosterae, assembly GCF_025434085.1. Taxonomy (NCBI): domain Eukaryota; kingdom Metazoa; phylum Chordata; class Actinopteri; order Syngnathiformes; family Syngnathidae; genus Hippocampus; species Hippocampus zosterae. The sequence continues at coordinate 2,863,398 of NC_067468.1, forward strand.
GCCGCTCCTCCGGCCCGTAGCCCTCCCAGTCGACCAGGTACTGGAAGCCCTTGCCCCTGCGCCGAGAGTCCAGGATGGCACGAACCGTGTACACCGGGTCCCCGTCGACCACCCGCGGGGGCGGCGGCGGAGCGGGAGGGGGCGCCAAGGCGCTGGAAGACACAGGCTTGAGCAGGGAGACGTGGAACACGGGGTGGACCTTCATGGAGGCCGGCAGCCGGAGCCTGACCGCGACGGGGCTGATGACGGCCTCGACCTCGAACGGGCCAGCGAATCGGGGCCCCAGTTTGGCAGACGAGCCGGCCAGGCGAAGATCCCTCGTAGCCAGCCACACCTTCTCTCCCACCGCATATGAGGGCGCCGGGCGCCGACGACGATCAGCGATCCGCTGGTTCCGGGACGCCGTGCGGGACAACGCAGCCCGGGCCTCCCTCCACACGTGATGGGCCCGCTTAAGGTGGCGCTGCACGGAAGGGACCTCCACCAGCCCCTCCTGGGACGGGAACAGCGGTGGCTGGTAGCCGTAGGCCGTCATGAACGGCGACCTGCCTGTAGCGGAGGAGACGAGAGTGTTGTGGGCGTATTCCACCCAGGGCAGGTGGTCGGCCCAGGATGCCGGACGGTGGAGACAGACACAGCGGAGGGCCGCCCCCAGATCCTGGTTGGCGCGCTCAGCCTGCCCATTGGACTGAGGGTGGTATCCCGAGGTCAGGCTGGCCGTAGCTCCGAGGGACCGGCAGAACCGCTTCCAGACGCGGGACACAAACTGGGGCCCCCGATCCGATACGATGTCCGCCGGAATGCCGTGGAGACGGAAGACGTGCTGGATGAGGAGGTTGGCGGTCTCCAGCGCCGACGGCAACCTGGACAAGGGCACAAAGTGAGCGGCCTTGGAGAAGCGGTCCACGATCGTGAGCACGACCGTCCGGCCCCGGGAAGGCGGTAGGCCCGTGACGAAGTCCACCGCGATGTGAGACCACGGGCGAGGAGGAATGGGCAGCGGTTGGAGCAGTCCCGCCGGGGGCTGATGCGACGACTTGCCGCAGGCGCAGGAGGTGCAGGCCTTGACGAACTCCGTCGTGTCGCGGCGGAGCTCCGGCCACCAGAAACGCTGGGCGACGAGCTGCACAGTCCGGTTCACCCCGGGATGACACGCCACCTTGGATGCGTGTCCCCACTGCAGGACCTCCGAACGGAGGGCAGGAGGCACGAACAGCTTCCCTGCTGGGCACCCCGCCGGCACCTGCACCCCCACCAGGGCGGACAGGATCCGCTGCTCAATCTCCCACTGGACGGCCCCCACTATGCACTGGGTCGGGAGGATGGTCTCCGGGGAACGGTCCCTCCCCGCAGGTTCGTGGAGCCGGGAAAGGGCGTCAGGCTTAGTGTTCTTGGAACCGGGGGAGTAGGTGAGAACGAAGTCGAACCTGGTGAGGAAGAGGGCCCACCGGGCCTGACGGGCGTTAAGTCTCTTCGCGGAGCGGAGGTAGGCGAGGTTCTTATGGTCCGTGTATACGGTAAACGGTTCCTTAGCCCCCTCGAGCCAGTGCCGCCACTCCTGTAATGCGGTGACCACAGCCAACAGTTCCCGGTTGCCCACGTCGTAGTTCGACTCGGCGGCACTGAGTCGACGGGAGAAGAAGGCGCAGGGGTGCAGCTTCTGGTCGACTGGGGAGCGTTGGGACAGCACCGCACCCACCCCTGAATCCGAGGCGTCCACCTCTACGACGAAAGGGCGGTCAGGGTCAGGATGTTGCAACACCGGGGGACTAGTGAACGCCGCCTTAAGACGCGCGAACGCCGCATCCGCGGCAGGGTCCCACTTAAAAGGGATTTTGACCGAGGTAAGGCGGGTTAGGGGAAGCGCCATCTGGCTGTAACCACGGATGAAACGCCTATAGACGTTGGCGAACCCCAAGAAGCGCTGCAGCTCCTTACGGTTGGACGGGACCGGCCATTCAGTGACCGCACGCGTCTTAATGGGGTCCGCCCGTAGCTTGCCCTGTTCTATAATGAACCCCAGGAAGGAGATGACGGGAACATGGAACTCACACTTTTCTGCCTTGACGAAGAGCCGGTTCTCGAGCAAACGTTGTAGCACCAGCCGAACATGTTGCTGGTGCTCATGCAGAGAACGAGAAAAAATTAAAATGTCGTCAAGATAAACAAAACAGAAGATGTTGATCATGTCCCGGAGCACGTCATTAATGAGGTTCTGGAAGACGGCAGGTGCGTTTGTGAGGCCAAAAGGCATGACGAGATATTCGAAATGGCCCAGGGGGGTCTTAAACGCGGTTTTCCACTCGTCGCCCTCTCGGATGCGAACCAAGTGGTACGCGCTGCGTAAGTCTAATTTTGAGAAGATGGTGGCTGATTGCAATGGGGCGAAGGCGGAGTCCAACAAGGGTAGCGGGTATCTATTTTTAATTGTAATTTCATTTAGTCCACGATAGTCTACGCAGGGTCGTAGGGACTTATCCTTCTTCCCTACGAAGAAGAAACCCGCCCCTAACGGTGAGCGTGATGGTCTGATGAGACCTGCAGCGAGCGAGCTGTTAATATACTCCGTTAACGCCTCACGCTCGGGATGGGATACCTGATACAGACGCGAGGTTGGCAACGGAGCGCCCGCCTGCAGGTCTATCGCGCAATCGTAGGGGCGGTGTGGGGGCAAGGAGCGCGCGCGATCCTCGCTAAAGACCTCCCCAAGGTCCCGATAGCACTCCGGCACTCCGTCAAGGCAGATCTCCTCGGGGGGCGTGACGCGTTCGTGCCTCCCGACGGCTGACCGCAGGCAGTGCTGGTAACAATAAGGGCTCCAGCTATCGATAGCGGGGCGCGCCCATGAGATCACCGGGTTATGCGTCTGGAGCCAGGGTAAACCGAGGATGATCGGGGCGTTCCGGGACCGCATAACATAAAAACGACGATGTTCAATATGATTCCCGGATAATGAAAGCTTTAACGGCTCCGTTCGATGCGTTACCACCGCCAGGAGGCGCCCATCCAGATCTCGCACCCGCTTCGCCACAACCAACTCCTCTAAAAAGCACCCCAGTTCGGACGCGAGATTAGTGTCCATTAAACAATCATCGGCTCCCGAATCCACCAGGGCCCGAACCCGTCTTGACCGGGACTCGCCGAATACCTCCGCCTCGAGCTCGAGTCTATTAGGATGTCCTGGTCGCTTATCGACTCGCCTAGACTCGGGGGGCGACGCGCGGGGCCGTGACTCACAGTACTCGGGAGGGGCGTGGAAGGGCGATCCCGGATGGCTGGTTGCGGCGCGGGGGGATGGTTGGTCGCCGCTAGTTGTAGCACGGTCGCGATGACGGCGCCTTTCTTCCTCCGCACCACCGTCCTTGCCGCCCAGCTGCATCGGCTCGTCCCGGGAGTGATCACCGAACCCACGATGTTCCTCACGGTACGTGGTGCGGCGGGACGGATACCGATCACCTCCACGCTCCCGGCCTCGCTCCCTCAGGCGATTGTCCATAAGGAGGGCGAGGTCGATCAGCTCCTCCAAATCGGTGCTGTGGTCGCGGGTCGCCAGCTCGTCCTTGAGTAATGAGTTCAGGCCACGGCGAAACAGTCCACACAGGGCCCGATCGTCGTAACCGCTCTGCGCGGCCAGGATCCGGAACTCGATGGAGTAGTCAGCGACCGAACGCCTTCCCTGCTGCAGGTCGAGCAGCCGCCCCTCCGCCTCTCTGCCCCGCACGGGATGGTGGAACACCCGACGGAAGGCTGCCACGAAATCCGGATAGGAGGTGCGGAGATTCGGCTTTGCGTCGCTGGTCGCGATTGCCCACGATGCCGCCGGACCTGTCAAGAGACTCATGATATAGGCCACCTTGGCGGCGTCAGTAGCGTAGGCGGACGGCTGTTGGTCAAATATTAGCGAGCAATTGTGTAGGAAGTGTCCACACTGCCCGTGTTCACCCCCGTAGCGAGGGGGGTGTGGAAGCGAGGGCTCCCTCGACATAGGAGGGTGCGAGGAGGGAGCCTCCGGGGTGGTAGGACGAAGCCCGGAAGGTGGTCTTCGTTCCTCCACCCGAATAAGGCGAGGTTCGAGATCATCGAACCGATGAGCCAGCATGGAGACCGCGCCGTTGAGTTCCGTAAGGGCTTGGCGGTGCTGACTCACTTGCCGCTCTTGTCGAGCAAGAGCGGACAAGATCTTTTCGGCGTCTGCGGGATCCATGGTGGCCGGAGAATTCTGTCGCGTTGAGCCCGAGGCGATGAGAAATCGCCTCGTGCACAACAGAAAAAAAGACGAGGTGGATCCCCGGAGAAGCAGACAACGAAAAGATCTTGTGTGAACAAAGGGATTTTAATAAATAACAAAAGGAGCCCGAACAGGGAAAACGGTAACAGAAAGCGCTGGTCAAATAAGAACCAGGAAAGAATATGGAAGATAACCGAAAACGCTCGCGAAACGATAAAGGGCGAGGAACTACCGAGATAATCAATTAGATGACAATATGAAGTACGCGAAGAATTGGGGCCGTAAGGCAATAGGACAGCGAGAAATGGTCGAACGACGAGAATAGCAAATAGCGAACAATGGCACGGTAAGGAATTCTCCGGCAGTGAGATGACTGCCGGAGTCGCCTAATAAAGGCACGTAATCAGCCCGAAATAACGGGCAGGTGTGCCGAACAGGTGGCGGGAGAACCCGCCACCTGCTGGCGAGCACGCGACGTGACAGTGTCCTTATTAATGTACAAGAGAATTGGTATAATAAATAGTGTAGTGATGTTTTCATTAATCAATATATATCGTTGTATTAATGATTATTGTGTTTAAAGTTTGTGTATTGCATAAATGCTTGAATAACATGTTTTTACTGAAACTCTTGAGACACATCCTGTTATTGCCGAAAACTCATGATTAAAAGCAGAAGTACATCTGCTGATAGTATGTGGAAAAAGTACAAAACAGGATGTTCTCATAAGATATGCCACTTGGTTATACAACACAAGTAATGTGGCTGGGGGGAAGTGAGAATGGCCACTCACCTGGCTCCTCTTGATGTGGAAGAGAAGCGGCTCGACTCTGAGCCCCTCCCGGATGACCGAGCTTCTCACCTTATCTCTAAGGGAGAGCCCGGACACCCTGCGGAGAAAACTCATTTCGGCCGCTTGTATCCGGGATCTCGTTCTTTCGGTCACGACCCATAGCTCGTGACCATAGATGAGGGTTGGGACGTAGATCGACCGGTAAATTGAGAGCTTCGCCCTTTGGCTCAGCTCCTTCACCACGACAGACCGATACAACGTCCGCATCACAGCAGACGCTGCACGATCCGCCTGTCGATCTCCCGCTGCCTCCTGCCCCCACTCGTGAACAAGACCCCAAGATACTTGAACTCCTCCACTTGGGGCAAGATCTCCTCCCCGACCCGGAGGGGGCACTCCACCCTTTTCCGACTGAGGACCATGGTTTCAGATTTGGAGGTGCTGATTTTCATCCCAACCGCTTCACACTCGGCTGCGAAACGCTCCAGTGAGAGTTGGAGAGCCCCGTTTGAAGGAGCCAACAGCACCACATCATCTGCAAAAATCAGGGATGCAATACTGAGGCCCCCAAAACGGACCCCCTCAACGCTTCGGCTGCGCCTAGAAATTCTGTCCATAAAAGTTATGAACAGAATCGGCGACAAAGGGCAGCCTTGGCGGAGTCCTACCCCCACTGGAAAAGATTCCGACTTACTGTCGGCAATGCGAACCAAACTCTGACATCGGTGGTATAGTGACCGAACAGCCCGTATCAGGGGGTTCGGTACCCCATACCCACGAAGCACCCCCTACAGAACTCCCCAAGGGACACGGTCAAACGCCTTCTCCAAGTCCACAAAACACATATAGACTGGTTGGGCGAATTCCCACATACCCTCAAGGACCCTGCTAAGGGTGTAGAGCTGGTCCACTGTTCCACGGCCGGGACGAAAACCACACTGCTCCTCCTCAATCTGAGGCTCGACTTCCTGACGGACCCTCCTCTCCAGCACTCCTGAATAGACCTTACCAGGGAGGCTGAGGAGTGTGATCCCTCTGTAGTTGGAACACGCCCTCCGGTCCCCCTTTTTAAAAAGAGGGACTACCACCCCGGTCTGCCAATCCAGAGGCACTCGCCCTGTTGACCACGCGATGTTGCAGAGGCGTGTCAACCAGGACAGCCCCACAACATCCAGAGTCTTGAGGAACTCCGGGCGGATCTCATCCACCCCTGGGGCCTTGCCACCGAGGAGCTTTTTAACCACATCGGTGAAATCAAAAACAGAGATAGGAGAGCCCACCTCAGAGTACCCAGGCTCTGCTTCCTCCAAGGAAGGCGTGTTGGTGGAGTTGAGGAGGTCTTCGAAGTACTCTGCCCACCGGTTCACAACGTCCCGAGTCGAAGTCAGCAGTGCCCCATCCCCACTGTACACAGTGTTAGTGGAGCTGTCACGTTGGGTCCGAAGCGATAAAATGATCGCTTCGTGCCCAACAAGATAATGAGGTGGATCCCCGAAAAAGCAGACAAAGAAAAGGTGTTCCGAGAACAAATTAATTTTAATACAAAACACAAAATACCCGTCCGGGAGCAACAAACAGAAAACGCTGGTCAAAATCAGGACCAGGAATAAAGGAAGTAAACAGAAAACGCTTGCGAGAAAATGGCAAGGAATATAGTTGGTAATAATAGGAATAGACAATAGTAGATTTAACGACGCGCAATCACAATCACAAGGCTACACGGCAACGAATAGAATAGGGCAATAATCGAGAGAATTGGCACGGCGTTGAATACTCCGGCAGTAAGTCAACTGCCCGAGCACAAAGATAAAGCCTGTGTAATTAGTCCTTGATGGGTGACAGGTGTGTCGGCGGTAGGCAGGAAAAGCCTGCCTCCTGCTGGCAAACACGGGACGTGACAGGAGTCACGTCTTGATCCTCACTAGGGTCGCGGGGGGTGCTGGAGCCTATCCCAGCTGTCTTCGGGCAGTAGGCGGGGGACACCCTGAATCGGTTGCCAGCCAATCGCAGGGCACACAGAAACGACCAACCATTCGCAATCACACTCACACCTAGGGACAATTTAGAGCGTCCAATCAGCCTGTCATGCATGTTTCTGGAATGTGGGAGAAAACCGGAGCACCCGGAGAAAACCCACGCAGGCCCGGGGAGAACATGCAAACTCCACACAGGGAGGCCGAGCTGGAATCGTACTCGGTACCTCTGCACTGTGAAGCCGAAGTGCTAACCACTAGACTACTTTAGTCACCCTTGGATGAATGGGCCAATTTGACCCATGTGTGTAAACTTAATGTAATCAGATAGAAACTACTTTTGTTCATAAAGTATGAAAGGAAGAATGGAAATAATGATCAGTCGTAATCAAAAACAAGGTATGCAGCTCGGGCCTCTTTCCATACGCGGTGGGCTCGCTTGAGGTGATGCTGCACAGACGGGACCTCCACCTGTCCTTCCTGGGACGGGAACAGCGGCGGTTGATACCCGTAGGCCGACATGAAGGGGGACCTACCAGTGGCTGAAGAGACGAGGGTGTTGTGTGCGTACTCCACCCACGGTAGATGGTCGACCCAGGAGGAGGGACTGCGCAGGCATACACAGCGGAGGGCTGCCCCCAGATCCTGGTTGGCACGCTCGGCTTGTCCGTTGGACTGGGGGTGATATCCCGAGGTCAGACTGACCGTGGCCCCGAGGGATCGGCAGAACCGCTTCCATACGCGGGACACGAACTGGGGCCCCCGGTCCGAGACGATGTCCATCGGGATCCCATGGAGACGGAAGACGTGTTGGACTAGGAGGTCGGCGGTCTCCAGTGCAGACGGCAACTTAGACAGCGGAACAAAATGAGCCGCCTTAGAGAACCGGTCCACGATGGTGAGGACGACCGACCGCCCACGGGATGGAGGAAGGCCCGCGACGAAATCCAGGGCGATGTGTGACCAAGGTCGAGGAGGGATGGGCAATGGCTGGAGCAGGCCTGCCGGAGGCCTATGTGAGACCTTGCCGCAGGCGCAGGCGGAGCAGGCATTGATATAGTCCACCACATCCTTCCGAAGCTCCGGCCACCAGAACCGCTGGGTGATGAGATGCACAGTCCGGTTCACCCCAGGATGGCAGGCCACCTTGGACCCGTGCCCCCACTGCAACACCTCCGAGCGCAGAGGTGGGGGTACAAACAACCTCCCTGCGGGGCATCCAGCCGGGACCTGGACACCATCCAGGGCTTCCTGGATCTTCTGTTCAATCTCCCACCTCAACGCCCCCACGATGCACCGGGTCGGGAGGATGGTCTCTGGTGACCGGTCCCTCTCCACGGGGTCGTGGAGACGGGAAAGGGCATCGGGCTTGGTGTTCTTAGAGCCAGGAGAGTATGTGAGGATGAAATTAAACCGGGTTAAGAATAGTGCCCAACGGGCCTGACGGGGGTTGAGTCTTTTAGCAGAGCGGAGATATTCCAAGTTCTTGTGGTCGGTGTAGACCGTGAACGGTTCCTTAGTCCCCTCGAGCCAGTGGCGCCATTCCTGTAGGGCGACGATTACAGCTAGCAGTTCACGATTGCCCACGTCGTAGTTGGACTCTGTTGTACTGAGTCGACGAGAGAAAAAGGCGCAGGGGTGCAATTTCTGGTCGACCGGGGAACGCTGGGACAGAACAGCCCCGACCCCTGAATCCGAGGCGTCCACCTCTACGACGAACGGGAAGTCCGGGTTAGAATGGTGCAACACCGGGGGATTTGTGAATGCGGCCTTTAAGCTAGAAAATGCTGACTCCGCAGCCGAATCCCATTTGAATGGGATTTTTGTGGACGTCAGACGGGTCAACGGGAGTACCTTTTGGCTGTAGCCGCGAATAAAACGACGGTAGAAGTTAGCGAACCCCAAGAAGCGTTGCAACTCCTTCCGGTTAGTCGGTGTTGGCCAGTTCGTCACCGCCTCCGTCTTGGTGGGGTCTGCTCTCAGCTTGCCCTGCTCAATAATAAACCCCAGAAAGGACATGACAGGTACATGGAATTCACACTTCTCTGCCTTGAAGAAGAGCCTGTTCTCTAATAAACGCTGCAATACCAGTCTGACGTGTCGCTTGTGTTCTTGGATAGATTGGGAAAAAATTAAAATATCGTCGAGATAGACGAAACAGAAAATGTTCAGCATGTCTCTCAACACGTCGTTGATGAGATTCTGAAAAACGGCGGGAGCATTTGTCAGCCTGAAGGGCATAACCAGATATTCAAAATGGCCGAGCGGGGTCTTAAAAGCAGTCTTCCACTCGTCACCTTTCCGGATGCGAACCAGGTGGTAGGCAGTGCGTAAATCTAATTTTGAAAAGATTGTGGCTGATTGTAAAGGAGCGAAGGCGGAGTCTAGCAACGGTAGCGGATACTTATTTTTTACCGTGATGTCGTTCAGACCTCGATAGTCCACACACGGTCGCAGGGATTTGTCCTTTTTCGCAACAAAGAAAAACCCCGCACCTAACGGCGATCGCGATGGTCTAATTAGACCTGCAGCGAGCGAGCTGTTGATGTATTCCGTGAGTGCCTCGCGCTCGGGTTTAGACACCTGATACAGCCGTGAGGTTGGCAACGGAGCGCCCGCCTGCAGGTCTATGGCGCAATCGTAGGGTCGGTGCGGGGGCAAGGAGCGTGCGCGATCCTCGCTGAACACCTGTCGCAAGTCATGATAGCAGTCTGGCACTCCGTCAAGGCAGATAGTTTCGGGGATGTCGTCACCGGCACGTTCGTGCTGCCCTACGGCTGATCCTAGACAACGTTCATAACAGTTCCGGCTCCAACTCTCTATTGCCGGACGCTCCCAGGAAATTACGGGGTTGTGAGTCCTGAGCCAGGGCAAGCCGAGAATAACCGGGGCGTTACGACACTGCATTAAATAGAACCGTAGATGCTCAACATGGTTACCGGATAATTTTAGTTTTAGTGGTTCTGTTCTTTGCGTCACGACCCCCAGGAGGCGTCCATCGAGATCACAAACCCGCTTTTTATCGGCCAACTTCTCGACATAACAGCCCAGGTCAGCGGCGAAGTCGGTATCCATAAAACAACCATCAGCCCCCGAGTCTATCAGAGCCCTAACCCGCCGCGACCGGGACCCCTCAAATATCTCACCCTCGAGTTCCAGTCTCCCGGTGTGTCCCGGCCGGGAGTCAGTTCGCCGAGGCGTGGGGGACTCTGCGCGGGGTCGGGACTCACAGTTTTTGGAGGGCGAGGATGGGGAATGTCCCGGTCGGCTGGGAGCAGCATGAGGTCCCCGTTGACAGCTGTCAGACCGAGCCCGATCATCGAATCGGCGCCGTCTCTGCTCCGGTCCAACGTTTTCGCCACCCAGCTGCATCGGCTCCTCCCCGCAGTACGTGGCACACCGGGACGGAGAACGATCACCTCCCCGCTCCCGGTTTCTCTCTCTCAGGCGGTTGTCCAGTCGCAGGGAGAGCTCGATTAACTCCTCCAGGTTGGAGCTGTGGTCGCGAGTCGCCAGCTCATCCTTGAGCTCGGTGTTTAATCCACGACGAAACAGTCCGCACAGCGCCCGGTCGCCGTAGCCACTCTGGGCGGCCAGAATCTGGAACTCGATGGAGTAGTCTGCAACCGATCGCCTCCCCTGGTGGAGTTCAAGTAGCCGGCCCTCAGCCTCTCTGCCCCGCACGGGATGGTGGAACACCCGGCGAAACGCCGCCACGAAGCCGTGGAATGAAGACCGGAGGCTCGGCTTCGCGTCGCTTGTCGCCATCGCCCATGACGCCGCCGGACCTGTCAACAGGCTCATAATATATGGCCCCTCGCGGCGTCAGTAGCATAGAGGGAAGGTTGCTGGTCGAAAACGAGCGAGCACTGGTGGAGGAAGTACCCACACTGCCCGTGCTCACCCCCGTAACGTGGGGGGTGTGGAAGCGAAGGCTCCCTCATCATTGTGGGAAATGATGCGGGTGCCTCAGGGGTGGCAGGACGAATCACGGAGGGAGGTGCTCTCCGTTCCTCCACCCGTACAAGACAGGGTTCGAAATCATCGAACCTGTGAGCCAGCATGGAAACCGCGCGGCTGATTTCCGCAATGGCTTGGCCCTGCTGACTCAACTGTTGCTCTCGGCAGGGCAGAGCGGAAAAAATCCTTTCTAAGTCTGCGGGATCCATGGTGGCCGGAGTATTCTGTCACGTTGGGTCCGAAGCGATAAAATGATCGCTTCGTGCCCAACAAGATAATGAGGTGGATCCCCGAAAAAGCAGACAAAGAAAAGGTGTTCCGAGAACAAATTAATTTTAATACAAAACACAAAATACCCGTCCGGGAGCAACAAACAGAAAACGCTGGTCAAAATCAGGACCAGGAATAAAGGAAGTAAACAGAAAACGCTTGCGAGAAAATGGCAAGGAATATAGTTGGTAATAATAGGAATAGACAATAGTAGATTTAACGACGCGCAATCACAATCACAAGGCTACACGGCAACGAATAGAATAGGGCAATAATCGAGAGAATTGGCAAGGCGTTGAATACTCCGGCAGTAAGTCAACTGCCCGAGCACAAAGATAAAGCCTGTGTAATTAGTCCTTGATGGGTGACAGGTGTGTCGGCGGTAGGCAGGAAAAGCCTGCCTCCTGCTGGCAAACACGGGACGTGACAGGAGTCACGTCTTGATCCTCACTAGGGTCGCGGGGGGTGCTGGAACCTATCCCAGCTGTCTTCGGGCAGTAGGCGGGGGACACCCTGAATCGGTTGCCAGCCAATCGCAGGCCACACAGAAACGACCAACCATTCGCAATCACACTCACACCTAGGGACAATTTAGAGCGTCCAATCAGCCTGTCATGCATGTTTCTGGAATGTGGGAGAAAACCGGAGCACCCGGAGAAAACCCACGCAGGCCCGGGGAGAACATGCAAACTCCACACAGGGAGGCCGAGCTGGAATCGTACTCGGTACCTCTGCACTGTGAAGCCGAAGTGCTAACCACTAGACTACTTTAGTCACCCTTGGATGAATGGGCCAATTTGACCCATGTGTGTAAACTTAATGTAATCAGATAGAAACTACTTTTGTTCATAAAGTATGAAAGGAAGAATGGAAATAATGATCAGTCGTAATCAAAAACAAGGTATCTAAACAACACTTGGAATATCCAATGATGAAATTAATTGATTGCAAAGGATAGAACAAAAAAAAAAAACAGCTCAGCCCGCATGAAATAACGTGGAAAATGAATGCGGGTCATTTTTGACCCATGTTGTGCATTAGAAGGGGTGTGAACATGTTGCTCATCAAAGGGTTAAAGGGTTCCATCTCTCCTTTTCTCATTCGTAAAGAAGAGGCATCCTCTGAAAAACAACCAACCCCTCAATTTACACATCCATGCCGATTTTCAGGAAATGTAGTAAACAAATCGACCAAAAGATGGCAGAAGAGCCATTAAGAAGACCAAAAAAAGGCTATTTTGTGCTTAGTTAACTGACAATGTAAAATACTGCACAAATAAATTAATCTCGATTTTTTGTTTGATATGTTCTGAGGTCTAATTGCCGATGTCATTTATAAAACGAAGATGGGATAAAATCTTGCGCTAGATAACGTTTTGTATGTCGTTTTGGCCTCACACTAGTATCATTTTTTATTAGAGGAAAAAATGTAAAATGTAGGTGCCTTGTAAACTAACACTGATTTAGAACGTCGTAATGATTGAATGACAATTTGGGCATAGTAGCGCCTGGCCGACCGTCAACTCAATTCTCCCAGGACAGAGTCCCGGTGGTGAAGAGGCTCGTGACGTCACGTAAATAGCATGCGAGCGTTTTGGGTGCGCAGACGCTTACTTTTCGCATCCGAGGGACTATTTTGAAGTCGCCTCTTTGATCGCCCCATCTTTTATTCTCATGTGTTTCGGAGAAACAGCAATCGGATTTTTTTGTTTCATAGAGGGAGGACACCACCATTGGCATTAAAAGACGGACTCGTGAAGCTGGACATGATCGATATTCTTTCATAGAGAAGGTAATTATATTTCTTTATAACTGGATTTGTTTTTCGAGTCATTCCCAAATCGCACAGTGCTACTCAAGTTTGTACTTTTTTGTCTTAGATACAAATTTTTCATTTCAAACTGTTTGTTGTGATGTTTCCATCAATCAGTGAGTGATTGTTTTACAGTGAAAAATAAAACATCTGCGAAACACCAACATATGATCGGGCATATTCCGTCCACTTTCCGATCTTATGATCGCATTTGTAGAATATTGAAAACATAGTTTTGTCTGTAATGTTTGTGCACAATTTTGTCGTTTTACGGCTGTCCTGTACCTTAAATGCAAGGATGGCGCCACTTTTACTTATTCTAAAGTGCAGTTCATTTTTGCCTTTTCCTTCCTTCCTTCGTCTTTATCTTTTTTTGGTTATTTATTTATGTATTTAATATAAACATTAAGCTACACTTAAAACTGTCATATAAACTACTGCACATCACCTTTTAATTCAATTTTGCCAGAACAGTTGTCATAAATCGAAATTACACGACACAAATAACCAGACGAGTCTGTTTTTTATTCCCGCCCAAGAAGTCTACAATTTGTCATAAAAAAGAATACGCTTTGGCTAGCCTTTTATCATATAAAATATTCCCTCGTTCTTGTGTACAAGACGTAAAAGCTAAGGAATAAATAGTCGTGCTAATATATGTAATTGTGATTATCAGAGTGATCAGCATTTGTTCACACTGCTGTGTAAGCTTTGTTTTGGTCGTCATGGCTAACCTTGTTGCATAAGAAAAAGAGTGGTGTCCCCAGCCCCAGATAGAGTGCTCAAATATGTTCTTGTTACCCAAGTGCAATGGTTCAGTACTATATGTTGTAATTTAAATCTGCTAGAGGTGAAGTTTCACCCCAAATCTGAATGTGCGGGCCCTCAATATTTAGGACTGGCTTTGTACAGTGAGTGGAAGACGAGGTTGGCCAGAAGAGTTTCTGCTTCAAAAACGAAAACCTATTACAGTCATTTAAGCATTGTACTGCTAACTGAATATACCTGTATGTGGAAAGCCTACTGTATACACACGTTATCATTTGTAGGGAAAGTTATTTGTTGTCAAATACAAAGAGGCAGTAAGTGGTCAAAAACAATTTAATCTTAAAACAACAAAAAGGTAAACAAGCTATTTAGAAGCGTCAAAATATAAACGCAATGGAAACTGCAAAGAAACACTAGGGGAAACCAGTTGACTCAGCTTGAAATGACTCGAGACGACAGAGACCACTAATTCGAGCTCCAACAACGAACCGACAAGGGCAACCCAAAACCAGGAAACTTAAATACATCCATCCATCCATCCATCCATCCATTATCTACCGCTTATCCGGGGCCGGGTCGCGGGGGCAACAGCTTTAGCAGGGAAGCCCAGACTTCTCTCTCCCTAGCTACTTCTTCCAGCTCTCCCGGGGGGATCCCGAGTCGTTCCCAGGCAAGCTGGGTGACATAGTCCCTCCCACGTGTCCTGGGTCTTCCTCGGGGTCTCCTCCCGGTGGGACATGACCGGAACACCTCACCGGGGAGGCGCTCAGGAGGCATCCGAATCAGATGCCCAAGCCACCTCATCTGGCTCCTCTCGATGTGGAGGAGAAGCGGCTCGACTCTGAGCCCCTCCCAGATGTCTGAGCTTCTCACCTTATCTCTAAGGGAGAGCCCGGACACCCTGCGGAGAAAACTCATTTCAGCAGCTTGTATCGGGGATCTCGTTCTTTCGGTCACGACCCATAGCTCGTGACCATAGGTGAGGGTTGGGACGTAGATCGACCGGTAAATTGAGAGCTTCGCCCTTTGGCTCAGCTCCTTCTTCACCACGACAGACCGATACAACGTCCGCATCACAGCAGACGCTGCACCGATCCGCCTGTCGATCTCTCGCTCCCTCCTGCCCTCACTCGTGAACAAGACCCCAAGATACTTAAACTCCTCCACTTGGGGCAAGATCTCCCCCCCGACCCCGAGGGGGCACTCCACCCTTTTCCGACTGAGGACCATGGTTTCAGATTTGGAGGTGCTGATTTTCATCCCAACCGCTTCACACTCGGTTGCGAAACGATCCAGTGAGAGTTGGAGAGCCCCGTTTGAAGGAGCCAACAGCACCACATCATCTGCAAAAAGCAGGGATGTACTACTGAGGCCCCCGAAAACGGACCCCCTCAACGCTTCGGCTGCGCCTAGAAATTCTGTCCATAAAAGTTATGAACAGAATCGGCGACAAAGGGCAGCCTTGGCGGAGTCCTACCCCCACTGGAAACGATTCCGACTTACTGCCGGCAATGCGAACCAAACTCTGACATCGGTGGTATAGTGACCGAACAGCCCGTATAAGGGGGTTCGGTACCCTATACCCACGAAGCATCCCCCACAGAACTCCCCGAGGGACACGGTCAAACGCCTTCTCCAAGTCCACAAAACACATATAGACTGGTTGGGCGAATTCCCACATACCCTCAAGGACCCTGCTAAGGGTGTAGAGCTGATCCACTGTTCCACGGCCGGGACGAAAACCACACTGCTCCTCCTCAATCTGAGGCTCGACTTCCTGACGGACCCTCCTCTCCAGCACCCCTGAATAGACCTTACCAGGGAGGCTGAGGAGTGTGATCCCTCTGTAGTTGGAACACACCCTCCGGTCCCCCTTTTTAAAAAGAGGGACTACCACCCCGGTCTGCCAATCCAGAGGCACTCTCCCTCTTGACCACGCGATGTTGCAGAGGCGTGTCAACCAGGACAGCCCCACAACATCCAGAGCCTTGAGGAACTCCGGGCGGATCTCATCCACCCCTGGGGCCTTGCCACCGAGGAGCTTTTTAACCACATCAGTGACTTCAACCACAGAGATAGGAGAGCCCACCTCAGAGTCCCCAGGCTCTGCTTCCTCCAAGGAAGGCGTGTTGGTGGAGTTGAGGAGGTCTTCGAAGTACTCTGCCCACCGGTTCACAACGTCCCGAGTCGAAGTCAGCAGCGCCCCATCCCCACTGTACACAATGTTAGTGGTGCACTGCTTCCACCTCCTGAGACGTCGGATGGTGGACCAAAATTTCCTCGAAGCCGTCCGGAAGTCGGCTTCCGTGGCCTCACCGAACTCTTCCCACGCTCTGGTTTTTGCCTCGGCGACCACCGAAGCCGCGGTCTGCTTGGCCAGTCGATACCCGTCAGCTGCCTCTGGGGTCCCACAGGCCATAAAGGCTCGATAGGACTCCTTCTTCAGCTTGACGGCATCCCTTACTGCTGGTGTCCACCAGCGAGTACGGGGATTGCCGCCACGACAGGCACCAACCACCTTACGGCCACAACTCAGATTGGCCGCCTCAACAATAGAGGCACGGAACATGGTCCACTCGGGCTCAATGTCCCCCGCCTCCCCCGGAACATGGGAAAAGCTCTGTCGGAGGTGGGAGTTGAAACTCCTTCTGACAGGGGATTCCGCCAGACGCTCCCAACAAACCCTCACTATACGTTTGGGTCTGCCAGGACGGACCGGCATCTTCCCCCACCATCGGAGCCTACTCACCACCAGGTGGTGATCAGTTGACAGCTCCGCCCCTCTCTTCACCCGAGTGTCCAGAACATGCGGCCGCAAATCCGATGATACAACTACAAAATCGATCATCGAACTGCGGCCTAGGGTGTCCTGGTGCCAAGTGCACATATGGACACCCTTATGTTTGAACAAGGTGTTCGTTATGGACAATCCGTGACGAGCACAGAAGTCCAATAACAAAACACCACTCGGGTTCTGATCGAGGGGGCCATTCCTCCCAATCACGCCCCTCCAGGTATCACTGTCATTGCCCACGTGAGCATTGAAGTCCCCCAGCAGAACAAGGGAGTCCCCAGCAGGAGTACTCTCCAGCACACCCTCCAAGGACTCCAAAAAGGGTGGGTATGCTGAGCTGCTGTTTGGTGCATATGCACAAACAACAGTCAGGACCCGTCCACCCACCCGAAGGCGGAGGGAGGCAACCCTCTCGTCTACCGGTGTGAACCCCAACGTACAGGCACTGAGCCGGGGGGCAATGAGTATGCCCACACCTGCTCTGCGCCTCTCACCGTGAGCAACTCCAGAGTGGAAGAGAGTCCAACCCCTCTCGAGAGAACTGGTACCAGAACCCAGGCTGTGTGTGGAGGCAAGTCCGACTATATCCAGTTGGAAATTCTCTGCCTCACACACCAGCTCGGGCTCCTTCCCTGCCAGAGAGGTGACATTCCATGTCCCAAGAGCTAGCTTCTGTAGCCGAGGATCGGACCGCCAGGGTCCCCGCCTTTGGCTGCCGCCCAGCTCACATTGCACCCGACCCCTTTGGCCCCTCTCATGGGTGGTGAGCCCATGGGAAGGGGAACTTAAATACAAGCAAGTGATAAGACAAAGAGAAACACCTGGCCAAGACACTGGTCGCTAAATTATACAGATTTTAAAATGTGATGATTTCAGTACAAAAGAGACATATATTGCTTTGAAGATATTGTGAGCTTCGAGTCAAAACTGTAACAAGCTGGGGTGGGGAAATAACTAAGGAACGACTTATCACGGAGAGCATGTGGATACATAACTTATGAATCGCTTGAAAATATACTGGAGTTTTGAGGCGCAGTATATTCTACTTAAAACGTACCTGGATAATTTTATTTCGCCCGAACACTTGATGAAATAAAAATGAGTATGTTCAACCAAAACTTTATTAAGTGTAGATAAGTGATGATTTATTTTGTATATGTTTAGAACATGTTATCGCAGTTTGGAAATATGTTGTGTATGTATTATTTAAAGTACCGCTAGTGTGGTAATTGTAACAGTTCAGGAATGTAAGTTAAAAAGGATCACTTTGAGAAGAAAAAAAAACATCTGTAAAAAAATCAAGAATTCAAAATAAATGTCTCAGTCGGAAACTCATGTGTTATGTCATGTAAAGTAGGGATCTCTGAAGATTAGAAATGATTTTTTTTAATCACCTTTTACTAAATAGAGCTGAATCATACAGCCAAGATAGGAGCTGACACTTTTTCATCTAAGTGGTCTCTGCGTGCAAGTGAAGTTCTTCATAAATTCATTTTCATATCAGTCTGATTTGTTGTCGTTGAGTGTAATGAGCCACCATGACAAGGCTGTGTTTTCCCAGTGAAAGTCATTATTGGGCTGCATGGGACAACTGGCTGGTTGTAGAGCCTGGAAGACTAAACAGAGCACACTCAATCAAACTTGACAGGACAGACACATGCACACAATATACACATTCACATGCGATACACACACACATGCAGGGACAGCTGAGGGCTATGAGTCAGTCAGTGGTAACAGATGCTTTTGACTAAACATTAAAATTACATCTATACACGTTATACTGTACTGTACTTTCCCATTGCATACATTGCAATCACATAGTATGTTCTCACATTTAATAATTATTAATTAAATCTTCAAATACAGTATTACTCCAAAGCTATAACACACTAGGATCTGGTTAGTCATATTCAGGTATAGAAAATGGTGATCCAGTGTTTAGCGCGTCAACCTCACAGTGCGGGGGTCCTGAGTTCGATTCTGGCTCCGGCCTTCCTCTGTGGCGTTTGCATGTTCTCCCCGGGCCTGCGTGGGTTTTCTGCAGGTACTCCGGTTTCCTCACATATTCCAAAAGCATGCATGGCAGGCTGATTGAACACTCTAATATGTCCCTAGATATGAGTGTGAATGCGGATCACTGTTCGTCTCTGTGTGTGCTGCGATTGGCTGGCAACCGGTTCAGGGTGTTCGCCGCCTACTGCCCGAAGACAGCTGGGATAGGCTGTGAGAATAAAGCGGATCAGAAAATGGTTGGTTGGATGGATGGAGAATCGATAGGGAGTCTTTCTGGCTGTTGTTTTTTTTAAAGTCCGCTCGAATTACATTAACAAAAGATATTGATATGTTACAATTTGTTTGGGCACATTATTACAATTAATAGTGGTATTACTATATAGAATACTACTTTTCAAAATCACGAACATCGAAAAAGCACTATTTTGTTATGCACCGTCGTTTTAAACTTCTTCACAT
Source organism: Hippocampus zosterae (assembly GCF_025434085.1). NCBI lineage: Eukaryota > Metazoa > Chordata > Actinopteri > Syngnathiformes > Syngnathidae > Hippocampus > Hippocampus zosterae. The sequence goes on from NC_067468.1 coordinate 2,882,471, forward strand.
TTCCAAGATTTTATGTATGTACTTTTTAAGTTATTCACACTATTAGCTTGGCAGATGTCCTGATCCAACAAACTTGTTTGAAATAGATACATAGACAAAAAACTCCTCCAAGATGTTCCTTACTGCTGTAAAACAAGAAGAAGTACCAAATATTGGAAGAACTTGTAAAAATAAAAAGTCAACTGATTGCTTTAATATTGATATGTCAATAATAAAACTGATTATTACAGATTAAAACAGTCCCTCCCACCCCCTCAAGCCCGATCCACCTGTCGATCTCCCGCCCCCTCCTGCCCCCACTCGTGAACAAGACCCCAAGATACTTGAACTCCTCCACTTGGGGCAAGATCTCCTCCCCGACCCAGAGGGGGCACTCCACCCTTTTCCGACTGAGGACCATGGTTTCAGATTTGGAGGTGCTGATCTTCATCCCAACCGCTTCACATTCGGGTGCAAAACGCTCCAGTGAGAGTTGGAGAGCGCTGTTTGAAGGAGCCAACAGCACCACATTATCTGCAAAAAGCAGGGATGCAATACTGAGGCCCCCAAAACGGACCCCCTCAACGCTTCGGCTGCGCCTAGAAATTCTGTCCATAAAGGTTATGAACAGAATCGGCGACAAAGGGCAGCCTTGGCAGAGTCCTACCCCCACTGGAAACGATTCCGACTTACTGCCGGCAATGTGAACCAAACTCTGACATCGGTGGTATAGTGACCGTACAGCCCGTATCAGGGGGTTCGGTACACACTGCTCCTCCTCAATCTGAGGCTCGACTTCCTGACCGACTCTCCTCTCCAGCATTCCTGAATAGACCTTACCAGGGAGGCTGAAGACTGTGATCCCTCTGTAGTTGGAACACACCCTCCGGTCCCCCTTTTTAAAAAGAGGGACTACCATCCCGGTCTGCTAATCCAGAGGCACTCTCCCTGTTGACCATGCGATGTTGCAGAGGCGTGTCAACCAGGACAGCCCCACAACATCCAGAGCCTTGAGGAATAAGATAAGATATCCTTTATTCGTCCCAGTGTGGGACGAATAAAGGATATCTTATCTTATCTTATCTTATCTTGAACTCCGGGCAGATCTCATCTACCCCTGGGGCCTTGCCACCGAGGAGTTTTTTAACCACATCGGTGACTTCAGCCACAGAGATAGGAGAGCCTACCTCAGAGTCCCCAGGCTCTGCTTCCTCCAAGGAAGACGTGTTGGCTGAGTTGAGGAGGTCTACGAAGTACTCTGCCCACCGGGTCACGACGTCCTGAGTCGAAGTCAGCAGAGCCCCATCCCCACCGTACACAGTGTTAGTGGTGCACTGCTTCCCCCTCCTGAGACGTCGGATGTTGGACCAGAATTTCCTCGAAGCCGTCCGGAAGTCGGCTTCTATGGTCTCACCAAACTCTTCCCACGCTCGGGTTTTTGCCTCGGCGACCACCGAAGCTGCGTTCCGCTTGGCCAGTCGATACCCGTCAGCTGCCTCTGGGGTCCTACAGGCCATAAAGGCTCGATAGGACTCCTTCAGCTTGACGGCATCCCTTACTGCTGGTGTCCACCAGCGAGTACGGGGGTTGCCGCCACGACAGGCACCAACCACCTTACGGCCACAACTCAGATTGGCCGTCTCAACAATAGAGGCACGGAACATGGTCCACTCGGGCTCAATGTCCCCCGCCTCTCCTGGAACATGGGAAAAGCTCTGTCGGAGGTGGGAGTTGAAACACCTTCTGACAGGGGATTCCGCCAGACGCTCCCAAGAAACCCTCACACTGGGTCTGCCAGGACGGACCGGCATCTTCTCCCACCATCGGAGCCTACTCACCACCAGGTGGTGATCAGTTGACAGCTCCGCCCCTCTCTTCACCCGAGTGTCCAGAACATGCGGCCGCAAATCCGATGATACAACTACAAAGTCGATCATTGAACTGCGGCCTAGGGTGTCCTGGTGCCAAGTGCACATATGGACACCCTTATGCTTGAACAAGGTGTTCGTTATGGACAATCCGTGGTGAGCACAGAAGTCCAACAACAAAACACCACTCGAGTTCTGATCGGGGGGGGCCGTTCCTCCCAATCACGCCCCTACAGGTCTCACTGTCATTGCCCACGTGAGCATTGAAGTCCCCCAGCAGAACAAGGGAGTCCCCAGCAGAATTACTCTCCAGCACACCCTCCAAGGACTCCAAAAAGGGTGGGTATGCTGAGCTGCTGTTTGGTGCATATGCACAAACAACAGTCAGGACCCGTCCACCCACCCGAAGGCCGAGGGAGGCAACCCTCTCGTCTACCGATGTGAACCCCAATGTACAGGCACTGAGCCGGGGGGCAATGAGTATGCCCACACCTGCTCGGCGCCTCTCACCGTGAGCAACTCCAGAGTGGAAGAGAGTCCAACCCCTCTCGAGAGAACTGGTACCAGAACCCAGGCTGTGTGTGGAGGCAAGTCCGACTATATCCAGTCGGAAATTCTCTGCCTCACTCACCAGCTCGGGCTCCTTCCCTGCCAGAGAGGTGACATTCCATGTCCCAAGAGCTAGCTTCTGCAGCCGAGGATCGGACCGCCAGGGTCCCCGCCTTTGGCTGCCGCCCAGCTCACGTTGCACCCGACCCCTTTGGCCCCTCTCATGGGTGGTGAGCCCATGGGACACAGCCACCTTATCTATATCTATATTTATATTGCACTTAATTGAATGGTATACATCGAAACAGTAACATTCATTTTGTGAATGTGAAACTTTGTATTTCTTCTTTCTACCCAATCTTGCTGCTGTAGACTGTAAATTTCCCTAATGTGTGACAAATAAAGGATATCTTATCTTATTATAGAATATGTAGTGCGACTTTTCACGCACCTATGCAACCTGTCATTCAATGCTGATGTCTTTCCACCAAAAATGAAAATTGCTAAAGTTATTCCAATTGATAAAATTGGAGAAAGACATTTGTTTACAAATTATAGACCAATATTACTACTACCACAATTCTCAAGAGTGTATGAAACCAAGTTTCTCAAAAATATTCGAAAAACTATTCTCGAGCAGACTTGATTTAAATGTGTCCTATTTGCTGATGATACAACTTTCTGATGTTCTAGAATAAATCTGAAATAGCTCCTGACAACCGTAGAAAACTAATTAAAAAACTGGTTCGACGGGAAATAAATTGTCACTTAACTTGAAAAAAATCCAAGTTAATTGTTTTTGGCACAAGACCAATCAAACACCAAGCTAAAATTATGATAAACTCAACTGAGATAGAAAGAGTGTAAAACTTTGTTGGAAGCCACATATCGATAACATTAAAAGAAAAATAGCCAAAACCATAAGGATCCTCTACAAAACCAAGGATGTGCGAAATAATAGATCTATGGACACATTATACTCTTCATTATTATTACCATAAATGACCTACTGTGTGGAAATATGTGGAAATGCCTGTAAAACAAACACGCTCCCTATTCTAAAACTACAAAAAAAAGCAATTCGAATTATTAATAGATCAAAATATAGGGAACCCACAAATCCACTATTTATCAAATTAAATACGATGAAATTTTATGACCTGGTTGATTTTAAAATCGCCCAATTAAGGTACAAAGCACACAATAACCTGCTGCCAAAACATTCAGAAGTTTTTCGAAATTCGAGAAAGCAGCTATGATTTAAGAGGTACCAACAACAAAAACTCAAAACAAGAACAAACATCAAGCAGAGAAGTGTATCTGTCAAAGGTGTTAATCTGTGGAATAATTTCGAAACGGACCTGAAAATGAGGAAATCGCTTGCTGAGTTCAAACACAATTTCAAAAAAAATAGTACAAACAACCTACATCAATTAGAGTTAAGGTGATAAGTTCTAAACATTAATTAAATATAATAATAAGTCAGAATTAAGTTGATAAAGAGAGAAAGGTACTGCAATATCCATTATAAATACAAGAGAAAATTGACACAAGAGTGCCAGGGTGTGTATGTATAAAATCCTGATACAAACCAAAAGTTGTAAAAATATAACGGTTAAGGTTAAAGCATGAGCCTTAATGGAGACTTCTTTCTTCTTACTTTCTTTCTTTTCTGATTGATTTAAAAATGATCTATTAATATATAAACACATAACATGGGGTAGGACTAGGTACGTTTTTTACTTCTTCCTACTCCCTTGAACATAATCATTGTGTTGAACGACGACTGATTTCTCATTCCTTTTTACTATTTTACTTAACATATTTTCTGTCAAATTTTTACTGTATTTGTATGTTTTATGTTCAATAAACGAAACGAAACGAAATGAAAGCAGAGAGATGGTGGCAAAGTGAATTCAGAGTTACAACAACAAAATATGTTGGCGGTGTTGCAAGCTATAGCGGAAAAAGCATGGGGAATTCAGAAGTACACTTTGAAGCGTCCATCAATAGGCCATATGCTCCCAGAGTTTACCAAAATCCCAATTCCCAAGATCTTTTATCATGCTTCTCGTTGTCTCCACCTCAACAAAAGTAATGCTAGGACTTTTCGTTAGAACGGCCATATTGCAAGCTGTAGCCATCTTACGACCAAACAAACGGGAAAGGTCACTGGTCTCTGCCTGTTCGGTCACTGAAGCAACCAGTGACCAGCCCGCCATCTACCCTGTGGCCTGCCCCTTGTCCGTAAATGCAGCACACTGTCTTAAAGCCCCATTACACAGTCAGCTCGCCAGCCTCGCGCAAACCTTTTTTTTTTTCCCTGAAGGCCTAACCTCAGCTGTTGTTTTGCCTGGCACGATCAATGAGCCTGAACAGGAAAGTAAAAGTACCAATTTTCTCCTATTCTAATCCCACAGTAACTGTACATTGCTGTCCTATTCTCTCCCAAGATGCAAAAAGTGAAAAGCCAAACATGTTGCAATTAATCACATTTTCATGTTGGAGTCCTGTGAGTAGTCATAGTGTGTGATTGTATACCAACGCAAGCATTGTCTGGGTTTATATGCTCACAGTGGTTTACTCATATACAGATACTTCCATGCATCCATTGCGTTGGAATCGGAATACAATGAAATTTGGGTGCCACTCCTTAGTGCATTTCGAAAAAATGTCTATTTGCTGCTGAGCACCTCGCGTACCACGCTGTGATGCAGTATACCAGGGTGCTCTCGATGGTAGCTCTGTAGAACATTACCAGCAGCTTCTCCTCCAAGTTGTTCCTCCTGAGCACCCTCAGGAAGTGGAGTCGCTGCTGGGCTTTCCTGGAAGCTCATATCAATGCGATGTCAGGCATCATTGCGACTAAGATAAGTGGACACATGGATCCATACATGAGCGAAGCACAGAAGGGCATTGGTAGAGATACCAGAGGAGCCAAACATCAGCTCCTGGTTGACAGAACAGTCGCACAAGACTGCAGGTCCCGACGTACCAACCTGTGCACAGCCTGGATTGATTACGAGAAAGCCTATGACTCAATGCCACATACATGGATCACTGAATGCTTGGAGTTGTATAAGGTGAACAGGACCCTAAGAGCCTTTGTTACAAACTCGGTGAGGATGTGGAAAACCACACTTGAAGCCAGTGGCAAGCCACTTACCCAAGTGTCATTCAAATGTGGCATATACCAAGATGATGCACTCTCCCCTGTACCCCCTAAGCCAAGTAATCACCAAGACAGGCTATGGATACCGCCTCAGAAATGGAGCTACAATCAGTCACCTCCTCTAGATGGATGACATAAACTGTATGCTAAGAGCGAAAGGGACATAGACTCCCTGATCCACACAACCAGGTTCTACAACAGCGACATCGGGATGTCATTCGGACTTGAGAAATGTAGTCGGATGGTGACTAAGAGAGGAAAGGTAGTCCGCACTGAAGGGGTCTCACTCCCTGAAGGAACAATAGCCGACAATGAGGACAGCTACAAGTACCTCGGTATACCACAAGCCAATGGCAACCTCAAACTGGCAACAAGGAAAGCGGCTACGGCCAAATACCTCCAGCGAGTGAGGCAAGTCCTAAGAAGCCAGCTCAATGGCAAGAATAAAACCCGGGCAATAAACAGCTATGCCCTGCCAGTGATCAGATACCCTGCAAGAATAATAAAGTTGCCAAAGGAAGAGATTCAGACCACGGACGTTAAGACCCGAAAGCTCCTAACCATGCATGGAGGGTTCCATCCCAAATCCAGCACCATGAGACTGTACGCAAGCCGAAAGGAAGGAGGCCAGGGACTAGTGAGTGTGAGAGCCACTGTCCAGGATGAAACATCCAAGCTCCATGAATACATCAAGGAGAAGGCTCCAACGGATGACGTACTCACAGAATGTCTCAGACAATGGGGAACATAAGGTGAGGCGCTGGAAGAGGGACCATCATGGGAGGACAAGCCCCTCCACGGGATGTACCACCGGACCATAACTGAAGTGGCTGATCTCAAGAAGTCTTAACAGTGGCTAGAGAGGGCTGGCCTGAAGGACAGCACAGAGGCACTCATCCTGGCTGCTCAGGAGCAGGCCCTGAGCAGCAGAGCCATTGAGGCCCAGATATACCACACCAGACAAGACCAAAGGTGTAGGTTGTGCAAAGAGGCACCTGAGACGATCCAACACATAACTGCACGGTGTAAGATGCTGGCAGGGAAAGCCTACATGGAACGCCATAACCAGGTGGCTGGCATAGTCTACCGAAACATCTGTGCAGAGTATGGACTGGAAACCCAAAGGTCAAAATGGGAAACACCTCCGAAGGTGGTGGAGAATACTCACACATTTTTTTATCGTCTCTGAATTTCCTTTTACATTTTTTTTCCTATTTTTCCCCATTTTAATGCTCTCATCAACTTGGAATTATGAATCAGTTGTGCCAAATGCAAATATTTACTAAAATAACAATTTCAATTTTCAATTTTACATGAACATTTTTCACTTGGAGCAGTTGTTCACACATAATCTCTCACACGATATTACTGTCCTTCAACAACAGTGAAAAAAATATTTTGTCACACAACAGCTGCTTCAGCAGCTTTTTTTTAATGAAATCAAAACATAGCAATATAACATTATAAAGTGCACATCAAAGGTAAACTAGTACTCAGCCTATAGTGGATTTAAACCATGGTTGCATACTTTGTTTTTCTCAAGTTTGCTTTGAACACAGCAGTCTGTTTCTGTATGTTTGTTGGATAATAACGAGACCCCGGACACCAGTGTTCGTTATGTGCAGCTGTATTCAAAACTGTCGGCCGTACAAATAAGCGTACGCACTTCTCCCGTGCTGCTGGGGCAAACCATTCTGAAAGGGGGAGGGGGAGGGTCACTCCCCCTAACACAGTCAGGCTATGTTGATTGTGTTGGTCCTTCCTGTGCGGAAGTCTCTCTACAGTTTTTGTGGAGACCTCATTTCGAATGACAACACTGGAGACGTTTTATTTTCGCTAGGTCGCTACCACTGTCAGACAAACACAGAGAAGCTCCACCCGCTCTATTTATATGGACGCAGAACACTGTAACCTTCCACACAAAATAGTTCCAAACAAGTAACATCCGCTTGTGACGTGAGCCGCGTTAATCTCGCGAGAAAAAATTTTATCCTGTTAAAATTCATTTAAATTAATGCCAATAAAAACGCGCTAAACTGACAGCTCTAATATATATATATATATATATATATATATATATATATATATATATATATATGATGTTTTTTTCCTCATCCCCCACCGTAGTCACAGTGAAGCCAATCACGTTCACGTCATATTCCTCGTCTTAGCTGTCCGGAGACTTTCATTTGTCTCTTTATCTCCACCTGTCTTCTCATCCCTGTTAAATATTTTTTCATGGTGGCACTTGAGGATCTGCTATACTTCTATCTCCACTTGATAAAGCGTGCATGCTCAGTGCAAACAAAACACAGAGCGAATGCTCCCTGCACACACCATTTTCCACCACAGAGCTGTGCTGCGGCCCAAAGGAGTGTTTTAATTGATAGAATAAAGATGGTGATCATGTCAAGTCAAGTCAAGTCAACAGTATTTATAGAGCACTTTCAAACAGCCATTGCTGCATATAAAGTGCTGTACATGGAGCGATTTAACATACACAATAAACAGTAAGACGAATCGGTAATAAAGGCGGTAGAAAGCACCAAGCAGTAAAATCAAGAACAAATCTAAGTCATGCTGAGTCGAACGCCAAAAAATACAAGTGAGTTTTGAGGAGGGCTTTAAAGATGGGCAGCGAGGAGGTTTGCCGAATGTTCAGTGGGAGGTCATTCCAGAGAGAGGGACCAGCAACAGAAAAGGCTCGATCCCATCTGAGCCTCAGTTTAGTTCTTGGTACTTCTAACAAAGACTGGTCCACAGACCTGAGGCGCCGAGCAGGTGTGTTGGGGCGGATGAGCTCAGGGAGGTAAGGTGGGAAGAGGAGAGGTTTTATTTTGGCCAGCTGTCTAAGGTGAAAGAAGCTTGATTTAACAACGGCACCAATTTGCCGATCGAGTTTGAAATCACTGTCCAGTTTAAGGCCCAAGTTTGAGACAGTTGATTTCAGATAAGGAGACAGAGGGCCCAAGTCTACAGGATGGAATGTACAAGGGCCACTGGGACCAAACAATATCACCTCTGTCTTCTTTTCGTTGAATTTCAAGAAATTTTGTGCCATCTAGGTTTTGATTTCTTCCAGACAGGATAGGAGTGGCCTTAATGACAAGGCGTCTTTCTTGCTCAATGGGACATAGGCAGTCATCTGCATAGCAGTGGAAGGGAATACCATGTTTCCTTAAGATGGAACCCAATGGGAGCAGATACAGCGAGAACAGCAGAGGCCCCAGAATTGAGCCCTGTGGAACACCACATGACAGGGGAGCAGTGCGTGACTCAGAGCAGCCAAGGCTGACACAAAAGGTCCTGTCAGCTTGATAACCAGCCAATGCCCACCAAGTGCTGCAAACGAGTCAGCAGAATACTGTGATCCACTGTATCAAATGCTGCAGTTAAGTCCAATAAAACCAGACACACGTGGTCTCCAGAGTCATTTGCCAGGAGGATGTCATTAGAAACGCGTAACAGGGCTGACTCCGTGCTATGCATCGTCTTGAAACCTGACTGGAAGACCTCCAAGATGTTATGTTCATCCAAGAAAAGTTTCAACTGCATGTGCACCACTTTTTCCAGAATTTTGGAAATGAAAGGCAGTTTGGAAATGGGCCTGTTACTTGACAGCACATCTGGATCAAGACCAGGTTTCTTGATCAAGATTTGGACCACAGCATGTTTAAACTGTTGGGGAACTACACCAGAAGAAAGGCTGCTGTTGATGATATCCAAGACCGATGCACCAACACTCGGGAGAACCTCCTGAAAGAAGCATGGGGGAAGAGAGTCGCAAGGGGAGCCAGATGGCTTCGTCTGGCGAACTACATCCTCCAAAAGCGCCAAGGGCACAGTATCAAAAGAATTTAGTACAGCTGAACATGGAACATGGACAGAGGGGTCAGATGCGGTATTTGAGACCGGAGTCCTAGCTGTAGAGACCTTATCAATGAAAAACTGAAGGAATCTGTTGCACATCTCGGGTGAAGAATCCGAGCAAGTAGGCAGAGGGGGTTTGAGTACAGAATCTATCGTTTTAAATAGTGCGTGTGGGTTGTGACGGTTAGCTAGAATAAAGTCCGACAGATATTCTCTTTTGGCCTCTTTTACTGTGAGCTGGTAGTTACGCCAGCAGTCTTTCCAAATTTGATAAGATGTGTTGAATTAATTGATTTCCCCAATGATTCAGAGGCTTTAATGCATGCAGTTATGTTTGTGAAATATGATGGCGTCCACCACACATATCAGGAGAGCGCAAACGCTGTCTGCCCGCATCTTGATCAAATCTACCATTAATCGCACAACCTGCATCACAACTTAGATCTGCTCAGAGCTGGTTTATGGGCTATCTACTTTCAGTCATAAAATTATCAGGTGTGCCGAGGGCATTTAAAAGTAAACGCCTTGGGTCCGCCGGTATGCCAAGCATGACGCAGCATGGTCTGTCAAATACCCATCCATCCATCCATCCATCCATCCATCCTGGGTCTTCCTCTGGGTCTCCTCCCGGTGGGACATGCCCGGAACACCTCACCAGGGAGGCGCTCAGGAGGCATCCGAATCAGATGCCCAAGCCACCTCATCTGGCTCCTCTCGATGTGGAGGAGAAGCGGCTCGACTCTGACCCCCTCCCGGATGACCGAGCTTCTCACCTTATCTCTGAGGGAGAGCCCGGACACCCTGTGGAGAAAACTCATTTCGGCCGCTTGTATCCGGGATCTCGTTCTTTCGGTCACGACCCATAGCTCGTGACCATAGATGAGGGTTGGGACGTAGATCGTCAAATACCCAACACCTAAAACAAAAACTAAACTTTCCGCAGGCCGAAAATCAAGGCACGGCAGTTTTTACACCGAGCGCCCATGCACGTGTATGGAAATAGAACCCCAGTTCTCAGCCCCGTCAGCCGATTGCAAATGAGATGTGGAGGCGACAGTATCGTACTACTTGGGACGCTGCATCGTTGATCTGCAAAGTCTACTCCTTTTGGGGTGTCCGGAGCCTTTCACACGGGCACCACGGCCCTTGTTTATGCAGTAACGCAGTTGTCTTTGGGAAGAGGAGCGAGGGCAGGGCTATATTTTAACAGTGGTGGCTACAGCTGTGCCCCTTCAGCCAAGTGAAACAAGAGAAGATGGGCTCTGGTGCCCCCCAAAATGCATGTGAAAACACAGTACAAACACCCTTCCCCACTGTATTTCGTATGAAAGCGTACAACATTTTAATCACCAATTCACTCATCAACTACGATTTGGGAAACAAATAATGTGTAAGTTTACCCTGGAAAAAATATATCCCACTGGAAATAAGTGATGAAAGGTGAGAAAAATGGAACTTGGGTGAAAACTCACTTGACCTCATTTAAGCTAAAAGCTATGATGGACAGTCCCTCCCACCCTCTCCAGCCCGCCTTGACAGCACTAGGTAGCTCTTTCAGCCAGAGACTGTTACACCCGCGCTGTAAGAAGGAGAGATACTGACGCTCGTTCGTACCGACTACTGTCAGGCTGCTGAATAAAAATATCAATAATAATAATTAAATGATGTGATGTGTGTGATGTGTGTGATGTGAAAAACAATTGTAAATAGCACTGCGATTTATCCATTTTGTATTTATATTGCACTAAATTGAACGGTGTTTGTTTGTTTTTTTCTTCTTTCTACCCACATTCTTGCTACTGGAGGCTGTAAATTTCCCCAGTGTGGGACAAATAAAGGATATCTTATCTTTACCTTGGCCATCGTGTAATTATTCAGTTTTTTGCTCCAACACGACAAATAAATCCACTAACCAAAAACATTGAGACCAAATTATTGTAAAACGGCACAAGAAAAGGAGTCTTCTGTCTTGTAAAGAGAAATTGGGTAACTCTATGCCCTCAGTCTTTTTCCAGTTGTTTTCTCTGGTCTAACGCAGCTGCTAGTTAGCCTTTTCTCTTCAGAAAAAATAAGTACTGGAAAGCACTTGGATCATCAATGAGCACCTAAGTGCGTAAGACAAGCACTAACTCAATTTTATCCAGCTTACTGGCACAGTTGGCTCATTTCCTTTTCTCATAATGTCCAACAAACTAACAATAAATTAATTAATTAATTACGAGACTTTACAATGCTGTGGAAATACAGTGGACATAAAAAGTAAACACACCCCGGTTCAAATGCCAGCTTTTTTCACAATTGTGACCTATCAGCTTTACAACTCTTGACAACCTTTTTGAGTGTGGGAATAATGACAACCGAAATAATGAGGTTACAGATGTGTGCACACCCTCTTATAACTGAGATATAGCTTTCTTCAGAATTAACCAATCGCATTCAGATTAATGTTTTCCTGGAATGTACTCCTGGCAAGGTTAAAAAGGGTGTTTATGAATAATTATATACTATAAACAATGTTTAAATAACATTAAAATACATTTTTACATTTTATATACCGTATTTTCTGCACTAAAAGGCGCACCTAAAAGCCTTCCATTTTCTTAAAAGCTCATAGCGCGCCTTAAAATCCGATTTTTTACCTTTTTACTGTATTATTACGGTTATATGTCGACCCCAAAATCACTGCTTGCGAGAGACATAGAGTACTTACAACACAGAGTTCAAACTTAAGGCGATAGTGTTACACAGTTGAACACGGAAATAGAGCAGCGGCAAGAGAGTTCAGTGTTAATGAGTCAATGTTTATAACTTGTTGTTGGTTAAGTGAACTGTGTCGCTGCTTTATTCAATACATTTTACTGACATTTTATCGTTCTGTCACTCAACAGCTAAGCTATCTTAGCTATTGTCGTTTGTTCAAAGCTTCTTGATCTGTGACGTGCGTTGCGTCGGCGCTGATTGGTGCACAGCAGAGAGCAGCTGCAGAGAGCTGAACCCCTGAGGCGCGCTTCACTCGAGTTTTCCTTGAGCGTAGCTTCATCTAGTGGAGTCATTGTAGATTGCATCTTGTCGTGCAATCGTCCAATATATTTAAAAAATTACAAAAAAGGCCATTCATTGGATGTGCGCCTCATAAGCCAGTGCCCCTTTTAGTGTGGAAAATACAGTATATATTTTGTTAATCAGCAATGCAGGTAAACTTTTCTAGATGACTTGGTGCTGATTCCAAATCTGCCCTCATGTTTTCTGCAGCACACCCGGTTTTCATAATAATAATAATAATAATGTTAGGGAGCGGTCAGCCAGGCAGCCTTCTCAGCCAAGGTGCTCTACACTCATACTCCCCCCTGCTCCGTGCCTGTACATTGGGGTTCATACCGGTAGTCGAGAGGGTTGCCTCCCTCTGCCTTCGGGTGGGGGCACGGGTCCTGACTCTTGTTTGTGCATACGCACCCAACAGCAGTTCAGCGTACCCACCCTTTTTGGAGTCCTTGGAGGGTGTGCTGGAGAGTACTCCTGCTGGGGGACTTCAATGCTCATGTGGGCAATGACAGTGAGACCTGGAGAGGCATGATTGGGAGGAACGGTCCCCCTGATCAGAACTCAAGTGCTGTTTTGTTATTGGACTTCTGTGCTGTTCACGGATTGTCCATAACGAACACCTTGTTCAAAAAAAAGGATGCACCAGGACACCTGAGGCCGCAGTTCGATGATTGACTTTGTGGTTGTATCATCGGATTTGCGGCCGCATGTTTTGGACACTTGGGTGAAGAGAGGGGCGGAGCTGTCAACTGATCAACACCTGGTGGTGAGTAGGCTCTGATGGTGGGGGGAAAATGCCGCTCTGTCATGGCAGACCCAAGCATATTGTGAGGGTTTGTTGGGAGCATCTGACGGAATTCCCTGTCAGAAGAAGTTTCAACTCCCACCTCCGACAGAGCTTTTCCCATGTCCCTGGTGAGGCGGGGGACATTGAGTCCGAGTGGACCATGTTCTGCGCCTCTATTGTTGAGGCGGCCAATCTGAGTTGTGGCCATAAGGTAGTTGGTGCCTGTCGTGGCGGCAACCCCTGTACTTGCTGGTGGACACCGGCAGTCAGGGATGCCGTCAAGCTGAAGAAGGAGCCCTATCGGGCCTTTATGGCCTGTGAGACTGCAGATGGCAGGGCCCCAGGGGTAGATGAGATCCGCCCGGAGTTCCTCAAGGCTCTGGATGTTGTGGGGCTGTCCTGGTTGACACGCCTCTGCAACATCGCGTGGTCAAGAGGGAGAGTGCCTCTGGATTGGCAGACCGGGGTGGTAGTCCCTCTTTTTAAAAAGGGGGACCGGAGGGTGTGTTCCAACTACAGAGGGATCACACTCCTCAGCCTCCCTGGTAAGGTCTATTCAGGGGTGCTGGAGAGGAGGGTATGTCAGGAAGCCGAGCCTCAGATTAAAGAGGAGCAGTGTGGTTTTTGTCCCGGCCGTGGAACAGTGGACCAGCTCTACACCCTTAACAGGGTCCTCGAGGGTATGTGGGAATTCGCCCAACCAGTCTACATGTGTTTTGTGGACTTGGAGAAGGTGTTTGTCCGTGTCCCTCGGGGAGTTCTGTGGGGGGTGCTTCGTGGGTATGGGGTACCGAACCCCCTGATACGGGCTGTTCGGTCACTATACCACCGATGTCAGAGTTTGGTTCGCATTGCCGGCAGTAAGTCGGAATCATTTCCAATGAGGGTAGGACTCCGCCAGGGCTGCCCTTTGTCGCCGATTCTGTTCATAACTTTTATGGACAGAATTTCTAGGCGCAGCCGAAGCGTTGAGGCGGTCCGTTTTGGGGGCCTCAGTATTGCATCCCTGCTTTTTGCAGATGATGTGGTGCTGTTGGCTCCTTCAAACAGGGCTCTCCAATTCTCACTGGAGCGTTTCGCAGCCAAGTGTGAAGCGGTTGGGATATTTCCAAATCTGAAACAATGGTCTTCAGTTGGAAGAGGGTGGAGTACACCCTCTGGGTCGGAGGAGATCTTTCCCCAAGTGGAGGAGTTTAAGTATCTTGGGGTCTTGTTCACGAGTGGTGCAGCGTCTGCTGTGATGCGGGCGTCGTATCAGTCTGTCATGGTAAAGAAGCAGCTGAGCCAAAGAGTGAAGCTCTCAATTTACCAGTCGAGCTACGTTCCAACCCTCATTTATAGTCACGAGCTATGGGTCGTGACCGAAAGAATGAGATCCCGGATACCAGCGGCCGAAATGAGTTTTCTCCACAGGGTGTCCGGGCTCTCCCTTAGAGATAAGGTGAGAAGCTCGGTCATCCGGAGAAGCTCAGAGTCGAGCCGCTTCTCCTCCACATCGAGAGGAGCCAGATGAGGTGGCTTGGGCATCTGATTCGGATGCCTCCTGAACGCCTCCCAGATGAGGTGTTCTGGGCATGTGCCACCGGGAGGAGACCCTGAGGACGACCCAGGACATGCTGGAGAGACTATGTCACCCAGCTGGTCTGGGAACGCCTCGGGATCCCCCGGGGAGAGCTGGAAGAAGTAGCTAGGGAGAGGGAAGTCTGAGTTTCCCTGCTAAAGCTGCTGCCCCCGCGACCCGGCCCCGGATAAGCGGTAGATGATGGATGGATGGAGTATCGTATGGTTTGATATGGTCAGTCAAAAAATATTTTTTGTTAAATTAAGGATTTAATGTCATTTTTTAATTTCGGATGCACTTTAAATCTTTTCTGTTCTAGCTACTAAGTTATTTTTGTGCACTCCCATCTCATCCTTCCGATTGTGTCACTTCTATTTCAGTTTGGGATTGTACAGATCATTATTTACCTTTAATCTCTAATCTCTATTTATTTAATCTCTATTTACCTTTAACCTCTTACCTTTAATTACACCAGTGCTTCTCAATTATTTTCTGTTTCGCCCCCCCCCCCTCCCCCAACAAGAAGAAAACAATTCGCGGCCCCCTCTCTACTCCTCTCTGCTGCCATGGTGATTATCATTTGTCTATAAAATTGTTTTATGTACCCTTCTGCATAACATTGTATCCTTATTAAAGATAAGAAATACAGTTCAACTTACAGCAAAGAATAACTTTCCTAACAATGTTTTTTAATCTGTAACAGAAAATATTTTAAATGTATCGGCATCGCATCGCGCCCCTCTCGGGGGGTGCACCCAACTATTTGAAAAGGACCGATATAACCCAATATTTGTTGTATGTACCTGACGTTTTTCAGTATGTACAGATTCAAGGCAAGATATTTGTAAGCAATGCTAATTGCTAACGTGAGCTGACTAGCACTGGACGATCACACAGAGAGCATCTTTGGTTATCATTTAGTAGTTCCATTGATACTGTAAATTAGAATACTCAATTTTATTGCTTGCCGAGGGTTTCTCCTCATTTATAAAGTTAAACAGCTCACTCAACAACTTCCATTTGAAAGTCATCATCAGTCAACATTCAGATCCTTAACTACAAAAAACTGTGTCGAATATTAGATACATGATCATTTACAATTTGTTTACACACCAGAAACAAACATGTTTTAATATACAGTGTGTGAGATGTTTGTGTATTTTATTTTCATGAATTCACAACTCACCTGTTACAATGTTAACCGATGCCTTCTTTGTGTCAAGGTCTAGTTTTGAGTGAGATGGCCAAGCCTCTACAATGCCACGGGACAGTTTTGTTGGCTGTGGCCTTTTGTTTCCTGCCTTGTATCACTTCCTCGCTTAACCTGGAAGATCCAAATGTCTGCAGCCACTGGGAGAGGTTTGTCTGCTTATTTTACATACATTTAGTGGACGTGGTTACATTGTAAATTCTATTTGCCGGTATTACAAAAAACAAAAACAAAAAAAACTAAAACTAAATACAGGTGTGCACAAGTCATGGGTCGAGGACACACCTGACCAGAGCATTACATTTTTTTTAATAATTAATTATAACCAAAGGAGGTCAGCCCAGTAGTCCAGTGGTTAGCACATCGACTTCAAAGTGCAGAGGAGTTCAATTCCAGCTCCGGCCTCCAAAAATCCAATGCGAAATGCTTGGTACGCAAATGTGTAGTGGCTACACTTTTAATATTTTTAGCGCACCCGCACACCACTTATGTTTACCTCAAAATACTGTTTTGGCCCGAATATAAGACGGTGTTTTTTTGCATTGAAATAAGACTGATAAAGTGGTGGTCGTCGTATATTCAGGGCGGGACGTTATACCCATTCACGACAAACAAAATTGGTCCGAGGTCTACACAAAAGAAGATCCAAATACAGCATTTGACGCATTTCAGTCAACCACAACCTGTTTATATGCTAAACATTTCCCAGTAATTAAGGTCTCCAGAAAATACAAAGACCAAAGTAAGTTATGGACAACAAAAGACATAGAAAACGCGTGTAAAAAGAAAAACTATTTTTACAAATCTTTTCTGAAATTCAGAACCAAAGATGCTGAAATAAAATATAAGAGCTATAAAAACAAATTAGTAAATATTATAACAACTACTAAGAGAGATTATTTTCATACATTAATAATGTATGAAAAGAATAAAAGCAACACTCAAGAAATATGGCAAATGTTAAATTATGTTATTAGAAGGACGGCCCGGTAGTCCAGTGGTTAGCACGCCGGCTTCACAGTGCAGAGGTACCGGTTCGATTTTTCTTTCCGGCCTCCCTGTGTGGAGTTTGCATGTTCTCCCCGGGCCTGCGTGGGTTTTCTCCGGGTGCGCCGGTTTCCTCCCACATTCCAAAAACATGCATGGTAGGCTGATTGGAGGCTCTAAATTGTCCCTAGGTGTGAATGTGAGCGTGGATGGTTGTTCGTCTCTGTGTGCCCTGCGATTGGCTGGCAACTGATTCAGGGTGTCCCCCGCCTACTTCCCGAAGACGGCTGGGATAGGCTCCAGCACCCCCCGCGACCCTAGTGAGGATTAAGCGGTTCAGAAAATGGATGGATGGATGGATGGATGTTATTAGAAATAGCTCTAAAAAAGCAGACTATCCAGAGTACTTTATGAAAGACGAAAATACTATTATTAAGAGAACTGCAGAAATAGCAAATGCATCTAATGAGTATTTTGTTAATATCGGTTGTAACCTAGCAAAACAAATTCCTGATCCAATAAATTCTTTTGAAATAGATAAATACATGGAAAAAAAGCTCTTCCACGGTGTTTCTTACTGCTGTGAATCATAATGAAATATTAAATATTGTAAAAACAATAATAATAAAATGTCAACTGATTGCTTTAATATTGATATAACAATAGTAAAACAGATGATAGAACTCGTAGTGCGACCTTTTACATACATATGCAACCTTTCATTTAAAGCTGGTATTTTTCCATCAAAAATGAAAACAGCAAAAGTCATTCCAATTTTTAAAAGTGGAGAAAGACACTTATTTACAAATTATAGGCCAATATCGCTGTTACCATAATTCTCAAAAATATTTGAAAAACTATTTTCTTGCAGACTTGATCACTTCATACAAAAATATGTTATTAAGTGAAAATCAATATGGCTTCAGAGAAAAACGGACTACCTCAATGGGAGTAATGGAGCTTGTGGAAGCAATAGTCACTAATACTGTATAGATAACAAGGAATTTACTGTTGGGATTTTCTAGATCTAAAAAAGCTTTTGATACAATATATCATAGTATATTATTGACTAAATTAGAGAAATATGGTATTAGAGGCATAGCATATAAATTGATTGAAAGTTATTTAGAAAACAGATTTCAGTGTGTGAGTTCAACAATAAAAAATCTAACCTACTGAAGATTACCCATGGAGTTCCTCATGGGTCTGTGCTTGGACCAAAACTATTCATCTTACATATAAATGATATCTGTAGTGTCTCAAAAGAATTCAAATGTGTCCTATTCGCTGATGATACAACTTTCTACTGCTCTGGAGAAAATATGAAACAGCTCCTGAAAACTGTAGAAAATGAATTATACAAATTAAAAAACTGGTTCAACAGGAATAAATTATCACTAAATTTGAGAAGAAAATCTAAGTTAGTTGTTTTTGGCATGAGCCAAATCAAACACCAAGTTAATATAAAGGTAAACTCAATTGAAATAGAACGAGTTTATGAAAATAAGTTTCTTGTATTAGTTGTAGATACTAAACTATCCTGGAAGCCACACATAGACAAAGTTTCAAGAAAAAGATCCAAAACTATAGGGATCCTCCACAAAACTAAGGATGTGTTAAATAAAAGATCTTTGTACACATTAAACTACTCATTATTACTTCCATATATGACCTACTGTGGGGAAATATGGGGAAACGCTTGCAAAACAAACACACTCCCTGATTTAAAACTACAAAAAAAGCAATCAGAATAATCAATAGATCTAAATATACAGAACCCACAAATCCACTATTCATCAAATCAAACAATGAAATTCTATGACCTGGTTGACTTTAAAATCTCCCAATTAATGTACAAAGTACATAATAACCTCCTTTGCCAAAACATCCAGAAGCTTTTTGAAATTAGATAAAGTTGTTATAATTTAAGGGGTACTAACCAATACAAAAAATCCAAAACAAGAACAAACATCAAGCAAAGGAGTGCATCAGTAATAGGTGTCAATCTGTGGAATAATTTCGAAACTGACCTGAAAATGTGTAAATCGCTTGTCAAAAACAAAGTCAAAAATTAGTACAAATAAAACTACACAAATCAGAGTTAAGCTGATAAATTTGATATAGCTATAACATATCGTAATACATCAATGTATTAATGAAATGTAATATTTATTATGAATATGAGAAAATTGAGAAAAAAAATGCAAGAGTGAGTTTGTATATACAAACCGAGAGCTGTAAAATAGATAAGTACAGTACACATAAGGACAAAAGCATTGATGATATTTTGATTTTTCCTTTAGTTTTGTATTGAAAAAGGATCAACTCATATGTTGCTACGTAACAATGGGTAGGACTAGATACGTTTCTTACTTCTTCCTACTCCTTTGACCATAGAATTGTGATGATGACTGTTTTTTTCCTTTTCCTTTTTACAACTGTTGCTAGCCTTCACTTTTGTCAATTTGTTGTTGTATTGTGTTTTATATGTTCAATAAATAAACAAACAAACAAATGACACTAGTTGGCGCTAGATATCATTGAAGCGAATGCTGAACTTGACTCCCCAGGCCAAAGTGAACCCCTGTCACGAAGAATAAAAATAAAAATAGCGGTAGCACGAAGAAGAAAAATAAAAAATAGCGGTAAGAAAGAAAGGAGAAGAAAATAATAGAAGATATAACAGAAAATGGAGAAACGTAGCGACAATCTGGAGAAAAATGAGTCGAAGATTGTCCAGGTTCACCAGCAGCTGAGGAGATGTTATGATGTAATTTACATTTCAAAAACCAGAAGCCATTCATTTACAAATGTGATTGCACTTTAGAGGTTCAGATATTAAGATTTGAATGAGGCAAAATAACATGCTTTTTCTCTCAAATATATTGTTATACTAATTTGTTTCAGATGGACTGTAATTATTTTCTGTATAAAAATTAAGTTGGTGTTCAAAAAGTCTTTTGTCAAACTTGAGTCTTGAAAAAGGGTGTCGTCTTATAATCAGGGCCGTCTTATATATAATATGTATATATGAATGTAATATATATATGATATATATATGACTCGTAGGCATACAGTGTATTTTTTAACTTCAACGATAAATGAATAATATCACAATAACGAGTAACTTGCAGCAGTACAGTACTGTAAAAAGTATTTTCTTTGTTTGTGTCTGTATGACTGTATTTCGCAGTTCTGTATCCCGGTGACCAAGAAGAAGCAGCACAATGAAATGAAATGCAGCGTAAATTCATGATGCACAAACTGTTTAGTGCTTGACATTCTATTTATTTATGTTATTATAATTTCATTTTTTATAAAGTACAACATTATATAATGCTATTTCTCCTTACTAAAAACATACACAAAATTATGGGGGGGGGGTTCTGGGGGAGGCTGAACTGGATTCCTGTTATTTCCATTTATTGCAATGATGAAAAATGATCAGAGATGAGTGTCTCCAGTAGAACAAATCAAACTCAAATCCCAAGGCACCACTGTGTATATCATGAGAGTAACGTTGGTTGAATATGTCATACTACGCTGCTTGCTTCGTGAACTAAGGGATGCATATCTCTAGGCTATGGAGCATCGCGTCCATGAACAGCAGTTGCCTTTTATTTTACCTTGATACAATCAACGATATTTAACATACGCACATTGTATCGTGAGTATTGATAAAAGGAGTAAATCAGGAATGGTCTTAAAAAGGTTCCCTTTACCCCGCCATGTCATGAAAACGAAAAAGCATGCGCCCCATGCACAGTGCTTAACAAAGCCAGTCGTAACAGTGGGCAGGGATCGGCTTGAGGTAGATTTAATTCCAAAGAACCACAGAAATTCCTTTTGGATAAACTTGTTGGGTGGTAAAATGCTGTGCATGAAAGCTCAACACACACAGGGATTCTGACATTCATTGATGTCTGATCTCTTGACTCATTTTCTTCCTTTGGTTTCAGATATTCAGTGACAGTTCAAGAGTCGTACGCCCATCCCTTTGACCAGATTTATTACACCAGCTGCACAGACATCCTCAACTGGTTCAAGTGCACCAGACACAGGTGAGGATCACATTTTTTTTTTATCATTCCTGCTGTTTTTACAATATTCTTATTTCCATTACTTGCCCTTCCAAAGTTTGCAGATGCGAAGATTCCTGGTTCTATATTCGTGACCGATTAAAGTCTGGTGTGGGGCGTGTCATGAATCTGCACGGAGGAATGTTAGACCGGGCGTTGATAGTTTTGCAGATGCGGGCATGAACACAGTCTACTTGATTCACCATCAAACAAAGTGGCTTCTCCTATTCAAGTCAAGTCAAGTCAAGTCAACAGTATTTATAGAGCACTTTCAAACAGCCATCGCTGCATACAAAGTGCTGTACATGGAGCGATTTAACATATACAATAAACAGTAAGACGAATCAGTAATAAGTATTAAGTAATAAGGCGGTAGAAAGCACCAAGCAGTAAAACCAATAGCAAATCTAAGTCATGCTGAGTCAAACGCCAAAGAATACAAGTGAGTTTTGAGGAGGGCTTTAAAGATGGGCAGCGAGGAGGCTTGCCGAATGTTCAGTGGGAGGCCATTCCAGAGAGATGGACCAGCAACAGAAAAGGCTCGATCCCCTCTGAGCCTCAGTTTAGTTCTTGGTACGTCTAGCAAAGACTGGTCCACAGACCTGAGGCGCCGGGCAGGGGTGTAGGGGCGTATGAGCTCAGAGAGGTAAGGTGGCGCGAGATTATTCAGAGATAATCTCAACAAATATTCCCTTTAAATGTGACATACTCACATCCCGCATGGAGACATCTCTGTGCAGCTATGGAAGTACAGAAATCAAATGGTAGCATGACTGTATGTGCCATCTTATGAAAATATATCGCATCGTCTTGTTGACCAATTCCAATTTTGTTCCTATATCTGATTTTTGGTTGAATTGTGTCTTTACATACACATTTCAAGTGACCGAAACACATGTTTATCAACTACATGTGTCAACACCAGGCAGCAGCAAATAAAGAAGTAAAAAAAAATAATGTAATGTAATGCAGATTCAGTCAATCAGTTTAAGTGACTGCATTCATTATTCAGAACAAATCAGTTCACATTTTGAATCTTAAGAATGTTGATGCAAAGAAGTTACTGTCTTTTCATTCAGGTAAAATTATGAAAACTCACATTTGCTATTTGTAACCTGACAATGAACGTAAAGCCACTAAGTGAATGGCGAAAGTCCGCTTATGATTGACGGCCACTGAAATGTGTTGGGAATTCTTTATTTTTCAATGTCAAATTTGTCAAACAAAACAAAACAAAAAAACTGATAAACATTCAATATCTATATATATTTTCACAATAAACAATAAAAAAAAAATAAAAAAACAGCAAATACACGAATCCACGGGTGACAGACTGCAGGTATTGGCTATATTTTCATAGTGCAATCTCATATAAAGTGATCCTTTTATTATGTGAAGAAAGACGATTAAATCGTCTGGATTTCAATGTACGACCTCACTTCCTGTCTCTGTGAAGGGTAAGCTACCGGATTGCGTATCGGAGAGGAGAGAAGACGATGTACCGTAGGAAGTCCCAGTGCTGTCCAGGCTTTTTTGAAAACGGCGACATTTGTGTTCGTGAGTATCAGCTTTACAACTCGATAAAGTTTGCTTTATCTGAATTGAGGATTAATGCTCAGTCAAATCACCCCCACCAAAAAATGTCACCCTAAACCCATGAAACAGACTTTTGCATAATTTGAAGGCTGATGCAAAACATCCTGTATCATTTTAAACATAGACGCACTTTTACCAGAACAATTATACTGTGTATGTTTACACAGACTGCCCTCTAAGAGTATTAGAACAATGAGGCCAGTTTTGTTTCCCCAAAAGTGTTTGGAAGAGTAAAGCTTCAAGAAAGAGACCGCATGACCGCAAACATAAAAACTCATCAATGAACTTAATTAATCAGTTAATAAATCTTCATCGATTGAAAAGAGAGTGGCAGAGTGGTCGATATTCTCAGATTCAACTTGCCTTACGTCCAACCTCTCTCCCTCTTCAGCTCATTGTGCAGAGAGCTGTGTTCACGGCCGCTGTATGGCCCCCAACACCTGCCAGTGTGAGCCTGGATGGGGGGGTTCCAATTGCTCCAGCAGTAAGTCGTCCAGCTGTTGCTGTCTGTGAGGTGACAAGTCTTTGTTTGTGAGAGCCTTAATGTCTGTGAAGCTCACTAAGAGCAAAAACAGATTGGATCTTCTCACTGACTATTTTGCTGATTCCCCACAACACTTTGACACACCATTTGAGTAAAGGCGAATGAGTATTTTACACAAACTGCATTTTAGAGTTGCCTTTCGAGTGAAGCATCTAAAGTTGCAAACTGTGCATTGGGAAATGTGGGGCAGGGATTCAAGCAATACTTCTCAAACTCCTTCCTGGAAGAATGACAGTGGTGTTGCTCTTGTTTGTTTTGGTTTTTTTGGGGGGGGGTTGTAGAATGCAAATGATTTGACGTTGAATGAAACCAACACATTTTGGAATGATACTAGTTAGCACATTCACCTCGTGCCGTGAGAGTGGCTGCCTTTACAGCAGCTCCTATACTTTTTAATCCTTCTACTTCCTTTCACAACTTTGCAGCTGTAAATTGGGAATTTCTCCATCATGAGATGAATAAAGGTTTTCTTATTCTTCTTTTTATTATTCTTATTCATATCAGGCTTCATATGTGGAGTTTGCATGTTGTCTCCATGCCTGTGTGGGTTTTCTACAGGGATTCCGTTTTCCTCCCACATTCCAAAGCTGGTGGGTAACCCACCATGCATACAACCCATGCATGGTGCGTTGTTGATACAATCAAAATTGTCCCTAGGTTTGAGTGGTTGTTTCTCTACATCTGCCCTGTGATTGGCGGCCGATCAATTTAGGGTGTATCATGTCAACTGCCCAATGACAGCTGGGATAGTCTACAGCACAGCCACAACCCTGGTGAAGATAACCGGTTTGGTGTGTGTGTGTGTGTGTGTGTGTGTGTGTGTGTGTGTGTGTGTGTGTGTGTGTGTGCGTGTGTGCGTGTGTGTGTGTGTGTGTGTGTTTTGGGGGTGTTGTTACACACACATGATCGGGGAGTGGGGGGAAGAGGTGGGGGGGGGGGGTTCCTCATAAATGTTCCTAATGCAGTTCCTAATAAATGTGCTTTGTGCACGCTGACCTCTTGCATGAACTCCAGCATATCCATTATGCTTTCACCATGTAGACCGTGCGCCTCTCCCGCACTGAATTTAAAGGGAATGAGGGGAGCCACTTTGATTGGCCAGGAATGAAGTTGGCTGCATCTGTCCACGAAATTATCAAAAGAAAGAAAACTCCACCCATATGCACATTGAGATTGCACTGGGCATGAAAATAGGGCCTGTAAAGTCTGGTTCGTTTGGCTTGTGTAAGTGCTCTGTATCTGTCCTCAACTTGGGTACACTTTCCCCAACATCAGGAGTTTTGCACATGGGCGATGTAGACCTGTCATGTAATGAATGTGATGCAATCACCCCCTTGTGCCCTTCATGAATGTTATCAATGATTAAACTAGAGACTTTAAATAAGGTGGATAAATATGGTTGATGCTGCAGTTTACTTCTTTTAATATCTCTTCCTTCTGTTTCCCTGAAAATCATTGTATATACATATAGAGAGGAACAGTAGAACCTTGATTTCCTGGACCGAGGGAACCCAGATTATAGGAACAGAAAAGAGTGTCCTGTCTACTAAAATACCTCTTTTCTCAGTACCTTTCCAAATCTGTTAGTTCCAGAAAGGATAATGCGAACATCAACTTCCAAGCTTTTATCCATCCATCTTCAACTGCTTATCTGGGGCCGGGTCTCGGGGGCAGCAACTTTAGCAGGGAAGCCCAGACTTCCCTCTCCCTAGCTACTTCTTCCAGCTCTCCCCAGGGGATCCCAAGGCTTTACCAGGCCAGCTGGGTGACATAGTCTCTCCAGCGTGTCCTGGGTCTTCCTAGGGGCCTCCTCCCTGTGGGACATGCCCGGAACACCTCACCAGGGAGGCGCTCAGGAGGCATCCGAATCAGATGCCCAAGCCACCTCATCTGACTCCTCTCGATGTGGAGGAGAAGCGGCTCGACTCGGAGCCCCTCCCGGGCTTCTCACCTTATCTCTAAGGGAGAGCCCAGACACCCTGCGG
Source organism: Hippocampus zosterae (assembly GCF_025434085.1). Classification (NCBI taxonomy): domain Eukaryota; kingdom Metazoa; phylum Chordata; class Actinopteri; order Syngnathiformes; family Syngnathidae; genus Hippocampus; species Hippocampus zosterae. The sequence continues at coordinate 2,907,700 of NC_067468.1, forward strand.
AGAAAACTCATTTCGGCCGCTTGTATCCGGGATCTCGTTCCCGACCCATAGCTCGTGACCATAGATGAGGGTTGGAACGTAGCTCGACTGGTAAATTCAGAGCTTCACTCTTTGGCTCAGCTCCTTCTTTACCATGACAGACCGATACAGCGTCCACATCGACCCGCTGCACCGATCCGCCTGTCAATCTCTCGATCCCTCCTGCCCTCATTCGTGAACAAGACCCCACGATACTTAAACTCCTCCACTTGGGGCAAGATGTCCTCCCCGACCCGGAGGGGGCACTCCACCCTTTTCCGACTGAGGACCATGGTTTCAGATTTGGAGGTGCTGATTTTCATCGCAACCGCTTCACACTCGACTGCGAAAGTCAACAGTACCACATCATCTGCAAAAAGCAGACATGCAATACTGAGGCCACCAAAACGGACCGCCTAAATGCTTCGGCTGCGCCTAGAAAATCTGTCCATAAAGGTTATGAACAGAATCGGCAACAAAGGGCAGCCTTGGCGGAGTCCTACCCTCACTGGAAAGGATTCCGACTTACTGCCGGCAATGCGAACCATACTCTGACATCGGTGGTATAGTGACCGAACAGCCCGTTTCAGGGGGTTCGGCACCCCATACCCACAAAGCACCCCCCAGAGAACTCCGCAAGGGACACGGTCAAACACCTTCTCCTAGTCCACAAAACACATGGAGACTGGTTAGGCGAATTCCCACATACCCTCGAGGACCCTGTTAAGGGTGTAGAGTTGGACCACTGTTCCATGGCCGGGACGAAAACCACACTGCTCCTCCTCAATCTGGGGCTCGACTTTCTGACGGACCCTCCTCTCCAGAATCTCCCCTCCTGAATAGACCTTACCAGGAAGGCTGAGGAGTGCGATCCCTCTGTAGTTGGAACACACCATCCGGTCCCCCTTTTAAAAAGAGGGACTACCACCCTGTTCTGGCACTCCAGAGGAACTCTCCCCGTTGACCACGCAATGTTGCAGCGGCGTGTCAACCAGGACAGCCCCACAACATCCAGAGCCTTGAGGAACTCCGGGTGGAGCTTTTTAACCACATCGGTGACTTCAAACACAGAGATAGGAGAGCCTACCTCAGGGTACTCAGACTCTGCTTCCCCCAAGGAAGACGTGTTGGTGGAGTTGAGGAGGTCTTTGAAGTACTCTGCCCACCGGTTCACAACGTCCCGAGTCGAAGTCAGCAGCGCCCCATCCCCACTGTACACAGTGTTAGTGATGCACTGCTTCTCCCTCCTTAGACGTCGGATGGTGGACCAGAATTTCCTCGAAGCCGTCCGGAAATCGACTTCCATGGCCTCACTGAACTCTTCCCACGCTCTGGTTTTTGCCTCGGCGACCACCGAAGCTGCACTCCCAGTCAATACCCATCAGCTGCCTCTGGGGTCTCACAGGCCATAAAGGCTCGATAGGACTCCTTCTTCAGCTTGACTGCATCCCTTACTGCTGGTGTCCACCAGCGAGTCCAGGGGTTGCCGCCACGTCAGGCACCAACCACCTTACGGCCACAACTCAGATTGGCCGCCTCAACAATAGAGGCACAGAACATGGTCCACTCGGACTCAATGTTCCCCCGTCTCCCCCGGAACATGGGAAATGCTCTGCCGGAGATGGGAATTGAAACTCCTTCTGACAGGGGATTCCGTCAGACGCTCCCAACAAACCCTTACAATACGTTTGGGTCTGCCAGGACGGACCGGCATCTTCCCCCACCATCGGAGCCTACTCACCACCAGGTGGTGATCAGTTGACAGCTCCGCCCCTCTTTTCCGCCCCTCTTTTCACATGCGGCCGCAAATCCGATGATACAACCACAAAGTCGATCATCGAACTGCGGCCTTGGGTGTCCTGGTGCCAAGTGCACATATAAACACCCTTGTGTTTGAACAAGGTGTTCGTTATGGACAGTCCGTGACGAGCACATAAATCCAATAACAAAACACCACTCAAGTTCTGATCGGGGAGCCGTTCCTCCCAATCACGCCCCTCCAGGTCTCACTGTCATTGCCCACGTGAGCATTGAAGTCCCCCAGTAGAACAAGGGAGTCCCCATCAGGAGTACTCTCCAGCACACCCTCCAAGGACTCCAAAAAGGGTGGGTATGCTGAGCTGCTGTTTGGTGCATATGCCAAAACAACAGTCAGGACCTGTCCCCCCTACCCGCAGGCGGAGGGATGCAACCCTCTCGTCCACCGGTGTGAACCCCAATGTACAGGCACTGAGCCGGGGGGCAATGAGCATGCCCACACCTGCTCTGCGCCTCTCACCGTGGGCAACTCCAGAGTGGAAGAAAGTCCAACACCTCTCGAGAGAACTGGCACCAGAACCCAGGCTGTGTGTGGAGGCAAGTCCGACGATCTCCAGTTGGAACTTCTCTACCTCGCACACCAGCTCGGGCTCCTTCACTGCAAGAGAGGTGACATTCCATGTCGATAGAGTTAGCTCATGAGCCGAGGATTGGACCGCCAGGGTCCCTACCTTTGGCTGCCGCCCAGCTTATACTGCACCCGACCCCTTTGGCCGCTCCCATGAGTGGTGAGCCCATGAGAAGGGGGAGCCACGTTGTCTCTTCGGGCTAAGCCCGGCCGGCCCCCTTGGGTGTAGGCCCGGTCACCAGGCGCTCGCCAACGAGCCCCACCTCCAGGCCCGGCTCCAGAGGGAGGCCCCGGTGACCCGCGTCCGGGCAAGGGAAACTGAGTGCCATTTATTTTATTCATCATTAGGGGCTTGTGAGCCGTGCTTTGTCTGGTCCCTCACCTAGGACCTGTTTGCCATGGGTGACCCTGCCAGAGGCATAAAGCCCCAGACAACTTAGCTCCTAGGATCATTGGGACACACAAACCCCTCCACCACGGTAAGGTGACGGCTCATGGAGGGGTCCAAGCTTTTATTTAATATTTATTTACAATATTATTTTCTGAATCGGACATTCCTCGGCTATGAGAAAAGTACACAACAATAGTCTTGAACTATACTTGCTTTTTTTTTTAAAAAACATTTGATGTAACTTACTCGAAAAGATAACCTCTTCCCCCAGTGACTCCCTTAAATTAAGGTTCCACTTTATTCCTATTATGCTGTAATTTCAGCAGCAGTTTATGCCAGTTGCATTCGACATTTGTCTGCTCTTTGCAGATGTTTGGTTTGCTGAAAACCTAATAGTAAGTTATTCGTGTGTTTCCATATGAGCTCTCTTCCATATGAGCTCTATTGGCTCCTTATAAACATATGGAGCCCATAGAGTGTGCCCTTTTTGTCTTCAGTTTCAGTCTGTAATAAAAGACAGCATTGTTGAGTCTGTTCCTTGAGGCTTCTAATAGCTCCACTAGGCTTAGCTTGTCTGACTACTGTCACACACGATCTTAATGTGTAAAAATTGAGCAACGCAAAATCATTTCTGGCCTTAGGCATATTCTAAAAATAATATAATAATTTATAATGCCTGTGTTAGGCTTGGCTCACTCGCACTATGTAACAAAAAGAAGTGATTAAGAATGCTCTGAAAGCACCATTAAAATAAGATTACTGACATCAAGAGGGGATGTGACTGACTACGTTTCAGGTTCAAATGTCGAGGGCGCATGTTGAAGTTACCATTTCCCTTGGAGGGCTGTTAGGACTGAACGCATATCAAGAAGTCAAAAATAATGGTTGATAATGAGTGGTTTTGGTAACAGGAAATTGCTGACAATATTACTCTTATTTATTACACATGATAATTTGTAATTTTGTTTCTAATTTTAGCAAATGTTGTAGAAGTTGACATGTTAGATTTGCTTTCGTGGGCCACGTAAAATGAGGTGGTGTGCCAGATCTGGCCCCCGTGCCTTGAGTTTGACACCTGTGGTTAAAGGTCAAAATTCCAGTTTCTGAATCATTCTGATTAACCCATTCCCATGTTGGAGCAGACAGCTACTTCCATATAGATGGTAATATATCAGATCAATTGGAATATGGACATCATGATGCAAATAGGTCATTTCCATGTATTAATATTATCAATAAAGTAGTCTTAGTATTGCAATATTGCAAATATTCTGCTTTTGAAAGGGTTATTGACTGCATGTAAACATAGTCGCTGAGACCACAATGTTGAAAGATACGATGGAGAAAAAAAAATTATTGGCATGTCTAGTATTTGTACATGAGACAGCAAAATGTTTCGCAGTTGACTTGGCTTTTCAATTTTGCCAAAAAATAATGCCACAACTGCCAACAAAGTGACATCCAGGTGTGGGAAAATCTTTTTCTGAGCCTGGCTTCATTGGGTAGTGTTTCGCAAAAAATGACAGGAGTAAAATACTCCCATGACAGAAGTTCATCGTTAGCTTGTTGTATTTCTTATTTTTCAAAATATCTGCTGTCACAACTTCATGTATGTTTGTAAAGATGGAAACATGGCTTCGGGATTCTTGATAAATGCTGACACTAATGCTATATTTGTGAAATTTAATACTTTGAATTTTGTTTAAAAAAAACAGAACAGATGGTTATTTGAAGTTTAGTTGCTAACAGCTGGTCTTTTAAACTAACACTTTGCTGAATGATAGGCATTCATGGAAATGTGCAAGTTTAGTGAGTTGTTTAGCGTCTGAGCAACTCCCCGCACTGTGACAAACACAGTCAGGTGTTGCAGTTAGCACCGCAATAGACAAAAAAATTTTGGCTCAAGTTACTGGGCACGGGTGCTAAATAATTGAAAGGCGTTTTACATTATCGCTATGATGAATCTGAAAAAAGCATCATCAGTATTTTTTTTTAACAGCCATCTTGTTCAGGCATGAATAAGAGCTGTGTCATGTGAAATGTTACAACTGAAAAACATTTTAAGTTCATACTCTCAAAAATCTGAATATAACATATGTCAAATGGAAAAAAAATTATTCCACATCACGTCTTTTAAAAATCATTGGTATTAGGCAGAATAGCTATCTTTGCAGTCCTGCAAGATCATCTGTGGGATGGATCTAAAAAGTGATTTTTATCATTATTGGATTTATTTAGTGAATTAGTTTGACATTTTTGGACTCCAGAAGAGATTACACATTCCCACACAGATTGGGAAAGGAGAAATTAACAGTAAATGCAAACAAATACAGACCAATACAGTTGTTAAAATAATAAGCACAACCTACAGTAGATCAGGGGTGCCCAATACGTTGATTGCGATCGACCGGCAGCTCGGGGACTGGTCCCAAGTCGATCGTGAGAGGTGTAGAGAGAAAAAAAAAACCTTTGCGTGCATGTTATTAATATTAAATATTTTTGTGTTAGTGCAGCCTATCCGTCTCACTTTCATAAAAAGTACTGTATATAAACAATCTAATAAAATAAAGCAGGTCACCTTTAACCTACGGTGGCACGTGACCTTCAGCACCGGAAGTTGTTACCCATCGGCAATCTGGAATAGCAGTTTGCGATTAGAGCTGTTGCACTGTATCTTTATTTGTTATTATTATTCTCATTCTCAGAGTTTGTTTAATGTACAATTCACCGAGGGCACGGGCAAAGAATGGGAATCTGGAAGGCCGGGAGAAGCATTTTCAAATGGTACACAGAAGCTACGATCACTTTAAACTCACTTCAAAAGTGCGGCCCGCGCCTAAGCATCAGTTCCCTACGAAGGTAGGAAGTGCTTGCTTTTCACAAATTCTCAAAATTTTATGTCTACTTTATTTTTCTGTTTCGTTCATCCTAGGCGTCGTTATGGCTATTGCTCATTAGGGTATGTGTGTGTAAGTGTGTGTGTTTGCGCGCGTGTGCGGTAACGGATCAATCGCTGGAGGTTGGGCGATTTTAGATCTTTGGTCAGAAATTATTGAGTGCCCCTGCAGTAGATAATAAATCACCTGCTTTCATATATTTGATCATTGACTTTATTTTTATATATTCTAAGGATTCTTAAGATATACCACAATATGCAGAATTCCACTTTGTAATACACTTTCATGTCACAATATTTCATCCAATTATGTACGTAATGCAGTTCTCTATAATATTTTTTTAAGATAATTTCAATACTGACCTAATATTATATGTCCTGCAATCGTTTTACTAAACAATACACCCTTTTTACTCTTTTTTTCAGTGTTGTAGTGCAGGCTTGTAAATCTCAAGTGTTTCCCCAGACCTCTGAACAGTAATTTAAATATGGTTACAGTGCAGAATGTGAAGTGACTTCTGGTTGAGTGAAAGTTTTGCATTTGCCAGGACGGAAATGGTTCTTGAAAGTTTGGATTGGAAGTGTTTTAAAGTAAGTGAGGTTTCCGTCAGATTTTGTTGTCAGTTTTTCAGTAAGCAGCCACGGTGCAGTCCTTTTCAATCAGGCCTGTAATTTTCTGAAGATAGACCACAGGATGTGAGGTAAAACTATGTTTTTCAGGTCAGCAGACCTTAACAATATGTCTGAGCAGCAATTTAGGGAGCAGTAACATGAAAGGGGGGTAGCCAGGTCCAAAGGGGAGCACGAATAATAGCATAAAATTGTGTGCCGGGAAATGTCTTGAGGCAGTGGAGCTTATGACTGAAGACACATGACAGCAGCACAAGATACTTTGTAGTTTGGTTTGGAAACCTTTAGCTTTGGCATGCATAATGTAAATCCTAAAGAAAGTCTTTTTATTTTTTATTTTTTTCAGAGATTTATAGTCATGGCTCTTTCATAAATTCAGTGTCGCCAAGCCTTTACTCCCCGAAAAACAATTAAACTAGAAAAACAAAGAACGTGACACAAATAGTACAGTTGTGTGTAAATATACATTTTCATAGACATGGCACTACAATTTATTTTGTACACAATGGATTTTGTATAAACAGGGTGTCCAACTAAATAAAAAAACATTTTCAAGGAAACGACCCAATGCTTTATTACGATACATTTGAATGACATTGCAAATAACAATTATATATTATTTATTTACATCAAGAAAAATGCTGTGTAGAATAGTATACGTTTTTACAAATATTTATTTGACCATTCTATGGAGATGGATACAACAGACAGGGCTCACCAAACTTCTAATGGAATCTATTTTTCTCATTTTCCCTGCTGATGGATAAGGTTTACCATCATAGACAAAGGAATGTTTCCTTTTTACAGTTACAGTTCATGACCACTATTGTACCTAATGAATTTTGAGTTTTCATACATTACATTATATTACAGGACTAGATCTAGTTTGATGCAGTCCAATATTATCTATCATCATTGCTTTTTTTTAACTGGTGTTAACTTTTCAGCTCCTCACAATGGCATAACAAACTGCTGTGGATTTGTAGCCTGAAGGCCTCTTGATACTCCGGCGTGTGAGCAGGCGACGACTGCTGCATTGCATGATGCGGCCGACGCGTTGTGCTGCACAGCACGTCTGCGACATATCTGCGACAAGTCTGAAATACAGGCTGTGGACAGGAATTGTTGCTGCGCATATAATGCAGTGCTCATTCTCTCTTGTGATTGGGCCATGAATCACATGATGCAATGACCTACTTACCTTTTTCTGGCTAGGTTCCTCAATATGCAAGGTCTCTGCAATGGTGATTTATTTTGTTAGCTAGGCGGCGGCGGCATGGATGTTAACAGAGGTGGCCGTCATCAGTCCGGCAATAAGTTGACGTCAATATTTCAGTCAAGTCAAGTTCAACTTTGTCAAATGTCCAGTATGTGCAACATACAGCACAGATGAAATGTCATCCCTCTCAAACAGACAATAAGACAACAAGAGGAGCCGCTGCAGGTGCCTGCGCCGCTATCAAAAGAACAGTTAACATAAAATGACAAAATACAACAACACAACATATAAGACACGGAGAGTCATGCAATCTTAACCACTTTTCCTGCACACACTTTGTTTTTTGAAGCAGTTATAAATGAAAGAGGAGCGATTCAAAGTGTCCTTTTCACCAGTGGATCAAAGACGTCGTGCTGAGAATGTGCACACGTCTGCTACAAGCTAAGTACAGTGTTAATTTCGTTGACTAAAAATTTTCATCATTCATTTTGTCACAAATATTTTTTTCCAGATGAAAAATTAATGAAAACAAAAATAGTCATTTATTGATACAGTAATGATATCAAATGGATTGATATATTCATCAGAAAAAAATAAAAGACGGAACCAAAAAACCACAGTGACGAAATCCAAATTAAAGAAGGACTGAGACGCTGGTTGGACAAAAGAACAACTTGAATGAAATGGAACAGATGGGACAAAATGAGAAGAGAACCAATCAGAGGCTGACTAGAGCGCTGAACGGAAGCCAGTCACCCACTTCAATCACATTCCTGGGAAGAAAGCAGATGAGAACAATTTGAAGTGCGAGATAATATCCACGGCTGGTGGAAAGCAACAAGAGGATTTGTGGGCCCATTTCACATTCCACGATAAGAAAAAAGGATTGTCAAGTCAAGCCAAGTCAACAGCATTTATAGAGTCATCAGAATACTGTGACCCACTGTATCAAATGCTGCAGTTAAGTCCAATAAAACTAGACACACGTGGTCTCCAGAGTCATTTGCCAGGAGGATGTCATTAGAAACGCATAACAGGGCTGACTCCGTGCTATGCATCGTCTTGAAACCTGACTGAAAGACCTCCAAGATGTTATGTTCATCCAAGAAAAGTTTAAACTGCATGTGCACCACTTTTTCCAGAATTTTGGAAATGAAAGGCAGTTTGGAAATGGGCACATCTGGATCAAGACCAAGTTTCTTGATCAAGGGTTTGACCACAGCATGTTTAAACTGTTGGGGAACTACACCAGAAGAGAGGCTGCTGTTGTTGATATCCAAGACTCCAGAGATGGCGCCAACACTCGGGAGAACCTCCTGAAAGAAGTGCGGGGGAAGAGTCGCAAGGGGAGCCAGATGGCTTCGTCTGGCGAACTACATCCTCCAAAAGCGCCAAGGACACAGTTTCAGAAGAATTTAGTACAGTTGAACATTGGAACATGGACAGAGGGGTCAGATGCGGTATTTGAGACCGGAGTCATAGCTGTAGAGACCTTGTCAATGAAAAACTGAAGGAATCTGTTGCACATCTCGGGTGAAGCAAGTAGGCAGAGGGGGTTTGAGTACAGAATCTATCGTTTTAAATAGTGCGCGTGGGTTGTGACGGTTAGCTTGAATAAGGTCCGACAGATATTCTCTTTTGGCCTCTTTTACTGTGAGCTGGTAGTTACGCCAGCAGTCTTTCCAAATTAGATAAGAGACATGCAATTTGTCTTTTTTCCACTTGCGTTCAGCTTTGCGACACCCCTGCCTAGCTGCGCGGGTAATGTCGTTAAACCATGGCTCGGGTTTAAGTTTTGGCAGCACAGTTTTTGAAGGAGCCACCAAATCCAGGATGGCACGGCATGACGAGTTGAACCAAATGGTGAGTTCCTCTGTGTTAGACGAGGGTACGCAAAGGTTATTAAAGGTATCAGAAACGACCAGCAGTGCGAGGGTTAAAAATTTGGCGTTTACAGCTAGGAGCGGCAGATTTCACAGCAGCATGCGATAAGACTACGTCAAATAAAACTGCCATGTGATCAGAAATCCCATTTTCAAGGACTTCCAGATTTGACACCGGTAGATCATGAGCAAGGACAATGTCTAAAATATGTCCTTGTTCACGTGTCGGGCTGGTCACATACTGCACGAAATTAAAAGAGTCGATAAGTCTTTTGCTCATGTTTTTTCCGTCAGCACACATGGATATTAAAATCCCTCATTAGGAGGATATGATCATATCTCAGCCTGATTTCCGCAAGAAAGGTTGAAAAGTCGCTTAAAAAGTCTTTGTTGTATTTAGGAGGATAGTAAATGAAAACACAATCAACTTCAAGGAAGGTTGCTTCAAAGCTGGTGGCCAATGTGGTGAATGTGCACCATTTACATTTGAAATTGTTCTTAAAGATGCTCACCGTACCTCCACCGTACCTGATGTCCTCTGGGTATCGAGGATACCACAGTCAGGTGGCAACAGTTCAAGCAAAGCGTTGTACTCACCAGTACCTGCCCAAGTCTCCGTCAGACACAGAAAATCCAAGTCATTGGAAAGGAAATACTCCCTCAGAATATGGGTCTTGTTCATCAGCGACCGGGCGTTTAACAACGCGATCCTTGTGGGAGTAGCAACGGGAGGGTTTGCCTCTTCCGATCGCCGAGCCTGACGGAATTCCCTCAAAAGCTTTCGCTGGATTCCTCCCCGAGAAAGGTGTGGAGGGTAGAAATGTCGTGGTGTGTTGGGAGAGCCAACGACTGTTAGCAAGCACGAGGCGACGGGGTCGAGGGCACACCACGCTGGAGCGATCGAAGTTTGTCTCAGATCCCGTTTTAGCTTCACGAGCTGACCGCTACGTTTGCCGCGGCGGCGCTTCTGTGAAGGGAGCGAGCGAATGCGGAAGAGATCAGCCGGCAGGTTAGCCAAGAACGGAGGTAGCGTCTTTTCACAACTGTCTTGCCAAAACGCAGCCGAATCTCCGACGTGTTGTTGAATCAATAACAACGATCGGCGATCATAAACCAACCGAGATGCTGTTATTGAGGTAACAAGCATTGTGAAAAGTAAAAAAACCTGAAATGGCAGGAGTGTCGCCGAACACACTGGCGCACAAGCGGCCATCTTGGGCTTCTTTTTCAAAAAAAAAAAAAAAATTCAAGTTACCGTATTTTCCACACTAAAAGGCGCACTGGATTATGAGGCGCACGTTCAATGAATGGCCTATTTTGTAATTTTTTTCATATATTGGACGCACCGGATTATAAGGCGCAATCTACAATGCATCCACTGGATGGAGTTACGCTCCTTGCGTTTGACTCGAGAGGCGTTCATGACCACCTCTGAAAAACGTAAATTAACAATTACTTCAATGAAACTACGAACAAAATAATTCAATAGCCCAAATACAGAATTAATTTTGGCATTTACTTGAGCAGAACGATCAGATGTCAGTAAAATGTAGGAGACTGCACTGTCTCAGAAGTGTTTGTTATTTATTCCTTTGTTGTGTACTGTACCCACAAATGAGGAAATCACAAAATAAATTAGATACCCCCTACAGAATTTATTCTGAATTCTGTAGGGGGGGTATAGAATTTATTTTGTTATTTCCTCGCTTGATTTTCTGTTTTGATGCATTATTTTCATTTTCGTAGTTTCATTGAAGAAATCGTTAATTTACGTTTTTCGGAGGCGGTCATGAACGCCTCTCGAGTCGAACGGAAGAAGAGAAGGCTTGGAGACGGACGAAGCTGTACGTCTATTGGTTGAGACTGTGAAAATCATTAATAAATTGTGCGTTTTAAAAAACAACACCACAGTTCTCCTTTTTTTCGGAGCTGCAACAAAAACTTATTTAGTGAAGCAGTGACACAGTTCACTGAACCAACAGCAAGTTATAACATTGGAAGCACGTCTCCAGCAAGGAGCCATCTTGGGGTCGACATATTACCGTAATGATCATACACAACGCGCATTGGATTTTAAGGCGCGCTGTGAGCTTTTAACAAAATGGAAGGCTTTTCGTTGCGCCTTATAGTGCCGAAATGTTGGTACATATTTCCTATCTAGATATTATGTCAACATTTCTCGTTGAAACAAAGTTGAATAAAGACACACTTGTTTTAAATGTGTGTCTTGCGTGTGACTACAGTTAAAAATAGGTGGCATACTTTAAAAAAACTTTTCATGTCTGCTGAAGGAAAACATTTAGGTGACTAAAATTTCACTCTTTATTATTCATTTTGTTGAATAAAATTGGACAAAAGTACAATTAGATGAATAAATTTTGACTGAAACTAACTGATTGACTGCTGTCTGAAGACTGCAACAAAAATGAATTTCTTGTCAAAATTAATACTGGTCAATAGGCATTGAGAACATAATTTCCACGTCACACGCAGGTGCCGCAGAAGCAGATATGCAGCCAAATGAAGAAATATAAATAAATAAATACAACAAACACATGTACCAAATAATGGTGATCAGTGAAATAAAAATATAATGGGACACGTGTCATTGCGGTCTGTGGGGGCAAAAGGTTTACAATACGTTTTAATTTTAATATTTTTTCTTTATTTGGGTATGTGTCAGGGGTGCGGCACCTGCATGTGACATGGTACCGCTTAGTCCGTTCCCAATGCCATTTGGCTGACTTGGACCAACTAGGCAGGCCTGAAATAGTGACGAAAGCTCACTGAAGGTCTAACACATTGACAAATTCCCACCTATGGGTGTTGTATACAGTGTGTGTGTGTGTGTGTGTGTGTGTGTGTGTGTGTGTGTGCGTGCGTGCGTGCGTGTGTGTGTGTGTGTGTGTGTGCGTGTGTGTGTGTGTGTGTGTGTACAGGCTGACAGTAGACGGACTTGTGGACTGGTGAAATTTACCGTTGAAAGCACCGTTAAAATAACATGCTTGACAGACCGACTAACAATTACAGTTTGGTTTGACTTGAAAAACTGATGGACTGGCGATGACTGACAGGTGCCCAGGCTGCTGAGTGATGATTAATGACGGACCGACAAAATTATGTATATTGCCCACCTTTGCCTTTGAGTATTGCTGTATTCCGTCTTTCAATATGTAACTACAGTGTTTGTATGTGGATTTGAATTACTTGAAAGGAATTTCACTCCCAAAACTGAGTCATAACTTTTCATCCGCCTATCAATTTTACATTGGCTGCTAGCATTAGCCATTACAATGTTTCTAAAGTGAAGTTTGTCGTGTATTAAAATATACAGTGTGTTACAGAGGTGTCAAATTATCCTGTTAATTGTGAATAATTAATTACAATCATATTTTGCGCCTTATGTTTTTTAATCGTGTTAATCTAAATTTTAATCTCTAACTTTTTTGTTTCTGTGGGTGGGTTGCCTTTTTATAATATCACTTTTTATGCGTTGGCTTCCTGTGTTCGAGTTGTTGAAGGTGGGAAACAATGGTCGGTCAACAGTCTGAAAGATTAAGATTAAGATTAAGATATCCTTTATTTGTCCCGCAATGGGGAAATTACAATCAGAATTCAGAAAGGAAAAACTCTGGGTAGAGAAAGGGAAGAAAAAATCTGACATTGATTGGCTGTGATTATGTTTGGGCTTATTTAACAGAAGCTGATAGGCTCTCATTGGAGTTGGGACGGCCAGGTAGGCACCGGTGAGGAGTTCTCGGCCCAACGAATGGAAAATTTACATTCGAAAAACGCCCCGGCGGCACTATTCTTAAAAGTAGTGTTGTGCCTGATTTGTAAGGAGTTTGCTTACCACCGAGGCAGCTCAAGTTTATCCTACCACATCAATGCAAAGCACCCAGTCGTGAGTGCAGCCACGGCTAACATTAGCGCCGAAAGCGTTAGCAATATAGCGAGCCTTAGCAAGCTCTTCAACATACTTAAACTCGAGGAGAACAACCCGCGTGCAAGGCATAAATTCAGCATACATAGCTGCTGTGCTGTGCTCTTTAGCCTCCTGCAAGTGATTGATGTTTATTTCAGCACTTTGTTTTGTAATGATTAACAGTGTTATTTTTGATGTGCTAACTTACAGCACTATGATTTAAGGATCTTTTATTTATTTTTTTATTATCCGAAGCAAATTCATTGTTCAATATTTGTATTGTTCAGAAAAGTGTTCTTACTGTTTTGGATTTGTTAACCCAGTGTTTTTCAATCTTTTTCGAGCCAAGGCACATTTCTTTCATTGAAAAAATCCCACGGCACACCACTACGTGAAAATGTGAAAAAAACTTCTTTTCAAAATTAATTGTTATGTTAAGCATTTTTTAACATTGAAAAATAACATTATATTACAACACCTTGAATAGGAATCAAATCAACATCTAGCCAATATTTTATAATCTTTCACATTTATTCTCACTCAGTGTGATAAATGGTTTGGATGAACACAGATCTGATATCGTGGCAGCAATCGATGACAGACACAGGGAGCTCTTCCTCCACAGCTCTCATTCTTTCTATGTTTTTAGTTTTTGCAGCATTCAAGCTATTTTAGCCGCTTCAGGTCCGAACATCTCATTTACAATGGCTTTGCAGGCGGGAAGTATTAATTGTTCTGCCACTTTTTTGATTTAGCCACATGTTCAGCGACATGGTAGCTTGCTTTCAGGGCTCTCTCGTTTACATTTGCGGTTTTTCTCATGCACATTCCTTGTTTCTCCATGTATTCACGCAGGCGAACAAAATACTCCACATTGTTGTTTCGAAGTGAAAGGTGTTTTGTTTGGAGATGGAGTTTCAGCTTACTTCTTACTTACTCTAGTTTTCTGTTGTCTGTTGAGAGGGAAGAAATTTCATCTGTCTTGTATGTTGCACATACAGCACATTTGACAATAAAGTTGTACTTGACTACTTGACTTGTGACCATAGGGCCGTTTCACCACATACCAAGCACAACGGAGTCGGTGCTGTTGCATCTCCATTAAAAGTAAATGAAAGATACCTTTCGTTGTATTATCTCGAAGCATAAGGCAATTACCGTATTTTCACGACTATTCGACGCACCGTACTAATGGCCGCAGTCTCATTAATGGGTGACATTTCTGTATTTTACACATACACAGGACGCACCGTACTAATGGCCGCAGTTTTACAGTGGTAAAACATACGCCAGCTTAAACATACGGCATGCATGCGCGCACTCTAACACGTTAGCTTGAAGCATACGGTAGCATGCCAAGACATACAGATAAGATAAAAACACGTTTTTAAAAAGGCAACGAAAGCAGAACTGAGTTCGGGTGTATTTTATTTAGCCATCGTACAATGTTCTCACGTTTTTCGATCAATCATCACCCAGAAATCCATCAAAGTCCTCATCCTCTGTATCAGAAGCAGAGGACTGCACATCTCAGTTGTCATTGAATGCATCACATGCTAGTGTGAGTTGCTACGCATTGCCGAGCGGAAAGAAGGAGTAGCAACAGCAAAGTCAACATTTCTCTCGTGTGAAGCTTTCCCACATTTGAAAGTAAAGAACAGAGCGAAACATGGTGGCATGGCGTGTGTGTGTAGAAAGAATTGAACAATTGTGCAAGTACCGTAATTCATCAAAAACGCTGCGTTCCCTCTCGTTGTTGCGTATTGTGGCGTAACTCGCCAAGCGCTGCCTCTCATTCTTTGTAAAGTTGTGTTTGCCACCGATCATCCATTGTTCCCATGCCGTTCGCAACTTTACTTTGAACGCCCAGTTGATGCCAATGTCCAGCGGTTGGAGTTCTTTAGTCAAGCCTCCGGGAATAACGGCAAGCTCAGAGTTCATTTGCTTGACTTGTTTTTTCACCGCTGCTGTGAGATGGGCACGCATGCCAAAAGCATAACCGGTGGCTTTAAGTTTGAACTGAGCTTCGTAGGCGTGTCTTTTTGTCGAATTAATTTTCAGGGGTTCTTAGAAACCAAAACCGGAGTTGTTTTGCAACAATGCACATTGCCACACTCTATACAAGTGTTGGTACTGGCTTGAGGCGTCCCTTTAGCGTCCACTTACACGCCCACCCTTCACCATTGGCGGACTAGCTTGCCTATCCTCTCTCTCCCTCTCTCTCTCTCTCCCTCTCCATATATGTATATATACACGCCCACCCTTCCCTGATTGGCCGACTTCTTTCCCGCATGCCTGGCCACAGTCACTTCCGCCTTTTCTCTATATAAACAGCGTGTCGGCTGTCAGTCAGATTTTGGAACTCAGCGCATATAAAGGACGCTCCGCACCATTAGGCGTCCTGTCCATTTTGGAGAAAATGTAAGACTTTTAATGGCGCCTTATAGTCGTGAAAATACGGTAGCTCGCTGCTGCTGTCAACTACTGGTATGGAAGAGTACTACATGATTAGTCTGCCGAGCAATAGACCTCACAGGCATACATATTGGATAATTTCCCACAGCACACCTGACAATATCTAGCGGCCAGTGTGCCGCGGCACAGGGTTTGAAAAACACTGTGTTAACCTAAACACTTTTCTATTTTATTTTTATTTTGTAATTATTTGGATATTTACCAAAACATACGGCGGGCCCGGTAGTCCAGTGTTTAGCACATCGACTTCACAGTGCGGAGGTACCGGGTTCAATTTCAATTCCCTGTGTGGAGTTTGCGTGTTCTCCCTGGGCCTGCGTGGGTTCTCTCCAGGTACCTCGGTTTCCTCCCACATTCCAAAAACATGCATGGCAGGCTGATTGAAAACTCTAAATTGTCCCTAGGTGTGAGTGTGGGCGTGGATGGTTGTTCGTCTCTGTGTGCCCTGCGATTGGCTGGCAACCGATTCAGGGTGGCCCCCGCCTACTGCCCAAAGACAGCTGGGATAGGCTCCAGCCCCCCCTAGTAAGGATAAAGCGGTTCGGAAAATGACTGACCAAAACATACAAAACAGTGATATTCCCCCTCGTTGTTGAAAATAAAGGTTGCAGGTCGGATTTGGCACGAGTCACAAGTACATCAGAAAGTAAATGGCTAGGACTGCATCTTTTCAAGTCTGTTTAAAAACAATAAAAGACTTGATAATGCCACTTTTTTGTGATATCAATCTTTTGCTCTGCCTCAATAATGTAATGAAATTAAAATGAAAATTGGGGTTTCTCTGTAATTTTTAGATGAGAATAAAATATACATTAATTAGATCAATTAATTACATATTATAATTAATCTCACAATTTTTTTAATCGCGTGACAGCACATGTAATAATAATACATTTTATTTATAAGCGCCTTTCAAAACACTCAAGGACACCTTACAATCGTGTTTTTTTTTTTTTGTTGTGTCTTTAGTTTTAGAGTAAACTAAACTAGCTATCATTAAACACAAAAGCAAGAAAAGCAAAAAGCACGCACAGCGAGCGCAGAATAACATTAATCATGCCTCAATCAAGTTTTCATGATCATGAGAACCCAAAATCACAATCAGATTTCTATGAATTGCCCAACTCTCGAAATTAATCAGTTTTACTTGGATTTGTCATACAAAAATAATTGTGCAGGTTGGCGAGACTGAGAAATCAGGCTGGGAAGGATGTACAGTAGGCGAGGTTAATTAAAGACAGAGAGGGAAATGCCATTACAAGTGAGGAAAGTGTGTTGAGGAGATGGAAAGAATACTTTGAGGAGTTGAATGAGGAAAACAATAGGGAACATAGGAATGAAGAGCCAGAGAGGATTAAGAAGAAGCTCGATCAGGTTGAGCCATACGATGAAGTTTTGGGAAAGAGTAGTTGTAGCCAGGTTGAGACAGGAAGTGGAGATTTGTGAACAACAGTATGGTTTCATGCCGAGAAAGAGCATCACAGATGCAATATTTGCCCTGAGGATCCTGATGGAGAAGTACAAGCAAGGTACGAAGGAGCTGCAGAGAAGGTTTGTGACAGGGTTCCAAGAGACGAATTGTGGTTCTGTATGAGGAAGTCAGGGGTTGCAGAGAAGTATGTTAGGTTGGTTCAAGACATGTATGAGAATAGTACAACAGTGGTGAGGTGTGCAGTTGGATGGACAGAAGACTTCAAGGTGGAGGTAAGACTGCATCAAGGAGCCCTGAGCCACTTCTTGTTTGTATGGTGATGGATAAATAGACAGATGAGGTCAGACAGGAGTCGGCCTGGACTATGATGTTTGCAGATGACATTATGACCTGTAGTGAGATTAGGCAGCAGCTACAAGAAAACCTAGAAAGGTGGAGGTTTGCACTAGAGAGAAGAGGAATAAAGGTCATCAAACTGCTTCAAACAACAAAGTGTGTGACGGAAAAGTGGTTAGGACTGCACGACTGTCCGTGTTTTATATTGTGTGTTGTGTTTTTTATTTTACTTTATGTTAACTGCTTTGTTAAGCGCTTTGTTACAGCTGCCGCTGTTGTGAAAGCGCGATATAAATCAGCATGTAGTGTATTCTATTGTATTGTCAGTCTTAGTCAGACAGAGTACATGTGCATAAATGAAAGGGAGACCAGTGCAACGTCAGGCGTCTTCTTCTTCTCCTTTGGGCTTGTCCCTTTTCAGGGGACAAGCCCAAAAGGAGAAGAAGAAGACGACTTGGATTTGTCATACACAGAAGATATTATCCACTGTAAAATGTAAAAAGAGCAAAACACCATCGTTCAGTTGTTTTTTCCGGTCCGATTAAAAACCAATTAAAACGATCACTTTTTTCCTTATTGATTTTCAATTGTGGTCTGAAAATGTGTTTGTGTTTATCGATTTGGCTCGCTTGTTTGTTATTTGAGTTGTGTTGTATACCATAGAATTACTACAGAAAGATTGTGCTGTCATTAAAACTCCAGAGAAGAACACACATGGTGACACAGTTCAGACAAGTGGTAGAACACTACGCTTAGTGTTTTTTTCCACTCCCTGTGAACCTTCTGTATCGGTGAAAAAACTGTTTCCTGTGAGTGCGCCATTCTTGGTGGACTGCGTAATCACTAAATAGATGCACTCCCATGCTCCATTTAGCCCACCCCCTTCCAACTCTTTTGTGGACTGTCTATTGCTGAGGGGAAATAAACCTCCAAAACAACAGGTATACTTTTTCTGCAATTTGACATCAGCAGTATGCACAATTTCCCTGTCATAATTTTGACAACCATGTAGTGATGGTATCATTATCTCTCATTTGGCCCTTTAACCATCATCAGCAGTATTTTTGTTTCATGGCCATCCCGAGGAGACAGATGAATAAGAACAAGTAGTTGTCAAGCGAGTGGATAGGGAGCCTCAAGCTCCCAGAGTTTGGCCTTTCTTTAATCCAGGTCAGGTTTCATAAGGGTTCCAGAGTTGGCAGACTTGAATGCACAAGGGTTTTATGTGTGCATCTTAGTATCTCTAATCCCCTTTGTCTGTCCCTGAATCCTCGCCACACAGGACTAGACTGCTAGAGGCAAAAGGAAGTATGTTTTTTTGTTGTTATTTTTCTGTCAGGTCAGTCTGAAGCAGGCTAATGCAGGCGGAAGAAAAGGAGCTTGTTAATCACTTGAGCAGCTTCCGAATGTTGAACTGGTTAAACATCGTGTTAATTAGAATTCTGGGCATACAGTATTCACTTTCAAGCTGAATGTATTCAGTGGAGAAGAGGATCTGATCTGCTAAAATAATCCATGTCTTATTTTTGTCCAAACAAATTTGAAGGATATTATTTTTGTGTGTGTTTCCTGGTTGGGCAAGTTTTAAAAAAAATAATTATTGAAGTTTTTTTTTCCGTAACCGTGTTTCATAATACAAAACAAAAAAATATATGCTTGATTGACATTTATGCTTGACGGAATTTAGTTTTTATAACATTTTTTTAGCCAATGCATTTTATTTTAAGTTTGTAAGAAATTTATGAAAGTAATTTCTGATCAATCAAGCAAAATTGTATATCTCACTAGGACAACACATGAAAGTACAAAATGACATTTCAACATGGACATTTCATTTGTGGCCCTTTATAAAAAACAAATTCAACAATTAAATTCAATTAACATTAAAAGAACATTGCTGAATCTTCATAAGAGTGCTCAGCCAACAACAACAAAAAATACTCCAAGAGTTCAATGATGGCTGTGGTCACAAAAGAACCCAGAACAACATCTAAAAAATTGCAGGCATCACTGGCCTCTCAACCATATTAAAGACAAAATGGCATCCATGGGAAGGTTTGGCAAAAATCACTGCAGACAATGATCTACGCCTCCTCCAATCCCTCACAAAGGGCTGTCTCATGTTGGCCAAAAGCATTTTAATGATCCCTAAGATGTAAAAATATTCTGTGGACTAACAAGAGAAGTGTTAAATTGATAGAAGGAACATCATGACAACAATGACACATGGTACTTCAAGATCTGGGTGACTTCCCGTGGTGAATGTAACAATGACCTCTGCGATCTGTCAGAAAATCACGCAGTTTGTGCCTTTTCAGCGAGAGTGCTCTTGAGTCATGTAGAAGAGATGGCAAGGAAGCTTTATATAACACGTTTCTTCACTCAACGTGCTTCACAAAAACAGAAACAGCACCTCACAAGCATTTACCAATACAATAGTTTACGACATTCAGATGCTCAGCAGAGAAAACAAAAGTAGCTTACAAAAATCACTAAAAGAACATACACTGATAACATTTTAAAAAGTGAACAGAAAACTTTAAAAACAAGTAGACATAAGAGTAGGTTTCGAACCAACTAAAATAAAAGAAAGAAAGATTGAATAGTTAAGGCTGGGTATTGATTAAAATATCCAAAATCAATTTGATTTGATTCACAGGGGTCCCATTCCTTTCGATTTGTGATTCATGATTCACCTTGATTGATTGATTCTTTGGAGCTGGTGGTGCTGCATGTCTGCTGCACACATCACACAATGGGCAATCAACCTACCTGCACAATCGTCGACAAGGGGGTCGGCGGGGGGGCTGAAGATGGCCACCGGCTGCTCGCTACAACTGTTATTAAGGTGGCGGACATTTTCCAGAAATTCCTCTTCTGATCAAAACAATATCTCGTTCGTCTGGATTGTGGAAAAGACGTCACAACCCAGGGAACAGAAATAACATGAGATTTCGTAACATCTGTGACATTTCGGCATGTCTTGGTTTTAATTTGCAAAACCACATTTAGTCTTGTCTTTATTCTTCAACAATATGGCATGTCTCGTCTTCCTCGTGATAAAGTCTCGCCGACAAAGATATTTAGTCCTAAATTTCATTGATGACGGCAACACTACAGATTAGCATTTATTACATGAAGCATAACTTAAGCAAGTTGTTTTGGAGAGTCCAGATGAAGACCAGAAATTGAAGGACTTTGGTCTGATAAAGGTTTCAGTCCAGCAACCGGAGGTGCATTCAATGTCCCTATTGGGATTGGACAGATTTTTAAATTGATAGATTTCAGAATGGATTGCTTTGCCTTGCCT
The DNA here is from genome assembly GCF_025434085.1 of Hippocampus zosterae. NCBI lineage: Eukaryota > Metazoa > Chordata > Actinopteri > Syngnathiformes > Syngnathidae > Hippocampus > Hippocampus zosterae. The sequence continues at coordinate 2,928,601 of NC_067468.1, forward strand.
TGCCTTTTAATGCTACAATAAAGAGTGAAGCCCCAGCAAGAATGAAATGGATGGCTTGTGGGTTATGGCAGACTGTGATAAAAATAAACACTAAGATTTGCTCTCTCAAAATAATACACAGTTCCAAATTATTATGTCCCAACAATTGTGTTCAATTAAATCTGTACCCTGATCAGTTTCAACACCGGGGGCTAGATATTCACTTTTCTCCCAAAGTTTAAACTGCCTCCCGTAACAACCTCATTAGGCAAAAAGCAGCCTTTTATTTGTCGAGTCGTGCCTTCCAGCGACCATGTCCCTTGGAAGACTTGATTGCATGTATTTTGGGATTTGAAGAGGACATCACATTGGACATTCTCGAAATTAAAAAAGAACACAAATGGCATTTGTGTAAAGTTGTTGTGGTGCTATGGGTAAAATATCTAAATTACAAATGTACATTTTGAGTGTGTCGAGTGGACCGTGCATAAACTATGAAAGGCGTCTTTTCACTAGTGTGCATATTAGTCATGGTACATTTTGGTCGACAGCTCATTATGTTTGAAGATAAGACCTTTAATCCCACAGTGTGAAATTTACTGATTTTAGCAGCACAAGACAATTCAATCAGAATCAGATCTTTTATTGGCCAAGTAGGCAGCGCATACAAGGAATTTGTCTCTGGCAGTATAGGCGACACTCGTATTGCAATAGCAAGCAACTCCAATAAACAAAGACATGACATACGTAAGTATCATTAGTATCGAAAGACTTTTCATAATGTAAGGGTACCATTGTGCAGTCGTACAACCCAATATCAGCCGTGCGACAATGTGCAGCGTGATCAAGCAGAGATAAATTCATCAGTGGTGCAATACAATACAGTACTATGACGGTTGTGCAGTTGGTGCGGGTAATCGCTGCACCATTTTTTTAGTAAGTGAACACTAGCAGTATTTGTGGTACAACTTTCGGTATGCAATTAGAGAGAAAGTTCCAATGTCTGCTCAAAAGAGCAGAGCTCCAGCGGGCGAGTGCAAAAAGGTGGAGAAATTCTCAATTCTCCTCAATTTTAAATGTATGTAATTGAGGACCCATTTGTTTTCTTGAATTGAGCGTAGTTGGTGCTTGGAAAATGGTCAGAGATCAGTGTGCATAGGAAAACCAGGATTAGCATTTTACCATGACTAAAAGCTGATAAACGTTGATTATGCATGACACAGACCCTTTAAATTAAAAAAAAATCCCAATTCAGATCCTTTCTTTGTTACACCATGATCATGTTGGATTGTATGTGCAACTGTAAACCTTTTTTTTTTTTCTTCAGCTTGTGACAGTGGCCACTGGGGTCCCCACTGCAGCAATAGATGTCAGTGCCAGAACAAAGCTCTGTGTAACCCTATCACTGGAGCCTGTATCTGCAGTCCCGGATACAGAGGATGGCGTTGTGAGGAAGTGTGTGAGGTGGGCACCTATGGTAATGGATGTCAGCAGAAGTGCCAGTGCCAAAATGGAGCTATTTGTCACCACGTGACTGGGGAATGCAAGTGCTCACCAGGATACACTGGAGCTTTGTAAGTCCGATTTTAAAATGTTGTTTTACTGCCACTAAACCCAATAATAACGACAGTGAAACTCCTCTACAACGAAATCATGTTTTCAGCAAGAAATTTTTCACAACAGGGGGTTTTTCATTTGGCAAAATTGGATCTCAGATGCAAGCACACATACACACGCACACACACACACACATACACACAAACAAACGTATGTGTACACGCACACTCTACTTTTATACTGTACTCTATTTTTATTCCAATAAGCGCACACTTATTTGACACTTCATATTGTCAGTGTAGAAAGAAAAAAAGGGAAAGAAATTACGAAATTTACGATCAGCATTCACTTTCACTTACATCAATTTCTTGGATAATGTCTTTTATTTTGCTTGCTCCGTCTTTCATTTTGGTCACTTTTACCATCTCTTCCAGCATCAGAGCTCTTCTTGTCTTAGCTTTTTGACATCCAATGGTCCATTTTGTAGCCATTTTAGCAATGCAACATCCATGCTCGTCTGAATCTAACAAGAACAAATACTGTATTTTCACGACCATTCGGCGCACCATATTGTTGGGCGCAGTCTCTGTAATGGGTGCTATTTCTGTATTTGAAATTAAAGCATAAGGTAGCCTGCTCAGACATACGGATACACGCTAAAAACACATTTTTAAAAAGGCAACGGAAGCAAAACTGAGTTGGGTTCTACTTTATTTAGCCATCTTACAATGTACTCACATTTTTCGATCAATCATCACCCAGAAATCCATCAAAGTCCTCATCTTCTGTATCCGAATTGAACAATTGTGCAAGTACCGGTAATCCATCACTCTATCTTCTATGGATCTAGCTTCAGGATCTACACACATAGACAGTGAGGTCCCTCTTGGTCAATCAGAGGCCAGGATGATGCTCGGTAAGCCAATGGCAGAGCAGCTATGAGTATGTTGCGTTCAGGAAACTCGCAGCTGTGACCGAAATAAACATCATTCACTATGTAAACCAGTGTGGTGGTTGCTGTCGCCGTTTCCGAACGAAGCAGTAGAGGTCGCTGTTGGATGAGACTTCGTTGTAGTGAATGTCTTCACGAGGCTGGAGCAGAGAAAATGTTTTCGTATTACGTATTTCGTATTTCGTATTTTGTTCGTCGTATGGGGGGCAGTAGAATGGGAATGATGTTCGTGCATGAAGATTTTTTCACATTAGGGGGTATTTTCGCCCATGTAGGTTTTGTTCTAAAGGAGTTTCACTGTGCTTAATTACATGTTTCCTTTGATCATTTCTGCTATTAATTGGAAAATATGCTACCAAAGAGCGAGGGGAGTAAAAAGCTCTGGGGGAGCGTTCACCCGGTCCTTTTATCTTTAACGCTTTCAGGGACAGCGGTTACTACAGTGGACAGTTTACATGTTATCATTATTGGGGCATGAAAGGTAAGGTTTAATGCTCCCAATATTACAATTTTACTAACAGTAACTACCACAAGACGGCATAGTCTTCGTTGAACTAGTTCACGAATGCCTGGAAGATCGAGACATAAGGGGTGTTCACGCGGCACACATTTGCATCGGTGCTGCACCGAGGTATTTTTTTGCAATATATCTTACACTGGAGCAAATTTTGTGGAGCACGTAAAAAGCTGCTGACTAAAGTCAAGTGTGTTTACCCCGGTGCAGGCCCACTTGGGTTCACACGGCAGTTTCTGCGGCCGTCCATCCATCCATCCATCCATCCATCCATCCATCCATCCATCCATCCATCCATCCATCCTTCCATCATCTACCGCTTATCCGGGGCCGGGTCGCGGGGGCAACAGCTTTAGCAGGGAAGCCCAGACTTCCCTCTCCCTAGCTACTTCTTCCAGCTCTCCCCGGGGGATCCCGAGTCGTTCCCAGGCAAGTTGGGTGACATAGTCTCTCCAGCGTGTCCTGGGTCTTCCTCGGGGTCTCCTCCCGGTGGGACATGACCGGAACACCTCACCGGGGAGGCGCTCAGGAGGCATCCGAATCAGATGCCCAAGCCACCTCATCTGGCTCCTCTCGATGTGGAGGAGAAGCGGTTCGACTCTGAGCCTCTCCCGGATGACTGAGCTTCTCACCTTATCTCTAAGGGAGAGCCCGGACACCCTGCGGAGAAAACTCATTTCAGCCGCTTGTATCCGGGATCTCGTTCTTTCGGTCACGACCCATAGCTCGTGACCATAGGTGAGGGTTGGGACGTAGATCGACCGGTAAATTGAGAGCTTCGCCTTTTGGCTCAGCTCCTTCTTCACCACGACAGACCGATACAACGTCCGCATCACAGCAGACGCTGCACCGATTCGCCTGTCGATCTCCCGCTCCCTCCTACCCCCACTCGTGAACAAGACCCCAAGATACTTGAACTCCTCCACTTGGGGTAAGATCTCCTCCCCGACCCGGAGGGGGCACTCCACCCTTTTCCGACTGAGGACCATGGTTTCAGATTTGGAGGTGCTGATTTTCATCCCAACCGCTTCACACTCAGCTGCGAAACGCTCCAGTGAGAGTTGGAGAGCCCCGTTTGAAGGAGCCAACAGCACCACATCATCTGCAAAAAGCAGGGATGCAATACTGAGGCCCCCAAAACGGACCCCCTCAACGCTTCGGCTGCGCCTAGAAATTCTGTCCATAAAAGTTATGAACAGAATCGGCGACAAAGGGCAGCCTTGGCGGAGTCCTACCTCCACTGGAAACGATTCCGACTTACTGCCGGCAATGCGAACCAAACTCTGACATCGGTGGTATAGTGACCGAACAGCCCGTATCAGGGGGTTCGGTACCCCATACCCACGAAGCACCCCCCACAGAACTCCCCGAGGGACACGGTCAAACGCCTTCTCCAAGTCCACAAAACACATGTAGACTGGTTGGGCGAATTCCCACATACCCTCAAGGACCCTGCTAAGGGTGTAGAGCTGGTCCACTGTTCCACGGCCGGGACGAAAACCACACTGCTCCTCCTCAATCTGAGGCTCGACTTCCTGACGGACCCTCCTCTCCAGCACCCCTGAATAGACCTTACCAGGGAGGCTGAGGAGTGTGATCCCTCTGTAGTTGGAACACACCCTCCGGTCCCCCTTTTTAAAAAGAGGGACTACCACCCCGGTCTGCCAATCCAGAGGCACTCTCCCTGTTGTCCACGCGATGTTGCAGAGGCGTGTCAACCAGGACAGCCCCACAACATCCAGAGCCCTGAGGAACTCCGGGCGGATCTCATCCACCCCCGGGGCCTTGCCACCGAGGAGCTTTTTAACCACATCGGTGACTTCAACCACAGAGATAGGAGAGCCCACCTCAGAGTCCCAAGGCTCTGCTTCCTCCAAGGAAGGCGTGTTGGTGGAGTTGAGGAGGTCTTCGAAGTACTCTGCCCACCGGTTCACAACGTCCCGAGTCGAAGTCAGCAGCGCCCCATCCCCACTGTACACAGTGTTAGTGGTGCACTGCTTCCCCCTCCTGAGACGTCGGATGGTGGACCAGAATTTCCTCGAAGCCGTCCGGAAGTCGGCTTCCATGGCCTCACCGAACTCTTCCCACGCTCGGGTTTTTGCCTCGGCGACCACCGAAGCCGCGGCCCGCTTGGCCAATCGATACCCGTCAGCTGCCTCTGGGGTCCCACAGGCCATAAAGGCTCGATAGGACTCCTTCTTCAGCTTGACGGCATCCCTTACTGCTGGTGTCCACCAGCGAGTACGGGGGTTGCCGCCACGACAGGCACCAAACACCTTACGGCCACAACTCAGATTGGCCGCCTCAACAATAGAGGCACGGAACATGGTCCACTCGGGCTCAATGTCCCCTGCCTCCCCCGGAACATGGGAAAAGCTCTGTCGGAGGTGGGAGTTGAAACTCCTTCTGACAGGGGATTCCGCCAGACGCTCCCAACAAACCCTCACAATACGTTTGGGTCTGCCAGGACGGACCGGCATCTTCCCCCACCATCGGAGCCTACTCACCACCAGGTGGTGATCAGTTGACAGCTCCGCCCCTCTCTTCACCCGAGTGTCCAGAACATGCGGCCGCAAATCCGATGATACAACTACAAAGTCGATCATCGAACTGCGGCCTAGGGTGTCCTGGTGCCAAGTGCACATATGGACACTCTTATGTTTGAACAAGGTGTTCGTTATGGACAATCCGTGACGAGCACAGAAGTCCAATAACAAAACACCACTCGGGTTCTGATCGGGGGGGCCGTTCCTCCCAATCACGCCCCTCCAGGTCTCACTGTCATTGCCCACGTGAGCATTGAAGTCCCCCAGCAGAACAAGGGAGTCCCCAGCAGGAGTACTCTCCAGCACACCCTCCAGGGACTCCAAAAAGGGTGGGTATGCTGAGCTGCTGTTTGGTGCATATGCACAAACAACAGTCAGGACCCGTCCACCCACCCGAAGGCGGAGGGAGGCAACCCTCTCGTCTACCGGTGTGAACTCCAATGTACAGGCACTGAGCCGGGGGGCAATGAGTATGCCCACACCTGCTCTGCGCCTCTCACCATGAGCAACTCCAGAGTGGAAGAGAGTCCAACCCCTCTCGAGAGAACTGGTACCAGAACCCAGGCTGTGTGTGGAGGCAAGTCCGACTATATCCAGTCGGAAATTCTCTGCCTCACACACCAGCTCGAGCTCCTTCCCTGCCAGAGAGGTGACATTCCATGTCCCAAGAGCTAGCTTCTGCAGCCGAGGATCGGACCGCCAGGGTCCCCGCCTTTGGCTGCCGCCCAGCTCACATTGCACCCGACCCCTTTGGCCCCTCTCATGGGTGGTGAGCCCATGGGAAGGGGGACCCACGTTGCCTCTTCGGGCTGTGCCCGGCCGGGCCCCATGGGTGTAGGCCCGGCCACCAGGCGCTTGCCAACAAACCCCACCTCCAGGCCTGGCTCCAGAGGGGGGCCCCGGTGACCCGCGTCCGGGCAAGGGAAACCGAGATCCATTTATCGTAATCATCATTGGGGTCTTTGAGCCGTGCTTTGTCTGGCCCCTCACCTAGAACCTGTTTGCCATGGGTGACCCTGCCAGGGGCATAAAGCCCCAGACAACTTAGCTTCTAGGATCATTGGGACACACAAACCCCTCCACCACGGTAAGGTGACGACTCACGGAGGGGTGCGGCCGTCCAATACAGTAGAAAACAAAGAGCTGTCGTGTTGGTTCTTTTTGAAACATACACTTTATTAATTTGATTAACTCAAACAACTACAGGCACGTCCTTCTCCTTCTCGGTCTCCATGCCTTCTGCTCGAGAGGCATTCAACGACCGCCCCTAAAAATGTAAATCAACGATGACTTCAATGACACTCAGAATAGCAAACATAATTCGCCAAACAGAAAATCAAGAGAGGAAATCGCAAAATAAATTCTATAGGGAATTCTATGGGCGGGGGGGGGGGGGGGGGGTCACACAACAAAGGAACAAACTACACAAACAACTCCGAGACAGTCCAGTCTCCGACAAAAGGAAAGAAGACGGACGGAAGTACAACAGAGCACGAAAGCAGGGCATTCTATCTATATGTAATCAACTCTTCTCATGCATAGTGAGTCTACCCCTGTAGTGTTCACACGTACCGTTTTACATCGGTGTTGCCCCACAAAAAAGCATTTGCTCTGGAGCAAATTTTTAAACCACCTCCTTGAGCAGGGTTAAATTTGCTCTGGTTTAAGCTGTTTTCAGGGGCTACACCGTGTAACTTTGTACCTGTGACCGCTTTACTGGGGCAGCCCCGGTGCTGCACCAGAGCAAAAGTTGCCGTGTGAACACCCCTATAGCCATGGAGCATCATTCTAATCAATGCGGAGTAAGGTCTAATTTGTCCAAAATGTTTCCTATTTTTTATACTCTGTGAGCCGCCCCCACACAGGAGCGTGGCTCTGCCTCGCCCATGTTACCATGTTTGACTGCATGGTTCCAACTCGATATGTGTGCAAGGGGTGCAGATAGATTGGAAGATGCCGAGCCACGGAAAATGTTCACAGTGACACAACGGCTAAGCACAATTCACCCAATTTACTTACTGTATGTGCCAAGGAAGCATTATCTCACCGGAGTAAAACACAAATGTAATGAATGTTATTGAAATGAATTAGAACAAGTCCCAATATTATTGTGGACATTGTTTATCTACAAGTAACTACAAACAATAGTATGTTACCATCACAAGTTTTCTTATATGTGAGCCCACTGCCCCTTTGGTAATCATGAGGACTTTGCTTGTGGCACTTTACAAGCAACTGCATCTTTTTTTTTCACTTATAGACTAAAGCTACAAAAGTAGGCTCTTGGTGTTTCCCAATGTTTTGGTTTTTTTTTCACTAATGTCCAAGTAGAACATGGACACCACAAGAGGCTTGTTGGAGATTAGGCGATTGTGGGTCGCAGTTGCAGTTTCCATGACTTCATGCACCCTGATGCAGCGTTACCATTCATAATGTAATTACAGCAAGACAGCTGCCGTTTTCAAAGCCAGGATCTGCAGCTGCATTTTACTAACTGAAGGCCCCACAGCATAAATGAAAAATCTACTGTCTATTCATTGTCATTCCCTTATCTGAAGGCCTTTTGGAGACAGCAGTGTCATATTTTAAGAAAGCCTTCAGGCTTTTGGCTATTGTCAAGTTGAAAGAAAAAAAACTCATCTCACCATAGAGAGGCTATTAAATTTCAGTTTATGTTGGTGTGACAAGATGACTCTTATAACAGCATCTTCACACAATGCCTTGTTGGTTTATAATGCAAAACAGAACAAATCAATTTGGCAAGGTTGTCGATTAAATGAAGGCATAGTGTCGCATATGATTAGTGAGTCTGTCTCATAATCAAAGAATCTGTGTTTGAATCTTAATAGAGGCCTCAGCTGTTTGTTTGTTTTTTTGGGGGGGGAGTATTCAGTTAACTCCCCTTCACGCACTCCAGATAATTTGATCATTGACTTAAATATAACGTTTTTAAAACTGATTTAACTTTTTAATTATCCAAGGAGATACTGTCTTAACACAATATTTTTACACGTGCACACTGTTGTGTTTTTCCTCAGCTGTGAGGGTGCATGTCCTCCAGGTAAACATGGACAACAGTGTGAAGAGAGGTGTCCCTGCCAGAATGGCGGCATTTGTCATCATGTGACCGGGGAATGCTCTTGTCCGGCAGGATGGATGGTATGCACACATTCACAACATGTTTTTTTTCTCCAGAAAAAATATTTTATATTTATTTGTACACTTATTGTTTTAAGTAATATACACAATTTTGTTAAATTGACAACAAATAAAAGTAATGGAAACACCTCCTTGGAACTGCACTTGATGGACAAATGTATTGGGTCAACTAATCATTACACCTCCAGGGAACTGAACGTGGGAGAAAATGCGGTGTTGTTCTTGAATAATAGCTTCCGGAAATACTATTGGAAAAGTGTGGTTGTGGGAGGGTTTCTCAATTCTACAAAATTATTTGTCAGACATAAAAAAAGAAGAGTTGTGATCCTACATTGCAATTACAAGATAATACGACACAGTGATGAAGGAAAACCAACTGTCTGTGGTCTGTTTCTCCTTCAGCACTAGCATCTGGAAGATGGTCGATGTGTGGTTCACCATCAATGAAGATTTTGACCTTGGGGAACCCAAGAACCGTTTTCTTCTTTGGAAAATGATTAATTTTACATTAAATGCCTGCTATATGTTCACTGAACACCAAAATATGTTTTTTCAAATATTTAATGGTTTAATTCTAATTTAGGATTCGGGCCAAATTTGACCCTTTGGGATTTAAGGGTAGCATTTGAGTAGCAGAATTTATAGGGGTCAAATTTGACCCCGTGGGCTCTCCAGGGTTAATCTGATCCATGATCGGCTTCTCAGGACTGTCAGCGTAAGGGCGACTGGCCGACAGTAATTCAGATCAGTTTCTGTGGAGCTCTTGGGTAAAAGGATCACTTGGGCTTTCTTGTTAAAAATGTCCGTGAGCATCTCAGGCATTTGGTGGGGAAAGTCCATCAGTAGGTTGCTCCCGGACATTAATTGGGCCGTTAGCTTTGCGGGGGTTGATCTTTTGAACAGTCTTCCTCACATCTGCTGGGGTCACACTGAGTGGCATGTAATCAGATGGTGATATGTGACACTCGGGGGGGGGTTTATTGCTGGGGTATTCAAACAGGGCACAGAACCGGTTTGAGGGCATCTGGCAGGGCATTGTACACCCCTAGTGTTAGAGTTAATAAATCAGTTGATGCTTTTACACATGCTCAAGAGAGTCATCGGAGGTGCAGTGACCTTGGGTCTTCTGTGCACAGAAGGCTTGTAGCCCTCTTCATGAGAAAAGCAGAGGAACTGAGAGAGACCACAAAACTGCAGGGAAAACATGCAAACCCGAGCTAAAATAAAGGCCCAAGTAGGAATTCGAACAAGGCAGCAGGTCGAACCAGTGCTCCATTGAGCTGTCAGTCTCATTCAAGTTCATCCTAAATATGTTGTAAAGACAAATTCCAACACAGCAAACTCAAGTGAACCAGCCTAGAACTGTCCTGTTTGTTTTGAAGGAATTAGAATCTTGGAGACAGGGGGCGGTCTAATACAATGCACTTCATTGGGGTCTGTTTCTCTCATTTTGCACCAATGGTGTACTTGAAGATCAAGTGTTGAAGTGTTGTAAATTTGAGAATGGTGAATAAGGTGTTAAATAGAAACATGTTGCCATTAAAAATAAAAAAATTAAAAAGCCCCAAAGATGTAAATGCAAGAGATGCAAGAGAAAGTGAAAGTGAATAATGTCATTGGGGGAGGAAAGCAAGAATTTAAGCAGATAAAAGAGGGAAATTTTCTGATTGAGTTCTGGCTAGTGCGTCATTGAGGTCGGTATGTCTATTTCTGTAGTTTGGAACGAGACAAGCATTCTGTTTTCTCCTTCTTCCAGTTCAGTTCCAATCTAACATTGTCAAGCCACATCCTAACTACGGATCTACATTTAACACGAGCACATGACACGAACATTCATTTTGTCATCTCATTCTCACAAAATATTAATTTCAAGATTAGTATTTCCCAAAATGCTAAAATAATCGAAATTGTAGATGCTGTCGCAGAGTGGTCAATTCCATGTGGAAATGAATCATGCAAAACACACACACACACACACACACACACACACACACACACACACACATGTTCAACAGTTCTATTTTACAGAAGAATTTTCAGAATGAAAGAAAGCTATTATTGTACAGTACATCAATCGACTTTTTATGTCAGGGGTCCCCTAACCACCGGTCCGCGGACCAGCCCTGGGCCATGGCCCATTTGCTACCAGGCAGCAGAGACACAGACCTGCGAGCTGTGAAAATATTTACACCATCAGATGTGGCAGAAATGTGTGAGATTCGAGCCAATCGGATTCCCCCTTCGAACATTGGCGTGCAAATTTAAATAAACTGAATCTGCCAATAAATGAAAGAAGAACCAGTAAACAGAAAATAATAGTAGCTAACTGGCCAAACGTACAGCTAAACGCGTGGCTGACGTGCAGCCATGACTTCCAAAGATTAGTTCCTCCCCTCGCGGTATCTACAGAACGATATGGAGGGAGAAGCTGTTGTGCGTGTTATATCATCAAAAACAAGACAATGGAAGAGATCACGTGGAAAACATGAACATTTGTTTTTTATAGCCTGGCCACGTAAACATTCACAGGTTTGTCGCTAATAACTAGCCGGCAGCCACCTGGTTAACGTAGCAATCAATCGTGTCATCTTTTGATCAGTCACATTTGCAAGTAGTGATGATGCTAACGCAATATGTCGGATCATAACTTCAGTATTATTATTATGATTACATGATAAAACACATTTCTTACTCCTGATTGGTACATTTCTTAGTAGTTCATTAGTTGTACAGTAGAATAGCACTGTTTGAAATGAATGTCCCCAAAAAAAATCTGTTAATAAAATGTTTAATTACCCCTGAATTATCTTTGAAATATCTTTGTTGTCAGTACCAGTGCTTTAAATCTGGTGATATAAAAGCAAGCGAACAGCATGTACTTTACTCAACTGGTCTGTGACGCAAAGAAGGTTGAGAATCACTGTTTTACGTTACAAGCGCTATGGAAATAAATGTGTGATTGGTGAGCGAGAGGGAGAGAGAGAGAGAGAGGGGGGATAAACAAGCGCTTTCACAACAGCTGCAGCTGTAACAAAGCACTTTACAGCACATTTAACATAAAAGAACAAAAAGTCAACAGAATAGAAATTATAATATAATAGAATAATGTAAAACAAATAACCATGCATTTCTTTATTTATGATGTGGATGTATTGTTGTATTTCATAGGGCACCGTATGTGGACAGCCATGTCCAGAGGGAAGATTTGGCCCAAACTGTTCCCAAGAATGCCAATGTCACAACAATGCCTTATGTATTTCATCCACTGGACAGTGTCTCTGCAGCCCCGGATATACGGGAGAACGGTAAGAGACATTCCAGGAGCAGACAAAAAAAGGAAGTGAAGTACTTTGGGCTATGATTTGTAATTGTGTTTAAAAATTAAAGGAATATAATTCTGTTCGATCCACCTAACACAAACAGTAAAATATTGGACATGAAATTGACTGTTCATTTTTGATTCTGACCTTTTCATTTTGGGTGTCAGTCTTCTGGGTGCTTGTCATAGTCATTTGTATGGTCTGTTGTTATTGACACTAGAATATAGTTAAGTGAGCAAACTGCACAACTTGTGAAAAATGGAGCAAAGTTGCGTTACAATAATACCCCTCCTATCCATCCACATTGTCTGGACAATCACCGAAACAAAACAAAACTAACCATCCTCGTTAGTGTTTTCTTGGACAAATCATAGCTGAGAACCCACTATGACTTTAAATCCATATAATTACCAATATCAGAGGGCGTGCACCATATACTTAAGCAAGCCAGTGATGAGACAAGAATAGCCCGTCCATGTGCCCATTAAGAATAAATAAGGGTTTGAGTGAAGCCAAACGTCATGGTATAACGCGGCTTGGAAATGGGCAGCGCATGCCGCACCCTAACCTTCTGGAATCCATTAACCAACGAGTGAGGGCCCCTCAGAAAAACGGAAAAAATAAGAAAGCGGAATTAATTGGAGGACTTGTTTGCATGTTTTGTCGGCGACGTGTTACGTTTGAGGAAGCTGCCAATAGGATTTCGTGTAAAGATCTCATACGTGTGTGCACATGCGCGTCATTTGTTTCTAAATTCATTTCGACATGCTTGAATCGAAATTCATTTCGACACGCTTGAAGACACCGGCACGGTGTGCGAGTGGTTAATTTGTTAGCCTCTCAGTACAGAGGTCATGGGTTTGATTCCGGGCCTCGGTCTTCCTGTGTGGAGTTTGCATGTTCTCCCCGTGCCTGCATGGCTTTTGACCAACATCATATGCGCGCGCACGCACGCACACACACCCACACACACACACACACAAAAATGCCGTTTTAATGATGATGAGACACCACCACGAAATACAGCTTTTATACCCCGCACCAAGTTCAGACATTTTTATTGTTCAAATGGTTTTAAATTGTAAATTTGTGGGTGTTTTGTGACTGAAACTTCGGTGGAGTGGGCTCACAGTTTAGCTCCATCATAGCAGGACGATGACAGCTCAATTTTTTCTTGGAAAATGTTATTTATGATAAATCAGTCCTTCATTAAGTACAGTATGTTCCAAACAGCATCGCCATTTCCTCCTTTGCTCTGCCATGGCAACCCCCCCCCCCCCCTCATCCCCGTAGAGTTTCCCGACTCTACAATTACACCTGTTTCCTCCCAGCAACATCCGTAGGCTTCACAGAGGCACTTTGAGCGACAAGAAAATTGTGACAATTCATTCACTTGTTGCGCTGAGGGCTCAAATCAACAGCCACGTCACTCCGTCTGGCTGCCGTCGTATGTCGGAGTGCCTGCGTGTGGAAGTGTCTGTCTGTCTTTTGTGAATAAAAAAAAAAAGTGAATCCATTACTTCCATAATCGTCCAGCGCTAATAAATATGCCGTTAAAGTTTGACTGTCATCATACATACAACGGAAGTTTGCCTCTTTTGAAATGTGTGACTTTGTGCCTTTCTGTGGACAGGTGCCAGGATGAATGTCCAGTTGGTACTTATGGTGCTAGCTGTACGAAAAGATGTCGCTGTAAAAACAGTAGCAGATGCTACCATAACTATGGAAACTGCTTGTGTGAGCCAGGCTTCACAGGCCAGATGTGTGATGTCCGACTGTGTCCCAAAGGAAACTATGGCCTATTGTGTGACAGGAAGTGTCCATGCTATTCCCAGAATATGCAGAGGTACAGTATTGAGCACTTCACATATCTTGCTGTCCAAATGTTCTACTGTGGAACATATTCAGTGAGGTCAAATCCGTTGTGGGACACAAATCCATTTTCAACACTGCTTATGCTGAGGAGGGTTGCAGGGGGTTGCTGAAGCCTGTTCTAGCTGATTGCGAGCGGAAGGCAAACGACACCCTGAACTGGTTGCACGGCACTCGTAGAGACAAACAACCATTCACACCCACATCCACGCCGTCACTGAATGGGAACCGATCCCACGCTGCCCGCACACAAGTCAGGCGAGTGTACCGCGACACCATCAGTTACTGCGGGACACAAATCCGCTTTTGAAATGATTACCTCCATTGGAAGTAAAATAAATCGTTCCAGAGTCAACCTTTATGATTCATTCGGACTTTCGGGGCAGTCAAGTCAAAATTATTCTTTACAGTATGTTCTATGCACCCACAAAAGTCTACACACAGTATTGTGATTGTATTGCTTTTGTGAAACATGAATTAAGCAGGAAAACCCAACTATGAGGGTTATTCAATGTGTAAGGTGAATTTTTCTTTATAAGGACTTCTAATCCAGATAGAAGCTTACTTTAGAAAAATAAAATAAACCTAGTCGCCCAGCACTGTCACACACTTTTCCATATGTGCACAAGGTTCCATATTTCGTCAGCCTAAGAATCTTTAGCCGGATTTCTCAGCCACTCAGGACACTTTTCACTTCATCGTCACTTTCAAACTTCGTGCCAACTACTGTGAACTGCTGAGGCAGGTCGAGAAAGATAAAGAACAAATGCAGGGGTCATCAGTCAGGAGGAGTCATCTTGCATCATGACAACGCAATGCTTCACACAGCAGCCCAAATGGTGCAGACCATTAAGGAGCTGGGTTGGGAACTGTTCCATCATCCCCTTTACAGCCCAGAACTTGCCCCTTCAGACTTTCACCTGATTGGCTCCTTGAAAACATTTACGAGAGGCACGAAGTTTTAAAGTGATGATGAAGTCACAAGCGTTGTGAGCGACTGGCTGAGACATCAGTCCAAAGATTTTTCCGCAGAGAGAATATGGAAGCTTATGTGACAGTGCTGGGAGACTACGTTAGAAAAAATAAAAAAAAAACAAGCTTCTACAGTGATAATTTTTCAGTTTAACCCCAGCGAGTCCCAGGGACTCGCTGATCAGAAAAGTATGAGTCCCATTATGCATTGAGAGAGTCCCAAATTTCGAATTCTGAAATGGTCTACTTATTCAATTGCATATGATAATAACACAAACAACAACAATATACATTGATAATCGGTTTTATTTCTTATAAACAAATGCTGCAAAAAAATTAATTCAGGCATACAAGATTTGCCCCCTCCGTGAGCCGTCACCTTACCGTGGTGGAGGGGTTTGCGTGTCCCAATGATCCTAGGAGCTAAGTTGTCTGGGGCTTTATGCCCCGCAGGGTCACCCATGGCAAACAGGTTCTAGGTGAGGGGCCAGACAAAGCATGGCTCATAGACCCTTATGATGACTACTATATATGGACCAAGGTTTCCCTTGCCCGGACGCGGGTCACCGGGGCCCCACTCTGGAGCCAGGCCTGGAGGTGGGGCTCGTTGGCAAGCGCCTGGTGGCCGGGCCTACGCCCATGGGGCCCGGCCGGGCACAGCCCGAAGAGGCAACGTGGGTCCCCTTTCCCATGGGCTCACCACCCATGAGAGGGGCCAAAGGGGTCGGGTGCTATGTGAGCTGGGCGGCAGCCAAAGACGGGGACCCTGGCGGTCCGATCCTCGGCTGCAGAAACTAGTTCTTGGGACATGGAATGTCACCTCTCTGGCAGGGAAGGAGCCCGAGCTGGTGTGTGAGGCAGAGAATTTCCGACTGGATATAGTCGGACTTGCCTCCACACACAGCTTGGGTTCTGGTACCAGTTCTCTCGATAGGGATTGGACTCTCTTCCACTCTGGAGTTGCTCACGGTGAGAGGCGCAGAGCAGGTGTGGGCATACTCATTGCCCCCCGGCTCAGTGCCCTTACATTGGGGTTCACACCGGTAGACGAGAGGGTTGCCTCCCTCCGCCTTCGGGTGGGTGGACGGGTCCTGACTGTTGTTTGTGCATATGCACCAAACAGCAGCTCAGCATACCCACCCTTTTTGGAGTCCTTGGAGGGTGTGCTGGAGAGTACTCCTGCTGGGGACTCCCTTGTTCTGCTGGGGGACTTCAATGCTCACGTGGGCAATGACAGTGAGACTTGGAGGGGCGTGATTGGGAGGAACGGCCCCCCCGATCAGAACTCGAGTGGTGTTTTGTTATTGGACTTCTGTGCTCGCCACGGATTGTCCATAACGAACACCTTGTTCAAACATAAGGGTGTCCATATGTGCACTTGGCACCAGGACACCCTAGGCCGCAGTTCGATGATCGACTTTGTAGTTGTATCATCGGATTTGCGGCCGCATGTTCTGGACACTCGGGTGAAGAGAGGGGCGGAGCTGTCAACTGATCACCACCTGGTGGTGAGTAGGCTCCGATGGTGGGGGAAGATGCCAGTCCGTCCTGGCAGACCCAAACGTATCGTGAGGGTTTGTTGGGAGCGTCTGGCGGAATCCCCTGTCAGAAGGAGTTTCAACTCCCACCTTCGACAGAGCTTTTCCCATGTTCCGGGGGAGGCGGGGGACATTGAGCCCGAGTGGACCATGTTCCGTGCCTCTATTGTTGAGGCGGCCAATCTGAGTTGTGGCCGTAAGGTGGTTGGTGCCTGTCGTGGCGGCAACCCCCGTACTCGCTGGTGGACACCAGCAGTAAGGGATGCCGTCAAGCTGAAAAAGGAGTCCTATCGAGCCTTTATGGCCTGTGGGACCCCAGAGGCAGCTGACGGGTATCGACTGGCCAAGCGGACCGCGGCTTCGGTGGTCGCCGAGGCAAAAACCCGAACGTGGGAAGAGTTCGGTGAGGCCATGGAAGCCGACTTCCGGACGGCTTCGAGGAAATTCTGGTCCACCATCCGACGTCTCAGGAGGGGGAAGCAGTGCACCACTAACACTGTGTACAGTGGGGATGGGGCGCTGCTGACTTCGACTCGGGACGTTGTGAACCGGTGGGCAGGGTACTGTGGTATATGGTGTTTGTTGCTTCGCTGGTCTTCAAAAAACACTCGGTGATCGGTGGCTGTTTCCCGACGAATGAGCACTTCAGGGACCACGGCTGATTGGGAAAAGATTTTATTCTACCGATGTCAGAGTGGAATCGATCCGGGCTCCTGTGAGTCTCCGATTTTTATCAGGCCGCCCCGAAGAAACACATTCATGAGATTATATAGAGACAATATGATAATGAGATGCGGGGAGGTACGCCTCTCATGCAAATCCCGAAACAAGGAAAGTAACATGTCATCTGACCCGGTGTGGCCGGAGGAGACCAAAGGTTATGAGGACCAGCTGTTCAAAAACATGACCCCTGGAGGGGGTCCCAGAAGTGGTGTGGCCGGAGGAGACCAAAGGTTATGAGGAAAGAAGAAGCAGTAAATACCTCTCCCTGCGGGCACCCGGCAGCCTTCAAAGATTCACACTAGGTGGTGGAGACAGGAAAACCCTCGGGGGCTGAGAGAGGGAATTCCAAATTACACTTCATTCCCCCCTTCCGGGACAAAGTAATAGTCCCGGAAACGGTCTAACAAAAGATAACATCGGTAAAGGTCCAAACATCTTTCCCCAATCAAATTTTATATATGCTCACGTCTACAATTTGGCCTAAAATCTTCAGCCTAAATCACGCTCAAGGCATGCTACTTAAGGTTATTTTAACTAGGAAAGCTCAAACTCTTTAGTTAGCCAATTGCTCCCTGACAACAATCTGAGGCCTCTCAGGAACCACAAGCATAGAAAATTGAAGTCCGCATAATTCAAACGACGATACCACCCCCCTTAGGTAATACCCTTACAACGGTGACAAATTGTGAAGTAATGAATTTGGTGTGGCCCGTTAGAAGCCCCAAAAAGCTGCCGGCCCCTCCTCAAGAAAAAACCTCGCCAGTCTAATGACAAGGAAAAAGAGGAAGGCCCTTTCTACCATCCCCAGTGGTTCCCTTCACCTGGTGTCACCCAGGTGTAAGGAGCCCTGGCACATTACAATCCACAAAACAGTATGAGCTCACCAAACAGTGAAATTGTACCGTTACATGATCAGCCGGCCAGCAGGTAACAAATTGAGGTAAAAATACTGGAATAAACAATGAGGTATATAGTAATGAGATATCAAAACATGCTATCAAAACAAGCCCCCGAAATGACGCCCCCCTTCTTCATGTGTAAGTGCGTGCCGAGGCAGAGTCCATTCCCCGAATCTTCAGCGATGGAACGTGCTGGGTATCACTGCCCAAGGCCTGCTGTCCATACAAAGTCCTCATGTCCAGGTCACTGTCCATAGAGTCCCTTGCACGGCCCCGGTCAGCATCCAGAGGTTCTGGAATGAATAAGAACTCCTGCCAGTATCGCGTGATGACAATGGCACTCAACGCAAAACACATGCAACTTTTAACACAATAACGATGGTAAACTGGTCGCGGGCCGGACAACGACATATGGTGGATCACATTCCAGTAGGATCATGCAACACATCACACAAACAGGAAAATAAAAACCCAAGGAAGTGGCGCTACGCAGATGTTCCCACTCCTTCATCCCCTAACTTTGGATTTTCATTTTCGTGTACAGCTCTATTTTTTTTTTCTTTTTCCTGATATCAATTCTCCTCTCACATGCACTCCCCTTATCATTTTATTATGTTTAATCCGAGTACCTGTCAGTCACTTTCATTTCACCAGAGTAAATCGGCTCAGTCTTACGGTCGATCGGGAGCAGCGGCATCTGGGTCTGGTCCCTTGGCACTACCACGCCTATCCACCGTAATATCATGGCCTTTGCGCCAGTCATTATCCCAATGCAAAAACAAAGCATCACACATAGTGATATTCCGAGCGCCCCCAACACCTGCGCCACTATCGTCCCTATAGTTCCCAGTCTATCCTGTATCCAGCTGGTTGCTGACCAACCAGCTCCCTCAGACGGCCCAAAAGAATCTCGAATGACTTTAAGCGCGTCGATGATACTGGTAATGTTGTCGGTGTTATCAGGGATCAAAGTGTAGCAGGCGTCATCTGTCAAGTTTAGGGCTATGCACAACCCCCCTTGCCTCGCCAAGATATAATCCAAAGCCATGTCATGTTTAAGCAGGGTCAACCGATGGCTCTTCTGGGTAAGTGATAACTGTCGGAAGCCCTTGATCGTCTCATTCGCAAATCCCTGGAGGGTATACGTAATATTATCAATGTGATCGGCCAAAAATGTCACTCCATACCAGGGAAAGATCCCAAGGTCCCATTTTTCTCCCAAGCTAATTCTCCAATGGTACGCCTTGATCGAATGCACCATCAGTTGATACCACATGTTTCTTCCTGCTCATTCATCAACCCCCGGTAATGTCAAAGCATCGAACCCATAAGCCTTCCAAACAGCTTCCCGTCTTGCCATAGCATGCAAATTGGTTCGCACCTCCGCTGGGGACCAGTCCGAGTCCGCAAACGCTTCGTGGACAGGTCCTGGAACGTCAGGCGTCAGCCTTACCGCCTCCGCCGTTGCCTTGCGCGTCCCCGACGCGGCCAGCTGCGTTTCAATGTTGTCGCCACTCGTTGTCATGGATACACTGTCAATTTTGATTGTGTCTGCCTTCTCCGTCTTAACATACTCAGTGACTGGGCTGTCTGGTTGTTCGTCATCAATTTCTTTTTTCTCCGTCAATGTCACGAAAGTAACACTGTCCACCGTAGTTTGGTCGCCCATGCGTTCTGCTTTTCCCACTCCCATTTTGAAACAGGTACACGTATAGTTTCCGAAATCACTCATGCCAATTTTTGTCAGAAACAGAGCGCAATCTCCTAACACCTCAAATCGCCTATATGTATTTAGTAACAGTACATTGTCCCCATATGTTCGCTGGGCCAGGGCAAGGGTGTTACCGGTGTTGTCTTCCCATTTGGCTGTGTGTCTGCACAGGGACCTTCCTGCCCTTGCGCAACTACATGGCAGTATGACAGCACTTCCCAACACTCCCTCAACATTGCTTGATGTAACGCTGCGACCGGACTCTGTGGCGGACTGGGCGTCCGTCACTGGGTCCTGTTGGGTGACCGTGTCCCTTGTGGACACCATCTCCGGTGGTAGTTGGCTCGGTGTCGCTGTGTTGGGGAGAGCCACCTATATCTGGGGAGGGCGCGTTGTCGAGATTGACATTGTCGAACTGTTGGCTTCCTTGATCGTCGGCTGTGCCGCCCCCGATGTCCTCAGGAACAGATACAGCAGACACGTTATCCACCACAGTTCGACCTTGCCCGTCTTCCTCCCGATCTGGGCCCCTGGGCGGCTCTTGTTCTGGCCGTTGTTCGGAGTTCTCGCAGCCGCGACTCCCCCTTTGGGGTTCTCCATCCTTGGGCACCTTGACGCAGTGTGTCAGATGGTACCAGGTTGGCGACCCTTTCACTTGCACCGCTGTTCCGGTACAGCGGACAACTTCAAATGGCCCCTGCCGTCTTTCGTTGTACCACTTGCGGCGGAACACTTTCACATACACCTTGTCTCCTGGCTGAACCGTGTCTTTAGTATTTGCTTCGAGTCTCTCTTGTGTTTCTTCTTGTTTCTGCCTGTCAACAACATAGGTGGAGATATTCCTATGTATCTTGGTTAAATGTTTGACATAGGCTTTCATTTCGTCCTCCAAAATTGACAGGCTTGGGCCTTTCCCACTGGTGCGCAAACACGGCGAAGGCATGCGTCTACCGGTTACCAATTCATGTGGGGTCAAATGCAAATCGCGCAGTTCACTCGACCGGCAAACCATCAGTGCCAGTGGTAAGGCAGCTATCCAATTCAAGCCAGTATGTTGACAAATTTTGGAAATTCGATTTTTTATGACGCCGTTCATTTTTTCACAAATGCCTTGGCTTTGTGGATGATACACTGCTCCGAGCCGCTGTTTAATTCCCAATTTTTGCATTATGATTTTGACCGTTTTATCCACAAACTCTCTCCCGTTATCCGAAGAAATCCTATCCGGCAGACCCCATCTGCTGATAACTTCGCGGCACAGAAACTTGGCCACAGACTGAGCATCTTTCCGTTTAGTTGGACAGGCCTCCGGCCATCTTGAAAACCGGTCTACGACCACCAACATATATCTTTTCCCTTCGACAGGTTGTATCATGTCGACAAAATCCACCACTAGTTCTCTCATGGGGCCATTAGGAGTCGGGATATAACCCGTGGGGGTGGCTACCCCTCTTCTCACATTGTTTTTCAAACAGATTGCACATTTTCCAATTACCTGGTCGATTTGTTCGAGCAAATATGTCGCCCAAAACCCGTATTCTGCGGTTATTTTTCTCTTTACCTCCCCCCTTGACACATGGGCCAACCCATGTGCCTCTTGGATTAATAGTCCCAGCAAATCCGGCGGCGCCACTACCAGCCCTTCGTGATTTCTCCACAGTCCAGTAGGGTCTTGACTCGCCCCCCTTTGCTCCCAAAGGTGTTTATCCATCGGGTTAACGGCTGCCTGCATTAAGATTACATCTCTGAGTGTGACCCTGTCTTCGAGATCGACCTCATGCGTAACCAACAAAACTTTCCCTTTCTGGCTGCCTTTCGTGACAGCCCTGGCTGCTTCGTCCGCCACTCTATTTCCCTGCGTGACTCTGGATGCATCGGACTTGTGGGCAGCACAATTTGCAATGGCTATTTCTCTAGGTTTCATCATGGCCACCAGCAGCTTCATTATCTGCGCATGATGCTGGATGGGGGAACCGTCAGTCTTCTTGAACTTCTTGAGCTTCTGTTAACCCCACCAGTTCAGCAAGTTGGGCCGAGGCCGGTTGTGGCACCACTTCGGCTTTGATCGTTACAAACTCAGGTCATCACCATCTGAGTTTTTGATATAAGCCTCTGATACGTTGGTTCGAGCTTACCTTGAATTGCAGATGAAAAAACCCATGCCTCCCGATCTGGAGTCTTCAATTTAGTTGCCGACAGGACTGGGCGTCCATCAATTTCATGCCGATACAAACCAGTCTCATCCCTGGCCACCCGGTTAGTTCTTCTCCTCCGGGATACCCTCTCTTGGTCTGAAATAAGGTTGTTAGTTTGGAAAACATACAACTTCCCATTTTTGATTCCACTTCCATCACTAAAGATCAAGTCGTCTTCCGCAGTCTCTTTAGTCATCTAGTCTGCTTTGTCATTTCCTGCTTTTATGTGGGAAAAATCCTTCTAATATGTGTCCTGCAATTAATAACTACTTCTTTTGGTTTTAGCAGAGCCTCTCTAAGTTTTCGTTTCTTTGTTTTTTCTTCACTATGTTGAATCGATGTTCCTGTGGCAGTCTTTTAAAAATTTTTATCGTAACCATTTGCCTCATGCTGCCGCATATCTGATGCATGCTGACTGTTTTTGTTCAATTGGGTCCAATTGCATGCCGACGTATGTCAAAATTCATCAAAATTAGTCTTTTACTTCCTTGTTGTTCACGTTCCCCTCTCTTTTCTGAAAAAGAACTACAGAAACGGAACCTTCTTTTTCAGAAACATCTAAGTAAATCAGCTAGACCAGGCTGCACAAAAGAAACCGGCATCGCTGTACCTTCTGATGTGTTCAGTCTCCCCAAAAATATAAAGGCAGTGAGCATTGTAATTTTCACATGCGATAGTTTGAAACCGCAAAAAGCCAAACGTCAAAGGAGCCACCACGTGGCGTCCAAACAACAAATCTTAGATGATGCATTACTATACTGAATAAGCACAACGCCATCCGTATGTCGGAAAGAGTAGATTAGGTGTTTAAGCACTTGAATAAAAATTCCAAAAGACAAAATCGAATACGTGGGGCAACCGAGTGTGGTAAAATTTAACTCCCAGGTGAGAGAATGAGAAAATTCCCTATACGATTCTGAAAGTGGTATATGGAAAAACCTTAGCTAAATTGATTACAAAAAAGGTGTACGACTGAGAATTTTTGGATATTTGAGTAGACGGCAAAAAGTATGAGCGGCGCGGCCATGTCAGGCCTAGATACCAGTCAATGAGATGAGATCCTCTGACAGGTCCACTCTGGCTGCCACACCCTTCAGGACCTACAATAATTGAGGAGGAGGGAACATTAAATAAATTGCCTTGTGTTTCACCCAACCAGGCCATGCGATAAATTTCAATCTCTAGTTTGTCAAAAGCATTGTGCAGTGGGAAGGACCGATCAGCGGATGGTAAGGTCATATGGAGGAAGTCTAAGGAGACCAAAGCCGATACTGTTGGAAGACAGAGTTCAGTGGTGGGTCATCGGCTGACTTTAGCAACAGTCAGCCTTGCATCAGCAGGCATTGGGAGCAAGTGTGGTCCAGCATGTTCAAGTTCATGACAGTCTTTCAGTGAGGCCAGCAGTGATCCCTATTGTTGGGGATTCAGGTACCCATGGAGCAGATGGGTATTGTCCATGAGGGGGTGCCGTATCCTGTCATTGTTGTTGGTTTTGCGGAGGAGGAGTCAGAGCTTGTTGATCATAGCCTGATTGATGAACAGGTGGGTGCCGGCGGCGCGGGCATTTCCTTGTCCTATGATTCACATCACCACAAATGAAACAGCCAGCTTGGCTCCCGTGACTTCCTCGTCCACGCCCACCTTCCCGTCTCAGACCTCCCCCCAGCCATGCGTCTCGGCCCTGCCTTGTCGGCAGGCCGTAATGTTGAGGTGTGGCTTGGAGCTGCGGTGTGGGTGTGATCAGCCGCGGTGGAGCCTGTTGAGAGACACTGATTGACATTTGATTAGATCTCCCAAGTTTCTCTTTTTTGCATGCATTACTGGAGGCTCTCTTAGCCTCTTGTACTTGTGAATTCAAAAAGTCGTTTTGTAGCTTGGATGTTTTCTCAGTCTCTTCCTCGGCTCTCATTCGAGATTGTTGCACATAATACAGGAAATGAGTTCGCCAATTCACGTCATCTGAAGTGGGGAGAGTGGGAGAGTTAGTCATCATTTTCTGCACATCAGACGGACAACCCCCCAGCACTGCTTGCCTGAACAAAGCCTGATTCAATGGATGACTATGGGGGTCCTGTCCTGTGACAGTCACCCAAGCCCCCATACAATTAACCAAATAAGTCATTGGGTGTACCTCAGATAGCAATTCAAACGCCAATTGTTGTGAAGGACCAAATGTTGTTGGATAAATGGAACTCAGCGCGTCTGATTTTCTATCATTCAACCTAGTCAATTTGCAAGAGGCTATTCCCTCTAATAGGTCCATAATCTCTTTGGGTAAATACTTACTCTTAAGCCAGTCAATTGCTCACAACTGTATGTCATAGTCAATTTTGGCAAATCCAGCAATATTTGCCTCGTCAATTCAGTCTCCTTTCTGGTGTAGTCAAAAGTGCCATGCTTTGCAAATCGTGTTTTATTTCTTTTGGCGGGCAGGGCTAGGGTGCATGATGATGGTGGTCTTTGCTCTTCCTGTTTCGACAATGTCCTTATCCTCCGTCTCCAGCTGATAACTTCCTTCCTGGTTGATTATCGGAAGTTGTGAATATACATTTCCACGGTCTTCACTCACATCATACGGTGGGGGATTCTTAACAGGGGACACATGTGAAAAAGGCACGTTTGCTTTTTCCATTAGGTTCTTAGCTTCTTCCATATTTTTCTGCACTTCAGCTTTAATTTTCTCTTTTCTCTGTTGGAACTCTCGGTTCAATTTGAGTCCCTCTTCGTCAAATATTTTTAACAATCCCAATTCCCATTCTCTTTTTTCCTTCCTCTTTTCTCCTCTTTTTCCTTTTTTATGTCCTGCCTTGTATGCTGATACTAGTACACGTATAGTCTCAACTACTTCCCTGTTACAAGTCCCTTCCACCGGCCAAGGCCTCTCGATGTCAGGCCATCTTTTATTCCATTTTTTTTTTTGGATATTTCTTTAACCCCCTTAATGAGCGGGTAGTTTCTCCGCACTACCTCGATGGGGGTGGTCACCATAGGACTAGCATAGTTCCTTTCCCCCCTTTTTTTTTTTGATTGCAGATAACAATATCAATTAACCAATGCACATAGATTTTGCCAACCTCAGATGGACCCCTTAAGACCGGCTGTCTCAATTGATATTCGATCCGGTGTATTCCGTCCGCGCTATTTCTGTATCCGCACTCAACTTATGTTGGAGATGACACCTTGTTTGAAAAACAATTGTTCACAAGTTTATGATGATCAGTCTGTTGTCAATCCGCTATGCAATCCCTGTTCTCAGGTTTTTTTTTTTATGTAAACAGAAAATCAGAAGTATTGAGGAGAGCCCCAGAGAGCAATATCAATAATTGGTTTTTAATTTTATCATTCTGTCTTTAATTTAAATTAACAAGTCGGGCTTTTCTGCAACTCCAATTTCTCATTGCTCCCAGAGGGTCTAGGGGGCGCCAGCTGACCCTCGTATTATTTATGAGGGGCCACACTCTTTCTTGAGATGCATACATGCACATCTATATTAGTATCGTTAGGTAGCATTCCCGTACTTCTTGTTTCTTGTTAGACAGCTGTGGCACATTCATTCTCCTGGGTTTCGGTTACCCCAGGACCTCCACAGTTGGGTCATGCATTCTTTTGCTCCTTCAGCATGCCGTCCCCCATCATCCTGTCACATTTTCTCGCTACCAGCAAGGTCGGCCCCAAAATGGGCACACCTCCGGCCCCACGCCCCGCCCCCACGTCACCCACACGGGGAGTGCCTAGCCTTGAAACACGGTGGGCAGGTACAGGTTGGCCAGTCCCTGTCCCGCCCCCGAAGCCAGATTCCCCTCCCCGAGCGGGCACCGCAGGCGGGCACGCGCCCCAGAGCACCGAGAAGCACACTATCCTATCCATTCCATTCGTTTCTTCTACAAGCACGCTCACTCACTCGCGCTCAAGCGCACACACACTTACTCACGATCGCGCACACACGCACGCTCACCTACTCACACCCATGGGTACACTCACACACACACACACACACACACACACATATACAGGGATCCCACACGTCTCTGCATGCACAGACGCTCACAAACAAAGAAGACAGACACTCACAAACAAAGAAGACAGACACTCACAAACAAAGAAGACAGAGCAGGATTCGAATCCATTCCACGTTTTGCTGTTTGCCAACTGCGGCTATGCAGTTTGTTGTTTAACAGTGCAGATATGCACTGACAAATACGCACGTCTTACTTAACTTTCGTTTCGTTTCGTTTCTAATAGCGCTTTATATTTTCCCCTTTATTTGTTCTGCAGAATTTAACTTAAGTGTGCACACAAAATACTTTTTTCCCCAGGTATACCAATCCTTGCATTCCAGAGGCCTCATTGCCACGTTTTCCCTTTTTCACACAGAGGGATTTTCTCTACACACACAAGCCGTCCAGCACCTATTTCCCAAACGCGGTCTGTACAGGCTCAAATTTATCAAACTTTGACAGATGTGTATGCTGTTATGACACGTCCCCATAGAGGAATCGAACCGCAAGCAGATCGTATCAGCTCAATCAATATTCAAAAACCGCCAGTCCTTCGTTTTACCTGGGGGGCCTCTTACACCAGCATTTAAATTGACAAGCCTTATAACTCACATACACCTCTAATTCGATCAGTGCCCAAACGACGTGGCTTCGCGCGCATCATTCTCTTCGGCCCACATGTCTGTGGCTGGCCGTATATTTCCTCGGCCCACATATCCGTGGCTGGCCGTCTATTTCCTCGGCCCACATTCCGTGGCTGGCCGTCTATTTCTTCGGCCCACATATCAGTGGCTGGCCGTCTCTCACACTTCACGGTACGGATGCCAAGGTTGCGCTCGTTCCTATTAGCCAAACGCGGTCGACGCAACCTCCCTTTTGCGCTGGACTTTGGCAGAGACTAGGCTCCCACCGGACATCTCCGTGTGGGTTCACCCATCTCTTGTCGCAGCATAGTTCAATCGTACCCGTGTTTCCGCCACAATCACACAGCTAAAATTTCGATCCTCCGCGGGACCACTGAAACGACTAATTTCCACGTCCACGTTTTATGGGACTTCCTACTATTTTCTTCTCGTTTATCATTCACACCAGACATGTCACGCATACAATTCCCAAAACGTTTTGTTACTGTTCCCTTTTTATTTATTGTTTTTTATTTATTTTTCCTGTTTTTATTTATTGTTTTTTATTTATTTTTCCTGTTTTTATTTTTACTTTTCTTTTGCTGTCTCTATTTGGGGCCACTCCCCCTTCAATAGTCGCATTATGACGGCTTTTGACTAGGAGAGACAACTTTCCCTGGAGCCCGCCGTGGCCCCATCAGATCCGTTTAACTGTCCTCCGTGCGGGGGACAACGCTCCCTCCCCCCCTTTCCAAGAGCGAGCATGCTGCGGCGACTTTGAGTGCAAGCAACTCACCTCACAACAGGTCGTCGGCTGGCCGCTGGATGCTCGCGGAGAGAGCGGACGGGACGGTCCCCTGGAGAACACGAACCCTGTTCGTGACGCCAAAAATGTGGTATATGGTGTTTGTTGCTTCGCTGGTCTTCAAAAAACACTCAGTGATCGGTGGCTGTTTCCCGACGAATGAGCACTTCAGGGACCACGGCTGATTGGGAAAAGATTTTATTCTACCGATGTCAGAGTGGAATCGATCCGGGCTCCTGTGAGTCTCCGATTTTTATCAGGCCGCCCCGAAGAAACACATTCATGAGATTATATAGAGACAATATGATAATGAGATGCGGGGAGGTACGCCTCTCATGCAAATCCCGAAACAAGGAAAGTAACATGTCATCTGACCCGGTGTGGCCGGAGGAGACCAAAGGTTATGAGGACCAGCTGTTCAAAAACATGACCCCTGGAGGGGGTCCCAGAAGTGGTGTGGCCGGAGGAGACCAAAGGTTATGAGGAAAGAAGAAGCAGTAAATACCTCTCCCTGCGGGCACCCGGCAGCCTTCAAAGATTCACACTAGGTGGTGGAGACAGGAAAACCCTCGGGGGCTGAGAGAGGGAATTCCAAATTACACTTCAGTACTTCGAAGACCTCCTCAACTCCACCAACACGCCTTCCTTGGAGGAATCAGAGCCCGGGGACTCTGAGGTGGGCTCTCCTATCTCTGTGGTTGAAGTCACCGATGTGGTTAAAAAGCTCCTCGGTGGCAGGGCCCCAGGGGTGGATGAGATCCGCCCGGAGTTCCTCAAGGCTCTGGATGTTGTGGGGCTGTCCTGGTTGACACGCCTCTGCAACATCGCGTGGTCAACAGGGAGAGTGCCTCTGGATTGGCAGACCGGGGTGGTAGTCCCTCTTTTTAAAAAGGGGGACCGGAGGGTGTGTTCCAACTACAGAGGGATCACACTCCTCAGCCTCCCTGGTAAGGTCTATTCAGGAGTGCTGGAGAGGAGGGTCCGTCAGGAAGTCGAGCCTCAGATTGAGGAGGAGCAGTGTGGTTTCCGTCCCGGCCGTGGAACAGTGGACCAGCTCTACACCCTTAGCAGGGTCCTTGAGGGTATGTGGGAATTCGCCCAACCAGTCTACATGTGTTTTGTGGACTTGGAGAAGGCGTTTGACCGTGTCCCTCGGGGAGTTCTGTGGGGGGTGCTTCGTGGGTATGGGGTACCGAAACCCCTGATCCGGGCTGTTCGGTCACTATACCACCGATGTCAGAGTTTGGTTCGCATTGCCGGCAGTAAGTCGGAATCGTTTCCAGTGGGGGTAGGACTCCGCCAAGGCTGCCCTTTGTCGCCGATTCTGTTCACAACTTTTATGGACAGAATTTCTAGGCGCAGCCGAAGCGTTGAAGGGGTCCGTTTTGGGGGCCTCAGTATTGCATCCCTGCTTTTTGCAGATGATGTGGTGCTGTTGGCTCCTTCAAACGGGGCTCTCCAACTCTCACTGGAGCGTTTCGCAGCCGAGTGTGAAGCGGTTGGGATGAAAATCAGCACCTCCAAATCTGAAACCATGGTCCTCAGTCGGAAAAGGGTGGAGTGCCCCCTCCGGGTCGGGGAGGAGATCTTGCCCCAAGTGGAGGAGTTCAAGTATCTTGGGGTCTTGTTCACGAGTGGGGGCAGGAGGGAGCGGGAGATCGACAGGCGGATCGGTGCAGCATCTGCTGTGATGCGGACATTGTATCGGTCTGTCGTGGTGAAGAAGGAGCTGAGCCAAAGGGCGAAGCTCTCAATTTACCGGTCGATCTACGTCCCAACCCTCATCTATGGTCACGAGCTATGGGTCGTGACCGAAAGAACGAGATCCCGGATACAAGCGGCCGAAATGAGTTTTCTCCGCAGGGTGTCCGGGCTCTCCCTTAGAGATAAGGTGAGGAGCTCGGTCATCCGAGAGGGACTCAGAGTCGAGCCGCTTCTCCTCCACATCGAGAGGAGCCAGATGAGGTGGCTTGGGCATCTGATTCGGATGCCTCCTGAGCGCCTCCCTGGTGAGGTGTTCCGGGCATGTCCCACCAGGAGGAGACCCCGAGGAAGACCCAGGACACGCTGGAGAGACTACGTCACCCAGCTGGCCTGGGAACGCCTCAGGATCCCCCGGGGAGAGCTGGAAGAAGTAGCTAGGGAGAGGGAAGTCTGGGCTTCCCTGCTAAAGCTGTTGCCCCCGCGACCCGGCCTCGGATAAGCGGTAGAAGATGGATGGATGGATGGATGGATACAAGATTTGCTGAGAAATAGGTTCTTATTATTTCATCCCATGGTTCAGTCTTTGAGTTCATAAATTCTCCTCTCTTTACTCTTTCCATTGATGCAAGGCTTTCTCAAAGTCAACTTATTATAGCAAAAAACTATCCAACTTTAGCTGATTCCTCTTTGATATCTCCGCAATCAACTTTCTCAACACTTGTGCGCGACACTTGTTTTAGCATTACACAGCTTGGCAATCGTCTGCTTTCCGCGAGGTCGAAGGCCGATATCGCCAATCTCGTCTCGCGAGAATGGAAATCTTGTGGCGATTGTCAAACTGTGACACTGCGTTGCTGGAAAAAAAGATGTACCGTAGTTTTTTTTGTTTGTTTTGAGTGAGAAATTTTCTTGCATCTCAAAAATGCACATTATTTGGAACTGCGCGGGAAAATTATGCGTCTAGGACGCGGGAGGCAGAGGTTATAAGATGACTGACTTCTATCTGTATCACAAGTCCTTATACCCAAAAATTCACCTCATGTATTGAATGACCCTCCATACTTTTATCCATCTCAGCGGGTGTCCATTTTGCTTTGGACTGAAGCATGCTGGCAACAGACAATAACATCGCAATGCCTAAGGCAAAATCCAAAATACAAGACAACATGGTCCTCCCCTGATATGGATAAAAACAGGTGGATTTCAATTAATATTCCACAAACGCAATATTAATCAGTTCACTTGAGACAATAATTCATGCCTTTGTCACATCCCGGCTCGATTACTGCAATGTCCTTTACTTTGGAGTCAGCCAGTCCTCCATTAAGCGCCTTCAGCTGGTCCAGAATGTCGCTGCTCGCCTCTTGACTGTTACTCGTAAGAGGGAGCACATAACTCCTACTCTGGCATCCCTTCACTGGCTCCCCATTCATTTTATTTTATTTTCAAGTTATTTTCAAGATCCTCCTCTTTGATTTCAAATCTCTGAATAATCTCGCACCACCTTACCTCTCTGAGCTCATCCGCCCCTACACACCTACCAAGAACTAAACTGAGGCTCAGAGGGGATCGAGCCTTTTCTGTTGCTGGTCCCTCTCTGGAATGACCTCCCACTGAACATTCGGCAAGCCTCCTTGCTGCCCATCTTCAAAGCCCTCCTCAAAACTCAGTTGTATTCTTCGGCATTCGACTCAGCATGACATAGATTTGTTCTTGGTTTTACGGTTTGGTGCTTTCTACCGCCTTTATTACCGATTTGTCTTACTGTTTATTGTGCATGTTAAATTGCTCCACGTACAGCACTGTCACGTTGTGCGCGAAGCGATAGGATAATTGCTTCGTGCAAAACAAAAAATAAGGAAGTGGATCGCCGAAATGCAGACACCAAACAAGGTCTCCGTAGCAAAAGGGTTTAATCTACAAAAATTCGCACCGACAAAGTAGTAACATAAAGTGCTGGTCAAAACGAGGACCAGAGGGCACAAAGAACGAATAACAAAAAGCGCTTGCACAAAAGGCAAGGGGGGAAAATAAGAATTGCGAAGGCAAACAAAAAAAGAACCATACTTACAAAATAATGAGCACCGAGAGTTCAAAAAGCGAAACACGATGAGGTCTGTAGCAATAGCAGTCCATGAGCAAGGAAGTAGCAAGGCGAAATACAATACTCCAGCGATATGTGCATGTCAGAGGGCTCCTTAAATACAGACTGAGACTAATCATAGATTGGCAGCAGGTGTGCACCAAAAGTCCGCTGATGCCACCTGCTGGCCAGACTGAAACATAACCGTTATAGTACCCACCCCCCCCCAAACCCCCTCAGCGGACGCCTCCTGGCGGACTACCCGGCTTCGGAGCGTGGAAAGCGCGGAGAAGGGACGGGTCCAAGATCCAGGAGCGGGGGACCCATTGCCGATCCTCCGGGCCGTAGCCCTCCCAGTCGACCAGGTACTGGAACCCCTTACCCCTGCGCCGAGAGTCCAAAATTTCCCGCACCGTGTACACCGGGTCACCATCGATAATCCGTGGAGGAGGAGGCGAGGTGGGAGGCGGAGCCAAGGGCCTGGTGGCCACCGGTTTAAGCAGGGAGACGTGGAAGACTGGGTGGACCTTCATGGTGGGCGGCAACCGGAGCTTGACGGAGACGGGGCTGATGATCGAGTCCACCACGAACGGTCCCGTGAAGCGGGGCCCCAACTTGCTCGAAGTGCCGGCCAGACGCAGATCCCTCGTCGACAGCCACACTTCCTGGCCCACCTGATAGGCCGGCGCCGGCCTACGACGACGATCTGCGATCATCCGGTTCCTGGAGGCGGTGCGAGACAACGCGGCCCTGGTCTCTTTCAACATACGAGGAGACCGACCTGTGGCTGACGAGACGAGAGTGTTATGGGCATATTCCACCCAGGGCAGGTGAACAGACCATGATGGACGATGGAGACACACGCAACGCAGAACCGCCTCCAGGTCCTGGTTCATGCGCTCAGTCAGTCCGTTGGACTGCGGGTGGTAGCCTGACGAGAGACTTGCCGTGGCTCCCAGGGCTAGACAGAACCGCTTCCACACCCTGGAGACAAATTGGGGTCCCCGGTCCGACACAATGTCCACGGGAATCCCATGGAACCGGAAGACATGGCGAACGAGGAGGTCAGCGGTCTCCAAGGCAGACGGTAACTTTGACAAGGGAACAAATGGAGCAATTTTAGAGAAGCGGTCCACAATGGTAAGAATAACGGACTTTCCCCGGGAAGGAGGGAGGCCGGTGACAAAGTCCATGGAGATGTGAGACCAGGGTCGAGGTGGAACGGGAAGGGGTTGAAGCAACCCTGCTGGAGGCTGGTGAGAGGCCTTACTACAGGCACAGGTGGAGCAGGCCTTGACGAAATCCAGAACGTCCTTCCGCAGCTCCGGCCACCAAAATCCCTGGGAGACAAGATGCCGGGTCCGATTCATCCCAGGATGGCAAGCCACCTTTGACGAGTGCCCCCACTGCAACACCTCTGAACGCAGAGGTGGGGGTACAAAGAGTTTACCAGCAGGACAGCCAGCCGGGGCTTGGGTTCCGTCTTGGGCCTCTTGGACCTTACGCTCAATCTCCCACCTCAGCGCCCCCAGGATGCAGTGGTCCGGTAGAATGCTCCCTGGTTCGCTGCTCCTCTCAGCGGGGTCATGGATACGCGACAGGGCATCTGGTCTTATGTTCTTGGACCCTGGACAATAGGTGAAAGTAAAGTTGTAGCGCGCAAGTAGTAGGGCCCACCGGGCTTGACGTGAGTTCAGTCTCTTGGCAGAGTGAATGTATGCGAGGTTCTTGTGGTCGGTGTACACAGTGAAGGGTTCCTTAGTCCCCTCGAGCCAGTGCCTCCACTCTTGTAGAGATGAAACGACGGCCAGTAATTCACGATTTCCCACATCATAGTTGGTCTCCGCGGGACTGAGACAACGAGAGAAGAAGGCGCAAGGGTGGAGTCTCTGGTCGACTGGGGAACGCTGCGACAATACCGCCCCCACTCCAGTCTCGGAAGCGTCCACCTCTACCACAAAAGGAACTTCGGGGTTAGGATGTTGCAAAACAGGGGGGTTGGTGAAAGCCTTCTTTAATTCGCTAAACGCATTGTCAGCATCCGAGTCCCACCTAAAGGGAAACTTGACTGATGTCAACCGGGTTAACGGAAGGGCTCTCTGGCTATGGTTCCTGATGAATCGTCGGTAAAAATTGGCGAAACCCAAGAAACGTTGTAGTCGTTTCCTCGTGGTGGGTGTAGGCCACTCTACCACCGCCTTAGTCTTGGCGGAATCCGCTCTCAGCTGACCCTTCTCTATGACAAAACCAAGAAACGAAACTGACTCCACATGAAACTCGCATTTCTCTGCTTTAACGAAGAGTCAATTCTCCAAGAGACGCTGCAAGACTAGCCGGACGTGGTGTTGGTGCTCTTTAAGCGTACGAGAAAAAATCAATATGTCATCCACATAAACAAAGCAAAACACGTTCAGTAAATCTCTCAAAACGTCATTAATAAGACTCTGAAAGACTGCGGGTGCGTTGGTCAACCCGAAAGGCATGACCAAATACTCAAAATGTCCCGGTGGGGTCTTGAATGCAGTTTTCCATTCATCCCCCTCTCGTATGCGGACTAAATGGTAGGCACTACGTAGATCAAGTTTTGTGAAGATGGTTGCAGATTGGAGAGGGGCAAACGCGGAATCTAATAGCGGAAGTGGATATTTATTCTTTATGGTGATTTCATTAAGTCCCCGATAGTCTACACACGGACGTGTGTAGACTATGACTTGTCTTTTCTATGAAAAAGAATCCAGCCCCCAAAGGAGATCTAGATGGTCTAATAAGGCCAGCGGTGAGGGAGGCGTCAATGTACTCCCTCAATGCTTCTTGTTCCTTGTGGGAAACTTGATACAAACGAGAACCTGGAAGGGGGGTATTAGCGAGTAAGTCGATGGCACAATCGTACGGCCGGTGAGGCGGCAAAGACTGAGCACGGTCCTTACTAAACACTTCGCAAATCATAATAGATACTCGGGACTTTTTCTAAACAAATAGATTCCGGCGGGTCGTTACGAGGAAGCCCTCTACCCCCCACCGCAGACTGCAAACAGTGAGCATAGCAAAACGGACTCCAATTCTCAATTGCAGGGCGTTCCCATGAGATGACTGGATTATGGGTTCTTAGCCAGGGTAACCCTGGATTAATGGTACAGATCGGGACCGCATCAGAAAAAACCTCCGATGTTCGACATGATTGCCCGATAACCTCAACATTATAGGCCCTGTGATCTGTTTAACTTCCGCCAGGAGTCGCCCATCAAGATCGTGAACCCTCTTGACCTCATTTAACTCCTCTACCGGACAACCCAGTTTGTTAGCCATTTCTGTGTCCATGAAACAGTAGTCCGCCCCCGAATCCACCAATGCCCGAACCGGAAGAGTCCGTGATAGACCATAAAGAGTACCGTCCAACTCGAGTCTCTTGGGACGTCCTGCCCTGGACTCCTCGAGACCCACACGTCCTCCTACCAGCTGCAGGGGTTCCTCCTCTGCGTCGGCTGGACTGGAACTCGAATGACGCTCGGGTCCGGATGGTCGCCTGGACTCGTGTTCAGCCGGCCGACTACCCGCACGTCGGGGTTGAAAACGGGTAGTTCCTTGTTCGTGCATGCGTTCCCTCTCACGCTCCCGCAAGCGGTTGTCCATGACGAGGGCCAGACTGATGAGCTCCTCCAGGTTGGTGCTATCATCGCGGGTAGCCAGTTCATCCTTTAAAGCAACACTTAACCCGCGGCGAAACAAACGACACAGCGCGCGGTCCCCGTAACCGCTACGGGCTGCCAAAATGCGAAACGAAATAGAGTATTCGGCCACTGATTGCTTTCCTTGCCGATACTCTAGTAACCGACCTTCGGCCTCTCTTCCCATCACTGGATGGTGGAAGACCCGTCGAAACTCTGCCACAAAATCAGGGAAGGAAGACCGAAGGCCGCGTTTAGCATTGCTCACTTCCAACGCCCATGACGCCGCCTGACCAGTCAATAGACTCATTATGAACGCCACCTTGGTTTTATCCTTGGCATAGCTGTAAGGTTGTTGGTCGAATACCAACGAGCATTGGTGAAGAAATTGTTCACTGAGCCCAAGTTCTCCACCATAACGCGTGGGTGTGGGATATCGGGTTCCCGCTCCACCGGTGAACCCAAAATTTCGAGTCGATGGGCCAGCAGGGAGACCGTGCCCCGGAGTTCCGCGAGCGCTTGTTCCTGCTGACCCACCAGTTGTCCTTGGCTGGTCAAGGCGGTCATAATCTTGTTGAGGTCTGCGGGATCCATGTTGGCTGGAGTATTCTGTCACGTTGTGCGCGAAGCGATAGGATAATTGCTTCGTGCACAACAAAAAATAAGGAAGTGGATCCCCGAAATGCAGACACCAAACAAGGTCTCCGTAGCAAAAGGGTTTAATCTACAAAAATTCACACCGACAAAGTAGTAACATAAAGTGCTGGTCAAAACGAGGACCAGAGGGCACAAAGAACGAATAACAATAAGCGCTGGCACAAAAGGCAAGGGGGGAAAATAAGAATCGCGAAGGCAAACAAAAAACAATGTAACCACTACACGCAAGCGAGAGCCAAATCACAAACAAAGAACCATACTTACAAAATAATGAGCACCTAGAGTTCAAAAAGCGAAACACGACGAGGTCTGTAGCAATAGCAGTCAATGAGCAAGGAAGTAGCAAGGCGAAATACAATACTCCAGCGATATGTGCATGTCAGAGGGCTCCTTAAATACAGACTGAAACTAATCATAGATTGGCAGCAGGTGTGCACCAAAAGTCCGCTGATGCCACCTGCTGGCCAGACTGAAACATAACCGTGACAAGCACTTTGTATGCAGCGATGGCTGTTTGAAAGTGCTCTATAAATACTGTTGATTTGACTTGATAGGTTTAAGAAAAAGTTAAATGATAATAGTAACATATTAATTAACAAAGACTAAAGTCTTTCATATCAAATGAAGGCATCATTCAAAGGTAAATCCCGATGAAGATTTCACTTTTTTATAATGCTGGTGTGAGTGTCCTACTGCTTTGAATAGGATTTCCCAAACTTCAGCTGTACTGGGTTTTTTTTCTAGTCACGTTTTTCTTTTGCGATGTGTAAAAGTGTCACGGAAATCCAAAGAAAAGGTACACTATCCAGAATTACAATTTGAGATTTCCCTCTGATTGCCTATAAGATGCTGACTTGTTGCACAGCAATCATTTTAACCTCAGAAGAAATAGTTTCCCAAAATCAAAATTAAATTATAAGGTCGTCATGTATAAGTGGCTTTTCGCTTTGGAGGCTGAACTGTATTGTGTTTGACGGTGTGATGACAGCTGTGGTTCACTAACTGTCAGTGATGTTCAGAAGCCTGGGTGGACATCATGTTGGAGAGCGAGCAGCTGTCAGGTTGATTCTCAATTGTCCTCTTGTTTCAGGAGGACCAGCACGAAACAATCTGATACAACCTGTGTGTGTAACCTTTACCCCACAAGTCACTCTCACTCCAAGTACACTACAAAACCTCTTTTACAATACAATACATCTTTATTCATATCGCGCTTTAACAACAGCTGCCCATGTAACAAACCACTTTACATAACACTCAACATAAAATAACTAAATAATATAACACAACACATAACATAAAACACGGACAGTCATAAAATCTTAACCACTTTTACTGCATAAGCTTTGTTGTTTGAAGCAGTCAATCAGAGATGTCATGCTCAAAATATGCACTTGTCTGCTACAAGCTGAGGTTGAAAGTAACCATGAAACGGTAGCATCTACTGACGAAAAAAAAGATTGGGCTCACTTCTCCTGTTCCATGTAAATCCGTTTCAATTCCAAGCGGTGACTCTCAGTTCCAAGTATGCATCCACGCTCCGCACCAATGCTCCTCTCTCCTCATCCTTGGCTCAACGAGCCATCCATCCAACAGCACCAGTGCATACTGTCCAATAGCGCCGTCATCTCCACTAAAAAAATGTAGCCCATTACAGGCTCCAAAAACACAAGTGCACCGGGGCTTTCCAGCAGCGACAGTCAAATAGCGCTAGTTGCATCAAGCGGTGCTCCATTCAAACTTGTACGTTCACTGTGAATAATTTTACTCCCATGCTGCTCGTATTTATTTGTATTGTATTTTTTTATGGAATATATTTTCATATCCGACGTAATCACCTTGATAAGGTAGAAGTAAGGAAGTAAGACAAACCACGGACATGGGAGACTCGGGAAAGCCGCCCCAAAAAAATCCATTCTATCAAAACTAGTTTTTATACCTATTATGCTAATTTTCAAATTTGTTATTATTTTGTGTCAAGAACAAAGGTCGATCAGAACCTACTTCATTCACTGAACACCCCCCCAACCTCCCGCCCCGCCTCTCCCACCCCAAAAACATACATATACATTATTATGAATTATGTTCTTATGAATGAGCACAAATATGTTCCACAGCCGAGAGGTGCAGGCTTTAAATCTCGGCTCAGGACCTCTCTCGCTTGCATGATTTTTCTTGCATTCCTGAGGCATGCATGTTAGACTCTTGTGTTGTGTGAATGAATGCTGACCAGTCCAAGATGTGCCCCGCCTTTTGCCAAAAGTCAGAGGGAATAGGCTTCAGCTCACTGGTGACCTTAATGCGGTCAAGTGGAATAGAAAACGGGTGGATGGACAAATAACCACAATAAAAATAATGACCTAACAAAAAACAATTTCAATCCTTAACACTGTATTTTTCTGCCACCAGCTGCCATCCAATGTCAGGGGAGTGTACATGTCTGTCAGGTTGGTCTGGACTCTACTGCAATGAGACATGCCGTCCAGGATTCTTTGGCGAGTCCTGCCAGCAGATGTGCCAGTGCCAGAATGGTGCAGACTGCCACAGTGTTACAGGAAAATGTTTTTGTGCTCCAGGCTTCTTGGTAATCCTTTTCAATATTTCTCATAATAGTAAAGTGCTAAAGCCAATTCTTAGTCGGTATGATAATTAAGATTATTTCCCTTATTGGATTCTTACTATAAGCATTCCAGTTAAAGTAGGGGTGCCCAAACAGTCGATCGTCATCGACCGGGAGCTTGCGAACTGGTCCCAAAATGATCGCGGGGGGAAACGTGAAAAAAAGAAGTATTTAACGTAGTGGTGGGCAAACTACGGCCCGCAGGCCAGATCCGGCCCGTTGGTATTTTTAATCCGGCCCTCCGAAGGTTGGTCCACAATTAAGGTTCGATGAGAATGATTGCATTCATTTCATTTGGACTTGTAATGACAGGCATTTCACCGCCAGGTGGCGCATTGACTTGGAGTTGCAGAACACAGAGGGGGAGGGGGGATCTTATCGAACACCTAGGACCTCTGTATTGCTCTACTTCTATTGGTCTGATCACAACCCATGTGCAGCAATGCACAGGCTAAAACAGGTCATCAACAACACTGTTGTCATTTTGAAAAGTATATTAATACAGTACTTTCATGCTTTTGTTCTGTTGATGTTTGATATGGACTGTCAACAAATGCAGTTTTTTTTTATGCACCATAGCTTGTGCTGACCTGGCCCTTCTGTCAAATTTTAAAAGTCAATGTGGCCCCCGAGCCAAAAAGTTTGCCCACCCCTTATTTAACCAATGGTGGTGCATCACCTCCATAAGTGGAAGTTGTTAGCGGTCAGTGTGCAATTGCAGCTCGCGATCAGAGCCTCTGAGATATATCTATTTTTATGTTTATTCTCATTCAAAGTTTGTTTGACCTGCAATTCACCGATGGCTTTATCAAAGAATCAGACTCTGGAGTGCCAGAAGAAGCATTTTAAAATGGTACTCGTGAGCTATGACAGTGATGTTCATGCATTTAACATGCTGCAAAAGTGCATCCCATGCTACCGCATCAGGTCTCCCACTAAGATAGGCAGTGATTTCCTTTTCACAAACTCTTGTACCTACTTTACCTTTCTGTTTCATTCATGTTAGAGGCCATTAGGGCATGCGTGTATGCGCATGTGTCTGGGATGCATGCATGTGGTTTATGCGTGCACGTGCAGTCACAGTCACGGTCGATTGAGGAAGGTTGGTTAGCTTGAAAAGTAGATCTTCGCTGAAAAAAGGTTGGGCACCCCTGTGCAAGAGGTTAGCACATTTGCTTCACAATTCTGAGGCTCATGGTTCAACTCTTGGCTGTCGTCTTTCAGTGTGAGGTTTTCTCTGGGCACTCGGGTGTCTTTTGTCTTTCCAACACATGCAAGTCAACACTCAAAATTGTCCATTTGACACATTTGGAAGAGGTCTGCTTCTGAGGATATCCAATTTCATATGTTTTTTTTTCTCTTTAGCTGCCAAAATAAGTATCTGAAATGGGCCAGGTCAGAGCAAGTAATTAAAATTGTGACAATTGAACCTTGTAAAGTAAATCCAGCCCTAGAATACACACACTCCTCTGATTTCATCGAACCGTTCATTTTTTTCCAGGGTTTTGACTGTTCAGTCCAATGCCCAGCAGGATCTCATGGAGCGAACTGCTCCTCCACCTGTAATTGTAAGAATGGAGCGCAGTGTTCACCAGTGGATGGATCCTGCTTTTGTAAACCAGGTGAGCCGAAGAATAGGGTAAGGCCAATGGAACCTCAACCAACTAAAAGGGGTTATCCGTTAGATGATTGTCGAAGACATTGAAGTACATTTTTTGTGGCCTCAAAACACCCAAAAAATGCAGAGTACATACTGTACATCACAAAATGAGTGAAATAAATATCTTAAAAGAAAAAAAACTTGAAAGTGAAAAGTTTTATTAGAGTTTATCCAAAGTTGGTGCTTGAGAGGAGGATAACAGCATGCAGGCCACAATGTTAGTGATTACTTTTTTCACTTACGTTATGATTAGATGCCATATACTTGTAGATAGACAGATCAGGATTTACAAAATACAACTGAGTAATGTACCAAAATAGCATATTCCATAAACTGGCTCCAGTGAAAGGAACAGCCATTGATATGAATAGGTCAATACAACATGCGTGCCTCTGGCGATGCTAAACTAACGTCTATGCCAGGGGTGAGCAAACTACGGCCCGCGGGCCGGATCCGGCCCGTTGGTCTTTTTAATCCGGCCCGCCGAAGGATGGTACACAATTAAGGTTCAATGTAAATGATTGCATTCATTTAATTTGGACTTGTAATGACATGCATTTCAACGCCAGGTGGCGCAGTTACTTGAAGTTGCAGAGCACAGGGAGGGAGGTGCAGATGACACGGAAGCCCGCAGTAGCACCAACTCAAGCAACTCCTGCTTGATACAACGGAATAAGTGTGTCCGGCTGTCCGCGCCGCTAATTTCTATCATTGGATCCAAAACAGTGACATGCAAGAGACTATTGCAGTGAGTTTTACTGGAATTGCGAATATTTCTACGTCCTGTAGATCATGGCATCCAAACGAAGAGAAACAGTAATGGCCTGTAAAGAGAGTAAAGAGAAAGTAAAGAGTAAAGAGAAAGTGAAGTGTATCTGATTAAACGAAGCAGGTTACAAAATACGAAACATTCAGGAGACGTTTGGAGTCTGAAAGTCCCAAATCTACGGAACTTTGAAAAACAAGGAAGTGATTCTTGCTCAGTCCGATTCTGGCTATTTCCTTGCTCAGAGTGAATTGCTTGCGGCTCGACGGACAGTCGAGTAAATACACGTTTCCTGGTATGGCTGTTTCCTAGTTGACTGTTATCATGCTAAAAACTTTCCACAAACTGGACCGCTAATAAGAGAGAAAGCGAATTCCATAACTCTAACTATGGACATCGAAGACTTCGAAGCGTCCCGTGGCTGGCATCAAAATTTCAATGCACGACATCAACTGAGCAACGCTGTCTTGTGTGGTGATTGAAGTAAAGTTCAAGACAGTGAGTGAGTGGAAAGAAACCACCAGGTCTTTTACTTGTGTCATTTTGTAGCAAATAGTCATAACTTTGTTATATTTTGTCACCTACCTGTACTGTATGCTGCAGTTTTGGGGCAATATAATGCTGCACTTTGTTGCTTGTGTTGTCACACAAGTATGTTGTTAACATACTTGGACGTTCATACAGGACATATACTACAGTTGCTTCACTGTTCTCATTTAAAAAAAAAAAAGAAAGGTAATACTTTAATGCTTTTGTTCTGTTGATGTATGGACTGTCAACATGTACAGTTTTTTATATGAACCGTATCTTGTGCTGACCCGGCCCACCTGTCAAATTTAGAAATCAATGTGGCCCGCGAGCCAAAAGGTTTGCCCACCCCTGGTCTATGCTTTCCAGTGACTTGCACCCATGCTAACATGGCTGCTACATTGGCACACATTTTAGCGGCTAAAATTTTAGCCCATTCTATTCTATTCAAAGTGCGTTTGTCAATGATGAGAGCAGCGCAAGCCAGAAACATGTGACCAGTTTCGGTCTGTAATGGCACCACAGCGTCACTGTGGCAAATGGTGGCCAATTTGCAGCTAACAGACTTAAACAGCTGCTTTCGAATGGGCGATTTGAGCAGAGTGGACAATACTGTCTGTTTGTTAATGTGGGGTCTGCTGTTCCCGGGTCCGTTAAATCTAGGTCGCACTGTGTTGAGGTTTCGCAGGAACTTAATTGCAGTGGAGTTACAGTAACTCTGTCATGGGGAAGGATGGAGGCTCTGGATTATGCCACTGAGAGGGATTTTGCAAACAGTTCTCCCAACCTCAACATTGACACAAATCTGATTCCAGTCCCCAGGCGACACACTGAGCCTACACACTGCACCTTTGGAATGGGGAAATGGTTTTATCCACATAAATAATTACAGCCTATCTTTAAATCAGGGTGGCACGGAGTGGACTGTTCCATCAACTGCCCTAGTGGTACGTGGGGTCTTGGCTGTAACATGACCTGTCTGTGTGGGAATGAAGGTGCTTGTGATGCAGTGACTGGTCACTGTACATGTGCTGCAGGCTGGAGAGGAAATAAATGTGACCTGCAGTGCCAGGTAAAAACACTTTTTCTCCCAAGTAAATCCAACTGCATTATTAATGGAATCAAAATGAAATTCACAATAATTGGCCTTTGATGTTAACATTTGCTTTTGGCTAGGATGGTACCTACGGTCTTGACTGTAAAGAGCGCTGTGACTGTAGTCATGCTGACGGATGTCATCACACCACTGGGTACTGCCACTGCCTGGCTGGATGGACTGGTAAGGGAAAATTGAGTCTTCACCAGGAACGGATATGCCATAGATATCAAATTCCTGTCCTGAATGTCATCCTGCATACTTTCCATCCCTTGCTGTTGCAACACACCTAGTTCAAATGATCAGCTCATCAGCAAGCTCTGCAGAAGCCTGATATAGATCCTGTTCATTTGAATCAGGTGTGTCGGAACATTGAAAGATGGAAAACATGCATGAAGGTGGCCCTGCAGGACTGGAGTTCGACACCTATGGCCTATACCAGGGGTCGGCAACCCAAAATGTTGAAAGAGCCATTTAGGACCAAAAAAAACAACAACAAATATGTCTGGAGCCGCAAAAAAATAAAAGCCTTCTATAAAACTTACAATGAAGGAAACACATGCTGTATGTATGTAGGAGACTGGACTGTCTCAAAATGTTTTGTTATTCATTCCTTTGTTGCGTGTTCACAAATGCCTCCATAGAATTTATTTTGTGATTTCCTCGCTTGATTTTTTGTTTTTTGTTTTGGTGCATTATTTTCTCTTTTCTTAGTGCCAGTGAAATGATCATTAATTTCCATTTTTCGGAGGCTGTATTTGAACGCTTCTCGAGTCGAACGAGAAAAGAAGGCACAGAGTCGGACACAGACGTGTCTGTGTTTGTCGAGACTGTTAAAAACATAAATAAAGTGTATGTTTTAAAAAAACAACACCACAGCTCTCTTTTTACGTAGCTGCAACATGTATCTATATCTTTTTGAGCTATATTAGCCCAATATCAATATCTTTTTCCATTTTCAAACATTTTTTCTAAAGATTCAGGTAGCCACTAGATGGCGCTAAAGAGCCGCATGCGGCTCTGGAGCCGCTTGTTGCCGACCCCCGGCCTATACCAACGGGCTTACAAGCTTGCAGCTTACAAGAGCTGATGAAAATTTTAATAAAATCGCGATTTGTCGATTTTCAGATCAATCATTTTACATTCTTGGCATGAGTTGACCAACCCACAGGGGATTTTGTGAAGCGCTGTGGGCGTAATTATCCATGGGCCTGAGGACCCTTCCACCCAACGCCAGCACCACAACTCAATTGGTTCTTCTGTTGGTAGCATGTAGGAAATACTTGGCCCTTCTTTTGCCTCCTGTTGTTGTGGCACCCTGTTCCAATTACACGAAAATAAAAACAAGAGCAAGAGCAAAGACAAAATAATATAAATGCTTACAAGGTGAGAGACTAGAGGACGGGAAAAAGACAATGCCGAGATCGATAGGTCTAAGACACCAAACTACGGCCCGCGGGCCGGATCCTGAACAATACAAGAGAGTCTTTTGATTTATTTTTCATCTATGTATATTTGTATTTTATCATAAAATTTGGCTTTTGCAATAAAATATTCCTTAGTTATGAACAATTTTCATGATTAACTATTAGCTAGTAACAATTTCATAAACACATCTAACATGACATTTTTTCCATCCTTCTGCGCCGTTATCTGGCAACACCAGAAAAAAAATCCTAAACCCGTCCCTCTCAAAGAGAACGTAATCATGGCGAAAAGGTGAGGTAATAGAAAAAAATTATTCAGAATACAGGGAATTTAACCCAAAATGGAGAAACAATTTTTTTTTCAATGCAAAGAAAAGATTGTCTGTCTCACCTGTTGGTGGCGGTATTCAAAGAATACAATCTGCGGAGACACTATGAATCCCAT
This sequence comes from Hippocampus zosterae, assembly GCF_025434085.1. Taxonomy (NCBI): domain Eukaryota; kingdom Metazoa; phylum Chordata; class Actinopteri; order Syngnathiformes; family Syngnathidae; genus Hippocampus; species Hippocampus zosterae. The sequence continues at coordinate 2,972,615 of NC_067468.1, forward strand.
CACAACAACAAGTACAATTTTTTGAGAGCAGACAAACTGTCAACGCTAAAAAGAGGAACGTTAGCTCAGCAAAATACATTTGTACGCCAAGCTCAGCTGAACCAGCCATCTGTTCGGGCTAGCTTTCGGTTTGCTCAACTGATAGCAAGCAGCAGTAAGGAGAGTTTGTCAAGAAATGCATGAATGCTGTCGCAGAGGTGGTGTGTCCCGAGAAGAAAGACGTCTTTAATACCGCGAGTGTATCAAAAAAAGTTATTTGATTTTGTGTGGGTGTCTGGGAAACAATACATTTTTACGTCTAGGTATTCTTGCAGTCACACTTTTGCTGTTACAAACTGACCCCGGCCCCCCCATCAGAGAAGCGAAAAGTTATGTGGCCCTCACAGGAAAACGTTTGGGGACCACTGGTCTAAGACTTGGCGCTTTGGAAGTCCTTAAATACATGGCTTAACTTGATGAACAAATTGGCAGCAGGGGTGCATGCGGGAGCGAAAGCCCTCCTCTGTCACCTTTCGGAGACACACAAGCATAGGATCATGACACCCATAATACACCGCATGACCCAGAGATCTGCAAGTGGACTAAAAGAAAAAAATAGTTATTTACAGTGTTCAAGACTACATTACTCAGTGTGTGTGTGTGTGTGTGTGTGTGTGTGTGTGCGTGCGTGTGTGCGTGCGTGTGTGTGAGAGAGCAGGTATCCACTGTGACAGTGTGTGTGCAGAGGGCCGCTGGGGCCCAAACTGCTCCCTAACCTGTAACTGTAAGAATGGAGCATCCTGCTCTCCTGATGAAGGAACATGTGAGTGTGCACCAGGATACAGAGGCAGCACCTGTCAGAGGAGTAAGTGTTGAAGTTTTAATGAGGTGCTTTATTTCAAATTGTGATATTAACACTGTACATTTATTGATATTTTCAACAGAGTCATAAAGATGTCACGCCTTGAACATGGCTACAACTGATACACTAAGTAGAGATACTTTAACCAGATCTCTAAGGTCAAACAAACTATTGTTATTCATTCATTCATTCATTCATTCATCTTCCGTACCGCTTGATCCTCACTAGGGTCGCGGGGGGTGCTGGAGCCCATCCCAGCCGTCTCCGGGCAGTAGGCGGGGGACACCCTGAATCAGTTGCCAGCCAATCGCAGGGCACACATAGACGAACAACCATCCACGCTCACACTCACACCTAGGGACAATTTTAGAGTGTTCAATCAGCCTGCCATGCATATTTTTGGAATGTCTGAGGAAACCGGAGCACCCCGAGAAAACCCACGCAGGGAGGCCGGAGCTGGAATCGAACCCGGTACCTCTGCACTGTGAAGCAGACGTGCTAACCACTGGACTACCGGGCCGCCAAACTATTGTTAATGTTTGTGAAAACAAATTTACCAAAGCAAAGAATAGTCACTGAATTAAGAAATGAGCTTTTTCCCGCTTTTTGGTGGAATTCCGCTTTTTTTCCAGTCAAAATGGACTGGAAAAAATTATATTGTTCCAGTAAAAAAAATCTTGGGGGGGGGGGGGCGGACATATCTTCGGCAGATTCGAGGATTGTAATGTTTACAAGTAACGTTTGCAAGCATCCATTTTGAATCCCGTTTTTTTATCGCGAAGCGTTAGTTTGTCGTTACTTCCTATACGGGCTAAAAACCAATGTATTATTTGTTGTGATTGGTCGCTATATCGGCAAATGTAAATCACATTCGCCTTCCTAAATCCCAATCTCGTGAATGCCGAATGTTATCGAGACTCGCGACAAAGTTAAAGTGCGTCAGATAGATGCGGATCTGAAAAACACATTTCGATGGGACTGCTTGGATAGAAAGCTGACGGTGTCCACAGTAGGAAACAGGAAAGCGGAACCATTGTGCTTTTGTCGGATTTCGTGAAAAAGCTCGATGTCGCCGGTAAAGCTCTATATTATATCTTATTAACGTATAAGAGAATAAAAAAAGAAATATGGACCAACTTACAACAAAGAATAGCTTTATTAACTGTAACAGAAAAGAGTTAAAGTGCATCTCAAATTCAAAAGTAAAAGTAAATTAACAATAAATAATTTTTGACGGACCATGTCAAACCATACGATACTGAAAAATAAAATTACCAGTAGATAAAATCAATAAATAACAATGCATTCAAACTGATCAGAAACATGAACTCAGACGCACAATCTTAAAAAAACCTTTAACCTGCAAAACAAAAATATATAAAATAATTTGTGCAGATGTTTTTGTTTTTTTTTAATCAGAGATAATGTCTGGAGGGCGGCCCGGTAGTCCAGTGGTTAGCACGTCGGCTTCACAGTGCAGAGGTACCGGGTTCGATTCCAGCTCCGGCCTCCCTGTGTGGAGTTTGCATGTTCTCCCCGGGCCTGCGTGGGTTTTCTCCGGGTGCTACGGTTTCCTCCCACATTCCAAAAATATGCATGGCAGGCTGATTGAACACTCTAAATTGTCCCTAGGTGTGAGTGTGAGCGTGGATGGTTGTTCGTCTATGTGTGCCCTGCGATTGGCTGGCAACCGATACAGGGTGTCCCCTGCCTACTGCCCGGAGACGGCTGGGATGGGCTCCAGCACCCCCCGCGACCCTAGTGAGGATCAAGCGGTACGGAAGATGAATGAATGAATGAATGAATAATGTCTGGATAAATGCAAGTAGCAGTCACAAAACAGGATGATTGTTGGCAATATTCGGCACGTTTTCGCTGAAAAAAACTCTTATCAACGGAATTGGGGTGTAATGTCTTTAAGTGACGCCTGAATTCTTTCATGCTGCCCACTGTCTTTTCTCGCACCTTAGTCACAGTGAAGCCAAGCGCTACACACGGTTCGTCATAGTTTTCGGTAGACCTCTCCCCCCCCCCCCCCCCTCTCTCTCTCTCTCTCTCTACTTCGTGTCAACACTTCCGACTCATACTCCGTGCCGTGGGCGAAGCGCGCCTGCTCAGTGTGAACAAAACACCGACCGAATGTTCCCTGCCCACTCTGCCAAGGCGAGCGGCACTGCCCCCTAATGTAGTTGTGGTGCAATTGCACGTTATTCTAGGACAGTAAAAAATAAAATAAAAATAAAAAAGCATGTACCCCGAGGCCAAACGCGCCCCCCCGACGGAGCCTCGCGAACCCCCGCCACTATTTCTATTTCCCCACTAGTAACGACTTCACTATCACTGTATGAGGTAAGAATCAACAGCTTTTTATCACATTTACACAACACTTTATGAATACAAGTAATGAACAAATCTTAAATATGGCAGGGAAAGTGTTTCCTTTATTAGTTTTGCTTTTGAGCAGCAAATTTGAAGTTACATGTTGGTGCTCACCAGGAATGCATAAGCAAAATTGCACAAATTTTCACTTGAAAGAATAGTGAACAATCTTGGGATTTTTTTCTGTTAAAGTTCCAAATAGTGTGTAAATTGAATACATCTTCAGCATGTTTTGTGCCACTTTGTAAGTGGCCCCACACCCATCCCTTCCACGCCCCTTTCCGCTTTTTTCATCCCTGTGAATTGTTCCGTTTCAATTACAATCTTAGGATAGTGTTAAACCTTTTCAATGTTAACTGTGTTATACTGTATAAAAAAGCAAAACACTGGATTATTCATGCCAACTGAGTGAAAACAGTTTGTAGCAGTCATGCAGGATATGCAGAGCCATCATGAAACAAACACAGGCTTTTGTACAATTTTGGAGGTCTATTTTTCCTGAAATTTTGTTTATACTCTATTATACGACATCAGTATACAGCAGTGATTCCCAACCAGTGTGCCGTGAGTGGTATCAAGTCTGCCATGGGAAATTGCCCATTGCCAATTACTTGGATGGAAAATTATTTATTTTCTCCCTCCTAAAAATGTTTTGTTAATCAATCTATAAAAACCATGTATAGTAACAGGTAGAACAATCAAATGTTCTTCCACTAGAAGACGGAAGGTACATTTTTAACCACGTGTATCCACTTTTTCTCAATTGTTTTGCTCAGTAATGTGGAGTGACTCTTTCTTCAATGTGAAATATGTTCTTTGGTTCAAAAAAGGTTGGGCAACGCTGCTGTACAGTATAGTAAAGATTGAAGTTGGTACATTTTGAGGGGGTTGACCGTTGCTGTGGTGATGAACATCAATTCTTTCATGCACCCTGTAACCTGATAACATGATACATTGTCCACTGTAGTAACCGCTGTCCTCTAAAGGGTTTAAGTGAGATTTAGACATGAATTCACTAAATATGGGGTCCCTTTTTCTTTGCAGTCTGCTCTCCAGGTTACTTTGGTCACCATTGCAGTCAGACATGTCCCCAGTGTGTCCACAGTAATGGACCATGCCACCATGTGAGTGGACAGTGTGACTGTCTGCCAGGCTTTAAGGGGTCCCTTTGCAATGAGGGTGAGCATTACACCTCACATCTCTGACTTTCTTTACTCCAGCATACTGGTGGTCCCGACCAAATAGTCAAACTATAACTGTCAATGACATATTTTTGTCATCGCGTTGCAAATTGCTGTTGTTTGAGAAAGACATTTGATCTTGTGTATAGTGTGTCCCAGTGGTTACTATGGGAAGAAATGTGCCTTGAGCTGCACTTGCACCAACAACGGCACCTGCAACCCTATTGATGGCTCCTGTCAGTGTTTTCCGGGATGGATCGGCAATGACTGCTCTCAGCGTTAGTTCACTCGCCTGACTGAAACGTGAAACGTGTGGCGCTGGTTTACTGCATTACCTTGGTTTCACTGTACGTCACACCACACTTGATGATGTCTGTGTTTTGCAGCATGCCCTCCTGCTCAATGGGGACCCAACTGCATCCACACATGTAACTGTCACAACGGCGCTTATTGCAGTGCCTATGATGGAGAATGCAAGTGCACCCCAGGATGGACCGGCCTTTACTGCACACAACGTCAGTCAAATACACATTGACTTTTTATTTTTCTTTCCTTAATAGTAGTGTACTGTATACCTATTTGATAGCGATTGTGCTTGTCATCTTTCAACCCCCCGCCCAGCTCCAAACCCCCGCTTTAGAATCACTGTCGCTATCATAAAATAAGATTGCTTATCTTGACCGATTGGAGCAACCATAAACTGATGTAGTCGTGTAGTGTTGAGACCAGTCTCAACTTTTTACGGGTCTCAGTCGAAAGCATTTTTACTCCATCTTGTCTCGATCTTGGAAAGGGTGGATTTTTTATCAAACCGGGAGGCCAGAAACTGCTGGCAGAATGTCCAACTTTTAGACATAGAGAGGAAGCATAAAGAGGGTAAAGTAACCGGTAAATTAACTACAGCAGGCTTGTCCAGCTCTGGGCCTGGAGGGCCGCTGTACTGCCTGTCTTCCATCTGTCTCGGCTGCAACACACCTGATTCAGATGATCAGCTCATCAGCCAGCTCTAATGCAGCATTAGAACATTCCTGATTATTTGAATCAATCATGTTGCTCCTGGGAGAGCTGGAAAACAGGCAGGACTGCGGCCCTTGAGGACCGACTTTGGATACCCCTGAACTACTGTACACAGTACTGGGAAAATTAAACTCAAAACACTCCATTTTAAGACACTGAGCAAAAATAAGCTCTTTGTTTCCCTCAAACATTCAGAGAAAACGGGGACTTAATATTACAGCCAAGTTAGCTGGCATAGCATTGTCAAAAACAAAATGTTTACTTGAGAAGTTCTTATCAGAATCAGAATCATCTTTATTGGCCAAGTATGTAGAACACACAAGGAATTTGTCTTCATCGTAAACAACAAAATTATTGAACCATTTTAGAGTAACCAGTAGTTTGGTAGTACCATTTTGTAGTACAAGAAGAGTGACTACGTCAGTGACTGTTTAAGGAGTTAATGGCTAGAGGGAAGAAGCTGTTTAAGTGTCTACTGGATTTGGTGCGCATGGATCTGTAGCGTCTGCCTGAGGGGAGTAGCTGGAAAAGGCGGTGGGCAGGGTGCGGGGGATCCAGGAGGATTTTCCGTGCCCTTGTCTTGATTCTTGCAGTGTGCAAGTCCTCAAGAGTGGGTAGGGCGGTGCCAACGATTTTTTCCGCCGTCCTTATGCAATGGAAATGTTATTCATTATACCAATAAATAGGTTGAGCTTTAGACCAATGGGACATAATTCAAGTCAACAGCATACTCTGTCTTGGTGCTTCAGCTGCAGGAAGTTGATCGTTTGGTTCAGTAATGAACCTGAAAGTTCACACTTTCAACTTGTTCAAAGGCACTAACACTGACTGAATACGGTTAATCAATTTTGTTTGGTAACAAGCACTGCTTAATAAAGGTTAAAGCCGTTTTTAAGACAATAAAAACTCATGGATGGTAATGTTAAACAAGGAGCAAAATCAAAGTGAAATTTGATTTATTTCATTTTTTAAAAAGTGAATATACGTCATATATGGACGATGTAGGGATGCATGTTTCACTGACACTATAATTTCATACACAGTACTCATTTCCATGAAGCACGTACTTGTTTGTTGCTGTACATGCTTTTGTTGCAAACAATGAAACAAAGATATATATAAGGCGTGTGTGTGTGTGTGTGTGTGTGTGTGTGTAGTCTTGATAATATCTCGGTTACGACATTCCTGTGAATGTCGAGCATATAGCTCACTCTCACCAGCATGAAAACACTCGATATTGGCTGCCGGGTATTGGCATTAGTAACAGAATAACACGACTTCATAGTCACAGCTGATGACTGTTTTTTTCTAAATTAAACCAGTGTTTTGACTTTTGGTTGTCTTGACTCCCGTGCAGGTTGTCCATTAGGATTTTATGGGAAGGATTGTTCTCAGAGATGCCAATGTAGGAACGGAGCAGACTGTGATCACATCTCTGGACAATGTACCTGTCGCACTGGCTTCATGGGTCAGCACTGTGAACAAAGTATGTAAATGTGGTTTTGAGCCATGTGCACGACCTAAAAATGGTCGGTCTTGAATTTGTTATTTGCAGCAACTGTCCTGAAAAAGACAGTTTGTTGTTTTCATATTGTTCGATTAAAAACTGCCAAAAAATGTACAAGGGACTTTGACACTTGTACATTTTTATTTATTTTTTAATTCGCCCCTTACTCATTCCATCGGTATGTTTTATAGCATTTATGGCATTTGATTTTTTTTTTTCGTATTTAACCCTCAGGTCCTTCGAAACAAAAACCCTTAAGTTACGCGTTTTACAATTTTGGAAATGATGTATGTCGTGTTATACAAACATTCTTTTTTTTTTTCAAACACTCAAAATGTTCAGAGTCATCTGTGCTATCCATACATTTATAGTTTTTAGTAGTTCTTTAGGATTTTTTATTCTTTATTTTTTGCAAAAGGAAAAAAAAAATTGTGTCCGGAGGTCCCAACCAAGCCCTACTAACAATCCCGACCGGACGTGTTCATGTAAAATGCATTGGTTTGAAGCCTCCTGCAAAAAGGCAAACTCATTTGCGACCCTCTGGCACCACCTAAAAGTTGCACAATTGGAATGATCTCAACCCAACAATGTGGCATGCATACGTCTGTCCAAGCGAAAACAAAGCGATTGGCGTAAAAATCGCGTGAAATGCATGTTTACACATTAGGTTTACGATGCATTAAAAAATATGAATTATAATGGGTCTCTATGGTGCAAAATATGTAAGTTGTGAAGATTACGGAATCAAAACGTTTTTTATTATTGCTGCAATGCCTGAGAATTATCCGCCGGTGACATCATGAAATTTCGGCCATTTTAGAACTCCCCCATACGTTTCAGCTCTCTCGTGTTTTTCCGAATGCCTTTGCCTTTGATTAAAAGACATCATTTTGCATTTATCGCAAACGGTGGACTACGAGGGTTAAACAGAAACAATACAAACATATTTTAACCTCCTAGGACCCCGAACTCTTGCATGACTGTACTGTACACGTACATTCAGCGAATTAGTTAAAATTGTGAAATGCACAAAATGAGTAAATCGCTTGCTGAGTTCAAAAACAAATTCAAAAAAATAGTACAAACAACCTACACCAATCAGAGTTAAAATGATAAATTCTAAACATTAAATATAATGATAAATCAGAACTAAGTTGATAAATAGAGAAAGGTATTGCAATATCCATTATGAATACAGGCGGCCCGGTAGTCCAGTGGTTAGCACGTGGCTTCACAGTGCAGAGGTACCGGGTTCGAATCCAGCTCCGGCCTCCCTGTGTGGAGTTTGCATGTTCTCCCCGGTGGGTTTTCTCCGGGTGCTCCGGTTTCCTCCCACATTCCAAAAATATGCATGGCAGGCTGATTGAACACTCTAAATTGTCCCTAGGTGTGAGTGTGAGCGTGGATGGTTGTTCGTCTATGTGTGCCCTGCGATTGGCTGGCAACCGATTCAGGGTGTCCCCCGCCTACTCCCCGGAGACGGCTGGGATGGGCTCCAGCACCCCCCGCGACCCTAGTGAGGATCAAGCGGTACGGAAGATGAATGAATGAATGAATTATGAATACAAGAGAAAATTGACACAAGAGTGCCAGGGTGAGGATGTATATAATCCCGATACAAACCAAAAGTTGTGAAAATATCACGGTTAAGGGTGAGCCTTAATGGAGACTTCTTCTTACTTTTTCTTTTCTGATTGATATAAAAATGATTTAGTAGATATAAACACATAACGGGGTAGGACTAGATAACTTTTTTTACTTCATCCTACTCCCTTGAACATAATAATAACTGTGTTGAATGAAGACTGATTTCTTTCCTTTACTTTTTTATCTACCTTATTTTCTGTCAAATTATTACTGTATATGTTTTATGTTCAATAAACAAACAAAACAAACCAAACCAAAGTCTTGAAAGTTCTCCTGAATGTTTTGTACTTTGTTACCCGCTTTGTTAAATCAGATACATATCACTTTCCCTTCCATGTTCATTACTCTCTCCCTCTTTCTTTGTCTTCCCCTCCCTCCCTGTGCTCTGCAACTTGAAGTAACTGCGCCACCTGGTGTTGAAATAGCTGTCATTACAAGTCCAAACGAAATGAATGCAATCAAACCTTGATTGTGCACCAATCTTCGGCGGGCCGGATTAAAAAGACCAACGGGTCAGATCCGGCCCGCGGGCCGTAGTTTGCCCACCCCTGATCTAGGGTGTACCCAGCAGGAAAAGTCCCAGAGGGGCAAGTAGCCTCCCCACTGCCTGCTCTTCTCATGGAGAAAATTTTGTCGATGGCATCGAGAGACCAGCCAACCAATTCCATGTTTGTTTTTAGGATGAAAATACGACAGGAGGCTAGGAAAAGTCAGACAAAGACTGAGTGGCGAGCAGGGAAGGGTGAGGGTTGGGGTGGGGGGGACAGGAGCAGAAAGCGAAAGCGTCCACCTTCGTCGCGAGCCAAGCAAGAAAGTCAATGTTAACGATACATCAATGTATCACATTTTCCCCTGATTTAAAAAAAACATTTTAAAAATGTAATTTTACTTATCCCAGAACCAAACCAGATCTAGGGAACACTAGTCCAGCCCAGGTATCCAACCAGACTACTCTCATTAAGATCTGATTTTGCATCTCAAAATAAAAAACCTCTCAAATAAGCAGTTTTTACCTTTTTTGCTGGATTTGGGAAAAAAATCTTTCAATGAATTTTCATTATCCGACAACCAAACCAGGACAAGAGTACCCTAGGCCACCCCAGGTATCCAACCAGACTACTTTCATGAAGTTCTAACGCTACATTTCAAAATAAAAGGCTTCAGAAATAGGTCATTTTGACCTTTTTGCCTGACTTTAAAAAAAATCCTTAAACAATTAATTCTAGTCATTTCGCAACCGGACCAGCTCTAGGGCACATTAGGTCATCCAAGGTATCCAACCAGAAAACCTGCATTAAGATCTGATGTTGCATTTGTTGCAAATAATAGGCTTCTGAAACCTGACATTTCAACCTTTTCAAAAAAATCATTAATACATGAATTTTAGTTGTCACGCAACCAGACCAGATCTTGGGCACACTGGGCCACTCCAGGTATCCAACCACAGTACTGTCATTAAGATCTGATGTTGCATTTCAAAATAAAACGCCTCTGAAATCGGCAATTTTGGCCTTTGCACCTGATTAAAAAAAACAAAAACAAAAACAACCATTTAAAAATGAATTTTAGTTATCTCAGAACCAGACGAGGTCAAGGGCACAGTAGGCCAGCCCAGGTACCCAACCAGACTACATTAAAATCTGATGTTGAATTTCAATATAAAAGTGATCATGATATGATGAATATTTTCTTACCTTTGACTGTCATCTGTTCTTGTAGAGTGTCCCCTTGGTTCATATGGATATGGGTGCCGGCAGGTGTGTGACTGTCTCAATAACTCCACTTGTGATCACATCACTGGTACATGTTACTGTAACAATGGCTGGAAGGGGGCCCGCTGTGACCAAGGTGAAGATACACAAATATGCCTCTCTTGGACAACCGAGTATTTCTACACACAGTAAAGGCTTAACATTGATACTGCTTTCTCATCCTCCTGTCTGCAGCTGGTGTTGTTGTTGACAGCCTCAACACCTTCACAAGTGCTGCAGTGCAAGTGGACAACTACCAAATTGGAGCCATCGCAGGAATTATTGTGCTGGTGCTGCTTGTGCTCTTTCTCCTCCTCCTCTTCATCATCTACAGGAAAAAGCAGAAAGGAAAAGAACCTCCCATGCCGGCAGTGACGTACACTCCTGCCGTGAGGGGGACCACTGACTACACAGTCACAGGTACCATCACATGTGCTTTGCTTAGCTCCATGAAAAAATGAAGTGGATCTATTCTTTCTTAGTTGTTTGTCTTATTATATTGATGGGTAAGAACAATGTATGTGGCTACCATGTCTATATACTGTATATACAACATTGACTTTTTTGGGGTGCTTTAAATATTGTCAAGGACAAACGCTGAAACAATTACAAGATACACAAGTACAGTTTTTTCCATCATTGGTATTTATGCCACTGGATTATATTGAAAAGGAATAACTGCTCAATTTGTATATCAATGGCATTTTTCATTATAGTTCTGGAAATTTTGATCATCCAACAGACTCCTGTACCGACTAATTTTAAGCAAAAGAGGGTGACGTATCTGCATATGAATTACTAAATAAATAAATACATAAACATGACATTACTTGATACTTGTTATGGACTTCTCTCTGCAGGAACCACCATTTTTTTACACTCACATGTACGGGTTTTGTCATGGTGGTGCGCAAGTGTAAGGGGTTCCCAAGTGCACACAAATAGGCACAGAATGCATGACTTTAGGGGAATCTTAACAAGTAACTGAAAGAAATAGGGCATTAAAGACAGACAGACTGACAAGACAACAGGGCGCACCTGGACAAGACACAGGTGGATGGAGAGAGCTAAATGGCTGATACAAAAGGGTACAGTGAAACTCCTCTACAACGAAAACTACATTGGCGAAAATACCCCCTAATTTGAAAAAATCTTTATGCATGAACACCATTCCCACTCTCCTGCCCCCATACAGCAAATAAAAACCTGTTGCGTTATACAAAATATTTTTATCTGCTTGGCAACAGCAACCACCACACTGGTTTACACAGCTCTGAGTTTCCTGAACGCAACATACTCATAGCTGCTCTGCCATTGGCTTACCGAGCATCATCCTGGCCTCCGATTGGCAAAGAGAGATCTCACTGTCCATGTGTGTAGATACTGTAGCTAGACCGTGGAAGATAGAGTGGAATACATCTGATTAGCTGCTCAGAGTAAATTGCTTGTGGCTCGATGGGCAGTCAAATAAACGAACGTTTCCTGGAATGCTTTACTTGTTATCATGCTAAAAACCTTACGCTAACTGTAGCAGTAAAAATGAATGAAATTCTATATCACAACATAGGAGACAATATTATGTCTTCTACGTCAGATGACGCTGATGGGGAAAAAAGAAACAGGTAATTCGGGATGTCACAATATTCATGGAATTCAGAGTGCCTTATTGCCATGGTCTTGTTTCAGTACAAGACAATTTAACTCAGCCTGTGGCTTGGAAGACTAACTCCACTTACACTGCAAACGTTTGACTTTATTCTGACAATAATAATCATAATGTATTGATAATAGGGAAAGTAGGGTGATGAAAATGTCATTTTGAGCCGCACTGAGTTTGTCCCTGGGCCAAACTATGTTGCCGACGCTGCCCTATGGAGTTTCAGGGACCAAGCATGAGGTTTTGGCTGATCATCCGAGTATAGTGATGCAAACAGGGTCTGATGGCAGATGCGTGATTTGCGGCCCAGAAATTAGGGCCTCAAATGGCCACAGAGCCCTAAGACAGACCTTGAGCTGCTGCGGGGCCCGTACGAGAACTGCATCCGCCTGATATCATGAAGATTGAGGGGCACAAGAAACGAAAGAGGGTGCAGAAACTAGAGAAGGAGAGCTTTGAAATATGGGTGTGCAGACTTTCACCATCGAAGGTCATATTTGGAAATACCTGCAACCAACGGGGATTGGCCTGAACATTGTAACAACAAAACAGGCAAGGAATAAGGTGAGGGCAACACAGCCATGGAATATGGTGAGAAAATGGGTGCATAATGACACGACGGCAGAACGGAGTAAACAGACAGACCTTAATGTGCCTTTGTAGACCACCATGCGGAGGACCCATACAAATGACCAAAGAAGTGCCCAGACAAAGGTCAGAGGGAAGACACATAGGTCAGGGAATACACAGACAGGGATTAGAAAAATTACAAGGAAAGAAACCGTAAATCTCAGGCTCAGGATTTTAAAATAAGAAGACAAAAAAAAAATAGTGGAGTAGAAGGACTTTGGCCAAATAAAAAACTCATGACACACCAGAAAGACTGGAGGTCAGTGGTGAGAGGGGCAGACAGTAAAGAAAAAGAGAGTTGACTTATTGAGGGTGGCTTCGTTCAGCGGTAACCCCCCCGCAACACTTTTTGGTCGCTATGGTAATGTTTAAACGTGCCTTCAAAATAAAATACAAGGCAAATACAAAGTGCATTAAAAATACGACTCACCATCGCCACATATTACGCAGAGTGGGCTTGGTGCGTGGGGATCTCACGTTGAGATACATCCATATTTTAAGTAGGACTCCTGATTCTGACTATTAACTATACCCTTCTTTTTCTTGAAATTCGTTGGCTCCTCTTCTGTCTCCTGGCTGGGCCTTTTTCGCTTCCCAAAAGAAACTTTCCAATGATGTTTATTTTTTACTCATTTTGCTAGCTCCTGGGTTTCATTTTAGCGGTAACCTATCACATGACCCAGAAGCGGGCCTTGACCTGCGTCAAGCGTGACATACTGTAGACGGATGTAACAGAGAATCCAGTATTTTTTCAAAACAAAACATGAAAAAATACAGTTTCCGAAATGAATAGAATGCAAGTAATGTAATGTAAGTTATTTTTATTATTTTTAATAAAAATAATATTTTTTTTCTGTGCGGCCCAGTACCAAATGACCCATGGTACCATTCCATGGCCCGGGGGTTGGGGACCACTGCCTTAGTCACCAGACTAAGGGCGATATTTGGTAGACTGACAACACGCAAGCCATATAGGGTGTTCACACGGCAAGATTTGGTCCGGTGCTACGCCGGGGCTGCCCCAGTAGAGTGTTAACCGTGCGGTGCAGACAGGCTCAGCGGCTTTGTACGTGTGAACGCTCCACAGAATTTGCTGCGGTGCAAAATATATCGCAACAAAATACATCAGTGCAGCGCCGGAGCAAATGTGTGCCGTGTGAACATCCCTATAGTTTGGCCATGTCTGGTCTATTGAGACATAAAAGCACACCTTGATAAGACACAAGTGGATGGAGATCGCAGAATGGCTGATACGCACATTGAGCAGGGATGACAAGAACAGGTGGGGACAAAAAAATGAGCAGGTTGGGATGGCATTAATAAGATGCCTGGAACACATTCATCCATTTTCTAATGCACTTATCCTCACAAGGGTCGTGGGCGTGCTGGAGGCTGGAGGCTGGAGGCTATCCCAGCTGTCTTTGGGCAGTCGGTGGGGACACTGAGAACTCGTTCCCAGCCAATCGCAGCCCTCAAAAACATACCAAAATAAAATAACAACATTGTAATAATTTCTAGTAATCTGTAAAAATGTCATGTTAAGGCAAAACATAAAAAATGAACAAATCTCTGATGGTGGAATATAGACCCGCTGGTTGTTTTTGTTGTTGTTTTTTGTGAATTCATGCTCAGGCAGCTCGGATTGATGTGTCTCGTGTCGTGAATGATGAATTCATTATTTCAACTTTGTTCACTTTTCAGATGCTCATCTACCACGTGACGTGCACCCCAGTAACTACTTCTCCAATCCCAGCTACCACACTTTGACCCAGTGCACGAGCCCACAACATAATAACTCGCCATATAGAAAAGTATTTTTGATTATTATTTATACATTAGTGATGCACGTTTTGAGAAATTTTGACTGATATTACCTGCCTTGTTTTGGCCGATACCGATATATTGGCTGTCACATAAAAGAATAAAACGTCTTAATCCCAGCTCTTCATGTCATGGAGTGGAGTCGAAGGATGATATGATGAAGTAGTCAGCAACAATGTACGGTTGCATGTTTTGCTACTTTCTGAATCTTGTCATTTCAGATGGTGAGGCAATGAGCAATTTCAAAGGTTCTGAAGTGTATAGTATATCAACTTGGTTCCATTTTGTTCTCACCCCCACTCGTGTTTTTTATACCGGTATATCTAATATGTCAAAACAAAAGCAATGAACGAGAACAAAAAGAGCACCGCGGAGTGTGCGCATGTGTGCTTGAGAGTGTCGACCACCACAGAAGCGAACAAGTCCGTTGACAGACAGGAGTGGGAAGCAGCGCGAGTGAGTGTTGTTGTATGTAAACAAACACGCATGTAAATGACCATTTACACCAAAACTGCACTTCAGGTATAGTATGACATAGTGTCATGTCATAGCATTTTATTGCCATCCATCCATCCATTTTCGGAACGGGGTTTCCTCACTATTAGCATTGATCCGAGGAGTGTCGCTTGACTTGACTGCCTCACGTTTTTTAACGTTACCTCCACTGCCTACCAGACCTGACAACAGAACACGGAGGTCTCGCTCGTTGGCTGTCTCATCCCGGATGTTGAAAAGTGCAGGGAAGCTTGGCTGGCCAGCTTTTGTTGACGTTGCCTTTGCCGACTACAGCGCCTGCCAGAGTAGACAACAATCCACAGAGGTTGCGCCGTCTGGTCCGTGATGTTGACGTGTGATGAATGGTTGCTGGAAGTTGGAACTTGTCACTTTGTACTGTAATCCAATGTCAATTACGTCTACATGAGTATAGTATCCAGCAACCAAGGTAAAAGTACAATTAAAAAGAAAAGGCAATGGCCATGTCATCAGGACTCAGGTCAGCGCTTGAAGCTGGCCACCCCCGAGGCCAAGTGACCACCGCTGGAATCCTCCGCTGTGGCTTTCATTCAAGTGAATGGGACCGTGCGTGAAAATATTTACTCCAAGCTTCAGTATTTATAACAAATATTGTTTTTAGAGTTGAGGAGATTTCGACTGGTTCTAAGTTAGTGTATTTTAATGCGCCTTTTTTTAATCGGCCTAAATATTGGCGTAATTGTGTAGTATTGGACCGAAAAAAGTAACGTTATTTTCCAATTTCGGGCCATTAAATACCGTGCATCCCTAATATACATAATTATGTACTTTGATTAACTGTTACATGCAGGTCACTTTAATTGTAATATTTTTATTTTGAAGGGTAAAAGCAACACGTTTGTGAACTTGAAGAATGTGGAAGACAGAAAGAGATGTCCTCATGCTGATACCAATGGCACATTGCCGGCAGACTGGAAACATAGGGACTGCTTCAGTGAACTTGGTGAGCGATATATTACAAATTGTTTTCATGGAAGTGTTCACTCCAAGTGAAAGAAAAATGACTTCTGCTACACTACTTTGGGGTATTGAGTATTGTATGCCACTCCATAGGCCATACACTGTATGGCCTATGGAGTGGCATATACAATAAAGTCTCTATGGCAGAGAGCAGGGGTGTCAAACTCATTTTTGTCACAGGCCACGTTGTAGTTACGATTTCCCTTGGAGGGCCATTATGAATTTGGGGAAACCAAATAAATGTTTAATTCCCTCCACATATTACATACAGAGCGCACAACAAATTGATGAATAACTAGTTTTAAAATCCAAAGTCAAGAATAATGATTGTTATTGTGGATTACATATGACAATTTAAAATTTTGGTTCAGACTTTAGCAAGCGTCATGGAACTTGACATGATTGATTTGCTTTCGCGGGCCAAATAAAAAGTTGTGACGGGCCAGCTCTGGCCCCCGGGCCTTGACTTTGACACCTGTGGCATAGAGTTTATTGTGTGCATAGAACACAGGTCGTAGTTTGGATAGCATAAATTAGTATGTTTCGAACATGACTTGAGTGGCCAAAAATGCCTGCACAAGTGTTTCCCATGAAGACGCAGGGTTCATTATTTTCAAATGATTATAATTATTTGCTCCAAATAACATACTTATCTCCATCTATTGAAGCCTGCGACATTCAGTGACAGACACAACAATTAGATGTCCTTACACTATATACAATACAATACAATACAATACATGCTGATTTATATAGCGCTATCATGGCCGACTATACAAAATTAACCTGTAGCTAAAGTTGTGGGGAACACCTGTTTTGCTGACAACGGACGGAAACACCTATACCCCTCCTCCTCAACTTGCGGACCGCGATCCACGACCGGACCGCCGACCTCCTCTGTCCGGACCGCCGACCTCCTCTGTCCGGGCCTCCTCTGTCCGGTCCCTCGGCAAATTGTATAAAATAATAATTTATAAAGTGATTTTTACGTTATACATTTTATATTTGTGGAGTATAATCTGCGCATTACCGCGATCGCTTGTTAAAATTATCCGTTGTATTCTTTGCGTGCACTAACAGATGTAATGCAGAGGACCGCGGCAGCGCGACTTTGCGTGTATAATGTTTGACTCACTGGAGACTCTGGCTGACCAGGGCATGTCGGCGATAAGATGCGCTGATTGGCTCCTCTGAACTGAAGGTGTGGCCATACATATGCGTCACCATATACGATGCGCTGATTGGCTCCTCTGAACTTAAGGTGTGTCCATACATAAGCGTCAAAATGGATGATTGTGTCAGGAAACAGACGCATGCGCGACCCCACAGTGTGCTCACAGCTTCAGCCCAGGAGAGCTGCACACAGACAATTAGACAAAACAAATCGCGGGAGGTTTCGATTGTGTGCAGTTCTGCTCCCGTCTACATCGGGGATCTTAGCAGCTGTTTAATAACAGAACACCGCAGCATGGGAAATGAACATCACAATGGCGTCTTCAAATAATATTTGCATGCCTCAGACATTACATTCACCTTTAGTGGAAGAAAAGCACTGCACATTCCTGTGCTCCCTTGTGTCAATATTTAAAATGGTTCTTAACTCCTCTTTTGATATATTTTTTAAGTGATTTCAGAGGGGATGTAAAAGGGGAATTGTACAAATGAAAAGGATATTTTTGTTTTCATGTTTAGTATTTATTTTTTATAAAATTAGTATTTTGTTTTGTTTTTGTTAAATTAAGGGAAAAAAGACAACTACTGTTTAACAAAGTTAAAGTAAAAATGTCTTATTTCCCTAAAAGAGCTATTTCTATTATTAAGCAGGCACAACTTAACAAAATAAGAGTTCCTGTGCCTCAACACAATACCTCTCATTATTTGCTGTGTACTGGAAAAGTGAATAATTGTTATTTTCATGCACCCCATTATTGGTTGGTTGTGAGGAGTGTTGATTTGTATAAGCTTGGCTTGACCCTAATAAATGGGCATATAGCCCTGCTCCCCATGACCGCCGTGCATGGGACCGGACCTTGGTCTTATTAAAAAAAAAAAAGTGGACCGACAGCATTTCTAGTTGAGGACCACTGACCTATACCATGTCTCCTGCTTGTTTGTTGGTGGAGGTGAATAAACAGGCCCCAAAATACATCCTCAGGTTGCCATGTAGAGTGGAAACTTATAGGAGCAAAATGTGACCGATTCTCACGAAAATGTATAAATGGAGTAGGATAAAAATCTAATTATCATCGTCTGAAATTATTAGAATGAAATTCTATATTTTGGATGATTTTAACAGATTTACTCATATATTTCACAGTCTCACAGTACTTGTCATAATTCTGATGTTAATATCATCCAAAATGTTGTGAGTTTTGTTTGAATATTTTCAGAATATGATTATTAGATTTTTATCCTACTCCACATACATTTGGGTTAGAATCGGTCATGGTTTGGAGACTCAAAGGCTTCTATGAAAACTATTGTGGAGACTCCCGTCTGCTGCCTCAACAGCCTGAGCCCCAGCCTGTGCGAGTTTACAGGTTTGGCTGTTGGAGCTGCACCTGATCAACCTAGGCCCGCCAATTGGGGGCCAGGTTGGTGGTTGCCCCAGACGTCAGATGAGAGATGACCGTATCCCAACCCGATCGCGGCCTCGGGGGTGGCTCCGAGAGGGCTTCAGTTATCGCAGAGTGAGGAAACTGAGCCATTGACACAAAGAGTCAGCCAAATGAATGAGCAACCTCCTCATTCAGAATGAATGGGCGTTGGTGGCGAGTTTTGCGTGCCACTTTCGAAAATCACTATCGCACTATTTTATCCAACTTTTTGCAACCTTTAACAAACCCTGATTTAAAAAAAAAAAAAAAAAAAACATTTTTGCTTCATGTGCAAATAATCGCTAACCTGCACCGCTCGGTAAGATTAGGCTTAAAGGCTGTAGATGTTGTGAGAGTGTCTTTTGACACACCTCTGCGACATTGTGTGGGTATTGGAGACAGTTCTTCTGGATTGGCAACCCCGGGTGGTGGTCCACCTTTTTGAGACCTTCAACGGCATGACACTGCTCACTCTTCTTGGTAAGGTCTATGGGTTATGTACAGGACTGTCCATCAGGAATTTGAATATCAGATTCAAGAAGAGCAGTGCGATTTTTGTCCCGGGCGTGGAAGAGTGAACCAACTCCACACCCAGGGTCCTTGAAGGTGCACTGTAATTAGCCCAACCATTTGTCAACCATTGTGGACTTTGAGAAGCCCTTCAACCATGTTCCCCGGGGAGTTGCAGGCACTTTGTCCCACCGGTGTCAGAGTTTGATCTACATTGCGAGTAGGAAATCATATCTGTTTCTGGAAAGGGTTTGGACTCCACGAAGAATGATTCTGAGGGAAGAATTGATTGAGAGGGAAGAAATTTCATCTGTGCTGTATATAGAGCATATTTGACAATAAAGTTGTATCCAATCCAATACAATTCTGTTACTAACTCAAAGAACAGCATTTCTTGGGACAGTTGAAGCATTGAGGGTGTTCGATTCATGGCATCAGTACAGTATGACTTCTCTGCTTTTGCAGATTATGTGGTCTGGTTGGCCGCGATCTTCACCTCGTTAGTATGAAGTGTTTGGAATGACAATGAGCACCTCCAAATCTAAGGCCATGGTCGTAAAATGGATAATGGTAGAGTGTCCTCTCCAGGTTGAGGATATGATTCTGTCCCATGTGGAAACGTTCAAGTGTCAAGTTACAAGTAAGGGAAGAATGGAGCGATTTGGTGCAGTGTGGAGTCTGCATCTGTCTGTTGTGGTGAAGAAGCTCTCCATTTACAGGAAGATCTTCATCGTACCCATGCATATGATTATCACCAATTGGTAGTCACCCAATGAAGAAGACCATTGATGCAAGTGGCCAAAATGAGTGTCCTCCGTATGGTGCGCAGGTTCCCCTTTTGAGGTGAGAAGCTCAGTCATTCGGGAGGACTTTGAGAGGAGATGGATAAGGGCTTGGGCATGTCGATATGGTGCCTTCTGGGGACTTCTCTAGTGAACCACTATGGGCTTGTCCCATTTGGAGGAGGGCCTCCGGGGATGGGCATGCTTAAGTGTCTGGGATTCCTTTCCCTGACCCTGAATACTTGGAAGATGGATGAATGGATGAGAAACACTTGCGGCTTTGTCGTCTGGGGGAAAAAAATAATGAATGATGAGACACAGTGATCATAAAGCAGTCCTTTGCATTCATTCTCATAAACTCCAAACCTCTTAGAACAAGAGTGTACAACATCGGTCCGATCCAGTAATTTTTAGATGTCTCCCTCCTTCGACAAACATGTTGGGTTTGGAAGGGACTGTCTTCTAACACGTGTCTAAAAGTAAAATATGCTGGGCCGGGGTTTGACACCCTTGTCGTAGTAGTATTCTAGAGATCAAAGTATTCATTACAGGACATAAAGCATACAAATATTTTATTAGTCTTAGCTCTAATTATTTGGGGGGAGTCTATTGTATACTATTTCCTCATATTCAAAGCAACACTTTCATCATGTTGCTCATTTTATGTATAACAGTGCGATTTTCATGCTAAAATGGTCTGATAACGTTTCTGAATGTGATACTGGGTCCATATGTCCCCATCTTTCAAGGACATGCAGCACAAACTGTTAAGTTTGCAAAAGCATACCGGGTACGTTTACTTCCTCAAATTTACTGACTGCTTTCAATTTCTTTTCTTCTTGCAAACCATATGCTTAAGGAGTAGACAGAAGATGCATGGGCAAGTCTTTGCGAGGTAAATTCTGATCATACACAGGCTGGAATTGACCAGGTTTGCCAGTTTAATGCTAATTGTTTTTCACACCGGTGACTCTGTTTTATTGTACAGACCTGGTGAAAGGCATACCATATCATGGAAGCTCCAGCTCCTTGAACAGCTCTGAAAACCCCTACGCCACTATCAAGGACCCTCCCATGCTGACAACGAAAAACACTGAATGTGGCTATGTGGAAATGAAGTCACCTGCCAGACGGGATTCACCCTATGCTGAAATCACTCCAAGCAGCCATCTGACGAATAACAAGAATGTCTATGAAATTGGTGAGGAGCAAGTGGTGAAAATAATTTTTGTTTGGCCACTATAAAAATATCATCCTGGCACTACAATCTGATACCAAACCATATCAATAATATTCACCTAATGAATAATGAATGGAATAATAATCAATCTTTCGAGTAAGTTTTACATAAAATTTTACTGCTTTACTTGATTACAATCTTTAATTGGTGTTGTTGCTCTGGGTACTGCAGTTAATTATTTTCTCCAGGTGCAATTATTTGTGCTGTTTTGAATTCAACTAAGTCATTTAATTTGAGAGTATTTGATTTGATAAATCATGAATTAGTTGCTTTTACTGTATATAATTTGATACTGGTAGTCTATAAAATAGACTACCAGTATTTGTTTTTACCTCATAGCTCCACACAGTATGACAGATATGGCAGTAATAATAATTCATATATGGATGCCTTATTTAGGAGATTCTTGGTTTTATTCAGGACACCTATAGATTTAGAGCAGGGGTGCCCAAACTTTTCGGCTCGAAGATCTACTTTTCGATCAACTAACCTCCCGGGATCTACCCTTACCGGCTGTCAGAAGAATCTATGAGCGAAATTGTATCACCGGCACACACACACACACGCCATGATGAGAAACAGCCTGAAACTGAGGCATTCGACGCACTTTTGCAGCCTGTTAACTGTCGTAGCTCACACGTACTGTTTTAAAGTGCTTCCCTGGGCCCTCCAAGATTCCTATTCTTTGCCCGTGCCCTTGGTGAGTTGTACACGAAGCAAACGTTGAATGAGAATAATAACGGTAAAAGATAGAGCGCAACAGCTCTGATCACAAGCTGCAATTGCAGACTGCTGAGCGCTAACAACTTCTGGTGACGTAATCACGCGCCACCGTAAATTAAAGATTTACCTGCTTTATTTTATTTTTAAAAATATTTTTGGGGTGAAAATGAGACTGATGATTAGCGTGCAGCGTACATGAACACAAAAAATATGTTACTAACATATACAAAGACACACAAATGGTTATTTGTTTTTTTTCTCCTCGTCACTCTTCGGATCTACTTGGAACCTGTCTTAGATCTTCCGGTAGATGGGCATCCCTGATTTAGAGCACTTTATTTTAACAGTGTGTGATTTCCAACATAATTTTTTTATGATAATAACTCCAAGAAATTTAGTTTCATTTACTCTTGCTATTTCAATTTAAATGACAATAATTTTCACTTGATGATTCATTTGTCTGGTACCAAAGATTATATACTTTGCTTGGTTTAAATTCCAAGGTAATTTATTCGGGTCAAGCCATTTTTGTAATTAACAGTATTAATTTTTTTTTCCCACTGTATTCACAAGCCACTCTAGGTTTTCTCCAAAGCAATATAAAGTTGTGCCATCAGCAATTAGAACTTTATTTTAAACTTTTGAGACAAAACAAATATGGTTCCCCAACATGTGGCCCGCGGACCGATAGTGGCTCACAGAGTGACAGACCTGTGAGCATATATACTCACTCAGACTTGGCGGAAATGTAAATGTCTCTAGCCAATCACAGTCCTCCTT
Organism: Hippocampus zosterae; assembly: GCF_025434085.1. Lineage (NCBI taxonomy): Eukaryota > Metazoa > Chordata > Actinopteri > Syngnathiformes > Syngnathidae > Hippocampus > Hippocampus zosterae. The sequence goes on from NC_067468.1 coordinate 2,995,172, forward strand.
CGAACATTGGTTTGCAAGTTAAATAAACAGAATCCGCCAATAAATGAAAGAAGAAGCAGTAAACAGAACGTAATAGTAACAAATTGACCAAACGTACATCTGATGGGGCAGCCATGACTTACGAAGATGAAGCAATTTTGACAAGAGATGTACCTCCCCTCGCGGTATCTCCAGAGCAGTGTGGCTTGTGCATGGCATGTTGTCAAATATTGGAGCAAATTCCTTGGCTCCACAAGCCTGAGTGTTAGCGTTCCTTAGTCAGCCACGTCCACAGAGGAGCTGATGCTGCTGGGAGGAGGTACGCAGAGGAGAAGGGCGGTCTCCCTTCATATGGACACCAGCCACCACTGCTCGCAGGAGGGGCAAGTCAAGTCTCAGTGCAGCTCCACTTGTGGCAGTCCCATAAGATTTGGTGAGAGACCAGGGCTGCCCTGTCACATACTGCCTTATGCAATCAAAGGATTTTCTGACCATCGACGACGACCGGCACCGGACGATCACGTTGGGCAGAAGGTGGGGCTCTCAACTCTGGATCTGCATCTGGCTGGCACCTCAAGAAAGTTGGGACCACGATTAACGGGACCATTCGAGGTGGAAGCCATCATCAATCTTGTCTCCATCAAGCTCCGGCTGCCTCCATCATGAAGGTTCACCCAGTATTCCATGTATCTTTGCTCAAGCCCATGGCATCCATTCCTCTGGCTTCCCCTCCCACCTCCACCTCCGCAAGTGACTGACGGTGATCATGTGTACACAATGAGAGAAATGTTGGAGTCTAGGGGCAGGGGCATCCATTATCTGGTCAACTGAATGGGTTATGGACTTGAGGCATGGCAGTGGATGCCTCGCTCCTGAATCTTGGACCAGTCCCTTCTCCGTACCTTCTACTCATTCCATCCATCAAAATAAGGCATAACTGTCAAGATTCTGGTCTTGTGTGTCTCCAGCAGGTGGCAGGGGAGGGACTTCCCTCCAGCATGCACACACGCTGTGAATGTTAACCAGCTGACTATTTAAGGGCCTCTAAGTTGTATAATTAATCTTGCTCACAGCTCTCTCACAAAGTCTTGAATCCTTCCAGGCATTCCATCTTTCATGGTCGTTTTTTGATCTCGCCATGGTTTTTGAACTTACCTACAAGTCGTCTTTTATAATTATTTTGTTGTGGGTTTTTTTTGTATTGTATGCATTTTGGGTTTTCTTGTCTATTTATTTACAAACTATTTATTTCCATTTTCCGAGTTTGTTTTCTTCTCCAGCAAGCATTATCGATATCGTCAGTAAAACGAAGGTTTGTAATTGGTCTACCTCCTATGCTGACACTTCCTTCATCGTCCGCCAAGGCATCCACCATAACACGCTAAAGAAAGATGTTAAGGAGTATGGGAGAGAGAAGACTTCCTTGGCGCACTCCAATTGTTGTCTTGAACCAGTCTCCAATGGCTCCATTGTAGAGAACTGCACTGGTAGCTTTGCTGTACAGATGTTGCATGACTCCAACAAGGTTAGAGCTGATGTTGTATTTTGTCATGTTTGTCCACAGTGTAGCATGTCATACCAGGTCATCATCATATCTTGTCGCGCCAGTACTGGATCCATTGCTTGGCAGCATCACTAGTGTCTAAGCGGTCTTGATCTGTGCAGGTGGGCCCCAGTTCACAATCCCGAAGAATGTGCTCAATTGTTTGTATTGGGTGGCCACACGGACATTCACTACTGAGTGAGAGTCCCCATTTATAGGTGTTGTTCCCAGTCTTGCCTACTCTGGTTCTTGCTCTATTTAATGTCACCCAGTTCTTTCTTGAGAGGGCTGTTCCACTTGGAAGATGTTCGTTTGGGCTTTGGATTGCACCATTTAGTGCAGAGCTGTCCCATTCTCTCCTTTTTTCGAGCCTGTGGTTTGTTGACTGCTCAGGATCTAAACTTTGGACAGCCATAAAGCTCTTTCTGGGCTTCAGTCTTCTTATTGAGTCACTATGACCATAGAGGGGGTGTCTTGTGTCATTTTCTTGTCTATGCTTTTGTGTCCTTGTGTCATACCCGGTCAAAGTCTACAAACACGTGATAGAGATGTTGTTGATGCTGGAGATATCTCTCGCTGATAATCCTCAGGTTGAAAATTTGTTCTGTGATGCTCTGTCTTGTCCTGAATCCATCCCATTTTTCAGCTATAATCAGTTCAGCTTGAAGTTTTAAACTATTCAGTAAGATCTTCAGAAGGACTTTGCTGGGATGGCTAATGAGACTGATGGTGCGGTGGTTTTGGCACAGTTGTAGATTGCCTTTTTTCGGAATTGTGATGATGAGTGACTGGGTCCATGATGTAGGCCACTCCCCACTGTGCCATATTTTATTACAAAGGATGGTGAGAGTGTCAATCATGGCTTGTCCTCCTGCTTGCACAAGCTCTCCTGGGACGTTGTCCATTATAGATGCTTTTCCCTTTCTCAGTGCTCGCACTGCTGCCTCAACTTCTTCACAAAGGATAGGGAGTGTGTCTTCTTCCTACGTCGATTGAGGACATGTCAAGACTGTTGGATCGCCGCTGAGAGTGTGGTTGTAGAGCTCAGAGCAGTATTCAGTCCATCTGTCCAAGATCTTTTGTTCTTCCGATAGGCATACACCGGTCTTGCTTTGGATTGCGGTATTGAATAGGAATTGAAAAATAAAGCTGACTTCACAGATTTCACCTATGCCTTTACAGCAGGTCCTATACTTTTTGTTCTTATACTTTCTTCCTTTCATAACTTTGCTGCTTTAAATTGGGAATTTCTCCATTGTGAGACAAGTAAAGGTTTTCTTATTCTTATTTTTATTATCACGGGTTCTTTTTGGAACAGAGCCCCCACGATAAACAAGGTTTCACTGTTTTGGTATGTGACAGTGAATGTTCTGTCCACATTGTTTGAAATGTGACATGGGAGAAAAGAGTAATAGCAGATGACATGAACTGCAATTTTCTATGCTGCATACATTAAGAAGTGCCACACCTTTGATTTGAAAAAAGAAAAAAAAACAATGAAAAAGTATCACTTTGGGCGCAGCCACTTCAGGGCCACAAATTCAGTGGTATCTGGTGATACGAATGACTCGACTTTAATCAGAATCAGAATAATCTTTATTGGCCAAGTATGTACAACACACAAGGAATTTGTCTCTGGTATTACAGGCTGCATTAGTATCATAATAAACAAGGACATGACAAATAAGTATGAAAAAATAAGTATGGAAGGACATTTCGTAATGTAAGTGAACCGTAGTGCAGTGGTACCACCCAGTGACAACTGTGAGACAATGCACAAAGTATCAAGCAAAATCATTGAACCATTATAAAGTGACCAGTAGCAGTATTTGTTGTATAATTGTGCAGATGTCCTTGAGCGTGTGTCATGTGCGGTGGAGTATACGTCAGTGACTGTTTAGGGAGTTAATGGCTAGAGGGAAGAAGCTGTTTGTTTAAGTGTCTGCTGGATTTGGTGCGCATGGATCGGTAGCGCCTGCCTGAGAGGAGTAGCTGGAAAAGATGGTGGGCAGGGTGCGGGTGATCCAGTAGGATTTTCAGTGCCCTTGTCTTGATTCTTGCAGTGTGCAAGTCCTCAAGAGTGGGTAGGTCGGTGCCAATGACTTTTTCCGCCGTCATAACTGTCCGTTGAAGTCAGATTTTGTCCTATTTTGTGGCGGCCCCAAACCAAACCGTACTGGAAGCACACAGGATTCATTCGATGACTGCCGTGTAGAATTGTCAAAGCACCTCCTGTGGCAGGCCGTGCTTCCTCAGCAGCCTCAGGAAGTACCATCCTCTGCTGGGCCCTTTTTAGGATGGAGTTGGTGTTGACCTCCCACTTCATGTCCTGGGAGACTGTGATTCCCAGGAATTTGAAGGTCTCGACGGTTGACACAGGGCAGTTGGATAGTGTGAGGGGCAGCTGTGGTGAAGGATGTTTCCTGAAGTCCACGATCATCTCTACAGTCTTGAGCGTGTTCAGCCCTAGGTTGTCGGCTGCGCCAGAGCTTCAGCTGCTCCACTTGTTGTCGGTACGCAGACTCGTCGCCGTCTTTGATGAGACCAATGACCGTGGTGTCGTCTGCGAACTGTGAGTTTGACAGCTGGGTTTGCTGAGGTGCAATTGTTCGTGTAGAGCAGGGGTGGGCAAATGAGAAGCAGAAAATATTGTGGAGGGCCGGGCCAAAAGTTAGAAATAGAAAATAAAGAAGATAGCACAATGTCTTTGTATGCCAGTAATAATGTAACATTCTCCTCCACCATCACACTCAGCACCGGTTCTCCTCAAGGATGTGTACTGAGCCCACTGTTGTTCGCGCTCTACACATTTGACTGCTTTCCAACTCTTATTAGCGGTCCAGTTTGCGGAAAGTTTTTAACATGATAACAATCAACCCATTCTAGGAAATGCTCATTTACTCGAGCCACAAGCAATTCACTCTTAGCATGGAAATGGCCAGAATCGGACTGAGTAAGAATCGCTTCCTTATTTTTCAAAGTCTCGTAGATTTGAGTCTTTCCGACTCCAGGCGTCTCCTGAATGTTTCGTACTTTCTTACCCGCTTCGTTTAATCAAGTCAAGTCAACAGTATTTACAGAGCACTTTCAAACAGCCACCGCTGCATACAATGTGCTGCATGTTAAATTGCTCAATGTACACATGGAGCAATTTAGCTTGCACAATAAACAGTAAGACAAATCGGTAATAAAGGCGGTAGAAAGCACCAAACCGTAAAACCAAGAACAAATCTATGTCATGCTGAGTCGAATGCCAAAGAATACAAGTGAGTTTTGAGGGGGGATTTGAAGATGGGCAGCGAGGAGGCTTGCCGAATGTTCAGTGGGAGATCATTCCAGAGAGAGGGACCAGAAAAGGCTCGATCCCCTCTGAGCCTCAGTTTAGTTCTTGGTACTTCTAATAATGTCTAATAAGACCTGAGGCGCCTGGCAGGTGTGTAGGGGCGGATGAGCTCAGAGAGGTAAGGTGGCGCAAGATTATTCAGAGATTGGAAAACAAAGAGGAGGATCTTGAAAATAACAAAAATGAATTGGGAGCCAGTGAAGGTATGCCAGAGTAGGAGTTATGTGCTCCCTCTTACGAGTACCAGTCAAGAGGCGAGCAGCGACATTCTGGACCAGCTGAAGGCGCTTAATGGAAGTAAAGGGCATTGCAGTAATCGAGCCGGGATGTGACAAAGGTATGAATTACTGTCTCAAAGTGTTCATGTGAGGAGAGGTTTTATTTTGGCCAGCTGTCTAAGGTGAAAGAAGCTGGATTTAACAACGGCACCAATTTGCCGATCGATTTTGAAATCACTGTCCAGTTTAAGGCCCAAGTTTGAGAGTGTTGACTTAAGATAAGGAGACGGGGGGCCCAAGTCTACAGGATGGAATGTACAAGGGCCACTGGGACCAAACAATATCACCTCTGTCTTCTTTTCGTTGAATTTCAAGAAATTTTGTGCCATCCAGGTTTTGATTTCTTCCAGACAGGATAGGAGTGGCCTTAATGAGAAGGTGTCTTTCTTGCTCAGTGGGACATAGATCTGGCAGTCATCTGCATAGCAGTGGAAGGGAATACCATGTTTCCTTAAGATGGAACCCAATGGGAGCAGATATAGCGAGAACAGCAGAGGCCCCAGAATTGAGCCCTGTGGAACACCACATGACAGGGGAGCAGTGCGTGACTCAGAGCAGCCAAGGCTGACACAAAAGGTTCTGTCAGCTAGATAGGACCTAAACCACGCAAGAGCACTGCTGCCAATGCCCACCAAGTGCTGCAAACGAGTCAGCAGAATACTGTGATCCACTGTATTCAAATGTTGCAATTAAGTCCAATAAAACTAGACACAAGTGGTCTCCAGAGTCATTTTCCAGGACGATGTCATTAGAAACGCGTAACAGGGCTGACTCCTGCATCATCTTGAAACCTGACTGGAAGACCTCCAAGATGTTATGTTCATCCAAGAAAAGTTTCAACTGCATGTGCATCACTTTTTCCAGAATTTTGGAAATGAAAGGCAGTTTGGAAATGGGCCTGAAACTTGACAACACATCTGGATCAAGACCAGGTTTCTTGATCAAGGGTTGGACCACAGCATCTTTGAACTGTTGGGGAACTACACCAGAAGAGAGGCTGCTGTTGATGATATCCAAGACCGATGCGCCAACACTCGGGAGAACCTCCTGAAAGAAGTGCGGGGGAAGAGAGTTGCAAGGGGAGCCAGATGGCTTCGTCTGGCGAACTACATCCTCCAAAAGCGCCAAGGACACAGTTTCAAAAGAATTTAGTACAGCTGAACATGGAACAGACCGGAGTCCTAGCTGTAGAGACCTTATCAATGACAAACTCTGGAATCTGTTGCACATCTTGGGTGAAGAATCCGAGCAAGTAGGCAGAGGGGGTAATAAGATACATGTCACTTTCCCTTCCATGGTCATTACTCTCTCCCTCTTTCTTTGTCTTCCCCTCCTTCCCTGTGCTCTGCAACTTGAATTAACTGTGCCACCTGGTGTTAAAATACCTGTCATTACAAGTCGATGTGAATGACAAACGAGATGAATGCAATCAAACCTTAATTGTGCACCAATCTTAGGCGGGCCGGATTAAAAAGACCAACCGGCTGGATCCGGCCCGCGGGCCATAGTTTGCCCATCCCTGGTGTAGAGGGAGAAGAGCAGTGGAGAGAGGATGCATCCCTGTGGGGCTCCAGTGCCAGTGGTTGCGTGTTGATGATGATGTTCTTCCCAGTCTCACCTGTTGTGTCCGTCCCATCAGGAAGCTGAGGATCCACTGGCAGATCGTAGGGGACACACCGAGCTGGAGAAGTTTGGGGGTGTTGAACGCAGAGCTGAAATCCACAAACAAGATCCTTGCATAGGTCCCTGTGCTGTCGATGTGCTCGAGGATGTAGTGCAGGCCAATGTTGACTGCGTCCTACACAGACCTGTTTGCCCAGTCGGCAAACTGAAGAGGGTTCAGCAGGAGTCCGGTGACATTCTTTAGGTGGTTCAGCACAAGACGTTCAAAGGACTTCATGACCACAGATCTCAGAGCGACAGGTCTATAGTCGTTCAGTTCCAATGTTACCGGTTTCTTGGGAACTGGGATGATGGTAGACTGTTTGAAGCAGGATGGGACCTCACACAGCTCCAGGGATCTGTTGAAGATTTGTGTGAAGACCGGAGCCAGCTGGTAAGCGCGTACTTTTAGGCAAGAGGGGGATACTTTGTCGGGCCCCGCAGCTTTCTTGATCTTCTGCTGCTTGAAGAGCCGTCTCACGTCCTGTTCGTGGATCTGTAGGGGAGAGAGTAGTTTCTGGTAGAGGTGGGTGTACATGGGAAATGGGGGTGTCCTTTTCAAATCGGCAGAAAAACATGTTTAGTTCATCAGCTAGACCCTTATTGTTTACTGTTTGGGGGGGGTGGCATTCTATAGTTTGTGATTGCTTTCAGGCCATTCCACACAGATGCAGAGTCGTTAGCAGAGAACTGTTTTTTCAGCCTCTCTGCAGCTTCTCTTTGCGATGTTAATTTCCTTTGTCAATTAGTTTCGGGCGTGTTTGTACAGTGCCCAATCTCCACTTCTAAATGTGGCCTCTTTCTCTTTTCTAAGTTGCCTGAGTTTGGGAGTGAACCATGGCTTGTTATTGTTGAAGGAGTAGAAGGACTTCGTTGGTACGCACATGTCCTCACAGAAACTGTATGATGTTACAGTGTGTGTGTATTCATCCATTGTGCCCGTTGACGTTTCAAAGACGCCCCAATCAGTGCAGTCTAAGCATTCTTGTAGAGCTAGCTTTGCTTCATCGGTCCATTTCTTCAGTCTTAACAACTGTTTTAACACATTTGAGTTTCTGTCTGTATGTAGGTATTAAGTGTATTAAATTGTGGTCAGAAAGATCCAATACTGCGCGGGCGATCGATCGGTATGAATTTTTGAGTGTTGTATAGCAGTGGTCTAGAATGTTGCCTTCTCTGGTCAAACAGTCCATGTGCTGCTTATATCTGAGAAGTTCACTTTTAAGATGTGCTCTATTAAAATCGCTCAAAATGATCAGGGGTGACTCTAGATATTTTAGTTCGAGTTTTACTTGTTCAGCTAGCATTTGTATCGCAGTGTTTTTGGAGATATGAGCTGTCATTTGGAAACATTTTTCTTTGACAAACCAGCGCAAACTTGAGATACAAGCAATCTTTAACCTCTACGGAAAATGACAGCTTGCAGGAGCAGCGGAAGTGTATGCCTCTTTGTTTTTGTCTGCATGACTGTAGAATATCGCACTGCCCCTGGTGACCAAGTTGGGCATGTCAGATAGAGAAGCACAATTAATTGGATTGCAGCATTTAATTATGATGTACAGGCCTGTTTAATTCCGATTTAATTATGTTAATACTCTAATTGCTAATTACATTACATAGAACACACTTCCCGACAGAAGGCTGCCATGTTTCGCCGCCATCTTTCTGTTACAGAGACCTGCAGGAGGCAAACTTGACAAACGTAGTTCTTGTATGTGATGACTACAACATGTCTAACCAAATGTCATGCACTTAACTGAGGGAATACTAGAGTTTGTTTGGGATAACATTTTCCTTGCATCCAACAAATTAAAATCACATCTCAAGACACCACTATATTATTTTCTTGGGTACCTGTCATTTATTGGCCCGTAGAATTATCATGTTTTGCCCCTTTATGAGACAGTATAATAAATAATGTCATTATTCAGTAAATTAACGTCATGTAATCTCATGTGTCTTTCATTCAGAGCCAACTGTAAGCACTAATCGTGGCACTGGACAAAGTAGTGACTGCCAGCAGCCAGGCCAGGACCCATACGATCTACCAAAAAACAGCCATATCCCTTGTCACTATGATGTTCTACCAGCCCGAGAAAGTCCAACATCAGAAGACAAGGAGCTGGATAGTGACTGACAACAGAGACTCACCGCCGAAATACCTTTTTCAACTCCGTAACTGGAAGCAAAAGTTTGCTTATTTTCTTCCATTATTGTGATGTGTTTTTAACGCTTTTCATTTATAACATACAACATACATACAACATGAAAATAGTGGGGATCCAAATTTTACAATTTGCATTTTCAACTGAACCCCCCCCCCCCCCCCCCAAGCAAGTGATTTAAGATAAAGGGTTACATACATGTCATTTATAGCACCTCAGAATGTTTTACATAAGAGGGATGTATCCGAGCAGCACAGTGGAGTAAGTGATCAGCATGTCTGCCTCATAGTTGAGAGGTTCCAGTTTACTTCCACTTTCCAAAAACACACATTGTAGGTTAATTCAGTGATTCCCGATCGGGGTGCTTTTTTGGCATACTTACATTGTATGTGCCATGAGAGACCATCCCCAATCCTGCAGGAAATTTTCCAATTTCACATTCGTCAGTGTCAGAGATTTTCACTCTGACAGTTCACAAAGGCTCGACGCAGGAACAGATAGACTTTCACTGCCGGCGGGAGGTGCAGTTCTCCATGAAGCCACTCAGTGTGCGCTTCCCACTGTCACCCGACCTCTGCAACCTCTGCCGGCCTTTTTATTGATTGTGTTTGCAAATTACAAGTAATATATCAGAAAAACACTCCTATCTTCATTTACATACTACACCCCTGGACGGCCCCATTGGGTTGCCCCTCAGTGGACCCCCAAAGACAAAGCATTCCCTTGATACCAGCACCAACATTCATAAACTAACAGAAACATAGACATTTTAATGAGCAGTGCTTCCATGAACTGATACTTCTGTAACCTGGCTCGTGACCCTTTCTCACGATGGAGTGTACGAGTACTCCTACAGAGTACTCCCTTCCGTCCAAAGTTAAATCTTCCTTTCCAAGTTGTCAGATAACAGGCGCCATTGTGTCTCCTAATGAGGGTTAAATCTTTCTCTCTGAGATGTGGTCAGGTACCATGCACTCGGGTCCCTTGCCCTCAAATTGACCCCTGATTCTCTGTGCTTCCATTGTGTGCAAGATGTTCTGAACACAAGCATTTCGAGGTCAATCAAGCATGTAACAAAATGAAACTGTAAAACATGACACCATTGTATTTATCTCTTATTACAGTCGGAACAAAACTTTTTAACTCCCAAAAACATATTTATATGTCTTTTCAGTCTCCACACATTCAATCCCAGGTACTTAGATTTTTTTCAATGGTCAAAAAATGCCTGATACTTAATGTATTAAATGCATTTCCATTAAATGGCAGAAGGTACAATAGACAAGTGTATCCACCCGATCCCATTCATACTGACAAGGTCTGAACAAAGCCTGGGTGGATTGTGGATCCCAAAAATGCCGAATCAGAAACAAAAAGTTATTTATTTAGAGAAAAGTGAATGACAGACCAATTATTAACAGAAATCTCTGGGGACAAAAGGAAAACCAAATGAGAAACAAAAAGTGCTTGTAAACGGCAACATAAAGTTGAGCACCGAAAATCCACAAAACAAAATGATCAGAGTCCAATCACACGAAGATAAAACAAGACAACAACCGTTGGACAAAAAGATCCAGAACCAAAATCTATCGACTTGTCATGAAAACGACTATGAGCAAAAGCAAGAAGTCTAGAAAATGGCACATGGGCAAGAACGGTGATCAAGGTCAATACTCCGACAAAGAGACATGATCTTGGCAGTCCTTAAATACATTGAAGAGTGATTGCATGACGAGAGACGGGTGCATCGCTTGGCGTGTCACGCCCAACATCTCCAGCTGGTGTTGAAACAAAAACAAGGCAGAGCAGAACAGCTTTGTTTTCAATTTTACACTAACCTAAATCAATTTATGACTAAACTGAGGAAAGATCATCATTATTTCACTATTCATACTTTTTGTCACATTTTCGTTTGTTGTGTGCTGTGAGAGTATTCTTATGTAAAATGGACGGACGCCTTGGCTCAACAAAGGTTGGGAAACACAGAATTAAGTGAATCTGAAAATTTCCCACTGGCGTGAATGTGAAAGGTGGTAGTAGTAGTGTAATTATAAAGTGAAACATTTTTGTGCATCAACACCATACGTGTTCACAGTTTCATGTGAAAGATATCGTATTTGTCCCTCAAAGGACAAAAATCACCTCTTTTGTTGTGGTTGTTTGATCATCAGCTAGAAGTGCTTTGAAACAAATATTTTAGAATATTAGATATACAGTACTGTGTTCAAGAGTTGAAATGACATTATTCTCATAATATCATAATCATCTCTCATTATTTTGTACATTAGCAGTGTTTTTTGGGGTGGGGGGAAATATCCTGTGAACAAGGTGAGAATGTTCGAGCAGGAATTCTGACAGGAATATAAACGCAGTACATGAAGTTGATGATAAGAGAGGAAGGGGCATCTCTCAAGGAAGAGAGTCCTGGCAAAAGCCTTCATAGCTGCTCTGAATACATACTGCAAGTGAAGGTGCAAGAGCTCTCTCTGATATAATTACATGTAGTGGTTTGTGTTTGGTACTTGTTAAAACTGTCAAGTTTCAACTATTGGGACTAATTTGACATTGGGCAGTCAAACTTATTGAGCTTGTCTGATTGAAAATTCCAAGTCAATAGGGAGTGTGTGTGGCCTTCGAGTATCAAATGAATCAAAAGATACAATTCCAATCCCAATGGAGTTGGGACTTCGTGCTAAACAAATAAAAAATTTAATACAGTGATTTCCAAATCATGTTCAAACTATATTTAATCGAGTATGCTACAAAGACAAGATATTTCATGTTCAAACTGATAATTTTTTTTATTTTTGGCAAATAAGCATTAACTTCGAATTGTATGGCTGCAACACAGCTGGGACAGGTGCAACAAAGCTAGGACAGGTGGCAAAAAGACAAAGTTGAAGGATGCTCATCAAACACCTGTTTGGAACATCCCACAGGTGAACAGGCTAACTGAACAGGTGGGTGCCATGGTTGGGTATAAAGGAGCTTTCCTCATTGCGCAGTCATTCACAAGCAAAGATGGGGCGAGGTTCACCGCTTTGTGAAGTACTCCATGAGAAAATAGTCGAATAGTTGAAGGACTATGTTCCTTAAAGTACAATAATAATAATACATTTTATTTATAAGCGCCTTTCAAGACACCCAAGGACACTTTACAATAACAAAAAACACAAAACAATACGGGTTGAGCAGCAGCAGCCAAAACGCGCCAGCGTTCACTCAACCCGGAAGTCAGAAAGAAACCACAAGGGAGGGAGAGGGGGAGAAAAAACCCACACTTGAACTACCCTCATTTTGAGGATAGTTTGAGTGAGGCAAAAAACTCTTGCACAAGCATATGACAGTTACAACAGGTCACAAGACATAAACAATGAAGATGGTGAAACAAGGGAATGTATGAAGGAGGGGGTGATGGTGGGGGACTAGCTTCCGTGCATACTTTCATCAGGGGAAGGTCGAGATAGCAGATGTTGTTTTAGTAGCAGGCTGCCCAAGAATTTAAGAAAGCCTTGAGTCCGTGGCTTATGTCTCTTTCGTGGCGTCGATCAGCCAAATCCGTGATTTCTGTCAATATTTGAGCACGGACTCCAGTTTCTCCAAGTTGTGACCATCTTGCAGAGACGCTCCAAACCGCAACAGTTTGTGGTTGAGCACAGTCTGAGTATGAGTGTTGGACATCCGCGCTATGCCATCCTTAGACCGGCAGCCTCTTCACTTCCGATAGAGCCTCTCCCGTCGGTTGAATTTTGCGATAGATCAGGAAACTGCTAACACCAAACAGCAGCATACCTGTTATCGGAAGGCTGAAAATGTAGAGGTCATCCACATCCTCAACAGACAGTGTCGACAGGCACACCATTCTCCGCTTTCTCCAAGGATCTAGGGTGTACCCAGCAGCAAAAGTCCCCAAGGGGCAAGTAGGCTCCCTGCCTGTAGACTGCCTGCTGCCTGTAGACTGCCTGCTCTTCTCATTGAGAAATCGCAAGGAATTTTCGAATTTCATCATTTACGGTGCCCCCCCTCCCCCCCCAAAAAAATCATCAAAATGTTCAGAGAATCTGGAGATAATCACCCCGTGACCTCCGATCCCTAAGGAGGCACTGCATCACAAACAAAACATCACTTATTTAAAGGATATGATCCTATGATATGATGTTCCTGAGACTTCAGAAAAACATTTTCAGGAAATACAGTTTGGCGGTACATCCGAAAGTGCAACTTAAAATTCAGCTATGCAAAGCAAAACCTATTTATCAACAACACCCAAAAACGCCAGCAGCTTCTCTGGGCCTGATACCATCCATGATGGACTGATGCAAAGTGGGGAAAAATGTTCTGTGGTCTGACGAGTCTAATGTTCAATTTGTTTTTGCAAATTGTGGACGTTGTGTCCTCCGGGCCAAAGAGGAAAAGAACCATAGGGACCACATGGGGACGGAAAGTTCAAAAGCCAGCGTCTGTGCTGGTACGGGACAGTGTTAGTGCTGAAGGCATGAGTAATTTACTCATCTGTGAAGGCACCATTAATGCTGAATCTTGCGTGCCGGTTTTGTAGAAACATAGGCTGCCATCCAAGTAACATTTTTTTTCATGGATGTCCCTGCTTATTTCAGCAAGACAATGCCAAACCACCACCTGCCTGCAGTCCTGACCTAGCTCCCATTGAAAATGTATGTTGCCTTATGAAGTGTAAAATTTGACATTGGAGATGACAGACCGTTAAACAACTGAAGCTGTACATCAAGCAAGAATGGGGAAAAAAATCCCACTTGCAAAGCTTCAGCAATTAGTGTCCTCAGTTTTCAAACGTTTATTGAAGATTGAATGATTCAGTCTCAGCTTTTTAGGAACGTGTTGCAGCCCTAAAATTCTAAGTAAATTAATATTTGCTAAAAACAAAGTTTGTCTTTGTCTTTGTAGAGCAGGGATGTCCAAAGTCGGTCCTCAAGGGCCGCTGTCCTGCCTGTTTTCCAGCTCTCCCAGGAGCAACGCACCTGATTCAAATAATCTGGATTGTTCTAATGCTGCTTCAGAGCTGGATGATGAGCTGATCATTTGAATCAGGTGTGTTGCAGACGGGAGATGGAAAACAGGCAGGTCGGCGGCCCTCCAGGCCTGGAGCTGGACATGACTGTTGTAGAGTATTCAATTAAATAAAGATTGAAAAACATATATTGAACAACATCCCAATTTCATCAGAGTTAGGTTTGTATTTATTTTTTGACCACATCAGTCTTATGTGGAAGAGTGAAGATGACACTTGGTATGCCAAATAGTTTTGTTCGTTTGTTTTCAGCGCATGTAAATTACAATACAATAAATGCTGATTTATATAGCGCTTTCACAACAGCGGCTTTGTAACAGCTGTAACAAAGTGTTTTACAAAACAGTTAAAGTAAAACAATAAACACAACACATAACATAAAACACGGACAGTCGTGCAGTCCTAACCACTTTTCCGTCACACGCTTTGTTGTTTGAAGCAGTTTGAGATGAAAGGAGAGAATCAAAGTGTCCTTTAACCAGTGGATCAGAGACGTCATGCTCAAAATGTGCACACGTCGGCTACAAGCTAAGTTTCAAAGTCAACAAGAAGCTGTAGCATCCATTGACGAAAAAAGAGATTGGTTCACTTCTCCTGTCCCATGGAAATCAATTTCAATTCCAAGCGGCGACTCACGGTTCCAAATACGCATAGGCGCTCTTCGCCAACGCTCCCCTCTCCTCATCCTCAACTTCAGCGGCCATCCATCCAGCCGCACCAACGCCAACTGTCCAACAGCGCTGACATCGCCACTGAACAAATCGGGGTTGTGAAAAATGCTGCCCATTACTGGCGCAAAAAACACAAGCGCCCCAGGTCTGTCCAGCACCGACAGTCAATGGCGCCGACATTCCTCCCAATCAAAATCTGTGCTGGTACAGGCGTGCTGCCGAGAAAGCGCAACCACCAAGCACAGATACTGCTCCTTGACAAATGTCGTGGCCAAAAAGCGCTGAAAACAGTCTATATCAGGTCCACACAATGAAACAACAAACAAAATATGACAAAACAAAAGACAAAAACAGCAAAAAAGAACAAAAAAGCAAGGCTCTTGAAGAGCACTTGCCGAAGGCTGCCTACTCGGGCGCCATCTTGGAAAAAATTAGATGTCTTCAGCCGTTTTAAATTCCATTAACAGACAACATTGATGCAACATTCCATTCAGACAATAGTTACTTCATTTAATCTAATAATGTCAGTTAATTTCCTGTTAAAATAATTCCAAATCACCTGCCCTTTTTTACCACCGTCTTCTTTAATAGACATTCATATTACTTTTGTTGATACAGTTTTTACAGAATAATTTGCAATCATTTTGCAATTTTTAGTGCCATTTACAGCAGCTCTGCATAACGTTCTCTTTCTTACAATGGTGTTTTCCATCCATCCATCCATCCATCTTCTACCGCTTATCCAGAGTTGGGTCGCAGGGGCAATAGCTTTAGCAGGGAAGCGCAGACGTCCCTCTCCCCAACCACTTGTTCCAGCTCTTCCCGGGGGATCCCAAGGCGTTCCCAGGCCAGCTGGTGGTGATCAGTTGATAGCTCCGCCCCTTTCTTCACCCGAGTGTCCAAAACATGCGCCCACAAATCCGATGATACAACCATAAAGTCAATCATCGAACTGCGGCCAAGGATGTGCTGGTGCCAAGTCCACATATGGACACCTTTATGTTTGAACATGGTCTTTGTTATGGACAATCCGTGACAACCACAGAAGTCCAATAACAAAACACCACTCGAGTTCTGATCGAGGGGGGCCGTTCCTCCGAATCACACCATTCCTGGTCTCACTGTCATTGCCCACGTGAGCATTGAAGTCCCCCAGCAGAACAAGGGAGTCCCCAGAGGGAGCGCTCTCCAGCACACCCTCCAAGGACTCCAAAAAAATGGGTATGCTGAACTGATGTTGGGTGCGTATGCACAAACAACAGTCCAGACCTGACCCCCCACACCCCCACCCGAAGGTGGACGGAGGCTACCCTCTCGTCCACCGGTGTGAACCCCAATGCACAGGCACTGAGCCAGGCGGCAATGAGTATGAGTACGACTCTCACAATCAGCAACTCCAGAGTGGAAGAGAGTCCAAACCCTCTGGAGAGAACTGGTACCAGAGCCCAGGCTGTGTGAAGAGGCAAGTCCGACTATATACAGTCGGAACTTCTCTGCTACGCACACCAGCTCGGGCTCCTTCCCTGCGAGAGAGATGACATTCCACGTCCCTAGAACTAGCATCTGTAGCCAAGGTTCGGACCGCCAACCCCTTTGGCTGCTCGCATAGGTGTTTTATATTGGTAAAATATATACATTTTCATATTTGACACACTTCTACAATTATCTTGATATAATATCATAGTATGATTGTCTGAATAAAGTTTATCTGTCTTGCCAAGCGATTCCAGTTCTTGTTTCCGATGAGTTCCAAGATTCATTGCAACGCAATTACCCACTTTTTACTACCGGTAGTATTTACAATAGAAAACATACAAGTACACGCAGTGCATGGATCACTGCAACTTGTGATGCAAGATCAGCCTCAAAATCAGATTTTTGTAACTTTTAAAGCAACCTGTGGTGCATATGCTAAAATGCTTTAAATTGTTATGCCGTGAAATGGAAACCTTTTGTCACTCAGTCTATACATTACACACTTGCGCTGATCTATTAAACAATACATTTTGCCTTCCTAATCGTTTTTTCCATTGAGCCAATCCAATGTATAGGAAGTACATCAATATTAACCAAAGCAAAATAAGACCAGTTATGTTTAATGATCACCAAACATACACACCAGTCTTATTTTCACATACTGTATTTTCTGCACTATAAGGCGCACCTAAAAGTCTTCCATTTTCTTAAAAGCTCACAGCGCGCCTTAAAATCCGGTGCGTCTTGTGTATGGTCATTACGGTATTACGTCGACTCCAAGATGGCTCCTTCCTAGAGACATGCTTCCAATGTTATAACTTGCTGTTGGTTCAGTGAACTGTGCCGCTGCTTTATTTAATGAGTTTCTGTTGCGGCTCTGAAAAGAGGAGAGCTGTGGTGTTGTTGTTTTTTTTAAACGCACACTTTATTAATGGTTTTCACAGTCTCAACCAATACAGGTACGTCTTTGTCCGTCTCCTTGCCTTCTCTTCTTCGTTCGACTGGAGAGGCATTAATGAACGCCTCCGAAAAATGTAAATTAACTATTCCTTCAATGAAATTACGACAATTGAAAATAATGCATCAAAACAGAAAATCAAGCGAGGAAATCACAAAATAAATTCTATAGCCACCCTACAGAATGTATTTAGGCATTTTTATGAATACAGTACACAACAAAGGAATAAATAAACACTTCTGAGACAGTCCAGTCTTCTACAATTTACTGACATCTGATTGTTCTGTTGGAGCTACACTCAAAGAAATGCATTGTAGATTGTATTTTATAATCAAGTGCATCTTATATATGAAAAAAATTACAAAATGGCCATTCATTGAAGGTGCGCCTTTTAGTATGGAAAATACGGTACTTAAAGCCTGTGCCATGCGTGAATTGGTTGGGTAGCCATTTGTCAAACTGTAATCACAGTATCAGCAAATCAAAGAAATCAAGCAAAGCCTTTAAATTCTTCCTTTGCTTACGGTTAAAAGAAATCATTTGAATAGAATTTTGTGAATCCATAAATTTAGCAGTGTCATATGGTTGAAATGCATTGTATTATTTTAACTGTTTTTTATGTTTTATGAAAACATTTTCATCTTATTTAACAAGTTCACATGTCTTTACGGTGTCACCCTGATATAATAAATATGACATTGTCAAATATTATATGATCTTTGATTGCATAAATTTGTTTCCAAATGGGCAGGCATCCTATCAACAAACTCATCAAATTAGTCATACATTAAGACCTGTCCTAAGAATCAAAGGGAAACTGCATTATTTTTCGGGCAGTTTGATGGAGTTCAGATCATATTTAAATGTAGGCTGCAACGTGATTTAAATGTTGACAATTTGAAACGGTTTTCATTTAAAAAAAAAAAAGTTCAATGACGTGATTGTTATACGTCATTAATGTCATTCATTATCGTCTTAACCTTGGATGCTAAAACAATTTCACTGTATTTTGAGTTTGACAGAAATTTTGTCAAAAATGTATATACTTTGATCTGGTCTCATGTAAAAATAAAAACTCTTGTTTTTGAGAACCAGATCATGGTTTTTATATGTTGAATTTATGGTTTATATTGTGTGGCTACTATATTTTTCTATCTGCTTTTATATTATTTGTAATAATGCGGCAACTTGTATTTTGCTCACTTTACTGTGGTTACACTGAACATACCCAGTGGATATAAAAAGTCTATACAACTCTATTCAAACGCCGTGTTTTTTTTCCATAACCTAAAAAAAAAAAGATCAAATGTGATGTTGGGTTTTCCTGACATTTTTGTGGTGACATTTTTACTGACGGGCTATCAGAGGGATGTTCAAATGTTTGGCGGAGGGGTACAATAGAATTTCGCCGTGCTCTCATCTCAAACGCATGGTTAGGGCAGAAGAGTAAAAAGATTATTTCTACGTCAAAAGCATAGCGGTGGATTGGATACACATAACACCTCCTCCAAGAACAAATGTCAGAGCCCAAGGAAATGTCTAACTTCGAGGTCAAATCAGTGTGTGGGTCTTCAAGTGCTAGCCAGCCATTACCTTCAAAGTGCTCTTTCAAGTCCAATTCAAGCCAGGTTGCAGCAGCTACACGGGCAAAGGCATGCAAAAGAGCTGAATATGCTAAACTTAAAATTGACATGGAAGTTGAACCCGTCTTGAAGCAACATTGAATGCTCTTAAAGAAAGTGAAGCCGAAGCGGCTCTCGCTGCAGCAAAGGTGCTTGAAGCTGCCGCAGAAAGTGAAGGGAGTCAAGCTGAATTGGCTATCGGTCCCCCTTTATCGCCAGTTATATCAAGACAACGCCTTGAAGACTACATCGACTCACACTTCAACCCCCAAATAGACGACGAGAAAGCTGATAAGGGAACTCAATAAACACTACACAGCTCCAACTTAAGGACATTTCACATAATAGCCCCGCATGTCACAGCCTGTGGCATCTTGTACAACACAGCGTTTTGAGCAACCCCAGAACACACGGTGGCCAGTCTTCTCTCACGCCAACGTCGACGCCTTCAGTCCCCACTCACCACAGGGCAGCAACGCATTAAGTTCTCCACGCAAAGTCAGTGACAGGATTCCACGCAAGTACAAGGGTGTCTCTGACCTAGCTGCCCTTCTCGCTCATCGTGACCTTCTCACAGGTTCAAGGTATTTGACAATCAGCCTGAGAGCTATCTGTCATGGCGGTCTACTTTCTATAATGCCATCGACGGCTTGGATCTCAAACCTAGTGAGGAGCTCGACTTATTTAACAGATGGCTTGGTGGCGAGTCACTTCAGCATGCCCTGCGGATCAGAGCAGTCCATATCAACGATCCAGCGGCTGGACTCAACAGACTATGGCAACGGTTGGAAAAGACTTACGGTTCTCCAGAGGTTATTGAAGCTTCACTATTCAAACGCCTCGACAATGTAACTAAAATCTCTCCGAAAGACAGCCGACGTGTTCAAGAACTTGCAGACCTTCTTCTTGAAGTAGAAGGTGCAAAGAACGTAGGTTACCTGCTTGGCCTCACTTTCCTCGACTCAGCCAGAGGCATTAATTAGGGTCTCTAGTGGTGCAAGTAGTTAGAACCACCCCTAGAGTTAGTGGGGTAGCCATTTTAATTCATATGAGTGAAACAGTGGAGAGGTATGATAACATCCACTTCCATTCTCCTCCTTTTGACACATTCAGGCATAATCTGTTTGTGTTGTATATACCAATCTTTGCTGTACACATTATTTATCGTCCTATGTAAGTATTTCATCAATTAATCTTTGTAGATATTTACCATAGATTTGTTAAATAAGTTAGAGAATAGGGCTGTTACAAGAGTGTCGAATATCATTCCATATGAATAATTAGATGCCATACAAACATTTGTATTGTGTTTCCATTTGTGTACAGTTTTACAAGAAAGACTCCATTAAAATACTAAACGGTGGATTCTCATCTTTGTGTTTTTATTGGAGGATTGTTTAGCTCGCTGTCTACGCCGTGCTCTCATCTGAAACGCATGGTTAGGGCAGAAGAGGGGTCACAACAGATTTAATAAACACCGCTGGTGACCAGATGACCAAAAATTGAACGGCGAAGCCAACAACAAAAGCGAGAGCTGCGTGACGGCCAATGCTTTCATGCTTTATCTCCACACACACACACACACACACAAAAAAAAAAACATTCCACCAGAACAGAAGCAAAGCCAGAAAACGATTACATGACATTCGGATAGGTGAATAAACTGCTACCCCAGCAAAGAGATTTGTCCACTGCCCTTATGAATTAACAATAGGAACATTTTAAAGGTTTTTGTCAAAATGTACTCAAGTAATACACAGCTTGACAATGTTAAATGTACTCAAGTAATACACAGCTTGACAATGTTACAAGGGATCTACAAGAAGTAAAAGTCAGTAAACCATTAACACAGAAGGAAGTTCACATTAAAATGTCATGTCATGAATGGTTCAAGGTGTAAGAAAACAAATAGCTTATCAAGATGTTTAGCTTGAAGAGAGTGGGGAGCTGCCAGAGCTTCAGTGATGAAAATATACTGGGCCCTTTTGAGACCAGCTATGGATTATGAGCATGTTGCTTTCATGTCAGCAGCAGATAGCCACCTCAGAAAACTGGATGTAAAACAGGCACCGATGCTTTAACGCAAAGATGTCAAACATTCCGTAAGCCGGAACTGGCCCCAAGGAGGTTCGATCCGGCCCACAGATAATTTAAAAGTGAAAAAATAGATAAAAGACACGGAATGCATATTTTAAAGTCAAAGCCAAAGTTGGATTTTTTGTTAAACGATGCATGATGAAGGCGGCTGAACTTGTATGTCCTGAGAAGCGACAAGCTTTTGCCAACAAAGGAAATGCATGACATTTTGGTTCTTTATAGCAGAGTACGGTGTAATTTAAATGGTCCGGCACATTCGACATCTACCGAGGCCGTATGTGGCCCACAATGTCAAATGAAAGTTTGACACCCCTGCTTTCATGGCAGAAATCCATCACATTGTAAAAACTAGCATGGAAAAATGCTTAGTTTGCACCTCACAGAATTAAGAAAACAATGGCAACATCTCACTTCATTCGCAGACAGGTAAACGAACCAAACACCATCACTTTTGTTTTTTTTTATGTTGAAATTTGAAAAATTAAATAACTTCAATTTCCTCGAGACAGGACAAATGTGGTTTTAAGGAGAATGCGTCAACCAAATAGGACCTAAACCTCTCTAAAGCACGACCGCAAATCCTCACCTGCTGATGCAAATGAGCTAGCAGGTAGATCCAACAAAAAAAAGACACAAATAGGTTCCAGTTTCATTTGATGGGAGCAACTCGTAACAGGGCAGACTGTGATGGTTCTAAACTGAGCAGATCCCAAAAATGCCTACCAGGAGTGGATCAAGAACAAAAAAATTATTTATAGCCAAAACTGGTCGCGAGACCAACAACGTACAACATAAGTCGCTGGGAGAAACACAGAGTAAATAATACAATGAATAAAAACAGCTTGCCAAAGGCAAAAGAAATGACCCCAAATCACTTTCCTAAAATGACAAAGCGAAGCCAATCAAAAAGTTAATCATAAATGCAAAGAGGATAGCAAATACCAAAATACACAGAAGAATAACAAGAACAACAAACCAGAACTATGACAGATTGAAGGACAAAAATCAAAAGCAACGAGAGTCTAGAATACAGAACTTGGACGTGAAACGGGAGCAATGCGAATATTCCGACAACTAGTGACGGCGAGACAGGCTCAAAACAGGTCAATCATAGCATGATGAAAGACAGCTGCGGAACGGGATGAGCCCTCCACTCCCACTTGCTGGAGACAAAACAAAACTGAACCATGACAGACTCGGAGCGATGCATCATCTTGACACCTGACTGGAAAACCTCCATGACATTGTTTATCCAAGAAAGAGATTTTTTTTTAAATAAAAGGCAGCCTGCAAATGGTCTAAAATTAGACAGCACATCTTGATCAAGGCCAGATTTCTTAAGCAGCGGTTACACAACCACATGTTAAAAATGCTGGGTGACTAACTACACCAGAAGACCGACTGCTGTTGATAAGGACCATTCACATTGTTTTCAACGCACAGCTCAAAAGTCAGCATCTGGGACCTTATGAAGTGCCGAAGCTGTGAGGGCACCATTAATGGTTTTGGAGCACATCTTGCTGCCACCCAACCAACTTCTTTTCCAGGAATGCCCCTTCTTATTTCAGCAATATAATTGTAAGTCACATACTGCACATTACAACAAAATGACTTCGTAGTCGAAGAGTATGAGAGCAGCAATCCAGAACGGTCTCCCATTGAAGATGTGTGGCAAAATTATGAAATGCAAAATTTGACAAGGGACACCTGAATGGGTGAGCAACTGAAGCTATACATCAAACAAGAATGAGGAATAACACCATCTCGAAAGGATCAACAATTATGTAAGTGTCTTGACTTCCCAAATGCTTAATGCTTGCTGCTGCAAGGAAGAGTTGTCAGGGACATAAGTTGACTCTAAACACAGACGCAATGTACACTACAAATATTACAGGAACAGGTGATTGATCAGTTTGAACATCTTGTCTCTGTCATATATTCATTTGAATACAGGTTGATAAGGATTTGATAATCATTGCTTCATGTACATTGTATATGTTTGTGTGGGTGTATCTTTGTATATTTATGTGTGTACCTGTCCAAAAACGTGGAAAAAAAACGATTTTTAGTGTTTGTGATCGAGCACTATGTATACTGTACCCTTGCATCCATGCTTGGAGAACAGTATGGTTATTGTTTTTTTAATGGTCCGTAGCCTACCTGAGTTGTGAACGCAGCAGTCTTTCCATTTAATGATATAGTAATTGTGTTTGGATGTCCGAAAATGTTTCCCGATATAATCGCGACTTGAAGACTGCGCCGTTGCATTCTGGCCACTGATAGGTTCATGTGGAACTGCCAATAGTTGTGGCTTCCCCTGTGGTGTTCCTCCACCCATTTATCGCTGCTGCTTGTCAAACGTTTTGCAACAAGTCGGATTTTCACACGAAGATGTTTACTTATGTCTTTACTAGTATTTTGGCGGCTTTGCTGCCTCTTCTTTTCTATCAGAGAATATATTATCCCTTTTTGTGGGTAGATTTAAAGTATTATTTGAAACTCCGGATGTACAGAAAGTCGTTGCAAGCTCGCATGCAGCAAGGAATCATCACATATTTGGACTGCTTTCTCCTCCAGGCGAATAGGAACCCGAACAAGCCCTTCATTATCTTTGAAAACCAGATGCTAACGTATCAAGATGTGGACCTCAGAAGTAATCGGTTCGCGAACGCATTCAGGCAGGCACCTTTGAAACAAGGAAACATTGTTGCTCTCTTGATGTGCAACGACCCGGATTTTATTTGTGTGTGGCTCGGACTGAGTAAACTGGGATGTGAAGTCGCGTTTCTTAACACGAACATCAAAGCCAAGTCTTTGCTTCACTGCATTGAGAGCTGTGGAGCTAAGACCCTTGTTGTCGGCACAGGTACTTCACATTTCTTCTCAGTTGTACTCCACTTTTTACCACTGCGGTCTGGCCAACTTCTACTCGCAATTTGAATTCAAGCCAGGCTCCGCGGTGATTATTAATACTCGGCATTACGGCAAACTGCCGTCAGAGAACGGCGCTGGCTACTTTCAAAATAAAAGCTTCCCAACTAAGGCATGCACGTCAATGGTTTGGGATTGATATGTTATGAAAATAACTTCTCAGCGGTCAAGCAACGATCAACGAATTAAACCTGTCTCGGAACAGCACCATTAGAAACAAAAATTCATGTTAACTCTACGTCGATGATTAAAATACACCTGTTTGAAAAAAAAATATCGAAAAAAAAAAGAATTTTCGTGATCCCGGAACCACACTAGGTCAAGGTAACACTAGGCCAACCCAGATGTGCAACAACAGTACTTTTAAATCAGAATTTTCAAAAAAAATTAAATCGGTTTTTGTTATCCAGCAACCAGGCCACTGAAGTTTTAATTTTTAATACATTTTTTAATCAGGTGTAAAAGTCCAATTTGCAGATTTCAGAGGCCTTTTATTTTGAAATGTAACATAAGATCATAATGAAAGTACTGTATTATGGCTGGATACCAGGCGTAGCCTAGTGTGCCCTATACCTGGTCTGGTTGCAGGATAATGCAAACTGAATTTTTAGCTGATTTCTTTTTTTTAACCAGGTGTAATTTCACTCATTGGTGATGAGTTAACATTAACTTTGTTTTTAATATTCTACTTCAGAACGTTTCATGGTGCTATTCTGAGACAGTTTTCATTCTCCCTGGGTGAACTCATGTTGCCTGACCACTAAAAAGTTATTTTATAATCCAAACCACTGACGTGCATGCATGAATATTAAAGCTTTTATTTTGAAGGTTGCCACCCCTGCTCGCTGGCCGCAGATTACCGTAATGCACAGTATTAACAATCGCTGTGGCAGCTGGTTTGAATAAAATTTGGCGAGTGGAGGCTTCCCTGGTGTCATTTTTTTGTTTTTTTGCCTTTGTGCCATTTTTTTGCTGTCATTATGAAACTTGAGATACGATCTGATGTAATTTATTCGACAATGTTTTGATGAATGGTAGGCTGCTCATTAAAATTCACTTTTGGCAATGAAATTTAAACACACCATCAAGTGGCTGAAATTAAAAGGTTTTCATGAGCAATTTGACATATTACATATTTAATTGTTAAGGGACTAAATTTGATTTGTCATTTGTATAGGTAATATTGAGAAGAATGCCACCTTAATGATGGCATTTCAACTGTTTCTGCATGAGAACGTCCATGCATTCATTATCCATGCTGCTCCTCACGAGGGTCGCAGGCATGCTGGTGCCAATCCCAGCTGTCTTGAGGCAGTTAGTCAGGGTACACCCTTAACTGGTTGCCAGCCAAACGCAGATGCATGGGAATGGGTTATTCATAATCATAGTGTGTTCAGCCCATGAGTTTCATAGTTTATTGTGCCTGGCATGAGTATCACGCCAGCCACGCCACCACTGTATCCGACAGTATACTCACACACAAACTCTTTGTGAATCATGCAAATGAAACTAATGCAGTATTTAGTTTGTAGCTATCAAACGAGAGATTGTCACCAATTAATCTTCTTTATGTTATTTTGATTTGACACAGTCTTTATGTATTTTATATATACTGTGAGTCAGACATGTTAACACACACACACACACGCGCGCGCACACACACACACACACACACACACACACACACACACATTAATGAATAAATGTGTGTTTGTGTGTGACTGTGTTAACATGTCCGACTCATAGTGCAGAGGTGCACACAGTTCCTGTGGAATCACAGGATCAGGGTTCTAAATCAGGGTTGTCACACTAATTTCTGTTGCGCACCACTTTGGAATTACATCTTCCTTTGGAGGGGCGAATTAATGTTTAATCATCACATTGTATTATTGCACAAAACAAAGTGATGTATTACTAGTTTTGAAATCAGTCACATTTTTTTCTTCAAATGAGTGTAAACAGTGTCATCTGGTTTGTTATTAGTCTTGTCAGGGGAAATATTTATAGTTGTGTTTATATATACGCATTTTTATTTGAGTTGAGAACAATATGAGAACAAGTGAGATGGCTCATTGTGTCTGTTTTTGTAGGTTTGGATCATTTGGTGAAGGTAGTCCTGCCTGACCTGCAGAAAGACAACATAACTGTGTGGGTAGTACATCACTCACCACTGAGTGAGGGTTTCATCAGTTTACTGGATAAGGTAGAGAACATGTCAACAGAAAACAAATGTGAGCCACTCAAAGTCGACATCATGTCCAACTTCCTCTTCATATTTACATCGGGAACCACAGGTATGACATGATTAAAATATGTTTCAAATATAAATGAATAGTGTTTTTTTCAAGAGATGACATATAAAACAAGCATTGTATCTTTTTTTAATGGATTCATTAATTGATGAAAATGAAATACTCATACCTATGGCTTGCCAATGTGTTTATGCCATGGGAACCTTTGCACCTTTTGTCACATTACCACAAATGCAAATGTCTTTTATTGGTATTTCATGATATAGCTCAAAGCATATTCAGGTGTTGGAAAGTCCATACTTAAATCCCATTGAGAATCTTCAAATCAAAATTTGAATACTGTATTGCTATTCACAGATGATCATTTATTTTGACTGGTATTGAGCTGTTCTGCAAAAACAGTGTGTTTTTAAAAAAAAAAGTTTGAGAATGCGAAAGCTCTGAGAAACGTACACCAAAAGACTTGCAGTTGTAATTTCAGCTAACGGGAATTCTACAACAAATTGACTCAGGGTGGTTGAATACTTCCTCACGCCACATCTTACTCATTTTTATTTGTAAAAATGTTTGAAATAATTTTCCTTCCATTTAACAATTATTTACCACTTTGTAATGATTAATCACATAAAATCCCCCACCAAATATGAGCACATTTGGGTTTATAATATGACAAGATCTAGAACAGTTCAAGGGGTACGAAGCCACTAAATATACACATCTCTATCTGCCTGTTTTTGTCTGTCTGTTAGCATTGTAAACTCTTTAACTGCCATCATCTCACTGAGTGGAACCAGTTCATAATTGTGATACTTCACACATTATGTCCACAGTTTGAATAGTGAGAAGTGAACCTGTTCATTTTAGCTGTAAATGATGTCCCTTTCTCGGTCAGGTTTCCCAAAGGCAGCACGTGTGGGTCATCTTAAAGCCATTATGAGTATGGCATTCTTTCAGATGTGCGGAGCTACATCTGAAGACATCATCTATATCACGCTTCCTCTTTACCACATGTCTGCTTCACTGTTAGGCATTGGAGGATGCATACAGCTTGGTAAGAACGTCTGAGAACAGTAGGCAAAGCTAAGCAATCACATTTCCCTTGCCTGTGTGCATGTGTGTGGTCTGCTCTGTATGGTGTACAACAAAGTATCTCAATCAATCAATCGAAACCTTCATTTAACCAGAAAATGAAACATACCGAGGTCTCTTTTTGGAGAATGATCTGCCCAAAGGAGAACAATTCATGTCATAATGATAACGATATACTGTATACTGTATTTTCCGCACTCTTAAGTCGCAGTTTTTTTCATAGTTTGGCCGGGGGTGCGACTTATAATCTGGAGCGAAATTATTATGTGAAATTATGAACACATTACAGTGCAGTATTATATAAGTTCACATTATTTTCACATTAAACCGCAAGAAGGTGCTCTGGGTCTGTGTTGATAAATCGATGATGAGTTTGACGTGGGCGACGTTGAAGAGGAAGCCCCGCATCTTCTACCTCCGGAGATTTATTTAAAAGTGACACAGAGAGTGAAAATTTACAGTCAAACCTCGGTCTTCGTACGTCTCTGTTCTCAACCAAATCGGTTTTCAACCAAAAATGTTGAGTTTTTTATGCCTCGGATTACGACCGAAAATCAGTTATCGACCAAACTGAGCGCACTTGAATGCGCTACTTGACTTCTCTCGCCTTCCTTACACGAAGAAGTGACGCTTCCTCGGGTAGGCGAAGAAGTGACGCTTCCTCGGGTAGGCGAGGAAGTGACGCTTCCTCGTGTATCGTTCCATTGTGAGCAGACGTGTTCAATAAAGATTTTTAAAAAGGAGCGTCCAGTGTCAGCGGACGTGTTCAATATATATATATATATATATATATATATTAATATCATCGTGTTTGTTGACATCTAAAGCAAATCGGACAGTTATTTCTGCATTGTGTATCAGTCCCTAATTATGGCACCCAAGAAAGCAAGTGAAAGGAGTAAATCTGGTGAAAAAAGAGGAAAATCGTGCGCAAAACTATGGAATTTAAGAAAGATTTTAAAGCGAAATATGAATCGGGTGTATGTGTGTCTGTGTTGGCTAAGAATTTCGGCATGCCAAAATCGGCGATCAGCAGCATCCTAAAAAAGAAAGACCATCTTAAAGTCACCGATGTGGCTATAGGATCTCGTGTGTTTAGCAATCAAAGGTCACAAATATTAGCGGAAGTGGAGAAACGTTTGCTTATTTTCATAAATGAGAAACAGCTAGCAGGGGACAGTCTTAGCCAAGATACGATTTGTGGCAAAGCAAAACAAAGCAAAGCAAAGGATCCTAGCATTGCTCCTGAGGAGTTTGATTTTCAAGCAAGCAGAGGATGGTTCGAAAAGGTGAGGAAATGAAGTGGGATACACTCCTTGATTCATCATGGGGAGGCAACCAGTTCAGACAAGGAAGCTGCCGAAAAGTTTAAAGTTCAGTTTTAAAATCTCATCCAGGCCGAGGAATATCTTCCCCAGCGAACTTTTAATATGGACGAAACTGCACTCGTGTGGATAAAGTGGTTCAGAAAATGGATGGAGGGATGTTACCTCATACCATAGCGTAGTGTTGCAGAGAGAGAGTCCATAGTTACAGCCATTACTTTAGGGTTTATTAGTTCAAGGTGGAAAATAATATAATCTACAATTGTCACGATGAGAGCGAGAGATGTTACTTGAATTTTTATGTTACAATGTTAATGTTTGTTAAAATTGGTAAAAATAAAACATACAAAATGTTTATTCAGTATTTTACAGATTACCTGCTCTCTTATTACACGTGTATACAGTTTATGGTGTAAAATAGTTTTTAAAAATGTTTTATAAAAAGTTGTTTTCTAGACGGATTAAAATGTATTACATCGACTATAATGGGAATCATGGTTTCGGTTTTCGAACAAATCACTTCAAACAGCCTTCTAGAATGGACTCTGGTCGAAAACCGAGGTATGATTGTAATTAAATTTAGTGGTTTGGAGTGACAATGATAATTTGGTAAATTTGTTAGTTTGTTCGTTATGCTGTAGTTATCTGAATAACTCTTAATGTTACGTAAGCATCCCAGGTGTGTTTTCAGTTTGTTGTTTATGCGTCATGTCACATTATCATATCGTAGTTATTCAGTGTGTTGTTGAGTCTTTTTTTTTTTTTTAATAATTTTAAATTGCCTTTCAATAGGGGTGTTCACATGGCACACATTTGCTCTGGCGCTGCACCGATGTATTTTGTGGCGATATATTTTGCACCGTAGCAAATTGTGTGGAGCGGTCACACGTACAAAGCCGCCTAGCGTGTCAGCACCGGCACAGCGTCGGTGCAGCCCCACTTGCGTTTACACGGCAGTTCCTGCAGCGGAGCAAAACGACAGAAAACAAATGAGCTCTCGTGTTGGTACTTTTTAAAACATATACACAACTCCAGCGACTACTGGGCAGGCACGTCCTTCTCCTTCTCGGTCTCCATGCCTTCTGCTCGAGAGTGACCGCCCCCGAAAACGTAAATCAATGATGACTTCAATGATGTATTGCGCCAAACAGAAAATCAAGAGAGGAAATCACAAAATAAATTATATGGGGGGTTGTGAACACACAACAAAGGAGCAAACTACACAATCAACTCCGAGACAGTCCAGTCCCCTACAAAAGGAAAGATGTTACCAGCCAAGTCTTGTGTCGTTATTAAACAAACATAACGGAAGTCCGACAGAGCACGAAAGCAACGCATTCTCACCGTACGTAAACTCTTCACAAGCATTGTTCTGGAGCAAATTTAACCCAGTTGCGTTTGCACGTGCAAATTTACACCGGTGCTGCTTCGCAAACAAGCATTTGCTCTGGAGCAAATTTTTAAACCACCTCCCTGAGGTGGATCAAATTTGGTCCGGTGCAAGCTGTTTTCCGGGGCCACGCCGGAGCTAATTTGCAAGTGTGAACGCTCTACTGGGGCAGCCACGGCGTAGCACCGGACCAAATCTTGCCGTGTGAACACCCCTAATATGGTGTTGGGTTTAATCAAATACATTTCCCCCAAAAATGCAACTTATACTCCAGTGCGAATTTGTTTAGTTTTTTCTTCTTTATGATGCATTTCATGGCTGGTGCGATTTATAGTACGGAGCGATTTATAGTCCGGAAAATACAGTACATAAAAGAACAGATTACAATTACAAACAGGAAAATGACATCTGTGGATTAGACGAGCATGCACCCAGAATGGAGCGCACTAATGACTGCATCTTATTTTCACGACCATTCGGCGCACCGTATGGTTGGGCGCAGTCTCATTAATGGGTGCTATTTCTGTATTTTACACATAGACAAAACGCACTGTATTATTGACCGCAGATTTAAAGTGGTAAAACATACACCAGCTTAAACATACGGCATGCATGCGCGCACGCTAAATACACATTAGCTTGAAGCATACGGTAGCATGCCAAGACATACAGATACAGAGGATGAGGACTTGTTTTTAGCTTGTATCAGAATTGAACAATTGTGCAAGTACCGGTAATCCCTCAAAAACGCTGCGTTCCCTCTCGCTGTCAGAGTCACTCTCATTGCCATGTGGCTCCACAGAAATGATGCCGGCTTTGCCAAAAACTCGAACAACAGTGCAAGCAGACACGTTCGTCAGAGCAGCCACAATCCATTCGCATATTGTGCCGTAACTCGCCCAGCGCTGCCTCTCACTCTTTGTAAAGTTGTGTATGCCATCGTATCCATTGGTTCCCATGCCGTTCGCAACTTTACTTTGAACGCCCGGCCGCAACTTTACTTTGAACGCCCGGTTAATGCCGATGTCCAGCGATTGGAGTTCTTTAGTCAAGCCTCCGGGAGTAACGGCAAGCTCAGAGTTCATTTGCTCGTCTTGGTTTTTCACCGCTGCTGTGAGATGGGCACGCATGCCGATGGCTTGATGTTTGAACTGAGCTTCGTAGGCGTGTCTCTTTGTAGAATGTATTTTCGGGGGTTCTTAAAAACCAAAACCGAAGTTGTTTTGCAACCACGCACATAGCCACAATCTATACAGGTGTTGGTACCTGCTTGGAGCGTCCCTTTAATGTCCACTTACACGCCCACCCTTCACTCATTGGCGGACTTCTTCCCCACATGCCTGTCCTCACTCACGTCTGCCTTTTCTCTATATAAACAGCGTGTCAGCTGACAGTCAGGTTTTGTAACTCAGCGCATACACAAGACGCTCCGCATCATAAGGCGTCCTGTCTATTTTGAAGAAAATTTAAGACTTTTAATGGCGCCTTATAGTTGTGAAAATACGGTAGTTGAATGCTACTTGTCTGCCCTGTGTTTTTGTTCATTTGTTTCAAAGGTGCAACTTGTGTTTTAAAGAAGAAGTTTTCAGCCAGTCAGTTTTGGAAGGACTGTGTGAAATACAATGTGACAGTGGTGCAGTACATCGGAGAGCTCTGTCGATATCTGGTCAACCATACTGTGGTAAGATAACATTTAAACAAAGTTTTTTTTTAATTTTAATTTGTGCCTTGTTGTTCCAGAATAGAGCTCCCTAGGATTGGATATTTGCACACGTTTATTTACAGTCGTATCATTTAATTGAAAATGGGTTTCCTGTATATTACGGGCTTTTTATCTCAAGTCAGGTCAGGAAAATCATAATAGCCAAGCCAAGGCACACTTTCATTGAAAAAATCCTGCGGCACACCGCTAGCTGAAAATGTGAAAACGCTTATTTTCACAATTAAGTCTTATATTGTTATCATAAGCATTTTCTTTAACATTGAAAAATAGCGTTATAATACAACACCTTGAATAGGAACCAAATAAGATAAGATCAGAAACCTTTTATTTGTCCCATAATGGAGAAATTTGCAATCTACAGCAGCAAAATTGAAGGGGGGGAGAAAAGAAAAACAAAGTATTGCGTGCACAAAATAAATGTTTCAGAAAAAGAACTGTACATAATGGAATATAAAATATAAAATATAGATATAAGCGGATATGCAACTGCAGATGTGCTGCATAAGGTGGTTGTGCTATTTGCAATGTATGGATGGGGTGAGTCCAGGTTTTCACGTGTGTTTATTTAGCAGCCTGACAGCAGTTGGTAGGAACGAGCGGTGGTATATCTCTCTTTCTTGCAGCGTGGGTGTAACAGTCTCTGGCTGAAGGAGCTGCCCAGTGCTGTCAGGGCGGGCTGGATGGGGTGGGAGGGAATGTCTATGATAGCTTTTAGTTTAACTAGCATCCTCCTGTTGCCCACCTCCTCCAGAAAGTCCAGGGAGCAGCCCAGGACAGAACTGGCCCTCGTGACCAGTCGCTCCAGTCTCTCTCTGTCCCGGGCAGAGATGCTGCCTGACCAGCAGACAATGCCGAAATGGATGTCCGAAGCCACCACAGAGTCATAGAATGTCTTAAAGAGTGACCCCTGAACCCCAAAAGACCTCAGTTTCCTGAGTAAGAAGATGCGGCTTTGTCCCTTTCTGATCAGGGCGTCCGTGTTGGTAGACCAGTCAAGTTTATTGTTGAGAAGAATACCTATGTACTTGTAGGAGGTCACCCTCTCTATGTCCGTACCCTGGATGTTCATCGGTGCAGGTGAGGACTGTTTCCTGCAGAAATCCACAACCAACTCCTATGTTATCCCGGGGTTGATCTGGAGGTGATTCGGCTGGCACCAATTCACGAAGTCTTTTGTTTTCCCGGCTGTTTTCCCGGGGTTGATCTGGAGGTGATTCTGCTGGCACCAATTCAAGTCTTTCTTACCTTGTACTCCCAATCATCTCCTTCTGTAATGAGGCCGACAATCGCAGAGTCGTCACAGAACCTCTGAAGGTGGCAGGTTGGAGTGATGTAGCTGAAGTCCAAGGTGTAGAGGGTGAACAGGAATAGAGCCAGGATAGTCCCCTGCGGCGCCCCAGTGTTGCAGAGAAGTCTGTCCGACTCACATCTCTGTTCCCTCACATACTGCGGACGGTTTGTGAAGTAATCTGTAATCCATGATGTGAGGTGGTGGTCCACTCCGGCGTGCCGCAGCTTGTCCCCCAGTAGGTTGGGCTGGATGGTGTTGACGGCACTTCAGAAATTAAACAACATGATCCTCACAGTGCTCCCAGCATCTCCAGGTATAACAGCACCAAGTGGAGGAGGTAGATGACGGCGTCCTCCGTACCGATGCCAGGCTGTTAGGCAAACTGTAGCGGGTCCAGTGAAGAGCTCACCAGCGGTCACAGGTAGGCGAGGATGAGTCTCTCCAGCGTCTTCATCAGGTGAGACATCAGCACCACCGGTCTGTAGCTGTTGAGCTCCTTCGGGTGTGGGTTCTTGGGCACTGGGAGCAGGCACGAAGTTTTCCACAGCTGTGGAACTCTGCCAAGCTTCAGGCTCAGGTTGAACATGTGCTGGACAATGTCACACAGCTGGTCGAAGCAGGTCCCGAGGAGCTGGGAACTGATGTTGTCTGGACCTGCTGCCTTCCTCAGATTCATCCTCCTCAGTTGGTTCCTCACCTGCACTGCCGTGACAGACAGGCAGGAACCAGGAGACAGACTGGGGGTTGGAGGTGTAGTGTTGGTTGAGAGGGCAGTTGTTTGTTGTTGGAAGCTCGTTGTGAGAGGAGGGGTGGGTGGGTGGATGGGTGGGGGTCGAAAGTCCACAGTGAGAGTGGGTGCAGCTGCAGGGGGTGCTGGTGGTTGGGGGGAGGGAAAGACGTCTGGTCAAACCGGTTGAAAAAAACGGTTTACTGTAATTGTTGTTGTATTAGTATTAGTTGTAATTTTGCCCAGTCCTTGTCCTTCTCAGTCAATGCCATTGGGCTTTTGTGGCCTGAGATGCTTTTCAGGCCCCTCCAGACAACAGTGACATTACTGGCCTGTAGCTGGTCCTCCATTTTCATCCTGTAGGGATTTTCCCCTCTCTGATCCTGCTTCTCAGCTTTATCAGTATGGCCTTCAGCTCCTCTCTGTTTCTCAACACAAAAGCCCTCTTCTTCTCCTTTAGGAGAGCCTTTATGTTGGGAGTAAACCACGGTTTGTTGCTGGAAAAACACAGCACAGTCCTGGTGGGTACGGTGTTCAGCTCACAAAAGTTAATGTAGTCCGTAATATTGTCGGTGACTGAATCAATGTCTTCCACATGAACCTCACTGAAGATCTCCCACCTGGTTGAGTCGAACCAGTCCCGCAGAGCCTCTTCAGCCCCCATGGACCATCTTCTGACCATGCGGGGTCACAGCTGGCTGCCTGTGCACCAATCAACATAAATACAATATTTTATAATCTTTCATGTTTATTCTCACTCAGTGTGATAAATGGTTTGGATGAACACAGATCTGATATTGTGGCAGCAATCGATGAAAGACACAGGAAGCTCTTCCTCCACAGCTTTCATTCTTTCTGTTTTTACTTTTTACAGCAGTCAGGCTATTCTTTAGCTGCTTCGGGTCCGAACATCTCATTTACAATGGCTTTGCAGGCGGGAAGTAATATCCTATAGACAGCACTTACTTTGCTCCATATATTCGTGTAGTATTGCCAATCCCATCCTGAATGGTGCCTTGTGCAACCCCCACAAGCAAGTATTATCATAGACAGCATTTACATTTCAGATAATAAGATGCCTTCTTGGGTACCTCAAGGCCGCATCCGTATTGGATGCGTCAAGGTGAAGTCAGTCTCTTGGTGGGCAGGCACCGAGAGACATACAATGCCGTCAGCTTTCTTAACCGCCAGATTGATCGTAGGTGAAATAGGTGTCTGTCGGTACTTTGCTAAGTTCTCAGACTGTACACTAGGTGGCAGCATTGTTAGGTAAAGAATAGGTCTTTAAATGTGACGACGTACGTCGCACGAACTAGTGTTGTGCTATTCAGAAAATACAGTGCTTGGCAACACTCTGGCCTTGTTATTTTGCCTCCCGACACCATATTTTAACTCAGTTAGGAATGGTTAAAGGGATGGACAAAAACTCACTCCCATTCTTGCTTAGACCATCCTTTTTAAAAAAACATTTTGCTCTCTGTTCCCCAAATTGGGCATACCGTTCTGTCCCAAGGACAGAGTGCCCATCTCTGCTCACTGAATGACACAATTCTAATTATTTTCTTCATGCTGTTCAGGGTTTATCTGAGAATTATGTAATCATTTACCTGCTAATTAGACATTTTAAATGAACCAAGTTTTGAACGGCAAGAGTGGGATTTCAACTTATGCACCTTTGGAAATCCCTGAGAATTGTTTTAATAATGACTAATTCTGCAATGGAACAGGCCTACAAAAATGAAATTAAACAAGCCAGGCATCTTCTCCGACATGTTTAATAGCATATGTGCACTATTTCAGATTCTTTCAAATATTCTACTTTGTATGCAGGTTCCAGAAGAGAACAGTCACAGTGTTTGGCTTGCAGCAGGCAGCGGGCTTCGATCAGATGTGTGGAATGCATTTGCCAGACGCTTTCGTACAATCATCATCAGAGAAGGTTATGGTTTAACTGAGGCCAGCATTGGCTTCCTCAACTATACCGATGAGGTTGGACCCATTGGGAGAGCAAGCTATTTCAACAAGGTCGGGTTTTTTAATCGTTTGTTTCTGTGGTTATTTTATCATTTGCCTAATGTATGTCATAATCATTTTCAAAAAGGAGCAACCTTGAAAAAGCTTCCATTCGCATCAATCCTGAGGTGTTTTTTTTAATACTTATTCTTACCCTTTACAGACGATTTTCCATTCAGCACTGTGTAACAATACAACAAAATGTGTGTTTTTTTAAATGAAAACATTAATATATGACCTGTTGAATTACAAATATATAGCGCACAAATAATTTGGAAATTGTCAAAGTTTTGTAATTGCATACTCCCACGTAGTCAGTCTTTATCACTTTCATGCACCAATAATGATAACCTATAACCTGATAACATGATAAGCTGTCTGCTGTAGTAACCGCTGTCCCTGAAAGGGTAAATATGACAAACTAAGAATGTGATTGGTTCGATGGTTGGTGCTAAAACATTTCTGATTCTTCAGCTTTCAGTACCATTTGAACTCCTGAGATATGACACACAAACATATGAACCGTTCAGAACATCGTCTGGAAGATGTGTACGAGCACCGATTGGTAATTTCCATAATTTGTATGAACACTATTATGTCATTCTCACGTTGACAGATGTTTTATTTGTCTCACATCATTTTGGATTATTTTATTCGAGCAGGTGATGCCGGTATCCTGGTTGCTCCTGTGACAGTTATGAATCCGTTCTTGGGTTACGCTGGAAATAAGGTCCAGTCTGACAAGAAGTTGATCAAGGATGTGTTTGTGATGGGTGATGTCTATTTTAACACTGGAGACCTCCTGATGCAGGACAACAGAAATTTTCTTTACTTTCGTGACCGCATCGGGGACACTTTCAGGTACCGGTCAACATTGCTTGTGTCAGAATACCGTATTTTCCATACTAAAAGACGCACTGGATTATGAGGCTCACCTTCAATGAATGTCTATTTTGTCGTAGTTATTTATTCCTTTGTTGTGTATTCACAAATGATGAAATCACAATATAAATTCTGTAGGGAGGGGGCTATAAAATCTATTTTGTGATATCCTTGCTTGCTTTTCAGTTTTGATGTATTTTCAATTTTTGCAGTTTCATGAAGTAATCATTAGTTTACATTTTTTGGAGGCGGTCTTGAACACCTCTCGAGTTGAACGGAAGAAGGCACGGAGACATACCTGATTTGTTGAGACTGTTTAAAAAAATTAACACCACAGCTCTCCTTTTTTCGGAGCTGCAACACAAACTTATTTAATAAAGCAGAAACACAGTTCACTGAACCAACAGCAAGTTAAAACATTGGAAGCATGTCTCCAGGAAAGAGCCGTCCGTCTTGGAGTCGACGTATTACCATAATGACCATACACAAGACGTACCGGATTTTAAGGCGCTCGGGGAGCTTTTCAGAAAATGGAAGACTTTTTGGTGCGCTCTATAGTGCGGAAAATACGGTACATTTTCCACATCAAATGGCTTCACATCTGTTTTCCAAGCTGCTTAACCTCACTAGAGGCAGTTTAAAGTAATTGATTGGCGTATACTGTATTCTGGACAGCATGGTACTAGAGTAATTGGCATGTCTGCTTTGCAGTCAACAGATTCTGTTTATTTTCTCTGTCCTTGTATGGGTGATGAGCAGTGAGCAGTGTTGGGCATGGTACTTTTAAAAAGTAGTTACAAATTACTTCTTCCAAGAAGTAATTGAGTTTGTAACGCAGGTACTGCATTGTAGATATAGCAATAAACTCAGGCTGCATTTTGTTGTAACAATATTAGCAGTGAAATGGCCCAACACAAAGCACCACAGAAAAAAGTATCAACTGCATGAAAACATATGACTGACCATAACGCGAAATCACGAGCTGCTCACCGCATATTGTGCAGAGCTGGCTTTGTGTGTCGTCTGGTTTTTTGTTTGTTTGTTTGTTTTTACTTATGTGGCTAGCTTGTGGGTTTAATATTAGCGATACAATTACCGTAGCATTTTGACATGCATCAAGTCTCCATCATAGAAGGATGTAATGGAGAATGTAATGGAAGAACAAAAACATCTCAAGATCTGTCTGATACAGGTGGAAAGGAGAAAACGTGTCCACTATGGAGGTTTCTGAGGTTTTATGTTTTCTCAATTTTATTCAAGAGGCCAATGTTTATGGAGTCACAGTACCAGGTATGTAACATTGTTGTTCATTGCTGCAGTTGCATATGATGTTGTACACATGACAAGCATCAGAGCAAGATCTTGTGAAAAATTATGTTCCGTTTCATTTTTTGTGGGAAAGCATTTCAACTATCCATCCACCCAACCATTAAATTCTTCATCACCAACACTACCTTCAGTCAAATATAATCCAAATTGAGTCAAAACGGGATCAACACTCAACACCCAAATGGTTTTGTGAAATGAATAAACCAAAAATACATTTTTTATTCAATTGCATTATTTTTTAAATCTAATTTTATTCATTTGAACCAATTTTGGGGGCTAAATCAAACCTGTTACTGATAACCCGAGTGTTGTACCAAATTATTGTGTGAATCCTTGTTAGGTTTACTTTTACTTTATTGCACCATAAGTGAAACATGCTGGCTTTTATTTTTCATTGTGATATCAATTGCAGGGTATGAAGGTCGAGTTGGCATGGCTGCTATTGTTTTAAAACGGGGGCTCACATTGCATGGTCCAAAACTCTACGACCACTTGGTCGAAACCCTTCCTGCATTTGCCTGGCCGTGGTTTCTCAGAATACAGGTATGTCACCTTCTCAATCACAGTTTGTATTTGTACTCGCTCAACTCCGTATCCCCCCCCCCCACAACCACCACCACCACCACCCCACCCCCCCACCCCACCCCAGACCTCTCTGGACGTGACTGAGACTTTTAAGCAACAGAAGGGGAAGCTGGTCCAGGAAGGATTTAACCCAGAAATCACAAAGGATAACCTGTATTTCTTAGATATCACTCAGAAGGACTATCTCCTCCTCAATGTGTCTCTATATGAGGATATTGTACACGGGAAAATCAAACTATAGTTTCTGAGAAAATTATCTGACGAGTAATAAGCATCACATTAGAGCAATAGTAATTAATCATTTATAAATACAGTGATCCCTCGCTATTTCGCGGTTCGTTTATCGTGGCTTCAGTGCATCGCGGATTTTTTCAAACATATTCGTAAAAAAAAAAAAAAAAAGGCCGCAAACGGTCCGGGAGAAGCAGCGAAAGTCAGCAAAACAACAGCGAGTCACATAGAGCAGTGTTTTCCAAACTTTTTTGAGCCAAGGCACACTTCTTTCATTGAAAATAATCTCGCGGGACACCACTAGCTGAAAATGTGACACCCCTCCCCCGCTTATTTTAACATTTAACGTATTACATTGTTACTATAACATTGAAGAATGACGTTATAACAGCTTGAATTGGAATCAAATGAACACAAAGAAAACAGTATTTTATCATCTTTCATATTTATTGTTTCACCGTTGTCCTGCATTCATGCGTCACAAATTCGCTTGTCTCTCGTCGAAACACAAGGCAGTTGGCTAGCTGCTGCTGCTCCCTAGCGGTATGGGAGGTTACTACATGATTACTTTCTGGGCAAAAGACCGCACAGGCATACAAATTGGATATTTTCCCGCGGCACACCTGACAATGTCTCGCAGTACACCAGTGTGCCGCGGCACACAGGTTGAAAAACACAGAGCAACATATACAGTACAGACATGTACATGTTTACTGTATTTTGTTATTCATACACTAACCTAACCTAACTTATATATGTTTAAGTCTATTTGTATACAGCATTTTGTAATGTTAATTACGACAAAATTTACTTTACAAAAATACTTTACATGCATGTATACCATTCAATTTGGCCTTAATAAATAGTTTTTGTACTCATACACATGTACGTGTACCTATATGGCGGGTCGCTACTTTGCGGATTTTCGTTTATCGCGGGGGGTGTTTTGGTCCCCATTGACCGCGATAAACGAGGGATTACTGTGGTTATTTAGCAATTAGGGCAGTGTGTTATTGAGAAACCTGCAATATATGGTATGGGTGTTGAATTTTGCGATGGACATTATTACAATATTTAATGTACCTTCAGAAAGTAGATTTTTATTATGTAATGAAATAAATAATTTAATGAGACAAAATAACCAGGCTCAATGTATTCATTCATTCATTTATTCATTCATTTTCCAAACCGCTTTATCCTCACTAGGGAGGCGGGAGGTGCTGGAGCCTATCCCAGCTGTCTTCGGGCAGTAGGCAGGGGACACCCCAAATCGGTTGCCAGCCAATCGCAGGGCACACAGAGATGAACAACCATCCATGCCCACACTCACACCTAGGGACAATTTAGAGTGTTCAATCAGCCTGCCATGCATGTTTTTGGAATGTGGGAGGAAACCGGAGTACCCGGAGAAAACCCACGCAGGCCCGGGGAGAACATGCAAACTCCACACAGGGAGGCCGTAGCTGAAATTGAACCCGGTACCTCTGCACTGTGAAGTCGACGTGCTAACCACTGGACTCCCGGGCCGCCGGCTCAATGTATACTTAAAAACCTTTTTAAAAACAATCCAATGGCACATGGGACCAGGGCCAACCAGGTGTAGTAAGGGGCTGTAGCATGGGACCATGTCCAACCGGGTGTAGTAACTATGCAGGCCCTGACAAACACCTTAACATCTCTCCTCATGGTGGGCCACCAGAACCTCCGATCCAGGAAGGTGAAGGCGCGATGGATACCTGGGTGGCAAGCAAACCGGCTAGTGTGGCCCCACTGGCGTACCAGAGAGCGAACGGGGTTCGGAACAAACAGCCGACGAAGAGGCACGTTACTTGGAGCTGGATGGGAGCGTCAGGCACGCTTGACAGCAGCCTCCAGGTTCAAGGTCACCATGCCAATCACCTTCATTTAAGGGAGGTAGTGAGGGGTTCCTCAGTAGCAGGCTCCTGTGGGTGTTGTCGGGAAAGGGCCTCTGCCTTACAGTTGATAGGGTGATAGGTCAGTGTACAGTCGAAGCGACTGAGGAAGCTGGGCCAGTGTGCCTGCCGACCGTTGTGGTGCTTGGTAGCCTGGATGAATGTCGGGTTCTTATGGTCCGTCCAGATTGTAAATGGCTGCTCAGCTCTCTCTAGCCAGAGGTGCCACTCCCCCATTGCAGCCACCATCGCCAGCAGCTCTCTTTCCCCAATGTCGTAGTTCACCTCAGCAAGAAAGAACCGGCGGGAGAGGAATGCACAGGGGTGAACCTTTTGGTCAGTCTCTGACTGTTGGGAGAGCACAGCACCCAACCCGGTGTCAGAGGCATCCACTTCCACAATGAACTGTCTTTTGTGGTCAAGATGGAGAAGAACGGGGGCACTGGTGAATCTCTCCTTGAACAACCGGAAGGTGAAGCGAGCTGTACGGGACCAAACAAATGGTTGGGACCGGGAGATTAATCTGGTGAGGGGTTCAGCCACGCTGCTGTAGTTACGGATAAACCTCCTGTCGAAGTTAGCAAACCCGAGGAAGCTCTGTAGTTCCTTCCGAGATGTGAGATCTGGCTAGTCCACTTCCACCTGGATCTTACGAGAATCTGCCCAAGTCTTACCCCCTTCCAGGATGAAACCAAGGTACTCAACAGAATCAGAATGGAACCGGCACTTCTCAGCCTTAACAAAGAGCCGGTTACAAAGGAGTCCCTTGAGAACCTGCCGCACGTGTTGCACAAGCTCCTCTAGAGACCTGGAGAAGGTGAGAATGTCATCAAGGGAGACCACAACAAACCAAACCGGTCAAGCATGTTGCATAGGACTTCCGGGTAGAGTGAACGCTGGCGCGTTTTGGCTGCCGCTGCTCTCCCACAAACTTTTGTGTTTTACGGTGTTTTTACGCTCAATTGTTTTACTGTTTCGCATGGAATCACGATCATCATCTCAGTCATTCCACCCAGCCCCCATTCACGCCTGCCTCGCACTCTCAACTATCTTCGACTGTTTCGTCCCGGCGTCTCAGCGTCCTACCTGTCAACCTGTCGCTCCTCCATCGACCTGTCAAGGGTCTGCGCCAGTACTCGTTGGCCGAGCTCCTTCGGCTCCGCTTCCAATGGCTGGGCCTTCCTCCTGCTCTACACCGGCTCCCGGACATCGTTCGCTTTCCTTCCCGGAAATATATTCATCGTGGGTCTCGTCGGGGCTTCTGCCTCAACCGATCCAACACCATCATCTCCTTCTGGTCTTCCTCCCGTCGGCCATCCAGAAACGCCGGCCGATCCATCGACCATCGTGCGTTAGCCGGCTTGGCTAGGTCGGCTAACGGCCCCCGCAGCAGCGAGACTGCCGCCGTCAACTTCGGGCTACTTAACATCCGTTCGCTTACTGGGAAGGGTAATCTCATTCAAGATATCCTCACGGACCGTAAGCTTGACATTCTTTGCTTGAATGAAACCTGGCAAACTCCCGGGGACTTCTCACAGTTGAACGATTCCACTCCCCCGGGATTTGTTTACATTTCCAAGCCCCGCGATTCTGGTCGCAGAGGAGGTCTCGCGATAGTATACCGCGAGAAGTGGAAAGTACTTTCGGTTTCTGTCCCGCCACTTTCCTCCTTTGAATGCCTTGCCTGTCAAATATCCGGACCCATCCCCACGATTATTGCCACAAACCCCAAACCCCACCGCGACTTTTTAAATGAAGTGTCTACTGTCCTCACCCATCTCTCCTCTCTGTCACCAAATGTAATAATCCTGGGAGATTTTAATATACATATGGACAACACTGCTCTTCCTCTCACCATTGACTTCACTTCTTCAATTAACAGTCTTAGTTTTGATCAATTTGTAGATTTTCCCACACACATCAAAGGTCACACCCTGGATCTGATCTGCTGCTCTGGTATTTCCCCCTCCAACTGTACTGCTGATGAACTTCCAATAACGGACCACTTCCTTATCTCATTCAACATTACACTCCAGCTCTCAACTGCCAAATCACTGTTATCATTGTTTACCGTAATATTAAAGACATTAACATTGACTCTCTCACTGCATGGCTGGTCGGACATTGACTCCACTCCTGATGATTTGGTTTTCCAATATAACTCTGGTCTCACCAGCATCCTCAATACGCTCGCCCCTGTCAAGTCCCGCTCTGTCCTTTTTACTCGGTCTGCCCCTTGGTTCACCCCTCATCTACGTTCCTTGAAATCCCAAACCCGGCAGCTTGAGAGACTTTATAGGAAAACCGGCCTCACTGCTCACAAGGACATCTATGCAGCTCAGCTATCCCTCTACAAGGATTCCATCTCTCAAGCAAAATCACATTACTACTCCGGACCCATCTGCTCCAATGCTGGAAATACTAAGACTCTCTTTTCCCTTTGGAACAGAATCACTCAACCTCCTGACTCCCTACCACCTCACTTTTACTCTCGTGACACCTGCAATGCACTTGTCCTCTTTTTCAATGAAAAAATCAACAGAATCCACCAGCATCTGGGCTCCTGTGTACCTTTCCCCTCATCTGACCCTCTCACCCCTTGCAAACTGTTCTCTTCTTTTGAACTCCCCTATCTCTCATTAATTTCAGACCTCATCATTAAATCCAAGACTTCCTCCTGTCAGCTTGATCCCCTCCCCAGAGTTCTGGTCAAATCCTGCCTACCCTCTCTGCTTCCCTTCATCTCAGCCATTATCCATTCCTCTCTGTCGACTGGAATTGTTCCTGTGCTCTTCAAAACTGCAGCTGTCACCCCAATCCTGAAAAAAACTGGTTCAGATCCCAATGACTTCAATAACCTACGCCCCATTTCCCATCTTCCCTTCATCTTGAAAATTCTGGAGAAAACTGTCGCCTCTCAGCTCCACTCCCACATCACCGACAATAGTCTTTATGAACAATTCCAGTCCGGCTTCCGTCCCCGTCACAGTACTGAAACAGCCCTCATAAAAATCACAAACGATCTTCTCATGGCAGCAGACTCTGGCCTTATCTCCATCCTCATCCTCCTTGACCTGAGTGCAGCCTTCGACACAATCTCTCACCCCATCCTCCTCAATAGACTCTCTACCATAGGCATCACCAACACCCCTCTACATTGGTTCCACTCATATCTCACTGGCCGCTCTCAGTTCATTCAACTTGATTCTTTTACTTCACAATCCCTCCCCGTTTCTTCTGGTGTTCCCCAGGGTTCTGTCCTCGGTCCGCTCCTCTTCATTGTCTACCTCCTTCCACTTGGAAACATTTTCCGCAAATTTGGCTTACACTTTCACTGCTTTGCGGATGACACCCAGCTCTATCTCTCCAGCAAACCCGACGCTTCTCTCCCACCCTCGTCCCTCTCTCACTGTCTCGCAGAAATAAAATCTTGGTTCACCCACAATTTCCTCAAGCTAAACAGCAATAAAACTGAACTCCTACTCGTCGGTACCAAATCCACTCTAAACAAAGCCGACAGTTTCTCCCTCACAATTGATAATGCCACTATATCTCCTACCCCCCTGGTGAAGAGTCTGGGTGTCATCCTTGACAGTTCACTATCCTTTCACTCCCACATCAATAACATTACCCGGTCCGCTCATTTCCACCTTCGCAATATAAACCGCCTCCGTCCCTCACTCACTCTGCACACCACCGCTATCCTTGTTCACAGTCTCGTCACTTCCCGTATTGACGACTGCAACTCACTCCTCTTTGGTGTCCATCAAAAATTCCTCCATAAACTTCAACTTGTTCAGAATTCAGCAGCCCGGATCATCACGAGAACCCCCTCACGAGAGCCTTCAGTCGCTCTGCCCCCAAACTCTGGAACTCACTTCCTCCCAACATTCGTAATATTGACTCTCTTTCCTTATTCAAAACCCAGCTCGAAACCCACCTATTCAGACTTGCCTACCCACCTTAAATCTTTCTTTATTTATTATTTTATCTGTATTTTACTATTGGTCTTGGCTGTACAGTGTCCTTGACTGTTGTGAAAGGCGCTTACAAATGTGATGTATTATTATTATTATTATAGGATGTCATTCATGAGTGCCTGGAATACCGCTGGGGCATTTGTGAGGCCGAACGGCATTAGCAGGTACTCTGTTGGGGAGGATAATCGGGCTGGATCAGTTTTGGGGCTATATAGGGTACAGGATGCTGTATCGGTCAGAATACAGGACGCAGGTATCTTGAGGTAAGGCCTTTTAATAGGTGGTAGAAGGCAGGTTTGGGAGATGGGAGACAGATGATAATAGTCAGGGGCAGAAGGTACAGATGCAGATGGTGATTATAGGAAGGTGCAGAAATGCAGATGCAAAGTCTGGAATGCCGAATGACATCAATTAAGGCATGT
The DNA here is from genome assembly GCF_025434085.1 of Hippocampus zosterae. Classification (NCBI taxonomy): domain Eukaryota; kingdom Metazoa; phylum Chordata; class Actinopteri; order Syngnathiformes; family Syngnathidae; genus Hippocampus; species Hippocampus zosterae. The sequence goes on from NC_067468.1 coordinate 3,040,096, forward strand.
ACAGCATTCAACAAGATATCATACAGCTTAAACAGGAACACAGAAGAATTCTTAAGGTATAGAAATGCTGTACAAACTCTAAAGAAAATACAATAAGGGGGAGGAAAACGCTGCCAAACGGTTTGGTTGGCCAAATACACTTAAACACACTCAGTTGTACTGGCTCATTCAGATGGTCTATGGAGCCATGTAGTGGTCGATAAAAATAGCACAGAATGGCGGGCGAAGCAGACGTCTCTATCTTCGATTCACTTCGAAGTGCCATACAAACGCACAAACTAGCGCAAAGGATACCAGTTGACATAAGTGTAATGAGGAGATAAAGGAAACTTACTTTTTGGTCCTGAACTCTGCCAGCTTACGAACTGTGCGCTTTTCCTGACTACGAAACTGCTCATGCACAGGGAATGCAGCGTCATAACATGCAGTTTAACAATCGCACAACAGGAGGCAGCACGGTAACACGAACCAAATTACAACTTATCATGCTTCAATATATCAATGTCTCCGAGCCTTTAATATAGCCGCCCCCAAATGTGCAGGGGCACATTTGCTCGATAAAAGCTCATTAGTCCACCTAAAGGTCTTGAGTTGACTATGGTTCAGATGCTCCTAATGTAAGGGCTGGTCGTATAACCCAGGGGTCACCAACCGCTGGTCCGCGGACCGGTACCGGTCCGCACGGCATTTGGTTCCGAGCCGCACAGAAAGAACTTGCCTTAATTCCGTTTTATTTATTTTGGAATAAGAAAGATGTTTTATTTTGAAAAATTACCGGATTCTCCATTACATCCGCCTGTGTCACGTTCGACTCACGTCAAACCACGCTTCTCCGTCACGTGACCGATTACACTAAAAACAAAACTTTGGAGGTCGCAAAATGAGTTAAAAAACTGCTGGAGATCGCAAATGACGGCGGCCTTAAAAGTACGTTCGAGGCAACTGGATTAAAGTTATGGCTGAATACTCTGAGATTGCCACAATAGCACTGTTGCTATTTCTGACATCCTACCTGTGTGAGGTGGGGGGTTTCTGCAGCAACGGCGACTAAAACAAAATTACGAAGTAGATTGGACATAAACCACACACTTGAGGTGTCATTGTCTCCTATTATCCCGAGATGGGAGCGTCTAGTTGCAGAAAATCAAGCTCGGGGCTGTGGTGAATCGTCATCTTCATGCACTTTGAATTTGCGTTGTATCGTATTTTGAAGGCATTAAACATTACCATAGCGATCAGTGTTGCGGCCAGATTAGACGCTCCTTGTGTTTATTATTATATTTCGAAAACACCACAGTTTTCATGCAGCTCATACCATATTATTGTGTTGTATTAATCCGCCACATCTTAAATGCCGGTCCCTGAAAATATTGTCTGACATATACCGGTCCGTGAGGCAAAAAAGGTTGGGGATCCCTGGTATAACGAACCGAGCTACTGGTCGGGTGTACACATGTCATTTGACGTCCACGTCAACTGACCGGATGTAGCCCTCATCGCTGCGATGAACCTTCGTCACATGACTGATAGGCCACATGGCACGAGGTAGCTGTGGGTCGACGATCATGACCACTGATTTCTCCAGGAGGTCAGGAGGGCAGGCGTGCCATTTCTGTCTCGTTTGTAATCCAGGGAGGTATTCTCTGATGAATCTTGACCAAAACTGGTCTGCAAGGATTTGTGAGTGCCACCGGCGCCTGCGGCTCAGGCTCTCGATCTTCGGGTGGATGATTTGAGGGAGTGATCCGTCAGGCCGCCCCAGTAGAAGGCTATTAGGGGTCACTGGGTCCATGCCAGTGACATGGAAGGCAGTTTGTGCAGTTGGAGACGTGCTGCTGGAAGATCAGCCATCTTAGGTATAGAAGGCTGTGCTCTCCAGCGCTGACAGTCTGCAGAGGAGCGCTGATCTGCCCCACATCCGTGGGGGATCCAGTATTTCCTCTGGAGCTCTGCAAAGACTCGCTCTTGCCCTGGGTGCTTAAGATCTTGGTCATACTTCTTAATGAGGATGCGAGTCACAGGGTGGGGAACATCGAGGACATTTAGATGAAGGGTGGTCTCATCTTAACCCTCTCGACGGCGTAATCGGCCTCCTGCGAGGTGATGAGGTGAGTCAGGGTGTTTATGGCTGGCGCTAGTTTCATTCGTCGACTTGTCGTGGACACTGGTTTCCCTGCTGACAGCTGAGCATAATCATCGGGGAAGGACTCTTTCTGGGCTCGTTGTAGGATGAGTATCGCCGCTTGTCGATACTCCTCGGCAGTAGGTGAGTAATCTGAGGGGGCTTGGCCATGAAGCTCTTTTGCAGTAGCGTCCATGAGGGCCTGCCAGGTATTGCATGTCCTGTCCTGCAAACTGGAAATGTCAGGTGAGGTGACAGCCGACCCGCAGAAGTGACCATCGGTTGAGCTCCAATAGGGATACTAAAGTCTTCCCACTTGTCAGGTCATCAGCGGGGTTCTTCTGCCTTCTGTAAGCTCGTGGATCAGAGCTACTCTTGACCCTACAAACGCCTTATATCGACAGGATTGGGAGTGTCGTAGAGTCAGACCACAATACTACGCATTGTACTGTGAGACTGAGCTCCTTCTTAAGGGTAGAAGGTAAGTGCGCTGCTGCAAGAGCTCAAAGGTCAGTGCTTCGTAGGGGACTAGCCTCTGCTTGTAAGCTCTTCCCTGCTCAGAGTTCTTAAAGAGAACTCTTTCTTTGCTGCGCAGCAGGGCCATGACTAATTCTTTAGGTGTTTTCATTGTTGGCATGGCTGTATGGCGTAACAAAGGAGTAGCATATCTTAAGGCGTCGATCACCTCCTTACGTACTGTCTTTGTTTCAGGCTGGGATATGGCTTGTTGGTCCTGTTTGGATGGGGTCACCTCTCTCTCAGGTCGGCAGGGGACAGCATCAACTTGCTCGAGCCGCTCTTCATGGCTGGAGAGATCATCCATAGAGGGTAAGGTTGAGGTAAATGAGGCATTGGGCTGTTTGAGTTGGCCGCCCCATGGGCTGGCAAGGGCCCTGCAGTGTCCACCCAAGCCTGGTGTGGTCAGCTGCCGGGCTACCATTAGGACCAAGTCTGACGGGCTTAATGGGACCTTATGAGTCGAGGCTGATCCGAACCTTTAAGGAGCATGCTTCATGAAGGGTAGAAATAGGGATACCACGAAGGTGCTTTAACTTCCTCTGTAGATGGGTAACAGGGTAGCTATGATGAGCTTAAGCCTGTTTGCTGTAAAGGCACCAGTAATCTTAAACTTGAATTTAGGGTTGTTGGGTGAAGAGATCTGGAATGAGACTGTGTGGCCACTTGTACTGGGATGTCCTGGTGGACTGTGCGCAAGTGAAGGTCTTCAGGGGTGCCTTCCATGGCTAGAGACTTAGCAGCAGTGGACAGCAGCATAGTCCTCTCTGACCCATCATCCAGAATTGCGACGGTATCAAATGTCTGACGACCATAGTGTACATGCACACGCACTACCTTCAACATGACCCGGTTCCCGAAACTGGGTCGGTCAAGGTAGAAGGACTCACAGGCAGAGGTTGTGAGACAACTTTCTGCCTTTGGAGGCAAATCTGCCTTAACTTTCTCAGCTCTGAGGTTAATCTCGTGGAGGGCAAGAAGGTGCCTTCCTTGACAAAGGCTACAGGGTTTCTCAAGATTGCACTGGGCAGCGAAGTGCTGACGAGCACAGCGCCAGCACCGCTTCTTCGTCTGGATCCATTCCTTTAGCTCATCTTTGGTGAGCTTGGACACACTACTACACTGACTGAAGTATTGCTCTGTACTGTCACAATAGGCACAGTAATATTTAGCTTTGTCTTTCTTCTTAACTGGAATTTCTGTAGGCTCCTTGCTGCTATGCAACACTACTGTTTGTCTAGGGGCAGGTCGAACGTGACCTTTGGTCATTTGTTTCTCCTTGGAGCTTTGTCCAATCGTTGGACTGTCGAAGCCCTGAAACCATGACTCATGGCGAAGCCACTATGACAGATCACACAAGGTGTGTGTCGCTCCAGATCAAGAGAGCTGATAACGGCGGAAATCAGCCCGCTGTTCTCCAGGAAGCTTACTCAGTTGGCGAGCTACGTGTGAGCCAGAACTTAGCTCAATTTCTCATTTGTGGCCCAAGGTTTGAAGGAGGCCTACCAGGGATTGGACTTGGAGGGCAAATTTCTGAAATGCCACTGGTCTGACTTCTGGGCCATCTAGAACACTAGCTATGTTCTTTAGGGCGAGCTGTTGGGGTTGACCATATTTGCCATGGAGCGCTATCATGGTGTCAGTGTAGGGGGTTGGCGAGTTGAGGTAGGCATCTGATATTAGCCTAGCATCTTCTAGCATAAGATAGTCTACGAGTACTTGGTACTTAAAGAGCTCGGTAGCATTGGAGGGAAGGAGGTTCTCTAATGCTATACGCAGAGGTGATGGACCTACTGAGGGTATTCTGCGGTGTGAAGGTAGCGGACGAGGCTGAGTAGGGGGAACGTAGAAGATCTCATGGCCGGAGGGAATGAAGGACAGGTGATGATTGTGGCTGAGACCTGTCGGGCTGAGGCTTGGTTTCGGGGGGAGCAGGGTAGTGAGGGAAATGCTGATCATCCACATTGAGGGCACACAGGTTTGCATCACTCCACACATACCTATAGCATTTATCCATCCATTTTTGTAGTTTTCCCACATCCTTCTTAAACCACTTTCTCACTTGACAGTCATACACAGCAGGCTGCTCTCTACACACGGCTCTACGACTCTCCCTTGCCCCCTCTTTGACAGTCGTGTCCCTTTCTGCCACCCTTTCACGCTCCCCCATAGCTTTCCTGCCCTTTTGATTCTGTTTTTCACATCTACTTGCATACCAATCCAACTAGTTAACACTCTGATCTCCTCACCCTCTTTTGTCCCAAACTCCAACATCGCCTCCTTCTTGCTTTGTTCCTCTCTTCCCACTGATTCATCACTCTCCTTACACTCTTATTTACATATCTCCCCTTTTGTTCCCACTATTGTAGTGTCGTCAGCAAACAGCACTCGACACTCTCACTTCTTTCGTTTCGGAGCTCCTTTTCTCCCAGCCATGTTCACCTGCGAACGACCCGCCTGGGATCCACCTCCACACCAACATTTTCTCTTCTCTATCATCTTGGCTCCTCGTCGCCAATGCCTGCCTCATCGCCGCCTGATGGTAGATGTTAAAGAGGATCAGTGATGTGGAGCATCCTTCTCACCACCCTCTCGCTGGCATCCATCCTTCACCCACTCTCTCCCTTCCCCTGACCTTGTACTCCGTCGTCTCATGCAGGTCCATAATAGTCTCCAGACATCTGCCTTTCAGACCATACCTTTCAAGCAACATCCACAACGCCGGTTTACTCACTCTCGGATACGCCTTTCGCAAATCTAGCAGTCTTGCACATGGCCAGTCATTACCATTCATTTCCTTCACCCCTTCCTGATTAACTCTCCTCTTACAGTCTTCTACATCCTCCTGTATTCGTACCATCCTTTGCCTCACATCAGCTGTGGACCTCCCTTTCCTAAACCCCTCTTGATTTTCGTCAAGGAGCCTCAGGTGTTCGGCCCACCAACTCAATCGCTTCGCTAACACTCTTCCCAACACTCGGCTGCACAGACTCAGCAGGCACACTCCTCTGTAGTTATTTCTATCGTTCCTGTCCCCCTTCTTGTATAACGGGACCATCAGTCCCACTCTTACGCTTCCATCCCACTGGTCCGCTCTATGCTCAAACATCTTCCTCGCGATCTTAATCACTCTTTCAATCACTTCCTCACACGCACTCCGTATATATCTGATTCTCACCCCATCTTCTCCGGTGCCAACTCTCGTATCGCACTCATAGCCTCCATTATTTCCTCCTTCTCAGGCACATCATTCATAATCTTATTTGCTTTGCTCGCTCTTCTGTCTTCCCTTAGATCTACAGCTCCTTGAACTGCCTCCTCGATCACTCTCGGTTCTTCCTCGTACCTTTCCCTCAACACGCTTTGAAAATGCTCCTTAAACTCATTTGCTGTCACTGTCATGCTCCGAGAAGCCGGCCTATCACTTGATCCTAACTTTCTCAAAACATTTGTACATTTTGCCCAGTCTCCCTTTAGAACACGCTTCCTGACATTCCTCAATCACCCCTTCCCATCAGTCTCTTTCCAACCTTCTCAGCAACTTCAATTCCTTCCGCATTTCCTTCACTTCTGCTTTTACTCTGGTGAGCTCTTCTTCAATCTCCCCCACTCCTCTCCCTCCTCCCCTCACTCTCAACCTTCTCTTCGCATTCAGCGTCTCCATTCTCTTGTTTCTTCTGTCTACCCTCTCCCATATCCTCGTCTTCATCTCTTCTCTCCCTACCGTCCATGGGTTAGATATCTCTTTTCTCTCCCTTCCACATACATCCACTGCTGTTTCCACCATGATGTTCGCCAACTCAACTCTGTCCACCCACTCTCCTTTACCAGTTCTTCCTTGCTCAACTCCTCCAGTTTCTCTCTTGTCTTCTCCTCATATTCTCTTTTCTTCTCCTCCTTTTTCAACATCTCCCACTTCGCCTGCAGTACTCTCCTCTGGTTCCTCTCTTCTGTCTCCATCTCTTCCACTACCCATTCACCTTCATGCATACTGGCCTATGATCTGACAGTTCGTACTCATTCATCGTCTCTTTCGACATCTCCCACTTCGCCTGCAGTACTCTCCTCTGGTTCCTCTCTTCTGTCCTCCATCTCTTCCACTTCCCATTCACCTTCATACACACTGGCCTATGATCTGACAATTTGTATTCATTCATCGTCCACATCCTTTTCACCATGCGGTGCGTCTCATTCCCTATCACCAAAAATCTATTTTCCACTTGCCATGTGCTTCCACATCCCCCTCCTTCTAAACCTTCTAATAGCTATTAACGTATGCCAGACCATGCTCCTGACACCACTCTATTAAGTCCCTCCCAGCTTCATTCATCCTCCCCAATCCATGCCTCCCACACACACCTCCTCTCTTTGCATTCGTTCCCACGCTTGCATTGAAGTCTCCTCCAATCACCAGTCTTTCACTCCCTCCCATCGCCACCTGACTCCCCATATCTCGTCGGCATCTCTCCATTTCTCGCTCATCCGTTCCACAGCTCGGTTGGTAGACTGATACCGGGCTGAGCCCTCCCAATACCACCGCCACCACTCTCTCTCCCAACCACTTCTGTTGTCCTTCCTCTATCCACATCCTCAAGGCTGCTCCCCTCAACATCACTCCAACTTTCCTCCCATGAACAAGCGCTACATGCTCCTCCTCCTCATCCAACCACACCACTCAGTTTTCTTCTGTTTTTAGCTCCGTCATCACCACCACTTTTTTTTTGTTAATTTTTTAAAACACGTTTTTCTTTGTTAATTCTCTCTGCCACTCTCCTCACCCTCTTTCTAGATTTTCTCTTACACTCAATCTCCTCACATTCCATGTGACTATCACTCGTTCTCCAGTCTTACCCCGAACTTCAGTTATTTTTTCCCCCTATCGCCCCTTCTTTCATTCCTCTCTTTTTTTGTTGTTTCTGCTCCTTACTCCCCTCTTACTGCTAGGGCCTGGATGGGGTTGAATCCCCACCAGGCTGTCTTTCACCCATCCACCAACATGTCTTTCGTCCATCCCGACTTGCGCTTCCTTCTCACCATCCCCACCCCACGCCCTGGGGAACCTTCTCGGTCCCACCTCATCGCGCCCCGTGCGGGTCCTGAAAGGACCCTCGCCTGACTTTTGTTTAAGGAAGGTTGTGGGGCAGCTACTCCCACTTCCCTCCGTTCCGGCAGGGCGAGCGTTGGGTGTCTTTCCTTCCGGTGAGGTCCCTCCTGCTTCCCCGTCAGCTGGTGGGCACTCAGCCGCAGCAAGGGCTCAGGAGCCCCGGCGTCCCCCTTCGCACAACTTGGAGGCATCCCACCGTGCGAGGGGTGTGACTGGACAGGTGCAGGTAAGGGTTCATCATCTACATCCCTCCTCGGGGTGGAGCTTGAGGCTAGCTGAGGGGTTCGATACTGAGCAGCATCCCGGAAGCGTCCCAAGTAAGGTTGAGATGCATAGAAGGGGGTCTTCTGGGCTTGTCGCTTCTGTGGATATGACGATATTCCTGTTGGGGTTGGAGTAGATGAGTACCACCATGACTGTCCCACGTACAGGTAGTCGACCTAGAAGTCCTGCATCCAAGTTGTAGGACATGTCCGACGTTTCGGCCTCACATCAAGATGTCTCTCTCTCTCTCTTTCCGGCTCCATCCTGAGCACTATATCCGTCTCAAAGGACCAAATGTTGGGGAGGATAGTCAGGCTGGATCAGTTTTGAGGCTATATAGGTTACAGGATGGTGTATCGGTCAGAATACAGGAGGCAGGGATCTTGAAGTAAGGCTCTTTAATAGGTTGTAAAAGGCAGGTTTGGGAGATGGGAGACAGATGGTTATGGTCAGAAGTGGAAGGCAGGGGCAGAAGGTACAGATGCAGATAGTGATTATAGGAAGGTGCAGAAATGCAGATGCAGAGTCTGGAATGTCGAATTGCATCAATTAAGGCATGTACAGCATTCAACAAGATATCATACAACTTAAACAGGCACACAGAATAATTCTTAAGGGATAGAAATACTGTACAAACTATAAGGAAAATACAATAAAGGGGAGAATTGTACTGGCTCATTCAGATGGCCTATGGAGCCATCTAGTGGTCAATAAAAATAGCGCAGAATGGCGGCCGAAGCAGATGTCTCTATTAAGGGTGTGGAAAAGAATCGATATTAATCGATGCATCGATGCACACGTGCGCGACGCGAGTGCATCGGCTCATTCACTGGGTATGACGCGATTGATGGGTGAAATCTAGATTAATCACGATGCATTGGTGGGTATCAGTAAAATCCGATTCAAGCGCCGTTTTATTCATGTTAAACGTCACCTATCTGCCCTTTCCTAGGCGCGCTGAATGCACCATCATTATTTTGTGTTGAATACGGACGGAAGCCGTGAGTCACATACAGTGCAGTACAAAACTAGCGAAACATTATGGAGTTCGCGCACGCAGCAGTGAGGAAACTACTGTATTTAATGCTCCCGCAATATTCAGATCTTATGTTTGGAAATACTATGGCTTCTTAAAGAAAGACGGAAAGTTTGATAAAACCTCCGTAATTTGCAAAGAATGTCGCACTACGTAGCCATACAACGGCAGCACCACAAATATGCATACCACTTAAAACGATGGCACCACATCACCACCAAGTTTCCCGCCTCTCCGCCGCCTGCCCGTCCAGTTCCTTGTTGGACACCGGAGAAACTCTTGGCAAACCAGGTCAGAATCAGAAAAAAAATCACCTCTTATTTTGGTGGTCCCCTTGCAGCTCACTGTGACCGCGCAAGGAAAAACTATATATGGATGACTCTTTTGGACATTTCATTTTGACACTCAGTGAGAGTGGTCTGTGTACACACAGCAGCTTTGAGGCTGTGACTGCCACATTGTTTCAATTGTATTTTTTTTCTGTCCTATGGAGATGGATATTTCATATAAGACACTTAGTGAGTAGTCTGTTTGTGTTTACACTACAGCAACAGCTGTGAGTCTCAGTTGCCAAATTGTTTACATTTTCTTTGCACAAAACTCAATTGTGAAAGGGCTTAAATAAGTTGTTTTACACGTTCTACTGTTTAAAAGGAATAAAGTGGTATACCTTTTGCAATACCGTACTGAATTCCATCTTTTTTTTCCTTTTTTTCTTTGCGTATTTGCATTATGTTTAATTGCACAATATCACAACAAATTGCACTGTATCGGATCGCATTGATTTGAACTACAATGACGCGATTGATGGGTGTAAATGTGTATCGCATCGTATCACATCGTGACGACGGTGAAACGTATCGCATCGTGTCGCCAGAAAATTCCATGTATCGTTTAAGTATCGCATAGCTGGTAGTGCATCGAGATGTGTATCGAATCGTCCTCAGTGCTGAAATTCACATCCCTAGTCTGTATCTTCGATTCACTTCGAAGTGCCCTACAAACCAACAAACTAGCGCAAAGGATACCAATAGACATAAGTGTAATAACATAAAGGAAACTTACTTTTTGGTCATGAACTCTGCCAATTTACGAACTTAAAGGGAACGACCTTGAGCGAGGACACCACGACACCATGAACCTCCGCGCTCTTCCTGACTACGAAACTGTTCACGCGCAGGGAACACAGCGTCATCACGTCATCATGTGCAATTTAACAATCGCACAACGGGAGGCAGCATGGTAACACGAAGCAAATTACAACTTATAATGCTTCAATATATCAATGTCTCCACGCCTACATACTCATAACCACAGGGAATCTTAAACGCTGTTTTCCACTCCTCCCCCTTCCGGATCCGGACTAGATGGTAGGCGTTCCTGAGATCCAGCTTGGTGAAAACAGTAGCCTAAGTGAGGGGCTCAAGAGTGGAGTTACCATCCATCCATCCATCCATCCATCATCTACCGCTTATCCGGGGCCGGGTCGCGGGGGCAACAGCTTTAGCAGGGAAGCCCAGACTTCCCTCTCCCTAGCTACTTCTTCCAGCTCTCCCCGGGGGATCCCGAGGCGTTCCCAGGCCAGCTGGGTGATCACTGGTTAATCAGTGCTTATGGCGACCCAGGACTCCACTTGTGATCACAGACCACACAGCCTTAGGTTGAGTCACACCAAGACTTCTAGTGAATCTTCTCAATGGATTAATTTGCCTGCCACTGTGTCCTCCCAAAACAACTGTGTCTCTCTTCAGGTGTTGGTTGATTCTGAGGCAGATGACGTCATCTTATTGATGAAGAGTTTGTGCCTCAAACGCACATCGAGGTGTCAAGATCTAGCATCAGGGAGCCTCCATGGACAACGTTCAATCAAACGACGTCTGATGTATACACTGAACCAAACCTGTTTCTAAGGTTTGCTCTGCAGTAGGCCGCCATTTCTCAAATGCATTTGGCCACATGAAGAAAATTAAAAACGTTTTGATGGTTCTTTGCAGTTTTTCCCCCATTCAACGTAATGCATGAGCAACATATCTACAATTTCCCCCCGATAAGTCATTCCAAATGTCCACTATGAGTATTGGTGGTGGAGGGAGCGAGGGAGGCGGCTTGGCACAAACCGATCCCGTTCGTCTTTACATCTGCAAAAGTGCAGTGTGGTGCCCCTGCCAAGAGGAGTGGTGTCAGGTGGGGCTATTCCAAAAGCAGAAAAAGTGCTGCAGCTGGTTCAATGCTGATTCAAAGTCAGAAACACATTGTTCTTGGTTGGTCTGTATTCCATTCAAATATTGTATCAATGTCTGTGAGTTTGATTTTAAAATTGATGCAAAGCGAGTCAGGTTTGGTCAACAGGTCCGCTCTCAGTTCGGTTAGCACATTAAAATAGCATTAAGATAAGATAAGATATCCTTTATTTGTCCCACACTGGGGAAATTTACAGCCTCCAGCAGCAAGAATGTAGGTAGAAATAAGAAAGAAGAATAAAAAAAACAAACTTTGGCATTGTCAACAAACATTGTCAACGTTGGCTGTGGCAAGATTTTTTTTTCCAAGATTCAACCGTAATAGATGTCATAATTGTTTATGAGGATAGTTTCAGCAACATTTTAGGTTTGTTTGGGATTTAGTTGTGGTAATTTAGGGTGAATAATAATAACAATAACATACAATAAAAATAAAATACAGAATGCTGTGCCTCTCCCCAGCTCATGAAACAGAAGTCACATTTTGCATTTTTTGGTGTGCTAATTTAAACAATTTTATAAAAAATCTTATAATCTTATCTTCAATCTATCAATCTTATAAATCGCTATAAAAAAATCCAACCTAACAGCTAAAATTTTTAAAACATCAACATGGCATCCTCTCACGGCTTTCTTCGATAATACGCGTCCATCAATGGTTTGATTTTATTATTATTTTACCATTTGGTTGTTGGCTAAGAATGGTAAAATGTTCCTCAAAAATATTGCTTTTTTTTTTTTTAAATAAAGTGTCTTGAGAAACTTACCCGAGTTTTGTGTGCCTGGATGAAAAACCTCCATATACACCTCAAAAGCAAATGCTGGACTTTCCCTAGAGAAGAAAAAAAATATATTACAATTTTAACCTTTTTTGCTTGGCTGAACATTCATTCATTCATTTTCCGAACCGCTTGATCCTCACTAGGGTTGCGGGGGGTGCTGGAGCCTATCCCAGCTGTCTCCGGGCGGGGGACACCCTGAATCGGTTGCCAGCCAATCACAGGGCACACAGAGACGAACAACCATCCACGCTCACACTCAGACCTAGGGATAATTTAGAGTGTTCAATCAGCCTGCCACGCATGTTTTTGGAATGTGGGAGGAAACCGGAGCACCCGGAGAAAACCCATGCAGGCCCCGGGAGAACATGCAAACTCCACAGAGGGAGGCCGGAGCTGGAATCGAACCCGGTACCTCTGCACTGTGAAGGCTTGGCTGAACAACTGTTACTAATACATAAAAAATAAGACTTAACTCAATCGTAAACAATCAACTAGTTTTCTTTTTTTTATCGATAATCACCACGATTTCTTTCTTAAATTTAAACTGCATAATTGTGCATTGCAGTTAACTTGATTTTCCTAATGAGAGCATGGACTGTGGAATACATTAGAATCACAGTACTGCGTATGCCTGTTGTAACAGAACTTTTGAATGAGCCGACATTGTTAAAAATGGATGGAACTTTAATTTTGTCAGGCCGTAAGCACCAAAAGTTAAGCCCGTATATCACTGAGCTACAAAGGTTTGTAGGTGTGTGTGTGCAGGTAGCAAATGTTTTTTTTTGTCAGTGTTGCATACAATTTGTAAGCAGTCACAAAGGCATTCACCAGACATTCCCAAACAGCAGTGATAGGCATTCCATCACATCCCATTCCATCCCAGACGGATGCCCATATTGGGGATGGAGGATGAGAAGTTTTTTTAAAAAGGACAGAAGTAGGTTTTTATCCATCCATCCATCATCTACCGCTTATCCGGGGCCGGGTTGCGGGGGCAACAGCTTTAGCAGGGAAGCCCAGACTTCCCTCTCCCTAGCTACTTCTTCCAGCTCTCCCCGGGGGATCCCGAGGCGTTCCCAGGCCAGCTGGGTGACATAGTCTCTCCAGCGTGTCCTGGGTCTTCCTCGGGGTCTCCTCCCGGTGGGACATGCCCGGAACACCTCACCAGGGAGGCGCTCAGGAGGCATCCGAATCAGATGCCCAAGCCACCTCATCTGGCTCCTCTCGATGTGGAGGAGAAGCGGCTCGACTCTGAGCCCCTCCCGGATGACCGAGCTCCTCACCTTATCTCTAAGGGAGAGCCCGGACACCCTGCGGAGAAAACTCATTTCGGCCGCTTGTATCCGGGATCTCGTTCTTTCGGTCACGACCCATAGCTCGTGGCCATAGATGAGGGTTGGAACGTAGATCGACCGGTAAATTGAGAGCTTCGCCCTTTGGCTCAGCTCCTTCTTCACCACGACAGACTGATACAACGTCCGCATCACAGCAGAGGCTGCACCGATCCGCCTGTCGATCTCCCGCTCCCTCGTGCCCCCACTCGTGAACAAGACCCAAAGATACTTGAACTCCTCCACTTGGGGCAAGATCTCCTCCCCGACCCGGAGGGGGCACTCCACCCTTTTTTGACTGAGGACCATGGTTTCAGATTTGGAGATGCTGATCTTCATCCCAACCGCTTAACACTCGGCTGCAAAACACTCCAGTGAGAGTTGGAGAGCCCTGTTTGAAGGAGCCAACAGCACCACATCATCTGCAAAAAGCAGGGATGCAATACTGAGGCCCCCAAAACGGACCCCCTCAACGCTTCGGCTGCGCCTAGAAATTCTGTCCATAAAGGTTCTGAACAGAATCTGCGACAAAGGGCAACCTTGGCGGAGTCCTACCCCCACTGGAAACGATTCCGACCTACTGCCGGCAATGCGAACCAAACTCTGACATCGGTGGTATAGTGACCGAACAGCCCGTATCGTTTTCCCACTGGAAACGATTCCGACCTACTGCCGGCAATGCGAACTAAACTCTGACATCGGTGGTATAGTGACCGAACAGCCCGTATCAGGGGGTTCGGTACCCCATACCCTCGAAGCACCCCCCACAGAACTCCCCGAGGGACACGGTCAAACGCCTTCTCCAAGTCCACAAAATACATGTAGACTAGTTGAGCGAATTCCCACATACCCTCGAGGACCCTGCTCAGGGTGTAGAGCTGGTCCACTGTTCCACGGCCGGGACGAAAACCACACTGCTCCTCCTCAATCTGAGGCTCGACTTCCTGACGGACCCTCCTCTCCAGCACCCCTGAATAGACCTTACCAGGGAGGCTGAGGAGTGTGATCCCTCTGTAGTTGGAACACACCCTCCGGTCCCCCTTTTTAAAAAGAGAGACTACCAGCCCGGTCTGCCAATCCAGAGGCACTCTCCCTGTTTACCACGCGATGTTGCAGAGGCGTGTCAACCAGGACAGCCCCACAACATCCAGAGCCTTGAGGAACTCCGGGCGGATCTCATCCACCCCTGGGGCCTTGCCGCCGAGGAGCTTTTGAACCACATCGGTGACTTCAGCCACAGAGATAGGAGAGCCCACCTCAGAGTCCCCAGGCTCTGCTTCCTCCAAGGAAGACATGTTAGTGGAGTTGAGGAGGTCTTCGAAGTACTCTGCCCACCGGTTCACAATGTCCCGTGTCGAAGTCAGCAGCGCCCCATCTCCGTTGTACACAGTGTTTGTGGCGCACTGCTTCCCCCTCCTGAGACGTCGGATGGTGGACCAGAATTTCCCCGAAGCCGTCCGGAAGTCGGCTTCCATGGCCTCACCAAACTCTTCCCACGCTCGGGTTTTTGCATCAGCGACCACCGAAGCTGCGTTCCCCTTGGCCAGTCGATACCCGTTAGCTGCCTCTGGGGTCCCACAGGCCATAAAGGCTCGATAGAACTCCTTCTTCAGCTTGACGGCATCCCTTACTGCTGGTGTCCACCAGGGAGTACGGGGGTTGCCGCCACGACAGGCACCAACCACCTTACGACCACAACTCAGATTGGCCGCCTCAACAATAGAGGCACGGAACATGGTCCACTCGGGCTCAATGTCCCCTGCCTCCCCCTCACAATACGTTTGGGTCTGCCAGGACGGACCGGCATCTTCCCCCACCATCGGAGCCTACTCACCACCAGGTGGTGATCAGTTGACAGCTACGCCCCTCTCTTCACCCGAGTGTCCAGAACATGCGGCCGCAAATCCGATGATACAACTACAAAGTCGATCATCGAACTGCGGCCTAGGGTGTCCTGGTGCCAAGTGCACATATGGACACCCTTATGTTTGAACAAGGTGTTCGTTATGGACAATCCGTGGCGTGCACAGAAGTCCAATAACAAAACACCACTCGAGTTCTAATTGGGGGGGCCGTTCCTCCCAATCACGCCCCTCCAGGTCTCACTGTCATTGCCCACGTGAGCATTGAAGTCCCCCAACAGAACAAGGGAGTCCCCAGCAGGAGTACTCTCCAGCACACCCTCCAAGGACTCCAAAAAGGGTGGGTATGCTGAGCTGCTGTTTGGTGCATATGCACAAACAACAGTCAGGACCCGTCCACCCACCCGAAGGCGGAGGGAGGCAACCCTCTCGTCTACCGGTATGAACCCCAATGTACAGGCACTGAGCCGGGGTGCAATGAGTATGCCCACACCTGCTCTGCGCCTCTCACCGTGAGCAACTCCAGAGTGGAAGAGAGTCCAACCCCTCTCGAGAGAACTGGTACCAGAACCCAGGCTGTGTGTGGAGGCAAGTCCGACTATATGCAGTCGTAAATTCTCTGTCTCACACACCAGCTCGGGCTCCTTCCCTGCCAGAGAGGTGACATTCCATGGGTCCCCGCCTTTGGCTGCCGCCCAGCTCACATTGCACCCGACCCCTTTGGCCCCTCTCATGGGTGGTGAGCCCATGGGAAGGGGGACCCACATTGCCTCTTCGGGCTTTGCCCGACCGGGCCCCATGGGTGTAGGCCTGGCTACCAGGCGCTTGCCAACGAGCCCCACCTCCAGGCCTGGCTCCAGAGGGGGGGCCCCGGTGACCTGCGTCCGGGCAAGGGAAACCTTGGTCCATATATTTTACTCATCATAAGGGGGTCTTTGAGCAATGCTTTGTCTGGCCCCTCACCTAGAACCTGTTTGCCATGGGTGACCCTGCCAGGGGCATAAAGCCCCAGACAACTTAGCTCCTAGGATCATTGGGAAACACAAACCCCTCCACCACGGTAAGGTGACGACTCACGAAGGGGTGACCAAAATGTATTCAACAAAAATACAAACAGGAGTACACTGGAAAATTACTCACAACAAGTGCTCAAACAAAGTCCATCAAACAAGGAGCCAAAGTAACAAAAGAAACCTGTGACAAAACGTGACAGAAGCGGAGCACACAGACACTCACATACCAACAACAACCCAACCAAGTTTGATAGAACTTCGGGAACTAAATACAAGCAAAGTGACGAGACAATGAGAAACACCTGGACAAGACACAAAGGGTTGAGGGAGCTGATTGGTTAAACACGAGGGACACTGATGACGAGAACAGGTGGCAACAAAAAAGGGCCCATGAGGAAACAAAACCAAACGTAACCAGACAGAAACCTAACAGTGAGGAAGTGATTTAGGTGCAGATGGAGTTGAGGCCCTCTTGGGGAGACCCAAGACGAACACTTTATTTGTGAGGATGTCTGAGAAAATGATATTAAACGTTGAGTGATAATCCACAAATAGCATCCTGATGTATGATTCAATTTCTCTGCTTAGTCAGTGGGGCATCAACATGTCTGATGCTGTTCCAAGTCTTGCCTTTGTCGTTTGTCAATGGTTGTAGTCTGCGTGGGTCATTGTATGTCAGGTAGTGCTCCACTGTTTGTTTAAATAAGCCTCCTTTGATGCCCCTCTTTAAGTTAACTCTGGTAGAGCTGTTCTGTTCTTTGTCCCCTGACCGAAACACTGTGTTCCATCTTCTCAGGAGTCTTTTGACTTCATTTGTCATCCAGGGGTTTTGGTTGAGAAATGTTCTGACGTCTTTCAACTGTAACATTGTTAATGCAGTATTTAATATAACCCAGGACTACATCTATGTATTCTTTCAAGTTATCGTGATGGAAGATAAGATAACCTTTATTTGTCCCACACTGGGGAAATTTGCAGTCTACAGCAGCAAAATTGGGAGGGGGAAATAAAGTGTTTCATTACACAAAAATAAATGTTTCAGAAAATAACTGTTCACAGTTCAATATAAGTGCAATATAAAATAAAGCATTAGCAATATATAATTGTAGAATAAATATTATAAATTAGCAATAGCATAGAAAACACAGCGTAAGGTGGCTGTGAGCTTTACAATGGTTACAGGTTTTCACATATGTTTATTCAGCAGCCTGACAGCAGTCGGTCGGAATGAGCGGCGGCATCTCTCCTTCTTGTAGCGCGGGTGTAACAGACCCAAACACTCTTTTGGAAGCAGTCCTGGAGTTGAGCAAAGATGTTGGAGTGAATTTAACATTATTGGGGCCCTATTTTCATGCTTAGCTTGTCTCGCGAAAAGTGCAATATAACTGTGGAGAAGTGGAATTTTGTCTTCTTATTTTCGTAGGGCGCAGGTAGAAAGGGGTGTTTGCGCCATTGTGGGGGTGAAAACAGCCAACTTACTTCCTGACCAATGAAAGGGTCTCCGCTCATTCACTTGAAATTCAGCGCATGAGATGCGTGCTCACAGTCTTTTACATTGCGGAAACAGCGATCGACTCACTGGAGTCTGTACAGAATCTACACTCCATTTAGTTCTTTCCCATTTCATTTCATTGTATGAATGTAATAAACCCACAGCAGCCAGGGCAATCCGTTTCTTACTTGACAATCACACCATGTTTGTGGTTAAATTAAAAAAAAAAAAAAAGCACAGTGGTAAATGTCCATGGGTGATCTCTTAATTTTTTACTGTCAGTCTATGAGAGCAGGTTATTTGCCTGATGTGTGGCAGGGAGTCACTGACTGCATTTTTTTTTTTTACAATTGACCAATTCATTCCCTTTCAGCTTTGCTGCTCAGTGTGAGGTGGGCCTGAGATGTGCTCCGACACTGACAATGTGAGACAACTATGTACAGTACTTTTGGGGAGGCACTAGGGCTGTTTCGTTTTTAGGGAGTAAACTAAACCAGATGGTGTGCCGGTCGGAGAACAGTTATAAAGAGTGTCAGATTTCCTCGGACAAAGTTAAAGAAACGACCCGGCACACAGGAAAATTGTCTTCAATATCGGCGGGAGCGGACCTCCTAGAGCGAACGACGGTTGTTGCTCCGCGATCACACTCAAAGTCCCGTCTCCGCGAGTTCCACATTTCATTGTAACATATTGTCAGAGATTTTCTCGGACAAAGCTAAAGAAACGACCCGGCACACAGGAAAATTGTCTTCAATATCGGCGGGAGCGGACCTCCTAGAGCAAACGACGGTTGTTGCTCCGCGATCACACTCGGCTCCCTCTCCGCCGGTTCGAACTTTTATTGCAAAATACAAGAAAGACCCTGCCCCAGAGATTAGCATACCGCGCCCCCCGGTCCGGCCCTTCGGTAGTGATCTGATCTACCCGAATACACAAGTCAGACTTTGATGACTAATGTCCACCTGGTCGCGACAGCTGTTCCCAAACTGTCTTTTGGTATTCAACAACTCTTTGTTCCCAATTTGTTTATTCCCACTCTGAATCTAGCCTTCGCCCCCCTTGCTTTGACGTGATTACTCAAGAAAAAGGCCCTCCGCCCAAACGGCCGACATCTCTGCGCTGAGCATGTCCAGACATGCCCAAATTAACCGAAACTTTAAACGTGATACAATTTTGTTCATAGATTCCTCTATCAAAGAGACAGGACTCGAGGGTGTGTTTCAGTATCCTTTACTGGAGATGTTGCAGTAAATACAGGGAAATACAAACAATAGAGGGTGATGTTGGTTGAGATGATTGTGAGGGATGAATCGGCAAATATGAGAAATTGGAATTAACTTCAACTTCAATGTTACATTCAACATAACATTTGGAATACTGTATTCCTGGATGCCAAGGAACCACATATCAATGGCAGGGTAATGGCACCATTTCAAAATGCTGATTGTGCCGACCTTCGCCCCTCCCAAATAGAAGAATATAGGATAAAATGACAGCGCAACACGCGGAGGGAGGAGGCTCCCTTGACAGATCTGTGAACGGTGTCTCCATGTTTTTTTTTCTCTCAAATCTTAATTTTTTTAGAAATACTTTCATTGTCTTGGTTTCCCTGGACAAGACACTACGGCCGTCAAACCATTAACACATAGTAACATAAAATTACAAACCATTCCTCTTTATCAGGTTAATCGCCGGAAACCGTGGAGGCCCGATGCTAGCGGGCCAAGGTGGCGAACTGGCTCACAAACTCGAGCGCACCTCGTTGTACTTACATTTTGGCATGAACTCGGGGCTGAAGGAATCGCCAATAAGGCAACGGATACAAAGGAGTTTACAGGGCACAGGACTGAGATCGATCTGAACGAATGACCTTGAGCAGGATGCAAACCCGGAAACTGGCTGTCACGTTCGGGCAAGCCGAAATAAAGTTGGGATCCCAGAAGTGCAGACACCAAACAAGGTCTCCGTAGCAAAAAGGGTTTAATATACAAAATTCGCACCGACAAAGTAGTAACATAAAGTGCTGGTCAAACCAGGACCAGAGGGCACAAAAACGAATAACCAAAAGTGCTTGCACAAAAGGCAAGGGGGGAAACTAAGAACCGCGAAGGCAAACAAAAAACAATGTAACAACTACACACAAGCGAAAGCCAAATCACAAACTAAAAACCATACTTACAAAATACTTGGTACAGAGAGTTCAAAAAACGAAGCACGACGAGGTCTATTGCAAAAGCAGTCTATGAGCAAGGAAGCAGCAAGGCAATACTCGAGCAACATGTGCATAGCAGAGGGCTCCTTAAATACAGAGTGAGACTAATCATAGATTGGCAGCAGGTGTGCACAGAAGTCCGCTAATCCCACCTGCTGGCCAGACTGACACAGAACCGTGACACTGGCAACGTGCTGTAATAACGCAATACCTGAATGTGTGAATGTGAATGTCTCACGGAAACTAAATGAGCGGGCTGAGCCTTTGCTACAGTACTCCTGCACAAGATAACTGGTTGAATTCTGTGTTTCTAAGTCCACAATGCACATTTTGAATGATTTGGCAAACTATCCATTATCTCGCCCGCTTATCCTCTCAAGGGTGGCAGGGGGCCTGACCTATTCCAGCTGTCTTTGGGCAGCAGGCGCGGTACACCCTGAACTGGTTGCCAGGCAATCGCAGGACACACAAAGACAGACAATCATTTACACTCACAATCACACCTAAGGACAATTTATAGTGTTAACCTACCATGCATGTTTTTGGAATGTGGGAGGAAACCAGAGCACCTGGAGAAAACCCACACGGGCACAGGGAGAACATGCAAAAACCACACAGGAAGGCCGTAGTCCAGAATCAAACCCGTGACCTCTGCACTGCGAGGTGGACGTGCTAACCAGTCGACCATGGTCATGATCATTGAAAACATCATGAGGTTCTTTCAAATTTCAAATTGGTTTAATATTATTTAACTACTTTATAGTAAGGCGGCCTAGTGGACCAGTGATTTGCGCGTCGATCTCACAGTTCAGTACCAGGTTCAATTCCAGCTCCGACCTCCCTGTGTGGAGTTTGCATGTTCTCCCTGGGCCTGTGTGGGTTTTCTCCAGGTACTCCGGTTTCCTCCCACATCCCAAAAACATGCATGGCAGGCTGATTGAACACTCTAAATTGTCCCTACGTGTGAGTGTGAGCGTGGACGGTTGTTCGTCTGTATGTGCCCTGCGATTAGCTGGCAACTGGTTCAGGGTGTTTGTGTATGAATGTGTATATGTGTGTATACATCGTCGTTTGTATGGAAGTGTGTATGTGGGAGATGTCAAAATCACTTATGTACATCCAATGGGTAAAAAAAGACTGTAAGAGACTAAACAATGATTTAGCAACAGTATTTTCTCCCTTCTTGGTTTCTGTGTTCTTTGCATATTTATCACACACAAAGGTTTCAGTTCATCAAAAACTTTTTTTAAATCACTCACTAAGGAAATACAAAATGCAGTTTCTAAATGCCAATTTAATTTATTCAGGCACAAAAAAACTGTCCCAATGTAAAAAAGTAAATGTGCCCCTCTCTTGTTTAATCACAAAGTAACTGTGACTAATGACAGTTTTGGGAAAGCTGACTTCAATTGGACAGGCAACACCCTAGCACCACATTTGTTGAACCAAGAAATCACATAAATTGAGTTTGTTGTAAGCTACAAGATCTCAAAAAAACGCATCATGCCACAATCTGAAGAAATTCAAGAAATTAGAAAAATGTACCGGTAATTGAAATTTATCAATCAGAGCCATTACCCACAAATGGATAAAACTGGGAAAAATGACAAACATTCCCGAGTGGTCAACAAGCTAAAATTTCTCCAAGAGTGCGACGATGACTCCTCCAGGATGTTGCAAATGAACCTAGAACAACAGCCAAAGAACTCCAGACTTGGCTGGCCTCAGCTCAGGTCAGTGTTCACGACTCTACCCTGAGAAAAACACTGGCCAAAAATGGCTTCTATGAGTCCTCCCAGGCGAAAAGTACTGCTGTCCAAAAGGAACGCAAAGACTTGTCTCACAATTGCCATAAGACATCTTGATGATTCTCAGGTTTTTTGGCAAAACATTCTGTGGACTGATCAGTCAAAAATTGAACTTTTTGGAAGATATGCGGCCCATTACGTCTGGGGTAAAAATGGCTCAGCATTTGATAAAAAGAGCATCCTGCGAACAGTGAAGCATGATGTTAGCGGTGTGATGGTCTATGACTGCTTTGCTAACCTATAACTTGCTGTGATTGATTGGACAATGAATTCTGGTGTCTCCCAGAAAATCCTAAAGAAGAACGTCCAACAAACAGATTGTACCCTCAAATTCAAGCTCCTACCGGGTCATGCGGCAGGACAACAATCCGAAACACACCTGCAACTCTATTTCTAATGGCTAAAAAAACACAAAATTAAGGTTTTGAAGCGGCCAAGTCAAAGCCAGGATTTGAATCCGATTGAGATGCTGTGGTGTGACCTTAAATGGGCAGTTCATGCCACAAAACCTTCCAATATGGCGCAATTAAAGCAGTTCTTCAAATAAAAGTGGGCCAAAATTCCTTCACAGCGATGTGAAAGACTCATTACCAATTACTTCAGTAATAATTCAGTTATAATATAACAGGCTCAACGTGTGTGTGTGTGTGTGCTTGCGTGTGTTTGTGTGTGTGTGTGCGTGTGTCTGAATTAATTAGATTGGCTTTTTAAAACGGCATTTTATATTTTCTCGAGTTTTCTCTGTATGATATTACAATTGGTTTGATCAACTGAAATCTTTGTGTGTGATAAATCTGCACAGAGCAAAGAAATCAGGCGGGGGGCAAATACTTTTTCATAGCACTGTATGTTCGTCCAGGTATGTGTGCAAATCTTTGTCGATTTATAAGAAACCCTCAGCGTTTCATTATTTTGACTTAAAACATAATCTCTCAGAAAAAAAGCTTTCCGTATGTGCACACACACACACGCACACACATACTCGGTATCTACAGTATCTATCTATAAGGCCTATGCTCTACACATCGTTGTGTCAGTTAAAATAAATAAATACATATTTTAACTGGTCTTGTTTCGTGTGTCGGAAGTGCTGTAGTTCATGGTTAAATACGAAATGCATGCAATATTCTTACGATCTGATTTAATTCATGCTGACATATTGTTCACGTTTTATGATGAAGCAATTTATTATCAGGATTTATGCGTTGCAAATAATTTACCTACGATTGTGCAATTCATGTTTGTATTCATTCTATTCAGTCGATCAGATATGCTTTGCTTTTTGTGTTTACTGCGGCTGGGAAGTGAGGTTGATTTCATCTTCCTGTAGTGGGAGGAGCGACAATCCAGCAGATTTACCGTGAGCAGACGTGGCAACGAATGGCGTCATCAAAGTGAGTCTGTGGTTCTTTATGGGAAATCAAACTGATCCAGCTAGCAGGTGAGAAACCAAGACTTTGCTTGTTGTATTAACAATTTATATAGACCTACTGTCAACAAGACGAGCTCCCCTTAACTTGAGTCTAACTGTAGAAACATCTTCAGAACTTGACTTTCTTTCTGCTTTTTCATGAATAGCCGTGTATACGTGTACTGTACAGCTGTTCTGAACAGTAGTTCAATTGAATTCGCTCGTGAAAATGTGTTCATAATGAAGCTTTGAAAAGGAAATAGCGATGCTAATGGGACCTCGCTCACAGAATCATAATGTTTCAACAAAGTAAAACAATTCCGTTAAGTTAAAAACTGATTTATAGCGAACTTGGAAAAGAAATCCCCGTCATTACTTTGCATTTAGTATTCAGTGGCTATGGTAAATTTACATAGACCTGTTTAAATGTCAGGTATTTGTGATAGATGTAGCGCAATTTATTTCAGAACCTATACTACCGTTAATGTGACCTATATCTGTTCAATTAAATTGAAAAATGCATTTTTTTAGAAAAAGGAAGTAAAAATAAACAACTGAGAAATGAGGTTGCACAAATGTGCACACTCTCTTAAAACTGAGGATTTGGCTGTGTTAAGAATGAACCATCGAATTAAAACTGATGTGAAATCGGAACAGAGATGAAAACCCCTCTCACGGTTTGCCTTCAGCCACAGGTTCTTCTAAAGATATTTTGGTCTCTTTATAAATACACGGGCTTCACTCGAGTGGCGTTGCTACACTTCTACCCAAGAGGCGGGTAAACTCGCGAGCTCCACTCGAGTGGCGTTGCTACACTTCTACCCAAGAGGCGGGTAAACTCGCTAGCTCATGGGAACTCGTTCAACGGCTGGTTGAGTCGAAGCACCTGTGACCAAGGTTTTTTTTTTTTTTACTGAATTTGACACCTCTGAATGTGAGTTAGCACAAAAACGCAACCATTTAAAGTGCCTCCGATGGACCCCAAACTAAACTAGATGTTCTACTGGTCTTTTCTCAACATTTTCTGCTCTCTAAGAGCAGAAGCTTGAATGTTTTGTTCTAACAATGACTTGTTTTTGTTACTGTTTGCAATTCCTGCAACATTGACTAAGTTATAAAGGATATCTTATCTTACCTTGGAAGAAAAACGGCCTCAAAGTTATGCTGCCACCACCATGATTACTTTTTTTTCTTCTTTTTTTTATACAGTGAGCAATGTTCACTGTTTTTTGTTTGTTTGTTTTTTAGATAAAGGAAGTAAAAATAAACAACTGAGAAATGAGGTTGCACAAATGTGCACACTCTCTTAAAACAGGCATATGAAGGTGACAGGAGACCATCTCGACATGGACTAGTGATTGACATTTTATCGGCCAGACCGATTATCAGGGTAGATATTCAGCATTTTGGTGCATATCAGAATCATCTCATACATCAATATATAATGAAAATAACATGCAAAAAAATATTACAGTTTCCGTGGACGTTGAAGGTCAAGGAGATGATGGAAGAGAGTGGGATTGAGACTACACCTCCAACGAGCCCTACACCACCAATGAGTGCAGCTACTTCAGTCAGCCCTCCGCCAATGAGCGTAGGTAGGACATGTTTGGATTATGTTCCTGAGCATTTTTACCGCACAGAAGACACACAGGTTTTCCAGCTACCTCCTTGAACGTGTACTCCGACTCCCACCTTGTTTGCAACCCCCGGTTCTCAGTGTCCACCTTCCGTTTTGCCATTTTTGATGGGAATCTACAAGCTAACGTCACTGCTATGCGTGCGAACGACTGCTGCACTAATATTGAAATAAAGCGGCCACTGCTTGGCGCGTCAGCGTTGCATTGTGGGAAATGTAGTATTGGTGCGTGTAAAAGATCTGCGGGCTCCCGGCTTGCTGCAGTCCGCGGGCCAGTTCCAATAATAAATCAATATCATCCCAGTGGCCACTGAAAATATTCTCACGGGCCAGATCTGGCCCGCGGGCCGGCACTTTGACATATGTGCTCTACAGGGTCTAGAGCAGTGGTCCTCAACTAGAAATGCTGTCGGTCAACTTTTTTTTTTTAATAAGACCAAGGTCCGGTCCCATGCACGGCGGTCATGGGGAGCAGGGCTATATGCCCATTTAGTATGGCCAAGCTTATACAAATCAACACTCCTCACAACCAACCAATAATGGGGTGCATGAAAATAACAAATTTTCACTTTGCCAGTACACAGCAAATAATGAGAGGTATTGTGTTGAGGCACAGGAACTTGTTTGTTTATTGAACATAAAACATATACAGTAATAATTTGACAGAAAATAAGGTAGATAAAAAAGTAAAAAGAAAGAAATCAGTCTTCATTCAACACAGTTATTATGTTCAAGGGAGTCACTTTTATTTTGTTAAGTTGTGCCTGCTTAATAATAGAAATAGCCCTTTTAGGGAAATAAGACATTTTTACTTTAACTTTGTTAAACAGTAGTTGTCTTTTTTTCCCTTAATTTAACAAAAACAAAACAAAATACTAATTTTACCAAAATAAATACTAAACGTGAAAACAAAAATATATTTTTCATTTGTACAATTCCCCTTTTCACATCCCCTCTGAAATCACTTAAAAAATATATCAGAAGAGGAGTTAAGAACCATTTTAAATACTGACACAAGGGAGCACAGGAATGTGCTTCCACTATAGGTGAATGCAATGTCTGAGGCATGCAAATATTATTTGACGCCATTGTGATGCCCATTTACCATGTTGCGGTGTTCTGCTATCAAACAGCTGCAAAGATCCCCGGGTAGACGGGAGCATAACTGCACACAATCGAAACCTCACGCGATTCGTCTTGTCTAATTGTCTGTGTGCGGCTCTCCTAGGCTGAAGCTGTGAGCACACTGTGGCGTCGCGCATGCGTCTGTTTCCTGACACAATCATCCATTTTGAATGCGTGCGTATTGGGATAGACGCGTGCTGACGCGTATGTATGGGCACACCTTAAGTTCAGAGGAGCCAATCAGCGCATCGTATACGCTGACGCGTATGTATGGGCACACCTTCAGTTCAGAGGAGCCAATCAGCGCATCGTATACGCTGAAGCATATGTATGGGCACACCTTCAGTTCAGAGGAGCCAATCATCGCATAGTTATCGCCGACATGCTCTGCTCAGCCAGGGTCTCCAGTGAGTCAAACATTATACACACAAAGTCGCGCTGCCGCGGTCCTCTGCATTACGTCTGTTAGTGCACGCAAAGAATACAACGGATAATTTTAACAAGCGATCGCGGTAATGTGCAGATTATAGTCCACAAATATAAAATGTATAACGTAAAAATCACTTTATAAATTATTATTTTATACAATTTGCCGAGGGTCCGGACAGAGGAGGTCGGCGGTCCGGACAGAGGAGGTCGGCGGTCCGGTCGTGGATCGCGGTCCGCCAGTTGAGGAAGCGGGGTCTAGAGTAACTTTTTATACTGGTTGGCAGTGGTGCACTCAACTGTTTATCTTGGGTGCACCAGCGCTAAAGTTAATTGCGACAACATTTTTGACCGCATCACATTCCCAGAGCTGCCAACCTCTAGAAATTACTTCCTGAACAGTTTATTTTAATTTTACTAATGTAAATTGACGGGTTCATAGGTTTTGAATGGATGGCTCCATGTTAGGAATGGCCAAAAAGAAGAGATGGACTTTGTTTGAACGGAGCTTTTATTTTTCAACGTCTGCCCCTCCACAACTCCCGAACGAACGAGAACACTTTTCTCCGGCTATGAAAACACTTCCTGCTTCTCTTCAGCCAATCGGATGCAAGCAACATAAGAATGTTTCAACAATTATTAAACAGAACATAATTTAGGTAACTATAACATAAAGGAATATAATGCTCAAGTATACAATGAAAATAATAATTTAACATAAGCTTACACTAATTTTAAAATTCTGTCAAGAACATTATAATGGGACTGTGCGCAGAAGAGTTTTACTCTGTGTGTTTAATATTAGTGCGTCAACAAAGAAAATACCGTACTCAAAATTAATTACTTCGCAGGGACATTGCATGTCAGTGTTAATGGTCATTTTCACATGATATTTTCAAAGACCAAAGTAAAAACAAATGAGGAAAATATCACTCACCATAGCTACACTTCAACGATCTGTGACCATTTGTATTCCAAGTATTATCTGAGTGGCTAGCCATATTAGCCATGAGCTCAGCAGCCCCGCTTATACATATGTATATGTTGGCGTAGTTCTTAAAAAATATGGACCAATTGCGTGTTCAAATGCTATTTTATTTTGAGTGATGAAACCTTGCGGCTAGTTCCTTGTCGTAACATAGCAACAAACTCATTGCATTAAGGTCTCTTTCGCCCCTTAAATTGCATGAGCTTCAAATTGTTGCCATGACATTGCCAAAATGTTAATGCGGCACAATACTGTTTGAGTCCAACGCTGTCCATAATTGATGATAATTCAAACACTTTAAAATAATAGGTTACATTTGTTACCCCACTGCTTCCACATGGTGGCACTCACTATCTACGAATGTAATTTAATGGGCGCTTAATGCCGGACGACCTGAGTATATTGACCTTCGTTTGGTGTAAAATATGACAACATTTTTGTAAAACTTTTTGAACTAAGCTGTGTGTCAAGCATGACATTGTTTTTATTGGTGAAGAACGAAAAATAAAACTTGTATGTCATTTCACAGTAGTTGCCTGTGAGTCAGCAACATTGGAGCGGCGCGCAGTTTAACTGCCGGGATTAGGGATTTTGTGAACCAAACTCTGATCACTTCTTTGTGTGTACCGTGCTTGGGAAAATCAAGACTAGGGGCTAGCAGTGGTGATGTGGTGCTCTCAGCCATGCTTAACCACAGCTGCCAAGAACATGGGCTTCGTGAGGCCAGGGAACTCGACAAGCAGGAGTTGATACGGATCCCTGGTAGTTAAGAATCTCAAAAGGAATAACATATGCACATCGTATTTGCAGATAGCTTGTGCAGCCTCTAGCAGAGCCATCGCTCCAGCTGCCGTTGAGGCATCCAACACTGCCACCACATGAAAGTACTTTGGACCATCCTCTGTTATTCCCCTCAGATGGAACTGGGCCTTGATGTGCTGAAACCACAGCTGTGGGTTGTGTTGCTAAAAATCGACCAAGTTGACCGTGGAAGTTTAGATTGCTTGCGTTGAAATCCATCATTTTTACTCTTGTCGGTGTCACCAATTGTGGAGATGAGGTTAATGATGAAACAAGGAGGCGAAGCCAAGTCATGTCTCTTTTACTCTCTACAACACAGGTGTCAAACTCAGATCTGGCCTGCTACATCGTTCTCTGTGGCCCGCAAAAGCAAACATCAAACATAATGTTTCTTGCTCAATACTAACAATGCAAATGGTCTTCACTTTTAAAAATGTTGAGATATTGCAAGAATTTTCTGCTTCCAATCCCACTTTTAAAATAAATGTAACATCAGAAAACATTTTAGAATGAATTTCACATTATTACTCATCCTCAATTTCAAAACTAGTCTGTCATAGATTTGTTGCGTGTTTAATCTGAGGCAACCATACGTTCATTTTGACCTCACACGATGAACGTCAGTCAGAATTCACTTCATTTTTTGGCCCTCATGTCACTGTCCTGTACCATACTTTTTGAGAACCATCCACAAATAGAAATGTTTTTCATAATGAATGTCTAAATGGTTCGACCAGCTTTTGACAAAAACTATCATGCAGTGTTAAAATGTGTGTTTCAGATCCATCAAGCCATCCTATTGCTGCAGGCACCAGCTCAGTGTCCATTTGTTCCCCGTCAATCAGTGCTGTTCCGCTTCCTGCTTTCAGTGGTCCACCTTCCATCTTTCCTCCTCCGCCGTCTTCACTTGCCGGCCCCTATAACACCAATACCTCCGTCTCTGTGCCTCCCCTGGGCTCTTCCACCGGACCACCTTCCTTTTCTCCCGGTGCACCTCCTGTTGGGCCTCTGATTTCTAATTTTTCCATGAGCGCAGGATATGACATTACACGGGGTCATGCTGGTCGAGCACCACAGACACCGCTGATGCCCACTTTTTCCAGCCCAACCTCAATTCCAGGTAATGTGTGGAAGCGCATACTCGTATCAAATTCTGTTGAGCCGGTAGATGATGTCATGTCTTTCTCTTCATGTCCAGGTGTACTTTCTAACCCTATGGTTCAGCAGCCTGCCATGACCGGGGGATTAGATGCCAGATCCCCAATCACTTTCCCTGAGGAGCAGGAGGATCCCAGAGTATCTGCGGACAACGGTGGCAATAGAGGCTTATGGGGCTTTTTCAAGGTTAATGTGTAGTCATGTTTTGGCTTTTTTTCCGCACCTGTTTACTGAAAAAAAATTCTTAAAAAATATGGACCAATTGCGTGTTCAAATGCTATTTTATTTTGAGTGATGAAACCTTGCGGCCAGTTCCTTGTCGTAACATAGCAACAAGCTAATTGCGTTAAGGTCTCTTTTGACCCATAAATTGCATGAGCTTCAAATTGTTGCCATGACATTGCCAAAATGTTAATGCGGCACAATATTGTTTGAGTCCAACGCTGTCCATAATTGATATGTCAGAAATTGAATAACTGTAAACAGAATATCAAAGGCATTGTTAAATTGTGCTGACATTTGAGTTTTTTTCTTGTTTGCCTACTTGTTTACTCACAGTCAGTGTTGTCTTACCGTATTTTCACGACCATTCGCCGCACTGTATGGTTGGGCGCAGTCTCATTAATGGGTGCTATTTCTGTATTTTACACATAGACAAAACGCACTGTATTATTGGCCGCAGTTTTATAGTGGTAAAACATACGCCAGCTTAAACATACGGCATGCATGCGCACACGCTAAAAACACGTTAGCTTGAAGCATACGGTAGCATGCCAAGACATACAGATACAAGCAAAAAACAAGTTTTTAAAAAGGCAACGGAAGCAAAACTGTGTTGCGTTGTATTTTATTTAGCCATCGTACAATGTACTCACGTTTTTCGATCAATCATCACCCAGAAATACATCAAAGTCCTCATCCTTTGTATCAGAATCGAACAATTGTGCAAGTACCGGTAATCCATCAAAAATGGCGTGTTCCCTCTCGTTGTCAGAGTCACTCTCTCTCATTGCCATGTGGCTCCGCAGAAATGTGCCGGCTTTGCCAAAAACTCGGACAACAGTGCAAGCAGACACGTTCGTCCAAGCAGCCACAATCCATTCGCAAATTGTGGCGTAACTCGCCCAGCGCTGCCTCTCACTCTTTGTAAAGTCGTGTTTGCCATCAATCATTCATTGTTCCCATGCCGTTCGCATCTTTACTTTGAACGCCTGGTTGATGCCGATGTCCAGCGGTTGGAGTTCTTTAGTCAAGCCTCCGGGAATAACGGCAAGCTCAGAGTTCATTTGCTTGACTTGGTTTTTCACCGCTGCTGTGAGATGGGCACGCATGCCAAAAGCATAACCGATGGCTTGAAGTTTGAACTGAGCTTCGTAGGCGTGTCTCTTTGTAGAATTTATTTTCGGGGGTTCTTAGAAACCAAAACCGAAGTTGTTTTGCAACAATGCACATTGCCACACTCTATACAGGTGTTGGTACCTGCTTGGGGCGACCCTTTAGCGTCCACTTACACGCCCACCCTTCACTCATTGGCGGACTGCTCCCCCGGATGCCTTTCCTCTCTCACGTCTGCCTTCGCTCTCGCTCTCTTTCTCTCTCTCCCTCTCTCTCTCCCTCTCCATATGTGTATATATACACACACCCACCCTTCACTAATTGGCCGACTTCTTTGCTGCATGCCTGTCCACAGTCACTTCCGCCTTTTCTCTATATAAACAGCGTGTCGACTGTCAGTCAGGTTTGGGAACTCAGCGCATACACAAGACCCTCCGCATCATAAGGCGTCCTGTCCATTTTGGAGAAAATTTAAGAATTTAATGGCGCCTTATAGTCGTGAAAATATTAATTTTACTTGTGATCAGCAGCAGTTTTGGGAAAATGTTTTTTTTTCTGTCCAGTAAATTTAGATGTTAATGAATATATTTTAGTGGTTCAGTGGCTAGGCGGCCTGGTGGTCCAGTGGTTAGTGCGTCAACGTCACAGTGCAGAGTTACAGGGTTCAATTCCAGCTCGGCCTCCATGTGTGGAGTTTGCATGTTCTCCCTGGGCCTGCGTGGGTTTTCTCCAATTACTCCGGTTTCCTCCCACATTCCAAAAACATGCATGGCAGGCTGATTGAACACTCTAAATTGTCCCTAGGTGTGAGTGAGATGGTTGTTTGTCTCTGTATGCCCTGTGATTGGCTGGCGACTGGTTCAGGGTTTCCCCCGCCTACTGCCCGAAGACAGCTGGCATAGGCTCCAGCACCCCCAGTTTTTCATGTTTCTTGTGCAGAGCGTGCCTGTTAAGTCCTAATTGCCCCATGGGGATAAATAGTTTCCTGAATCCCCATGACCTTTGTGAGGATAAGTGGATCGGAAAATGAATTTAATGGGTTCAGTCGCTCCTGAGTCAACCACCATCTGCTCTGGGTTTGCTGGTCATTTGTGATATATATTTTGAAAATAAGTTTGCCCACATTAGAAATAATGGAAATAGAAAAAAAATCATCTCATGCTCCCGTCATTGTAAAATCTTAAATTTACATTTCATATTTTTGTGTTGACTTAGCCCTGATGCTTATTGACCAATCTTGTCAGGGCAGGCAAATACTTCTCGCCCAATGACACAAGCACAAGTGTCCCAACTGACTCACCAGTGCAGTCTTTTATTTTGGTGAAGCACTCCTTCAGGGTCAGGTACTTGTCAGGCTTCAGAGCGATTCATCTCTGTTTATGTGCAAATTCAGAAGACTATTTCTCCTGAAGTTTTACATTTCACAGGCTCCTCAATTTACAGATTTCACTTGCCTTTTAAACAATAGTGAATGTTGCCCCTTCTTTGCCCAGTAAATGTTGTGACAATAGTGTTCTTTGTTTTCTCTGTAGGGCGTCGCTGGGAACCCTGTTGTTAAAACAGTCCTGGATAAGACCAAACATTCTGTAGAGTCAATGATTACCACCCTGGATCCTGGCATGGCTCCATATATCAGTAAGCTTCTCTTATAAGAATTACTCAAAAAAGATACCTTTAAGTGTCACAAAACGGCCAATGATAGTAAAAGTCACATTTCATATCTTCTTTGATGAACAAGGAGATTGACATGCCACAAAATCTTAGCCTTGTTTTCTTTCATACAAAAACAGGTTTTAGATCAACTGATGACAATTAAGTTTAAAGTGTGTGTCCTTTCTCCACAGAGTCCGGAGGGGACATTGACATTGTTGTGACATCGGATAAAGAGATGAATGTTGACGCAGTTCGGGATGCTTTTCAGGAGGTTTTTGGAATGGCCATGGTGACAGGGGAAATTGGCCCTTCCAACATTGCCCCACAGCCTGTGGGCTATGCGGCGGGGCTCAAGGTCTGTTCACTCAGTTAAAAAAATATATTTTTCTGTTGGTTCAGAACAGTATACATGTGTCATGTCGGTATTTCCCCCTTTGTGATACATTTTTGTGTTTTTAACCCTTAACTTTTTAACAGTGAATTTCTGATCATGCAAGTTTTAACCCTTTCAGGGACAGCGGTTAGTTACTACAGTGGACAGCTTATCATGTTGTCAGTTTTCAGGATGCATGAATGGGTTAATATCTCACAAAGGCAACTATGGTAAATGCTCTCTCTCTCTGTCTCTTTATTTCTATCCATACATACATTCTGTATATGGTTTGAAACCTTGGTAAAGGATGCGGGGGGGGTGGGGGGGCGACACTTTTTCACTGCACTGTATTTGTTTGCGTAACCAGTGCAGACTACAAAACAGGCATCAGTATGTTTGTACCGGGCATGTATTGAGCCTGTCAGTGTTCCCAATAATGTTGACATGAAATATTGGGGAAGGGGGCTGGTAAACAAAAGGTGCTCTCCTCTCAATTGTGTATTCAATCCAGATGTAAATACCTGTGAAATAATAGCGGAAATGTTGATCACTTGGAGTCACCTTCGATGTCAAACTGAAATGTGTTTAGTCTACACTGCAGGGGTGTCAAACACATTGTTGTCGCGGGCCACATTGTAGTTAAGGTTTGCCTTATGAATTTTGGGAAACCACATAAATGTTTAATCACCTCCACATATTACATACACAGTGCCCAACAAATAACTCGTTTTAAAATCAGAAGACCAGAATAATGACTTTTATTGTGGATTACATATGACAAATTGAAATTTTGGTTCAGACTTTAGCAAGCATCATGGAACTTGACATGCTTGATTTGCTTTCGCGGACCACATAAAATGATGTGGTGGGCCAGATCTGGCCCCCGGGCCTTGTCTTTGACACCTGTGGTCTACAGCTAAATTAAAGGAATTGACTCCATTGTTCCAAAACTTTTGGAGGGGGTTGGACGTCCCCACATTAATAGTATGGTTGCCTCAGAGCCAAGAGGTTCCAAACCTAGTACCATGTAAATAACCTTTTGATCCACCTTTCTTTCTTGTGTGATGCAGGGGGCTCAGGAGCGCATTGATAGTTTGAGAAGATCGGGTGTGATCCACGAGAAGCAGCCAGTGGTCTCAATGGAAAAATTTATTGCTGAGCTCTTTCCTGACAAGTAAGACACTCCTAAGAAGTTAAATTTTGTACAGCCACTACAATACAATACAATACAATACATGCTGATTTATATAGCGCTTTCACAACAGCGGCAGCTGTAACGAAGCGCTTTACAAAACAGTTGACATAAAGTAAAATAATAAACACAACACATAACACGGACAGCCGTGCAGTCCTAACCACTTTTCCGTCACACGCTTTGTTGTTTGAAGCAGTTTGAGATGAAAGAGGAGAGAATCAAATCCTTTAACCAGTGGATCAGAGACGTCATGCTCAAAATGTGCACACGTCGGCTACAAGCTAAGTTTCAAAGTCAACAAGAAGCTGTAGCATCCATTGACGAAAAAAGAGATTGGTTCACTTCTCCTGTCCCATGGAAATCCATTTCAATTCCAAGCGGCGCATCGGCGCGCTTCGCCAACACTCCTCTCTCCTCATCCTCAACTTCAGCGGCCATCCATCCAGCCGCACCAACGCCAACTGTCCAACAGCGCTGACATAGCCACTGAACAAATCGGGGTTGTGAAAAATGCTGCCCATTACTGGCGCAAAAAACACAAGCGCCCCAGGTCTGTCCAGCACCGACAGTCAATGGCGCCGACATTCCTCCCAATCAAAATCTGTGCTGGTACAGGTGTGCTGCCGAGAAGGCGCAACCACCAAGCACAGATACTGCTCCTTTGACGAATGTCGTGGCCAAAAAGCGCTGAAAACAGTCCATATCAGGTCCACACAATGAAACAACAAACAGCATGTGACAAAACAAAAGAGAAAAACAGCAAAAAAGAACAAAAAAGCAAGGCTCTTGAAGAGCACTTGCCGAAGGCTGCCTACTCAGGCGCCATCTTGGGGGAAAAAAAAAACCCACTCACACACTCTCTCGAGTTGTGATGACATGTTTGTAAATAAGTTCAGTTCGCTTTTTGAAACTATAAACCTAGGACAAAAGATTTCGAGATTGCATTGTAACTCTTGTCTGGGGAGTGTATGCAAATCATCACGGAGGAACCTGACATGGGATAGTAGGGGTCTTTGTTGGAGGAAGGTCGCAAGGCGGGATGGCTCACCAGTTTCTACTGGTGTGCCTAGGCTTTCGCTTGGGCAGCAGAGGTGTTTCTATCATCTATCAATGATGTTGCCGCTCCTCCAACCTGAGATTGGGTGCGGCCGTGTGTTGCTGCAAACTTTAGTGCTTGGTCATTAGCTGACTCGCTTGCTTCAGCAACAGCCGGTATCATTGCTTGGGGCTTCTGTAGGACGAACTTGATCCTCTTACAGCAGATCTGTGATGGTAAACTGTGTGTTGGGTCCATGACCGGTCAGATTTTACAAGCAGAACCCAAATGCAGTACACCAGACCACCATAATTATTGGTTATGACTTTTAATGTCCGATGTGACAGCCCAAAGAAAAACTCACAATATAGTTTTTGGAAACTGATTCTACAGAAGGGCAGTTTGTGGTCGTAGCAACAATTAACTCTGCAAATTCTATTTTTCAGAGAATCACTTAGAACAAAATGATTTCTTGATGATTATTTATTTGAATAGTCAAATGATCCCCCACCCCTCTACATACAGAGACCCGCACTTGGGTTCGTACCAAAATTTGTCTTAATGTAGAAAAATTTCACGACTTGAAAATGCTGTTTTTGTCTACAGGTGGTTTGACATAGGCTGTTTGATCCTGGAGGACCCTGATCATAACACACGAGTGGAGGTCTTCACGCAGGCAACCCCTCTGGCTCTCGAACATGTCCAGCAGGTACACATAAGTAATTACCTCAACACATCACTGCAAATGGATAAGTGAATGGCAAATGTGTCATTATTTAGGATAAGAGGATAATTGCAATAGAAGGTGGATGATTGGCTATGTAGTTACAATAGAATACAGTAAACCCCGACCATCACAGGACTTATGTTCCAGGAAATCCACGATATAGAATTGCCCTATGTAAATTCTCCCTTTTTTTTTGTATTTATGGCATTTTTTCTGTCATTTATGTAGATCTATAAATACACTTTAAAATCACCCATTTGCATAAATATTGTACAGTGTTGAGTGCCTCTCAGAAAGTGTGGTGCAGCTGTGTGACATGAGAGCCCAAAAATAAGCATGTTCAAAAGCATGCCAAAATGATATGTGCTTTAAATCAAACCTTCCTGCAGTATGCGCTGAATAAATATAGTTCACTGGCGCTCGTGGTCGATTTTATTTTGTCATATTGGAGCACTTGGTACCTGAGCACTCGGGTAAAACAAATAAATATATACAGTATGTTTGCATTTGAACACCTTCACTGGCTTCATACAAAGATATTCAGTTGGAAAAACTCATACAAATTACCAATTGTACAGAGAAAATAAAAGAATGGTCAACTATGGCCGTCATGTTAGTTGTTACTTTTGAGGCACAATAGACACCATCAAATGATCACTGTCGCCTTCGCACAATACGTAATGCCTGCTGCTGAATTGTGTGGCGTTGAAATTCTGCCAATGCACCCGCGTGATTTAACCAAAGAAATGGTGAGTGCAACTAGCATCAAATAATTCTTCGATCTATTTAATGTGTGTTACCAAGACAAAAGAGCCCACGCTAGACACGGCGCTTGACGGAACTTTTAAAATATTACGTCCAAGAAATCTGAATATTGATTCATATGTAGCTCCCTCAGGATGTAGCATGAAGCGCATTTTTTTCGAACTAGTGTGTTTAATTCATTGAGGTCTAATTTGTTATAACAGGTATTTTTCTGAGAAATGCATTTTTCAATTGTTCATCACCGCAGAACAAAATGGCCAAACTGCAGAATAATATGGTGATGTTGGTTGTTTTGCTAACAAGATATAAAATGTGTTTGTCATCTGCATCCAGGCTCAGTCCCTGACCCCTCCAGACTACAGCCTTCGATGGTCCGGTCTTATGGTCACAGTAGGTGCCGTCCTAGAGCGCAGCCTGCCCAATGTAGATAAAACAGAATGGCTTTTGGCGATGACTGGAA
Source organism: Hippocampus zosterae (assembly GCF_025434085.1). Taxonomy (NCBI): domain Eukaryota; kingdom Metazoa; phylum Chordata; class Actinopteri; order Syngnathiformes; family Syngnathidae; genus Hippocampus; species Hippocampus zosterae. The sequence goes on from NC_067468.1 coordinate 3,076,970, forward strand.
TGACACAACGGCAGATGATCTATAGTGCTGCCAAAGCGTTGGCTGGAATCTACAAACAGAGGCTGCCACCCAGGACTGCATGAGGCTCAGCTGAATTTTGTGTCTGGGAGCATTTCAGGACATTTTGAAGGAGTAGGAAACTGACAGATATTCATTCTTCAATTAGATCAGTCACAGTTTCATGTTTTTCCTCTCACTGAGCAAGACGGTAATGGTATAAATGTTAATTGACATTCCTACACAACTGGATTTTACTCTTGCATATCACTAAGAATAAAACAATTTTAGAAAGTAATCATAATCTGCTCATCTTTTCTGACATTATATATTGGTATGTACTTGATGTGAGGTTTTGTCATTGTTTACCTTGTTTGTTTTTGTCCCAGCTGTTGTTTTTAAATGGAAGGCGTTTAGAATCATACAATATTTGGCCCAGCCTTTTGCATATGATTCAGTCCGAACAAAACCAAAAACAAATGCTGAAACGGTAACCTGAATCATTGTGCCGTATTGCCTTATTAAAATATACAGTATGAAGGGTCATCTCTGCCACTTGTAAAAATAAAATCAAATGCAAACAAGAGAGTGTCTGGTGGTCCCATTCTTTCCAATTACCGGTAGTTCTCACAGTGCACGGTTTACACACACACATCTGGGCGAGCAAGCGATTTTAAAGGAGATATCTAAAATTGTCGTTTCATTTACTTTTTACTGAGGGGTGAACAACTCTTGCTCTGGAAGACAGTGTCAATTTGACATCACAAAAAGCTGCTCTATTTGTTTACGACTTAGCTTTTTTCAAATCTAGTCATAAAATTGCTAAGCGGAGCAACGAATTTGGCGAGACTGAGTCACACTTGCTTTGTTGCAATTCCCCATTCCCTGTCCTTTTTTGTTAAGGAAAGCCTTTATCAGCGTCTGTATAAAGACTGCTTTTTCATTCTCTTTTTTTATTTACATACAACAGAAGCAAAGCATCAATGAAAGCGACACAAGAGTCATTAGTCATGAAATAAGGGCTTACACATACAGTACATGTTCAAAAAGGAGCGGGAAATGTATCCTTTCCTAGAACTTTAATCTTTATTAGGTAATGAATCCAGGTATATCAAACATTCTTTTGTAGATTTCATATGCATTTTTTTAAATAACATAGTCCACAATAGGGCGGCCTGGTGAGCCAGTGGTTAGCACATCAACCTCACAGTGCAGAGATACAGAGTTCAATTCTAGCTCTAGCCTCCCTGTGTGGAGTTTGCATGTTCTCCCCGGGCCTGCATGGATTTTCTCATTATTCTTCCTCCTACGTTCCAAAAAAACATGCATGCAACATGTGTAAGTGTGAGTGCGTATGGTTGTTCGTCTCTGTGTGACCTGCGATTGGCTGGCCACCTTCAGGGTGTCCCCCACCTACTGCCCGAAGATGGCTGTGATAGGCCCCAGCACCCCCGCGACCCTTGTGAAGGCAAAGTGGATCGGAAAATGGATGGAAATCATGAGGGAGGAAAATACTTTTTCACAGCACTCTGTACAGTATACAGTATGGTACCGTATGTGTTGTAGACATACGCAAAATAGTCAATTACCGGTAAGCTCAGCAAAATGTTGCTATCTACTTGGTCTTGTTCCTGATTGCCCCTACGTGAGTCGTCACCTTACAGTGGTGGAGGCGTTTGTGTGTCCCAATGATCCTAGGAGCTAAGTTGTCTGGGGCTTTATGCCCTGGCAGGGTCACCCATGGCAAACAGGTTCTAGGTGAGGGGCCAAACGAAGCATGGCTCAAAGACCCCTTATGATGAGAAAAATATATGGACCAAGGTTTCCCTTGCCCGGACGCGGGTCAGCGGGGCCCCCCTCTGGAGCCAGGCCTGGAGGTGGGGCTCGTTGGCAAGCGCCTGGTGGCCGGGCCTACACCCATGAGGCCCGGCCGGGCACAGCCCGAAGAGGCAACGTGGGTCCCCCTTCCCATGGGCTCACCTTGCTTTTTGCAGATGATGTGGTGCTGTTGGCTCCTTCAAATAGGGCTCTCCAACTCTCACTGGAGCGTTTCGCAGCCAAGTGTGAAGCGGTTGGGATGAAGCTCAGCACCTCCAAATCTGAAACCATGGTCCTCAGTCGGAAAAGGGTGGAGTGCCCCCTCCAGGTCGGGGGGGAGATCTTGCCCCAAGTGGAGGAGTTCAAGTATCTTGGGGTCTTGTTCACGAGTGGGGGCAGGAGGGAGCGGGAGATCGACAGGCGGATCGGTGCAGCATCTGCTGTGATGCAGACGATGAATCGGTCTTTCGTGGTGAAGAAGGAGCTGAGCCAAAGGGCGAAGTTCTCAATTTACCGGTCGATCTACGTTCCAACCCTCATCCATGGTCACGAGCTATGGGTCGTGACCGATAGAACGAGATCCCGGTTACAAGCGGACGAAATGAGTTTTTTCCGCAGGGTGTCCGGGCTCTCCCTTAGAGATAAGGTGAGAAGCTCGGTTATCCGAGAGAGGCTCAGAGTCGAGCCGCTTCTCCTCCACATCGAGAGGAGCCAGATGAGGTGGCTTGGGCATCTGATTCGGAGGCCCCCTGAGCGCCTCCCTGGTGAGGTGTTCCGGGCATGTCCCACCGGGAGGAGACCCCGAGGAAGACCCAGGACACGCTGGAGAGACTATGTCACCCAGCTGGCCTGGGAACGTCTCGGGATCCCCCGGGGAGAGCTGGAAGAAGTAGCTAGGGAGAGGGAAGTCTGGGCTTCCCTGCTAAAGCTGTTGCCACCCTCACCCGGCCCCGGCTAAGCAGTAGATGATGGATGGCTGGATTGTTCCTGATTGTATCATAAGTGTGTTGGATGATGTTCTGTAAAAATGTGTTTTATTTCATGAAACCTTGAATGTGGATTGTATGATAAACATTGGCTTCAATGTTACAGATCGGGCTACACTGTAAATGTAAAATGTAAATATTGTGGCCACCCACTCGTGACAAGTTGTCAGCCTGAATATCTAACTGAAACTTTTGGCTACACCCGAGATTTTAATCAACACAATAAAATGGTGATGGTTATTTCCCTTTTGTGTCTCTTTGATATGCTCCACCTGCAGAAACAAACAGGGGGTAGTGGGCGTGGTACGCGTGGGTACGCCGTCCACCCACTTCTCCCGACGCCACATTCAATTTTTTATTGAAATGTATGTTGATCATTGTTCTAATGCGAGTTATGCTTAACAACGGTGGCCTGTGATTGTTATGGCGGTCCTGTATGTCGCGTACACCCACTTACAAAATCTCCACTACACCACTGGAAACAAACCCTCGGTGATGATCACCTAACGCAACTAACTACAGAGACCTTTAAACCGTGCGCAACATTAAGCCACACCATAATACGTATCTTCAAACCTCAGAAAATCACTCATATATTTGTATTATAAATTCATGTCTGGTGTTTGTCACAAACGTATCCGTGTCAAATTCGGTAATTAATCGAGTTATGATTAAATCCCTGGCACCAACGAGTTAGCTCAATACAAGTGACTGTCAGAAATGGTCGGGACTCCCGGCTCAAAATGGCGACTCCGTCTGCACGTCCAAAACCAGCTGGGACAGTTTCAGGAAGCCCGCCCACCTGTTTCACAAAGCTGTGCGACGCCCCAATGTTAATTTAAACAGAATTTTAATATTGATTTTCAAAAAATACGTATACATGTTCACAAAACCTACCGAAAGACTATGAATATGTCGTATTATCACATATAAAACTTAATATTGATTTTCAAAAAATACGTATACATGTTCACAAAACCTACCGAAAGACTATGAATATGTCGTATTATCACATATAAAACTAATGTATAGTATTTTTACTTTGAAAATAAAAGTGAGATGTAAACAGAAGAGAAAGGGTACGCTCGCTTTAGTCACCGCGGCGCGGCAATATTCGCATCAACTCCATAATGAGACCATTACGTATCTCCTGTCGGGACACTGTTTACCGACATTTCAAACAAACCCAAAGATGAAAAACGAAAGAGAGTAACGTGTTGAGCTCTGCCATTGGCTGGTTTTACTAAACGTAAATGGTCAATGATCCGCCATATTGCCGAGCCATACCCCTTTCATTCGACGTAGAAAAGACATTCACACATTTTTGGAAGTATCTGGCGCTACAGTAATTCCATAGAAATCAGGATATCTACGCAAACGCAACATTGCTTTATAAGGATATTTACATTTTTAGTTTCAAAATGTCAAGCGTTATGGCATCTCCGACTGGCCAGAGAAACACGTGCAGTGGCGATGCACCGGTCAGCCCCACCAGAATAACCAGATTGCGAGAGAAGCAGCAGCTCAGGAACCTCAACGACCGTCTCGCCGTGTATATTGAGACAGTCCAAAATGTAGAATCTGAAAAAGACATACTTAATCTGAAAATTAGTGCGAAGGAAGAAGAAAGAAGCCGGGAGTTATGTGTAATAAAAGCCTTATATGACACGGAGCTTGCCAATGCCAGACGATGTTTGGATGATTCCTCGAAAGAACAGGCCTGGCTGCAGATTCAGCTCGGAAAACTCAAATCCGAGTATGAGCAACTTTTACATAGGTAAGACTCGGACATGTATGTGGAATATTAAAAAGGGAGTGGATGCCACGGGGCGCATCACTTTACTGGAGGCGAAAGTCTTTGAATTCCGAGCCACTGTTTATAAATATTTTGATTTTAAGGCAGTTCGAACCTGCCCTTGCCTTCTCCAAAAGAGACGCATCCGCGTGATTTGTTCAAAACTTTTACTCATCCTTGTTCAAAGTTGTAAAAAAAGATCAGAGTCAAGGTAACGTATGTTTTGTTCGAGAAAATGACGTTAAGCATTTGTCTCCGTGACGGTCATATGTTCAAAACCTTTACTAATCTTTGTACAAAGTTAAAAAAAAGATCAAACAAAAAGTGGTGTGTTTTATGTGACGGGAACATGACGTAAGCATTTGTGTCGGTGATGGTTATGTGTTGCTTTAATGTCCAAATTTTCCAACTGTACTGAACACAAAACGTTGTGTAATAAAAGTATATTTGCAGCGAGTAAGGACATTCGAGAGAGTTTGACAATGTTCATCATTTAAAATTGATAGCACGAGGAAATTTGCAGACTGGCATCCAGGTCATGATGAGTGTGTGGTTGCATTTCTCATATGCAATCATTTAAGACTAGATGACCATGTCAGTTTTACGCGTTGCATATTTTTTGGGTGAAAAAAAAACGGTTTCACTTTCACTGATCACACTTGCATGAAATAATCAGGTTACTAAATAAAAATAGAATTGATTTTTTTCTGGTGTAGCTACATTAAAAGTAGGGGCAAATAATGGGTCAAATCTTAAAACAATGTAACACAGTGAGCTGTCAAAACTTCAGGGCTTTGCTGGTCAATAATGCCAGTAATTAACGCCACATCTCCACCTCATACACACTTTTCTCAGAGTTGTACAGATGAAGCGAGGCAACCTTACCTCAACTGGAAAGTTTCGACTTGACACATTAAACAGATCTGCTCGGCTCTATCGGATCGGCCGATTTTTAAATTTTAGTTATTTTTTGGGGGGCATTTCATGCACATTTTGTGATTGGCTGTGTAGTTTATTCTATAATATATATATAACATCTTCCGAGCCGCTTGATCCTCACTACGTGATTCATTTGACTAGAACATAATAAATAGTCCATTTAAAATAATACATTTGTACGAGTAGTTTACATTCCTCACCCACTTATCTCGGGATGTGTCTTCGAATCTACATTAACGTAACACAAATGTTTTATTTATTTTTTTGTCACGGAACATATACGTTCTAATCGTGAATGTATCTTTTTATATTAAGTGTTCTTTTGATGGCGGCGCGGGCACCCGCAGGGGCTCCTCTTGTTGTATGTTGTCTGTTTAAGAGGGAGGAAATTTCATCTGTGCTGTATGACAGCACATTTGACAATAAAGTTGTACTTGATACTTGAACTTATCATTCCCGCCTCCGAGGTAAATAGCACAACTAGTCTGTGAAACATCTGTCCTACCATTGGGCGGTCCCTGCCGGGAAAACAAAAAATTGGTTCGGGACCACTTACTTAAATCAGTCCCATCTTTTTCCTCAATTGAACAGTTCCGCCATATTAGAGGTGACACAGTTTTGTGTCCCTTTGTATCATTATTTTTTGTTTTGAAAATGTATCATGATAAATAGGTGGGCATTGGGACATTTGATTTAAAAAACTGTTTGACCCTTCTCATATTTTCTGCTCCATAAAGATAATGCCACAGTCTGTGTCCTACTCAAACTGCGCCAACACATTTATTTAGCATTTTCAGTATGAAAAGAGCAGTGGGGGGGGGGGGGGCATCAAAACAATCACTGTGATTTTAAATGTATGAATTGAGGCTAAAATGGTTGTGTACTTTAAATGGAAGAAAACCTTTTAAATAACCCAAGACGTTTGGGCTTACTGCGGATTTCAGGTTCCCTGGTAATTGCCTGCATTTGCTAAATGGCAAGTCCATCCTTGTGGCCGCTTTCGCGCATCTCACGGTTTTAACTGTGCTTTCTGAGACCCCATCTCACTTTGGCGTCTATTGTACCCCGTTTTCTCTCCAGTAACCACAAAAAGGACTCTGATGCAGGTGAAGCCCACACCCGGTTAAAGGATTTGGAAGCTCAGCTCAGTGCCAAAAATGCCAGACTCGCTACATCCTTGTCTGAAAAGACCGTCTTGGAGGCCACCGTGGGTGACCTTCAAGAACAAATTGATAAGGTTAGAACTATTTTAGTATCAGTACATATCAACATAATGTTCCATTTTTTTCTGTTGTGTTCTGAAGAATTGATTTTAACATTATGATTTTAAAGACAGCATCTGTGACGTTTCTTTGTCAGTTGATTTCCGACCTTGCTCAAACCAAGAAACACCTTGCTGACGAGATGCTCCTTCGCGTTGACTTTGAAAACCGCCATCAGAGTCTGACAGAGGAAATCGAGTTTCGTAAGACCATGCACCAAGAGGTGAGGATTTTATTGTGCGTTTGCAGAGATTTAGGTTAGGCAATCATTAGTTTGGGGAATGTGTGGGAGGTTTGTTTTACCTTGTTTTCTAGTTGTGAATTTATAAGGGTGTCAATTTTAAATAGGTGTACCGTCATTTTGTGCAACTCTGACCCACTGTAGATGGAATTCATCTCCAGCAGTGCTTTTATCAGAGATTTTTTTATGTGGAATGGGTCTCATTGTCCGCCATGGATTTCCCAATAAACCGTATTTTCCGCACTAAAAGGCACACCTAAAAGCCTTCCATTTTCTTGAAAGCTCACTGTGGGCCTTAAAATCGGATGCGCGTCATGTATGGTTATTAGGGTAATATGTCGACCCCGAAATGGCTCCTTGCTAGAGACATGCTTACAACGCAGAGTTCAAACTTAAGGCAATCGGGTTACGCAGTTGAACACGTAAATAGAGCAGCGGCAAGAGAGTTCAATGTTAACGAGACAATGTTATAAGTTGTTGGTTAAGTGAACTGTGTCGCTGCTTTATTAAATAAGTTTTACTGACATTTGATCGTTCTGTAGCAACACCACTCAACAGCTAAGCTATCTTAGCTCTTGTCGTTTGTTCAAAGCTTCTTTGATCTGTGACGTGGCTTGCGTCAGTGCTGATTGGTGTGGAAAATACGGTAGTCCCCTCCAGAAGTATGAGAACGGCAATATCATATCCTTTGTGTGTGTGTGTGTGTGTGTGTGTGTGTTGTATACTGACTTTTGGGTTTCAGAGCAAAAGATGAGGATAACCCAAACTTTCAGAATTCGAGCTGCATTTCATGTTTTTTTTAATGCGGTTATTGTTTTGTTGCTTGAAGAAGCTTCTCTCGATTAGCTTGAACACATTCTTCTGTAAATAGCCCACCTAAATGGTTTTGTAGCGTTCAAATTCATTCTGCTTCTACCAACATGAGTTGTCGTATAAGATACTTTTTCTACAGGCGCAAAGGTTTCGTTTTGTTGTTGTTTTTTACTAAAGGAAGTGATAGTTAAGTTGAGGTTGTCAGTTATGCAGACTATTGGGGGTTTATTTCTTGTTCCAGGAAGTGAAGGAAGCACGGCAGCGGTATGAAACAAGTCTGGTGGAAGTGGATTCTGGGCGCAAAGAGGAGTACGAGTCCAAGCTGAGTCTGGCACTAGCAGACATGAGGGTGCAGAATGAGGAGCAGATGAAGATCTATAAAGATAGCATGGAAAGCACTTATGCTGCCAAAGTATGGATCCACTACACGGACATTCGTCATACATTAGATTTGTTTATTTCATTCGTTCAACTTTTCACCAAAATGTTCATTTCGAACGGGGATGTAACGAAGGATTATTTTAATAATCAATTATTCGCTAATTTGGGTGAAAAAAAATACAGTTTCATCCGTTTATTGAGAATGAGCACAGTATTTCAAATTGACAATGCAAAAATTGCGCTAAAACTGAAGATCATTCATTTACTTGTCTGGGTCCTAACGTGAGAAAATGTGCAAAAAAGTTTGATCCTTGTTGTTCAGTCAAGTCAAGCCATGTCAAATCTATTGATACAACCCTAAATCACAAAACAATCTCAAAAGAGCTTCACATGCCCACAGCTGACAAATATTAACAGCATCCTCTGATCTTAAACCCATAGGCGGGAAAGGAAAAACTGAACAAAAATAAATAAATGGGCCCAAGACTATTTTAGGGGGAATTAGACGCCTTGAAAAGGGGCTACAGATGGTCATCTCCTTTCCAGGATGACCAGGCCGCAATGGTTGCAGAGCGGCAACATTTAACACACTACGATGTACCTCTACTTACGAAATGAATTGGTTCTGTAAGAAATTTCTTGACTAGAAAATTAGAGACGCGCTTTCCATGTCCTAATCCGTTCCAAGCCCCCCCTTCCCAAATTTCAGACGCTTTCTGAAGCATAAAAGTCCATCAAAATATCTAACAAATAATGTCATAATTAGATTCTTACACAATAAATGAGAGTTGTGCATAATGTAAAAAACAAAGAATAGAGTAAAGAATAAAAATGATGGCCATTTAACTTTTAACTGCGTCCTCAGCATTTTTTGCTCTCTTTAGTCCATGTTCGCTCTCAGAAGTAGTTTTTGACTGGCGTATTGTAAAGAACTGATCCGAGGACGTTTGCTTTTGTTGGCTTTTAACAATCTTTCGAAAATGTACCAAGGCAAACATCAGCATAGTGAGCGATTCCCGAACTGGTGAACAATTTTTGTGGGTGATTCACATTTACATCAAACTATTGGGAACGCCCCATGGCCCCGAGGGTCGCATGATGAGGATGCTGCAGACAGACACATATGGTAGAGGTCACTCTTAGCCAATGGGATGCCAGGAAGGTGTTAGGTAATAGCCAATGGCAGAGCACTTGCAAGGATGTTGCGTTCAGGAAACGTGGAGCTGCTAGCAGCAGCCCATACTGTATTTTTACCTTTCGTATCTTGAAATTTCTTTCATAACAAAAGGCAATATTTTCCTGTTAGGAGTTTCGTAACTTGAAAATTTCGAATGAAGAGACATTCGTAAGCAGAGGTACCGCTGTAGTACTATCCACTGTTAAAGTAAAAAGAAATGTAGGTTAAAGTATCATTTCACTTTATTTTGATTCAACACAAAGTTCAACGCTCGTGTAACGAGCAGTCACGGCTCACCCGTTTTCTGAGTTGGACCTTTGCAAGCTGAGCTCCAAGCGAGGTACAGTGATGTCATTTTCAGTCAAAACCAAGTGGCAAAATGGTCGCACTCTGAGATGGGTAAAAACAGGTGTACAGAATATCATTTTTAGACTCCTGGGGCCTCATAGAACATATTGTAAAGAAAAGGTATGACTTGACTTCCCCTTTTAATAACTTGCAATTGCCTAATTGCTACAAAATAATTGGACTAAAATTATTTCAGAACCTTTGACTCTGCAGAAGTAAATGTTTCAGTTTTCTCTTGCTGTGTGTTGATTTAAAAGTTGAGTTGATTTACCTGACTCATAGTAGTAGAGCATCCTCTTCCAAAAGGGGAAAAAAAACATTTCATCAAATGATCTCTCTTCAACAATTCATATAGGCACACATAGGACAGCGAGAACTAAGATGAGACTTGTCTCTCAAGGTGGATAGTCACCAACTACTGACAACAGGGCAAAGAAATGAGCAAATGAGCTGACATAACCAATACTTCAGTGACTTGACTTCCCGTTTGTCAGGAAGGAACCAGCCCAGCGCACTTCCTCTTTTATTGTGTCAAGACCAAACTACATTAAGTTCGTTTGTGTTTGAAGATGGACAACGTGCGACGGTTGTCCGAAGTGAACGGAGCGTCAGCCAGCATTGCCCGAGAGGAGCTGAGAGAGTCGACCTTAAGGATTGAGAGCCTCACTGCCCAACTGGAAGGCCTGCAGAAAGAGGTTCAATCAAATGTTGTGGTTGGGATTTTCGGACCCTTTTAAAATGCACCATCAGTCTTTGTTCTTGGATGCCTAGAAGCGCAAGCGACATGGTTGGCTTTGAATACTTAATTTTCCGCACTATGGGGCGCACTTAAAATCATTAAATTTTCTCAAAAGCCAACAGTGCACATTATAATCCGATGCGCGTTATATGTGGAGCACTATACTAATTTCTTGGACGTAGTATTTTTAATGTTCTGTAAAATGCTTTGTTACAGCTGCAGCCGTTGTGAAAGCTCTCTCTAAATAAAAGCTGTATTGTATTCCTTTAAGCGTAGCTCCATCTAGTGGATGCATAACGCAACCACAGCCGCTACTGTGGCTTCTAATTTATGCGCCTTATAATGCGATGCGCCCTACATATGAAAATGGTTTTAGAATAGGCCATTTATTGAAGGTGCGCTTTATTCTCCGAAGCGCCTTATAGTGTGGAAAATACGGTAAGTGAATGCGCAAAGTCATTGCAAACTTGTAAACAAATGGGTGTCGCCACTGCAGTTGTATTGTAATTATTAACAAATAAAGAATATATTTATCAAAAGCTGACTGTCAAGGAGCATCGAATGCTAGTAAACGTATACATTTACAGTGTGATATGTTAACAGGACTAGTTGCGACTGAACTCCCCAAAAAGTATCTGCATGGTGAGCCTTCAGATGCCACTTGAGATTCATAGAAATCTTTCGCCTAGTTTGTGGCCACATTTACCATTTCCAATTCATTGTGTTGCTTTTTTTTCTGCTGGGTTGTACAGATAGTATGTCCATATATCTTTTCTTCATTTCCAACCAGTAAATCCCTTTGTTTACACTGCCGCCATGGTCTATCAATGGAAAGCGTGTCTGTGTGTGTGACTATTGACTGCAGATGTGTTGTGTTGTGCCGGCCAGTTGGTGGGTGTGACCAAACAAGGCTAGTTTGCAGCAGCATTGCTGATATTTTTGACAGACAGACTACATGCACAATAAGAAAAGATGTTATGCATTTTAAATGTGTGAGGGACCGCAAACTAACAATTTGGCCGCTGCACTCCGATTTCTTCCTGCAGACTTGTGCTTGGCGTGGTCGCATAGCAGAACTGGAGGCGGCACTCGCTAAGGAGAAAGATGCAAGCCGCAAACTTGTGGCAGAAAAAGACCGCGAAGTGGCTGAGATCCAAGCAAAGATGTTGCAACAGTTGAATGAATATGAACAGTTGCTGGATGTGAAATTTGCTCTTGACATGGAGATCAATGCATACCGCAAACTTCTGGAGGGAGAAGAGGAAAGGTTAGGGCCAATTCAAACAACTGCAACCTGTTTTCTGTTCAGCATAGCCGTTCTGATTACCCTCCCCTGTCTTTCACCTGCAGGTTGAAGCTGTCTCCCAGCCCTTCCTCTCGTGCCACAATGTCTCGAGTCTCTTCCAGCAGCCGTAGTGTTCGGACAGCTCAGGGAAAAAGGAAGCGTATTGATGTTGAGGAACAGGAAGCTAGCAGCTCAGTGTCTATTGCTCACGCCTCCTCAGCCACAGGACCCATCATTATTGATGAGATTGACACGGATGGCAAGTTCATTAGCCTCCAGAACACCGGCGATGTGGTAAGATCAAACGCTGTGCTTTTCCACGTGTGAAGAAATTAAAGATTTCTTTGCAGCGTCATCATACTCATCTGGATACGCTGTTAACATCTGTCTTTTGGTTTAGGACCAAGCCATGGTGGGCTGTGAAGTGATTAAAACTATTGGAAGTGTGACAGCCACATTCAAATTCACACCTAAATATACATTGAAGGCTAGACATAAAGTCACGGTAAGACCTCAAAGTCTCCCTTGTGAAATCAAAAGTTGAGACACCTTCAGAAAACTTGTTGGGAAAAAAAATGCTGAAAAGTATATAGAATTGGGCAGTAGTGGGTAGTCCAGTGGTTAGCACGTCGACTTCACAGTGCAGAGGTTCAATTCTAGCTCCGGCCTCCCTGTGTGGAGTTTGCATGTTCTCCTCGGGCCTGCATGGTTTTTCTCCGGGTACTCTGGTTTCCTCCCACATTCCAAAAACATGCATGGCAGGCTGATTGAACGCTCTAACATTGTCCCTAGGTGTGAATGTGAGCGTGGATGGTTGTTCGTCTCTGTGTTCCCTGCGATTGGCTGGCAACTGATTCAGGGTGCCCCCTGCCTACTGCCTGAAAACAGCTGGGATAGGCTCTAGCACCCCCCGCGACCCTAGTGAGGATCAAGCGGTTCGGAAAATGGATGGATGGAATATAAAATTGCATTTAACTTAAGGATGAATATGCTTGTGCAACCACAAGTTAGCCGGGTAATTTTTTTCCCCTAAGACTTAGCATGTAACCCCTCCAACCCCACCTTTAACCCCAATCCATCCCCAAATGATTCCGTTTGTTCTTTCAAATTACATTTGGCAGTTGAACAGAGAATTAAATTTAACGATATGGTAGCTTGTTTGCTGCCACAATCAATCCAGTGCCATGACCACAATCCATCAAACAAGCCATACCTACAGTGAGGCATACTTGGAGGCAGCCTCATACTTGTGGACTGCCTTTCTTCAACTGGAACTTGACAGCTGCAGAGAAAGAGTAACTTCATCTTTCATCATGACAAAGACCCAAAGCATACATTTGATTCGATGAAAGATTGGCTTCAGCAGGAAAAAAAGCACGGTTTTGGAATGTTGAATTCCTCTGACTCCATTGATCGAATAGCCCTCGGGTGATGTGAAGAGATGGTTGTGCACAGCAAATGTCCTCACAATCTAAAAAACATTGGGGCATTTTTGCAAATGGACAAATAGTCAACATCAAGGTGTGGTACACCGATAGATTCCTTGTGTGCTCATGCCACAACATTTTGTTTCCAATCAAAGAAAAAAAAGCGAATCCTGCAAGATACTTGCTTTAGCCCCTTCCTCAGACACTCAGTCACCCGAACACACATTAAATTTGGGATATTAAGGCAACATGTATAGCAAAGGAATGTTTGTTTGGCTTGTGTTTGTAGAATATTAAGCAGTAAAATCCATGCATTTTTTGTCCATTCCAGTGGCCGTTTTCCACCTTGCTGTCGACTAAAAATGACATTACAGTCGCTCGGGTCCGACCAATCATGGCTCAGCGTCAAAAACAAGAAGGTGAAACATGATTGGTTGTTATCTGAGCCATTAGCAACTGTGATGTCATTTTCGATCGACAGCAAGTGGCAAAATAGCCATCCCCTCAGATGGGGAAGCACGGCTGGATTTTTCTGCTTAACTCGTATTCTACAAACACAAAATTAATCAGAATGCATGTGGAGGTGCATCGACCATGGAACTGTTTATTAAAAAATGGGGGAGGGGGTGATAAAATGGACCAACCATACGTTTCCTGAATGAGCCCAAAGACCAACGAAAACTTAATGAGACGTCAAAGAGTTATCATGACCGTTGGAAAAGATATGTCATAAGCAGACGTTTTGAGGGCGGGAAAAAAATATCGCAATTTGATTTTCCACAGTAAACAGCCCCGTAAACAGTAGCAAGCACCAAAACTATATTGTTGACCAAAAAGAGAATCTTAACAACAAGGAAAAGTAAGCAGATCATCAAAACAAAAACAAATCAAAACAACCTTAACATTGACATGGATCCATGGAGACGGCTACCTATCTAGAGCGCTGCAAATGAGGTTTGAACTCAGGAATGATGTATGATTTTCCCTGGCAACAATGTGATGATACTTTTAGGAGCAAACACTCAAAAGAAAGAAACCTTCTGTGTTTGCAGCTTTGGACGTCTGATGCTGGCATGAGCTACAAACCCCCGACCGATTTGATTTTGAAGAACCAGTCCTCTTGGAGCTTTGGGGAGGATGTCCATGTGGTTTTGATCAATGCACAGGGAGAGGTGAGGCCATGGGTGCATCTCACTCGGTCAATTGTTTGTGCACTCCTCCTTTTATGTATTAGCTCCTCCCACCAACAAATCAAGGAGTCCACAAAATCACTCGAGTGGCGAGAAGAGAGGATAATAATTTCAAGAAATGAGATTTTCTCTCCTTTTTACTGCCATTTCTTGTAGATTTCAATGAAATAAGAAGTGTGGCAGATTCATTCATTTCCCATGTGACGGACTTGTTGGGATCATAAGATGCAGTGGCTTTCAAAAGTAGCCATACCCCTTGAACATGTCCACATTTTGTCAATTTACAACCCCAAATAGAAATGAATTTTACTTGGATTGGAAGTTTTTTTCACATATTTAATCTGTGGAGGCGGGCTTCGGGAGTATGGCGTACCAAACCCCCCTGATACAGGCGGTACGGTCTCTATACCTCCCAATGTCAAGAGTTTGGTTTGCATTGCCGACATTAAGTCGGAATCGTTTCCAGTGAGGGTTGGACTCCGCCAAGGCTGCTATTTGTCACCGATTCTGTTCATAACCTTTGTGGACAGAATTTCTAATTGCAGCCGAGGTTTTAAAGGGTCGGGTTTGGTGGCCTCATTATTGCATCTCTGCTTTTTGCACATGATGTGGTACTTTTGGCTCCTCCAAGCAGGGCTCTCCAACTCTCACTGGAGCATTTCGCAGCCGAGTGTGAAGCGATTGGGATCAAAATCTGCACCTCCAAATCTGAAACAATGATCCTCAGTTGGAAAAGGGTGGAGTGCCCACTCCAGGTCGGGCAGGAGATCTTGCCCCAAGTGGAGGAGTTTAAGCATCTTCGGGGCTTGTTCACGAGTGAGCGCAGGAGCGAGCGGGAGATCGACAGGCGGATCGGCTGCTGTGATACGGACTTTGTATTGGTCTGTCGTGATAAAGAAGGAGCTGATCTGAAAGGCGAAGCTCTCAATTTACCGGTCGATGTACAATCCAACCCTCACCTATGGTCACGAGCTATGGGTCGTGACCGAAAGAACGAGACGCTGGATAGAAGCGGCCAACGTGAGTTTTCTCTGCAGGGTGTCCCTGAGAGATAAGGTGAGAAGTTCGGTCATCCGGGAGGGGCTCAGAGTCAAGCCGCTTCTCCTCCACGTCCAGAGGAGCCAGATGAGGTGGCTTGGGTGTCTGATTGCTGGAGACACCATTTCTCCCAGATGGCTTGGGCACACTCGGAATCCCCCAAGAGGAGCTGGGGAGAGTGAAGTCTAGGCTTCCCTGCGAAAGCTGTTGCCCCCGCGACCCGACCCCAGATAAGCAGTAGAAAATGGAAGGATATATTTCCAAATCTTAGTTCAGCGTCATGTGCAATGATTTCTACAAAGGAAAGACCAAGCAGCCTTGACACAAACGCATGGCCCAACATGTGCCTGGCATTTGACTTGGCCAGATCTGTGCTGTTGTGATGCCATTCACTTGACGTGAGACATTTGGAATCACAGCCAAGCTCGATGCAGCCAGCTCAGGAAAACTAGTTGCCGAGCCCCCTCACTCCACAACATGACTGAATTGGTCATTGGCGTTTGGCAGGGTCACTCGGTTTGCGGTTGGCTTTGTGTTCTTTGGGCGCTTCTCAGCACAGCTGCTGTTACGTTTGGGCAAGCCGAAATAAAGTTGGGATCCCAGAAGTGTAGACACCAAACAAGGTCTCCGTAGCAAAAAGGGGTTTAACATACAAAAATCGCACTGCCAAAGAAGTAACAAAGTGCTGGTCAAAACAAGGACCAGAGGGCACAAAAACGAAAAACAAAAAGCGCTTGCACAATAGGCAAGGGATGAAAATAAGAACCGCGAAGGCAAACAAAAAAACAATGTAGCAAATACACGCAAGCGAAAGCCAAATCACAAAATAAAAACCATACTTACAAAATACTTGGCACCGAGAGTTCAAAAAGCGAAAAACGACGAGGTCTATAGCAAAAGCAGTCTATGAGCAAGGAAGCAGCAAGGCAACGGCAATACAGTGCACTCCGCTTAATAGAACACCGCTTAATAGAGTAATCCGCTTAATAGAGCAAAAGGCTCTGGAACGGATTTGCCTAATGCAATTTCCTATAAAGATACTCCGCTTAGTAGAACAGATCTCCGCTTAATAGAACAGGCCGTAAGCAATGAACATTGTAAACTAGTGGTTTTCATAGTGTAGCTATCGCGATACTGTACCACTATCGCGAGAAAACGCGGTAGTTCTAGCCGTATACAGTAACAGGTAGCACGCGTCACTCCACACATAGACACACGCACGTCACAATGGCTTCAACTTCATTCAAGAGACGAGGGCTATAAGAAGGACATACTCAGACGATACGATGCATTGCCGGATTCTCAGAAGGTACGCCCGCGGTTTCCAGGACTTCCCTCTTATCCAGCGCATTGAGAGGGAAGTCAACCGCAAAATTACGGACTCCTGTTTCCAGACAAAAGTAACAAAATTTTTCTTGTGATTTGAGATGTTTGACTGAAGTTGATTAAAGTTGTTGTTTTGTTGTTTGATTAAAGATGTGGACGTCCACAGTCGAAATATCTCTTCTAACTCGTCAGCAGGGGTTTTTCTGCGTGCATAACTTGGTCGTCGACGTGTCTGAAGGTGTACCTAATAAAGTGTCTCCGGTTAATAGAAACTCCGCTTAGTAGAACAGAAGCGGTTCGGCCCAATGGTGTTCTATTAAGCAGAGTGCACTGTACTCCGACAACAGGTGCACAGCAGAGGGGTCCTTAAATACAGAGTGAGACTAATCAGATTGGCAGCAGGTGTGTACAGAAGTCCGCTAATGCCACCTGCTGGCCAGACTGAAACAGAACCGTGACAGCTGCACATAGAATGACATTAGCTCAAATTGCGTTTACGGGAAGCCATTTTCTTATTCTCTGACTTCTGAAGGTAAAGTGGTTGCCCGAATACCTGGAAATGCCACATCTCGGAGAATTTTAACAAAAACGAGAATAAAACAATTGATAATTTCTTTTTCTGAGTCACGGATGTCTAAATAAATTTGACTTGATTTGTGTCTGCTTCATAATTTTGCATCACATGAAATCATGACAAATGTGCAATACTTTTTCATGCCGCTACTTCTGCTTGCCTGTTCCAAGTGGATTCTGGGAACCTCAAATTTGATCACTCTCGCTCTACATAATTGTGCGCATGTTACTTTCCGGTTGTGGAAAGTAACATACTGTGCCATCTAAACGTGAGAATTTTATGTCGACTAGAGAAAGTGAATGAGCCGATTAATGACATGATTCAGTCTGCTCCAAATATAAATGTCTCGTATAATGTGTATTGAAGCAGTGCCAGTCCAGTCACAGTCTTAATTTTTGTGTGTCAGGAAGTGGCAAAGAGAAACATTACATATAAGACAGCCGAAGAAGGCGATGGTGTGGAAGACTATACTGATAATGGAGAGGAGATGCTTAAAGATGACCTCTACCAACAGCAAGTGAGTACAAACGTTTCTTAATGTTGACCACAAACAGAAGCCGTTTTCTGGCCTTTCTGGCCAGTTGTCTTTATTGCAGGTAGCATTCTTGCCTGCAGGTAGTTGTAAATATCACTGAGCATTTACCTCCCCTCTGTCTTGTTTCTTCTCCCCCATGCCGCAATTAACACCACTCACTGAATGTTTTTTTTTGTGCATATGATGCCTCTGTGTTTGTAACTGTTGCGGTGCTAAGTTTGATTTCTTCTTTGTATTTATTTATTTCTAGACAAATATGTGATGTATTTCTTTCTTTCTAGACAAATATGTGACTATGCATATGTCGTTCCTCGTTGCCCTAAATCAGTTGTTGTGTTTTGATGTTTGCCATGGATGAGTTAAGTGGGTGTTTGACAGAGAAGAAATACATACGTTAGCGTCAGTCGCCTTTACATGTTTGTCACCATTGCTTCAGACAGTCAGAACTATTTGCTGAACTAACATCAAGTAAATACGCAATGAATACAAAATATGTGACTTGCTTATGCGCAGGGTGACCCTGGCCGGGCCCAGAGAGGCTGCTGCGTCATGTGATCCCACCCAAACCACCAGTAGTCAACTGAGACACCGACTTGCTGCCAACTGTGAAGAAAAATAATCTCTTTTAAAATCTTTTTGAGGATAAATTGCAATTTACTTGGCATTTTTCTTTAAGTCCAAAGTTGCTTTCATCGAAATGCGATCCTTCTTGAAACCGAATTACAGTTATAGGCTGAATGTCCCCCCAGGACTTCAGGAGAAGAATTGAAATGGATTTTGCTTCTAATTTATTTGAAATGTCACTATTGTCTGTTTTAAAAAGTATTTATTCTTTAAACCTTTTAGTTTCAAATCAGGGAAAGAGGTATGTCATTTTGAAACAATTATATTTTATGAAAGCGTAATGAAAATTGACATTGAGAGCACATTACTGTGAATCGAAGCCTCACTAATCAAAAGTATTCGAATCAGGATATTGGTTCAATGTCACCTGCCGATATGATGCTTGTATTTTGCCATGTCAGAGTACAGTTTAAACTGGTCAATAATTATCCACTTTGCAACCTTGTGTGCTATTTACTACTCGAAAAAGTCTAAGCTATAACTGGGTTTTTTCATACATTTGCTAATGTGAGTTTGTTCTCACTGATCTTTGATAGAATTGCCCAACAGTTGATTGTATTCCTAAAATGTGAAGTCGTCGTAGACGTACTTTTTGTTTTGGAGTCTTACACTGTATAGTGTGGCAGTAATTGCCAGAGTCTAATTAAATGTCCTTTACTTGAACTATTGTGGCTGATCTTTTGTTATGGTTTTATGATTAATACATAAGATACATTTTAGGGGTCTAAGTAGGGTATTGGTCATGTTGAGGTTTAAAAAAATAACTGTGAAATCTCTTTGCCCTGAAGGAAATTATTACAATCTCACACTATTGGCAACGTGTGGTCTTTATAGCTACGTGACCTGAACCACAGCGGACATGATACAAATGTGTATTTTGTACACGTCAAATCGGATTTTCTCATGTTAAAATCAGGTTGATTTATCAAAAGCCTTTGTCAGTTGTTGCAAACAAGCCATGTTGAGGTAACGACTGTAGCGATCCTCTCTCCTGTGCATAGCATCTGGTAAATAAAATCCGTGATTGGTTTCAGACATGGTGGTGGTCAGCGTCCTCTGTATGGGCACTCTCACACAATTTTGTGTTGTTCAACTGACTGAAATGCTGTTTGAATGGATTTGAAGCAAATTTGTTTTTTATGGTTGGTCAATACCTTATGACTTCCCTGTCACATGCAGCCCATAATCAGAATTCCTTCACAGTTGCTTGTTGATCTACCACAATGATTTTATATTTTCTGTTATGGCCCCTAGGACGAAAATAATCCCCCGCACTTCTTTTCATTTCATCACTATTAAATAGTTTTCCACGTATCTGAAGATTTTGTTCACTGCACTTCATACCTCCTGCTCTGTGCTGTGTGCATGCACAGACTCTGTCTTTTTGAGGCGGAGAGCTAAGACACTGAGCATGATTTCTCACCATAAGGCAACATACATATTATGACGCAACACTTTATTTCTCTTGTCTTACTGACATTTTCAAATGAGCACTTCAACATTCCTAAAAACAAAAAAATCACAATGTCCCATCACTGGTGAATTACTTTCAGAACAGGCATGCTCACATGGTCCTTGGGGCCTACCTAGTGCCCGTGGGCACCATGTTGGCAACCCTTGCATTCCAGCTAATATCGGTCCAGTACTCCTGCTGACAATGACAAGGACAGTGCCCCTGACACTTATCGTACCGTATTGGCCTAAATATAAGACGGGTTTTTTTTGCATTGAAATAAGATTGAAAACGTCGGGGACGGTCTTATATTCGGGGTCTAGCCATTATACCCATTCACGACGCTAGATGACGCCAGATATCATTGAAGAGAATGCTGAACTTGACTCCTCAGGCCAAAGTGAACCCCTGTCACGAAGAAGATAAATAAAAAATAGCGGTAAAAAAGAAAATAGAAGAAAATAATAGAAGAGATAACAGAAAATGGAGAAACGTAGCGACAATCTGGAGAAGAGTGGGTCGAAGATCGGCCAGGTTAACCGGCAGCTGAGGAGTAGTTATGATGTACTGTAATTTACATTTTAAAAAACAGAAGTCATTCATTTACGAATGTGATTGCACTGTAGTTTACATATTTAAATGTTCAGATATTAAGATTTGAATTAGGCAAAATATCATGCATTTTCTCTCAAATATATTATAATTTGTTTCAGATGTACTGTAATTATCTGGATAAAAATTAATTTGGTGTTCAAAAAGTCTTTTTTTCAAACTTGAGTCTTGAAAAAGAGGGGGTCGTCTTATAATCAGGACTGTCTTATATTCGGGCCAATACGGTAGTTTATGTGCAATTACACTTTATTCTAACATGGCAAAAAGGCATGTTCCTTAGGGTATCACACTCCACATTTCTAATCTACAGCTTCTGGTACTTCACCAAGCAGGTAAAAAGCTCATGAAAAGTTACAGCACAGAAAATTGCTGTCCTGAAGCATTTGGCCATGTGGTCAGTGCTGAATTAGCTTTTGCAATAGTCAATCTCAGCCAGTTTCTTCATTGAACTCCAAATGACTTTGCGTCCCACTCCTTCAACAAAAAGCTGCATTGAAAAAAAGAAATTAACCTTTGGGATCGCATGCCTGCTGCTCGGTCATAGCAATTATCACAATGTTATCCAATTATGTATGCCAAATCAAGGAGAATAGCCTCGTTATTCTTGATGTAAAATCAGTCGATATGCAAGTTAATGGCGTCCATCTCAACAGAGTAAGCACAGTCAACGGACTGACTTGTGGTAATTCAACATAATTAATAAGACTTGATAAAAAATTACTTACCACCTATGTTTTTGACTGTATTCAACATTGATGGTTTTGTTGCTCCATGAAATAACGTGATTAAAGTACTAGAAGTGAAAATTGGAATTTGCATATGTATCTATACACACCCAATTCCAATGAAATTGGGATGCTGTGTGTCGAAGTCACCGATATGGTTAAAAAGCTCCTCGGTGGTAAGGCCCCAGGGGTGGATGAGATCCGCCGGGAGTTCCTCAAGGCTCTGGATGTTGTGGGGCTGTCCTGGTTGACACGCCTCTGCAACATCGTGTGGTCAGCCAGGAGAGTGCCTCTGGATTGGCAGACCAGGGTGGTAGTCCCTCTTTTTTAAAAGTGGGACCGGAGGGTGTGTTCCAACTACAGAGGGATCACACTCCTCAGCCTCCCTACTAAGGTCTATTCAGGCGTCCTGGAGAGGAGGGTCCGTCAGGAAGTCGAGCCTCAGATTGAGGAGGAGCAGTGTGGTTTTCGTCCCGGCCGTGGAACAGTGGACCAGCTCTACACCCTTAGCAGGGTCCTCGATGGTATTTGGGAATTCGCCCAACCAGTCTACATGTGTTTTGTGGACTTGGAGAAGGCCTCGGGGAGTTCTGTCGGGGGTGCTTCGTGGGTATGGTGTAACGAACACCCTGATATGGGCTGTTTGGTCACTATACCACCGATCCCCCGCACCCTGCCCACCACCTTTTTCAGCCACTCCCCTCAGGCAGACGCTACAGGTGCATGCGCACCAAATCCAGTAGACACTTAAACAGCTTCTTCCCTCTAGCCATTAACTCCTTAAACAGTCACTGACATAGTCACTCTTCTTGCACCACAAAATGGTACTACAAAACTACTGGTATACTCTAAAATGGTTCAATGATTTTGTTGTTTACGATGATACTAGTGCAGTGTGTTATCCCGGAGACAAATTCCTTGTGTGTTCTACATACTTGGCCAATAAAGATGATTCTGATTCTGATGTCAGAGTTTGGTTCGCATTGCCGGCAATAAGTCGGAATCGTTTCCAGTGAGGGTAGCACTCCGCCAAGGCTACCCTTTGTCCCCGATTGTGTTCATAACCTTTATGGACAGAATTTCTAGGCACAGCCGAAGGATTAAGGGGGTCTGATTTGGTGGCCTCAGTATTGCATTTCTGCTTTTTGTAGATGATGTGATAGTGTTGGCTTCTTCAAGCAGGGTTCTCCAACTCTCACTGGAGCGTCTCCCAGCCGAGAGTGAAGCGGTTAGGATGAAAATCAGCACCTTCAAATCTGAAACAATGGTCCTCAGTCAGAAAAGGGTGGAATGCCCCCTCTGCGTCGGGGAGGAAATCTTGCCCCAAGTGGAGGAGTTTAAGTACCTTGGGGTCTTGTTCACGAATGAGGACAGGAGGCAGCGACAGGCGGATCGGTGCAGCGTCTGCTGTGATGCGGACGTTGTATCGGTCTGTCGTGGTAAAGAAGGAGCTGAGCCAAAGGGTGAAGCTCTCAATTTACAGGTCGATCTACGTTCCAACCTTCATCTATGGTCACAAGCTATGGGCCGAAAGAACGAGATCAAGCGGCCGAAATGAGTTTTCTCTGCAGGGTGTCCGGGCTCTCCCTTAGAGATAAGGTGAGAAGCACGGTCATCCGGGAGGGGCTCAGAGTGGAGCCGCTTCTCCTCCACATCGAGAGGAGCCAGATGTGGTGGCTTGGGCATCTGATTCGGATGCCTCCTGAACGCTTCCCTGGTGAGGTGTTCCGGGCATGTCCCACTGGCAGGTGATCCCGGGGACGACCCAGGACACGCTGGAGAGACTATGTCACCCAGCTGGCCAGGGAGCGGCTCGGGATCCCCCGGGGAGAGCTGGAAGAAGTAGCGAGGGAGAGGTAAGTCTGGGCTTCCCCGCTAAAGCTGCTGCCCCTGCGACTCGGCCCCGGATAAGCGGTAGAAGATGGATGGATGGATGGTGTGTCAATGGCCAATTACAAGGAATTTCAAGGGATTTCATCTTCAATGGTCCATAATATAATCAAAAGTTTCAGAGAATCTGGAGAAATCGCTGCATATAAGTGGCAAGACTGAATATTGAATACCCCTGACCTTCGATCCCTCAGGCGGCACTCCATCATAAACCGTCATCAATGTGTAACGGATATCACCACATGGGCACAGGAACACTTCAGAAAACAAATGTCAGTAAATACACTTCAGCGCTATATCCCTAAGTGCAACCTAAAGCTCGAGGATGCAAAGCAAAAGCTAAGTAACAACACCCAGAAACCCTGCCCACTTTTTCCGGCACTCCTAAACTTCAGTTTTAATGCTTTTTCCTTGGAGAAAGAAAAAATATATATCAGAATCAGAATCAGAATCATCTTTATTGGCCAAGTATGTAGAACACACAAGGAATTTGTCTCCGGTATAACACGCTGCACTAGTATCATCGTAAACAACAAAATCATTGAACCATTTTAGAGTATACCAGTAGTTTTGTAATACCATTTTGTGGTGCAAGAAGAGTGACTATGTCAGTGACTGTTTAAGGAGTTAATGGCTAGAGGGAAGAAGCTGTTTAAGTGTCTACTGGATTTGGTACGCATAGATCTGTAGCGTCTGCCTGAGGGGAGTGGCTGAAAAAGGTGGTGGGCAGGGTGCGGGGGATCCAGGAGGATTTTCCGTGCCCTTGTCTTGATTCTTGCAGTGTGCAAGTCCTCAAGAGTGGGTAGGGCGATGCCAACGATTTTTTCTGCCGTCCTAACTGTCCGTTGAAGTCGGATTTTGTCCTTTTTTGTGGCGGCCCCAAACCAAACCGTGATGGAAGAACACAGGATTGATTCGATGACTGCCGTGTAGAACTGTCGTAGCACCTCCTGTGGCAAGCCATGCTTCCTCAGCAGCCTCAGGAAGTACATTCGCTGCCGGGCCCTTTTCAGGATGGAGATGGTGTTGACTTCCCACTTCATGTCCTGGGAGACTGTGATTCCCAGGAACTTGAAGGTCTCGACGGTTGACACAGGGCAGTTGGATAGTGTGAGGGGCAACTGAGGAGAAGAATGTTTCCTGAAGTCCACGATCATCTCTACAGTCTTGAGCGTGTTCAGCCCGAGGTTGTGTCGGCCGCACCAGAGCTCCAGCTGCTCCACTTGTTGGCGGTACGCAGACTCGTCGCCGTCTTTGATGAGACCGATGACCGTGGTGTCGTCTGCGAACTATATGAGTTTGACAGCTGGATCTGTTGAGGTGCAATCGTTTGTGTAGAGAGAGAAGAGCAGTGGCGAGAGGACACATCCCTGTGGGGCTCCAGTGCTGGTGGTGCGTATTGATGATGTTGTTGCTCCCAGTCTCACCTGTTGTGTCCGTCCCGTCAGGAAGCTGAGGATCCACTGGCAGATCGCAGGAGACACACCGAGGTGGAGTAGTTTGGGGGTGAGGAGTTCCGGGATGATGGTGTTGAACGCAGAGCTGAAATCCACAAACAGAATCCTTGCGTAGGTCCCTGTGCTGTCGAGGTGCTTGAGGATGTAGTGCAGACCTATGTTGACTGCGTCTTCCACAGACCTGTTTGCCCGGTAGGCAAACTGGAGAGGGTCCAGCAGGGGTCCAGTGACGTTCTTTAGGTGGTTCAGCACAAGGCGTTCAAAGGACTTCATGACCACAGACGTCAGGGCGACAGGCCTATAGTCGTTCAGTTCCGATGTTGCCGATTTCTTGGGAACTGGGATGATGGTAGACTGTTTGAAGCAGGATGGGACCTCACACAGCTCCAGGGATCTGTTGAAGATCTGTGTGAAGACCGGAGCCAGCTGGTCAGCGCAGACTTTCAGGCAGGAGGGGGACACTTTGTCGGGCCCCGGAGCTTTCTTGATCTTTTGCTGCTTGAAGAGCCGTCTCACGTCCTGTTCGTGGATCTGTAGTGGAGAAAAAGAGGGTGGGGGGGTAGGTAGAGTGGTTTCTGGTAGAGGTGGGTGTGAGTGGGAAATGGGGATGTCCTTTTCAAATCGACAGAAAAACATGTTTAGTTCATCAGCAAGACCCTTATTGTTCACTGTTTGGGGGGATGGCATTCTATAGTTAGTGATTGCTTTCAGGCCATTCCATACAGATGCAGAGTCATTAGCAGAGAACTGGTTTTTCAGCCTCTCTGCATAGCTTCTCTTTGCGATGTTAATTTCCTTCGTCAATTGGTTTCGGGCATGTTTGTACAGTGCCCGATCTCCACTTCTATATGCGGCCTCTTTCTCTTTCCTGAGTTGCCTGAGTTTGGGAGTAAACCATGGCTTGTTATTGTTGGATTTGTCATGCTTTTTCCGGGATTCCTCCTCCTACCCATTTATTTCAACTTTATACTTTATATGGAATATATATATTTATATATTATACCAACACGGACGCTCTGATCAGGAAGGGACGGAGCCGGCCCTCTTTCTACTCAGAAAACTGAGGTCTTTTGGAGTTCAGCGTCACTGCTTTCGACCTTCTATGACTCTGTGGCGGAGGAGAGGCACAGTACCGCCGCTCGTTCCTGCCGACTGCTGTCGGGCCTACTGAATAGACGCACCTGAAAACCTGGACTCACCCATTATATACCACATACCACAGCCACCTTATGCAGCATATATTCAGTTGCATATATGCTTATATATTTTATATTGCATCCTGTCCTGTATACAGTTCATTTCTACTTTTATTTTAGCATGCAAATAATTATTGTTTTTCTGCTTTCTTCCCTCCAAATTTTGACGATGTAAATTGCAAAGTTATCCATTGTGAGACAAATAAAGGTTTTCTTATTTTATCTTAGCTTAAGGTTTATCAATCTTGTTGTTGGTGGGTTTTTTTGTTCAATATTTTTTGGGGGCGTGGGAGTTGTTTAGAAAACATTTAAAATACTTTTATTTTTTTTCGTCAAGGTAAGGCCGCAGGCATCCAGTTGCCTATCACTGCTCGGTGATGCTGAACACAGTTTAACCGTCACTTGAGCTTCATTCGTACGAATACTACATTACCCAGGAGGCTTTGGGCGGAGACGAAGATGGAACAGGAAATGCGTCGGCTTTGGTGTTTTTAATGTATTTAATGATAGTAATCTTGTTCATTCATCTGAACGGGACACTGGGACAGGTTCGCTTTTATTTTGAAGGTATGCTAGTGTCTATCCGTGGGTTAGGAAACGCGGATGCTATTTAGTGTGCGTCACTCTCGGTCGATGTTTATCACGTTGAGCATGAAGGTGGTACCGGACTAGTCGTGGACTACTACGCTCATCCTTACTTCGTATCCACCGCAGAAATTATGCTCTCTTTTGCTTGGATCTCAGTTATACTCGTGGGAATTATTTCTGCTCATGTTTTGCAGAACCTTTGTTTTCCCTACTTTTGGAAAGATTTCTTCTTTCTTTTTAGTTTGACTCGGTATGGGATGAAACTGGAGCTTTTCAGACTGACTTCGAGAGTGTGTACAGTCCTGGACAGGTTCATTCAACAGGTGCACCGCAACCCCGACAAGGCTTTTATTATCTACGAAGGGAGCGTCCACACCTACAAAGACATTGAGCAGCGCAGCAACAGATTGGCAAATGTTTTCCTCCAGAAACTCAATGTGACCAAAGGCGACTGCGTTGCCCTGCTCATGAACAACGAGCCGGACTTCGTTTGCGTTTGGTTCGGATTGGCAAAGGTCGGCTGCCCTGTTGCTTTTCTGAACACAAACATTAAGTCGAGATCGTTGTTGCATTGCATCACCTGCTGTGGAGCCAAAGCAGTAATAGTTGGTGCAGGTAAATACATCCTCTTACACCAGTGCGTAGTACTTGTCACTTAAGTGGCTGTCGTGGATATGTTTAAATCCAAAACAAAACTAAACAGTCACGGTAAAAGTAGTTTAAAGGAAATTCATGACACCCTGACTTGTGCTAAATGTTGAAATGAGTTATGTTGTTTAGGAATTGTGGAATTTCAAACTTCTTTAAACGAGGCATTACATAGTGTGTGTGTGTGTATACAGTATATATATATACACATATACACATATACACACAGGCACACACGCACACACACACACATCGGCTCATTCACTGGGTACGACGCGATTGACGGGTGAAATCGCGATTCATCACGATGCATTGATGGGTATCGGTGAAATCGCGATTCATCACGATGCATTGATGGGTATCGGTAAAATCCGATTCAATCGCCGTTTTATTCATGTTAAACGTCACATATCTGACTTTCCTAGGCGCAATGAATGCACCATCATTGCTTTGCGTTTTGTGTTGAATACGGACGGTAGCCGTGCGTCACATACAGTCCAGTACACAACGAGCGAAACATTATGGAAGTTAGGGCACGCAGCAGCAAGGAAACTACTATTTAACTACTATTTAATGCAGCCGCAACATTCAAATCTTATGTTTGGAAATACTACGGCTTCGAAAAGAAAGACGGAAAGCTTGATAAAATCTCCGTAATTTGCAAGGAATGTCGCACTAAGAAGCCATACAACGGCAGCACCACAAATATGCAGACCCACTTAAACCGATGGCACCAGATCACCGACAAGTTTCCCTCCCGCTTCCCCGCCCAGTTCCTCGTCGGACACCGGAGAAACTCTTGGTAAACCAGGTCAGGATCAGAAAAAAATTGCCTCTTATTTTGGGAGTCCCCTTGCAACTCACTGTGACCGCGCAATGGCTATAACTAAGGCCACTGCTTATTTCATATGCAAAGACCTCCAGCCTTAGCGTGGTGGACAACGAGGGTTTCAGACAGCTCGTGCACGTTTTGGAACCCAGGTATACAATACCAGACAGGTCTGTGTTCACTTACAAACATATTCCCGATGTGTACAACAAAGTGAGAAGTGAGATTACTGTGTCGCTGAACAGTGCGCAAAGAGTTGCACTTACATTGGATGGGTGGACATCTTGCGCTATAGATTCATATATATATATATATATGAATACAGTATTTCATATAAGACACTCAGTGAGAGTCTGTTTGTGTTTACACTATAGCAACAGCTGTGAGTCTCAGGTGCCAAATTGTTTACATTTTCTTTGCACAAAACCCAATTGTGAAAGGGCTTAAATAAGTTGTTTTACAAGTTCTACTCTTTATAAGGAATAAAGTGGTATCCTTTTTGTAATACCATACTGAATTGCATCTTTTTAAAAGCTTTTTTTCTTTGCTTATTTGCATCATGTTTAATTGCACAATATCGCAACAAATTGCATTGTATCGTATCGGATCGCATTGATTTGAACTTAATGTGTATCAAATCGTATCGCATCGTGACGACGGTGAAACGTATCGCATCGTATCGCCAGAAAATTCCACGTATCGTTTAAGTATCGCATCGCTGGCAGTGGATCGTGATGTGTATCGAATCGTCCTCAGTGCTGAGATTCACATCCCTAATATATATACATATATATAATATACTGTATGCACACACAGTGAATGAAGGTATCAATAGTTATGACAGTCCTGCCGCCAGGTGATAACTCCGAGTGTTATGAAGCTAGCGCGCCCTCTGTTGGCCCAGAAACCCAAATTCCTGAATAGACAAGTTCCGTCCATGACAGGTTCATTGATTAAGAGCACATTTGATCAAAAAAGCAATCGATACACAACCAACTAGAATTTAACATAATTTCATATTATGATTTAAAAACAACTTTCCTGATAAGAAGCCTTTAAGTACCAACATGTAAAATTTCTGCTCATCTTTCAAGGTCCTTTTCTCAAATCAAATTACCACAGAGGGTAAAACAAAATTTGATTAGTGAAAGTTCTGAAAATCAACCAACGATAAGATTATTTGACTTTCTATGACTTTTGACCTCAGCTCAGCGTTGATCAGGCCAACATCGATACAAAGCGAGTAGTTTTTAAGTTCTACAAATGATTGCCACTCAACTGGAGAAACCACATATTTATTAACAAGCATAGCATATTGGGGTTAATTACTCAGATTTACACTGTGTTCAATGATGGATACAATACAAGTGATGCTTTATTTCATTCCTGTATCTACCTCTTTGTAATGCCCTCTTTCCCCCTTTTTCTGGAAATATTTACTTGTCTTGAAAGGCGCTTATAAATGAAATTTATTATTATTATTTTCAGTTCTTTTGACATGTTTACTAATGTGTGAACTCTGCGTTCACATCAATAAATGTGTCCGGCCTCAAACAAAAGAACATGCAACTACTGATGAGCTGGAGGAGGGGGGGCCTTAATTGATATTATCTTCGTAGTCCAGTAATATTAACCCTTGTAGTCCACCGCTTGCGATAAATGTAAAATTATGTCTTTGAATCAAAGGCAAAGGTATTCGGAAAAACACGAGAGAGCTGAAACGTATGGGGGGGTTCTAAAATGGCCTAAATTTCATGACGTCACCGGCTGATAATTCTCAGGCATTGCAGCAATAATAAAAAAGGTTTTGATTCCGTAATCTTCACAATTTACATATTTTGCACCATTGAGACCCATTATAATTCATATTTTAGAATGCATCGTAAACCTAATGTGTAAACATGCATTTCACGCGATTTCTACGTCAATCACTTTGTTTTCACTTGGACAGACGTATGCATGCCACATTGTTGGGTTGAGGTCATTCCAATTGTGCAACTTTTAGGTGGCGCCAGAGAATCGCAAATGAGTTTGCCTTTTTGCAGTAGGCTTCAAACCAATGCATTTTACATGAACCCGTCCGGTCGGGATTGTTAGTAGGGCTTGTTTGGGACCTCCAGACACAATTTCTTTTCCTTTTGCAAAAAATAAAGAATAAAAAGTCCCAAGGAACTAATAAAAACTATATATGTATGGATAGCACAGATGCCTCTGAACATTTTGAGTGTTTGACAAAAAAAAAAGAATGTTTGTATAACAAAAAATACATAATTACAAAAATTGTAAAATGCCTAGGACCCAAGGGTTAATTGGGCATTCCTTTACATTTTATGCCCCCTCCAACACACATATGTGTGTTGGATATGTGGCGCCCTCTGGAGGCCACAGCAACCTTAGCATTTGCCCTTTTTGCGTCATGGGCAATCAGTCTCTCGACAACAAATTTCTGCAAAACAACACTGGCAGCAATAATAGAAACTGGATGCAATATGCAAAAGGTAGAGTGCTGATATTGTCTGAGACACCAGTTTCTGTTTTTTTGTGGTCTTGCTTTTCCCTAATCAACATTGCGATCACAAGCAACTGTTCAAAACTTAATTTGCATGTTTCGTTCAAGCCCAAACTATGCTGAACGTTATATTGAAACAGTCTTCTTCTGTCCTGGGTTAACTGGAAGTGTTCCAGGTCGTTCAGTTAATAAGAATTACCATGGTGCAACCATGTGACAGGAAAATCATTGCTCAACTAAACAAGCATGATGTTGGTTAAGAATGCTGTCCTCTCAACCCTCTTGCAAAGGCAGGCACATTGGAATAGCTAGAATCATTCAGTAACTGTGCCATGTATAGGTCATTAGGTCTTGTCTGTCATTACAATGATTGGAATGTTGTGTCTGTTTTTCAAATGCAACGACTGATGGGGAATATACAAATATATTCAAATGTATGTCAGATTTTTAATGTATGGAATGTCATTTTTTTTCTCTACTCCCAAACTTGTATTCTAAGAATGGATGAAAAACAAGTTCAAATACTGAATTTAGTATTGTGTGTGTGTTTACCGGACAGCAATTATGTCAGGACTGCAATGGTGATAGTTGACGTCATTGTTATAGACTTGTATTTAAGTATTCAGAGTCACATCTTGTGGTATCTGGTGTCACAAGCTCTATCAGTTGTGGCTGTGCATGTTGCATTTGTCAACCAATTTTCTTTAATTGTGATACAATTGGGGATTGAAAGGATGGCAAAAATCACATAAAGCTTTTAGCACTCTTATCTGAGATGAAAGAAAACTTCAACTTAAATTATGATTCTAAGCCAAAGGTGAAATATCCAGTTTTTCTTGACTGACTTGGTGTCTCAGAAGACACTTGCGGATCATGGTAGATCGGTTTGTGTGCCCCTATGATCCTAGGAACTACGTTGTCGGGGGCTTCATTTGAAATGGACTGCACTTACCGTATATAGCGCTTTATCTACACCAGGGGTGACCATTACGTCGATCGCGATCGACCGGTAGCTTGCGGACTATTCCCAAGTTGATCGCGAAGGGTGTAGATGGAAAAAAACGTTTTTGAATCTTTATTCATGTTAGTAATATACTTTATTTGTTAATGCACATTGCACCCTAACCATCCCAGTCTCACTTTGACAAAAAAGTATTTAAAAAATAAAATAAAGCAGGTCACCTTTAACGTCACTGTCACCTGCGTCACCGGAAATTGTTAGCATTCAGCAGTCTGCAATTGTAGCTTCCAATCAGTCAAAGTTCGTTTCAGGTACAATTCACCGATGGCACTCGCAAAGAATGGCAATCTGGAGGGCCGAGAGAAGCATTTTAAAACGGTACTTATGAGCTACGATGGTTCACGGGCTGCAATTGCAATTGCGTCGTATGCATCTGCGTCAGGCCTCACACAAAGGTAGGCAGGAAATCCTTTTCACAATCTCATCAGCTCTTGTGTCTGCTTTAATTTTCTCTGTTTCGTTCATCTTTGGCAGTTGCTCATCATGGCATGCATGTAAACCTTTGCCAGCGTATACGCACATGCGCAGGAAGGGGTCGATCGCAGGAGGTTGGTTGATCGAAAAGTAGAACTTAGGTCAACAAAGTTGAGGCATCCCTGATCTACACCATCTGATATTTAAATAACTTTGAGAAGCCTCACATTTACCTGTTTAAGCACACATTCGTACACCGTGTACCATGCTGTGGCGAGGCCTACTTGGGAGTAAACTATGTCTTGCCCAAGAACACGTTGACTGTCTGGTGTCAACGTCTGTCAGAGCCGCGATTCGAACTGGTGACCCTTCATGATTGCATTATCTCTCTACCAAATGAGCCACAGCCGCCCTAGCTCTTGGCCACCCAGGGCGAACAGCTCCTTAGTAGGGGGCCAGACAATCCATCCATCCACCCATCCACCCATCCATCCATCTTCTACTGCTTATCCGGGACTGGGTCGCGGGGGCAACAGCTTTAGCAGGGAAGCCCAGACTTCCCTCTCCCTAGCTACTTCTTCCAGCTCTCCCCGGGGGATCCCGAGGCGTTCCCAGGCCAGCTGGGTGACATAGTCGCTCCAGCGTGTCCTGGGTCTTCCTCGGGGTCTCCTCCTGGTGGGATATTCCCGGAACACCTCACCAGGTAGGCGTTCAGGAGGCATCCGAATCAGATGCCCAAGCCACCTCATCTGGCTCCTCTCAATGTGGAGGAGAAGCGGCTCGACTCTGAGCCCCTCCCGGATGACCGAGCTTCTCACCTTATCTCTAAGGGAGAGCCGACACCCTGTGGAGAAAACTCATTTCGGCTGCTCGTATCCGGGATCTTGTTCTTTCGGTCACGACCCATAGCTCGTGACCATAGATGAGGGTTGGAACGTAGATTGACCGGTAAATTCAGAGCTTCGCCCTTTGGCTCAGCTCTTTTCTTCACCACGACAGACCGATACAACGTCCACATCACAGCAGACGCTGCACCGCTCCGCCTGTCGATCTCTCGCTCCCTCTGCCCTCACTCGCGAACAAGACCCCAAGATACTTAAACTCCTCCAGTTGGGGCAAGATCTCCCCCCGGACCCGGAGGGTGCACCCCACCCTGTTCGGACTGAGGACCAGGGTTTCAGATTTGGAGGTGCTGATTTTCATCCCAACCGCTTCACACTCTGCTGTGAAACGCTCCAGTGAGAGTTGGAGAGCCTTGTTTGAAGGAGCCAAAAGCACCACATCATCTGCAAAAAGCAGGGATGCAATACTGAGGCCACCAAAACGGACCCCCTCAACGCTTCGGTTGCGCCTAGAAATTCTGTCCATAAAGGTTATGAACAAAATCGGCGACAAAGGGCAGCCTTGGCGGAGTCCTACCCTCACCGGAAACGATTCCGACTTACTGCCGGCAATGCGAACCAAACTTTGACATCGGTGGTATAGTGACCGAACAGCCCGTATCAGGGGGTTCGGCACCCCATACCAACGAAGCACCCCCCACAGAACTCCCAGAGCGACACTGTCAAACGCCTTCTCCAAGTCCACAAAACACATGTAGACTGGTTGGGCGAATTCCCACATACCCTCGAGGACCCTGCTAAGGGTGTAGAGCTGGTCCACTGTTCCACGGCCGGGACGAAAACCACACTGCTCCTCCTCAATCTGAGGCTCGACTTCCTGACGGACCCTCCTCTCCAGGACGCCTGAATAGACCTTACCAGGGAGGCTGAGGAGTGTGATCCCTCTGTAGTTGGAACACACCCTCCGGTCCCACTTTTAAAAAAGAGGGACTACCACCCTGCTCTGCCAATCCAGAGGCACTGTCCCCGTTGACCACGCGATGTTGCAGAGGCGTGTCAACCAGGACAGCCCCTCAACATCCAGAGCCTTGAGGAACTCCGGGCGGATCTCATCCACTTGCCACCGAGGAGCTTTTTAACCACATCGGTGACTTCAACCACAGAGATAGGAGAGCCCACCTCAGGGTCCTCAGACTCTGCTTCCTCCAAAGAAGACTTGTTGGTGGAGTTGAGGTCTTCCAAGAACTCTGCCCACCGTTTCACAACGTCCCGAGTCGAAGTCAGCAGCCAGACAATGCATGTCTCAAGTGACTTATGACAAAATTATATAACAACCTTTCCCTGTCCCAGACACATACAATGTGAGTTGTCGGCTGTAAAATACCAGCTGCAGGCGATCAGTTTTTGGTGATCGGCATCGGAGCGCCACTTCTCATCATATGTTGGTGGTGCCAAGGACATTGGCTGCATTGTGGGAAGTACCAGTCCCTTTGAGGGGGGGTGGAATCTATTCTACTCTCAAATTGCCCACATTGAGAGATGCACTTGATTTCAGTTGATGCTGCTGTGGGTGGTCCAACAAGTTACAGTATTAAGTTTCAGAGACAATTGCTTTTTCACACAGGGTTGTTGCGCTAAACAATCAAGCACATTACTTTAAAAAGGTTCCAGGTCCAAAGGTGGTCACACTCTTTGATGCAAAATACTGTATTAATGATTGATACAATCTTAAACTGTAAAGCTAACCGTTCAAAATTGTACCTAGGCTAAAGTATGTAATGAATATTCTACTTTGTAAAATTAAGTATTTTAACTAATATTCGTTATGTCTTCTGCTTAGCTCTCGATGAAGGCGGACACTTTTTTGCACTGCTCCTGCCCTCACCCCACCCTTTCCTTGCTCGCCACTTAGTCTTTGTGCTGTCTTTGTCTAACTTTTTTCCTAGCCTCCTACCGTATTTTTCATCTGAAGAACTAACCATGGAATTAGTTGGCTGGTCTCTCGATGTAATCGACAAAATTTTAGCGACGAAAAGAGCAGGCAGTGGGGAGCCTGCTTGCCCTCCGGGGACACTTGCTGCCGGATACGCCCTGGATCCATGGAGAAAGTGGAGACCGGTGTGCCTGGCAGTACTGTCCGTGGAGGATGTGAAATACATCTACATTATTGGCCTTTTGATAACAGGTATGCTGCTGTTTGGTGTTGATAGCTTTCTGTTCTATCGCAAAATTCAACTGAAGGGAGCGGCTCTATTGGAAGTGAAGAAGCTGCCGGTCATTCTGGATGGCTTGGCGCGAATGTCCAACACTCAGACTCAAGAGGTGACTGAGCTCAACCGCAATATTGTTGCGGATTTGGAGCGACTCCGCACAATCGACAACAACATGGAGATGTTGGAATCCGCGCTGCGGAAAGAGTTTTCTGATTCAGGCTGATCGGCGCCACTGAAGAGATACAGACCACGGACTCAAGGCTGTCTGAAATTGTTGGCGGCCGTCCCCCGTACGCACATACACAACTGGACAACCACATGCCCATACACATCCTTGTCATCACCGTCTTCATCGCTCCGATTCTTTTTCCCCCGTGACGTGGTTCGACCTGCGGAGCGCACTTGGGAATCCGTGCAGCTGGTTAGGCGGCTGCGTAGCGGTCACCCCCCTTCCCATTCATCCTCCCTCTTATTACATGTTATGTCTTGTGACTTGTTGTAACTGTCATATGCTTATTTATGTGCTAGGGTCTTTTTTTATCCTGGACTTAAATTATTCTCAGAAGAGGATAGTTTGTGCGTGTTTTTTTTCCCTCTCCCTACCCAGCGTTTTCCTTTCTGAATTCTGATTGTAATTTCCCCATTGCGGGACAAATAAAGGATATGTTAATCTTAAATACTCTACCAATTTTTCTTTGCTCTCACATGCATATTTCAATGTAAGAGGCACCGATGATGTAGAAGTTTACTTGTCTGACTTCCGTGCAGGAACAGGATCGGTATTTCAAAGAAGGCTGAAACTAAAGTACAGAAAGGCAAACATGAAGTACCGTAGTTTGGTTTTTGAGCACCTCTGTTCATTGAAAAATGGGTTTACGATTTAGTTTTTTCTTTTTTTTGTATTACCGATAGGAATGCTGGTAGAGTCCGTGATCAATCACAGAATCTTTGCGGAACACTCTGGTGCTCTGTTATTTTTATTTTTTTTCCTGTTAATTAGCCCTAAATATGGCTCCCAAGAAAGTGACCTATGTCCTGGATCCTTGCCGGGTGCCCCTGCTAGCCTTTGTAGAAGTGACTTGGATTAATTCCATTACAATTCATATTCATTGAAAATTGCTTCAGTTCACAGAACGAATATATTCTTGAACCACAACTGTACTCATCTTTTTCTAAATTGTGACATGATTGTTTCCTTCTCTCAGATTTAGTAGAGTGTGTTGGTGGTATCGTAAGCAACCTGCTGGAGGACAACCTTCAAGTGTGGGCAATGAAGAGGCATTGTGGGGACACAAAGATGGAATCCATATTGGATCACATAGAGGCTGCCACTGATAAACCTCTGCCGGCAATTTTACGTGCGACCACCTCTCTCAAATCCCCTACCCTCTTCATTTTCACCTCTGGAACTACTGGTGAGTATCTCCTGCTATGTTCTGGGGTACATCACCTAATTTTTGAGCTGATTGGTATTGTCTGAAAAAAAAAATTTGCAGATCAGGAGATCGGGAAATCACTCACAGAAGAAAACGTCTTAGCTCCACCACATTTGTCAGCTTTTTCATCTCTGTGTTGGATTCTGTTTCCTTTGGGTTGGGACTTACTAGTATCTGTAATGATGTGACCAAGGAAAGTCACTCCGGTCTGCGACAGGTCCTATTTTTCCACATTCAGAGTTATACCTGCTTTTTGAAGCCTTTGCAGGGTGTTATGGAGTCGGGCATCATGCGCCTCTTAGTTCTGTCTTCATAACAGCACATTATGATACACAAATGTGAGTACACGTTCAACTCCCTCGATGACTTCCCACATTGTTCACCGAAAGTGCTCCGGTGCAGAGTTGAAGCTGAAAGGGAGGTGAGTGAAGTGGGATCATTCGAAGGGTGTTATGAAAAGGAGTCAGTCTGGCTGATTGGTTTGCCAAGTGAATTTGTGAGAAGCCCATGTTTGCATCTGGTTTGCTGAACACTTTTGTTCCTGCTAGCATCCAACCAGATCATTTTTGAATCTTTTAAACTGTTTGCCGCCCTCTGTGAGCCGTCACTGTGGTGCAGGGGTTTGTGTGTCCCGATGATCTTAGGAGCTAAGTTGTCTGGGGCTTTATGCCCCGGGCAGGATCACCCCTGGCAAAAAAGGTCATTGGTGCCTTCTACTATTCTGTCTCATATGAAAAAAAATATACAGCACACTCTGAATGCTATTTTATCACTATATTTTGAAATGGCATTAAACGACCTATATGAAATGATTAATTAATATTAAATGTAAACAGAAGTTAAGTAACCTACATATTTTGCACAAATGTATCGAATTTTCCGCACTATAGGGCGCACCAAAAAGTCTTCCATTTTCTTAACAGCTCGCCGAGCGCCTTAAAATCCGGTGCATCTTGTGTATGGTCATTACGGTAATATGTTGACCCCAAGATGGCTCCTTGCTGGAGACATGCTTACAATGTTATAACTTGCTGTTGTTCAGTGAACTGTGTCGCTGCTTTATTATTAAATAAGTATTTTGTTGCGGCTCTGAAAAAAGGAGAGCTGTGGTGTTGTTTTTTTAAAAACAGTCTAGACAAATGCAGGTACGTCTTTGTCCGTTGTTGAGGAATGGGAGCTGTCAATTTGCTCTTGGCCCTTCCTTGGTTACAGATTCTTTTATCTCTCTATAAGGTGGAAGAAGACCCAACACCACGTAGTCTTTTCTTCAGTTTATCGCAACGCAACACGAATCGATTCGGGCTCCTGTGAGTCTCAGATTTCATCAGGAAGCCCCGAGCAACTACAGTCACACGTACATATAGGCATAGTATGTTAATTATGTTAAGTAGGGGCGGGCAGTCCTTCCCCGTATGTAAAAACCTGAAACAAAGAAAGTCAAGCAAAGTTCAATGTTGGCATTTTGACAAAGTGCAGACCATATCTGCTGGTTCACAGACCTTGAGACTAGGTTTACTCCTCGAAGGCACTTGGCAGCCTTCAGGGACTTTTACGAAGTGGGAGGCGGAAAGAAGATAGCCAGGTGCTGTTAATCACTCAAGGGGAATCAGGGCCCCAATTTCACCCTACACTCCTTGTTTTGAGTACAAGCAGAAGTTCAGAACAGAGACTAGTGTCAATAGTTCTAATAGCAAGATGAAACTCATCAACAAAGTTCTACTACTACTTTTAGCGGAATAATTCCTTAACACCGTCTTCGTGCCTTTTCTTCTTCCATTCCACTTGAGAGGCGTTCATGGCCGCATCCGAAAAATGTAAATGAATAATTACTTAATTGTAACGACAAAGAAAATCAAGCAAGGAAATCACAAAATAAATTCTATATTCCCCCTACAGAATTTATTTTGTGATTTCCTTGCTTGATTTTCTGTTTCGATGCACTATGTTCAATTTTCGTAGTCTCATTTAAGTACAGTAATAGTTAATTTACGTTTTTCAGAGGCGGTCATGAAGGCCTCTCGAGTTGAACGGAAGGAGCGTAGCACCATCTAGTGGAGGTATTTTAGATTGTGCCTTATAATGTGATGTGCCCAATGTATGAAAAAAATTACAAAATAGTAGAGCTGTCAGTTTAGCGCTTTTTTATTGGCATTAATTTAAATGAATTTTAACGGGATTACATTTTTTCTCGCAAGATGAACCCGGCACATGTCACAAAATATGTTACGTTGCTCTATAAATACACCAGAAACAAAACAACAAGCGCGCTGCAGAAGTCCACGCCCATGTCTGTTATGCCAGCCACGGCAGCGCGAGACACCCAAAACGTATACTTAGAGTCTATGAATGGAAAGTTTACTTTTAAAAAGTTGCCCGATTGCTCCACTGACAAGACCAAAGTTACCTGTTCTTCTCTCTTTGTGTATCATACAGGTATACGATGTATGCCACTGACAAAATTGTTACTTGTTTGGAACTATTTTGTGTGGAAGGTTACAGCGTTACGTGTCCATATAAATAGAGCGGGTGGAGCTTCTCTGTGTTCGTCTGACAGTGACAGTGCGCTGCTGTGGTAGCGACCTAGCGAAAATAAAACGTCTCCAGTGTTGTCATCGAACCAAGTGTAGTCATCCAAAATGAGGTCTACACAAAACCGTAGAGAGACTTCCGCACAAGAAGGACCAACACAATCAACATAGCCTGACTGTGTTAGGGGGAGTGAAACCCCCCTCTTTCAGAATGGTTTGCCCCAGCAGCACGGGGGAAGTGCGTGCGCTTGTTTGTACGGCCGGCAGTTTTAATACAGCGGCACATAACGAACACTGGTGTCCGGTGTCTCGTTATTTTTTTTTTCCCCAAGATGGCGCCGAGTAGGCAGCCTTCGGCAAGTGCTCTTCAAGAGCCTTGCTTTTTTGTTCTTTTTTGCTGTTTTTGTCTTTTGTTTTGTCACATGTTGTTTGTTATTTCATTGTGTAGACCTGATATGGACTGTTTTCAGCGCTTTTGGCCACGACATTCGTCAAAGGAGCAGTATCTGTGCTTGGTGGTTGCGCCTTCTCGGCAGCACGCCTGTACCAGCACAGATTTTGATTGGGAGGAATGTCGGCGCCATTGACTGTCGGTGCTGGACAGACCTGGGGCGCTTGTGTTTTTTGCGCCAGTAATGGGCAGCATTTTTCACAACCCCGATTTGTTCAGTGGCTATGTCAGCGCTGTTGGACAGTTGCCGTTGGTGCGGCTGGATGGATGGCCGCTGAAGTTGAGGATGAGGAGAGAGGAGCGTTGGCGAAGAGCGCCGATGCGTATTTGGAACCGTGAGTCGCCGCTTGGAATTGAAATGGATTTCCATGGGACAGGAGAAGTGAACCAATCTCTTTTTTCGTCAATGGATGCTACAGCTTCTTGTTGACTTTGAAACTTAGCTTGTAGCCGACGTGTGCACATTTTGAGCATGACGTCTCTGATCCACTGGTTAAAGGACACTTTGATTCTCTCCTCTTTCATCTCAAACTGCTTCAAACAACAAAGCGTGTGATGGAAAAGTGGTTAGAACTGCATGACTGTCCGTGTTTTATGTTATGTGTTTATTATTTTACTTTATGTTAACTGTTTTGTAAAGCGCTTTGTTACAGCTGCCGCTGTTGTGAAAGCGCTATATAAATCAGCATGTATTGTATTGTATTGTATTGTTATTCTCCAACAAACATACAGAAACAGACTGCTGTGTTCAAAGCAAACTTGAGAAAAACGAAGTATGCAACCATGGTTTAAATCCACTATAGGC
Source organism: Hippocampus zosterae (assembly GCF_025434085.1). Lineage (NCBI taxonomy): Eukaryota > Metazoa > Chordata > Actinopteri > Syngnathiformes > Syngnathidae > Hippocampus > Hippocampus zosterae. The sequence goes on from NC_067468.1 coordinate 3,117,082, forward strand.
TGAGTACTAGTTTACCTTAGATGTGCACTTTATAATGTTATATTGCTCTGTTTTGATTTCATAAAAAAAGCTGTTAAAGCAGCTGTTGTGTGACAAAATATTTTTTTTCACTGTTGTTGATGTACAGTAATATTGTGCGAGAGATTATGTGTGAACAACTGCACCAAGTGAAAAATGTTCATGTAAAATTGAAAATTGAAAATTTTATTTCAGTAAATATTTGCATTTGGCACATAGAAAACTGATTCATGAATCCAAGTTGATGAGAGCATTAAAATGGGGAAAATAGGACAAAAAATGTAAAAGGAAATTCAGAAACGATAAAAAATGTGTGAGTAATCACGATTAATTTTTTTGTTCATTTGAGTTAATTATAACAGTTGCATTTTTAATTAGATCAAATATTTTAATCGTTTGACAGTTCTACAAAATAGCCATTCATTGAAGGTGCGCCTCATAATACAGTGGGCCTTTTAGTGTGGTAGATATCAATTGGAATAAGTCAAGATTAAAACTCATAACTGTACTGTGAAAACATTTGCAATATAGTATGCATTTAATACACTCACGACATCGACATTTGCATCCATTTTCTGAATCGCTTATCCTCAATATTAATACAAATTTAATGTTCTTGGCCACTCCTCCAGGTTGATTTAGGAGATGCTGTAACACAGGGGTGTCCAAAGTCGGTCTCGCGATGCAGAATAAAAAAAAAAGGGAAAGAGAGAGACGGAGAGAGAAAGAATTGTTTGAAACAGCGGGTACCAAACGTAACTCCCGTATTGAATGATCCGATACAGATACACGCATTCTGTTACTGGATATATACTGTACTTCAATTTTTTAGGGGTTGAACAGTTCACAAAATTCATGTTTCCATGTATCCTGATAGGTGGCCCGGTAGTCCAGTGGTTAGCACGTCGGCTTCACAGTGTAGAGGTACCTGGTTCGATTCCAGCTCTGGCCTCCCTGTGTGGAGTTTGTATGTTCTCCCCGGGCCTGTGTGGGTTTTCTCTGGGTGCTCCGGTTTCCTCCCACATTCCAAAAACATGCATGGCAGGCTGATTGAACACTCTAAATCAGGGGTGCCCACACTTTTTGGACCGAAGATCTACTTTTCAATCAACTAACCTCCCAGGATCTATCACTACTGGCGCGAACAACTTCCGGTGACGTAATTACGTGCCATCGTAAATTCAAGATTTACCTGCTTTATTTTATCTTTAAAACATTTTTTTGTGAAAATAAGACTGATAGGCCCCTCCGTGAGTCGTCACCTTACCGTGGTGGAGGGGTTTGTGTGTCCCAATGATCCTAGAAGCTAAGTTGTCTGGGGCGTTATGCCCCTGGCAGGATCACCCATGGCAAACAGGTTCTAGGTGAGGGGCCAGACAAAGCACGGCTCAAAAGACCCCAATGATGATAAAAATAAATGGATCTAGGTTTCCCTTGCCTGGACGCGGGTGACCGGGGCCCCCCTCTGGAGCCAGGCCTGGAGGTGGGGCTCGTTGGCAGGCGCCTGGTGGCCGGGCTTACACCCATGGGGCCCGGCCGGGCACAGCCCGAAGAGGCAACGTGGGTCCCCCTTCCCATGGGCTCACCACCCATGAGAGGGGCCAAAGGGGTCGGGTGCAATGTGAGCTGGGCGGCAGCCAAAGGCGGGGACCCTGGCGGTCCGATCCGCGGCTGCAGAAGCTAGCTCTTGGGACATGGAATGTCACCTCTCTGGCAGGGAAGGAGCCCGAGCTGGTGTGTGAGGCAGAGAATTTCCTACTGGATATAGTCGGACTTGCCTCCACACACAGCCTGGGTTCTGGTACCAGTTCTCTCGAGAGGGGTTGGACTCTCTTTCACTCTGGAGTTGCTCACGGTGAGAGGCGCAGAGCAGGTGTGGGCATACTTATTGCCCCCCGGCTCAGTGCCTGTACATTGGGGTTCACACCGGTGGACGAGAGGGTTGCATCCCTCCGCCTGCGGGTGCGGGGACGGGTCCTGACTGTTGTTTGTGCATATGCACCAAACAGCAGCTCAGCATACCCACCCTTTTTGGAGTCCTTGGAGGGTGTGCTGGAGAGTACTCCTGCTGGGGACTCCCTTGTTCTACTGGGGGACTTCAATGCTCACGTGGGCAAAGACAGTGAGACCTGGAGGGGCGTGATTGGGAGGAACGGCCCCCCCGATCAGAACTCGAGTGGTGTTTTGTTATTGGACTTCTGTGCTCGTCACGGACTGTCCATAACGAACACCTTGTTCAAACATAAGGGTGTCCACGTGTGCACTTGGCACCAGGACACCCTAGGCCGTAGTTCGATGATCGACCTTGTGGTCGTGTCATCGGATTTGCGGCCGCAGGTTCTGGACACTCGGGTGAACAGAGGGGCGGAGCTGTCAACTGATCACCACCTGGTGGTGAGTAGGCTCCGATGGTGGGGGAAGATGCCGGTCCTCCTGGCAGACCCAAACGTATAGTTTGGGTTTGTTGGGAGCGTCTGGCGGAATCCCCTGTCAGAAGTACTTTCAACTCCCACCTCCGACAGAGCTTTTCCCAGGTTCCGGGGGAGACGGGGGACATTGAGTCCAAGTGGACCATGTTCCGTGCCTCTATTGTTGAGGCGGCCAATCTGAGTTGTGGCCGTAAAGTGGTTGGTGCCTGTCGTGGCGGTAATCCCCGTACTCGCTGGTGGACACCAGCAGTAAGGGATGCCGTCAAGCTGAAGGAGTCCTATCGAGCCTTTATGGCCTGTGGGACCCCAGAGGCAGCTGACGGGTATCGACTGGCCAAGCGGACCGCGGCTTCGGTGGTCGCCGAGGCAAAAACCCGAGCGTGGGAAGAGTTCGGTGAGGCCATGGAAGCCGACTTCCGGACGGCTTCGAGGAAATTCTGGTCCACCATCCGACGTCTCAAGAGGGGGAAGCAGTGCACCACTAACACTGTGTACAGTGGGGATGGGGCGCTGCTGACTTCGACTCGGGACGTTGTGAACCGGTGGGCAGAGTACTTCGAAGACCTCCTCAACTCCACCAACACGCCTTCCTTGGAGGAAGCAGAGCCTGGGGACTCTGAGGTGGGCTCTCCTATCTCTGTGGTTGAAGTCACCGATGTGGTTAAAAAGCTCCTCGGTGGCAAGGCCCCAGGGGTGGATGAGATCCGCCCGGAGTTCCTCAAGGCTCTGGATGTTGTGGGGCTGTCCTGGTTGACACGCCTCTGCAACATCGCATGGTCAACAGGGAGAGTGCCTCTGGATTGGCAGACCGGGGTGGTAGTCCCTCTTTTTAAAAAGGGGGACCGGAGGGTGTGTTCCAACTACAGAGCGATCACACGCCTCAGCCTCCCCGGTAAGGTCTATTCAGGAGTGCTGGAGAGGAGGGTCCGTCAGGAAGTCGAGCCTCAGATTGAGGAGGAGCAGTGTGGTTTTCGTCCCGGCCGTGGAACAGTGGACCAGCTCTACACCCTTAGCAGGGTCCTTGAGGGTATGTGGGAATTCGCCCAACCAGTCTACATGTGTTTTGTGGACTTGGAGAAGGCGTTTGACCGTGTCCCTCGGGGAGTTCTGTGGGGGGTGCTTCGTGGGTATGGGGTACCGAACCCCCTGATACGGGCTGTTCGGTCACTATACCACCGATGTCAGAGTTTGGTTCGCATTGCCGGCAGTAAGTCGGAATCGTTTCCAGTGGGGGTAGGACTCCGCCAAGGCCGCCCTTTGTCGCCGATTCTGTTCACAACCTTTATGGACAGAATTTCTGGGCGCAGCCGAAGCGTTGAGGGGGTCCGTTTTGGGGGCCTCAGTATTACATCCCACTTTTTGCAGATGATGTGGTGCTGTTGGCTCCTTCAAACGGGGCTCTCCAACTCTCACTGGAGCGTTTCGCAGCCGAGTGTGAAGCGGTTGGGATGAAAATCAGCACCTCCAAATCTGAAACCATGGTCCTCAGTCGGAAAAGGGTGGAGTGCCCCGTCCGGGTCGGGGAGGAGATCTTACCCCAAGTGGAGGAGTTCAAGTATCTTGGGGTCTTGTTCACGAGTGGGGGTAGGAGGGAGCGGGAGATCGACAGGCGGATCGGTGCAGCGTCTGCTGTGATGCGGACGTTGTATCGGTCTGTCGTGGTGAAGAAGGAGCTGAGCCAAAGGGCGAAGCTCTCAATTTACCGGTCGATCTACGTCCCAACCCTCACCTATGGTCACGAGCTATGGGTCGTGACCGAAAGAACGAGATCCCGGATACAAGCGGCTGAAATGAGTTTTCTCCGCAGGGTGTCCGGGCTCTCCCATGGAGATAAGGTGAAAAGCTCAGTCATCCGGGAGGGGCTCAGAGTCGAGCCGCTTCTCCTCCACATCGAGAGGAGCCAGATGAGGTGGCTTGGGCATCTGATTCGGATGCCTTTTGAGCGCCTACCCGGTGAGGTGTTCCGGTCATGTCCCACCGGGAGGAGACCCCGAGGAAGACCCAGGACACGCTGGAGAGACTATGTCACCCAGGTTACCTGGGAACGACTCGGGATCCCCCGGGGAGAGCTGGAAGAAGTAGCTAGGGAGAGGGAAGTCTGGGCTTCCCTGCTAAAGCTGTTGCCCCCGCGACCCGGCCCCGGATAAGCGGTAGATGATGGATGGATGGATGGATGGAAGACTGATAGGATGATTAGGGTGCAGCGGACATTAACACAAAAAATATATTACTAACATGTACAAAGACACACAACTGGTTGTTTTGTTTTTTTTCTCCTCGACACTCCTCAGATCTACTTGGGACCTGTCTTAGATCTACCGGTATATCAGGATCGACCTAATGGGCACCCCTGCTCTAAATTGTCCCTAGGTGTGAGTGTGAGCGTGGATGGTTGTTTGTCTCTGTGTGCCCTGCGATTGGCTGGCAACCGATTCAGGGTGTCCCCCGCCTACTGCCCGGAGACAGCTGGGATAGGCTCCAGCACCCCCCGCGACCCTAGTGAGGATCAAGCGGTTCGGAAGATGAATGAATGAATGTATCCTGATTATTTTTAATCATCTTAAATTAAAAAAAAAAACTAATATTCAAGCCTGTGCTTATCCATGATCATTTTAAAAATATCATTGTTCTTATGTCGCTGGAATAATCCGAATAGTCGTGGATCCCACAAAAGCAGATAAGGATAAGATCATTAACAAAAATGTTTATTGACAAAAGGCAGGATCGACAAAGTACACCGAAGGACGCTGGTAACGAAGATCCAGAAAAAAGTGAAAAACAAACCAAAAACGCTTGCAAAAGGCAAAGAATGAGAAAAACGTGAATTGCTTGTCAACTCAAACAACAAGGAAATCCAATATGCAAGAATACAAATCAAGATATAACAACAACAACTACTGACAAGAAAAGATACTTTGAACAAACGTGGCGAGAAGCTAGACAAAATGTCAATGACTTGGAGTCATGAGCAAGGCGAATAATCAATCCATCCATCCATTTTCCGAACCGCTTGATCCTCACTAGGGTCGCGGGGGGTGCTGGAGCCTTTCCCAGCTGTCTTCGGGCAGTAGGCGGAGGACACCCTGAATCGGTTGCCAGCCAAGGGGAACACCCTCCACTCCTGCCGGACACTTAAAAAACAAACAGGACAGGATCGTGGCACTTCTCACGCTCATACTGTATTTCTGTTCTTCCGTTAATGCATTCTATACCTTCAGCCCAAGGACGTCACTTATTTTTATAACTGTGTTGCATCAGCTTTATTTGCACTTTTAAGTTCTTCTCAGAAAGCATATTTTTAATCTTTTTCTTGAAACAGATTTTACATGTTAACACACCAATTCTTCTGGAAATTTTGGACCGTACTTGGTTTATGCGGTCAGTTATTAAACCAAAACAATGGGTCAAATGATGTTGTTTTCCAAATATCATGTTGGGGGTTTTTCCCTTGAAATGCGTCAAAAGAGTGTTTCAGTTTCCCAAGTGCTTCTGCTACCTTCTCCAGTCATCTTGATAAGATGACATCGGAACGTTGGATGGAATGTTTGATGAAGAATAACAGCACGTTTCACACTCCATTCTTTTAGTCCTCTCAGAAGTCATCTTGTTTTGAAGAGGGGGGGTTCTATCAAATGAAAATGATCTACCTCCAACTCACTTGCTCGACTGTTTAACTAATGCTTAGCATGGCAGTTTTTACTCTGATGACTGAGCGGGGCAAGGAGACTGGTCGAGGCAAGCAGGTTCGGCTTGCTTCAGTGGGGCCCAGAATGTGTGTGTGTGTGTGTGTGTGTGGGGGGGGGGGGTTTAGTTCAAATAATAAAACTGGCATTTAAAGGGTCAAAATCCTTTTAAAAAACAACTATTAAATGTTTGATAGTTTTCTACAAGACTGAAACTGTTTAAGAGATTGATGAAAACAAAATGTGAAAAAAATAGATGTTTGATGATTTGATAGCAGCTTCTGTGTGTACATTTTTACCACAAAGTTGTCCAAAGGGAGGTAAATTTGTGGAGGGCTCAAGTTCATGTAACGCAAGAAATTGGCACACTGGAACACACGTTAAGTTAACATACACTCCAACAGGGCATAATTGCAGCGGTTGAATAAAAAATAAAGGTCACTCTGTCTTTTGTTTGTTTTTGTTTTGTTTTTTTCCCCCCACAGGACTCCCTAAGGCAGCAGTGATCACTCACCTCCAAAGCTTGAAGGCAGCAGGAGGATGCTGGGCATTTGGGGTGACTGAAAAGGATGTAATATATATCTCTCTGCCACTTTACCACAGCGCAGCATCCCTGATTGGAATTGGAGGAACCATTGAGCTTGGTGAGTAGACGAGCGATAATATGCTCTTTTTAGGAGCTCGGGTATATGAATGATTTGACAATGGAAGGATGGATTCATATGTCATGGATTTGAGAGCAGGCAAGACAATATCATGCTCTATGTTGCTGAGTTTAGAAACTAAAGACCATTTTCACCACATGATATGCACACAAAGGTTGTCAGAATAGTTCTCGCTACAGATGCATTTCCTCTTTGAAATTCAGGTACTTCGAGGCAGAGGTGTGAGGGATTAAAGTCATATGACTTGACTTGAGTCAGACTCGGGTTGCTATTTTTAGGACCTCGACTTGCTTGCCCAGAACTTGGGAACGACTTGACTTCACATGGGACTTGCGTGGAATCTAATCGACTTGCCTTAGGCATGAATTGCATGACTTGCAGAGGCCTCTTGTTTATAGTTTTAAATCTCTATTTTAACACGGTTTGCCTTTTTAAGAAGAAAAGCAAAAAAGAAAGAGGGAAAAAAATAGGGGTCTTGTTCATTCATGCCAACTTGGCAACCTAATCAGAATTATTTGTTGGAGTGAAGTGGCGACATCAACCAAAAAATTGCGAGGATCGTTAATTTGAATTGATGGATTCACTTGCCGATGACGTTGCAACCACCAAGCACAAATGCTTCTCCTTTGATGAATATCATGGCCAAAAACAGTCCACATCAGGTCCACACAAAGTAACAAAAAACACCATGTGACAAAACTAAAACAACAACAACAAAAAAAGCTAAGGTCTTGAAGAACACTTGCAGACTGCTGCCAACTACGCCGCCATCTTGAATAGATAAACTTGTGTCCAGAATAAAAGTACTCTGTCTTAAAGTACAAAATCTTAAAATTAGTTTTCATTTCCATGCATGTAAATGCATTGAGATCAATTGCACATTTGCTTTCTGAAGCAGAACCTGACGAAAATGAGAAAGTGTTTTTAGGCCGTTAATTTGATTTTGATGCCTTTGTTGCCAAAAGGTTAAATGATGCAAGCGGTTGACGCCTACCCACCGATTTTCTCAACTGCATTTTGTCATGAGTGGCGCAAGTTAGCTGGAGCCTATCCCAGCTAAATTTCGGCATACGCCTGAAAGTGCTTGCCAGCAGGGCACATAGCATAAAATGAAAAAAAAACATTCACAGTCACATTTAAACAAGGACAATTTAGAGTTTATTAATTATAAATACTGTGTATGGTTATCAATCTTTCAAAGCCAGAGACGGATAGTGACAGGCAGAACAATGAAATGTTCTTCCATTAAATCCCAGAAGATACAATAAACATTTGCCAATCATATCACAGAATAAGCCTGTCACGATGCATGGGTGGTGGTGGACCCCAAAAAGCAGGCACGAGGGAGGAGCAGGGTGAACTTGAAGAAGTGTATTGATAAAACACAGAAAACTAAATCCAAAACAAAGTCCTAAGAATGAAATGAATCCAAAGTAGCAAACAAAAACCATGACTTAAGCAAAACACTGTCAATAACAGAAACATGACCAAAAACATGACCTAAATATGACAAACATACACGACAGCAACAAAGAAACAAACAATGACCCGACACCGAGTGGTCGCGCCGGGAGTCCTTTTAAAGCAATAATTGTATAACGACCAACAGGTATGCAGCTGCAGGGACAGCCCTACAGTGCCATCTGTTGGTCACAAACAGAATAATGAGAAAGCCATAGTTTCCTGGCTGTATCTTATCGAATGGAAAAATGGGTGCCTTGGCTGAATAAAGTTTGGGACACACTATGTACAAACACAATTGGAAACGCTACAAAATAACATGTAAGTGAATTAGCACAACCGATTATGCAAAGTCAATATAAAGTCGAGAAGCGGCGATATCGCCTTTTTCAATGATTGCCTTCAATCAATGATTGCCTGAAGGTTGCATGAAGGAGGCATTGATAACATGATTAATGTTATTTTTAATGTTAATGTCAAATTAATTTTGAAAATGTGAACTGTTAACGCTTCCATAAGGAAATAAATAAATAAATCATGAAGTGTCAAGGCTATTTTGCTGAGTTGAGGGGAAACTAAAAATAGGCAACCAGCCCCTGGGATTGGCAAAATCTGCTGATTAGCCAAAGCAATATTTAAACCGCAGCATTTAAAATACTCATGGCTTCCAGTCTAAACTTTTTTTTTTTTAAAGCTTTACTCGCATTTTGTCTGGAGTGCTACTTCTGACATGACGATTTAATTGAAGCATGATCAAGTTTCTGCAAAAGCTAACTGGAATCACACTGCTGTGCTGCTACTGGACTGCAAGGGTATCTTTGAACCCTCTTCTGAAGCTTTATTTGTGCACAATGTGTTCATTCTGTTGCTGAAACATGCTTGTGTGGGCGATCTCGTGAATGCAGCAGGCTGTACAGTGAATTGCTCCAAAACCGTTCCTTGCCGACATTATCTGTATCCTTTTCCAAGAAAAGTTCAACGTACTTAAAACGGCGGAGGTCAACGTCCCGACTGATGTGATAAACCTTGGACAGGTTGTTGTCCTCTCATATTTAATTGATGAGATATCTGGGCAGAGGTTAGCAGTGGCTAAAGTCAGCGCAGGCCAATGAAACTGCTTTGTTAGATATTTGGATTATATAAATTCTGTGCTTATTGATTAACTCTAGCAATTTTCATTTTTGATGGAAAGATACCAGCTTTGAATGACAGGTTGCATATATGCGTGAAAGGTCGCACTACATATTCTATCATCTGTTTTATTATTGTCATATCAATATTAAAGCAATCAGTTGACTTTTTATTTTTAAAAGTTTTTTACAGTATTTGATACTTCTTGTTTTACAGCAGTAAGGAACATCGTAGAGGAGTTATTTTTCTAAGTATATATCTATTTCAAACAAGTTTGTCGGATCAGGAATTTGTTTTGCTAGGTTACTGCCGATGTTGACAAAATACTCATTAAATTCAGTTGCTATTTCTGCAGTTTTTTCCAAAATAGTATTTTTGCCTTTGATAAAATACTCTGGATAATCCACTTTTTCTGACTATTTCTGATTACTTGATTAAGTATTTTCCATATTTCTTGTGTGTTACATTTATTCTGCTGTTATAGTGCATGATAATGATCTCTTTTACTGGTTCTTATAGTTTTTACTAGTTTATTTTTATAGGTCTGTATTTTTTTCTGCTTCTTCAGTTCTCACTTTTAAAAACAATTTATATAAATTGTTTTTCTTTTTACAATTTACATTTCTATGCCTTTCGTTATCCATGGCTTACTTGGCTCTTTAGTTGAGACTTTAGTTAATGGAAAATGTTTATCATATAAGGAGATGATGGTAGACTGAAATACTTCAAACGCTGTATTTGGGTCTTCGTTTGAGTACACCTCGGTCCAGTTTTGTTTTTCTAGGTCTTGCTTAAAAGCATCGATGGAGCGTTGGGTTCTTAGTCTTATTTCTGTTATGTGAGTTGTTGACTTTGTTTTCCATCAAAATAATTATGAAAAACTGCAAAGACAGGTAGATGGTCACTTATATCATTAATGAGAAGTCCACATTCCATTTTATGATCAATCTTACACGCATGCTCTCAGCGTCATTATTTTGATAAACTGATTGCAACCCTGTGTGGCTTTCAACTCTGAAGAGATTGTCTTTCAGTGTCAGCTGCCTGTATTTCTGCATGTTTCGATCTCACTGCATACTTCCTTTGAACTTAGCCTTACCTCAGCCATTTCTTTCCCATCAGCCTGGGCTTATTCTACTCTATAAACACTACTATCTATGCTCTGATCCAAGGCACTGTTGCCATCTGCTGGCAATTGCACCTTCTTACAATCCTTTCCAAACTTGATACTCTGTGAGGAATTGCATTAATAATAATAATAATACATTTCATTAATAAGCGCCTTTCAAGACACTCAAGGACACTTTGCCCTTGTGCGCACAATGCATGAAAAATCTAAAATAATCGAGTTAATGTGTGGATGATGATACAAAAGGTAAAAATAAAGTACGAGTTGCTACTCACTGCCCCAAGTGTCCTGAACCCAACATACTTTTAGCTGGCTCCTCTGCGATTGGCTATTACAAGCAACATCCTGCCATCCCATTGGCTAATAGGACCTCTCCCGTATGTGTCTATGCAGCGTCCTCGTCATTCGCCCCTCTGGCCATGATGCGTTCCGACAGTTTTACGTAAATATTAATCACCCAGAAAAAGTGTTCACCAGTTGGGCGATTGCTCCCTATGCTGATGTTTGCCTTAGACATTTTTGAAGGATTGTTAGAAGCCGACAAAACCAAACGTCCTTTGATCAGTTCTTTACAAAACGCCAGGCAAAAACCACCTCTGAAAGAACATGCACTAACGAGGGCAAAAAAAAAACAACGTTGCGGACACAGTTAAACGTTAACTCATTCAATCCCAGCCATTTTCACTGGAGCGACCCCCTCACAGCGTTTTACTGGATTTTGACTGATCTTGCAAGGCCCACAGAATATTTGGTTCTAATGCTATAAAAACTTGACCAAATACCAAAATTAAGTTTGGACTCTCTTCTTTCAGCAGAAAAAAAAATCTTTTTCCATTCTTCAGTCATACAAAATGGCTAAGTTTCATGAAAATGTCGATTCCTGGGCAAAAAACTGAGAAAAGAGCTTTTTGTAAAAGCATGCATTTCAAACACCTACTAGTGTTTTTTTTTTTTACACGACTTACAATGCAAACGGCTTATTCTCATTCACAGATTGCATCAGACCCTCCTCTCTATGATGCAAAAAAAAAAAAGAGACAGACGTACAAGTACGTCCTTGGTAGGCAGGGCCTAATTTTAAAAAGACGTACAAGTACGTTTTGTAGAGTTAAAGAGTTAAATTACTTTTTACTCTATATCCTTTGTTTTTTTTACATTATGCACAACTCTCATTTATTGTGCAATAATCTAATTGCATGTTTATGCTTCATAAAACATTTATGTCTGAATTTGGGTCTTGGAACAGATTAGGGCACTTAGATGAAAAATGCGTCTACTTATAAAATTTCTTCCTGAATCAATTAATTTCGTAAGTAGAGGTACCACTGTAAACCTGAGTCATGATGTGTCCCAAGAACCTTAGAAAATGTTACAATGCCTTGATGTTGTTAGGATTTGGATGTGACCCCAATAGCACGACAACAGGCAGGTATAGTTGAAGCCAACACTTGATGTAGTTTATTGAAAAGTCTTAGAAAAGTCACTCAAGAGGAAGCACGAAGAAGCCAAAGGGAAAATGTCCACAGGAAACGAACCCCTACTCAGGGAGAAAACTGGGACTGATTTAAACCCTCAGAGGGAAGCACGAGTAGTCCACAAGGGAATGTCCACACATGGAACAACAAGACTGCAGGTGATTCCAACAGAGCCCACTGGTGTGGTGACAGCACGAACTTGCACTGAGGAATGGTCTGTGTAGTGATGGGTCCAGCGACACCAATGCGTTGACGCATGCGCCGGGCTCACAGAGCAAACATCGTCCCTTGGACGGCAAAATATACGATCAACCTGTGTATCCATTTGGAGCCTTTCAAATGCATTTCATACAAGGTAATAAGTCATGGTTCCCAGCAAATACATCAGCTTTGTGGTTAACTATACAAGCCTAAATTTCACATTAAATAAGTACGAAACCGAGATCATAGTTTCAGTATGGATACTTTTTTGTAATTTTTGGGTCTGTGGTTTATCGTGAGCTTTTTATTTTGCATAATACGTGTCTTGGCTCACCAGGTTGGAAAACACAGATTTTATAATTACTCTTCTTAATAAAAGTTAATATTTTTAAGAGAGTCAGTAGCGATCGCTTGCGATGCTGACGCTAGCAAATAGAAATCCCATGGAGATGGTTAACGCTATAACGTTCATCTTGACTTCTTACAATTGAAATAGGTTGAAGTTTTTTATTTATTTTTCCATTTTTAATGACAACTTTGGAAAAAAAAAATCTGTTTCGGCCTTCATTGCAACCTTTACCGAATCTGTCAGTGTCAAGGCTGCGAACCACCTCCTCCCGCCCCCCACGCCGCTACCATTAAAGCAATGTGTGCCTATTGATGGTGCCCTCTCCGACAAGCGGGCGAACGTGTTATCACCCAGCTGGGATGCATTGCTTCGGGGGGTGGCAAGGGGTTGGAGCACAGCTTAACAAATCAAAAAAAGATATTGCTTCAACAAAAAAAAGTTATTATGAACATAACACTTAGATAAAGTACGCGAGAGAGTCAATTGACTGGTGATGATGCGCAGCCAATCAGCTCTCGGGATAAATCCACTCGTGCTCTCATTGGTCGATGTCGTGCCAGGAACCAGTCATGTCTTGTTTGAGTGGCCATGTAAAAAGCCTCTGAGTCATATGAGTTCTTTGTTCAGCATGCAGGGAACCTTTCTCGTGTGCATCAATATGAAACAACGTGACTTTCCGCAATATGGCTGCCAACATGGCTGTGTTTTATTTATTCATTCCTTCATTCATCTTCCGAGCCGCTTGATCCTCACTAGGGTCGTGGGGGGTGCTGGAGCCTATCCCAGCTGTCTCCGGGCAGTAGGCGGGGGACACCCTGAATCGGTTGCCAGCCAATCGCAGGGCACACAGAGACAAACAACCATCCACGCTCACACTCACACCTAGGGACAATTTAGAGCAGGGGTGCCCATTAGGTAGATCCTGATCTACCGGTAGATCTAAGACAGGTCCCAAGTAGATCCGAGGATTGTCGAGGAGAAAAAATACAAACAAACATTTGTGTCTCTTTGTACATGTTAGTAATATATTTTTGTGTTAATGTAGGCTGCACCCTAATCATCATATCAGTCTCATTTTCACCAAAAAAAAAATATATTAAAAAAAATAAGACAAAGCAGGTAAATCTTAAATTTACAGTGGCGCGCGATTACGTCACCGGAAGTTGTTAGTGCTCTGCAGTTTGCAATTGCAGCTTGTGATAAGAGCTGTTGCGCTCTATCTTTTATCGCCATGATTCTCATTCAGTTTGCTTTGTGTTACTTTACTTACTTGCTTATTCCAGTCCTTCGTAGCCGAAGACGACGTTGCGCTCCCCCATCCTTCGATCCCCGCGCTGTTGACGCCGCTGATGCGCACGTTGGTGCGCCCTCAGACCCGCCAGAGTAGCGCAGCCGCGCCCGCAAAGGTCGCAGCGATAGTGGCCGTCCATAACCGGTCCGGCATGTCGCTTCTCCCTGCGCTGCAGGGCCGGCAGGTTGTATGAGGCGTCGTGATGCGCTGCGCCCTCCAGGGTGCGTCGTCGCCACTCCACACGATCCGATGCCGCTTCCTCCATGTTGGTCGGATCGATGGCGAACTTCTTGAGAGTGACCTTTATGCTGTCTTTAAAACGCTTCAGCTGCCCGCCGCTGCTCCTCTCCCCCGTACTTAATTCACCGTACAGCACCTTCTTCGGGAGTCTGTCCGGTGGCATGCGAACAATGTGGCCGAGCCATCTCAATTGACGCTGGAGGAGGAGAGTCGTTAGCGGTGGGACTTGCAGTCTGCTTCTGACGTCCGTGTGCGGAATTCTGTCCCACCAGTGAATGCCCATGATCTTCATTAGGCAGTTCATGTAGAAGCGCTCCAGTTGCTTAAGATGTTTAGCATAGGGCACCCATGCTTCTGAACCATAGAGTAGGATAGACACACACACAGCGTTAAAGACCTTAGTTTTTGTGGTAAGAGTTAAGTTCTTGTTGAGGAAGCATCGCTTAGACAGCCGTCCAAATGCTGCAGCTGACGACCCGATCCGCCTTTGGATCTCGGGTGTGAGGTCGAGCTTCATGTTGACAGATGAGCCAAGGTAGACGAAGTCGCCAGTGTTCTTCAGAGCATTTTCCCCGGAGTGGAAGATAAAGGGGTCAGCGTCGGTGGTCTGCTGCAAAATCTCTGTCTTTGTTGCATTTAGGACGAGGCCAGCGCGGGTATACGTGTCCGTGAGGACGTCAAGGGACAGCTGCAGTCCTGGTGGCGTGTGACTCAGCATTGCAGCGTCATCGGCATACTGCAAGTCCAGCACAGACGTGTTACTGATCTTCGTTCTGGCTTTCAATCTTCTTAGGTTAAAAAGGCTGCCATCGAGACGGTAATTGATCGAGATACCGTCTCGTATTGGGTCGGTATTGTTGTAAACATGTTTCATCATGACAGCAAGGTAGATGTTGAACAGGATGGGTGCAAGGACACATCCCTGTTTGACCCCCACAGCCACTGGGTAAGGGTCGGACTTTTCACTTCCACACACCACCCGGCCTTGCATACCATGGTGAAGGGCCTTTAACACCGCAACAAATTTTGGGGGGCAACCAATGCGTCCCAGCACACCCCATAGGAGCTCCCTGCAGATTGTATCGAAAGCCTTAGCTAGATCTATGAAGGCGATGTAGAGGTTCCGATGTTGTTCTCTACATTTTTCTTGTAGCTGGCGCAAGACGAAGATCATGTCTGCAGTGCAGCGGTCTCTGCGAAAGCCGCACTGTGATTCGGGGAGCACGTGATCGACTATGGTGGAAAGAAGTCTGAAGAGCATAATGCGGGCAAGGACTTTCCCTGCCGTTGCCAGTAGAGAAATGCCCCTGCTATTTTCGCATGCTGCTTTGTCGCCTTTCCGCTTGTATATATAGATGATGTTAGAATCTTTCCAAGCTTGTGGCACGTCTTCCCCCTCCCAACATTCCCGCAGGAAACCATGGATATCGTCCAGGAGGGCTTGCCCGCCAAACTTCAATAGCTCGGCAGGAATCCCGTCTGGACCAGAGGCTTTGTTGTTCTTCAGGCCATGGAGAGCAGATTTTGTTTCTTCCAGCGTTGGTGGTGTGCTTAGTTCTTCTCTCTGCGGGAGGGGAGGGATATCGTCGAGAATCGTGGGATCAGATGGGTTGATCCTGTTTAAGAGTTCCCGAGAGTACTCAGCCCACCTTGCGAGTATAGAAGGGCGGTCAGTGAGTAGTTGATCGCCGTTGGCTGATCGCACGGGGCTTACAGAACCCTTTATTGGGCCGCAGACAGCTTTCAGACCGTCATAGAATTGGTGAAGCTGATTTTGGTCGGCGTGCTGTTGTAGCTGATTTGCGTAGGAGGTCCACCAGGTGTTCTCCAGCGTTCTTAATTGCCGCTGGGCCTCTGCGCGTTGCGTGCGGAAATTCTTCCATGCCTGCAGGGAACGCAATGCATGGTCATGTGCTTCGTTTTTCTTCTTTAAGAGATTCTTGATGGAAGTGTTGTTCTCGCAGAACCAGTCGCGATGTTTGCGACTAGTTACGCCAAGAACCTCTCGTGCTGTTGTGAGGATCCCTTTGCTGGTGTTCTCCCATCTTTCGGAGAGGCTCTGGTCTTCGTTTGATGCTGGGTCACTGCTGTCGTCTCGTTGTTGGAGCCATTGAGCAATAGCTCCCTGATACTTGTTTCTGTACCCTGGGTCGAAGATCTTGTTGATGTTTATTGTTGGTACAGCTGGAGTTCTTCTTGCCGGTGGACGGACGCGGATGCGTAGTGAGCTCACAACCAGCCGATGGTCAGTGGATGCTTCCGCTCCACGCATGACACGCGTGAGGGAGACAAATTTCCGGTCCACTTGACGGACGATGACATAGTCAAGCAGATGCCAGTGACGGGAACGAGGATGCATCCAGGTGGTCTTGTGCATGTCACGGAGCTGGAACATGGTGTTTGTTATTGCTAGCTCATGCTCCGTGCATAAAGTTAGTAGGCGTTCTCCGTTTGGGTTGCATGAACCGATACCGTGTTTGCCGATGACTCTGTTCCAGGTCATCCAGTCTCTGCCAACTCTGGCGTTGAAATCCCCGAGTAGGAGGATGGAGTCCCTCGAGTCGATGTTACTCAGCTGTTGGCTCAGCAGTAGATAAAAAGCGTCCTTGGAAGCCTCGTCGGATGTGAGGGTCGAGGCGTATACACTAAGGAGGGTGACAAAGCGTCCGTGGGCCAGTGGAATTCGCCATCTCATAAGGCGTTCGGAGACACCGATTGGAGACGTTGGGATTGATCTTAGTAGGCTCTGCTTCACAGCAAAGCCGACCCCATATAGTCTTCTGTTGTCATTGGGGAGACCCTTCCAGAAGAAGGTGTAGCCACCTCCAGGCTCCGACAGAGAGCCTTCCTCATGGAAGCGGGTCTCACTCAGAGCCGCGATGTCAATGTTATACCGGCGCAGTTCTTCTGCTACCAGTGCGGTTTTTCTGGAGGGTCGATCTTCGTTGTCCAGGAGCGTACGTACGTTCCAGGTTGCTACCTTGAGAGAGGTATGTGAACTTTTCCTGTTGTTGCAGCCGCTAAAAAGGGGACTCCCGACGGGTGCGGCTACCCGTCCCGGGTTTAGTCTTGGGGCAGACATTTTTCTAGGTCACATTTTCTAGACCCTTCCTCGGAGTGATGGAGGCAGTGCGGACCCTGAAAAGGGCTGCCTCGTCACTCGGATGCTCACCGGAGAGCGCCGCTGCCCCATTTTTCCAGCAACTCAACGACGCCGACCCGAGCCGCCCACGTGCAGGGGGTGTGCTGAAGGCTTCCAGTCTGTCATAACCTGCCCCCGTCGCCCACCTTCCCCGTTGCCGCAGGACTTTGTCAATGTTGTGATGAAGCGGGGTGAAGGGGAGGGGTGCAAATGGTGTTCGATGATGTTTTACGTGGAAGGGGCCTGAACAATGCCCAGTCCACGACTTGACCTCACTACCCTTGAGTCAGCGGCAAGGAAGAGTCCAAGACGGCTGAGGGCTGTGTGGTTGCAGTGAGCTGCCGGGTCTGCAGTCTGTCGCAGTCCGCTTCAGGAGGCCAGCCCACCTGGCCCGTTGATTTTCTGTTAGGGTTTTCTCCCTTAGCCTTTCACATTTAGTGTACCCACAAGGCAGCGGGACCAGTTTGACCGATAGCTGGGGAAGGGATTGGTGAATAATCGGGACGTATCCACATCCGTGGGCCCAGCACTCAACACCTCTGGGGCTCCCTCCTGCTCCGAGATCCCTAGCTGATCAGCTGGCATGTTCCCATTACCGTGGTGCACCTCTGGGAGGTTACGCTAGGGTCTTGTCGGGGGAGAGGCTATAGTCTTGCGCATCACCTCGACCTGTGTGATTGTCACACCGCAGTTTGCAATTGCAGCTTGTGATAAGAGCTGTTGCGCTCTATCTTTTATCGTCATGATTCTCATTCAGTTTGCTTTGTGTACAATTCACCGAGGGCACAGGCAAAGAATAGGAATCTAGGAGGGTCCAGGGAAGCACTTTAAAACGGTATGTGTGAGATACGATAGTTAACAGGCTACTAAAGTGCGTCGCATGCCTCCGTTTCAGGCTGTTTCTCATCATGGCGTGCGCGCGTGTGCGTGTGTGTGTGTGCGTGCGCATGCGCGCGCCGGTGAGGGTAGATCCCGAGAGGTTAGTTGATCGAAAAGTAGATCTTCGATCCAAAAAGTTTGGGCACCCCTGATTTAGAGTGTTCAATCAGCCTGCCATGCATGTTTTTGGAATGTGGGAGGAAACCGGAGCACCCGGAGAAAACCCACACAGACCCGGGGAGAACATGCAAACTCCACACAGGGAGGCCGGAGCTGGAATCGAACCCGGTACCTCTGCACTGTGAAGCCGACGTGCTAACCACTGGACTACCGGGCCGCCGTGTTTTTTTTATTTATTTATTATAAAAATTATCAATGGGGAAGAAAACGCGAAACACTGAAGCCACAAAACTCACTGTAGAGCATGGGTGGGCAAATTACGGCCCGCGGGCCGGATCCGGTGTTTTTAATCCGGCCCGCCGAAGATTGGTGCACAATTAAGGTTTGATTGCATTCATTTCGTTTGGACTTGTAATGACAGGTATTTCAACACCAGGTGGCGCAGTTACTTCAAGTTGCAGAGCACAGGGAGGGAGGGGAAGACGAAGAAAGAGGGAGAGAGTAATGACCATGGAAGGGAAAGTGATATGTATCTGATTAAACGAAGTGGGTAACAAAGTACGAAACATTCAGGAGACGTCTGGAGTCGGAAAGACTCAAATCTACGAGACTTTGAAAAACAAGGAAGCGATTCTTACTCGGTCCGATTCTGGCAATTTCCATGCTCAGAGGGAATTGCTTGTTGCTCAAGTAAATGAACATTTCCTAGAATGGTTTGATTGTTATCATGTTAAAAACTTTCCGCAAACTGGACCGCTAATAAGAGAGGAGGCGAGTTCCATAGCGTTAACCATGAGCATCGAAGACTTCGAAGCGTCCTGAGGCTGGCTTCAAAAGTTCATTGCGCAACATCAGCTGAGCAATGCTGTCATGTGTGGTGATCGAGACAAGGTAAAGTGAGAGCCCTTCGCAGCCCGACTAAGCAGCAATGTGCCTATGTCCGACACCACCGATATTTTAAACACACTCATTATTTTATACTGAGACAAGACAAGAATGATATTGAGTCACTTTTATCACCACAGTATTATGAATAAGGTGACCCCATGAATGTGCGTGTGTGTGTGTGTGTGTGTAAAATTGATTTAGTTATTAATTTTTGGCTCCTCATTCAATGGCAAACACTCCACTTTGTTTTGCTCATCAATTTGTCTCACCAGCCATGAAACCTCATTGCACATCACTGTGCCTCACAGTTCTGTGGTTGGGGATTCAAAGCTGGACTCCAACCTTTCTGCGTGTTTGTAGTTTGCGTGTTCTTTCCGTCCTTGCGTGGTTTATCCTTAGGTACTCCAGCTTCCTCCCACCTTTGTGTGTCGGGTTCACTGAAGTTTAAATATTCTGCAGTTGCGAATATTTGTCTGTTTAAGTGACCTGCGATTGGCTGTTGGCCAGTCCAGTGTGTAGCCGACCTTTAACCCAAAGTCAGCCAGGAAAGGCTCCAGCTCATCAATGACACTAATGAGGACATAGAAAATGGATAATTACAATACACAAATTGTAGATTTCATCAAACAAAACCATTGTGAGACCACAAACACCATTCTTGTGTTTTGCTGGTTCTGTCTTTTGAACAACAAACAAGAAGTCTCCCTAATAACAATTGCGAGCCTTGAGTTAGTTTTAATTTCTTAAGACTAATAAGGGTTAATTTAGAGGGCAACAAAGTTTAAACTGTGATATAGAGGGAGATTACAGTGCAACTATTTTTGTCCTCTTAAATTTAATGTTGGTGGTTTGTCACAGGTGCAACATGCATCCTCAAGAAGAAGTTCTCAGCCTCACAGTTCTGGAATGACTGTCGCAAACATAACGTGACAGTTTTCCAGTATATTGGTGAATTGTGCCGATATCTCTGCAACCAGCCCAAGGTAACACTGCCTGTTATTTAACTGTGTGTGTTGATAAATATAGATTGGTATTCTATTTTATATCTTCTGCACCCTCAATGAAAATTGATATATCTGTCTCAAGAAAAAGTCTATCGAACAGCCATTCCGGGGAACCGTCCCAAATGTTTCTTGTGCTCTCCAACACCTCCAACGTCAACACTCTTATTGTTTTACAAACTAGTTCTGATGTTTGATAGCAGCCAAGCCAATATGCTTAGCTAATTTAGCCAAAGACAACCCAGTCAAACATACATACCAATGAGATAGCGTCTTCTGCGAACACCATAAGGAAGTGGCTACTTCACAGCCAGTCAGTCATCCTGACTTCTCCGTAGAACTATTTACGGCATCTACTCTCAAACCCACAAGACCCTCTAGATTTATTTAGAATGTTTTTTAAAAGGAAATTGAACCCCCCCCCCCCCCCCCCCACATCTGTTGGTGGCACATCCCCAAAAATGAGTTTCTGATTTAATTTCACATCATTCATTCATTCATTCATCTTCCAAACCGCTTGATCCTCACTAGGGTCGCGGGGGTTGCTGGAGCCTATCCCAGCTGTCTTCGGGCAGTAGGCGGGGGACACCCTGAATCGGTTGCCTGCCAATCGCAGGGCACACAGAGACGAACAACCATTCGCACTCACACTCACACCTAGGGACAATTTAGAGTGTTCAATCAGCCTGCCATGCATATTTTTGGAATGTGGGAGGAAACCGGAGCACCCGGAGAAAACCCACGCAGGCCCGGGGAGAACATGCAAACTCCACACAGGGAGGCCGGAGCTGGAATCGAACCCGGCACCTCTGCACTGTGAAGCCGACGTGCTAACCACTGGACTACCGGGCCGCTAATTTCACATCATTAATAGTAATTTTAAACAGGAGCTGCCAGGATTTGTTCAACACTAAGTGTTCAGTGTCAGCAATCCGGTATATATTTTAAAAGCAAGAAACATATTGAGGGTCAAGGATCATATCACATTTGGTCACATTTTGCAACAATGAATTCTTTTATCTAGATTTTCCATCATCTCTGACAGTTGTCCAGTCCAAAATCACCGAGTCGTAAATCACACTATGCTCTGTGAACCAAAGAAAACCGTCTTTTGTTGCCTTTGTTTGCTCCTCCCACAGTGGACACATAGACATGCACGTATGCGTAATATGATGGCAGAGGTCCTTATTGATGCAAGACTGAAAGTCCTCTTTGTCCACTGCCCCTCTGTTATTTTGTTGAGTGGGTGAAAGCTTGGCCATGCCACTGTGCTCATTTGTGGTCGTCAGAATATCAGTAATTAGGAAACCAACAGTTTACACACATGAATTACACCCATTAAAGGACATACGCAGTGAGTCCTTATTACTGCATATATAAAACCTTGACTAGTCGACTGGGTACCCTGATTGTATTTTTCTCCCTTTTAGTCAAGGGCCTGATATTCAAAATGCAAATGTTAATTAAAGCTATAACTAATAAGACACTAATTTGGTGGTCAGTTATCTAGCTTCATATGAGGAAACTCAGTCGACGGTGATGGTTGGACCGCTTGTCCTCATTAAGGTGGGGTGTCAGCTGCAGTCTATCTCAGCTATCCTTGGGTGAAAGACTGGATAGACTCGACTGGTCAGCTTTTCACAGGACACATATTATTATTTGATTAAATACATTTGATTGCCAAAAGTATTAGCTTACCTATCTTAACTCACTTATATCATCCCATTGTTATTCCATAACTCTTACCAGTTTTTTTTCCCAGTTTGCCAGTTTGTCCTCAGGCCGGAGGGACGTGCCCGGAACACCCTTAATGCCTTGGCTGCGCCTAGAAATTCTGTCCATCAAGGTTATGAACAGAATTGGTGACAAAGGGCAACCTTGGTGGAAAACAACCCTCACTGGAAACGATTCCGACTTATTGCCGGCAATGCAAATAAAACTGACATTGGTGGTATAGGGACCGAACAGCCTGGATCAGGGGGTTTGGTAGCCCATACTCCCAAAGCTCTTCCCACAGAACTCCCCAAGGGAGGTACCCTCATCGATGGTCCCGAGCTATGGGTCGTGACCGAAAGAACGAGATCCCGGATACAAGTGGCCGAAATGAGTTTTCTTCGCAGTGTGTCCAGGCTCTCCCTTAAAGATAAGGTGAGAAGCTCGGTCATCCGGGAGGGGCTCAGAGTCGAACTGCTTCTCCTCCACATCGAGAGGAGCCAGATGAGGTGGCTTGGGCATCTGATTCGGATGCCTCCTGAACGCCTTCCTGGTGAGGTGTTCCAGGCATGTCCCATTGGGAGGAGACCCCGAGGACGATCTAGGACACGCTGGAGAGACTATGCCACCCTGCTGGCCTGGGAATGCGTCGGGATCCCCAGGGAGAGCTGGAAGAGGTAGCTAGGGAGAGGAAAGTCTGGGCTTCCCTGTTAAAGCTGCTGCCCCCGGATAAGCGGTAGAAGATGAATGGATGGATGGATGGGAAGGCCTTCTGCAAAGTTCAGTGGTGTATTTATGGGATTTTTAAAAAAAGAATTCACCCTGAGTTCATTTGAGAGATCACATGCTGATGTCAGACGAGAAAGTCTGTCTCTCGGTGTCCACTCTAATTAAGACCAAAGGTGTTCTATCGGTCATGGTCAGGACTCTGCATGGCAGTCAAGTTTATCAAAACTAATCTCTAATATCCATGTCTTTATGGACAGTTCTTTTGACATGATTCCGTTCTGTTTAGTCCCCAGTGAGTGGCAGTGGTGTTACGGTCTTTCCTGCTCCACACTTGTTCCTCATTTGAACACAGACAATTTAAGGACATCTCGGATGACTGTCGAATAATGCACCATGCTTATGTGATTTGTTCAAGTGCAGTTTTCTAGACTTTTCAGATATTGCTCTATATTCTCGTTCTTGGTTCTCCGTTTTTCCATAAGTAGTTTGCTTGTGTTTGCTATTGCTCTGTTTTTGTATTTTCGTAATTGGGTCATCTTGTCCTTTGTTGACAAGCTATTTTCGTTGCAATTTCCCTTGCCTTCTGCAAGTGCTTTGGGTTTCTCTCATTTTTTGCCGGTATGCCTACCAGCGTCACTTATGTACTTTGCTGCTTTTGCGGCATTCTTCCAGTAAAATATATATATTTTTAGTACTGTCAGTGTAGCGCGTTATTATCTGCATTAATTTAAATCAATTTTAATGTGATAAAAAAATTTATCGCGAGATTAATGTGGAAACACGTCAAAGCGGATGTTACGTTGCTCTATATATAAACCGGAAACAAAACAACAAGCGCACTGCACAGGTCCACGCCCATGTCTGTTTTGCCAGCCATGGCAACGCGAGACACCGAAAAGGCTAAGGTACACCAAGCGGGAGAAGACACTGTTTTGGGAGAGAAATAAGAGACTAGGTTGATGAGCCTCTGGTGAATAAAGAGCAGCTAGCCTGTTGAGTACGTTGTATGCTACTGACACGTTTGCTACTTGTTTGGAACCATTTTGTGCGAACGGTTATCGTGTTCCGTGTCCATATAAAGAAAGGGGGTGGAGCTTCCCTGTGTTCATCTGACAGTGAGGGTGCGCTGAGGCACGTCGAGAGTTCAGCGGTGTAGTGGTAGCGACCACACTGAAAATAAGAAACCGTCTCCAGTGTTGTGCTTGGAACCAAGTGTTGTCATCCTAAATGATGTCTACACAAAACCATAGAGAGATGTCCGCACAAGAAGGAACAACAGAATCAATATAGCCTGACTGCTTTGTTCAAAGTAAACTTGAGAAAAACGAAGTATGCAACCATGGCTTAAATCCACTGTAGGCTGAGTAGTAGTTTACCTTAGATGTGCACTTTATAATTTTATATTGCTCCGTTTTGATTCCCTAAGAAGAGCTGTTGTGTGACAAAATATTTTTTTCACTGTTGTGAAAAAATGGACAGTAATATTGTGCGAGAGATTATGCGTGAATAAATCAAGTCAAGTCAACAATATTTATAGAGCACTTTCAAACAGCCATCGCTGCATACAAAGTGCTGTACATGGAGCGATTTAACATACACAATAAACAGTAAGACGAAATGGTAATAAAGGCGGTTGAAAGCACCAAGCAGTAAAATCATGCTGAGTCGAACGCCAAAGAATACAAGTGAGTTTTGAGGGGGGATTTGAAGATGGGCAGCGAGGAGGCTTGCCGAATGTTAAGTGGGAGGTCATTCCAGAGAGAGGGACCAGCAACAGAAAAGGCTCGATCCCCTCTGAGCCTCAGTTTAGTTCTTGGTACTTCTAACAAAGACTGGTCCACAGACCTGAGGCGCCGGGCAGGTGTGTAGGGGCGGATGAGCTCAGAGAGGTAAGGTGGCGCGAGATTATTTAGAGATTTGAAAACAAAGAGGAGGATCTTGAAAATAACTCTAAAATGAATGGGGAGCCAATGAAGGTATGCCAGAGTAGGAGTTATATGCTCCCTCTTACGAGTACCAGTCAAGAGGCGAGCAGCGGCATTCTGGACCAGCTGAAGGCGCTTAATGGACTCCAAAGTACAGGGCATTACAGTAATCGAGCCGGGATGTGACAAAGGCATGGATTACTGTCTCAAAGTGTTCATGTGAGAGGAAAGGTTTTATTTTGGCCAGCTGTCTAAGGTGAAAGAAGCTGGATTTAACAACGGCACCAATTTGCCGATCGAGTTTGAAATCACTGTCCAGTTTAAGGCCCAAGTTTGAGACCGTTGATTTCAAATAAGGAGACAGGGGGCCCAAGTCTACAGTATGGAATGTACAAGGGCCACGGGGACCAAACAATATCACCTCTGTCTTGTTTTCGTTGAATTTCAAGAAATTTTGTGCCATCCAGGTTTTGATTTCTTCCAGACAGGATAGGAGTGGCCTTAATGAGAAGGCGTCTTTCTTGCTCAGTGGGACATAGATCTGGCAGTCATCTGCATAGCAGTGGAAGGGAATACCATGTTTCCTTAAGATGGAACCCAATGGGAGAAGATACAGCGAGAATAGTAGAGGCCCCAGAATTGAGCCCTGTGGAACACCACATGACAGGGGAGCAGTGCGTGACTCAGAGCAGCCAAGGCTGACACAAAAGGTCCTGTCAGCTAGATAAGACCTACACCACTCAAGAGCACTGCCGCCAATGCCCACAAAGTGCTGCAAACGAGTCAGCAGAATACTGTGATCCACTGTATCAAATGCTGCAGTTAAGTCCAATAAGACCAGACACACGTGGTCTCCAGAGTCATTTGCCAGGAGGATGTCATTAGAAACGCGTAACAGGGCTGACTCCGTGCAAGCATCGTCTTGAAACCTGACTGGAAGACCTCCAAGATGTTATGTTCATCCAAGAAATGTTCATCAACTGCATGTGCACCACTTTTTCCAGAATTTTGGAAATGAAAGGCAGTTTGGAAATGGGCCTGTAACTTGACAGCACATCTGGATCAAGACCAGGTTTCTTGATCAAGGGTTGGACCACAGCATGTTTAAACTGTTGGGGAACTCCACCAGAAGAAAGGCTGCTGTTGATGATATCCAAGACCGATGCACCAACACTCGGGAGAACCTCCTGAAAGAAGCGTGGGGGAAGAGAGTCACAAGGGTAGCCAGATGGCTTCGTCTGGTGAACTACCTCCTCCAAAAGCGCCAATGACACAGTATCTAAAGAATTAAGTACAGCTGAACATGGAACATGGACAAGAGAGGTCAGATGCGGTATTTGAGACCGGAGTCCTAGCTGTAGAGACCTTATCAATGAAAAACTGAAGGAATCTGTTGCACATCTCGGGTGAAGAATCCGAGCAAGTAGGCAGAGGGGGTTTGAGTACAGAATCGTTTTAAAATGGTGCACGTGGGTTGTGACGGTTAGCTAGAATAAGGTCCGACAGATATTCTCTTTTGGCCTCTTTTACTGTGAGCTGGTAGTTACGCCAGCAGTCTTTCCAAATTTGATAAGAGACATGCAATTTGTCTTTTTTCCACTTGCGTTCAGCTTTGCGACACTCCTGCCTAGCTGCGCGCGTAATGTCGTTAAACCATGGCTCGGGTTTAGGCTTTGGGAGCAAAATTTTTGAAGGAGCCACCAAATCCAGGATGGCACGGCATGACGAGTCGAACCAAGAGGTGAGTTCCTCTGTGTTAGACGAGGGTGCGCAAAGGTTATTAAAGGCAGCAGAGAAACGACTAGCGGTGCGAGGGTTAAAAATTCGGTGTTTACAGCTAGGAGCGTCAGATTTCACAGCATCATGCGATAAGACTACCGTATTTTTTAAAAAGGCAACGAAAGCAGAACTGAGTTCGGGTGTATTTTATTTAGCCATCGTACAATGTTCTCACGTTTTTCGATCAATCATCACCCAGAAATCCATCAAAGTCCTCATCTTCTGTATCAGAAGCAGAGGACTGCACATCTCAGTTGTCATTGAATGCATCACATGCTAGTGTGAGTTGCTACGCATTGCCGAGCGGAAAGAAGGAGTAGCAACAGCAAAGTCAACATTTCTCTCGTGTGAAGCTTTCCCACATTTGAAAGTAAAGAACAGAGCGAAACATGGTGGCGTGTGTGTGTAGAAAGAATTGAACAATTGTGCAAGTACCGTAATCCATCAAAAACGCCGCGTTCCCTCTCGTTGTTGCGTATTGTGGCGTAACTCGCCAAGCGCTGCCTCTCACTCTTTGTAAAGTTGTGTTTGCCACCGATCATCCATTGTTCCCATGCCGTTTGCAACTTTACTTTGAACGCCCGGTTGATGCCAATGTCCAGCGGTTGGAGTTCTTTAGTCAAGCCTCCGGGAATAACGGCAAGCTCATTTGCTTGACTTGTTTTTTCACCGCTGCTGTGAGATGGGCACGCATGCCAAAAGCATAACCGGTGGCTTTAAGTTTGAACTGAGCTTCGTAGGCGTGTCTTTTTGTCGAATTTATTTTCAGGGGTTCTTAGAAACCAAAACCGGAGTTGTTTTGCAACAATGCACATTGCCACACGCTATACAAGTGTTGGTACTGGCTTGAGGCGTCCACTTACACGCCCACCCTTCACCATTGGCGGACTAGCTTGTCTGTCCTCTCTCTCCCTCTCTCTCTCTCTCTCCCTCTCCATATATGTATATATACACGCCCACCCTTCCCTGATTGGCCGACTTCTTTTCCGCATGCCTGGCCACAGTCACTTCCGCCTTTTCTCTATATAAACAGCGTGTCGGCTGTCAGTCAGATTTTGGAACTCAGCGCATATAAAGGACGCTCCTCACCATAAGGCGTCCTGTCCATTTTGGAGAAAATTTAAGACTTTTAATGGCGCCTTATAGTCGTGAAAATACGGTACTTCAAATAAAACTGCCATGTGATCAGAAATCCCATTTTCAAGGACTTCCAGATTCGACACCGGTAGACCATGAGCAAGGACAAGTTCTAAAATATGTCCTTGTTCATGTGTCGGGCTGGTCACATACTGCACAAAATTAAAAGAGTCGATAAGTCTTAAGTCTTTTGCTAGCGGTTTTTCCGGACAGCACACATGGATATTAAAATCCCCCATTAGGAGGATATGATCATATCTCAGCCTGATTTCCGCAAGTAAGGTTGAAAAGTCACTTAAAAAGTCTTTGTTGTATTTAGGAGGACGGTAAATGACAGCACAAAGCACCGGGAAAACACGACCAACTTCAAAGAAGGTTGCTTCAAAGCTGTTGGCCGATGTGGTGAATGTGCACCATTTACATTTGAAATTGTTCTTAAAGATGCTTACCGTACCTCCACCACGTCCTGATGTCCTCGGGGTATCGCCAAGTCTCCGTCAGACGCTGAAAATCCAAGGCATTGGAAAGGAAATACTCCCTCAGAATATGGGTCTTGTTCGTCAGCGACCGGGCGTTTAACAACGCGATCCTCGTGGAAGTAGCAACGGGAGGGATTGCCTCTGTCGATCGCCGAGCCCGGGGGAATTCCCTCAAAAGGTTTCGCTGGACTCCTCCCCGAGAAAGGCGCGCAGGGTAGAAATGTCGTGGCGCGTTGGGAGTAAATGCTCCAAGTCAAAAATGTTCATGTAAAAAATGTAAAATTGAATATCGAAATAGTTCTTTCAGTACAGTAAGTTTCTAGTACGAACTCTTGTTTGCGCTGTCCAATCTGTCCTGTTAACAGAAATTCCTCATTTGGGAAATTAGCATGGTACATGTCCTTTATGAACCTGCAAGTATGTTGACAAAATGCAAGTGTAATAACACAAACAATAAAATACAAAAATATACTGTCCAAAAACTGTTTAGATAACAAAAGCTGCAATCCAGGTGTATCAAAAAAATCACAACAGTACAATATGTACAGTATTTTAATGTTTATTTTTTTCTGTCTTGGGGGGGAAAAAAATTGTCTGTTTTTGATTGTTTTGTTGGATGCATTCTTTGGTTTATGACAATGTTTGCCTGCGTATCATACAGTTTTCTTGCTAATTGCAAGTAACTGTCCCGTTGATCACCGATGTCTGGTGATTCTTGTGCATACTGAAGGATTTTTGTTGCCATTTGCATTGCTTCCTTGCTGGATGGTGGCTTGTCATCAGTAGTTGAATCAATGCCTTGTTTTTTTAAGTTTCGTAGATTTGCATATTTCCGACTCCAAGTGTCTCCTGGATGTTTTTTACTTTGTGTCCAGCCTCGCTCAAACGGATGCATTTCAGTCGCTCCGCTACAATCATTACAGTTCTTTTACGTTTCGATGCCATGATCTCCACGACGTAAGTGAATAAAGTTAAAATCTTTCACACCGCACGCCAATTAAAAACTCACTTACACGTCATCGTTTAGAATCTGATGAATGAAAACGGCGAAGCGAACAAGTTTTTTTCTGTCGTGTCGAGTGGGTGCTGCTTTTAAGCTAGTGCCGCGTTCTACAGGACGTAAGTGAATAAAGTTAAAATAATTCACAATTACAGTAAAACGCATGCCAATAAAAACTCACTTAAAACACCTGTCGCGTTGTGTGTATTTCAACTCCCGTGGCCGACTCCCGAGCAGGGGTTCCCAAACTTTTTTGACGGAAGATCTACTTTTCGTTCAACCCGTTACCGCATACGCATACACTTACACACAAACAAATTACGCAAATCCTCATTGACGAAATGACGAAATGTAATATATATTCAAAACATTTTTACAGTATTGGAAAACGTTAATAATGTTTGTCCCCTGTTAGAAACCATATAGAAGCAAAAAAATATATTTCCCTCCCCCATCTTTTTCCATTTTCAAACATTTTTGAAAAAGCTCCAGGGAGCCACTAGGGTGCGCTAAAGAGCCACATGCGGCTCTTGAGCCGCGTGTTGCCGACCCCTGTCCTAATAGAAGCTGCATGGAATTGAGGAGGGAGGAAGTGAGGGAGGGAGAAGAGAGAGAGGGAGAGAGAGTGATTGATCTTGTATGAAAAAAGCAGCATGTGTCTCTTCGCCTCCTCCTCAACAATACCGATCGATTTTCTTATCATTAACACATCTGCTGCGCAGGGTTAGCTGGCCAGGAGCTAGCTGGAGGCTAACGGCCGCTACACCGTCAGAGCGTAAAGTGAGAGCCGCCTTCTACGCCACTAACACAAGTCTCTTTGCCTCTCTCAGGGGGTGGTGTTGATGAATGTTAATTACTGTACAAGGTTTTATAATTAAAGATTGAAGTACATACATTTACAGCTTTCTCAAATATGTAAAGCAGGGGTGCCCATTACGTTGATCCTGATCTACCGGTAGATCTAGGACTCGTACCAATTAGATCCAAAAGGTCTTGAGGAGAAAAAAAAAACATTTGTGTGTCTTTGTACATGTTAGTAATATATTTTTTGTGTTAATGCACACTGCACCCAAATCATCCTATCAGTCTCATTTTACCAAAGAAAGATTTAAAAAATCAAATCAAATAAAGGCAGTAAATCTTTAACCTCCGGTGGCGCGTGACTACGTCAGCGGAAGTTGTTAGTGCTGAGCAGTCTGCAATTGCAGCTTGTGATCAGAGCTGCCGCGCTATATCTTTGATCGTCATTATTCTCATTCAGAGTTTGCTTCGTGTACAATTCACCGAGCACACGGGCAAAGAATAGGAATCTAGAGGGCTGAGGGAATCACTTTAAAACGGTACGTGTGAGCTACAATAGTCAAGAGGCTGCAAAAAATCACTTGCTTCCGTGTTTGGCTTTTCATCATGGCGCGTGCGTGCGTGCGCGGTAAGGGGCGATCCCGGGAGGTTGGTTGAACGAAAAGTTGATCTTCGGTCCAAAATGTTTGGGCACCCCTGATGTAAAGTATAGTCACTGTTTACATATTTGAAACATGTTGGTACCCACATACACTTACACAAAAATCCCTAAACCCTCCTTCGTGGGTTTTCACTTATGGCGGCAGGGTTCCGGTCCCCATTAACCGCGATAATTGAGGGAACACTGTAATACATTTAAAGATTTATGCTAATTTTGTTTTTCAAAGCTGTTCTGAACCCGGATCAAGTTCTTCCTACCATATTCTGTATTATACAGTACATACAGTATGTTGAAATGAAAATCTGACATTAAGATTAACATATCCTTTATTTGTCCCACACTGGGGAAATTTACAGTCTACAGCAACAATTTGGGAGGTAGAAAGAAGAAAAACAGTGTTTGCAAGCGCAAAAATAAATGTAGATAACATACAAGATATTTTAAAAGATTTGGCTTTTTTAAACTTTGATTGTAATGTAGTCTTTCTCACCTTCAGACAGAGATCGACAAGGTCCACTCGGTGCGGATCGGAATCGGCAATGGGCTGCGTCAGGATGTCTGGCAGGAGTTCCTTCAACGCTATGGAAACATCCAAATGTGTGAAGTGTATGGCTCCACGGAGGGAAACCTGTGTTTCATGAATCACATCGGCAAGATTGGCAGAGTGGGGCGTTCCAACTTCATCTACAGGGTGAGTAGACGGCAATCCCAATATCTATTGTACAAGTACATTGTTTTATGTTGTTGTGCAAAGAGATACCAGTGAAATAAACATGTATGGTTTGAATGGTTGTAATTGGTTTGGCAGTGAAAATGACCTAAAAACTGAAAAATACACTTCTCTATTGATTTATTGCACTTCTATGACAAAATATTTGTTTGAGTGGGTTCGTCCATATTGGCCACCAAATAGGGAACTGACATCACAAGTGTGTCATTTGCTGGTCCGCTATTCATTTTAAACACGGATATTTGTACTGTCAACTTATTTCTGGCGTTTGTTGATAATCCTAGGTGCACGTTTCAAGAGACGAGAGAACAGAATGAAGACAAACACAGGCACAGGAAGGCCACATTCACAATTAGACTGCACAGATTTACACTGCACAGATTGTATTTACATGTTTTTTGAATTCGAATTGAGCAATTCCAGCCAAAAAGACAGAAGTCAAGCCACAATTGCTCACATCATTCATTACAGGAACACATCGCCAACGGGTTGCCAACTTCAAAATAAAAGAAGTTTGAACCCGGAGCATTGGCAGGCTGTCATGTAATGCGTAGTATGAACAATTGTTGTCGTAGCAAGCTTGACTTTGGCTTCTTCATATGTGTCTGAAAACATAAAAAGGATTGACATACAACATGTTGGTGTCACGTTCCGTATTTCCGTACACCTGCCACCCATTTGTCGGTGATTGCACCTGCTATATCTAGGCACTCCGGCAGTTGAGTACTGCCGGAGTACATCAGCATTTTCGATTCCACGCTGTGCCATTGCTATTGCCTATTTCTTCTCGGTTAAACACTGCCTTAAATTCATTCATTCATTCATTCATTCATTCATTCATCTTCCGAGCCGCTTGATCCTCACTAGGGTCGCGGGGGGTGCTGGAGCCCATCCCAGCCGTCTCCGGGCAGTAGGCGGGGGACACCCTGAATCGGTTGCCAGCCAATCGCAGGGCACACATAGACGAACAACCATCCACGCTCACACTCACACCTAGGAACAATTTAGAGCGTCCAATCAGCCTGCCACGCATATTTTTTGGAATGTGGGAGGAAACCGGAGCACCCGGAGAAAACCCACGCAGGCCCGGGGAGAACATGCAAACTCCACACAGGGAGGCCGGAGCTGGAATCGAACCCGGTACCTCTGCACTGTGAAGCCCACGTGCTAACCACTGGACTACCGGGCCGCCCACACTGCCTTAAATACTATTGACAATTGTTGCGTTCCTAGATATCCTCTCGTGTGTGATTATAGTATTTTGCCTAAACTTTCTCCTTGCCGTTTTTTCGCAAGCGTTTTCTGTTGCCTCGTTATAATTATTTCCTGGTTCTCTTTTTGATCAGCGTTTTCTGTTGTCCGTTTAGACAGGGTTTTTGTGTTGTAATAATTATCACAATTATCACTTTCTGTGTCTGCTATTTCAGTGATCCACTTATCTCCAGTTTGTTGCGCACGAAGCGATTACTCTGTCGCTTCGAGCTCAACGTGACAGAATACTCCGGCCACCATTGTTCCCGCAGACATAGAAAGGATTTTGTCCGCTCTGTCCCGTCCAGAGCAACAGATGAGTCAGCAGGGCCAAGCCATTACGAAACTCCGCGGCACAGTTTTCATGCTGGCTCATAGGTTCGATGATTTTGAACCCCGTATTGTACGGTTGGAAGAGCGGAGAGCACCTCCCCCGGTGGTTCACCATACCACCACGAGGCACCCGTCTCTTCCCCCACAATTAGTAGAGAACCGTCGCTTCCACACCCCCCATGTTACGGGGATGAGCACGGTCAGTGTGGGCACTTTCTCCATTAGTGCTCGCTCGTCTTCGACCAGCAATCCTCCGTCTATGCTAATGATGACGCGAAGGTTGCATATGTAATGAGCCGATTGACAGGTCAGGCGGCATCATGGGCAATGGCAATGAACGACGCAAAACCGAGCCTTGGGTCTTCTTTCCCCGGCTTCGTAGCTGCGTTTCACCGGGTGTTCCACCATCCCGTTTGTGGCCGAGAGGCTGAGGGCCGGCTACTCGAACTCCACCAGGGGAGGTGATCGGTAGTGGATTATTCGATCGACCATTCGATCGAGTTTCGGATTTTGGCCGCGCAGAGTGGCTACGACGACCGGGCGCTGTGTGGATTATTTCGTCGCGGATTGAACACCTAGCTCAAGGATGAACTGGCGACCCGCGACAACAGTTCCGATCTGGAAGAGTTAATAGAGCTCTCCTTGCTGTCTCCTTGCTCTGAGTGGTAGCTTTCTTTTGTAGCTGTCGCGACAAATTGTGCTGACTCAAAATGGGTTTCAAAAGTGTCCCTGAGCCAATGTGGCAATATCATTCATACACTGATGGCAGTTTCTAATGGAGTGCGGTTTGAGGAATTGAAGGTCACACGCACAACATCTTGTTTTTTGGCCTTGATGCTCAGATGCAGAGATTTCTCCAGACTTTCTAAAACCTTTTTACTGTATTATGTAACTAAGATGATGAAATCTTGACATTTTAGGCCACGTATCCCATTTGACATCACAGCAAATCCAGTACAACTATAACCAATCTGTTTTAAACAATATAAAAAATAGATAACTCAAGTGGAAACCAAGTAACGCTTTTTTTTCATCAAATACCATCATGTAAGAGTCTTGCCTATATTTAGGGAAATTTGTTTTCCTCTTGTTGGTAAGAAGGGAAAATTCAATCATTGTGTATGTTTTTAGTTTGAAATAGACACCAATCAGGGTCAAATCCAGGTGACACTCCATTTTCAACATTGTGTTAAAATCCAAGACTACACAAACATTTTTTTTTTGAGTGGCACAACACAACTAATTTTATTATTATAATTATACTATTATAATATATGTAGACAAAGCACTTAAATGCAGTAAAATCGAGAGATTGACAAACACAATAGAAAACCTAATGGAATGTCTAACCATTGAAATACACAATAAAAAGGCATCAAATATCATCATAAGTTGCATCTATAGGACACCAGGAACATGTATTGACACATTCAATAAAAAACTAACAGATATGCTCAGTTACTACAACGATAAGAAAACACGAATAATATGTGGTGACTTTAACATTGACTTATTAAACCCAAATAGACACAAAAAAACAACTGACTTCATAAATACTATGTACAGCAACAGCTTTTTCCCAGTAATCCTGAAACCTAGCAGAATAACAGTTGACACGGCCACATTAATAGATAACATATTTATAAATAAGATTGATCATAAAATGGAAAGTGGACCTCTCATTAATGACATAAGTGACCACCTACCTGTTTTTTGCAGTTTTTCATAATTATTTCGATAGAAAAGCTAAATCAACAACTCGTATAACAGAAATAAGACTAAGAACCCAACGTTCCATCGATGCCTTTAAGCAAGACCTAGAAAAACAAAACTGGACCGAGGTCTACTCAAACGAAGACCCAAATACAGCGTTTGAAGTATTTCAGTCTACCATAATCTCCTTATATGATAAACATTTTCCATTAACTAAAGTCTCCAAAAAGTATAAAGACCCAAGTAAGCCATGGATAACGAAAGGCATAGAAAACGCATGTAAAAAGAAAAACAATTTATATAAATTGTTTTTAAAATTCAGAACTGAAGAAGCAGAAAAAAAATATAAGACCTATAAAAATAAATTAGTAAATATTATAAGAACCAGTAAAAGAGATCATTATCATGCACTATTAGAGCAGAATAAAGGTAACACACAAGAAATATGGAAAATACTTAACCAAGTAATCAGAAATAGTCCTAAAAAAATGGATTATCCAGAGTATTTTATCAAAGGCAAAAATACTATTTTTGAAAAAACTGCAGAAATAGCAACTGAATTTAATGAGTATTTTGTCAACATCGGCAGTAACCTAGCAAAACAAATTCCTGATCCAACAAAACTGTTTGAAATAGATAGATACTTAGAAAAAAACTCCACGATGTTCCTTACTGCTGTAAAACAAGAAGTATCAAATATTATAAAAACCTTAAAAAATAAAAAGTCAACTGATTGCTTTAATATTGATATGACAATAATCAAGCAGATTATAGAATATGTCGTGCGACCTTTCACGCACATATGCAACCTGTCATTCAAAGCTGGTATCTTTCCATCAAAAATGAAAATTGCTAAAGTTATTCCAATCTATAAAAGTGGAGAAAGACATCTGTTTACAAATTATAGACCAATATCACTACTACCACAATTTTCAAAAATATTAGAAAAACTATTTTCTCGCAGACTTGATAGCTTTATACAAAAGCATGCGCTGTTAAGTGAGAATCAATATGGCTTCAGGGAAAAACGGACCACCTCAATGGCAGTTATGGAGTTTGTGGAAGCAATAGCCACTAATATAGACAACAAAGAATTTACTGTTGGGGTTTTCCTAGATCTAAAAAAAAGCTTTTGACACAATAGATCACAGTATATTATTGAAAAAACTAGAACGATATGGCATTAGAGGTGTAGCTTATAAATGGATAAAAAGTTATTTAGAAAACAGATAGTACGTGCAACTCAACAATAAAAAAACGAATCAACTAAAAATCACTCACGGAGTTCCTCAGGGGTCAGTGCTTGGTCCAAAACTATTCATCTTATATATAAATGATATCTGCAAGGTCTCAAAACTATTTAAATGTGTCCTATTTGCTGATGATACAACTTTCTACTGTTCTGGAATAAATCTGAAACAGCTCCTGACAACCGTAGAAAACGAATTAAACAAATTAAAAAACTGGTTCGACAGAAATAAATTGTCACTTAACCTGAAAAAATCGAAGTTCATTGTTTTTGGCACAAGACGAATCAAACACCAAGCTAGAATTATGGTAAACTCAATTGAAATAGAAAGAGCGTATGAAACCAAGTTTCTCGGATTAGTAATAGACTCAAAACTATGTTGGAAACCACATATCGATAACATAAAAAGAAAAATAGCCAAGACCGTAGGGATCCTCTACAAAACCAAGGAAGTGCTAAATAAGAGATCTTTGTACACATTATACACTTCATTATTATTACCATATATGACCTACTGTGTGGAAATATGGGGAAATGCCTGCAAAACAGACATACTCCCTATTCTCAAACTACAAAAAAAAGCAATTCGAATTATTAATAGATCAAAATATACGGAACCCACAAATCCACTATTTATCAAATTAAATACGATGAAATTTTATGACCTGGTTGACTTTAAAATCGCCCAATTAATGTACAAAGCACACAATAACCTGATCTGCCAAAACATTCAGAAGTTTTTCGAAATTTGAGAAAGCAACTATGAATTAAGAGGTATCAAATTATTCAAAAAACTCAAAACAAGAACAAACATCAAGCAAAGAATTGTATCTAGCCATCCATCCATCCATCCATCCATCTTCTACCGCTTATCCGGGGCCGGGTCGCGGGGGCAACAGCTTTAGCAGGGAAGCCCAGACTTCCCTCTCCCTAGCTACTTCTTCCAGCTCTCCCCGGGGGATCCCGAGGCGTTCCCAGGCCAGCTGGGTGACATAGTCTCTCCAGCGTGTCCTGGGTCTTCCTCGGGGTCTCCTCCCGGTGGGACATGCCCGGAACACCTCACCAGGGAGGCGTTCAGGGGGCATCCGAATCAGATGCCCAAGCCACCTCATCTGGCTCCTCTCGATGTGGAGGAGAAGCGGCTCGACTCGGAGCCCCTCCCGGATGTCCGAGCTTCTCACCTTATCTCTAAGGGAGAGCCCGGACACCCTGCGGAGAAAACTCATTTCGGCCGCTTGTATCCGGGATCTCGTTCTTTCGGTCACGACCCATAGCTCGTGACCATAGATGAGGGTTGGAACGTAGATCGACCGGTAAATTGAGAGCTTCACTCTCCCCGTTGACCACGCAATGTTGCAGAGGCGTGTCAACCAGGACAGCCCCACAACATCCAGAACCTTGAGGAACTCTGGGCGGATCTCATCCACCCCTGGGGCCTTGCCACCGAGGAGCTTTTTAACCACATCGGTGACTTCAACCACAGAGATAGGAGAGCCCACCTCAGAGTCCCCAGGCTCTGCTTCCTCCAAGGAAGGCGTGTTGGTGGAGTTGAGGAGGTCTTCGAAGTACTCTGCCCACCGGTTCACAACGTCCCGAGTCGAAGTCAGCAGCGCCCCATCCCCACTGTACACAGTGTTCGTGGTGCACTGCTTCCCCCTCCTGAGACGTCGGATGGTGGACCAGAATTTCCTCAAAGCCGTCCGGAAGTCGGCTTCCATGGCCTCACCGAACTCTTCCCATGCTCGGGTTTTTGCCTCGGCGACCACCGAAGCTGCGTTCCGCTTGCCCAGTCGGTAGCCGTCAGCTGCCTCTGGGGTCCCACAGGCCATAAAGGCTCGATAAGACTCCTTCTTCAGCTTGACGGCATCCCTTACTGCTGGTGTCCACCAGCGAGTACGAGGGTTGCCGCCACGACAGGCATCAACCACCTTACGGCCACAACTCAGATTGGCCGCCTCAACAATAGAGGCACGGAACATGGTCCACTCGGACTCAATGTCCCCCGTCTCCCCCAGAACATGGGAAAAGCTCTGTCGGAGGTGGGAGTTGAAACTCCTTCTGACAGGGGATTCCGCCAGACGCTCCCAACAAACCCTCACAATACGTTTGGGTCTGCCAGGACGGACCGGCATCTTCCCCCACCATCGGAGCCTACTCACCACCAGGTGGTGATCAGTTGACAGCTCCGCCCCTCTCTTCACCCGAGTGTCCAGAACATGCGGCCGCAAATCCGATGACACGACCACAAGGTCGATCATCGAACTACGGCCTAGGGTGTCCTGGTGCCAAGTGCACACGTGGACACCCTTATGTTTGAACAAGGTGTTCGTTATGGACAATCCGTGACGAGCACAGAAGTCCAATAACAAAAC
The DNA here is from genome assembly GCF_025434085.1 of Hippocampus zosterae. Classification (NCBI taxonomy): domain Eukaryota; kingdom Metazoa; phylum Chordata; class Actinopteri; order Syngnathiformes; family Syngnathidae; genus Hippocampus; species Hippocampus zosterae. The sequence goes on from NC_067468.1 coordinate 3,155,056, forward strand.
GCCACTCGAGTTCTGATCGGGGGGGCCGTTCCTCCCAATCACGCCCCTCCAGGTCTCACTGTCATTGCCCACGTGAGCATTGAAGTCCCCCAGTAGAACAAGGGAGTCCCCAGCAGGAGTACTCTCCAGCACACCCTCCAAGGACTCCAAAAAGGGTGGGTATGCTGAGCTGCTGTTTGGTGCATATGCACAAACAACAGTCAGGACCCGTCCCCCCACCCGCAGGCGGAGGGATGCAACCCTCTCGTCCACCGGTGTGAACCCCAATGTACAGGCACTGAGCCGGGGGGCAATAAGTATGCCCACACCTGCTCTGCGCCTCTCACCGTGAGCAACTCCAGAGTGAAAGAGAGTCCAACCCCTCTCGAGAGGACTGGTACCAGAACCTAGGCTGTGTGTGGAGGCAAGTCCGACTATATCCAGTCGGAACTTCTCTGCCTCACACACCAGTTCGGGCTCCTTCCCTGCCAGAGAGGTGACATTCCATGTCCCAAGAGCTAGCTTCTGCAGCCGAGGATCGGACCGCCAGGGTCCCCGCCTTTGGCTGCCGCCCAGCTCGCATTGCACCCGACCCCTTTGACCCCTCCCACGGGTGGTGAGACCATGAGAAGGGGGACCCACGTTGCCTCTTCGGGCTGAGCCCGGCCGGGCCCCATGGGTGTAGGCCCGGCCACCAGGCGCTCGCCAACGAGCCCCACCTCCAGGCCTGGCTCCAGAGGGGGGCCCCGGTGACCCGCGTCCGGGCAAGGGAAACTGGGTACCATCGATTTTATTTGTCATAAGGGGCTTTGTGAGCCGTGCTTTGTCTGGTCCCTCACCTAGGATCTGTTTGCCATGGGTGACCCTGCCAGGGGCATAAAGCCCCAGACAACTTAGCTCCTAGGATCATTGGGACACACAAACCTCTCCACCACGGTAAGGTGACGGCTCACGGAGAGGATTGTATCTAGCAACGGTGTTAATCTGTGGAATAATCTCGAAACGGACCTAAAAATGAGTAAATCGCTTGCTGAGTTAAAAAACAAATTCAAAAAAATAGTACAAACAACCTACACCAATCAGAGTTAAAATGATAAATTCTAAACATTAAATATAATGATAAATCAGAACTAAGTTGATAAATAGAGAAAGGTATTGAAATATCCATTATGAATACAAGAGAAAATTGACACACGAGTGCTAGGGTGAGGATGTATATAATCCCGATACAAACCAAAAGTTGTAAAAATATCACGGTTAAGGGTAAAGTATGAGCTTTAATGGAGACTTCTTCTTACTTTTTCTTTTCTGATTGATATAAAAATCATTTAGTAGATATAAACACATAACGGTGTAGGACTAGATAAGTTTTTTACTTCATCCTACTCCCTTGAACATAATAACTGTGTTGAATGAAGACTGATTTCTTTCTTTTTACTTTTTTATCTACCTTATTTTCTGTCAAATTATTACTGTATATGTTTTATGTTCAATAAACAAACAAACAAACAAATTGTTTCAGACAAGGGTGGCGGCAGGCTTGATGAAACAGGTGGAAAGTTAAAGATGATAAATAGCAGACAGAAAAGAAGCATGAAAACAGAGCAAAGCTAAATGACCACACTGGAAACTGAAATGATCTTCTATACCAGTGGTCCCCAAACTTTTTCCTGTGAGGGCCACATAACGTTTCGCTTCTCTGATGGGGGAGCCGGGGTCAGTTTATAACAGCAAAAGTGTGACTGCAAGAGTACCTAGACGTAAAAATGTATTGTTTCCCAGAAACCCACACAAAATCAAATAACTTTTTTTGATTCACTCGCGGTATTAAAGACGTCTTTCTTCTCGGGACACACCACCTCCGCGACGGCATTCATGCATTTCTTGACAAACTCTCCTTACCGCTGTTTGCTATCAGTTGAGCAAACTGAAAGCTAGCCTGATCAGATGGCTGGTTCAGCTGAGCTTGGCGTACAAATGTATTTTGCTGAGCTAACGTTCCTCTTTTTAGCATTGACAGTTTGTCTGCTCTCATTTGCCCATGCAAAAAATTGTACTTGTTGTCGTGACGGTATTCGTAGTGTCTCCGCAAATTGTATTCTTTGAATACCGCCACCGACAGATGAGACAGACAATCTTTTCTTTGCATTGAAAAAAAAAAGTTTCTCCATTTTGGGTTAAATTCCCTGTATTCTGAATAATTTTTTTCTCTTACCTCACCTTTTCGCCATGATTACATTCTCTTTGAGAAAGACGGGTTTAGGATTAATTTTTTCTGGGGTTGCCAGATAACGGCACAGACCGCAGAAGGATGGAACAAATGTCACGTTATATGTGTTTATGAAATTGTTACGAGCTAATAGTTAATCATGAAAATAGTTCATAACTAATGAATATTTTATTGCAAAAGCCAAATTTTATGATAAAATACAAATATACATAGATGAAAAATAAATCAAAACACTCTGGTATTGTTCAGGGGGGCCGGACCAAATGTGTAGGCGGGCCGGATCTGGCCTGCGGGCCGTAGTTTGGTGACCACTGTTTTATACCAATGTTATGTTAAACCAAAAATTAAAACAGATCATGACTTCTTCCTGAATATCACTATCTAATTTTGTTGTGTGCAGCTCCTGCTGAAATATGATCTGGTGAAGTATGACATGATGAAAGAGGAGCCAATGAAAGATCAATACGGTTTCTGCCAGCGAGTGAAAAAGGGTAAGATTTCCATTCACTGAAGTCGCTTTCAACTCAAGTGCCTTACAACTGATCTGACCTTTCTCAGGCGAGACAGGGCTTTTACTATCTAAAGTAAGTGCCCTGACCCCATTCTTTGGCTACGCTGGAAGCAAGCAGCTGACCGAAAAGAAGCTGATAAGGAACGTGTTTGTCAAGGGAGATGCCTACTTTAACACAGGCGATCTGATGGCTGAAGACAACGAAGGCTTCATCTCTTTCAAAGACAGAGTAGGAGACACCTTCAGGTACAATTGTGTATGATTTGATTTCATTATTAGGTTCAGGACCAAACCGAATCATATTTCTGGATTCCAAAAATGCAACCTCAGAAAAAGTCCGGTAACAAAAATATTTATGACAGAAACTAGCACTAACAAAGTACAAACTGAAATCACTGGTCACACTAGCCAGGAAACACAATGCATAAACAAAAAGCACTTGCAAAGGAAAGATACAATAGAGAACAGAGAATACACAAACAAAATATGAAAAGTCAAATAACGCAAATCCAAGGATCAAGATCAAATAAAGGAATAATGAAAATACTTATAAAGTTTGATGACAAAACGCGAGTGACTATGAAAGGTATCACAAGGTCTAAAATACAACACTAAAAGTACAACAGCGAGCAAGGTCAATAATCTGACAATGACCAGGCAGCGTTGGGCCGGTGGTCCAGTAGTTAGCGCGTCGACCTCACAGGGCAGAGGTACTGGGTTCGATTCCAGCTCCAGCCTTCCTGTGTGTAGTTTGCATGTTCTCCCCGTGCCTGCATAGGTTTTCTCCGGGTACTCCGTTTCGTCCCGAGGTGAGTGTGAGCGTGGATGGTTGTTCATCTCTGCGTGCCCTGCGATTGGCTGGCAACCGGTTCAGGGTGTCCCCCGCCTACTGCCCGAAGACAGCTGGGATGGGCTCCAGCACCTCCTGCGACCCTTGTGAGAATAAAGCTGTTCAGAAAATGGATGGATGGATGACCAGGCAGCTCGGCAGTCTTTAAATACAGTAATCCGTTGATATAACGCGGTTCACCTTCCGCGGCTACGCTGTTTCATGGATTTTTTTCGTGCAGTTTTTTAAATGCTTTTTTTTTAAACAGTGAATTGTGTTCTGCATCCTGATTGGCTAAAAGACTGAGCAACGCGAACAGTCCGCACCTCGTCTCTGTACAGCAGGCATGTCCAGCTCCGGGCCTGGAGGGTCACTGTCCTGCCTGTTTTCCACTCTCCCAGCTGCAACACACCTGATTCAGATGATCAGCTCATCAGCCAGCTCTGAAGCAGCATTAGAATGTTCCTGATTATTTGAATCAGGTGTGTTGCTCTTGGGAGAGCTGGAAAACAGGCAGAACAACGGCCCTTGAGGACCGACTTTGGACACCCCTGCTGTACAGCTTGCCAAATTTACCTTTGCAAATATTTGGTCTTTGATTTCATTGTATCAGTGGCGGATGCTGGTCTGTCAAGGAGGGGAAGCTCAATTTCGACCTACATCATAAAATGTATCCTTTTATTTATACGTGAATTCTCCTCTCCGTTCCTTTTCAAAAAAATGAAAAGGATGCCTCACCATAAGATCGATGATTGGCTCATTTCGTTGTCAATTATAAAGAGATTCAGCCTCAGACAGAACATCCAATCATCATGCAGAAAAGCTCAGCTTCCGGGCCAGCTGGTAAACGCCCACTGTCCATAGATTCCCAGAGACGCTGAGCGTCCAATGGGTGGGACAAAATCAGCATTTATCCAATGACTCGTCTCATTTCAATGCATTGGGACAACCTACACTGAACTCTCTTGACGCTCAGCGTCCACACAGTTTAAAGCACAGTGAAGCTGCGGGAATGAATGAGAAGAGAGTCGCGTCGTAACCAGTAATAAGAGGCTGATTCGGAAAAAAGGTTGAGCGCGTTGTAGCGCATATTGAGTCAATGACATGTCCACACAATTGTACGTACACGGGTTCTTTTTGGAACGTAATCCCCACGATAAACGAGGGATTACTGTACACAGCAAGGCTTGATGGTGAAATGTGGCACAGGTGCGCCCGCTGGAGGGAAACACCCCTCCCTGCAACTGGAGCTGAAAAACAAACCAAGACAGAACATGACATTTATCGTCAAATGAAACTTTTTGTTCAACAATTATGACTTTATTTGATAGTCAAGATTTTATTCAAGTAATACACAAGAATGATAACAGTATCCTTTTTTAATCAATCAGAGTACAGAGTTCCCAATTATTTTGCGCAACAGTCAACCGGTTGGACTGAGAGAAAAAGCAAGAGAAATAAAATAATGGGATTTGGGAATGAAAGGTAAAGAAGGCTTGTAACACACTAGTATTATAGTATCAATAATAATGCTATGGTGATTAGCGGAATTAAAATTATTCTTGCCACTAAATTAGTTTAGTGAACACTGTTAAACATTATTGTGAGGCTGCACCTCTGGAAGATAACAGTGAGAAAGGAACAATAAATGTACTGTAAAAGTCGTGTTGTTGCCGTCTTCAGCAAAAAGGGGGCGAGGGAGTTACTGACATACAGTATGTGATAAGTCATTACAATAAAATGTGTAAAACGATCCAGTTTAAAGTTAAAAAAAAAAAAAAAAAAGAACGTGCAGTAACTCTCCATCGTCACATGGATTGTCGTTTTTTTTTATTTTTTTTTTTTTTTAGCACTCCACAATTATACAAGTAAAGAAGAACATGTCTGTCAGTCAATACACAACGAGAATGAAGAATTGGTGCTGGAGCGTGCAAGACAAGATGGAAGCTCCATCAGGAAGATGCGAGGATAGCGGACAGATCTGGGATTTGTAGTGCTAAATTGTCGGATTGAATTTCCGAATGCAACCAACATACAAAGAATAGTGATCACTACGTGTTTCCAATTCTATTTCCCACTCCGATAGCAAGAGACTTCCATCCATCCATCCATCCATCCAAGTCTTTGATAAGAATAAGCTAGAAAGAACATCACCTGCGCAAATCGAGAAAAAGAATTGCCGAAAGACGTCTCAAGATCACCATGAGGCCAAAATACCAAGTAGAATTAGAAATTTGTGGCTACAGAAGTCCATCTACCATTCGTTATCTGATCCGCTTATCCTCACAAGGTGTCGCGGGCATGCTGGAGCCTACCCCAGTCCTCTTCAGACAGTAGTCGGGGGACACCCTGAACGGGTTGCCAGCCTATCACAGGGCACACACAAACAAACAACCATCCGCGCTCACACTTACACCTAAGGACAATTTAGAGTGCCCCATTAACCCACCATGCCCGTTTTTGGAATGAGGGACGAAGCCGGAATACCCGGATAAAACCCACACAGGCACGGGGTGATAATACAAACTCCACACAGGAAGAGCCCAGAACGGAACCCACCGTGCCGCCGGGACCCCAGATCCAAATGATTATAAGTGGTTGATGAAAAATGATTAAAAGTAACCCTCTCCATTGCTGCACTTCAACAAACCATTTGTATTATACTTGTAATATAATCGATAAGTAACTCACTGTCATCCGTGGTATGGATGTCTCTTTGTTTATTCTTATTCTGTGTCTTTGGGGCTTTTTATCCTATGCGTGAACTCTTGTGTCCTTTTCCTCTTTAAAGCCCCCCTCAACCCAGCCCACACTTGAAGAGGATTTTCACTTCGAGAATCCTTCAGGATTAAGATGCTTTAAAAAATAGATACTTTTCCTGGATTCAAGGTGACACATTCACAACTGTAAAAATTTAATTGATGACTACATTTTGTCACAAATGTATTTGCGGTTGGAGTTAAAAAAAAAAAAAACTTTTCGATCTGAACAATTTTAGGAAAAGATTGAATTGCGCTTTTTTTTCTGCAGCTCCAGCATATGACCTAAATTTCATCTAAATGGAATGCCTTCACTCTAACGGTATTGTGATTTGAACTTCAACATAAAAACTACAATCGAAGTATTGAGTCGGCGAGAAGTAAATACTGTAGACGCTAAATGCATCAGATTTATTCTACTCTCTGCTTTTTTTTCGTACAAATTTAGCATTTTCGTTTAACCTACTCAATTTAACAAATAACTAATATGAAGAAATAAATGTAACCAATAACATACAGACAGCCAAACTGATTTAAAAAGTAAAAAGCAAAGATTATTAAATTTTCTGCACTCTCCGATTCCAAATAGTGAAAATAAACGCAAAGCTGATATTATCAATGTTCAATATACATCCCATCTTTTTTGGATTGTGTTGCAGAAAATGTTATGATTCCTTGCTCAAACAATAAAGATTATCAGATTGAACATTAAGTATCTTGTCTTTGTAGTGTATTCAATTAAATAAAGGTTGGACGTGATTTGTGAATCATTGCATTCTGTTTAACATGACGTCCCAACTTCATTGGGGTCATGTTTTCTGTTTAAGTTACAAAATTAAGGGGTGTGGTTTTCTCCGCAAAAGATTCAATCTAGTTTTTCATAAGTCCCGTGCCAAATGATTCAAGGATGATTCCATTTGAAAGTGGAACGACTAGATTTGATCTGACTCAGTGGGATTAAAACTCAATTTGATATGGTGTGCTTTATTTCATGAGGTTATGAAGCACTGACTTTTTTTGTTGTCATTTTGCATACATTGAAGTGAACTTGAAAGTACTAACTTCCAATAAAAGACGATTCGAGATGACATGATTCTAACATGATCCGTAAACGGACCAGATGGTAAGCAAATCCCTCAAATGTAAAGTCATATAAACGGCGGTACAAAAAATATTTATTTCCCAAAAACGAAGGACTGACAAAGTGCAAACAGAAAGCACTGGTAACACAGAACCAGGAAAAGCCAATGAGAACAATAAAGAAATAAATAAATCGCTTGCTAATGTCAAGGTAATCTTGAATCCTGACGAATACCTAAAATAAAATGGCAAAAGTCCAATGACACAAAACTTCAATCATCCAATCATTACAAGAAATCCTGAATACTTGGAACACAAAAAAAAAACTATCAAAGCAAGAGCGACTATAAACCTGAACATGGCTTCTATAAAATATCTCTTGAGCAAATTGTAAACTCAATAATCCGACAAGAGACGTGGCACTTGTTTAAATACATGGCTTAATCATAATAATCGAATTGGCAGCAGGTGTGCATGCTGGAAGAGAAGGCCTCCACTGCCACCTGCTGGAGAAACACAAGAACAGGGTCATGACAGATTTGGTTCAATTCGAGGCACTCACGGCTTTTAAATCAACAATTTCTGGTTCAAGTCAGTTTTTGTAACACTCACATTGAATATGTGTTGTTGTTTTTTTGTTGTTTTTATTAACTATATGAAACTTGCCGTAACAGAATATGTAATAGATCAAGGTGTAGAAACATCTCAAGGATACTCTGTATCGTTTTCATTTTTGGTTGGTGCTCCTCGAGGGGGAATTCAACTCAAACTCTGATGCATAGGCCGACTTTGTGTTGCACACCCAACATAGAGCCAGATCACACACATGAAGGGATGCAAGGAGAGATTCAAAGTGACAGAGGTGTTGCCACACCGCAGATATGTTTTGCATCATTGTCCTGGGTAGGTCTCGAACCCATGTCAAAAGGGAGTGTGCCTGGGATATAGAAGTGTTGTTAAATGTTACTTTTGTATAATGTAGACTTGTATTTTAAGAATCATTGTGGTTTAGTAGCAATATTATTAACTATGGTTAATAATTTGTTTCCTGGATTCAGGTGGAAAGGCGAAAATGTAGCCACAACAGATGTGGCAGAAACCCTTGGGTCAGTTGATTTCATCCAAGAAGTCAATGTGTATGGGGTGGAAATAGCAGGTACGTTCATGTCGGAAGCAATTCCATATCATACATCTGAATGTTAGGCCCTAGCATACTCCCAAAGAGCTGATATTTATAAAATCAAAAGAATGATACTCAGACCTGACCGATCTGGGGTTTTTTTAGGGTGAAAAAATTAGAGATGACCAATCTAAGGCATGAGTGGCCCGGTGAATAAGTGGTTAGCGAGTCGACCTCACGGTGCAGAGGCCGTGGGTTCGATCCCAGCTCCTTCCTGTGTGGGTTTTCTCCGGGTACTCCGGTTTCCTCCCACATTCCAAAAACATGCATGGCAGGCTGATTGAACACTCCAAATAAGGGGTCACCAACCTTTTTGAGAGTGAGAGCTAATTCATGTTTCCTGATTGTGTGAAGGACTACCAAATTGATACATGTATGAAATAACATTTGTACAAATTATTTAATAATATTAGAATGTGTTATTTTTAATAATTAATGATTTTCATTTTCAGGCTCTGATCATTTTAAAGCTGTCTCACAATACTGCCAGTGTTTGCATTTTTAAATCATAATTTCTACAAGCAAATCACAATCCTACCACTGGCGGGCTATTGGTGTGGTCCAATACGGGCACCACGTTGGTGACCCCTGCTCCAAATTGTCCCGAGGTGTGAGTGTGAGTGCAGATGGTTGTTCATCTCTGTGTGCCCTGCGACTGGCTGGCAACCGGTTCAGGGTATCCCCCGCCGACTGCCCGAAGACTGCTGCGATGGGCTCCAGCATGCTCCCCCCCCCCCCCAACCCTTGATAACGCAGTTCAGAATATGGATGGACAGATTAATGTAAGGCATGAAATAATTTCCGTTGATATTGGAAAATTGTACATTTGTGCAGATATGATGTTCATACATGGATTACTCCCCTAGCCCCGCTCATTGCTGATATGGACAGAATAAAATGGAATAAACAACACAAAGAAGAAATCTGACATGTCGAATGAATACTGTAGCAACTTGTTCTGAGCTGTAAAGAAAGAAAAGAAACACAAGACTGATTATTGAGAATACTACTATAACCATACTTGAAGTTCTGGTATAGAAACAGACAGTGACCCACTTTCTATCCATCCATCTATTTATTTTCCGATCCGCTTTATCCTCACAAGTGTAGCGGGGGGTGCTGGAGCCTGTGCCAGCCATCTTCGGGCAGTCAGCGGGGGACACCCTGAACCGGTTGCCAGGCAATCGCAGCCCACTTTCTATTGTATCACTTATCGGCAAGTTTATTAGCTTGTTTTAAAAAAAGCAGTTGTTTCAACTGCCGTGATAACGACATGCAGTAGCAGTCCAAGCTCAGTGACATTGGTAGCGGCAACGTTGCCAACAAAGGCAATGCCTGTGCATTGAAAAGTCATTCCGGCTCATTTCCGCAACCAATTTTCATGAGGCTTACTTTTTTGTCAACACCAAAGCGTGTGCTGACAATTACAGAACATGGTTGTTGTGACGTCCACGAACATGGAACGTGGTGCCCTTAGCAGCGTTAACGTCGCCAAAGGCACAGATGTTTCGTATCTACCTGTCTATGGTAAAGCGAATTGATTGCGAGAATACAGAGCATTTAATTGATAAAGTTACAAAAAATCCTTATCATAAAATAATAATAATAATACAATTTATTTATAAGCTCCTTTCAAGACACTCAATGACACTTTACAATAACAAAAAACACAAAACAATACGGGTTGAGCAGCAGCAGCCAAAACCCAACAGCGTTCACTCAACCCGGAAGTCAGAAGGAAACCACAAGGGAGGGAGAGGGGGAGACAAAAAACACGCTCGAACTCTCCTCATTTTGAGGATAATTTGAGTTAGGCAAAAAACTCCTGCACAAGCATATGACAGTTACAACAGGTCACAAGACATAAACAATAAAGACGGTGATACAAGGGCGTGTATGAAGGAGGGGGTGATGATGGGGGAGTAGCTTCCGTGCGTACTTTCATCAGGGGAAGGTCGAGATAGTTGTTTTGGTAGCAGGCTGCCCAAGAATTTAAGATAGCCTTGAGTCCGTGGCTTATGTCTCTTTCGTGGCGTTGATCAGCCAAATCCGTGATTTCAGTCAATATTTGAGCACGGATTCCAGTTTCTCCAAGTTTTTGTCCATCTTGCAGAGACGCTCCAAAACCGCAACAGTTTGTGGTTGAGCACAGTCTGAGTCTGGGTGTTGGACATCCGCACTATGCCATCCTTAGACCGGCAGCCTCTTCACTTCCAATAGAGCCACTCCCATCGGTTGAATTTTGCGATAGATCAGGAAACTGCTAACACCAAACAGCAGCATACCTCTTATCGGAAGGCCGATAATGTAGATGGCATCCATCATCCTCAACGGACAGTGTTGACAGGAACACCATTTTCCGCTTCCTCCAAGGATCTAGGGTGAACCCAGCAGCTAAAGTCCCCGAGGGCAAGTAGGCTCCCCATTGCCTGCTCTTCTCATCGAGAAAATGTTTATAAAACTGTGTCTGTCTTAGTAGTTCGTTGAATGTGTGTCAAATTTAACTGTCACAGGATTAATGGATGGATGGAATTATGTTTGATTTGTGTTGACCTATGTGGTTGTTATTTATTCATTAACAAATAATTGATTCACTCACACATTTTTAAAACAAACCGTTACTTTGGCTTGTGTGTCAAATTGTGACATCCGGATCAAGTCCTTCGTACAGGTTTTGATGCTCATCTAAATGATGCTTGGAAGAATTGATTTAATTTTGATTGGCAGGTCCATAGAATGTCGATATTTAACTCTTTCACATGACTGAGACTGAAGAAAGCAGATTTATGGTATCGTTTTCTGTGTAGTAAAGAATGAGATCTGTGTTACATCTGCACAATATTGTAAATTGTTCGGGTGCACCAAGGGAAGACAATTGGCAAACATTGGCCAAATTGCCATTGACTTTTGCCGGTTTCAGAAGGGCTACAATTTAATCGGCCAGCTGATATTAAAATACAAATATTTTTTCCGAAAACGTTAATGCTCAAGAATGATATGTCAACAGTGAACAATGTTTTTTATTTTATTTATGTAAATATACACATATACTGTGTGTATAGGGCAGGAGGGAAGAGCTGGGATGGCTGCCATAATTCTAAGACCAGGCTTCATGTTTAATGGGCGCAAATTTTTTCAACACGTGGTGATGGAGCTACCCTCCTATGCTCGACCCCTCTTCATAAGACTGCAGGTAAGTAGCCGAATCATGTGTAAAACACTAACAGAGGTTGCTATTTTCCATGCTGTCACTTGCTTTCTCCTTGACTGTATTTATCACATGCTTTCCTAAATTGGGTGAATGCTTCAACAACCAGTTCCAAACTTGCAACTCTCAGTTAGCTTGTTCGTTATTAGATTAGGAGATTGTTTCGTCACATGGAAGTAGGCCGAGATATTGCACTGCAGGGAGTGGGCAATTCATTTCCAAAGGAACAATTGTCAATGGCCACCCCAATATGATAACCTCAATTGCGTTCACATTCTTAAAAAAAAAATCCTTGCATGCATTTAAACATCTCCAACTCTCACAGGAGCATTTTGCAGCCGAGTGTGAAGCGGTTGGGATGAACATCAGCACCTCCAAATCTGAAACAATGGTCCTCAGTCGGAAAAGGGTGGAGTGCCCACTCCGGGTCGGGCAGGAGATCTTGCTTCAAGTGGAGGAGTTTAACCCTCGTAGTGCACCGCTTGCGATAAATGTAAAATGATGTCTTTGAATCAAAGGCAAAGGCATTCAGAAAACACGAGAGAGCTGAAACTTATGGAGGGGTTCTAAAATGGCCTAAATTTCATGACGTCACCGGCTGATAATTCTCAGGCATTGCAGCAATAATAAAAAAACGTTTTGATACCTTAATCTTCACAATTTACATATTTTTGCACCATAGAGACCCATTATAATTCATATTTTTGAATGCATTGTAAACCTAATGTGTAAACATGCATTTCACGCGATTTTTACGTCAATCGCTTTGTTTTCGCTTGGACAGACGTATGCGTGCCACATTGTTGGGTTGAGGTCATTCCAATTGTGCAACTTTTAGGTGGCGCCAGAGGATCGCAAATGAGTTTGCCTTTTTGCAGGAGGTTTCAAACCAATGCATTTTACATGAACACGTCCGGTCGGGATTGTTAGTAGGGCTTGGTTGGGACCTCCAGACACATTTTTTTTTTCCTTTTGCAAAAAATAAAGAATAAAAAATCCCAAAAAACTAATAAAAACTATATATGTATGGATAGCACAGATGCCCCTGAACATTTTGAGTGTTTGAAAAAAAAAAGAATGTTTTTATAACACAAAATACATCATTACAAAAATTGTAAAATGCGTAACTTAAGGCCTTTTTAATTTGGAGCACACAAGGGTTAAGTATCTTGTTCACGAGTGACGCAGGAGGGAGCGAGAGATCGACAGGCAAATTGATGCACCGCCTGCTGTGATACGGACTGTCGTGGTAACGGGGATGGCAATTTTCCGCGGATACGCGGAAATCCACCGTTTTACTTCTTAAATTGATCATTTTTGTGAATCGTCTAAATCCGTTGAGAAAATTTTAGGGGGGGGTCAGGTACGTTATCGTAGTTTTCACAAGCTATCCCAATCAGTCTTTCCATCTTCCGATTGTAAACAGCCCTGCGATTGGACATGTATGATGTCCTACTCGTTGTGATTGGTCGCCCCGTCCAGGCCACGCCCCTTTCCGTTTTTTTTTCATCACTAGCCATTACCATCCCTGTGGTAAAGAAGAAGCTGAGCCAAAGGGCAAAGCTCTCAATTTACTGGTCGATCGACGTTCCAAACCTATGGGTTGTGACCGAAAGAATTAGATACAAGCGGCCGAAATGAGTTTTCTCAACATGGTGTCCGGGCTCTCCCTCAGAGATAAGATGAGAAGCTGGGTCATCTGGGAGGGGCTCTGGGTCGAGCCGCTTCTCCTCCATGTTGAGAGGAGCCAGATGAGGTGGCTCGGGCATCTGATTAGGATGCCTCCTGGACGCCTGGTGAGGTGTTCCGGGCATGTCCCACTGGCAGGAGGCCCCATTGACGACCCAGGAGACGCTGGAGAGATTATGTCTCCCAGGTGGCCTGGTAACGTCTTGAGATCCTCCAGGAAGAGCTGGAAAAAGTGGTCTGGGCTTCCCTGCTAAAGCTGTTGCTCCCGCAACCCGACCACAGATAAGCAATAGAAGATGGATGGATGGATAGATGGTTGCGTTTGACAAATATGAAACACTGCAGGATTTTGTGCGTAATAACGTAAAAAACACACAGTCAAAACACTTTGAAGATTGCAGTGATTATGGGTATTGTGGCTGGTTTGTAGCACACAAATTGATGGTATTTGTCATTGTGACCAAGTGATTCTCCTAATAATCACATTCATGACATGAAAGAATAGCAGATCTTGATCGGTCCCGACACAAAATTTGGTATACAAGGCTATATCTCCCCAACCTGTGATTCTCTAAGGTTTTTCATTCCGTTTCGAAGGACAGCCGGTGGGGGGAAAAAAAGATGAATTATTCAAAAGAGGTCATTGATGATCATTGACGACTATTTTCTACAACAGAAATGCAGAATTTTCTTTGTTAACTGTACAAACTGGAGACGTCGGGCCGTGTCAAATGCATCATTTCTGGGATGATGTTTTCGGAACACCAGCATGGTAATGTCACAGGTCAATATGAAAGCTAAAGATTAAATGCTAAGAAATATAGAAAGATGTTAGAATATGAAAACACCAAAAAAATACACAGTGTAGTTTTAACAGTTATACTGTATTCATTCATTTATTATTGTTATTGTAATTGTTATTATTATTATTATGAATATGATTATTTTTTATTTTTTGGACCGAACATTTTTGACTGTTGGCGAGAAAAATGCGTGTTCATTTCGGGTTCTTTCAAGGTCACAAATGTTCGGAAAACATTCGCCAACAGTTTTCGTGGTTTTTCTCAGGACAAATGTTCAAATTTTCCTTGCAACAAGAAAAGTTTGTGTGAACGTCTGCCAACCATTTGGCGAATAATTGTGACCTTGAACAAACCCTGACGAGAACACAACATCCTACCAAGGGTGCAATCCAACAGTTTTTCCATTGAACCAGAGCCTGATTCCGTCAAACTCCGGTATAACTGGCAAAGGAAATGCTTAACGTTGGAGCTTGATGAATCTGACAGAACCAAACCAACTGATTGTACTACTGGATATACCCACACAGGACACTGAGAGACGGTGTTCAAATTTGTGTTTCAAGTCAGCAAAGTACATGTTGACTATCCATCCATCCATCCATCCATTTTCTGATCCGCTTATCCTCACAAGGGTCGTGGTGGGTGCTGGAGCCTATCCTAGCTGTCTTTGGGCAGTAGGCGGGGGATACCCAGAATTGTTTGCCAGACAATTGCAGGGTACACAGAGACGAACAACCATCCACACTCACACGTAGGGACAATTAAGTGTTCAAGCAGCCTGCCATGCATGATTTTGGAATGTGGGGAGTACCTGGAGAAAACCTATGAAGGCATGGAGAGAATATGCAAACTCCACACAGGAAGGACGGAGCCGGAATTGAACCTTTATAGCAGAGGTGGGTAAAGTATGGCCCGCGGGCTGGATCCGGCCCGTTGGTCTTTTTAATCCGGCCCGCCGAAGGTTGTACAGTACACAATTAAGGTTCGATGTAAATGATTGCATTCATTTCATTTGGACTTGAAATGAGAATGAATGAGAGCACAAAAAAGAGAAAAAATTAATGGAACCAAACGGTGACTTGATTTGACGGTGACAGGCATTTCAACGCCAGGTGGCGCAGTTATTTGAAGTTGCTGAGCACAGGGAAGGGAGGGGGAGTCGATACGGAAGCCCTGAGTAGCGCCACTCAAGCGACTCCCGTTCGATACGACGGAATAAGTGTGTCCGCGCCGCTATTTCATATATCATTGGATCCAAAACGGCAACATGCAAGTGACTCTTTTTTGCAGTGAGTTTTACTGGAATTGTGAAAATTTTTACGTCCTGTAGATCATGGCATCCAAACGTAGAGGAACAGTAATGGCGGCGGAAGAGAAAATGAAGTGTATCTGATTAAACGACGCGGGTTACAAAGTACAAAAGATTCAGGAGACGCTTGGAGTCTGAAAGATTCAAACCGACGAGACTTTGAAAAACGAGGAAGCGATTCTTGCTCTGTCCGATTCTGGATGTTTCCATGCTCAGAGTGAATTGTTGCGGCTCGACGGACAGTTGAGTAAATAAATGTTTCCTGGAATGGTTTGACTGTTATCGCGCTAAAAAGTTTCCCCCAACTGGACCGCTAATGAGAGAGCAATCGAGTTCCATAGCGCTATGGGCATCAAATACTTCAAAGCGTCCCGTGGCTGGGTTCAAAACTTCGTTGCACGACATCAGCTGAGCAACGCTGTCTTGTATGGTGATCGAGGGGAGGTCAAGTTCGAGACAGTGAGTGAGTGGAAAGAAAGCTACAAGGTCTTTTACTCAAGTCAACTCAACAAAACTGTATTTATAGAGCACTTTCAAACAGCCATCGCTGCATACAAAGTGCTGTACATGGAGAAATTTCGTAGCAAATAGTCCTAACTTTGCTGCAGTTTATGGGCAGTATATGGTTGCACTTTGTTGCCTGTGTTGTCACACATGTATGTTGTTCACACTTTAATGCTTCTATTCTGTTGATGTTTGGTATGGACTGTCAACATATACGGTTTTTTATATGTACCATATCTTGTGCTGACCTGGCCCACCTGTCAAATTTAGAAATCAATGCGGCCCTCGAGCCAAAAAGTTTGCCCACCCCTGCTCCATATTGTGAGGCCACCACGCTAGCCACTCGTCCACCGAGCCGTCTTCATTTTCAACACACTTTGTCGTGAACAGGGTCGCGGGGAGTTGCTGAAGCTTATCCCAGTTGACCTCGGGCGGAAGGCAAACGACACCCTGAACTTGTCGCCAGTCAGTCTCAGGGCACATATAGAGACAGACAAACATTCACACCCACAGACACACCATCACTGAGTGGGAACCGATCCCACGGTGCCTGCACACAAGTCCAGCGTGTGTACAACTCCACCATCAGCGACTCACATGTTGACCATTTGGGCCAAATCCTTTGCTCACTCCAGTCCCCAGGCGAAGCCATGTCCTTGTTGTTTATCACAACAAGGACATGAAAAGAAAAGGGAAGAAATTTAATCTGTGCTGTATTTACATGTTACACATACAGTACATTTGACAAAGTTTTATTCAATCCAATCCAAAAAGCACATTGTTCTATCAGACTCCAAGGTTTTCCAGTCTGACTGATCCTGCTAAGAAAGCCTTTGTTTCGGTTGTTATTTTTGTTTTCAAACAAAATTCAAAGTCTCCCGTGTCTGAAAATATTGATTCTAAAATCTGTTCCAAGTACATTTTCAGAATGATATCATGATAGAATGATCTTTGAAGTCAAGATGGCGCCCGAGTAGGCAGCCGTCGGCAAGTGTTCTCATGAGCCTTGCTTTTTTTGTGTTTGTTTTGTCACTTCGTGTTTGTTGTTACATCGTGTGGACCTGATGTGGACTTTTTTCAGCATTTTTTGGCCATGACATTCATCAAGGAGGAGACTCTGTGCTTGGTGGTTGCGCCTTCTCGGCAGCATGGGTATACCAGCACTGTTTTTGACTGGGAGGAATGTCGGCGCCATTTGACGGTTGTTGCTGGACAGTCCCGGGGCGCTTGTGTCTTGCGCCTGTAATGGGCAGCATTTTTCACAGCCCCGCTTTGTTCAGCGGATAGATCGGTGCTGTTGAACGGTCTGCGGCTGGATGGATGTAAGGCTTGAGGAGCCGACGATAAGAAGAAAGGAGTGTTAGCGTGGTGCGCCGATGCGGATTTGGAACTGGAAGTCGCGGCTTGGAGTTTGAAGTGGAATACGTGGGACAGGAGAAGTGAACTCATCTCTTTTCGTCAATGGACGCTACAGCTTCGTGTTTGCTTTCAAAACTTAGCTTGTAGCAGACGTGTGCACATTTTCAGCATGACGTCTCTGACCCACTGGTGAAAAGACTCTTTGATCCTCTCCTCTTTCATCTATAACTGCTTCAAACAACAAAGTGAATGCAGAAAAGTGGTGAAGATAGCACGACTGGGCGTGTCCTATGTGTTGTGTTATTTTTGTTATTTTGACTTCAAAATGGCACCGCGAGAGTGGCTGCCTTTCCGGCAGCTCCTATATTTTGTTCTTCTACTTCTTCCTTTCATAACTTTGCTGCTGTGAATTGGGAATTTCTCCATTGCGAGAAAGGTATTCTTATCTTATCTTATCTTACCTTACTTTATCTTATATGTTGTACACCATTTTGCATCTTGTATTGCGTGCTAATCATTCTAATTCCACATGTCACACTGACCATTGTTTTGTTTGTCTCCTCAGGACGTGATGGAAATGACAAGCACCTTAAAACAGCAGAAGTTCAACCTGGTTCAAAGCGGATTTAACCCCTCAACAATATCAGATCCTCTCTATGTGTTGGATTATCAACAGAACAGCTATATCCCTTTAACAAAAAGTGCATACCAGAGTATCGTCTGTGGAGAGTGCAAGCTATAAGACTGTGCTCGTGAGCGTAATGGCAGTGATCTAAGAAGAATATGATGATTTGGCCTTGCTTCTGTCACTTTCAAGATAGTTTGACAGCCAACATGACAATATCAAAGAGATTACACACCAGAAAATTAAAATGCTAAACATTAAACAATGAAATTTAAAAGCAGCTAGTATTTGATTAAAATATAAGTATGATTTATGTTGGGAAAAAAAATCAGTCAGTTCACATTGAGAGTCTAATGGGTCTTTCTAATAAAGTGATTGTGACCGTGTCCAAATGCGGCCAGCTACAGATTGGCTGTAAAGCCACGCTGGCGGGAACAAGAGTTTTTGAGACAGTTTACGGAGGTCACAGACAGAAGCCTGGTGCTAAACATTCACCTCTACTTGATCAGTCTCCTGTCGTACACCATCCTTTATCCACACTGCCTCCCCCAGCACACGACTGCATCGAAGCAAAAGAATCCTAGCAATAAATGGAAAAAAGATCTTCAGCAGGTTATTCCAGATGTTAAATGAGCCTGTTCTTCTCCTCAGGACATATCTATTCAACATTTTTATCTGTCATATGCACGGTAGAAACACAGTGGTTGGACTGAGCTGGGAAATTCTGACTTTGCTATCTCCCTCCGCATTTACAAAGAATATAAAACATTAAAATTAGCAATTTGATGTAATCAAAGATGAATATTTTCGGGCCGGGGCAAGTCTAGTTTATATTGCAGACCACGTGGCTCCTGTTTGGGAGTCTGCCGACAACTTTGAAATGTTGCCATGTGAACCAGGCTTAAGTCTCACTCATGGCAGGCGCTGCTAACTGGTCTTTCCTGCACCTTGGGTTGAGAATCATCTCTTGAGTCTTTATAGCATTCAAACCTTTCATGCACCCTGTCACCTGCTAACATGATAATCTGTCCACTGTAGTAACCGCTGTCCCTGAAAGGGTTAAGGAGAGGGGTTTTTTTTGTTTTTTTGCACCTAGAGCAGCTGAGCCACCTCATTCCTGGAAACCTGTCTCTTCTCCACTAGTGAAAAGGCCAATGACTTCTGTGTCATCAGCAAACTTGATGTGTCTGTCCCTTCATGGTGCCTCTGTTATCTTGCCAGCCTACTGAGGAATTGAGCTGTAGCACCTGGTATTTAGATGGCGACCACATCCACCTCCAGCCTTTCACAGTAACAGGCTGAAAATTGGGTATATTCCTTCTAAAGTCAGCCACCAACCACTTGGCTTTGGAGATCTTCACTTGCAGATGGCTTGTTTTGCATTGTTTCCATATATTCTCGAAGTCTCACAGAATCTTGTACGACTCCTGCTGTTCACCTATTTTTGAAACTTAATCACAGTGTCATCTCGGCCTGAACGACTTTGTGTTTTCTGATCAAAATCAGACCACGTGATCACTAAAGACGATTGTTTTATTTTGGCGCTCTTATCCTCTCCAGCTCACCAAGCAAAAGCGGAATGCTACTCATAGACAGGTCATGCTAACCAATCAGCTCCAAGCCGGTTTAAAAAAACATCAGAATCTGATTTATTGGCCAAGTATGTAAGAAACACAAAGAATTTACTTCCCAGTTATGCGCCGTGCATCGTCACCCGGCTGCTCACTAATTTGGGGAAACACTAGGTGCTAGGCTAACATACTGCATAGTATGTCTGTGTTTTTCAGCTACAGTATGTGTGAAATGTGAAGTGTCAAGCCTCTGCTCTAAGTAATCATTGCCTCAGTGGCCCAAATAAGCTACACTTCTAACAAGTATCACTTTCAAAAAAGGCAGATAAGGAGTAGCTTAGCACGTGACAAGCTGAGCAAGAAGACGTAACAGGAGATGATGGAAAAGACGATGCTAATCGCTAACCTAGTGTCAAATACAAAAGAACTTAGTTATATACCATAGTACTTTGTTCACAAAAGTCTAGCTGCAGCCACGGCAGAGCAGAGAGTAACCAGGTCTTAACAGCAATTAGCAATTGAATTTGTAGCTCTCAGGAGAAAATAGTTGAACAGCTACATCGTGAGCTCACAGAAAAACAGGAAAGGAATTGGTGAGAGCTTCTATGAGCCAAGACGAGGAGTTTATGAGATCAATCTTGTATTAGTATATTTATATCAGCAATGCTATTTGGTTTGCACTATTTAGCACCAGTCCAGTGGTTAGCACGTCGACTCCTCCCTGTGTGTAGTTTGCATGTTCTCCCCGGGCCTGCGTGGGTTTTCTCCGGGTACTCCCGTTCCAAAAACATGCATGGCAGGCTGATTGAACACGCTAAAAAATAGTCCCAACGTGTGAGTGTGAGTGTGAGTGTGCATGGTTGTTCGTCTCTGTGTGCCCTGCGATTGGCTGGCAACCGGTTCAGGGTGTCCCCTGCCTTCTACCCGAAGATGGCTGGGATAGGCTCCAGCACCCCCCGCGACCCTAGTGGGGATTAAGCGGTTTGGACAATGGATGGATATTTTGCACCATATGCGTTCAGAAAAAGAGGTGTTCTCCAAGAAAACACACTCTAACCCCCAGGTACAAATAAGTATTGTTTATGGTTCGATAAGCTACACAAGTGGTCCAAACAAGAAAAGGGACTATTTCTCTACCTTTTTGTTTGCAATTAAGGGTACATGGGTACTTGTCCTATGGAAATGCCTTCTGAAAGAGCCCACTGTTGTATGGAATGTGATTAAAAGTAATACACAGGAAGAGTCGTAATTTCGACCAGGGATGGGACCAGGGATTTACTTTGTGTACATTTTGCACTTCAAACCAACTGACAACGGTTCTTATGAAGAAAAAAATGTTTTTTTTTCCTTTTTGGCCACTACTGTTCCCAGAATGCCTTATGTCCTGTGATACTCAACTTTATCCATCATAAAGTGGTTAATCCGACTAGTTTTTGTTACCCGTAGTTCGTTGAATGTTTATCGAAACTGTTGCATTACATTTAAGTTGCCCATTGTAAATATGAAACTGTGACTCTTGAAATACATTCAAATCCGTGAGTTCCATTGAGGCAAGGATAATGTTCCCTTGATCTAGTACTACATCTGTATACATGATTGTGCACATCTTGGTATGTACTGTACATCTGTGTGGATTTCTCTAAAGACCGCCCAAAGCCGCAAGGGTTGGGGAGTGTTTGCGCACGGCCCGAATGTTGATTTTTCGTCAGAGTTCATTCAAGGTCACAAACAGTCGAGAAAACTTTCGCCCAATCTTCACGGTCGCAAACAGCTATTCTTGTCAAAGACAGGCATTCCTAAACAGTTGTAAGGGTTGCAAACAGTTTTCAAATTTTGAAGATGTTCAAACTGTTTGAGACCATTAACATCGTAAGCAAATGTTTTTGTGACCATTTGGGACGAACCCTTACGTAAAACAACACTCAAGAATTGCAAAGCTTCGCAGCTCAGTGGGGTGGATTTCAACTTCCCGAAAATCAAATCCACTCCACCCACCCAAAAAAAAAAAAGTGGTATTGTTGTGTGTACAATTCATTGACTGAATATGCACTCAAATACCTTCATATTCTTTAGAATTCACTACTTAACACAGGTGACTGACAAGACTTCATTCTCATTTACTCTGCGGCGGCACGGCGCTTCGTGAGACAGTCGGACGCTGAGCAGCAAGTGCTTCGATTAGGAAGCGTTGAGTGGGTCGTGCAGCGTCTTGAGGGTCTATGGGATAGTGGGCTGGCCCGGACGCTTGGCTTCTGCATTTTGATTGAATGATCTGTCTGAAGTAGAATCCTTCTTTGATTGACACCAAAATGAGCGAATCAGCGACTGTAGCTGTGACACAGCTTGCAAGCTCGATGATGACTGAAGCAGTGCTGCTAATTTTGTCAGTTTCAAAAACAATGAGATAATTATTTTGAAGGAATACGTTAAAGAAACAATATACCGTACTGTAGCTACGGGGTCTTGTAAGATTGAACGGCTGACACGACAGCTTTACTGCAGGGATGATAAAATCGTATTTTTATTTTAGTTGCTATGACATGCAATGTTTTTTTGCTTTTCATGCTAATATACGGTTGCTGATGGAAAAAGTTTGGACAGCCGTGTATTGCATAAATTGTGATGGGATAGGCGCCTATAAGCTTGTGCTTCAGTCTTCTCCTTTTGGGCTCTGATTATCATGTGCCGAATATTGAATGTAAATGTATCGTCTGGTGGACAGTGCCCAAATAAACCAACTTCAAACAAAAAAAACTTGGGAAAAATGAGAAACCTTGAGAAGATGCCGCAGATGGGAGAATGTCCCATCGAGACATTCGATGGGACATTCAGACCCCATGAGACTGTCACCGGGGAGGAGCCGATGCAGCTGGGTGGCGAAAGCTCCAGAACGGAGGAGAGACGGCGCAGGTTCAACGATCGCGCCTGGTCAAACAGCGGTCTACAAGGACATCACGCCGCTCCCGGCCCTTCGGAACCTCAACCACCTACATTCACCGTACTGTGAGTCACGACCCCGTGCAGAACATCCCGAGCCTCGGCGAGGGTCGACTGAAGGCTGGAACTCGAAGGAGAGATCTATGGGGCGTCCCGGGTGCAGCGGATCAGGGACCTAATAGATTCGCGGGCTGATGACTGTTTTATCGATACCGACCTCGCCTCAGAGTTAGGCTGTTTTATCGAGGAGTTGGCCGTAAAGAAGCGTGTTCATGATCTCGATGGGCGCCTCCTGGCGGTTGTAACACAAAGAACAGAACCGCTAAAGCTCAAATTTTCCGGGATTCATGTTGAACGCAGACGGTTTTATTTAATGCGGTCCCGAGCCATTCCGGTTATTCTTGGCTTGCCCCGGCTCAAGACTCACAACCTTTCCTGGGAGCGCCCGGCAATAGAGATTTGGAGCCCGTACTGTTATGAGCAGTGTTTACGATCGGTCGTTGGGGGATGCGAACGTGCCGGTGACGACTCCCCTGAAATAATTTGCCTTGACGGAGTGCCAAATTGCTATTATGATTTACAACAGGTATTCAGTAAGGATCGCGCTCGTTCTTTGCCCCCGCACCGTCCATACGACTGTGCCATAGACCTGCAAGTGGGCGCTCCGCTGCCGAGTTCACGGCTATATCAGGGGTCTCAACCAGAACAAGAGGCACTAACGGAGTATATAAATAGCTCGCTCACTGCAGGTCTAATTAGACCATCGCGATCACCGTTAGGCGCGGGCTTCTTCTTTGTGGAGAAAAAAGACAAGTCGTTGCGACCGTGTGTAGACTATCGTGGGTTAAATGACATCACCATCAAAAATAAGTATCCGCTGCCTTTGTTGGACTCCGCCTTCGCTCCTTTGCAATCAGCCACCATTTTTTCAAAATTAGATTGACGTAGTGCTTACCATTTGGTCCGCATTCGTGAAGGAGACGAATGGAAGACTGCTTTTAAGACACCATTAGGTCATTTCGAATATTTAGTCATGCCTTTCGGGCTGACTAATACTCCCGCCGTGTTCCAAAGCCTGATCAACGACGTGTTAAGGGACATGCTGAATATCTTCTGTTTTCATCTATCTCGATGATATCTTAATATTCTCCCGGTCGTTGCAAGAGCATAAACAGCACTACAGACTTGTTTTACAGCGTTTATTGGAGAATAGACTCTTTGTCAAGGCTGAAAAATGTGAGTTTCATGTCCCAACCATCTCTTTCCTGGGTTTTATCATTGAGCAGGGCAAGCTGAGAGCCGACCCCATCAAGACGAAGGCGGTGGTGGATTGGCCAACACCGGCTAACCGTAAGGAGCTACAGCACTTTTTGGGGTTTGCAAATTTCTATAGGAGATTCATTCGCGGCTATACCCAAAAGGCACTCCCATTAACCTGACTGATGTCCATTAAAATCCCATTATGATGACGATGAGATGGGACTCGGATGCGGACTTGGCATTCGCGAATTTAAAGGCAGCGTTCACTAATCCCCCGTGCTGCAACATCCTAACCCTGACCACCCTTTCATCGTAGAAGTGGACGCAACGGATTCGGGAGTGGGGGCGGTTTTGTCCCAGCGTTCCCCGGTCGACCAGAAGTTGCACCCCTGCGCCTTTTTCTCTCGTCGACTCAGTGTCGCCGAGTCGAACTACGACGTGGGCAATCGAGAACTGCTGGCCGTGGTCGCAGCCCTACAAGAATGGCGACACTGACTCGAGGGGGCCAAGGAGCCATTCACTGTATACACGGACAAAAAGAACCTGGAATATATCCGCTCCGCCAAAAGACTAAACTCCCGTCAAGCCCGGTGAGCCCTACTATTGACTCGGTTTAATTTCACCCTCACATACTGTCCGGGATCCAAGAACACCAAGCCCGATGCCCTTTCCCGTCTCCACGACCCCGCGGAAAGGGACCGGACGCCGGAGGCCATTCTCCCGGCCCATTGCATCCTGGGGGCGTTGAGGTGGGAGATTGGGCGGAGGATACAGGAAGCTCAACATGGTGTCCAAGTCCCGGCTGAAGAAGGTGGAACCTCCATGTTCCACGTCTCCCTGCTCAAACCGGTGGCAACCAGTCCCTTGGCTCCTTTTGTTTGTTTGTTTTGTTTGTTTATTGAACTTAAAACATATACAGTAATAATTTGACAGAAAATAAGGTAGAGAAAAAAAGTAAAAAGAAAAAAATCAGTCTTCATTCAACACAGTTATTATGTTCAAGGGAGTATGTTGAAGTAAAAGTTATGTGTTTATATCTACTAAATCATT
The DNA here is from genome assembly GCF_025434085.1 of Hippocampus zosterae. Classification (NCBI taxonomy): domain Eukaryota; kingdom Metazoa; phylum Chordata; class Actinopteri; order Syngnathiformes; family Syngnathidae; genus Hippocampus; species Hippocampus zosterae. Next base: position 3,179,939 of record NC_067468.1, read on the forward strand.
TTTATATCAATCAGAAAAGAAAAAGTAAGAAGTCTCCATTAAGGCTCATACTTTACCCTTAACCGTGATATTTTTACAACTTTTGGTTTGTATCGGGATTATATACATCCTCACCCCGGCACTCTTGTGTCAATTTTCTCTTGTATTCATAATGGATATTTCAATACCTTTCTCTATTTATCAACTTAGTTCTGATTTATCATTGTATTTAATGTTTAGAATTTATCATTTTAACTCTGATTGATGTAGGTTGTTTGTACTATTTTTTTGAATTTGTTTTTGAACTCAGCAAGCGATTTACTCATTTTTAGGTCCGTTTCGAGATTATTCCACAGATTAACACCTTCTCCCACTCCGCCCCCTCCTCCGCGGGTCGTCGATGGTGACCCGGAGTACACGGTACGGGCCATCCTGGACTCTCGGCGCAGGGGAAAAGGGTTCCAGTATCTGGTCGACTGGGAGGGCTACAGGCCAGAGGATCGGCAATGGGTCCCCCCCTCCTGGATCCTTGATCCGTCCCTTCTTCGTGACTTCCACGCATCTCACCCATCAAAACCGGGTCGGCTGCCAGGAGGCGTCCGTTGGTGGGGGGGGGGGGGGGGTTACTGTCACGTTACGTATTTGACAGCAGGGGGCAGGCGTTCTTGCTTGCCGCCTGCACACCTGCCACCCATTTGTAGGCGATTGCACCTGCTATATTTAGGCGCTCCAGCAGTCAACTCACTGCCGGAGTATTCCACGCCGTGCCATTGCTATTGCCTATTCCTTCTCGGTTAAAACATTGCCTTAAAGACTATTGACAATTGTTGTTCCTAGATATCCTCTCGTGAGTGATCATAGTATTTTGCCTAAATTTTCTCCTTGCCGTTTCTTTCCGCAAGCGTTTTCTGTTGCCTCGTTACAATTATTTCCTGGTTCTCTTTTTGACAAGCGTTTTCTGTTGTCCGTTTGGACGGGGATTTTGTGTTGTAATAAATATCATTTGTGTGACAAAGTTCCTTTCTGTGTCTGCTATTTCGGTGATCCACTTATCTCCAGTTTGTTGCGCACAAAGCTATTACTCTGTCGCTTCGGGCACAATGTGACACACAATTTGTCATTAATTTAGTTTGGAGACTGTTTTCTTTTTATTTTTTATTTTTATTAAATTGATTTCAGGACATAAAAGAAAATGCAGGCATATTCATGAAAATAGTTGATGAAAAAGCACAGAGAATACATTGAATAAATTTTGACCTTTTTGACAGGAATAATTTACCTTTCACTCATTCAGAAATACTTCCTCGTTTTTCCACTTAAGTTTGATGACATAAATCGGAAATGGAAAGGATTCACTTTATTCCAGGATATGAACTTTAGGCTGTATCACTCTGTAAATGTTACTGTACATAATGAATACTGCATTCCAGATTGAAGAAAATCTAAAATTTCACAGTGCAGAGGTACCGGGTCAAATTCCTGCTCCGGCCTCCCTTTGTGGAGTTTGCATGTTCTCCCCGGGCCTGCGTGGGTTTTCTCCGGGTACTCCGGTTTCCTCCCACGTTCCAAAGACATGCATGGCAGGCTGATTAAACACGCTAAAAAATAGTCCCTAGGTGTGAGTGTGCATGGTTGTTCGTCTCTGTGTGTCCTGCGATTGGCTGGCGACCGATTCAGAGTGTCCCCACCTACTGCCCGAAGACAGCTGGGATAGGCTCCAGCACCCCCCGCGACCCGAGTGAGGATCAAGCAGTTCGGAAAATGGATGGAGAGAGAGAGAGAGAACTCACAAAAACATGTAAAAAGCTCACACTACATTGATATCATATGAAAGTAGGACATTTTAATAGAAGGATGCACAGGTGATTTTCTCATCTCAATCAATTAATTGTGTGAACAACAATGATAGTTACACCATAGCAAAAAATGTCAACATCTCAATAACTCGTCATGTGCCCTTGAGCATCAATAACGACGACGTCTCATGCTGTTCACAAGTCGACTTATTGTCAGGTGAGGCAGGGCATCGCAGTGTGACTCTTCTGGTCTCGGGATCTCTCTGTGATGACACTGTGACACTCTCAGCTCAGTGACCACATCCGTCTGTGAACGTCTAAGAAGCTGGGCAACCTAGAAACCAATTACAACGGCTATGTGAAGTACCACCTGAAAGTCTCATGGAAAGTGTGAATGCAGCACTGAGGGTGATCCCTACCGTAACGATCACGGAAACCAATGAGCTCATAAACTGTACGTTTCAGTGATCCTAGAGATGCTTGGCTGTAAGAGCAACCATGGGAGCCATGAGATACGTTTCCTACTATGGAAAAGACAGTTGGAGGCTAAGATCCAAGCCACTTACCCAAGTGTACATCAAATGTGGCATATACCAAGGTGATGCACTGTCCCCACTGCTGTTCTGCATAGGACTGAACGCCCTAAGCCAAGTACACCAAGACAGGCTATGGATACTGCCTCAGAAATGGAGCCACGATCAGTCACCTCCTCTACATGGATGACATAAAGCTGTATGCTAGGAGCAAAAGGGACATACACTCCCTGATCCACACAACCAGGATCTACAGAAGCGACATTGGGATGTCATTCGGGCTTGAGAAATGTAGTCGGATGGTGACTAAGAGAGGAAAGGTAGTCCGCACTGAAGGGGTCTCACTCCCTGAAGGAACAATAGCAGACATTGAGGACATCTACAAGTACCTCGGTATACCACAAGCCAATGGGAACCTCTAACTGGCAACAAGGAAAGCGGCTACGGCCAAATACCTCCAGCGGGTGAGGCAAGTCCTATGAAGCCAGCTCAATGGCAACAATAAGACCCGGGCAATAAACAACTATGCCCTGCCAGTGATCAGATACCCTGCAGGAATAATAAGGTGGCCAAAGGAAGAGATTCAGACAACGGATGTTAAGACCCAAAAGCTCCTAACCATGCATGGAGGGTTCCATCCCAAATCCAGCATAGTTGGATGGGACTGCACTCTTTGAGGGGTCCTTCATGATCAGGATCGTTCGCCCTTCGGTTAGCCATCCTGGGTGAGTCCCATCACTCAGCAGCTGGTTCATTTGTGCTGCTAGGCGCTCATGGAGTGCTGTGAGTTTCTTTAGCTAGTAGGTGTGGACCATGTCCGGGCCTGGTGCTGTCCAGTTCTTCATATCTGAAACTCTTTCCTGTATATCTGCCACTGTTATGGTAACTGGGTTCTAAGGGTCACCAGCCGTTGTGCACTGCTGTTATGTGCAACCTCCTTCTCCCATATGCCTTTCCAGTACCTTTCAGTTTCCAGTCTTGGTGGGTCAGCTCTGTGGTTAGGACCCTGCCACTGAGCGTACACTTTCGCAGGTTGTGTTGCGAACAGCCTGTTCATTCGTTTATTCGTCTGGCCTCATTCTCTTTCGTGTACCGCTTTAGGCGGCTGGACAAGTTTGGAGCCTTTGTTTGGCAGTTTCAAGTGCTTCAGGTTTGGTCATCTGGATTTACCTCTCGGGTATCGGCCTTTTCATCACACCTCTCTGGGCCTCCGTCAATTGACTCACATCTTTCCGAGCCGCCTTGATCTTAGCCTCCAACCATCTTTTCCATGGTGGGTATTGTATATCATGGCTTCCATGGTTGCTCTTATAGCCAAGCATCTCAAGGATCACTGATGCTGAAGCGTATATCAGCTCATTGGTTTCCGTGATCGTTACGGTAGGGATTGCCCTCAGTGCTGCATTCACACTTTATACACACACACATATATATATAGAGAGAGAGAGAGAGAGAGAGAGAGAGAGAGAGAGAGAGAGAGAGAGAGAGAGAGAGAGAGAGAGAGAGAGAGAGAGAGAGAGAGAGAGAGAGAGAGAGAGAGAACTCTGAATGGTTTTTGCCAAGAAGTGTGACAGGAGTACAGGAATGCTGGAGTGTCGCAGCTTGGCAGGAGCGAGTACGGCAGGAAAGAACGCTGATGAACTGGCAAACGTGTGGCTGTTCAGGCTGTCTTTTATGCTGCAAGTGGCTGATGAGCAAAACACTCACAGGTAGTGATGGGTCCATGAGGCCTCATGAGGCGTGTCGACACACTGACACACTGTGTTGATACTGTGCTGATACTGTGTCACTGACCACTGCCACCTGCTGGACCTTCAAGATCCCTGCAGCCAACCCACTTAACAGACTGAACTGACTGATAAATTTATTTGTATATTGAACATATAAACATTCAATTCGGTAATAAATTGGCAAAAAGTGAAGGAAAGATATAAAAAAAGGAAAAGAAAATAGTCATCATCACAAATATGTGTTCAAAGGAGTAGAAAGAAGTAAAAAACCTACCCCGAGTCCTACCCCTTCTTATATATGAATTGATCATTTTTCAAAATAGGAAAGAAAGTCTACATATCAACAAATGCTTTTACCCTTATGTATGCTGTACTTATACAATTTTACAACTTTAGGTTTGTATATACAGTACATGCTCATTGGAGCACATGTATATGTCGATTTTCTCATATTCATAATGGATGCTACATTTCATTAATATATTAAATCTCATCAATGTATTTCTGATGTATTGCTATATTTCATGAGTATATCGAATTTATCAGCTTAATTCTGATTTGTGTAGTTGTCTTGTACTACTCTCGAATTCATTTTTAATCTCAGCAAGAGAGTTACTCATTTTATTGATCCATTTCAGAATCATTCCACAGATTTACACCTATTACAGGTACACTCCTTTGCGTGATGTTTGTTTGTATTTTGAATTTTTTTGTATAGGTTAGTACCCCTTAAATGATGACAACTTTCTCGAATTTTAAAAAGCTTCTGGATGTTTTGGCAAAGGAGGTTTTTGTGTGCTTTGTACATTAATTGAAGTCAACCAGGTCATGAGATTTCATTGTTTGATAAACAGTGGATTTGTGGGTTCCGTCTATTTGGAGCCAGTGATTGTTCTGATTGCTTTGTATTGTAGTTTTAAAACAGAGTGCGTTTTACTGGCATTTCCCCATATTTCCACACAATAGGTCAAATATGGAAGTAATAAAAGTATGTCTACGAGGATCCCTATGGTTTGGGATATTTTTCTTTTACAATACAAAAGACATGCTGATTTATATAGCGCTTTCACAACAGCGGCAGCTGTAACAAAGCGCTTTACAAAACAGTTAAGTAAAATAATAAACACAACACATAACATAATACACGGACAGTCGTGCAGTCCTAACCACTTCTCCATCACATGCTTTGTTGTTTGAAGCGGTTTGAGATGATAATAAATAGGAATTTATTATCTATTATGTAGCTGCCAGCACGGTTTTGCATCTACAACTGTTCCAAGACATTTTCATAAGGTCATTCATCGATTTGATGATGAAGTGTATACAATATCATTCACATCCATGCATTCATTTTGCAACATTCAATGTGTTCAAATAATGTGAAGATCATTTGAATGAGGATGCTTGTGGGCTTTGACTTCACAAATTTTTATTGAGAAAAATAAGATGCTCCAATGTTTTAAACTTTAAACGTCTTTTACAATCAATTTCTCCTGCTGTGGAGAACACACGCTCACAAGGGACGGATGAGGCTGGCGTACAAAGGAACTCCTTTGCGAGGTGGGAGAGGTTTGGGAAAGAAGTGTGTTGGTCCTTCCAGTACAGCTGCTTCCTGGAACCTTGATTGTCAAACATGGAGTGGAGAGTCAACCAATAATAATTACTGATTGTCAATTAATCATCAACATAGCAACCGTGAAAAGATGAGTGAACGTTTGTATACCTGGCGTAATACTGGGTGTATCGCGAACTTCATTCTCATGCTTGGCCCGATAATGCCTCAGCATGGTGGAGGTGCTTCTGTTGGTGTATGACAATTCGACTTGGCAAATTCGACATTTCACCTGTAATGAAATGTGAATAAGAAGTAACTAAGAGTTACCTTGAAATGTCTTCGGATTAGAATGGTGTCAATAATCTGAGAGGCTCTCTGCGACAGAAGGCGATTTCAATAAATAAATAAATAATACCTTATTCTCCAGGACATCAAAATGGTCCCACACGGCGGATGATTTGCGTCTCTGCTCCATAATCGGTAAGGAAGGCAAGGCACGAACACGAAGTCTGCACTGACACGAACTTCGACAAGTGAGTGTGAGTGAAGTCTGGCTTGTTTCTGCAGGTGGCATTGTGTCGCCAAACGCACTTCTTTATAAACACTGTGCGGCGGGCTTTTGCTGCGTCAACGCCCTCTGCACTGAGTCGACGCCCCCTGGACTAAGTGGCGCAGCCTGGACTGTGCCAAGCAGCCGATGCAGTCTAAACTGCACCGGTGCAGTTCACGTGTCAATTAGCAGCCTGGACTGTGTCAACGCAGCCGATGTGTCAATTAGCAGCCTGGACTGCGTCAACGCAGCCGATGTGTCAATTAGCAGCCTGGACTGTGTCAACGCAGCCGGTGTGTCAATTAGAAGCCTGGACTGTGTCAACGCAGCCTATGCAGTTCACGTGTCAATCACGTGACGTAATGAAGCAGCACATGCATCGACACGTGGTTTGCTCTGTGAGCCCGGCGCATGTGTCAATGCATCGGTGTCGCTGGACCCATCACTACTCACAGGTGTTTAAGGGAGGCCAGGTGCACCAATTAGCAGTATAACTAATCCACAATGAAAAAGGGAACAACAAAAAGGGAGGGGTGACACCGTGGACAAACAATGCATCTTAACATATTTAGTATAGCAGTGACCATCTTGAGGGTGTGTTTGGGGTCGTTATCATGTTGGAATACTGCCCTTGCAGCCCAATTCCCAATTCTTTGCCGTTGTCAGGAAAGAAAAGGACAGATTTTATTTTGGCTAAATTAATGGATGCTGTGGTTTTGTAATTGTAGAATGTTGATTCACTTCCTGCTGGGTGGCCCTGCTGGGCGGCCTACCTCTGGTCCAGCAGGAGGCCGCAGATCAGGAGAGACGTGGCATGCTCGAGGCAGGGATCATAGAGCCCTCCGACAGTCCATGGGCGTCTGGCTTGGTCATGGTCCCCAGGAAAAAGAGCACCAGACTGCGGTTCTGTGTGGACTAAAGGCCACTCAATAAGGTGACAAGGAAGGACTGCTACCCGCTCCCACAGATAGACGAGACATTGGATCTGGTCTCAGGTTCCGCGTGGTTCTCATCACTCGACCTGCGCAGTGGCTACTGGCAAGTCCCCCTCACCACGGAGTCCAGACCCAAGACGGCATTCTGCACCATCCGAGGACACTGGCAGTTTAAGGTAATGAGTTTTGGACTATGCAATGCACCAGGAACATTTGAGCGTTTAATGGACACAGTGCTCTCAAACATTCCGAGGCAAAGATGCCTGGTGTATTTGGATGATGTCCTCGTCCATGTTGGGTCTTTTCAGGCTGCAATGAACTCAGACTGGTGCTGGGGGGAATTGCAGCGGCTGGGCTGAAACTGCACCCAGAAAAGTGCTACTTTATGCAGCGGGAGGTGTAGTTCCTGAGCCACCGAATGAACGGTGAGGGCATCTGCACGCTGGAGAAGGTCCGCACCATTAAAGATTGGCCAGTACCAAGGGACCAGAAGCAGTTGAAAAGCTTCTTGGGGCTGGCTTCGTACTGCAGGTGGTTTGTGAAGGGATTCTCCTGCATTGGGGCGCCCCTGTTCCGCCTCCTTACAGGCAACCAACCCTTCCTGTGGATGCCGGATTGTCAGGATGCGTTCTCCAGCCTAAAAAGAGCCCTCATGAACACTTCTGTTCTGTCAGATCCAACCTTGACTTTTGTGCTGGACACGGACGCGAGTAATGTCGGCATGGGGGCGGTGGTGTCACAGGTGGGGCCGGAAGGTGAATGAGTGGTGGTCTATTTCGTGCCTTTCACCATCAGGACGGATCACGCCACACTACAGTGGCTGATGTCGTTCAAGGAACCAGAAGACCAAGTAGCATGGTGGCTGGAGGAGTTGCAGACGTTCCACTTCACTGTGGTACATCGGGCTGGGGCTCAGCACGCCAATGCGGACGCCCTTTCCCGGCGGCCATGTTCTGTTAGTGGCTGCAGCTACTGTGACCGGCGGTATGCCAGGGAGTTGGAGCTGTGTGGGGAAGCGACTGCTGCTGAACCGCCATGCTGCACCTTGGAGGCTGTGGACACTGAGTGGGCTGCCATGCAGGAAGAGGACCGTGATCTCAACCCTGTGCGACAGTCCAGACTGGCAGGAAGGCGTGATGGGACTCTCCGTTGCCACCAAAGGCTTTTGGAGCAAGTTTGCTGTGTTGCACATGAAGGACGGCGTGCTGCAGCGTGTCTGGAAGAAACTATCCACCGGGGAAGAGAAATGGCAGGTGGTAGTGCCCAGGGCTCTTAGAGAGACGGTGCTGAGAGCATACCACGGGAGCACCGGCTCAGGACACTTTAGCAGCACAAAGACCCTCCTATGGCTCCGCCACGGCTTCTATTGGGGTCAGCATCGAAAGGACGTAGAGGACTCTCCCGGCGCTGTGACGAGTGTGCGGCCAACAAGGGACCTCAACACCAATCGCATGCACCGCTTCAGCAACAGAGGGTTGGGGCCCCCATGGAGAGGGTTGTTGTGGACATTATGGGCCCTTTCCCTGTGACGGACAGAGAGAACCGTTACGTGCTATGTGCGATGGACTATTTTACTAAGTGGCCCGAGGCATACGCGCTGTCAGACGAAGAGCCAGAGACAGTGGCAGATGCGCTACCGGAGGGCATGTTCTGCCGGTTTGGGACTGCAGATATCCTCCAAAGTGACTAAGGCAGAAATTATGAGTCCAAATTTTTTGCTTCTCTTTGTAAACGTCTTGACATGCAGACAACACACACTACCCCTTTGCATCCGCAGAGCGATGGTCTGTGGATGCAACGATTTAACCGCACCATGCAGCAGCAGCTTGCCATCCTCACCTCCAAACACCAATGTAATTGGGAACAGCACATCCCCCTGGTACTGATGGCTAATTGTTCAGCGGTTCAACGTTCCACAAGCTGTACTCCTGCTCTGCCGATGCTGGTCCGGGAAATTTGGACACCGACAGAGATGGCGTTTGGAAGACCTCCCGGCGGCTCAGACGACCAGCCAGGGCTGGAGCATACTCTGAGACTGCAGGATCGAATGGAGGCAGCGCACGCGTTCGCACGGGACCAGCTGGAGAAACAGGGTGCACATCAAAAGCGAAACTATGACGTGCGGAGCAAGGGGCTGAACTTCCAGATTGGTGAACTGGTTTGGGTCTATACACCTAAAAGAAAAAAAGGGCGCTGCCCCAAGCTAGATAGCCATTGGGACGGGCCATGTAGGGTACTTGAGCGAGTGGGGGAGGTAGTTTATCGGGTGGCAGTCCCCCCCAGGGGCAGAAAGGTTGCCCTGCATCGGGACAGGTCGGCCAACAGGTCGGGGCTGCTTCATCAGCCAGTTCAGAACATGTGGTGGATCCATGTTCCCCAGATCCCACCAGTGTTGCCCTAAGTCAGCCAGCTGAGGGCGGTGTCAACTCGGAGCCAGGCCGACCACAGAGACGAGACGAAGACCACGACAGCTGGAGGACTCTTTTGTTGACCCCGCACGGCGAGTGTTTCATAAAGTGGAGGGCAGTGTAATATCTGTTTCTTGTATTTGGTGATGTCAAAGAGGGGACGAGCCAGGTTGGGGAATATTGGCAGTTAATCACGGCAGTTAGTCTGAGTGTGGAGTTGTGGCCAACAGCAACTCTGATGAATGTGTGTGTTATTGCTCTTTTTGTTATTAAAAAACGACAGATTACACCGACTGTGTGCATCCTTCTTTCCGTATTGCAGGGCATTACAATATATATTGCGTTTTTTTTTCTTCCATACCGGTAGGGAGCAGCAGCACCTAGGAAATTGCCTTATGCTTTGAGACAAGCGACATTTCCGATGCGAGGCAATACAACGAAAGGTATCTTTTATTTTGTTTTACGTTTCCTGGAGATGCAATGGCACCAATGTTCCCTCTAAATTGCGCACTGGTCACACACTCTCAACGGACAAGAAAACCTATCCAGCGCAGTGAACGCACTGCAATCGAATTAGATATATAACTTTTTTTTCCCTGTTTCAATTTGCTGTGTAATTCAGTGAGTGACAGGTGTCCAGCCAATCACACGATACGATGCAATGACGCTATGCAGCCAATCACGGCATTGACAGTACTTGTGCACGTTCTCTGTCCCATAACAACAGCAGTGCAGCGGCGACAAGTGACGCTAATGCGGTAATCTTTATCATGGCGAAATGACTGGGCAGTGAACGTGATACGTCGACCCCCCAAACCAAAATAAGAATGAACTGCGGTTCTTTTAAATTGGAATGGCTGTCGGAGTATGTGCAAATAGAAGAACAAGCAGTGAAACTGGGTGAGATATTAACTTTATCACGTGAGAAAGTCCTGCTCTGCAAAATAATGCAGCAAAGCTTAAGATGGAAGCAAATGTTCCGATGGTAAAATACGGACTAAATGCACTACCTCAAGCGACACGTTCAGCAGAAAAGTCATTTGAATGCTGTTGGAATTACTGTATACAAAGACTCAAGATGGGTGTAGCTCCAAAGTAACAAAACCAGGGCACGGTTTCCAAATGACGGGTGTTTAATAGTGTCTTTGGGGTTGTCTTTGTACACCAACACCGTGAAAACTGTTGGTAAAATAAAATACATTCAGCAATTTACAATAGAGATACAATATACGAGGCTAATACAAAAAATGTGGGCTAAAGCTAACCTCATTGCTGCCTGCCACTTCAGAGGCCTTGGACAACAAAAAATACACTTTCCGTTTCTAAATGACAAAATATAACAATTACAATCAGGTCTTACATTTAGATACACAGCCAATTAAATCACAAAATACCTTCAACGGCTAGCGAACAGTCCTTATAGCTGCTGCTCTTCTACGTCTTGCGTTCGAGTGTCTGTACGTGGCTGGGCAAAACCATATTGATGTTATCGATAATAGCGATAACATCAAAATAACAAAACTTAACATGACAAAATAAATATTTCACAATGTGAATAAATAACGTACATAAAAACAAAAATGTCCTCTTTGCCTTGAAGTAGAAACAAAATATTCATTTCCAATTAAACGATTCTGATGACACTTACAATGGGAAAAGGGATTGGTACAATATTGCGGGAGAGCGCAATAAAAAACGCGTATAGTAACAATATAACACTTACTTGTTAAAATAAGCTTTTTCGCATTTTCAGGTACTGTAGTGGTATGCCGCAGGATTTTTTCACTGAAAGAAATGTGCCTTGGCTCGAAAAAGATTGAAAAACACTGATGTATTGTCCATCCATCCATCCATCATCTACCGCTTATCCGGGGCCGGGTCGCGGGGGCAACAGCTTTAGCAGGGAAGCCCAGACTTCCCTCTCCCTAGCTACTTCTTCCAGCTCTCCCCGGGGGATCCCGAGTCGTTCCCAGGCAAGCTGGGTGACATAGTCTCTCCAGCGTGTCCTGGGTCTTCCTCGGGGTCTCCTCCCGGTGGGACATGACCGGAACACCTCACCGGGGAGGCGCTCAGGAGGCATCCGAATCAGATGCCCAAGCCACCTCATCTGGCTCCTCTCGATGTGGAGGAGAAGCGGCTCGACTCTGAGCCTCTCCCGGATGACTGAGCTTCTCACCTTATCTCTAAGGGAGAGCCCGGACACCCTGCGGAGAAAACTCATTTCAGCCGCTTGTATCCGGGATCTCGTTCTTTCGGTCACGACCCATAGCTCGTGACCATAGGTGAGGGTTGGGACGTAGATCGACCGGTAAATTGAGAGCTTCGCCCTTTGGCTCAGCTCCTTCTTCACCACGACAGACCGATACAACGTCCGCATCACAGCAGACGCTGCACCGATCCGCCTGTCGATCTCCCGCTCCCTCCTACCCCCACTCGTGAACAAGACCCCAAGATACTTGAACTCCTCCACTTGGGGTAAGATCTCCTCCCCGACCCGGAGGGGGCACTCCACCCTTTTCCGACTGAGGACCATGGTTTCAGATTTGGAGGTGCTGATTTTCATCCCAACCGCTTCACACTCGGCTGCGAAACGCTCCAGTGAGAGTTGGAGAGCCCCGTTTGAAGGAGCCAACAGCACCACATCATCTGCAAAAAGCAGGGATGTAATACTGAGGCCCCCAAAACGGACCCCCTCAACGCTTCGGCTGCGCCTAGAAATTCTGTCCATAAAGGTTATGAACAGAATCGGCGACAAAGGGCAGCCTTGGCGGAGTCCTACCCTCACTGGAAACGATTCCGACTTACTGCCGGCAATGCGAACCAAACTCTGACATCGGTGGTATAGTGACCGAACAGCCCGTATCAGGGGGTTCGGTACCCCATACCCACGAAGCACCCCCCACAGAACTCCCCGAGGGACACGGTCAAACGCCTTCTCCAAGTCCACAAAACACATGTAGACTGGTTGGGCGAATTCCCACATACCCTCAAGGACCCTGCTAAGGGTGTAGAGCTGGTCCACTGTTCCACGGCCGGGACGAAAACCACACTGCTCCTCCTCAATCTGAGGCTCGACTTCCTGACGGACCCTCCTCTCCAGCACCCCTGAATAGACCTTGCCAGGGAGGCTGAGGAGTGTGATCCCTCTGTAGTTGGAACACACCCTCCGGTCCCCCTTTTTAAAAAGAGGGACTACCACCCCGGTCTGCCAATCCAGAGGCACTCTCCCCGTTGACCACGCGATGTTGCAGAGGCGTGTCAACCAGGACTGCCCCACAACATCCAGAGCCTTGAGGAACTCCGGGCGGATCTCATCCACCCCCGGGGCCTTGCCACCGAGGAGCTTTTTAACCACATCGGTGACTTCAACCACAGAGATAGGAGAGCCCACCTCAGAGTCCCCAGGCTCTGCTTCCTCAAAGGAAGGCGTGTTGGTGGAGTTGAGGAGGTCTTCGAAGTACTCTGCCCACCGGTTCACAACGTCCCGAGTCGAAGTCAGCAGCGCCCCATCCCCACTGTACACAGTGTTAGTGGTGCACTGCTTCCCCCTCCTGAGACGTCGGATGGTGGACCAGAATTTCCTCGAAGCCGTCCGGAAGTCGGCTTCCATGGCCTCACCGAACTCTTCCCACGCTCGGGTTTTTGCCTCGGCGACCACCGAAGCCGCGGTCCGCTTGGCCAGTCGATACCCGTCAGCTGCCTCTGGGGTCCCACAGGCCATAAAGGCTCGATAGGACTCCTTCTTCAGCTTGACGGCATCCCTTACTGCTGGTGTCCACCAGCGAGTACGAGGATTGCCGCCACGACAGGCACCAACCACCTTACGGCCACAACTCAGATTGGCCGCCTCAACAATAGAGGCACGGAACATGGTCCACTCGGACTCAATGTCCCCCGTCTCCCCCGGAACATGGGAAAAGCTCTGTCGGAGGTGGGAGTTGAAACTCCTTCTGACAGGGGATTCCGCCAGACGCTCCCAACAAACCCTCACTATACGTTTGGGTCTGCCAGGACGGACCGGCATCTTCCCCCACCATCGGAGCCTACTCACCACCAGGTGGTGATCAGTTGACAGCTCCGCCCCTCTCTTCACCCGAGTGTCCAGAACATGCGGCCGCAAATCCGATGATACAACTACAAAGTCGATCATCGAACTGCGGCCTAGGGTGTTCTGGTGCCAAGTGCACATATGGACACCCTTATGTTTGAACAAGGTGTTCGTTATGGACAATCCGTGGCGAGCACAGAAGTCCAATAACAAAACACCACTCGGGTTTTGATCGGGGGGGCCGTTCCTCCCAATCACGCCCCTCCAGGTATCACTGTCATTGCCCACGTGAGCATTGAAGTCCCCCAGCAGAACAATGGAGTCCCCAGCAGGAGTACTCTCCAGCACACCCTCCAAGGACTCCAAAAAGGGTGGGTATGCTGAGCTGCTGTTTGGTGCATATGCACAAACAACAGTCAGGACCCGTCCACCCACCCGAAGGCGGAGGGAGGCAACCCTCTCGTCTACCGGTGTGAACCCCAATGTACAGGCACTGAGCCGGGGGGCAATGAGTATGCCCACACCTGCTCTGCGCCTCTCACCGTGAGCAACTCCAGAGTGGAAGAGAGTCCAACCCCTCTCGAGAGAACTGGTACCAGAACCCAGGCTGTGTGTGGAGGCAAGTCCGACTATATCCAGTCGGAAATTCTCTGCCTCACACACCAGCTCGGGCTCCTTCCCTGCCAGAGAGGTGACATTCCATGTCCCAAGAGCTAGCTTCTGCAGCCGAGGATCGGACCGCCAGGGTCCCCGCCTTTGGCTGCCGCCCAGCTCGCATTGCACCCGACCCCTTTGGCCCCTCTCATGGGTGGTGAGCCCATGGGAAGGGGGACCCACGTTGCCTCTTCGGGCTGTGCCCGGCCGGGCCCCATGGGTGTAAGCCCAGCCACCAGGCGCCTGCCAACGAGCCCCACCTCCAGGCCTGGCTCCAGAGGGGGGCCCCGGTGACCCGCGTCCGGGCAAGGGAAACCTAGATCCATTTATTTTTGTCGTCATTGGGGTCTTTTGAGCCGTGCTTTGTCTGGCCCCTCACCTAGAACCTGTTTGCCATGGGTGACCCTGCCAGGGGCATAAAGCCCCAGACAACTTAGCTTCTAGGATCATTGGGACACACAAACCCCTCCACCACGGTAAGGTGACGACTCACGGAGGGGCTGATGTATTGTATTTTATTTAAAAAAAAACACGTTTATTTACAAAAAGGGCGCAAGACCGGCAAAGTACAAATGAGATTACAGGTAAGCAGGGCCAGGAGAACCATGAATAACGAAAAGCGCATGCAGAAGGCAAAGGAAAAATGAATGTAAATAGCTTGTCAAAAGGACAAGGAGATCCAATCGGGAGAGAAACACTAGTGATGGGTCCATGAGGCCTCATGAGGTGTGTCGACACACTGACACACTGTGTTGATACTGTGCTGATACTGTGTCACTGACCACTGCCACCTGCTGGACCTTCAAGATCCCTGCAGCCAACCCACTTAACAGACTGAACTGACTGATAAATTGTTTTGTATATTCATTCATTCATTCATTCATCTTCCGTACCGCTTGATCCTCACGAGGGTCGCGGGGGGCGCTGGAGCCCATCCCAGCCGTCTCCGGGCAGTAGGCGGGGGACACCCTGAATCGGTTGCCAGCCAATCGCAGGGCACACATAGACAAACAACCATCCACGCTCACACTCACGCCGAGGGACAATTTGGAGTGTTCAATCAGCCTGCCATGCAAATTTTTGGAATGTGGGAGGAAACCGGAGCACCCGGAGAAAACCCACGCAGGCCCGGGGAGAACATGCAAACTCCACACAGGGAGGCCGGAGCTGGAATCGAACCCGGTACCTCTGCACTGTGAAGCCGACGCGCTAACCACTGGACTACCGGGCCGCCCTGTTTTGTATATTGAACATAAATATACAATTTGGTAATAAATTGGCAAAAGGTGAAGGTAAGATATAAAAAAAGGAAAAGAAAATAGTCATCATCACAAATATGTGTTCAAAGGAGTAGAAAGAAGCAAAAAACCTACCCCGAGTCCTACCCCTTCTTATATATGAATTGATCATTTTTCTAAATAGGAAAGAAAGTCTAAATATCAACAAATGCCCTTATGTATGCTGTACTAATACATTTTTACATTAGGTTTGTATATACAGTACATACTCTTTAGAGCACATGTATATGTCGATTTTCTCATATTCATAATGGATGCTACATTTCATTAATATATTAAATAATCTCATCAATGTATTTCTGATGTATTGCTATATTTCATGAGTGCATCGAATTTATCATCTTAATTCTGATTTGTGTAGTTGTCTTGTAATACTCTTGAATTCATTTTTAATCTCAGCAAGAGAGTTCCTCATTTTACTGGTCCGTTTCAGAATCATTCCACAGATTTACACCTATTACAGATACACTCCTTTGTGTGATGTTCGTTAATGTTTTGGATTTTTTTGTATAGATTAGTACCCCCTAAATTATGACAACTTTCTCGAATTTTAAAAAGCTTCTGGATCTTTTGGCAAAGGTTATTGTGTGCTTTGTACATTAATTGGGCGATTTTGAAGTCAATCAGGTCATGAGATTTCATTGTTTAATTTGATAAACAGTGGATTTGTGGGTTCCGTCCATTTGGAACCAGTGATTGTTCCGATTGCTTTGTATAGTAGTTTTAAAACAGTGTTTTACTGGCATTTCCCCATACTCCCACACAATAGGTCAAATATGGAAGTAATAAAAGTATGTGTACAAGGATCTCTTATTCAGCACATCCTTAGTTTTTGGGAGGATCCCTATGGTTTGGGATATTTTTCTTTTATTATCTATTATGTAGCTGCCAGCACGGTTTTGCATCTACAACTGTTCCAAGACATTTTCATAAGGTCATTCATCGATTTGATGATGAAGTGTATACAATATCATTCACATCCATGCATTCATTTTGCAACATTCAATGTGTTCAAATAATGTGAAGATCATTTGAATGAGGATGCTTGTGGGCTTTTATTTCACAAATTTTTATTGAGAAAAATAAGATGCTCCAATGTTTTAAACTTCAGCCTGTTGAGTCTTTTACAAGCGATTTCTCCTGCTGTGGAGAACACACGCTCACAAGGGACGGATGAGGCTGGCGTACAAAGGAACTCCTTTGCGAGGTGGGAGAGGTTTGGGAAAGAAGTGTGTTGGTCCTTCCAGTACAGCTGCTTCCTGGAACCTTGATTGTCAAACATGGAGTGGAGAGTCAACCAATAATAATTACTGATTGTCAATTAAATCATCAACATAGCAACCGTGAAAAGATGAGTGAACGTTTGTATACCTGGCGTAATACTGGGTGTATCGCGAACATCATTCTCATGCTTGGCCCGATAATGCCTCAGCATGGTGGAGGTGCTTCTGTTGGTGTATGACAATTCGACCCGGCAAATTCGACATTTCACCTGTAATGAAATGTGAATAAGAAGTAACCAAGAGTTACCTTGAAATGTATTCGGATTAGAATGGTACAACACATGTCAATAATCTGAGAGGCACTCGGCGAGTGCCTCTCGCCGAGAGGCTCTCGGCGACAGAAGGCGATTTGAATAAATAAATAAATAATACCTTATTCTCCGCGACATCAAAATGGTCCCACACGGCGGATGATTTGCGTCTCTGCTCCATAATCGGCAAGGAAGGAAAGGCACGAACACGAAGTCTGCACTGACACGAACTTCGACAAGCGAGCGTGAGTGAGGTCTGGCTTGTTTCGGCAAGTGGCATTGTGTCGCCAAACCCACTTCCTTATAAACACTGTGCGGCGGGCTTTTGCTGCGTCAACGCCCTCTGCACTGAGTCGACGCCCCCTGGACTAAGTGGCGCAGCCTGTACTGTGCCAAGCAGCCGATGCGGTCTAAACTGCACCGGTGCAGTTCACGTGTCAATTAGCAGCCTGGACTGTGTCAACGCAGCCGATGTGTCAATTAGCAGCCTGGACTGTGTCAACACAGTCGATGTGTCAATTAGCAGCCTGGACTGTGTCAACGCAGCCGGTGTGTCAATTAGAAGCCTGGACTGTGTCAACGCAGTTCACGTGTCAATCACGTGACATAATGAGCCAGCACATGCATTGACACGTGGTTTGCTCTGTGAGCCCGGCGCATGTGTCAATGCATCGGTGTCGCTGGACCCATCACTAAGAAACACAAAACAAACTACACTATAACTATGAAACTTAACTACATAATAACAAAATAAGATTATGGCAAAAACAGAGAACAAGAACTTGAGCGACTCGAGATTTCCACTTGGTCCGTGACCAAGGCGAATAATCTGACAGCAACTTGACAACAAAGCAGTCCTTAAGTAGCTCCAGAAATTGATTACAATGCAAAACAGCTGCATCGCTGGAGGGAATGGCCTCCTCTCCAGCTGGAGCTGAACACCAAACACAAAAACAGAAGAAGACATGACAGGAAATAAGGGAAGAAGGACCCCGTTCTGCATATTACAAACAACAATGCACAACATAGCAACCTTTTTTCTTGTCCTTTTCATACTTTGTTAAACTAATACGTATAAAACACATTTGAAGTTGTTTAGCTGTCAGCTATTTTTCACTGCTTTTTATTGCAATCGCGCTGAAAAACTGAATGGAACGTATTGCAGTGACTTCTCTATATATAATTCACTACGAACTGCAAATATGTGAATGCAATGGTTACAAGTAATTGCGGTCCCTTTAAGGACCGCCATGTTTAGTTTTGCTTGTCGCTATGGAAACTGATTTTCAGCGGTTCTCGTTTTTTGGCGCGAAAGCTCGTTTTGGTGTGCAAATTCTGCAAAATAAACGACACACTCATTGTGTGAAAGTGAGAAATTGTCGCTTCCTTCGAGTTTTTCCAATTTATCACAGGATCTAAATTGAGTTTGTATTTAATTTTAATCATTAAATTTAAAATCTGCATTATATTTGTACATTTTAGATTTTATTTTATTAGTTTATAACTGACATCCCGCAAAACTTAAAACTGAATTTAAAAGTATGAAATCCATCCTTCCATCCATCTTCTACCGGGTCGCGGGGGCAACAGCTTTAGCAGGGAAGCCCAGACTTCCCTCTCCCTAGCTACTTCTTCCAGCTCTCCCCAGGGGATCCCGAGGCGTTCCCAGGCCAGCTGGGTGACATAGTCTCTCCAGCGTGTCCTGGGTCTTCCTCGGGGTCTCCTCCCGGTGGGACATGCCCGGAACACCTCACCAGGGAGGCGTTCAGGGGGCATCCGAATCAGATGCCCAAGCCACCTCATCTGGCTCCTCTCGATGTGGAGGAGAAGCGGCTCGACTCGGAGCCCCTCCCGGATGACCGAGCTTCTCACCTTATCTCTAAGGGAGAGCCCGGACACCCTGCGGAGAAAACTCATTTCGGCCGCTTGTATCCGGGATCTCGTTCTTTCGGTCACGACCCATAGCTCGTGACCATAGATGAGGGTTGGAACGTAGATCGACCGGTAAATTGAGAGCTTCGCCCTTTGGCTCAGACGCTGCACCGCTGCCTGTCGATCTCTCGCTCCCTCCTGCCCTCACTCGTGAACAAGACCCCAAGATACTTAAACTCCTCCACTTGGGGCAAGATCTCCCCCCCGACCCGGAGGGGGCACTCCACCCTTTTCCGACTGAGGACCGTGGTTTCAGATTTGGAGGTGCTGATTTTCATCCCAACCGCTTCACACTCGGCTGCGAAACGCTCCAGTGAGAGTTGGAGAGCCCTATTTGAAGGAGCCAACAGCACCACATCATCTGCAAAAAGCAGGGATGCAATACTGAGGCCACCAAAACTGACCCACACAACGCTTCGGCTGCGCCTAGAGATTCTGTCCATGAAGGTTATGAACAGAATCGGTGACAAAGGGCAGCCTTGGCGGAGTCCTACCCTCACTGGAAACGATTTCGAATTACTGCCGGCAATGCGAACCAAACTCTGACATTGGTGGTATAGTGACCGAACAGCCCGTATCAGGGGGTTCGGTACTCCATACCCACGAAGCACCCCCCACAGAACTCCCCGAGGGACACGGTCAAACGCCTTCTCCAAGTCCACAAAACACATGTAGACTGGTTGGGCGAATTCCCACATACCTTCGAGAACCCTGCTAAGGGTGTAGAGCTGGTCCACTGTTCCACGGCCGGGACGAAAACCACACTGCTCCTCCTCAATCTGAGGCTCGACTTCCTGACGGACCCTCCTCTCCAGCACTCCTGAATAGACCTTACCAGGGAGGCTGAGCTACTCTGCCCACAGGTTCACAACGTCCCGAGTCGAAGTCAGCAGTCCCCCATCCCCACTGTACACAGTGTTCGTGGTGCACTGCTTCCCCCTCCTGAGACGTCGGATGGTGGACCAGAATTTCCTCGAAGCCGTCCGGAAGTCGGCTTCCATGGCCTCACTGAACTCTTCCCATGCTCGGGTTTCTGCCTCGGCGACCACCAAAGCTGCGTTCCGCTTGGCCAGTCGGTACCCGTCAGCTGC
Source organism: Hippocampus zosterae (assembly GCF_025434085.1). Classification (NCBI taxonomy): domain Eukaryota; kingdom Metazoa; phylum Chordata; class Actinopteri; order Syngnathiformes; family Syngnathidae; genus Hippocampus; species Hippocampus zosterae. The sequence continues at coordinate 3,199,982 of NC_067468.1, forward strand.
CTCTGGGGTCTCACAGGCCATAAAGGCTCGATAAGACTCCTTCTTCAGCTTGACGGCATCCCTTACTGCTGGTGTCCACCAGCGAGTACGAGGGTTACCGCCACGACAGGCACCAACCACCTTACGGCCACAACTCAGATTGGCCGCCTCAACAATAGAGGCACGGAACAGGGTCCACTCGGACTCAATGTCCCCCGTCTCCCCCGGAACATGGGAAAAGCTCTGTCAGAGGTGGGAATTGAAACTCCTTCTGACAGGGGATTCCGCCAGACGCTAGGGTGTCCTGGTGCCAAGTGCACATGTGGACACCCTTATGTTTGAACAAGGTGTTCGTTATGGACAGTCCGTGACGAGCACAGAAGTCCAATAACAAAACACCACTCGAGTTCTGATCGGGGGGGCCGTTCCTCCCAATCACGCCCCTCCAGGTCTCACTGTCATTGCCCACGTGAGCATTGAAGTCCCCCAGTAGAACAAGGGAGTCCCCAGCAGGAGTACTCTCCAGCACACCCTCCAAGGACTCCAAAAAGGGTGGGTATGCTGAGCTGCTGTTGGGTGCATATGCACAAACAACAGTCAGGACCCGTCCCCCGACCCGCAGGCGGAGGGATGCAACCCTCTCGTCCACCGGTGTGAACCCCAATGTACAGGCACTGAGCCGGGGGGCAATAAGTCTGCCCACACCTGCTCTGCGCCTCTCACCGTGAGCAACTCCAGAGTGAAAGAGAGTCCAACCCCTCTCGAGAGGACTGGTACCAGAAGCTAGGCTGTGTGTGGAGGCAAGTCCGACTATATCCAGCCGGAACTTCTCTGCCTCACACACCAGTTCGGGCTCCTTCCCTGCCAGAGAGGTGACATTCCATGTTCCAAGAGCTAGCTTCTGCAGCCGAGGATCGGACCGCCAGGGTCCCCGCCTTTGGCTGCCGCCCAGCTCGCATTGCACCCGACCCCTTTGACCCCTCCCACGGGTGGTGAGACCATGAGAACACCCATTGGCCGGGCCCCATGGGTGTAGGCCCGGCCACCAGGCGCTCGCCAACGAGCCCCACCTCCAGGCCTGGCTCCAGAGGGGGGCCCCGGTGACCCGCGTCCGGGCAAGGGAAACTGAGGACCATCGATTTTATTTTTCATAAGGGGCTTTGTGAGCCGTGCTTTGTCTGGTCCCTCACCTAGGACCTGTTTGTCATGGGTGACCCTGCCAGGGGCATTAAGCCCCAGACAACTTAGCTCCTAGGATCATTGGGACACACAAACCACTCCACCACGGTAAGGTGACGGCTCACGGAGAGGAAGTATGAAATGTATTTCATTTTCTTTTTTTGATCCTCACTGAAAATTCAAGCCCATTATGTTCACTTTCAGTTAATTCAAACTGAATTCAGATCTCTATATTCAGATTCAAATTAGCTGTGACCATCTTCTCAGCATTTTAGAAATACTATCCATCTAATCTACAGCACACAGATCTCCTCATCATCCAATCAGCACCTTCGTTTTTGAAAACGTGACAGGCTCTGAGGAAAAAAATGGAGTCTCTTAACAAGCCTTTAATAACCTTCATAACACCTGTCTTAAACCTTTGTGGTAAGTCATTGGGTCAGGGAGAGAGGAAAAGGCGCTTCATTTCAAACAAGAAAAGACAATGTTTTGTTAGCTATGCTGTCCTCACTCCAAAGTGTCCAGTTTTTCACCAGTGTAACAGCGAGTTAACGACGTTCCAAATCAGCAGACTTCGATTCCTTTTTGGTTTGGTTTATTTGAACAATGGTCTCAACCATTACCCTCTTTAGGCCATCGTAAAACTGAAAAATAAAATCTGGTAATAGCTAAGCTAATTACCACACAACTCAGTGTCTCATGCTAATAGCGAGTTATTATTCTAAAAGTCATAATATTCTAAAATAAATTCAACAGTATAACTTGAACGGGTCGGCCTTTAATCCTGCCACATTGGAGTTCTGTGTTTTCAATAAAATCAGACTTCGCTGATATAGCAATTTTCGTACATAAAACACAAGTCAAAGTGCTGTGTATTTAAATTTTCAAAATTACAACATGAAAAGGAGACCCCCCCCCACTAACATGCATAGATATATATCCCATAAGCATGCCTATGCTCGCAAACACATACACGCACACACACACACGCACACACACACACACACACACACACACACACACACACACACACACGTGACCATGATATTAATAAAGACATGGCAAAGCATAGAGAAAGCATATGAGGAAAAAAAGCATCCAAGTGGAGGTAAGCCACAGCACCAGCAAACAATACACCAAACGATCACAGGAGGGAGCACTACTGCTGCATATAAACCTACATTACAATTTCACTTTATAAGAGATAGAATATTAGCATTATAATATAGCGAGGTCCCATACTGAGTATGTTTTGATATCCGGATTTTTTTTTGTTTTCGAAACCGCATGTAACTCTATACCTTGGGCTGTACTGACACCGACAGTAGGCGGAGAAGCAGCACACAGAAAATAAGGACTCAAGTCTCTTAACACAGGACTTAAAATTGAAGATTTAATCTTGTATTTCAGTCAATCCTTGATCATTTTTATTTTTTGTACATATTTTGCTTTGTGTCTTTCCAATTTGATTCCAAAAAGACATGATTACGCTGCCTGATAGCTACTATGCCTAACCAACCATCTAAGTTTGCAGTCAAAATTTTTATTTTCTTCATGTAGCTAAATGCATTGTCAGGCTAATTATTTTACTTGAAGTTTCTGCTAGGGCGTCCAGCGGTTAGTGGTTCAATCTCACAGTGCAGAGGTGCAATTCCAGCTCCAGCCTCCCAGTGTGGAGGTTGCATGTTCTCCCCGGGCCTACGTGGGTTTTCTCCGGGTACTGTGGTTTCCTCCCACATTCCGAAAACATGCTCGGCAGGCTGATTGAACACTCTAAATTGTCCCTAGGCGTGAGTGTGAGCGAGGATGGTTGTTCGTCTCTGTGTGCCCTGCGATTGGCTGGCAACCGGTTCAGGGTGTCTCCTGCCTACTGCCCGAAGATGGCTGGGATAGGCTCCAGCACCCTCTGCGACCCTTGTGAGGATAAAGCAGATCAGGAAATAGATGGATGGTTGGATGGACTATCGTGAGAGTTTTCCCAACCTCAAATTAACCTGCGGTGATTGATTTGTACAAACCAGTGTTTTTCAATCTTTTTCGAGCTAACGCATATGTCTTTCATTGACAAAAATCCCACTGCACACCACTACCTGAAAATGTGAAAAAAGAGCTCATTTTAACAATTAAGCGCTATATTATAACTCCTTGAATAGGAATCAAATCAACATCAAATCCAATATTTGGTGCATTCATTTTAATGGCAAGTAAAATATAGTCAATTAGAACTAATTTGCTAAGGGTCGGATTTTTTCTGTGACTTTTTTTCTCCCGGTCGTTTGCACTCTCCCGCAATATTGTACCAATCCCTTTTCCCATTTTGAGTCGTTGTATCATTCCAACATCATTCAAATGACTTTTCTACTGAATGTGTCACTTGAGGTAGTCCAGCTTCCATTTAGTCCATAATTTTCCATCGGAAAATTGGCTTACAACTTTTGCTTTGCTGCATGTTTTACAGAGCAGACCTTTCTCACTCGAAAAAGAAAAGATCTCACCCAGTTTCACTGCTTGTTCTTCTATTTGCACGTACTCCAACTTAAAAGAACCGCAGTTCATTCTTATTTTGGTTTAGGGGGGTCGATGTATCACGTTCACTGCCCAGTCGTTTCGCCATTATAAAGATTATAGCATTAGCGTCACTTATCGCCGCCGCACTGTTATTGTTATTGCGCAGAGAACATGCGCAAGGAAGGACAGTCAATGTAGAGCTAAGATCGAAAAAAAATCGAGCCCGACCCGAACCGGCCCGAGGGTATTTAAGACCGACCCGGCCCAAGCCCGATCACTTAGCTTGATTTGAAGGCCCGAGCCCGAAGCAAACCCGACATTTCATATTTTATTTGTGAGGACACGGGAGGGGGAGGGGTGATTTCTGATAACAAAGCCTTTCTTTTGGAACGAAATCTAACTTAAACAAGACTGTATAATCATTTACATCTTTTATATATTTTTTTTCTGAAGAGGTTACATTAACCGACAACTCCGTCATTTTGACGGGTTGAAAATTGGGCTGTAAACCACCGCAGCAGTACGTCCTTAAGAATTTAGTGTGGCGCTATATGAGAGAGAAGGAGAGAGACAAAAAAGAATAATGATGGGTGGATCATAGACAGAGACAGGAAGGAGTTCTTTGAATTGTCATTGCAAGAGTTTAGTACAGTACGTGTTGTGATGAGGCGACTTCAGTTTTTTTGCGAACCACAGTCTCTCGTGGTCAAAACTATTGACAGCCTAGAAAAAAATAAATAAATCAGCGAGCCCGACCCGAACCCGAACCAATGATTGACATTTTAAGGCCCGACCCGACCCGAATCTTACCTCTAAGTCAATGTCCTGATTGGCTGCATAGCATCATTGCATCTAAAAGTACAGTAAATCTAAATGAAAGATACCTTTCGTTGTATTGCCTTGCGCCAAAAACTTCGCTTGTCTCAAAGCATAAGGCAATTAGCTAGCTGCTGCTTCCACCTACCAGTATAAAAGAGTACTACACGATTCACGATCCTGTGAAGTCTGTCATCTGTCAGTCGACAGACCTCACAGGCATACATAATGGGTCATTTCCCACGGCACACCTGACAATATCTCAGTTTGGTTTGAAAAACACTGGTACAAACGACTGGATAAAACAGTAAGATTGGGCGGCCCGGTGGAGGCATCGAAATCACAGTGTTGAAGTGCAGGTTCAATTCCAGCTCCAGCCTCCCTATGTGGAGTTTGCATGTTGTCACTGTGTCTGCGTGGGTTTCCTCCCACATCCCCAAAACATGCATGGCAGGTTAATGGAACACTCTAAATTGTCCCTAGGTGTGAGTGTGAAGTTAGATGGTTGTTCGTCTCTGTGTGCCCTGCGATTGGCGGGCAACCGGTTCAAGGTTGTCCCCCGCCCACTGCCCGGAGAAAGCTGGGATAGGCTCCAGCACGCCCCTCACCCTTGTACGGATAAGCGGATCAGAAGATGGATAGATGGACTATCACGTGAGAGTTTTCCAGGGAAGCTTGATTATGTCTTGCAAGCAAGTAGTTAAATGATGCTGGCAAAAACTGAACTCGTACCAGTGAACTTCAATCATTGCTGTACATAAAGGAATGGTTTCAATTTGAAATAGATCAGGGTCGAATTCAGAGGACACACATGTATCGGTGTTGCAGCTTACTTTTTTTGACAACACAGGCTATTTCATTCCTGACTGGTATTAATGCAATCACCAACATTTTGTTTATAACAGTGTCCCCAAACTTTTAACGCTGGTTGATTTGGACTGTAAAGGCCGAAATGCTCTGTAAGAATTGTTCCAGCGTGGAATGTTCAATGATAAAACTGTACATTATTGATTGAACATTTCTGCGTTGTATTGGATTACATTTAACAAAAACTAAATGATTGAATCAAAAATTATGTATGGAATATTTTTCTTGCATACTCTATGTTACCAGTTTATGTGTATATTTTGCCATTAGCACCTTCTATTTTGACCAGAAACATTTACTGTAAATACAGCGATTGTCTGTTTGTGAAAAAAGGTGAGCGGGTCAGTTGTCTGAGTAAAACTTACATTTCCAATCCTTCTCTTTGGCATTCGACACTTTGACGAGTTTGTTTGTGGTTTGTATTCCACAGTTCGTATCATGGGTCTCAGTGTTGATGTCACAATGTTTTGTGGGTATGTAAGTTGCTTACCTGGGCCACATTTTTAACTCATTCATTCCCAAAGACGTTTTTAAACGTCTTTTCAGACTTGGTCTAGAATTGGCTGGTACTGAATGAGTTATTGCCTTTCAGACATCTTATAAAGTTGGAGGTGTGTCTTGAGGAGCTTCTATAGCTATGTGGTGTAGAATGTCCTTGGCGGCAGTAATATGGTGTGGCACAGCGGCTGCATGGCTGCAGAAAGGAAAGCTTTTCAAAGGATGGTGAGGGCAGCTGAAAAGATGATAGGAAATAGCCTCCCCATAACTACTGTACAGACATATTCATCATCAGATGCATTAAGTGGGCTACATCATCAAGGACCCAACCCACTCTGCACACATTCTCTTCCATTCCACAGGAACGTGCGGTCAGGGAAGACATGGGAGTTGAGAATATACATACATACATGAGAATTTGTATGTGAAGAGAAAAAAATACAATCCAAAACAAAAAGGAATGATTTTTTATGTGGGCAGCAAGGTGATCGACTGATCAGCACGTCTGCCCATAGTACAGTATCGAGGTCCATAGTTCGATTTCAGGCTTTACCTTCCTGTGTGGGATTTGAATGTTCTCACCATATTTGTGTGGGATTGCTCTGGAACTCCATTTTCCTCCCACATTCCAAAAACATGCATCGTAAGTTAATGGATGGCTCCACCATGCCACCGACCCTCATGAGGATAAGCTATAAGAGAGGATAATGAATAGATGAATGGATGAATGATTATTACGATAAGGGTCCTATTTTTGGATGGAGTTTCCTTTCTTTTGGTATTTTGCTAGACTTTACACAGGTGCAATTGGGCATATAAGGTTGGGGTGGTGCGCTGTCGTGGGAAGGAACCTACCCAAGTGCCAGCCAATCGTAGAAGGCATCTATTATTTGCATTTAACACAACAGTCGGAGCGCAGTGGAGAGACATAAATGGACACCCTGTGGTCCATGCATGACATTGGCAGATAAACTGCAAGATCTCCCCTTGTGGATGATGTAGTTGGCTGCGCATGTGATGTGGGCAGTTGGAGACCGCCAAGCACCCCGGACCATGCGTTCATGTGTGACCCCCCATCAGCACCCAATCCCCACAAAGGTTGTGCTGGAGTGGTGCAATCTACTTTATTTTACCAAATTATTAGGTGTGTCGGGGGCGAGGCAGCTGTGCGCCGCAATGCCCGCCGAGGCTAGATTAGACTTGCCTCGGCACCAGAATAAAGATGAGCCTGTTTTTACGCCGTGCACAGCTGCCTGCCTACCAAAGTAGGGCCCAAAAGCCATCCTATTTTTTTTCCCGATTTGCTTTATCCTTACAAGAGTCGTGGGGGGGCGGCCCATAATTATTTTCGATTTTAGTTCCCTGGTCGACGTTTTATACTGATTTTCTTTTTTAATCCAATAATGTCCATGATTTTATGAGGTAAATTTAAAAAAATTAAATTTAAAATATTTCTTGTTCAAACACATTGGTGACAAGCTAAAGGAAGCTGCAAAACGCGCTAAGTGTTACACGCTTAAGCACCCCTAAATTGAATGCCAGCCCCCCCTCAAATAAGAGTTTATTTGCTTTTTATGGCGGCCCTGTAGTTCACTGGTTAGCACATCTGCCTCACAGTGCAGAGGTGCAGGATTTGATTCCAACTCCAGCCTTTCTGTGTGGAGTTGCATGTTCTCCCCGTGCCTGCGTGGGTTTTCTCAGGGGACTCCGGTTTCCTCCCACATTCCAAAAACATGCGTGGCAGGTTAATGGAACACTCTAAATTGTTCCTGGGTGTGAGTGTGAGTGCAAATGGTTATTCGTCTCTGTGTGTCCTGCGATTGGCTGATTGCTGACAACCAATTAAGGGTGTCGCCCACCTATTGCCCAATGACAGCCAGGATAGGTTGCAGCACGCCCCGTAACCATTGTGAGGATAAGCGGATCAGAAAGTGGATGGATGTATTTGCTTTTTATTTTTTAATTAATCTTGCCTCTGACCTTAGAATTGCCCCTGTGCATGTCCATTACTGTTTCTCTTTGCTGTATATTGCCAGTACACATATTCATCACAGATGTACTGCACATGCTATGGTTGTGCATGTGTATGACATATTTATTCTTTCTCATTAGGCCATAAATTCGAGTGAAAGTCCACGATTGAGCCGGTAGCTCAAAAGTATCATGTCACTGTGACAGGTGGCAGTATCTACAAAATTACTTCATGTACAAATAAAAAGAGGACCAAAATGTTTTTATTTTGTTTGTTTTTTCAAAAACAGAAACAGTGAACTTGACCATATCTTAAATATTATTTTGTTTATCTTGCTATCACATTGTTTTAATTTTCAATGGTATGGACCCCAGGAAGATTAGCTGTTCTGTATTGCAAGAGCTAATGGGAAACCAATAAATATCAAACATTGTTGAACAATGTGAAACTGAGAGCATAATTAAAGTTTATGAAACTTTATGAAAAGTCATTTCTCCTCATCATTTCTTGTGATGTATCACTTGATGTTTTGTGTAATACACTGCTTTGCAGACCAATAGTAGTGCATGCACGAAAATATTTTCACCTGCATTCTTTCTGTGTTGCCAACCCTCTTGCTTTGCCTTCACCTTCTTCACTTGTTTGTTTCCTTGTGACCGAAACTCTGTGTTAACTGCCTAGGCACTATTTGAACCGACCAGTGACACATACCTTTGCATAGTGTACAATATTTCTGTCTTAGCGCTGTAGCTTTTACAGTAGATACAGTACCCTGAATTTTCAATTGGTAAAATAATGATGCATGAATGTGAAGAATTGAATTCACAGAAATACAGTGATTTTTGTCACACATCTAAAGCCTTAAGACATCCATCCATCCATTTTCTGGACCGCTTAATCCTCACTAGGGTCGCGGGGGGTGCTGGAGCCTATCCCAGCCGTCTTCGGGCAGTAGGCGGGGGACACCCTGGATCAGTTGCCAGCCAATCGCAGGGCACACAGAGACGAACAACCATCCACGCTCACATTCACACCTAGGGACAATTTAGAGCGTCCAATCAGCCTACCATGCATGTTTTTGGAATGTGGGAGGAAACCGGAGCACCCGGAGAAAACCCACGCAGGCCCGGGGAGAACATGCAAACTCCACACAGGGAGGCCGGAGCTGGAATCGAACCCGGTACCTCTGTACTGTGAAGCCGACGTGCTAACCACTGGACTACCGGGCCGGTTAAGACAGTTAATGTTTAAATGTAAAGAACACCAATATCTTAAATAGCCACAAAACAGGCACAAACATTCCAGGCCTACATTTCAGGACAAATAGTTTGTTGCTGCTAGTATTGAAAATAAAATGCTGTCAAACAATTTGAAGTAAATCCGCATAGGCATCTCAAGGCTGAATTTCAAGGAACACTGACGAGGCAAAATAAGAACCTGATAGTTGCATCGTAAAAGTAAAACATGATCTTTACCCTTTCATGTTTTTGCAATTTTGTTGACACATTCCTTGTAGCACTGCTTTACTCATCTCTCAGTTTGCTTATCTCCGAGATAGAGTGTTAGAGTTCAGTGGGCATGCTTGGTCTGAGCTTGTGTTTCATTTGGAAGTGCTGCCTGATTCTGTGGCCCCCCGGTCTTGTAACATGAGACACAAAAGTTTTGTGTTGGCTTCTGGAGGAATCAATACAAGAAATAAGCGGTTTCACAATGCAATTTGCAAGGTGAAATTAGCATTTTGTGCCTCATCAAAACACATTGAATAGCAAAACTGACAATTAACCACCAAGACAGTCCAAACAGCTTCACAGGGCTCACATCACCTATGGCAGATAGTCAGAGGTTGAGGGAAGCTCTGTGCTACTTACAATGTAGCCGCTAGCTAGAAACAAACTTCAGATGGTTACTAGTGCACGTAAACCTATTGTGGAGTCACTCAAAAATTAGTAATCATCGCTTCCATGGAGGCACATAAGCTATACTTCATTTCTGACAAGTATCATTCTCACAAATGACGAGAATGACGAGAAAACACAGAGAAGTCATGCTAATAGCTAACTAAATATAGATTGACATAACGAGTGTGTTTAACGCCAGAATTAAGTGCCAGGATAATCAAGTCCACTTTGCACATACAGTAGATCTGTCTGAAACTCTGTTAAAGTGGCGAACATCCATCTTTGAACTGCAAAATGTCTCGAATTTGGATAGAAAGTCATGCTCGCTAAATAGAGCTGGGAAATTGATTAGCGTCCGTTAAAATGTACATCAGCCAGGAGCAGTGGCATAATTTAGTATAGGTATAATTTAGTCCAAAATATTCTGAAGAACCGAACAACACATTTGAACAATACTGAAAGTCTCCGAAGGGTCTCCGTAAACCAGTGTGCGCTCAAAGCGTATTTCTGATTGTGCCCAATATTATTAATATCACTTGTTTGTTTTCATAATAGAGTCCTGAGTTTTGATATTCAGTGGCGGAACCTCAGGGCCAGCAAGGCCTTCTCTGCTGACCTAATCATTCATACACTAACATAAATTTAATTCATGTTATTTTATTTTCATAAATATGTAAACCAAATTATTCTCTGTATTCTTTACGTCATAATATTTCCACTTAGTCGAGTGGCTTAAATAACTTATTTATGATGGTAGAGTTTTAACATATATTTCAGCTAGCTTGTGTTGCCAGGTAAATTAAATTTGCTCAGGGCCTTCAGATTAAACAGAGTAGGCCCGTGTGCGCAGTAAATTAACAGGCACAGTCAGGTTGGAATAGCCAATCAGGTCACGAGACTGCACACCGGGGCCAGCTAAAATGCTTTATGTCGAGACTGGACGTGGGCGTTCGGTGATTGGATTAGCGCCTGCTAGAGGGAGCTATCACTGCATTTTAACCCAAAACGACCGAAGAAGAAGACGTTGATCTGGTTGCTGAACTACTTTCCACACAATTTTCAAGATGGACCTTCCACGAAAAGCTGGATATTGTGCGAAGAGGTCGCCCAACTCCTGCGCTAGCTAGCCTGTCCCAGCAAGGAAAAGGGTTTGTCCGTCATTTTCAAACGAGCAATTCTGAACGGTACCCGTGGCTCACAGCCTCTGAGAAACGCTACAAAATGTACTGCTGGGAATGCCTATTGCTTGCAACGGACCGATTTGGTGTTTTGAGCCACACATGATTTACCGATTTAAGTTGTTTTACCAAGGCAGCAAGGAGACATCAGAGCACGGCTGGGCACTTACAAACTACGGTGCGTTTAAAAATGTTTGGGGACACTCGCGTAGATGTGCAGCTCAGTGAACAGGCACTACATTGGTGAGTAATTTGAATTTTATTTTACATTTCTTCTTGTCGTTTTATTTCGTTAGTATTAAATTAATGGTAACGAAATAAAATGACAAAGATACATAAATGTATCAAATAAATCTGCTCACCTGCAATTTATAATGGCTCATTGTAGTCACCTTTGTGCACGAAAGTTCGTTCACTCTCAGCTGCTCAACATCGTCAGTTATTTGCTGTTGTGTAGATGATTCTCAAAATGCAAATGATCTGTTTACTTTATTTTCAAAGAATAGTTCGTTTTGTTATTGTTTGGTTGGTGTCTTATATGAAACTGCGACATTGCGCAATTTATTGGCCAGACACACAAGATCACACAGCGTAATTTGGGTGGCATTTTATTTAGTATTTTTAAATCAACTTTTTATTTTTGACAATATCTATAAATTTAATTTCCTGCTCTTAATTGTGAATGCATACTTGATGGTTTTAAATGCTCCTGAAATTAAGTACTGCTTGACAAACCTATACTGTATTGTGTTAATGTATGTGACGTCACTGAAGGCCAGCCACTGTTGATATTGATATCTGAGGTCTCCACAATAAATGTTCTCCAATTACATGACAGTAAATCGGATCCTTTTTTCTTTATTTTCTATTTAAATCAATTAAGCTTTGCTTCTAGACAAGAAAATTCAGTTTGCAGCCTTTCACATAGTAAAATTAAAAAAAAAACAACAACTTAATTTTAGAAAAAAAAGAACACCAGTTGTTCAAACGTGATGTGTCTTATTTTTAATGTTTAGTAAAATCCTTTCTTCAGGTCTCTGGGTTTAACCTTCCCCAAAATTAATTAATTAATGTATAAGTTCTTCCTCAAATGACTTCATTTATTTGCAAAACTGCAGTGAAAAACTAACAGGAACACAACCATGACATTTGAACCATGACACAAACATGACAGTTGCAAGCAAACAGCAACAATGACCTGACAATGAGTGATTGGGCTCGAGTCCTTTTAAAGCACTAATTACCTAATGACCAACAGGTGTGCAGCTACAGTGGGAGCCCTACAGTGCCACCTGTTGGTCCCAAACCGAATCATGACAGGTCCCTTGTTCATGTCACATATTTGTCTCACCACATTTTTGCAAAATTCATAGTAAGTAGTTATTGATTGTTAATCATAGTCTCCGTTTTGTATTGGATGCATTTTGTGTTTTCTTGTCTTTTCACAACAAGCAATTTCCATTTAAATTTATCCTTGACTTTTTACAAGTGTTTTCACTTTGTCTTCTTTTCCTGGTTATTTTAACCGCCGTCATTTGTTATAATTTGTGGGCATGGACAAATAAAGGATATCTTATCTTATCTTTTGAATACGCTCTTTTTGTCAATTTTTTTATCAGAGTCTGATTCTGTTCAGATCATTGGGTGCTATTGTTCAAATGATTCAACAGGTTTGTTGTCTTATTTTTGACAACATACCTTGCACAACAGCTTCCTCCTTATGTCGCTCTGGGGGTGCGTGTGTGGGTTTTCTCCGGGTACTCCGGTTTCCTCCCACATTCCACCCACATTCCAAAGACATGTATGACAGGCTGATTGACCACTCTAAAATTGTCCATAGGTGTGAATATGAGTGTGGATGGTTGTTCGTCTCTGTGTGCCCTACGATTGGCTGGTAACCGGTTCAGGGTTGTCCCCACCTACTGCCCGAAGATAGCTTGGATAGGCTCCAGTGCGCTCCATGACCCTTGTGAGGATAAAGCGAATCAGAAAATGGATGGATGGATGTTCAACTTGCAAACCTAAATTAGAAAGAAAACCTGGAGTCTAAATGGCTGCAGTGGAGCACATTCCCCCCCACATCTGATGGAATAAATATGTGCACCGCTGGTCACGTAACACCACAATTCTCAATCATATAATAATCACACAGCCCTATTTATATTGTCACTCGACAGGATGAAGGTGGAGGGGCGGGGGGTTATGACACTAAAAATAAAACGGAAGAATCTTGGTCTGTTTCTGTGCGGCCCGGTATCAAATGGGACGGTACTGTTCCGAGGACCAGTGGTTGGGGACCACTGCACGAGGGTACACACGGATTATATGTATCTAATAGTACATATTTGTACCAATGATAGGAGTCCAATAGATACAGATTTGCCTACTAAGGGTACTGTGTCGACCAGTATTTCTTATCCTTGTTCGAGGTACCAAACCCAACCGGTTCATATGCACATTCACTGAACCCTTAGTGAAAAATAAAAATATGATTCGAGATGTGTTCCTTCAGTTTTGACGGTGCGAGACAAGAGTTGCTCAACTTGGGATGACAAATCATGCAGATAGGATGCTGAGTCCCATCACGTTCTGTGATGCATGTGAATCCATGTTGTACATATTCGTCGGACCACTTCCTTTTTTTACTCGACATGGCATGTGTTAAAACTTTTTTTTTAATCACACGATGTAAACCACTGGTCTAGACGGTTCGATTCCTGACCTTCCTGTGTGGAATTTGCATGCTCTCCCGGTGCTTGCTGCATGGGTTTTCTCTGGGTATTTCAGTTTCCTGCAACATTCCAAAAACATGCATGGAATGTCACCGGAACACTCTAAATTGTCCCGAGGTGTGAGTTGAGTGTGAGCACAAATGGTTACTTAAATTTTGTGTTTCCTGCGATTGGCTGGCAACCAGTTCAGTGTGTACCACGCCTACTGCCCCGAGGCAGCTTGCATAGGCTCCAGCACGTCCATGACCCTCGTAAGGATAAGCGGATTACATAATGGATGGAAGGATCGTTATTATAACATTGTTTGGGCCAGTGCTCACCCAACTAAATTGGAACCAATTTTCCGCTTACAAAAGCGCGACTCTGCTGCCCGGAGTAGTGCTTTACCATTATTCCGTGAATTTGGCATACTTTACCATATATCAAATCAACAAACTTAAAGTTGCTGAGTTTGTATTTGGGTCAACAAAACACTCTCTTCCTGTTTTTGTTTTTTTTAACAGCAAATTAATTCCATAGCCAATCTTCACAAAGAGCTTTTTGGCTTCATCCTTTCCAATCATGGACTACTTCACAATTTAAAATAACATACACAGATTCCAGGATATGCAATCCACTTCCCGTCACCTGGTTAAACTCTCCAAAAGATAATTTAAGAACTACGTTAAAAGCATATTGCATTTCATAAATTATTGTTTTTGTGTGTATGCTTCTTATCTTATGTTTGATTGCTTTTTTTGGTCTGTTCTGATAAACTGATTCAAGGGTGCCCTACTGGTTAAGCCCTTTTAGGGCTTTTGGGGTTTTTCCTGGCATAACTGTCATTTTTAATTATTTATTTTCAATTAGTTTCGTCTGCATTTGTTTTTGTTATGTAATTTTTTAAATACAGTATGCCTAAATAAACTAATATAAGAGAAGGGTCAATTTGGGCCAACATTGATGTCAATAAACATTTAATTTATTGACGTCAATGTTGAGCTGTTAAAATAGTTTCTATTTCTCTTTCTGTACCACATGAAGTTGTTCGGTTGGAAGTTTTGGGGCATCAGTCTGCCTGTAGGGTTGTTTTTGGTGTTCAGTGAATCTAAGCAACGATAAAATATCGGTTACCGGAATCAGACGTGAATCAACATTGCAATACTGTAGAATACAACACATCTTTATTTATGTGGCATTTTCACAACAGCTGCAGCTGTAAAAAAGGCGCCATAAGTAACATTCACCATCAAATAATAATACAACGGAACACAAAATATAAAACACGGACAATAATATAATCATAATAACTACCGTATTCCTGCGTACGCCTTACAGTCAGATAATCAGATGTAAATCGTCACTTAATTCCAAATGGGTTTAAAGACCTCCAATCTAAATCTAGACTAGCACCAGATTCAATATTTCTTGCACGTAAAATGGCTTTCATAAGACTTCGAGAAAACACAGGCCACATGGTGAGTACATAGCCTATCCCTTGCAGTCAAAGGTTGAGGGTTTGAAACTTGGCTCTGACCTTTCTGTGTGAAATTAGAATAATTTTCCTTTGCTAGCACAGGCTTTTATCCAGGGACCCGGGTTCCTAAATAAGAATATTCTTTAGGTGACATGCAATTGGTTGATAACCAGACCAGCATGCCCCTCCCCTCACTTTAACTGGGCTGGACACCAGTGAATGTAATAAGCAGAACAAAATGGACGGAATGGGAATATCAGGAACCAGTCCTGGATAATCTGCACTTTTATTTCATTTTATTCTTATAATACTATGTATTCTACAAGTCCTTAAGAACTCTGCTTTAGGGTGGATGTGCCAGTTCTGTCGAGACACTTCACTGTAACATGAGAAGTGTGCCAAGGGTTTGGGCCCCATGAGTTATTTCTGTGGCAAGCAAGTTGAAATATTCCAGTGAAGCCCCCCAGTGTCATGAAATACTCCCAGAAGGAACTGGCAGTGAGCTGGATGAGCTTTTGGTTAAGTCTGCAATGAGATGTTACTTTGTCACATACACTGGGAATCTGTGGAGTATGTTTAAAGTAAACCTTTTACAGGTAGAACTGGTTTATTTGATCTCTATTTTTGAAACATAGATATAAGCAACAAAAAAACTCAAGATATCACATTAGTTGTTGACAAACCAATTAAAAGTTTGTTTTTAGGTGGGCTTGTATTTCAAATAAAGCATATTTGTATCGCTGCAATGATATTCTATTAAAATATCATAAGTGCTCAGAAAACAAGCAATATTGAACATCAGACAATTATAAAAAACACTTCAAATCAAAACAGAAATTGTATAGAAATTGACTAAACTATATAGATAAATAGATATAGGTAGCCTATTCTCACACAACAGTTTTTTCTGTTTTAGTTTGACTCCAAAAATGTTAACTTCTCACTTTTTTGGGCCGCGTGTAGCTGCACTTTGATTTACTGGTGTCCTGTCCAAGCTGTACTCTGTTTCTTATCCTAAATCAGCCGACATAATTGGGACAGTGAAATAGAAACATCCACATTTGAGCAATGGCAACCACCGCTTATTCAAAATACCAGTACTCAGAATATTTTAAGATGAAGGTGTCATTAGGAGAATAACATTGGTTATTAAAAACTTCCCAGCAAAGTGCTACATCACATGGTTGTGTATGCAGTTTATGTATCACCACATTCGTTTGTTTTGACCATATATGTGACCTTTTGGTTAACAGGGTGCTGTGACTTTCACTGAGTGCAATTTAACTATGGCTTTCAATGAGATGTCCGAACACCTTTCCCTTTCTTCAAGGCAATAGCTGGACAAAAATAAAATAAAGAAAAAATATTGATCCTAAGAGTGTTTTTATAGTTATTATAATAGATTCCGATATAGTTCTGTGCAGTTTTTGCACTTTTCTTTTCATATTTTTGCCATTCTTTTTGGCACTATTTCATGAGATGTGTTTTCCCTGTATAAAAAATGCGATGTGATCTGCTGAGATTTTAATATATGATGCAAGAGTGAATATTTATTTGTTTCCTAGCCTTTAATGAGCCAAGGCACCCATTTTATGTTAGTAAAAATAAAAAAGGTACACTAAAAAAACAAAACAAAAGAAGTGTCACAAAAATATATGTCCTGAAATAACGATGATCACCTATCAGTTTATTCACAAATTGACTTCGGGTGAAATCTTGGCCTGTTTGACTGAACGCAAAGCTGATGCACTTGCAGGAAGCTTTGACTTACTGTCTGAATGGAAACGGGTAGACAGGTTTATTGTAACTTGACCTTCTGACATCAAATGAGCGGCACGTGCATGACTGCTTACCATATCCTCCTCACAGTCAGAGGTCGTAGGTTTGAATCTGGGCTCCAGCTTTCCAGTGTGGAGTTTGCATGTTCCTCCCACATCCCCATAGTAGATTTATTGAAGACTTTAAACTGCCTGTAAGTGTGAATAATTGTTTGTATGTTCCTTGCCTTTTGCCTGGAGTCAACTGGTATACACTCCAGCACACTTGGTGAGGGAGGGTAAGCGGTACAGATAAATTGATGGATGGATGGTTGGACATCTAATGGTGTCATGGTACTGTTTTGTTTTGTCTCCAGCAGGTAGCAGTGGTGGGTTCCCTAGTTCTGCACCTGTTCTTCATCATATTAATAATAATAATAATAATAATAATAATAATAATACATTTTATTTATAAGCGCCTTTCAAGACACCCAAGGACATTATTATTATCTGTCACCTGTTTTAAGAGACTGTCAAGCCATTGCCAGTTGTCGGAATATTCGCCTTGCTCCCATCTCACGCTCAAATGCTGATTTTCTATACTTTCAGCGCTTTCTATTTTGTGATTAGACCTTTCGTATTCTGGTTTGTTTTTCTTATCTTTGGTTAGTTTTTGAACTTGCTATCTTCGCTGTGTTTATGTTTTACTCATTGATTGGCTTTGCCATGCCGTTTTTGGACAAGTGATTTTGTGTTATCATTTCTCTTGACTTTTGCAAGCTCGTGTTATTTCACTCCGGGTAGCTCCCAGCAATTTCTGTTGTACTTTGCTGGTCTCGCGACCAGTTTTGTTACAATAAATAATTTTTTCTATTTGATCCACTCCTGATATGCATTTCTGGGGATCCGCTTCGATTCCAACTTGGTCTGGAATGTAAACAAATGAAACATAATTTCATTGTCACTATATCAAGCTGGCAACGATAGATGAATAAACATACATATCGACTAAATAAAAAAGCTGGGCATTCTGTCTGACTGAGGGAGGTTTGGCACTCTTTGCTCCAGTATTTCCATCCCTTGTTGGCAAAAGCCCATCGGAGTCGAAAATGTAATGTCCACATCACACACAGGTGCCGCAGGTATGCAGCCAAATAAAGAAAAAAAAGTAAAATTAAATACAACAGACACACACACAGCAAGGTGATTGGTGAAATAAAAACAATATGGAGCAGATGCCGATGAGGTTTGTGGCACTGAAAGGTAAAGAACACTTTAATTTTTTTCTGTATTTGACTGAGTGACAGGTGTGCGGCACCTGCGTGTGACGTAGCACAAGTCAATTTTCTTTTGGCTGTTGCTGATGACTCAAATGCACTGGGGCGGCCTCAAATACTGATGGAAGCTCACTGACGGACACCGGACTGACGACTGACGATGCCTAACTCTGCAAATAAATAATTTATGGACAAATGAACTCTGATAATTTCTTGCAGCTCTCCCATGGCACATTGGCCCATGCCATAGCAACCTGATTTGTGTTTCGAGAACAGCTCTACGTAGTGTTTTGTGATATGAATAGTCATTTTGTGTGCTTAAATGACAGCTGTGAGCATCTTGTATTCCATCTGGGCCAACTGTGGTGAATATCTATCATAAACAAATTGTGCACATCTTTTTATGGTGTAATATGTTCTTGTAAGAAAATTTCCTGTTTCTGCATACAATATTTCACCAGAGGCTTCCTGATCGTAAGGTGTGATGAAACCAAGAGAGATATAGTTTGGTCACAAATTCAATTGGTAATACGACAACAAACCCAAGATGATACTGCCACAACCATGCTTTAATGTGTGTATGATGTCGTTCAAGAGATGACTCGTGTTTGGTTGGCATATAGTTTTTATTTCAAAATGTTCTGTGCTTTGCCGAAGTATTCAGTTCACAACGTGTCCTTTTATGGACCCAATTCATTGTGCAATTTTAGTATACATTATGTTTTAAATTTCTTATTGACGGCACAGTGACCAACTCAACTGTATTTATAGAGCACTTTCAAACAGCCATGGATGCATACAAAGTGATGCACAATTAACATATACAACAAACAGTAAAGCAAATTGGTAACAAAAACGGTAGAAAGCAATGAACAGCAAAACCAAGAACAAATCCAAGTCATGCTGATTCAAATGCCAAAGAATACAAGTGAGTTTTGAGGCGGGTTTTAAAGATGGGCAGCGAGGAGGCTTGCCGAATGTTCAGTGGGAGGTCACTCCAGAGACTCCAGCAACAGAAAAGGCTCGATCCCCTCTGAGCCTCAGTTTAGTTCTTGGTACTTCTAATGTTTGGTCCGCAGACCTGAGGCGCCGGGCAGGTGTGAAGGGGCGGATGAGCTCAGAGAGGTAAGGTGGCGCCATGGTCATTTAGAGATTTGAAAACAAATAAGAGGATCTTTAAAATAACTCTAAAATTATGGGGAGCCAGTGAAGGGATGCCAGAGTGGGAGTTAGGTGCTCCCTCTTACAAGTACCAGTCAAGAGGCAAGCAGCGAGATTCTGGACCAGCAGGAGGCGCTTAATAGAGGACTGGCTGACTCCAAAGCAAAGGGTATGCAGTCATCGAGCCAGGATGTGACAAAGGCATGAATTACTGTCTCAAAGTGTTCATGAGAGAGGAGAGGTTTTACTTTGGCCAGCTGTCTAAGGTGAAATAAGATGGATTTAACAACGGCACCAATTTGCCAGTCAAGTTTATAAATCACTGTCCAGTTTAAGGCCCAAGTTTGAGACTGTTGACTTAAGTTATGTCACATTTGTGAGGTCGTGTTGGACCCCAAAGAGCAGGCAGGAGAGAGGAGCTGGTTGTACTTTAAGAATTGTATTAAAACAGAAAACTAAATCCAAAACAAAGTCCCAAGAACAAAATGAATCCAAAGTAACAAACAAAACCATGGCAAAAGGTAAAACCTCAATGACAGAAACATGACTGAAACAAACCTGACAGGTAGTGATGGGTCCAGCGACACCGATGCATTGACACATGCGCCGGGCTCACAGAGCAAACCACGTGTCGATGCATGTGCTGGCTCATTAAGTCACGTGATTGACACGTGAACTGCGTTGACACAGCCCAGGCTTCTAATTGACACACTGGCTGCGTTGACACAGTCCAGGCTGCTAATTGACACACCGGCTGCGTTGACACAGTCCAGGCTGCTAATTGACACATCGGCTGCGTTGACACAGTCCAGGCTGCTAATTGACACGTGAACTGCACCGGTGCAGTTTAGACCGCATCGGCTGCTTGGCACAGTACAGGCTGCGCCACTTAGTCCAGGGGGCGTCGACTCGGTGCAGAGGGCGTTGACGCAGCAAAAGCCCGCCGCACAGTGTTTATAAGGAAGTGGGTTTGGCGACACAATGCCACTTGCCGAAACAAGCCAGACCTCACTCACGCTCGCTTGTCGAAGTTCGTGTCAGTGCAGACTTCGTGTTCGTTCCTTGCCGATTATGGAGCAGAGACGCAAATCATCCGCCGTGTGGGACCATTTTGATGTCCCGGAGAATAAGGTATTATTTATTTATTTATTCAAATCGCCTTCTGTCGCCGAGAGCCTCTCGGCGAGAGGCACTCGCCGAGTGCCTCTCAGATTATTGACATGTGTTGTACCATTCTAATCCGAATACATTTCAAGGTAACTCTTAGTTACTTCTTATTCACATTTCATTACAGGTGAAATGTCGAATTTGTCGGGTCGAATTGTCATACACCAACAGAAGCACCTCCACCATGCAGAGGCATTATCGGGCCAAGCATGAGAATGAAGTTCGCGATACACCCAGTATTACGCCAGGTATACAAACGTTCACTCATCTTTTCACGGTTGCTATGTTGATGATTTAATTGACAATCAGTAATTATTATTGGTTGACTCTCCACTCCATGTTTGACAATCAAGGTTCCACGAAGCAGCTGTACTGGAAGGACCAACACACTTCTTTCCCAAACCTCTCCCACCTCGCAAAGGAGTTCCTTTGTACGCCAGCCTCATCCGTCCCTTGTGAGCGTGTGTTCTCCACAGCAGGAGAAATCGCTTGTAAAAGACGCAACAGGCCCAAGTTTAAAACATCGGAGCATCTTATTTTTCTCAATAAAAATTTGTGAAATAAAAGCCCACAAGCATCCTCATTCAAATGATCTTCACATTATTTGAACACATTGAATGTTGCAAAATGAATGCATGGATGTGAATGATATTGTATACACTTCATCATCAAATCGATGAATGACCTTATGAAAATGTTTTGGAACAGTTGTAGATGCAAAACCGTACTGGCAGCTACATAATAGATAATAAAAGAAATATCCCAAACCATAGGGATCCTCCCAAAAACTAAGGATGTGCTGAATAAGAGATCCTTGTACACACTTTTATTACTTCCATATTTGACCTATTGTGTGGGAATGTGGGGAAATGCCAGTAAAACACTGTTTTAAAACTACAATACAAAGCAATCGGAACAATCACTGGTTCCAAATGGACGGAACCCACAAATCCACTGTTTATCAAATTAAACAATGAAATCTCATGACCTGATTGACTTCAAAATCGCCCAATTAATGTACAAAGCACACAATAACCTTTGCCAAAAGATCCAGAAGCTTTTTAAAATTCGAGAAAGTTGTCATAATTTAGGGGGTACTAATCTATACAAAAATATCCAAAACACGAACGAGCATCACACAAAGGAGTGTATCTGTAATAGGTGTAAATCTGTAGAATGATTCAGAAACGGACCAGTAAAATGAGTAACTCTCTTGCTGAGATTAAAAATGAATTTGAGAGTAGTACAAGACAACTACACAAATCAGAATTAAGCTGATAAATTCGATACACTCATGAAATATAGCAATACATCAGAAATACATTGATGAGATTATTTAATATATTAATGAAATGTAGCATCCATTATGAATGAGAAAATCGACATATACATGTGCTCTAAAGAGTATGTACTGTATATACAAACCTAATGTAAAAATGTATTAGTACAGCATACATAAGGATAAAAGCATTTGTTGATATTTAGACTTTCTTTCCTATTTAGAAAAATGATCAATTCATATATAGAAAGGGGTAGGACTCGGGGTAGGTTTTTTGCTTCTTTCTACTCCTCTGAACACATATTTGTGATGATGACTATTTTCTTTTCCTTTTTTTATATCTTACCTTCACCTTTTGCCAATTTATTACCGAATTGTATATTTTATATGTTCAATATACAAAACAATTTATCAGTCAGTTCAGTCTGTTAAGTGGGTTGGCTGCAGGGATCTTGAAGGTCCAGCAGGTGGCAGTGGTCAGTGACACAGTATCAGCACAGTATCAACACAGTGTGTCAGTGTGTCGACACGCCTCATGAGGCCTCATGGACCCATCACTACTGACAGGACCAAACAGCAAACAAACATGACAGTAGCCAAGAACAAACAATGATCCGACAATGAGTGGTTGGACTGGGAGTCCTTTTAAAGCATTAATTACCTAATGACCAACAGGTGTGCAGCTGCAGGGGGAGCCCTACAGTGCAACCTGTTGGTCCCAAACCGAATCATGACAAGTGCTAGTGGGTTTTTTTTTCGTCTCTGTACTCCAGTTCTCTCCCACATTACAAAACCATAAATATTAGGTCTCTTGAAGACTCTAAATTGTCCTTAAAGTGTGAATGTGAGTATGAATGGATGTTTGTCCAATCCAGGATGTGTGTCTCTTGCCTGAGGTCAGCTGGGAGATAGGCTTGAGCACACCCACCCACAAAGATAAACGATATATTAAATGAAAGGACCTGATACCTACCGAGAGAGAGAGAGAGAGAGAGAGAGCCAGAGAGACAGACAGACTTCTTTCT
This sequence comes from Hippocampus zosterae, assembly GCF_025434085.1. Lineage (NCBI taxonomy): Eukaryota > Metazoa > Chordata > Actinopteri > Syngnathiformes > Syngnathidae > Hippocampus > Hippocampus zosterae. The sequence goes on from NC_067468.1 coordinate 3,222,731, forward strand.
TCTTCTAGCTGTCCATCATGTCTGATGATGACACTTGCTCCAAGGGAGGGGAGGATGGGTTGGGTGGGTGGGTGGGGGGGGGGGGGGGTCAGCGACTCTGTCGCTGTCGCTGGTGCCATTTCTCGTGGGCATAGAGACCGATCCTTGAGCCGCAGACTCGACCACAGAGCAAGGGAAACCGGATACCAGGGGGGTATCAGCTGCCCGCTGATGTCGTTGAATGCGTCTGGCTTGGTTAATTTGGTGTATTTGAGAGATTGCAGTGGCACAAGTGATCTGCCAGGTTGGTCTGTTGAGTGCAAGTGTTTCAAGCTGCGTGGGGTTGACGTTGGCTCGCTTTAGGCGGTCCCTGCTGTAGTCCTTGAGGCGTCGCTTTTGCCCCCCAGCAGAACGCTTTGCAGTTGGCCATAGAGGACCTGGCGGGGCAGGCGGTTGTCTGGCATGCGAATGGTGTGTCCGATCCACCGAAGATGTTTCTTCGCCACGGCCGCTTCCATGCAGATGGAATTGGTGCTTTTGAGGATGTCTGTATGGGGAATTCGATCTTCCCAGGACAGGCCGAGGATCTTTTGCAAGCAGCGGATGTGGAAGGCTTCCAAGGTAGTAATGTGCCGGCGATATGGAGTCCATGACTCTGACCCGTAGAGCAGAGTGGAGAGACATACTGCATTATACACAGCAATCTTGGTACGGGTCTTCAGGTTTCGGTTTTCAAAGACCCTGCTGCGTAGGCGACCAAAGGATGATGATGCTTTATTAATACGGGTGTGGACTTCAGTGTCAAGGGAACAATTTGACGATAAAATGGAGCCAAGGTAGGTGAAATGGTCCACTACTTTTAGTGGAGTGCCATTAATGTGAAAGGTGGGGATGTGGAAGTTGGGGTAGTGAGTTGGAACATGACCTCAGTTTTTTAATGTTAATCTGAAGACCAAAGGATTGGTACAGATTGGAAATGGTGTCCAGGGCGAGCTAGATAGAGTTTGAACTGTGAGCTAGTATAGTGCAGTCATCAGCATACTGAAGCTCACAGATCTGACAGATTTTTGTCTTTGTGTGAGCCTGGAGCCGTCTGATGTTGAAGAGGCTTCCGTCTAGGGGGTACTCCATATGGACACCATCTTCATGTCCCATGCCACAGTGGAAGAGGCACGTAATGGCAGAAAGGAGGATGTTAAAAAGCACTGGAGCCAAGACACAACCCTGCTTCACCCCAACTTTCACCTTGAAGAGCTCTGACTGGAGTCCTCCAATGAGCACTCTGGCTTGGATCCCATCATGCAGCTGCTGGAGGATGCTGAGAAACTTGGGTGGCACCCCAAGTTTGGAGAGGTGTTTCCAGAGCAACTCACGGTTGATGGTGTCAAAGGCTTTGCTGAGATCGATGAAGGCTATGTACAGGTCCTTGTGATGTTCTCTGCTTTTCTCCATTAGCTGTCTTAAAACAAAGATCATGTCAATGGTGGATCTAGTCTTCCGGTAGCCACACTGAGTTTCTGGAAGCACACTTTCTGAGATGTGCTTGACCAGCCTGCTGAGCATGATTTTGGCATAGATCTTTCCTGCGATGGAGAGGAGAGAGATTCCTCGGCTATTCCCACAGGTTGCGCTGTCCCCTTTCTGCTTATAAATAACAACAATGTTAGCATCCTTCCAATCCTGCGAGACAGTCCCATATTCCCAGATGTTTTGAATCAGGAGGTGCAGTCGGCGCGTGAGGAGATAACCTCAGTGTTTGAAAACCTCTGCAGGGATGCCATCAGGACCAGCGCATTTGTTGTTCTTTAGGCCCGCAATGGCTTGCTGGGTTTCAGAATAGGATGGTGGGATGTCAAGGCTCATGATTGTTGGCAGGTCTGGAAGATTGTCCAGAATGTGTGGGTTGACAGGGTTGGTATGGTTGAGAAGATTTTCAAAGTGGTTTGCCCAACGGGCAAGGATCTCATGGTGGTCCTTGAGGAGTGCAGAGCCATCTGCTGATCGGACTGGAGCAATTGCCCGCTTCTTGGGACCATACAGTGCTTTGATGGCATTGTAGAAGCCCTGGGTGTTGTTACAGTCTGCCAGGTTTTGGATCTCATTTGCCTTCTGCACCCACCAGGTGTCCTCCATGATACGGAGTGCTCGCTGGGTCGCTGTTCTAACTGCCGAAAAGGTTGCTTTACGGGTGAGAGTTGTAGGGCAAGACAGGAGAGCTTTATGGGCCTCATGCTTTGCTTTCAGAAGTGTATGTATCTCGGTTGAGTTGCAGTCAAACCAATCCTGGTGGCGCCTCCTTGACTGGCCAAGCACCTCCGAAGCTGTGCTCTGGATAGCCTGGTGCAGAGCTGGCCAGTCACCTGATTCCTCCGGGATCTTGTCAAGGTTTTCAGCAAGGAGTCGCCGGAGGTTGGCTCTGGTGGTGGGGTTGTTCAATGCTGCACAGTTGAGCCTTTTGTTGGGAGCTGTCCTTGGATGACGGGGTTGAATGCTCATGAGGAGTTTGGATCTGACCATGAGATGGTCAGTCCAACACTCAGCTCCGCGCATGACACGGGTGATGAGGACATCCGTATGTCCTTTTGACGGACAATCACATAGTCCAGGAGATGCCAGTGTTTGGAGCGGGGGTGCTGCCAGGTGGTCTTAAACCTGTTCTTCATTTGGAAAATGGTGTTAGTGATGACCAACTGATGTTCTGCACAGAGGGAGAGGAGCCGAAGGCCGTTGTGGTTCATTTTTCCCACTCCATGCTGGCCAATAACTTTGCTCCACACCAGGTGTTCCGTGCCCACCCTAGCATTGAAATCTCCCATGACTATGAGCTTGTCCGTAGCCGGTGTTTGCTGCAGGATGGTGTCCAGAGCTCTGTAGAAATCCTCCTTTATATTGTGCTCGGCATTCAGAGTTGGTGCATAGGCACTGAAGAGTGTGGCAAAGCGTCCCTTTGCCAGGGGAATGCGCCATGTCATCAGTCTTTCATTGATGCCGGTGGGGGATTCTGGGATGCGCTTCAACAGTTGGGACTTCACAGCAAAGCCAACTCCATGGTTTTGACGAGTGCCTTCGGGGACTCCTTTACAGAAAAAGGTATACCCTGCACCAACTTCTGTCAGGGAGTCCTCTCCATGTATTCTGGTCTCGCTGAGAGCTGCGATATCGATGTTATACCTCGCGAGCTCTGTGGCCACAAGTGCTGTCCTCCGGTGGGGCCTGTCAGGAGTTTCAGCCAGGTCCAGCAGTGTGCGGACGTTCCACGAAGCTATGCATAGATTTTTCCTATTTAGTTTATTATCCTTTCGACCGCAAGGGGGATGCTCCGACGATTGCGGTTTACCGTCCGGAGTGTGGAGAGCAGACAATTTTTAGACCATTTTTTCTAGGTCCCTCCCCATCACAGGGGTGAGCAGTGTGGAGCTGCTCAGTCACAATGGAAGCTGACGAAAAGATGCGCTGCTCCATCCCGCAATGTCAACGACCATCACTCCATTGCCGCCTGTGTGCATGGTTTGGCTAGGCACTCCCAGCCACATCCTTGGCCTGTGCCCACCGCCATTCCACATCGCCACAGGACTTTGGGGGATTAGGGGGATGCAGGGTGGGGGATTGGGTGTGGGGTTGGGGCAAGAAACTTGCGCAAAGGTTCGGATTAAGGTGAGGGTGTGGGTGCACAGTCCTCACTCCCACCATCTTCACTCCTGCCAGGTGGTTTCCGGTGGCATGAGGGTACCCATGACGACCTTCTCCTGGCAAGAGTTGGAGGGGGCTGCCGGTAGTCTGGTCTGTTGGACTCCACCTATGCCTGCCCCCAGGTGCCGGTTTGGCATCACTCTTTGTCTGGTCTCTACCCTTCGACCTGTTCGACTTGGGTGACCCTGCCAGGAGTGCGGGACTCCTGCCGACATAGCTCTAGGGGTCATGGAGACGCGCAAAGTGCCTCACCACAATAAGGTGGTGATCCCATCGAGGCACGAACAATTTAAACATATAAACATGGTTTAATGGGGGAGCCCAATCAAAATCTGCTAAGAGCCCCAAAAGACTGAGATGAATTTGCACATTAGTAGCAAAAATATCTGTAAAAATTCATTCAAAAAAAGCATCTTCACTTAAAGGTCGCTCAGTTTCATCACACTTGAAAGTACAGTGCCATGTCTCCTGATAAATAATTCAGGTTGCTCTTTGATTGAAGTACCACTTCTAACTACCACTCTCTGTTAAAACAAAAACAAGGCCTTTATTTGTACACAAACAAACCCGATGTGGAATTATTTACATTTTAAATAGCATTACTTTTCCAGGGTAGGCATCCAATGAAGGGTCGTCAAGAGTCAGACTCTGTTGTCTTTATGTAGTTATAGCTACGAAGCCAACACATTATGAGTTCGGATTAAATTATCAAAGTGCACCTACAATTCAACATTATCACCAGAACCCCCAATTACCTAGTCAAGGAATTAACTGCACATGGTAGCTAAAGCTGTAGAATCTGAGACTAAGGTTATTGTAAAGTGGGACATGTTCGTCCGCATGATTTAGATGTCCATTCCAAGGTGTCCCCATTTTGACCATTTACATTTAATAACAATTTAATTGAGAGAAAACCCTCTTATACTTTTTATGGATTTAGAATGGATTTAGATGTCCATTCCAAGGTGTCCCCATTTTGACCATTTACATTTAATAACAATTTAATTGAGAGAAAACCTTCTTATACTTGACTTTGTTTCATAATTTCAATCCATTTGTCTGTCTGTCTATCTATCTCCATCTATCCATCCATCCACCATCCCCACCTGAAATGCTCGGTTTAAAAAACGGCAATTGAACTGAAATTGTTCTGTCGCGTTTTTTTTGGCTTTCTTTTCTTTCAGGAAACTCCAAAACCCTTAAATGGAGGAAATATAAATTACAATGGACATATTCCACTGTACTTAATTCAATCGTGTATTTTACAGCGCGTACTATGTGCGTCACGAGCTTACAGAAATAAAAGAAAAAGTGCAGTCTGCTGTTTCAACCTCTCACGTAAGTACGCCACCCCCACCCGTGTGCGCTTGAAAAATGAGACGCGAACGTTAACATCTCGCGAGGTCACCCGGAGCAGGAACCCACCCTTCAGTGATGCGGACCGCAGTGTGTGTATATTACTGGCGAGGGAGCCGCTAGGAAGCTAGGAGGAGTTGCGGCAAGGTCGACAATAGCATCCTGCTCTGAATTACAGGAAGACGTTAGTTCGACGGACTGAACTTTGGGAGGGGGGACGAAAATTACCGCCTTTGCGGCTGCGAAAGAAAAAGTCAGTAGGTGGCTGAAAGTTTCCATCTTGTAGCCACACGTTTATCACAGACGAAGAATTGTGGGTTGCTACCGCGGTCCATACGGCTTTCGAGGCGCGTTTCCCCCTCCTGCTAAACACTTAAGAGAACGACACAGTTCTGCTCGTCACGGACCAACTTGTTATAGAATTGCTTTGCGGGCCTAACGCGCTTTTTCGTATACGGGTTATCTGTTAAGTTTGTATCGCGTGTGCCATGTCGGCGCCATCAAGCACAGCGCTCGCTCCGAAAGAGAACGCCCCGGCGGAAAATGATTTTTTAGCCCCTGACGTGGGGCAGAAGCCGCCCGGCCCGACGCATAGTCAGAGCCGTTTCCAGGTGGACCTTGTGGCCGAGGCAGCTGCCGCAGTGGGAGACGAGTCGCCGAGTTCCGAAGCTTCGACCACTGTCCCGTCCAGCGATAAGGCCACTCTTGGTGCTCCTCCCGAATACCCGGGGACAAGCGGGGAGGAAGCTAAAGGACGTTTTCGAGTAGTGAACTTTATAGACCCAAGCGGAGCTGGGAGTCCGGCTTCCCCAGAGTCAACGCCTGTCGAGGGGATGCAGAACGGGGACACCGTGATGAGCGAGACGAGTCTACATTCATCGACTGGCGGCCAGCATCACTATCACTATGACACCCACACGAACACCTATTACCTGAGGACTTTTGGCCATAACACCATCGATGCCGTGCCCAACATCGATTTCTACCGCCAGACAGCCGCACCTTTGGGGGAGAAGCTTATAAGACCCACCCTGTCGGAGTTGCACGACGAGCTGGACAAGGTACGACAGCCCATGGGCTTTTTGAGTCCAGTATCCTGTACATTTATCTCCTAATAACGAGATCCTTCTGGGTTTAAACCAACACACTGCACTTTCATCTTTTCTGTGTAAATGCAGTAACTTGTATTTTCAAATTCACGTTAAGTCAATTACTTTATTTAATTCATATGTTATGCTCAGATATTGTCACATAGACACAAAGAAGTAAGCATTCGACAATTGTATTGTTACAAATGCGAGAATGCATGGTAAATTTTCAATGAAAGACTGAAGTCCTGAACTGACAAAGGATCATTGCAGACATTGCAAATTGTTTAAATATTTATTTTAACAAAAGCCATAATAATCCATAATTGCCCAGCCCTTTATATATACATACACACATACACAAGTACGTATGTATGCATTGTAATTTCCCCATTGCGGGACAAATAAAGGATATCTTAATCGTAATTAATACATATACATATATATATATATATATATATATATATATATATGTATATATATATATATATATGTATATCTAATACATATATATATGTGTGTGTATATGTACGTATATACATACATGTGTGTGTGTGTGTATGATAACTGAATAATTATGCCTTCAATCAAGTATTTGTGTTTTTCAAAACTTTTGGGGGTGACTTTTCTCCATTTAACATGTAGTCAAGCCCAGCAATGATTTTTAGTGGGTCGATAACACCTGCATCATAGTTTCTGTTGAGTATGCTTACCACCTCACAAATTAGTTTTAAAAAAACCTAGAATAGGAAAACTTTTGTTTTTAAATTAGCTCTACTAGCATAGCATGCTATCCATATACAGAACACGTTTGTTCTCTTCCGTCATCTAAATTCTGTCCCTGAGGCAATTTTGGCAACGACTAAACTGACTTTCTAAGGAGCATGTGATGAATGATGACGGAGAGCTCCTTCAAGTCGCAATAAATACCTTTTAATTAAAATTACAACAATTTCTACCAGAGCATGGTGACCTGGACTGGTTTCATCGGCCTTAACTCACCTTTAAATGTTAAGGATAAAGTTTGATGAACTTCAAAGTTACTGTCCTAATGATGAATTTCAACCGCTTCACTAACAGAGAGCTATTCTCATGGCTTTACTGTAAACATCTAGGCTATGAATAGATGACATTCATGCAATACAAGTTAAGTTAATTTGAGGTGCAACAGTTAATGACAACTAATCAGTTATCATATTAATTGATAATTATTTTTGATAGTTGATTAATCTCTAGGATTTAAAAAAAATCTCATCCTTGGAATTTCAGCATCCTAACAAAATATTCTCTGATTTGTGTTGTCCTCCATGACTGTAGACCAATTTTCTTTGTGTTTAGTCAAAAGAAAACATATGCTTTTACTTTGGAAAACAACGAAAAACATTTTTACCAAACAAACAATTAGCTGACTCATAATTAATTCATTTTCTGTACTCTTAATTTAAAATATGTCCTGTTTTTGAATTAACGGGTGATTTTTTTCAATTAAATTTATTGATGAATTGAAAAAATAATCAATGGATTAATTGTTTATTAAAATAATCGTAAGCTGCAGCCAGGAATGTTTTGATACCGCTTTTTTTTTCCAGACCGATACCACCACTCAACTCTTCAGTAGTCACCAAAAGTACGGATACGACTATTTTGCTACACATTTTTTTTTTATTCGACCAATTGCATATAATTTTCAAGAATATCCATCCATTCGTTATCCCAACCGCTTGTCTGCATGAGGGTCGTGTTGGAGCCTATCCCAACTGTCTTTAGGCAGTAGGCAGGCTACACCTTGAACTGGTTGCGAGCCAATTGCGTGGCACATATAGACAAACAACCATTTGCACTCACAATCACAGGAACAATTTAGAATGTTCAATTACCCTCACGTGCATGTTTTTAGAATGTAGGAGGAATATGTTATATTTTGGATAAAACCAACAATAAAATCAATTTAAATACATAAAATGAAACACAGAAAAAGTTGCAATCAAAACGTGGTTGTACAACTTGTTTACAAGGGATACAGTTAAGTGCAAAGAATGAAAGTGAATACAACAATGTTCAAATAACATTTTGAAATAACTTCAACCACTACTGCTTAAACAGCAATATAAGTTTGCCATTTTGTTCTGAGGCACAGTTAAATTCAACTGTGAGTCTCACTCTGAACACCGGGTGGGACCCACATAATGGCAAGCTGGACTTTGACAGAAGAACAAGTCAAGTCAAGTCAACAGTATTTATAGAGCACTTTCAAACAGCCATCGCTGCATACAAAGTGCTGTACATGGAGCAATTTAACATGCACAATAAACAGTAAGACAAATCGGTAATAAAAGGCGGTAGAAAGCACCAAACGGTAAAATCAAGAACAAATGTAAGTCATGCTGAGTGGAATGCCAAAGAATACAAGTGAGTTTTGAGGAGGGCTTTGAAGATGGGCAGCGAGGAGGCTTGCCGAATGTTCAGTGGGAGATCATTCCAGAGAGAGGGACCAGCAACAGAAAAGGCTCGATCCCCTCTGAGCCTCAGTTTAGTTCTTGGTACTTCTAACAAAGTCTGGTCCACAGACCTGAGGCGCCGGGCAGGTGTGTAGGGGCGGATGAGCTCAGAGAGGTAAGGTGGCGCGAGATTATTCAGAGATTTGAAAACAAAGAGGAGGATGTTGAAAATAACTCTAAAATGAATGGGGAGCCGGTGAAGGTTATGCCAGAGTAAGAGTTATGTGCTCCCTCTTACGAGTACCAGTCAAGAGGCGAGCAGCGGCATTCTTGACCAGCTGAAGGCGCTTAATGGAGGACTGGCTGACTCCAAAGTAAAGGGCATTGCAGTAATCGAGCCGGGATGTGACAAAGGCATGAATTACTGTCTCAAAGTGTTCATGTGAGAGGAGAGGTTTTATTTTGGCCAGCAGTCTAAGGTGAAAGAAGCTGGATTTAACAACGGCACCAATTTGCCGATCGAGTTTGAAATCACTGTCCAGTTTAAGGCCCAAGTTTGAGACCGTTGATTTCAGATAAGGAGACAGGGGGCCCAATCTACAGAATGGGATGTACAAGGGCCACGGGGACCAAACAATATCACCTCTGTCTTCTTTTCGTTGAATTTCAAGAAATTTTGTGCCATCCAGGTTTTGATTTCTTCCAGACAGGATAGGAGTGGCCTAAATGAGAAGGCGTCTTTCTTGCTCAGTGGGACATAAATCTGGCAGTCATCTGCATAGCAGTGGAAGGGAATACCATATTTTCTAGACATCATGCACAGTCTAATGAGCCGTAGTCAATTAAAAACAATTCATTTATATATAAATAAGAGACTGATTGCTGAAAATGTTATCACTGACCAAACCCGAATCTCCGGTACAAGCTCAGATAGCTCCCTCCCATTGTGAAATTCTTTGTGGGAATCAAAGACTTCCATATGCACTTATCACGAGCGCAACAAAACCAGATGCTAATGTGAACATCAGTGACTCATTATTCTATCACTTCAGTGATCAGCAAGCGATTGTCTTGTGAAAAAAGCATGAGCGCTGTGCCTGCTTTTTCAGAACCAGCCCAGTTTAGCTGATATTGGTGGCAGCACCGTTCCCACTGAAGGCAATTCACGTGGCTTTAAAATCATTCGTAACTTGCTCATTTCTCAACAAACTGTCATGACGCTTACGTATTTTTCAACACCAAAGCGTGCACAATCGGTAGAGAAAATGCTATTTTTTTTTGTGCCCCCTAACATGGAACGTAGCGACACTTTCACCATATGAGCTTCAATGTCACTGCAGACTCTTATGATAGTAAAGGCATTCGGTTTCCAGCATGGCACATTACATTTAATTATTAAAGTTAAAGACATCAATTATATGTGTGTTTCTGTTCGTAGTAGTTGAATGTGCCCCATATGTAAATGTCACATTTGCATAGGTGTTGTACTGTCTTTATGTATTTATTTATTTATTATTCAGGTTATTTTGAAAAGTTTTATTTATTCATTTATTTAGCCCCTTATGCCATGTGTGTAAAATAGCAATATCAAACTCTAACTAAGCATTAATATCGACCTCGTATGAGACAGATGATGAATACACAAATTCAGTCAGTCAGTCATGCATGCTTTCAAGTTCCTACATCGTAAAATGTCAACAAAAGGGTGGCCAATACTGGTATTGGAAAACGGCAGGAGTACCCAATACCTTAAAATTAGGCTCGTGTTGGCCTCATACTGATACCTGGTATCGGTACTTGCCCATCCCTTATTACAACCCTCATGTTAACTCTAAAGTGTTAGAAATTAGAAGTGCTTCTATATGATGTATGTAGAGCAGATACTCATCACCCTGCCAAATAGCTGTTTAATGACTAGGTTAGAGCAGGAAAAAAAGAACTCGACGTTTACATGTAAATTTTCAAATTAGTTGTTTTGAGTTGATTACATAAAGGTGTTCTTCTGGTCTTTTAAAATCATACCAAACCAAACAGATATAAGTACTGCAAAGCCCCATTCAGTAAATGGATGACCGTATTTTCCGCACTAAAAGCCGCATTGGATTATGAGGCGCACCTTCAATGAATGGGCTATTTTTAATTTTTTTTTTTGTGTGTATTGGATACACTGGATTATAAGATCAACAATGCATCCACTAGTACACTCCTTCCGTTCGACTCAAGAGGCGTTCATGTCCTGCTTCGAAAAATGTAAATTAAACGATTCCTTCAATGAAACTACAAAAATTGAAAATAATGCATTAAAACAGAAAATCAAGCGATGAAATCTCAAATTAAATTCTATAGCCCCCCTACAAAATTTATTTTGACATTTCGTTGATCGTAGCACGAACAGAACGATCAGATGTCAGTAAAATGTAGGAGGCTGGACTGTCTCAGAAGTATTTATTTATTCCTTTGTTGTGTACTGTATTCACAAATGAGTAAATCACAAAATAAATTCTGTAGGGGGGCTGTAGAATTTATTAATTTCCTCGCTTGATTTTCTGTTTTGATGCATTATTTTCAATTTTCGTAGTTTCATTGAAGGAATCATTCATTAATTTTCAGGTCAAGGTCATCTTTATTGTCAAATATGCTTACGTATGACATGTAGCATTGATGAAACTTGCGTTTTTCAGAGGCGGTCATGAACACCTCTCGAGTCAAACGGAAGAAGAGAAGGCACGGAGACGGACAAAGACGTACCTGTGTTTGTTGAGACTGAAAACTATTACCGTATTGGCCCGAATATAAGACGACCCTAATTATAAGACGACCCCTTCTTTTTCAAGACTCAAGTTTGAAAAAAGACTTTTTGAACACCAAATTAATTTTTATACAGAAAACATTCACAGTGCATCTGAAACAAATGATTATAACAATATATTAGAGAGAAAAAGCATGTTAATTTGCCTCATTCAAATATAAAGTGCAATCACAATCGTAAATGAATGGCTTCTGGTTTTTCAAATTACATCATAACTTCTCAGCTGCTGGTTAACCTGGCTGATCTTCGACCCACTTTTCTCCAGACTGTCACTACGTTTCTCCATTTTCTGTTATCTCTTCTATTATTTTCTTCTCTTTTCCTTTTTACAGGTATTTTTCATTTTCCTTCTTTGTGCTATCCATCCATCCATCCATCTTCTACCGCTTATCCGGGTCGCGGGGGCAGCAGCTTTAGCAGGGAAGCCCAGACTTCCCTCCCTTTAGCTACTTCTTCCAGCTCTCCCCAGGGGATCCCAAGGCGTTCCCAGGCCAGCTGGGTGACATAGTCTCCAGCGTGTCCTGGGTCGTCCTCGGGGTCTCCTCCCGGTGGAACACCTCACCAGGGAGGCGTCCAGGAGGCATCCGAATCAAATGCCCAAGCCACCTCATCTGGCTCCTCTCGATGTGGAGGAGAAGCGGCTCGACTCCGAGCCCCTCCCGATGACCGAGCTTCTCACCTTACCAAGGAGGCTGAGAAATGTGACCCCTCTGTAGTTGGAACACACCCTCCGGTCCCCCTTTTTAAAAAGAGGGACTCCCACCCCGGTCTGCCAATCCAGAGGCACTCTCCCCGTTGACCACGCGATGTTGCAGAGGTGTGTCAACCCCACAACATCCAGAACCTTGAGGAACTCCGGAAGGATCTCATCTACCCCTGTGGCCCTGCCACCGAGCAGCTTTTTAACCACATCGGTGTCTTCAACCACAGAGATAGGAGAGTCCACCTCAGAGTCCTCAGACTCTGCTTCCTCCGAGGAAGGCGTGTTGGTGGAGTTGAGGAGGTCTTCGAAGTGCTCTGCCCACCGGTTCACAACATCCTGAGTCGAAGTCAACAGCGCTCCATCCCCACTCTACACAGTGTTCGTGGTGCACTGCTTCCCCCTCCTGAGACGTCGGATGGTGGACCAGAATTTCCTTGACGGCATCCCTTACTGCTGGTGTCCACCAGCGAATACGGGGATTGCCGCCACGACAGGCACCAACCACCTTACGTCCACAACTCAGATTGGCCGCCTCAACAATAGAGGCACGGAACATGGTCCATTCGGACTCGATGTCCCCCTCACCCCCCGGGACATGGAAAAAGCTCTGCCGGAGGTGGGAGTTGAAACTCTTTCTGACAGGGGATTCCGCCAGAGACTCCCAACAAACCCTCACAATACATTTGGGTCTGCCAGGACGAACCGGCATCTTCCCCCACCATCGGAGCCTACTCACCACCAGGTGGTGATCAGTTGACAGCTCCGCCCCTCTCTTCACCCGAGTGTCCAAAACATGTGGCCGCAAATCTGATGATACAACCAATCAATCATTGAACTGCGGCCAAGGGTCTCCTGGTGCCAAATGCATATATGGACTTATGTTTGAACAAGGTGTTCGTTATGGACGATCCCTGACAAGCACAGAAGTCCAATAACAAAACACCGCTCGAGTTCCGATCGGGGGGGGCCATTCCTCCCAATCACGCCCCTCCAGGTCTAACTGTCATTGCCCACGTGAGCATTGAAGTCCCCTAGCAGAACAAGGGAGCCCCCAGCAGGAGTACTCTCCAACACACCCTCCAAGGACTCCAAAAAGGGTGGGTACGCTGAGCTGCTGTTTGGTGCATATGCACAAACAACAGTCAGGACCCGTCCCCCCACCCGAAGGCGGAGGGAGGCAACCCTCTCGTCTACCGGTGTGAACCCCAATGTACAGGCACCGAGCCGGGGGCAATGAGTATGCCCACGCCAGCTCTGCGCCTCTCACCGTGAGCAACTCCAGAGTGGAAGAGAGTCCAACACCTCTCGAGAGAACTGGTACCAGAACCCAGGCTGTGTGTGGAGGCAATTTATTTTATTCAACATTAGGAGTTTGCGAGCCGTGCTTTGTCTGGTCCCTCACCTAGGACCTGTTTGCCATGGGTGACCTTGCCAGGGGCATAAAGCCCCAGAAAACTTAGCTCCTAGGATCATTGGGACACACAAACCCCTCCACCATGGTAAGGTGACGGCTCACGGAGGGGTTCTTTGTGCTACCGCTATTTTTATTTTTATTTTTATTCTTATTCTTCGTGGCAGGGGTTCACTTTGACCTGGGGAGTCAAGTTCAGCATTCGCTTCATTGATATCTGGCGCCGTCTAGCGTCGTGAACGGGTAAAATGTCTAGACCCCGAATATAACACAACCCCCACTATTATTGCGGGTAAGATTGGAATGTGGGGATTAGTTGAAAGAACAGTCGATAATGAAAGTCCAGTGAGGCCGGCAGAACAGCTGAATAAAGAATTAAAATCTCCCAAAAAAGCATATTTATTGAATGTAATGCAGAACATTACACTTTTTACTGCAGTAAGAGGGGACGGTGGCCATCTTTTCCTTGTAATCCACCGGATGTTGCTGCGCAACTGTAGACCCTGCCTGGATGGATAAATGGTGCCGTCTCATAAAACAAGCACCATGTGTTGATGTTGTTTTGGACAATGCACTTACTGTGTACACTTACTGGGGGCATGCCTTTAGTGTCCTCTTTCACGCCCACCCTTCCCATTTTAACGTCCGCATGCCTTTCCTCTATATAAGCAGCGTGTCCGCACAACACCAGTCAGTCAAGGGGACCCCTCATCGAAGTCGCAGGACACCATAGATTTTAGAACTCTGTGCATACACAAGGCATTATTAGGCTCCATGTCCGTTATCACTCAAAGATGGTAAAAAATTGCTAAACAATGCTTGCCTACTTGCTTCCATCTGTGAGTCAAAAGCGCATTATTTATTTGCTTTTCTGAGTGTCATTGTTGATTTACGTTTTCGGGGACGGTCATTGAACGCCTCTCGAGCAAAAGGCACTGAGACCGAGAAGGAGAGACGTGCCTGTACAGCAGTTGCATCAGTTGTGTATGTTTTAAAAAGAACCAACACGAAAGCTCTTTGTCGTTTTTGCACCACTGCAGAAACTGCCGTGTGACTGCAAGTGGGGCTGCACCAGTCCTACGCCGGAGTTAACATGCTCAGTGGCTTTGTACGTGTGACCGCTCCACAAAATGTGCTCCGGTGTAAAATATATCGTGTAAAATATATCGCAACAAAATACATTGGTGCAGGACCAGAGCAAATGTGTGCCGTGTGAACACCCCTCACCTCTCTCTGTCTTTCATGGGAACAACCCATACAAAAATGCTGGCTTATGAAATTTGACCTCTACTTATGAAATTAATTGGTTCGAGAAGAAGTTTCTTAACTACAAAATTTTGTAAGTAGAGAAGCGTTTTCTTTGTAAATGCCCTAATTCGTTCCAAGCCGCCCCTCTCCCAAAATTCAGGCATAAATTGTTCCTAAAGCATAAAAATACATCAAAATATGGAACAAATACATGTTACAATTAGGTTATTGCACAATAAAGTGAAGAATCAAATTTATGGTCATTTAAGTTTTAACTACGTCCTTATCATTTTTTTGCCCTCCTTAGTTAATGTTCTCTCTCAAAAGTGGTTTGTAAAGAACTTATCCAAGGACGTTTGCTTTTGTTGGCTTTTAACAGTCCTTCGAAAATGTCCAAGGCAAACATTAGCACAGTGAGCGATGGCCCGACTGGTGAACACTATTTCTGGGTGATTCACATTTATGTAAAACTACACCTCAGGGCCCGAGGGACGAGGACGCTGCATAAATACATACAGTATATCTATCTACATACATAGACACATACAGTAGAAATCCCTCTAAGCAGAGCAGCTGGAAGTATGTTGCGTTCAGGAAACTCGAAGCTGCGAGAAGAAGCAAATACTGTATTTTTACCCATTGTATCTTGAAATTTCTTTCTTAACAAGAGGGAATATTTTCCTGTTGAGACTTTTTGTAATTTGAAATTTTTATATGAATAGATGTCCGTAAGTAGAGTTACTACAGGATTTATTCATTTACAGTGATCAACTCGTGCAAAATTTTTAATACTATGCAATGTTTTTCCTGCATGTCATTCAATATCCCCAAATGAAGAGGCTGGCTCACTTTGTTGCAAGATCCACTGCAGTATCCACTCCAGTTTGTAAAGGAGGCAAACAAACCTGGTGTATTTCTCCTGCACGAAGACTCTTCAGGCCGTCACATGAGCCACTTGTTCAATTCGCCATACGTGTTTGGAACACTCTTAACAGCATTAAATATGTCCATATTTTTGGTGGACACAACTCGTCATGCTTTTTAAATGGATTGTCAACCAAACCATGACTGTGCCTACAGTTAAAGCGAACATTGCATAGTGTTTCACCAGGAATTTTTTTCTCCTGGTAGTAGTTGCCTTAGCTTATGGAGATTGAGTCCCAGGAGATCTACAATGTCAAGTCAAGTCAACAGTGTGATGTCTGCCATCCAGTGGGGAACAATATTACTTCCTCAGAACTGAAACGGTCAAAGAAACATATCGATAATATGTATGTAGCATGTAGCTCACGGGCCGTGAGTTGACCATCCCTGAAATAGAAGAATGAATAGTAAAATACATTTAAACGTAATGGATCAAGCCAACACTTGCTTTTAGTCAAGTAAAATAACGCATTGTAATAACAAAAGATTTTGATCATGGATGAAGTAATGATTCATGTATTTGTGAAACGCCCATCATCATGGTCTGGTTCTTCTTTGTGTATGACAATTTGGTAGGGTAAAGTTTTCAATAGACATACAATTTTTTGTATCTGATCACAAGCTCGTTAGCTTGTGATCAGATACAAAAAAGCGTTAAAAATAGTCGTCACTCTTTTAATCCATCAATCCCATTGTAATGGAAGTCCTGTTTTGGTATGAACAAAAAAATAATAAAAAGAGCAGGGCTGGGTTGGTTAAAAAAAATGTGTGCAGTGGAGCGGGTTCAAGTATTCACTGATTAAAGGCTGTGGTCATATTTTGTCAAGGATATGCTCCAGAAATAGAGCTCCTATTGTATTTTTAGTCAGCATTTTTATTAGTTCTTAAAGAGTTTATGATGCAGTCAACAGCTGGGTTTCATCTGTTTTCATCAGCTCAAAATTACAGCTGGTAGCAAATATGCAGTAGACAGCAGCTTTGGATCACTGAGAGGTTTTGGACTTTCATTGTCGAGGTTATAGCGACCTTGCCGCTTCTATTATTGCACTGGCATATCGTCATGTCTCTGTGGCTCAAAATCTGGAATGGAAATTCCACTGTGCCAATGGTGACTGCTCACAGTAATCAATAAGTCGCTACGGTTTGAATGATAAGTGGCCTTTCATTGAAGGGGAATCGCAAAGTATTTATTTCATGTTAGCAATGGTGAGCTTGAACAGCGGGGTGATGAGGTTTTTGTAAGACTGTGTACTGGAACTTCGAACATTGACGAAAGTCTGTGGTTTGAATACAAACAATCGAGAACTAAAATGATCAAAGGAATGATTCTTGGTGGCTTAGTGGATATTGGAATGTGAAAACGGCTTTCTTGTTTTGAACTCCACACATGCATTAATAAGATCTTCAATCCCTCAAAGGAAGACCTTTTTTTCAAAATTTCAATCACATGTCACATGAGCTGTCACCATCGTCCATCAATAAACTAAAGTAGTTTGTAATTACAGGCATTGTTTATAGTTAGTTAGCAACTGAAGTCCCATCATGTTCCGAAGGGCCTGCCTTACACCGAACATGTTTGAGTGCGATTCAAGATGAACCATCGCAAAATAAAAATGAAAAATAATGACTATGGCTACAGTTATGGAAAACTTGGTGATCAAGTTTCCCACTGAAAATTCTCTCGACTAATCACGTATGTACACAAAACACATTTCTGCTTGGTTAAAGAGCAAAATTAATGCACGAGAAACTAAGACCTTTGACTTAATATTGAACAACCAATTGTCTTTTCATTTTAAATAATCACCTTTTTTTCTTAAATTCACACTGCACAGAAGCAAACTGGAATTTCTTTCCTAGACAATATTCCAGTGAAGCACAGATAAAATCAATAAAACACAAATATAAATTAACTTCACTTTAAAATTCTAATTTATTGTGTCAAGAACATAAGTCATGAATTTAAAAGCCTTAGATATTGTGTAACTTCACAACAGCAGCTGGAATTTTACAGTGTTGTGTCCAAGGACCGGCAACCCAAGGCCAAGGACTTGACTCCGAGGCCAAGGCCAAGGACTTGGAAAAATTTTCCGAGGCAAGGCCAAGGCCAAGAACTTGAGAATTTTTCTGAGGCCAACGCCAAGGACCAAGGACTTGCCTCCGAGGCCAAGGCCAAGGACTGATTTTGAAGCTGAGGCCTAGCCGAGGACATGTACAAAACAATGCTGTCATACCACTGGCAGGTCTTCATGATTTGCAACACCCCTCCATCATAATCCCTTGCACTCCCTAACGCTTGAATGAAGTGTTTTTATTCAAAGCGTAGAACAGTCAGGGTACGTGTTATTTATACTGAGAAAAATAAAAGCATATGATATACATTTATGAATGAATGTTTTAGTGCAGCAGTTTCTTAATATGAAGTAAATCAACACTCAACAGGCATGACATGGCACGGAAGACAAGTTGAGAAATGACTTTGCATAGAGGTCAATCACTGAGTGCAGAAAAAGCAGCAATCTCTGCAGTGATAATATTACAGGTTACCGGCAGTGAGTCCCAGGGACTCGCTAATCAGAAAAGTATGAGTCCCATTATGCATTGAGAGAATCCCAAATTTCGAATTCTGAAATGGTCTACTTATTCAATTGCATATGATAATAACACAAATGACAACATATACATACAATGATAAACAAATGCTGCAAAAATTTAAATAATTCAGGAGCAGGCCTGAGGATTTCGGAAATTCATGATAACCGT
Source organism: Hippocampus zosterae (assembly GCF_025434085.1). Taxonomy (NCBI): domain Eukaryota; kingdom Metazoa; phylum Chordata; class Actinopteri; order Syngnathiformes; family Syngnathidae; genus Hippocampus; species Hippocampus zosterae. The sequence goes on from NC_067468.1 coordinate 3,241,140, forward strand.
TTTTCGGTTCCGTCGGATTACATAATGGGAAACCACGATAACAAATGTTGGGTTCCGTAAACGTTGATCATGGGAACCCATTTTTCTATTTTGACTGATATGGTTAATCAACAATTCCGAATCTCAAAAGTATGTTTAAAGGGTCAATGTTTGAAAACTATGCATTAACAATGAACATTACATTGTTCATTGTAAATGCATAGTAATGCACAGCAGCTGTGTACTCCAGGTTTATTCCAAAAAAATAAATGGATCAAAAACTGGTGTACTCATGTAGCATCATCAGAGTATTTTTTCCAATCTCACACTGCACGTCACGTGAGTCGCTACGCAATGCCGAGCGGAAAGAAGGAGCAGCAACAGTAAAGTCAACATTTCTCTCGTGTGAAGCTTTCCCACATTTGAAAGTAAAGAACAGAGCGAAACACGGTGGCAGCACGTGTGTAGAAATTGGCGACGTGAAGAGGGGGCTGGACGAAACGCTAGCTCGTTAGCACGGAAGCTAACCGCGGACGTTAGCACGGAAGCTAACTGCGAAAAGTCGCTGCGCAGCTGGAACCCACAACCAGAGACCAACCAACCAAACGCCAGCGAGCGTGAGGGAGCCGGTAAACCCACTTGCCACGTTAGAAACACCCAGCAGCAAGCCTACTGGACACGTCACAAACTAGCATACAACCGGCTAGCAACGAGACCCGACAAAATGCCACCCAAACAGAAGCAAGACACAAAGCAGGAAGAGGATTCCCTGACCCTCACTCAAGTAAATGAATTACTCCAGCAACAAAAAGAACTTTTTACGGCGCTCTTGCAACAACAACAGGAAAATTTCAAAGGATTTGTCAAGATGATAATAGACTCAACAAACTCACGACTTGACACTTTTACCAGGGAAGTCCAAGAAATAAAAACCAGCATCAACTTTACCCAAAAATAGGTAGACGACATTAAAAAAAATCTAATCTGTCAAACTGGCCATTCCAAAGACATGCAAACGGAATTCTACAAAGTATGTGACGGCATGCTTGTATTAACGGACAAGGTGGACTACTTGGAAGGACAGTCAAGAAGAAACAACTTAGTAATTGATGGAATTGAGGAAAAACCGGGAGAAACGTGGACTGAAACAGAGGAAAAAGTTCAAAAAATCCTTAAGGAGAAACTGCTGATACAGGGGCAAATTGAGGTGGAGAGAGCTCACCGCACAGGAAGACAAGACCCCGGAAGACCTCGACCAAGGCCAGTTGTGGTGAAATTTCTAAGATACAAGGACAGATCAAGGATCCTACAAAAAGCAAAATATTTAAAAGGCTCCAACATCTACATTAACGAAGACTTTACAGATGCCGTTCGACAAAAAAGAAAAGAGCTCCTCCCAAAATTAAAAGTTGCACGTGACAGAGGGGAAACTGCCTACTTAAGACATAACAAACTTAATGTCCACCCCCGCACCAGTACTCCAACACAACAGGCACGAGTTCAACACCATCAAGCAGCATACTGAGAATTTTTCACCACCAGACAATAAAAACTCTGACCCTACTGAAGCAGGAAATTCACATACCAAAAAACATGGACTTTGAATCCTTTGATGACCCTTCCAACCCTTTGATGACCTCCAACCCTACTGACCACAAGACGTTTGACCCTGAGAACAACTTGGACCCGGACAATAACTTTTTCAAGACCGACCGACCGCGAGTCAGCCAGCGACGACCGACCGTGAGGGAGCCAGTGATGACCGCGAGGAAGCCAGCGACGACTGCAGGGAAGCCAGCGACCGTGAGGAAGCCTGGAGACAACCAGCCTGCGACCACCGTGAGGGAGCCAACGACGACCGAGAGGAAACCAGCGACGACTGCAGGCGAGCCAGTGACCGCGAGGGAGCCGGGAGACGGCGAGCCTGAGGCAGCCGGGAGACAACCAGCCAGCGCGCGTGAGAGAGCCGGGAGGCAGCCAGCCGGCGAGCGTGAGGGAGTCGGCGACGACCGCAAGGGAGCCAGTGACCACGAGGGACCCAGTGATGACAGCGAGAGAGCGAGCGACGACAGCGAGGGAACCAACGACGGCCGTGAGGGAGCCATCGACGACCGTGTGGGAGCGGGAAATTCACATCCCAAAAACATGAACTTCCAACCCTTTGAAGATATTGACTATAAGCCATTCGATCCCGAGAACAATTTGGACCCAGACAATAACTTCTTCAACAACAAACAAAGGGTAACAAACTCTGACTATTACCTGGATGAACAATTCAACACTAATATCACATTGGAAAATGCACTTTCGGTAATACACTTAAACAGTAGAAGTCTCTATAAAAACTTCACAAAAATTAAAGAATACCTGACTAAATTCAATAAATTTAAAATAATTGCCATATCAGAAACTTGGCTTGATGAAGATAAAACAACTGAAATGGAAATAGAAGGTTATGAAATGTTTGCAACTAATAGAGAAAACAAAAAAGGAGGGGGGGGTTGCAATATATGTAGACAAAGCACTTAAATGCAGTAAAATAGAGAGATTGACAAACACAATAGAAAACCTAATGGAATGTCTAACCATTGAAATACACAATAAAAAGGCATCAAATATCATAAGTTGCATCTGTAGGACACCAGGAACATGTATTGACACATTCAATAAAAAACTAACAGATATGCTCAGTTACTACAACGATAAGAAAACACGAATAATATGTGGTGACTTTACCATTGACTTATTAAACCCAAATAGACACAAAAAAACAACTGACTTCATAAATACTATGTACAGCAACAGCTTTTTCCCAGTAATCCTGAAACCTAGCAGAATAACAGTTGACACGGCCACATTAATAGATAACCTATTTATAAATAAGATAGATCATAAAATGGAAAGTGGACTTCTCATTAATGACATAAGTGACCACCTACCTGTTTTTTGCAGTTTTTCATAATTATTTCGATAGAAAAGCTAAATCAACAACTCGTATAACAGAAATAAGACTACGAACCCAACGTTCCATCGATGCCTTTAAGCAAGACCTAGAAAAACAAAACTGGACCGAGGTCTACTCAAACGAAGACCCAAATACAGCGTTTGAAGTATTTCAGTCTACCATAATCTCCTTGTATGATAAACATTTTCCATTAACTAAAGTTTCCAAAAAGTATAAAGACCCAAGTAAGCCATGGATAACGAAAGGCATAGAAAACGCATGTAAAAAGAAAAACAATTTATATAAATTGTTTTTAAAATTCAGAACTGAAGAAGCAGAAAAAAAATATAAGACCTATAAAAATAAGCTAGTAAATATTATAAGAACCAGTAAAAGAGATCATTATCATGCACTATTAGAGCAGAATAAAGATAACACACAAGAAATATGGAAAATACTTAACCAAGTAATCAGAAATAGTCCTAAAAAAATGGATTATCCAGAGTATTTTATCAAAGGCAAAAATACTATTTTGGAAAAAACTGCAGAAATAGCAACTGAATTTAATGAGTATTTTGTCAACATCGGCAGTAACCTAGCAAAACAAATTCCTGATCCAAAAGACCTGTTTGAAGTGGATAGATACGTAGAAAAAAACTCCTCCACGATGTTCCTTACTGCAGTAAAACAAGAAGTATCAAATATTATAAAAACTTTTAAAAATAAAAAGTCAACTGATTGCTTTAATATTGATATGACAATAATCAAGCAGATTATAGAATATGTAGTGCGACCTTTCACGCACATATGCCATCTGTCATTCAAAGCTGGTATCTTTCCATCAAAAATGAAAATTGCTAAAGTTATTCCAATCTATAAAAGTGGAGAAAGACATCTGTTTACAAATTATAGACCAATATCACTACTACCACAATTTTCAAAAATATTAGAAAAACTATTTTCTCGCAGACTTGATAGTTTTATACAAAAGCATGCGCTGTTAAGTGAGAATCAATATGGCTTCAGGGAAAAACGGACCACCTCAATGGCAGTTATGGAGTTTGTGGAAGCAATAGCCACTAATATAGACAACAAAGAATTTACTGTTGGGGTTTTCCTAGATCTAAAAAAAGCTTTTGACACAATAGATCACAGTATATTATTGAAAAAACTAGAAAGATATGGCATTAGAGGTGTAGCTTATAAATGGATAAAAAAAAATGGATATTTAGAAAACAGATATCAGTACGTGCAACTCAACAATAAAAAAACGAATCAACTGAAAATCACTCACGGAGTACCTCAGGGGTCAGTGCTTGGTCCAAAACTATTCATCTTATATATAAATGATATCTGCAAGGTCTCAAAACTATTTAAATGTGTCCTATTTGCTGATGATACAACTTTCTACTGTTCTGGAATAAATCTGAAACAGCTCCTGACAACCGTAGAAAACGTATTAAACAAATTAAAAAACTGGTTCGACAGAAATAAATTGTCACTTAACCTGAAAAAATCGAAGTCAATTGTTTTTGGCACAAGACCAATCAAACACAAAGCTAAAATTATGGTAAACTCAATTGAAATAGAAAGAGAGTATGAAACCAAGTTTCTCGGATTAGTAATAGACTCAAAACTATGTTGGAAACCACATATCGATAACGTAAAAAGAAAAATAGCCAAGACCGTAGGGATCCTCTACAAAACCAAGGAAGTACTAAATAAGAGATCCTTGTACACATTATACACTTTATTATTATTACCATACATGACCTACTGTGTGGAAATATGGGGAAATGCCTGCAAAACAAACACACTCCCTATTCTCAAACTACAAAAAAAAGCAATTCGAATTATTAATAGATCAAAATATACGGAACCCACAAATCCACTATTTATCAAATTAAATACGATGAAATTTTATGACCTGGTTGACTTTAAAATCGCCCAATTAATGTACAAAGCACACAATAACCTGCTCTGCCAAAACATTCAGAAGTTTTTTGAAATTCGAGAAAGCAACTATGAATTAAGAGGTACCAACTTATTCAAAAAACTCAAAACAAGAACAAACATCAAGCAAAGAAGTGTATCTAGCAAAGGTGTTAATCTGTGGAATAATCTTGAAACGGACCTAAAAATGAGTAAATCGCTTGCTGAGTTAAAAAACAAATTTAAAACAATAGTACAAACAACCTACACCAATCAGAGTTAAAATGATAAATTCTAAACATTAAATATAATGATAAATCAGAACTAAGTTGATAAATAGAGAAAGGTATGCAATATCCATTATGAATACAAGAGAAAATTGACACAAGAGTGCCAGGGTGAGGATGTATATAATCCCGATATAAACCAAAAGTTCACGGTTAAGGGTAAAGTATGAGCCTTAATGGAGACTTCTTCTTACTTTTTCTTTTCTGATTGATTTAAAAATGATCTATTAATATATAAACACATAACATGGGGTAGGACTAGATCAGTTTTTTTACTTCATCCTACTCCCTTGAACATAACTGTATTGAATGAAGACTGATTTCTTTCTTTTACTTTTTTATCTACCTTATTTTCTGTCAAATTATTACTGTATATGTTTTATGTTCAATAAACAAACAAACCAAACCAATGATTAATTGACTGTGGCTTGACATCCTCTTCCCAAGACGATGCATGTGTAATCTCCGATCAATTTGACGAAAGAATTTAACACACGTCATCATTAGTTCTACCAACAGTTAACATTAGCATTACTACACCTTGTGACGAAGGTTTTATTCATAAAGTTACCATGCTACAACCAGTAAATTATAGAATAACCAATACTGTTTCATAATACCTCTCCGTGAGCCGTCACCTTACCGTGGTGGAGGGGTTTGTGTGTCCCAATGATCCTAGGAGCTAAGTTGTCTGGGGCTTTATGCCCCTGGCAGGGTCACCCATGGCAAACAGGTCCTAGGTGAGGGACCAGACAAAGCATGGCTCACAAAGCCCCTTAATGACAGATAAAATCGATGGTATCCAGTTTCCCTTGCCCGGACGCGGGTCACCGGGGCCCCCCTCTGGAGCCAGGCCTGGAGGTGGGGCTCGTTGGCGAGCGCCTGGTGGCCGGGCCTACACCCATGGGGCCCGGCCGGGCTCAGCCCGAAGAGGCAACGTGGGTCCCCCTTCTCATGGTCTCACCACCCGTGGGAGGGGTCAAAGGGGTCGGGTGCAATGCGAGCTGGGCGGCAGCCAAAGGCGGGGACCCTGGCAGTCCGATCCTCGGCTGCAGAAGCTAGCTCTTGGGACATGGAATGTCACCTCTCTGGCGGGGAAGGAGCCCGAACTGGTGTGTGAGGCAGAGAAGTTCTGACTGGATATAGTCGGACTTGCCTCCACACACAGCCTAGGTTCTGGTACCAGTCCTCTCGAGAGGGGTTGGACTCTCTTTCACTCTGGAGTTGCTCACGGTGAGAGGCGCAGAGCAGGTGTGGGCATACTTATTGCCCCCCGGCTCAGTGCCTGTACATTGGGGTTCACACCGGTGGACGAGAGGGTTGCATCCCTCCGCCTGCGGGTGGGGGGACGGGTCCTGACTGTTGTTTGTGCATATGCACCAAACAGCAGCTCAGCATACCCACCCTTTTTGGAGTCCTTGGAGGGTGTGCTGGAGAGTACTCCTGCTGGGGACTCCCTTGTTCTACTGGGGGACTTCAATGCTCACGTGGGCAATGACAGTGAGACCTGGAGGGGCGTGATTGGGAGGAACGGCCCCCCCGATCAGAACTCGAGTGGTGTTTTGTTATTGGACTTCTGTGCTCGTCACGGACTGTCCATAACGAACACCTTGTTCAAACATAAGGGTGTCCACGTGTGCACTTGGCACCAGGACACCCTAGGCCGTAGTTCGATGATCGACCTTGTCGCCGTGTCATCGGATTTGCGGCCGCATGTTCTGGACACTCGGGTGAAGAGAGGGGCGGAGCTGTCAACTGATCACCACCTGGTGGTGAGTAGGCTCCGATGGTGGGGGAAGATGCCGGTCCGTCCTGGCAGACCCAAACGTATTGTGAGGGTTTGTTGGGAGCGTCTGGCGGAATCCCCTGTCAGAAGGAGTTTCAACTCCCACCTCCGACAGAGCTTTTCCCATGTTCCGGGGGAGACGGGGGACATTGAGTCAGAGTGGACCATGTTCCGTGCCTCTATTGTTGAGGCGGCCAGTCTGAGTTGTGGCCGTAAGGTGGTTGGTGCCTGTCGTGGCGGCAACCCTCGTACTCGCTGGTGGACACCAGCAGTAAGGGATGCCGTCAAGCTGAAGAAGGAGTCCTATCGAGCCTTTATGGCCTGTGGGACCCCAGAGGCAGCTGACGGGTACCGACTGCCCAAGCGGAACGCAGCTTCGGTGGTCGCCGAGGCAAAAACCCGAGCATGGGAAGAGTTTGGTGAGCCCATGGAAGCCGACTTCCGGACGGCTTCGAGGAAATTCTGGTCCACCATCCGACGTCTCAGGAGGGGGAAGCAGTGCACCACGAACACTGTGTACAGTGGGGATGGGGCGCTGCTGACTTCGACTCGGGACGTTGTGAACCGGTGGGCAGAGTACTTCGAAGACCTCCTCAACTCCACCAACATGCCTTCCTTAGAGGAAGCAGAGCCTGGGGACTCTGAGGTGGGCTCTCCTATCTCTGTGGTTGAAGTCACCGATGTGGTTAAAAAGCTCCTCGGTGGCAAGGCCCCAGGGGTGGATGAGATCCGCCCAGAGTTCCTCAAGGTTCTGGATGTTGTGGGGCTGTCCTGGTTGACACGCCTCTGCAACATCGCGTGGTCAACGGGGAGAGTGCCTCTGGATTGGCAGACCGGGGTGGTAGTCCCTCTTTTTAAAAAGGGGGACCGGAGGGTGTGTTCCAACTACAGAGGGATCACACTCCTCAGCCTCCCTGGTAAGGTCTATTCAGGGGTGCTGGAGAGGAGGGTCCGTCAGGAAGTCGAGCCTCAGATTGAGGAGGAGCCGTGTGGTTTTCGTCCCGGCCGTGGAACAGTGGAACAGCTCTACACCCTTAGCAGGGTTCTCGAGGGTATGTGGGAATTCGCCCAACCAGTCTACATGTGTTTTGTGGACTTGGAGAAGGCGTTTGACCGTGTCCCTCGGGGAGTTCTGTGGGGGGTGCTTCGTGGGTATGGAGTACCGAACCCCCTGATACGGGCTGTTCGGTCACTATACCACCGATGTCAGAGTTTGGTCCGCATTGCCGGCAGTAAGTCGGAATCGTTTCCAGTGAGGGTAGGACTCCGCCAAGGCTGCCCTTTGTCACCGATTCTGTTCATAACCTTCATGGACAGAATCTCTAGGCGCAGCCGAAGCGTTGAGGGGGTCCGTTTTGGTGGCCTCAGTATTGCATCCCTGCTTTTTGCAGATGATGTGGTGCTGTTGGCTCCTTCAAACAGGGCTCTCCAACTCTCACTGGAGCGTTTCGCAGCCGAGTGTGAAGCGGTTGGGATGAAAATCAGCACCTCCAAATCTGAAACCATGGTCCTCAGTCGGAAAAGGGTGGAGTGCCCCCTCCAGGTCGGGGGGGAGATCTTGCCCCAAGTGGAGGAGTTTAAGTATCTTGGGGTCTTGTTCACGAGTGAGGGCAGGAGGGAGCGAGAGATCGACAGGCGGATCGGTGCAGCGTCTGCTGTGATGCGGACGTTGTATCGGTCTGTCGTGGTGAAGAAGGAGCTGAGCCAAAGGGCGAAGCTCTCAATTTACCGGTCGATCTACGTTCCAACCCTCATCTATGATCACGAGCTATGGGTCGTGACCGAAAGAACGAGATCCCGGATACAAGCGGCCAAAATGAGTTTTCTCCGCAGGGTGTCCGGGCTCTCCCTTAGAGATAAGATGAGAAGCTCGGTCATCCGGGAGGGGCTCCGAGTCGAGCCGCTTCTCCTCCACATCGAGAGGAGCCAGATGAGGTGGCTTGGGCATCTGATTCGGATGCCTCCTGAACGCCTCCCTGGTGAGGTGTTCCGGGCATGTCCCACCGGGAGGAGACCCCGAGGAAGACCCAGGACACGCTGGAGAGACTATGTCACCCAGCTGGCCTGGGAACGCCTCGGGATCCCCCGGGGATAGCTAGAAGAAGTAGCTAGGGAGAGGGAAGTCTGGGCTTCCCTGCTAAAGCTGTTGCCCCCGCGACCCGGCCCCGGATAAGCGGTAGAAGATGGATGGATGGATGGATGTTTCATAATATTTTTCACAACGATTAGCCTACAAATCTAATGACCAACTTGCGTCGTAATCGTGTCTCTCGTCGTATCTCGCTCTCGTGATCTATGCATACATTCCAGATGAGTTTAGTGATGCATCCTTTGGACGATTCATACGAAAATTCAGACTGGCATTCCCATTTCTTAAATGTTGTAATTAGTACACCTTTGTGAGTTTCTTTTTCGCCGCCATCTCAAACTTTCATTCGCGCGTGTGGCTTCTATTCTATGAGACTTATAATGCGGTGCGTTATATTCAGTATATATATCCAGTGGCTGGATAGCTCAGTTGGTAAGGCATTGGTTTGGCGTACGGGAGACTGTGGTTCGAATCCCGCCTGGGGCAAAAATGAGCACATAACACCATCCAGTGTGGGTCCTTGGGCAAGATCTTCACACCACACGATCTTCTACCTTCACACAAATGCCTACCTCATACAATGACGAGAGACAATAAAATGAATGACAGACATTGCCTGGCCAAACAAGGTCTGCGTCAAAAATGGGCGACTGGAACAAAGCGGAAATGGGCGAGATGCGACAACATTGCTCTGTTGGAATGCTACTACTGAAGCAACCTAGTCAGAGGGTTTACATGCAGAGAATGTGAGCTAGTCACTTCGAAACCCACAGTCACGGTTGACCACGAAACAACTAGTAGCTCAGTATTCCAACATCCACAAACGGCAACTGCTGTCACAACTTGAGATTGATGAGGTACAACGCAGGTTCCATGGTGAAGGGCCCCAGGCTGCCAGAACAGAGGAGAAGGTCGTACCAGAGATTGAGAGGCAAGCCCCAATGAATGCAGATGATGAGATTGGGAGGCCAGCCCCAATGAATGAAATGCTGAGCGAGGCAGCAACTGACCTGAAAGCTAAGATCGTGGTGAGAATGAAAGCTGGGCAACCTAGAAACCGATTACAATGGCTATGTGAAATACCACCTGTCTCATGGAAAGTGTGAATGCAGAACTGAGGGCAATCCCTACCGTAACGATCACAGAAACCAATGAGCTGATATACTGTACGTTTCAGTGATCCTAGAGATGCTTGGCTGTAAGAGCAACCATGGGAGCCATGAGATGTTTCCTACTATGGAAAAGACAGTTGGAGGCTAAGATCAAGGCAAGCCACTTACCCAAGTGTCCAGCAAATGTGGCATATACCAAGGTTGATGCACTCTCCCCACTGCTGTCCTGCATAGGACTGAACCCCCTAAGCCAAGTACACCAAGACACACTATGGATACTGTCTCAGTCAACCAGGATCTACAGCAGCGACATTGGGATGTCATTCGGGCTTGAGAAATGTAGTCGGATGGTGACTAAGAGAGGAAAGGTAGTCCGCACTGAAGGGGTCTCACTCCCTGAAGGAACAATAGCAGACATCGAGGACAGCTACAAGTACCTCAGTATACCACAAGCCAATGGCAACCTCGAACTGGCAACAAGGAAAGTGGCTACGGCCAAATACCTCCAGCGAGTGAAGCAAGCCCTGAGAAGCCAGCTCAATTGCAAGAATAAGACCCGGGCAATAAACAGCTATGCCCTGCCAGTGATCAGATACCATGCAGGAATAATATGGTGGCCAAAGGAAGAGATTCAGACCACGGACGTTAAGACCCGAAAGCTCCTAATCATGCAAATCCAGCACCCTGAGACTGTACACAAGCCGAAAGGAAGGAGGCCGGGGACTAGTGAGTGTGAGAGCCACTGTCCAGGATGGATCATCCAAGCTCCATGAATACATGAAGAAGAAGGCTCCAACAGATGACATACTCGGAGAATGTCTCAGACAATGGGGAATAGAGGATGAGGCGGTGGAAGAGGGACCATCTTGACAAGAGGACAAGTACCTACACGGGATGTACCACCGGACCATAACTGAAGTGCCTGATCTCAATAAGTCCTTTCAGTGGCTAGAGAGGGCTGGCCTGAAGGACAGCACAGAGGCACTCATCCTGGCTGCTCAGGAGCAGGCCCTGAGCAGCAGAGCCATCGAGGCCCAGATATACCACACCAGACAAGGTGTAGGTTGTGCGAAGAGGCACCTGAGACGATCCAACACATAACTGCAGGGTGTAAGATGCTGGCAGGGAAAGCCTACATGGAATGCCACAACCAGGTGGCTGGCATAGTCTACCGAAACATCTGTGCAGAGTATGGGCTGGAAACGCTAAGGTCAAAATGGGAAACGCCTCCGAAGGTGGTGGAGAATGACAGAGCAAAGATCCTGTGGGACTTCCAGATCCAGACTGACAAGATGGTAATGGCGAACCAATTCCAGTTTCAGACCCAGTTCTTCAGTAAGAAATTTGATCAAAATACCTTCAATGAATGAGATTATTCATAATAATTGATGATATTCATCTGTGAAGACGCCGATAATGACATCCAAAGTAACACGGTAGAAAACGGATAAATATCAGTATAAAACACAATTTTTAGAAATAAACAATTTCTGTAATCTCTATTTACATATTTGAATAATTATTTGTCCAGGATTAGCATTGTTGGTTTTAGTTCAATTATTGTGGCTGGCTTTTATGCTATGGTGACAATTTGGGTCCACCTCCATCCTCTGATAGTGCTGGTACTGTTGTGGTCAGTTTGATGTGTGTCATAAAACCAACAATTTCAGTTAGACTGGAGAAGCTACAGACTCTCTAGTAATTCAAAAATATCAAGCCATTCATGACATCTCTGAACCACCGGTGAAAGGAGACTTTGATTCTCTCCTCTTTAATCTATAACCACTAGGAATAGTTGTGATTGTGTTATTGTCTTTTTATGTTGTGTTGCTCTGTTGTATTATTATTTAATGCTAAATGTTCTATACAGGGCTTTGTTACAGCTGCAGCTATTGTGAAAGTATGAAATGAATGTATTGTTTCAATATTTTGGTGTATGGTCGTTAGTAAATTGCTGCACAACTGTAATACTTCATTAAACAAATAAGAATGAAGCAGGAGCAAACGCAAAACCTCTAAACATGTGCCGGCTTACAGCACAGTGTAGCTGTTGTGAACTAGCACAATATAACCCTTGTTTGAGACTTTTATATGAGCAAAACTCACCCTTCCTTTTTCTCCCATGCTCCTCTTTCTCTTTGTTTGCTTCAACAAAGGTCACACACAAACAGGAAGTGAAGGACGCCAGGGGATTTGACTTTTGGCTTGAGTGGGAGGCCTATTGTCATAGTGTCACCCATTCCTGGTTGCCTTACAGCTGTAGAAGCACAACACAAGGTGGTTAGCAGCAGAAAGACTGTCTGAATACTATTTTACCTTCGTCGCTATCGAGTGGACATTGTTCATCGCCAAAATACCCATGTGCAATTAATGCCAGATCTATCAAAAAGCAAGACATTATGTGTGCAGCCCTCCAATCAGAGTAAATTTACATTCCAAGACTCATGTTAAAATTAAGTATTCTACATTTGAGACGTAAGACTTAAATAGGGTTTCCCCCAGAAAACTTGCTCAGCCTGGTAGTAGAGAAGCCGACTTCGTAATAGATATTTCATTGTAGTCGGTGTACTGGATTTCCATTATTTAGTGGTAGGCCTGTTGCAAATAAAAACAATTTTCCGGACGATATATTTACCCAGAGGCTATCACGATAAATGATAGTATTGTATGTTGGTCGTTTTTTTTAAATGCTTCTGATACACTGATTAAAATAGGAAAAACAATTCTTTATAAATGCAATTATCACTCAATTATCAAGGATACGAAACATTTTGCATTGAACTGAAAAAACGTAAAATATCTTGGCTAAATAAATAACCAATGAAAAAGAGTCAGGCTCTGTTTTTTTTTTAACAACACTCAACAAATATTAACATAACACATACAGCACATTATTATCAGGGTCATTACAGCTGGAGCGTTTTATGTAGGTGCTGTATATGAATTTAATATTAATGCTTCAAGGACTAAATATCAGAATAATTTACTGAGCAGTGACCTTTCAACATTGCCCATGTGCACACATTTTTAAATAAATACAGGACCCCAAGCATTTTAGTCCTAATCGTCATTTTCGTGTGAAGACATTTTCAAGGACCAAAATAAAAACAAATTATTAAAAATATCACTCATCATTCTGCAGCTACACTTGAACAAGCTGTGGCTGTTTGTATTCCAACACGTATTCATTTTTATTACGACAGTACAACACAGTTCAGTGTTGTAGCGTTTGCCGTCCATCCATTTTATGAACCACTTATCCTCACCCCGGTCGCAAGCGTGCAATAAAGTTGTTGTTAGTTTTAGTCCACATTATTGGACAATATAATCTGGTGATGAAACTTTACGCTGTGCCACCGTTAGCCCAAAGTATGGTTGCACTGAAGGTGAATCTGAGCACGTAGCCAGGATTCTGGGATTAATAACATAGGACAGTCCTGAGTTCAGCAATTTCCTGCTGGTTCTTGTTCTGTATGACCCGTTCTGTGTGTTATGAATCTGGCATCAGAGATGAGATGAGAGAAGCTTGGCTGGCAGTGGTGTTTGAGTGATTAAGATTAAGATTAAGAAAACCTTTATTAGTCTCGCAATGGAGAAATTCCAGATTCACAGCAGCAAAGTTATGAAAGGAAGAAGAAGAACAACCAAAAAATAGGATCTGCTGGAAAGGCAGCCACTCTCGCGGCGCCATTTTGAAGTCAAAAATAACAAAAATAACACAAGACAACACATAGGACAGAGACAGAGCATTTACATTAGCCTACCCAGAGCTCATCTCGGCAGCCCCACTTTTCTTTATGTTGCCTCCGCCAACTACGACGCCTGCCAGACCCGACAACAATCCATCCAGTCACCACTGGTACTTTGGAAGTGCAATAAAAAATTAATCTGACTCAATTTGTACTGCAATCTAATGTCAATGAAGTCCACACCACTATAGTATTCATCAGCGACGGTTATAAAGCCTGTTTTTGTGTATGTGTGCTCATGTGGTAATGGCTTGATCACGCGAGGTTGGTTGCTTGAAAAGTAGATCTATGGTCAAAAAAGGTTGGGCACCCCTGATTTAAGTGAATGTTTGTGGGCCTTGTGTTCGCCTGGAGTGAATGGCTGTTTTGGATGCCTCAGAGTTTTTTGTTGTTGTTGTTTTTGACGTGGGGCATTTTTACGATTACTGCACCCACCCAACTTGGGGATCAAACTCACACGACCACTGTGTCTGGTTCTCTAACATTTCCGCATTGAGTGAGCTGTATGAAAGGAATCTCTTTGGCTTCATGCATACATTGAGATTTGTACATCCAGAATTTTTTTGTGCGTGCAATGTTTTCTGGATTGGGCCGTACACCGTTTGTTAATATGAAAGCCACGCAGTCTTTCTCCCTGAGCCCCCTGATCTCTGGGAATCGTGGAATTTTTTAAAAAAGTGACATAACCTTGACCTTGATAAACATTTTCCCTACATATTTTTACAGCCCTGCATGAAAGATTGACTGCTGGCTTTAATGTCTACTACATTCAACATATCCTATTGCTATTGGCACAATCAATATTTTTACTTTCACACGAATGGAGAACATGAATATCCGCCCTGGGCCACAAACAAGCAACCATTGCCCCACCCCCCTACCTCCGACTCCAACAGTGTAGCAAAACAATATGCTAAGGCTGTTGTGAAAACCAACCATATGATAAGTATTATCTGATAATAAATGGCCTCAAATCTTAAAATAAACTAAAATTCTTTCAAACATAATTTACAAAATGGCTGTCATGGTTACATTGTGCAATCATGTTATTGGAACCAAGAGCAGATCTATGTCATTCACGTGCACTACTGTAGCATGTTTGGACACAATGGGACATTGGGAACATTGGAAAGACGGTCTTAAATTTCAGATGGAATTAAATCTCACAAAGTCTTGATTTTACTGTAACTTGTCTGAATCTTTAGGAACCCTGCAGCCACCACTGTAAGAGACTCAAATACCCGCCAAGAAATACTAACACTGAAACACTAACTGATCGAATTACAAACAGAATATCGTCTTTAAAAAATGAAGTTAGTGAAACGACAATATCCCATGAAGAGTACGAGCTGATTATTTTTTTTTTCTCTTTGCATTGTAATGCCTTACCCCTCCCTGCTTTAAATGGCAGACAATGAAAAGAGGAGCCTGAAATATGAGCTGCACTGAAGTAAGCAATTTTGTAAGTGTAAATAGATAAGAAGAGAGATTTACAAAAGTATGTTTTTGACCTACCAGTTAAAAGGGAAAACAAATAATCTCTTATTCGTGTTTGTTTCCATATGGGACTCTACAGGTACTTCATCAACATACATTCATGCTACTTCATTCCTCTCCTGTCAGTCAACTTGCAAGGCGCTGAGTGAGGTGTGACTTACATACACATGCATACACAGACTGCGTAAACAGGGTTGGAGTCGATATGTCCTGCTATATGTCCAAAGTAGGTTTTGTGAGATATGGGCTAAAACTCATATCACATTATAAATTGCATCCCTTCATAGTAAAAGTTTATCTCCCAATATAAAATTACGGGTAAAAACAGCATAGTCTATCAGTTAGATTATTAATGATCTTGTATTAGTGTATTCAATTAAATATAGGTTGAACTTGATTTCCAAATCATTGTATTGTGTTTTTCTTTGTTTAACAACGTCCCAAGTTAATTGGAATTGGGATTGCATGTTGTGTTTGATAATTTTAGATTAATTTCGAGATGATACTGGGGTAATGAGCTTTTCAGAAAATAGCCGTTGGAAAATGTGGTTAATCATGATAAAATTATTAAAAATGGAATTTCATTGCTCAACAACACGATCTGCAACATTACACTGCTTTGCAACAGGCTGTTTTTCTATAATACTAATGAGTCCAAATGTTTTTCACATCAGTTGATCACTTCTTCAAGAACACAAAGATCAAGTAGAAATTGTAAACGTGCATTATTTCACGGAGGTGCCTCCTCCCTCCCCCCACACTCTCAGGGTGTACTGCCCGTAGACAGCTGGGATAGGCTCCAGCACCCCCCGCGACCTTAGTGAGGATAAAGCGGTTCAGAAAATAAATGAATGAATAATCCGGTGTACGTGTGTCTGTGTTGGCGAAGGAGTTCGGCATGCCGAAATCGACGATCAGCAGCATCCTAAAGAAGAAAGACCATCTTAAAGTCACTGATATGGCTAAAGGATCTCATGTTTTTAGTAAGGGCCACAAATATTAGAGGAAGCGGAAAAACATTTACTTAATTTCATAAATGAGAAACGGCTAGCAGGGGACAGTCTTAGCCAAGATACGATTTGTGGCAAAGCAAGACAATTGTATGGAGATTTGTTAAAAAAAGGTCCTAGCATTGCTCCTGAAGAGTTTGATTTTAAAGCAAGCAGAGGATGGTTCGAAAGGTTTAGGAAAAGAAGTGGGATACACTCCGTGATTCGTCACGGGGAGGCAGCCAGGTCAGACAAGGAAGCTGCTGAAAAGCTTAAAGTTGAGTTTGAAAATCTCATCAAGGACGAGAAATCTCTTCCCCAGTGAACTTTTAATATGGACGAGACTGGACTTGTTGGACAGATAAATACTGTACTCAATACTAAATACTGGACCGCTTAAAGCGGTTCAGAAAATGGATGGAGGGATGTTACATTGTACCGTAGCGTAGGGTTGCAGAGAGAGTCCATAGTTACCGCCATTACTTTAGGGTTTATTAGTTCAAGATGTAAAATAATGTAATCTACAATTGTCACGATGAGAGAGAGAGAGAAAGAGAGAGGGATGAATTTTTATGTTACAATGTGAATGTTTATGTTAAAATTGATAAAAATAAAACATCCAAAAAGTTTGTACAGTATTTTACATATTACCTGCTTTCTTTTTAAAATCTGTATACAGTTTATGGTGTAAAATAGTTTTTTAAAAATGCTTTAAAGAAAGTTTTTTCTAGACTTGGAACGGATTAAAATTTATTATAATAGTTTCAGTTTTCGAACAGCCTTCTGGAACGGATTATGGTCGAAAACCGAGGTATGACTGTACTTACTTTTCACAAATGAAGGGTTCGGTGAATGTGGATATTAACTGGTTGGGTTTGGTACCTCTAAGGAGGTTAAGAACCACTGATCTACAGTAAGCATATTTCAGGGTCAATTTGATCAAATGGGTTTAGGCTGCTCGACTTCCTGTTTTCATCATGGAAAACTGTCTGACATTCTTTTACATACAGTATAAGCAAGCCTCTAGATGTGTATCCACTTGCTGTTTACATGAAGTCTGTGCACACGTTTTACTCATTTACCAGGATTCTTATCTCCATGTAAACATAGCTAAGAAAAAAAATACATGTTAGTTACAGTCCAAATTGTTGTAAAAAGAACAACAGACAATTGTGACAATGACATGACACTGAGTCAACAAATTACAACTAATACAACTTAAACCTGCAGTTAAAATATTAAGTGAATAATCCTTCCAAATTAGAACTGATCTGTTTTATTACAGCATTCAGTCCTTCTCGTGATTTCACTTTTTTCATTAGATTCTCTCTTTGAAGTCTTGTTTCATCACCTCTTGCACCCTTGACAGAGTTCACTTTGTAATTCAGGACTCCTGCAAAACAAAAATCTCATTGTCAGTACTGGTACATGTCATTTTGGTTCGCTCAAGAGGCCTCGGAGATTCAGTTCTATCAAGCAACAATGAACAGGAGGGTGGGTTAGCGGGTTCTGCCATACAAAGTGGAGATGAGACTGTGGATATCTGATCATTTCTCTTTGTCTCTCTGCCGTTAAGCTGCCTGTAATAACTGAGTGTTTACACCAGGGGTGCCCAACCTTTTTTTGACTGTAGATCGACTTTTCTAGCAACCAGCCTCCCGCAATCGACCTGCTACCGCACGTGCATGCATACACACGCATGCCATGATGGGCAACAGTTATAACGGGCAGTGCTGTAGATGAATTGTACATGAAACAAACTTTGAATGAGAATAATAAAAATAAGAAAGATATATGGCAACAGCTCTAATCGCAAGCGACAAGTGCAGACTGCTGACTGCAAACAACTTCCGGTGATGCAGGTCACGCGCCACCGGAAGTTAAGGTTAAAGGTAACCTCCATTGTTATTTTATTTTTTAAATACTTTTTTTGTGAAAGTGAATCTCGGTGCACACTGCACGCTAAGCATCCTCTAACATAAAAATATAGAATATCAATAACAAATTTTTTAATTTTTATTTTTATCCATTTTCAACTGTGGACCCCCTGCGGTCCACTTGGGACCAGTTCGGGCTACTGGTCGATCGCGATCGACTGGTTGGGCACCCCTGGTTTACATCATCAGTCCATTTCAAACAAAGTTTCTTTTTTAAAGTACAGATTTGTCTGCTGATGTTTTTGAGGCTCTGTCCTCTTAATTGAGTCCAATTTGTAATAGCTGCACATTCACTGATAAAGTGATTTTTTAAAACTAGAAATAGAACTAAAAATAGAGCAAGTTTCTCAAATTGTTTTGCAGCATGTAGTTTCAGAGCTTCCTGACTCTTATACAACCAAACACAATCCTCTTCTCAGCAAAGCTGAGTGGATGTGGTGACGTCTGTTTTTCCATCACATGGCGTGCAGCTCAGAAGGAAATGGCCCCAGCTTTACTGACATAAACAGAGGGCTTATTGGAATTTGACACCAATATTTTACCGTGCGTTTATATTTTTCCAGGCCTGAAACACAAAGACAGTTATTTTTGTGCAGGGATATATATATTTTTTATACATCACCCCACAGGTTCTGTCCAACAATTAAGTCAGATATGTTTCTCAGATATGTATGTTCAAAAGCCTTTAATTTTAATTTGATTCCCAAACATGCCAAACAAGCTTCACCAAGTGAGTTAATTACATTTACAGTTTGTCAGTGTTTTCCTTTCGATATTGGGCAAACGAAAGACCAGATTAGAAACTGTTTCTGTAAGTTTAGATTCTGATGGCCGTTTCTCGGCTGTCGGGTGTATTGCAATGTGTCCCCCCAACCCAAGCTGTGTATCATATATTACATTCTGACCAATGCAGAGCTTCATGGTAAATGTTGGAATTGCGATGTCAAACGTTTTGGAAATATTTTTTTATTGGAGTAGTATTTTGTGCTCTGGAACTTCAAAACAATTGTGTACATATTATATGTCTCCGTGTAAAGTTTGGATAACTTAAGCTATATTCAAGAGTTGCTTTATTTCTCAGAATAATTTTGAAATAATTTTCTTCGCAGTATAAGAGGTAGCAGTCAAAAATGCATCATGAAGAAGAAGAAAACATAATATGGGTGGACTGATGTGTTTGATCAATGCATTGAATTGTCTGCCCCGCAATCCAGCTACATTGATCAGCACTGGACTAGTGCACATCGTTCGTGGCTACACATCGACACAACATTTTTAGAAGGTAAATTTGATGCACAAAATTCAAGTCAGGTCAGGTGATCAACAGGTGAGTATTTATGACAGTGTCAATCTTTTTCGAGCCAAGGCACATTTCTTTCACTGAAAAAATCCCACGGCACACCACTAGCTGAAAATGTGAAAAAAGCTTATAATAACAATGTAACACTTTGTTAAAATAAGTGTTTAACATTGAAGAATAACGTTGCATTATAACTAGAGCTGTCAGTTTAGTGTGTTAATTAGGATTAATTGAAATCAATTATAATGTGATTAAATTTTTTATCGTGAGATTAATGCGGCGCACGTCACAGCAGATGTTACGTTGCTCTATAAATAAACCGGAAACAAACCAACAAGCGTGCTGCACAGGTCCACGCCCATGTCGGTTTTGACAGCCACGGCAGCGTGAGACACCGAAAACGGATACTTAAAGAGTTTATGAATGGAAAGTTTACTTTTAAAAAGTGTATGTTTTGCAGTCGTAAACTGAGCTATCATCATAGCACGTCGAGTCTGAAATACAAATTAATGGCCAAGCACACAGCTGATGTGAGTACTCCCCCCCCCCCCCCCCCCCCCGTCGAAGACGGACAGCTATGGATAATTTCAAAGCGAAGAAAATGGATAACGCGAGGAAGAACAAATTTGCTGAAGCCATAGCTAAATTTATGGCTACTGCATGCAAGCCTGTCAACATTGTCCACAGCTAGACTCAAGCTGAAATCATTCGCATTGCGTCTAATGACTCCACTATGGATTGCCAGCGAGAGCCTCCATTACAAGCTATGAACAGAAATTGTACGTAGCGGAGAATATTAAGGTACACCAAGCAGGAGAAGACACTGTTTTGGGAGAGAAATAAGAGACTAGGTTGATGAGCCTCTGGTGAATAAAGAGCAGGTAGCCTGTTGAGTACGATGTATGCCACTGACACGATTGTTACTTGCTTGGAACTATTTTGTGTGGAAGGTTACAGTGTTCCGTGTCCATATAAATAAATGGGGTGGAGCTTCCCTGTGTTCGTCTGACAGTGACGCACGTCGAGAGTTTAGTGGTGCAGTGGTAGCAACCACGCTGAAAATAAGAAAACGTCTCCAGTGTTGTGCCTCGAACCAAGTGTAGTCATCCGAAATGATGTCTACACAAAACCGTAGAGACTTCCGCGCAAGAAGGACCAACAGAATCAACATAGCCTGACTGCTGTGTTCAAAGCAAACTTGAGAATAACGAAGGCTTAAATCCACTATAGGCTGAGTAATAGTTTACCTTAGATGTGCACTTTATAATTTTATATTGCTCTGTTTTGATTCCCTAAAATGAGCTCTTAAAGGAGCTGTTGTGTGACAAACATTTTTCACTGTTGTTGATGGACAGTAATATTGTGTGAGAGATTATGTGTGAATAACTGCTCCAAGTGAAAAATGTTCATGTAAAATTCCACCCATCCATTTTCCGAACCGCTTGATCCTCACTAGGGTCGCGGGGGGCGCTGGAGCCTATCCCAGCTGTCTTCGGGCAGTAGGCGGGGGACACCCTGAATCGGTCGCCAGCCAATTGCAGGGCACACAGAGACGAACAACCATCCACGCTCACATTCACCCCTTGGGACAATTTAGAGCGTTCAATCAGCCTGCCATGCATGTTTTTTTTGGAATGTGGGAGGAAACCGGAGTACCCGGAGAAAACCCATGCAGGCCCGGGGAGAACATGCAAACTCCACACAGGGAGGACGGAGCTGGAATTGGACCCGGTACCTCTGCACTGTGAAGTCGACGTATTAACCACTGGACTACCGGGCCACGTCATGTAAAATTGAAAATCGAAATTGTTGTTTCAGTAAATATTTGTCACGGTTCTGTTTTCGGTCTGGCCAGCAGGTGGCATGAGCGGACTACTGTGCACACCTGCTGCCAATCTAGGATTAGTAGACTCTGTATCCATGTGTCCATGATTGATGTTGATGAGAGCATTACAACGGGAAAAAATAGGACAAAAAATATAAAAGGAAATTCAGAAACGATAAAAAGTGTGAGTAATCATAATTATGAGTTAATTATGACAGTTGCGTTTTTAATCACATTAAATATCGTTTGACAGCTCTAATTATAACACCTTGAATCTGAATCAAATAAACATCAATCAAATATTTTCAAATATAATCACTCAGTGTGATAAATTGGATGAACACAGATCTGATATCCTGGCAGCAATTGATGAAAGACACAGGAAGCTCTTCCTCCACAGCTCTGTCTTTCTCTGTTTTTAGTTTTTACAGCCGTCAGGCTATATTTTTTTTTATCCGCTTTGGGTCCAGACATTTCATTTACAATGGCTTTGCAGGCGGGAAGTATTAATTGCTCTGCCACTGAGACTTTTTTTTGTTTTATTTCACCACAAGTTCAGCGACGTGGTAACTTGCTTTCGGGGCTCTTTCGTTTACCTTTGTGGTTTTTGCTCATGCACGTTGCTTGTTACTCCGTGTGTTCATGCAGGCGAACGAAGTACTCCACATTTTTGTTTTGAAGTGAAGGGTGTTTTGTTTGGAGATTGAGTTTAAGCTTACTTGGGAACATAGCGCTGTTGGAGAGCTTTTCACCACATTCCGAGCACAACGGAGTCGGTGCCGTTGCATATCCGGTAAAAGTAAATCCAAATGAATGATACCTTTCGTTGTATTGCCTCACGCCAGAAACTTTCGCTTGTCTCTGAAGCACAATGCAATAAGCTAGCTGCTGCTGCTGTTGCTACTTACCGGTATGGAAGAGTACTACATGATTACTTTGCCAGGCGACAGACCGCACAGGCATACAAATTGGATAATTTCCCGTGGCACAGAGTTTGAAAATCACTCATTTATAACCATAGTAGCCCATGGTGCATAGGAATTTCTTGTGGCAAAAGATGGTGCATAAATTACTGAAGAAAGGAGTCAGTCAGACACTCCACAAACCTTTCAGAGGTTATTTTTACACCTCCTGAGACCCGAAAGGGGCAGGCCAGCTTTCTCCCCATGATTTCGGCTCAAAACATGATTTCACTACCTCCACGCTAATGCTACAACGTTGTTTGGGACATGGAGGACATCCAAAACGTATTCCATCCATTTTGACCATCCGGAGTTGCACGGCACTCATCAATGAACAATGTCATGCTAGAAAGAAAACCTCTGCATAATTGGCTGCTATTTGCATAAAAGGAGAGAAAGTCATGGTCAAACTCATTTTAGCTCAGCGGCCACATGGAGCAAAATCTATTCCCAAATTTGACAGATTGGTAAAATCATGATCAAAACCTTTAAAAAAAAATGGTTGGCCGGCTTGTCCTCTATTGACTGTAAATAGTGGGGGACAACTTCATACAGTATTTTGTTCACACGCACACCAAAAATACCCCTTCTTTTAGCACCTGGATATCCTAATACAGCATTTTCCTTAAATTGCACGAAATTAGTGGCCATTTTCAATTATTTCTTTTTGCATTTGACCATAAAATATACATTTCATATAGAACACCCAATACAATGAAATCAAAATTATTTTATCAATCAAGTTACACAATGAAACACAAATATCCAGTGGCAGGAAAAATTACCAATTCAAGTTTGTCAAACTTGTTTTCAAATACAGTCACATTCAACGAATTCAAGTGAATACAGCAGGCGTTCAAGTAGCATTTAGGAATAGATGCCACTTAACCAGAGTTGCAGCATTTTGTTCTTTAGTTACTGCTTAAATAAACTGTCGGGACTAAGTCTGAACACTGGGTGGCACCCTCGTACTGATATACATAACTGTCTTTGCCAGAAGAACAAGAAAATTCTTGAAGGAGAAATATTGACGTCATGTCAAATACTGTTGCACTGTGTACTCAGCTGTTTAAAAAAAAAAGTCAATAGAAAAAAAATACAAGACAAAGCCAAACATCATGTACAGGCCCAGATTCCCCCCGGCCTCAATGAATTTTTTTGCAGCGATCGAAGGCTTTTACCTGTGCTGAGCGGCGACGAAACAATGAAGCTAGATGCTAATGTGAACGCGAGTGTAGTTTCCCACTTCTTCTCAGTTCAGCGATCATTAAGCTATTAGCTAATACAAATGGACAAGTGCTTCAATGGCCATGATATGTAGATGTCCTGCTCACAGTTCACAATATTCCCTCTAAGCTGCACGCTGGGCAATTGTGAATTTCTCTCACCCTTTCAGTGCACAAGATGACACTGGTGTGCACCAGGCACACACATTACATTTTGACACTCATTCCTTTTTTTCCACCACAGTTTAATCTACAAACAGTACACCATGCCATTCCCACTTAGTCTCAGTTGCGTGACCGAGGGGCCATCCTCAGTTGTTGTATAATACAGATTGAAGCATATATTGACACGCATACACTCACCAATGACAAGATGATGAAATGTGCTTGTCACGCTTCTTCCAGACTTATTGGTACAGCTGTATGCCATACACGGTAGCATTTTCACCATAGACAGAAAATTACCGTATTTTCACGACTATAAGGCGCCATTAAAAGTCTTAAATTTTCTCCAGAATGGACAGGACGCCTTATGGTGCGGAGCGTCCTTTATATGCGCTGAGTTCCAAAATTCTGAATGACAGCCGACACGCTGTTTATATACAGAAAAGGCGGAAGTGACTGTGGCCAGGCACCCTACAACTAAAAATAGTAGAATGTTGTGATCAACAGTGACAGGTGTACCTTATGTTGGATTTATATCCGGAGTCTATAGTGACCTATCCCGATTTGTGGTGTCATTCCCTCATTCATTTATTTTTGTACTCCTCCCATTTTTCCCATCTCGTTTTAAACTTCCGTACTTGGACCCTTAATATGTATGTGAATCTTTCCAACTCAAATATTTCTCCCACTATTTCCAGCCACAGGTTCTTTTTTGGCTGGTCAGTTTTCAACCATGTTCTTGTTATGGCCTTCTTGCTGGCTACCAGCAACACCTTTACCAAGTACTCGTCTCTCGGTAGTACATTACCTTGATTTATATCGCCCAGATACATCACTAAGCCGGTCTTTGGTATTTCATAACCGATTATCTTTTTCAGTTCTCTCCAAACCTCTTCCCAATAGCCTTTCAGCCTTTGACATTTCCAAAATATGTGTGCATGATCTACCGATCTGTCCTGTCCACATAACCGCCAGCACTCACTCAGCCCTTGTTTGTATTTCCCGGTCATCCCTGATGTTATAAAAAACCTCATAATATTTTTCCAACCAAACTCCCGCCAACGTCTCGAAGCGGTTGTTGATTGTTGTATCCTGCACATATTCAACCATACTTCCTCCGTTATCTCGGTTTGGAGTTCCTTTTCCCATTTCTCTTTTACGTACAGAGTCGAATTCCCCTTGTTCAACAGAAGCCCTTTGTATAGGGATGAAATCACCGTACTCTTGCACCCTTTATATGCATCCGTCATTACCTGTATTACATCATGTCTTTCAGTTGTCGTACCCATTTTTATTTCTTTTGTATAATAGTCTCTAACTTGTAGATACCTGAAGAGGTCGCTCCTTTCTAGATCAAACATGTCTTTCATTTTTTGGAAGGTCGGTATCTCCCCCTTTTCTATCATCGTACTTATTGCTGTAATACCTTTTCTTTCCCATCTTTTGAAGCCATAATCTTTCCCTGGTTGAAAGTCCTCATCATGTGATAGCCACCTTAGGATCTTCACCTCCTTTTCTAATTTATTTTCTTTTACTATGGTGAACCATGTATTTAAAGTAAATTTTGTTATTCGATCAATCAAGCCCTCCTTTACCCGAAATAATCTTCTGTCCCCCAGCAGTGGTTGAGTCAGGTATTCCTCGGCCATCACTTCTATGTCTTTCCATTTTGCTCTATACTCTCTGTTACACCAACATGCCACTGCTCTGAGTTGTGCTGCACGGTAGTAATCCTTAAAATTCGGTACCGCCAATCCTCCCTTCTTCTTGGGCAACTGTAGTGTCGTCAACCTGATCCTCGATCGCTTACCCCCCCAGATAAATCTTGAGGTCAGTTTATCCCATTCTATAAATTGTTTCTGTGGTATGGGTACCGGCAGCGACTGATAGAGGTACAGCAATCTCGGCAGTATGTTCATTTTGACCATTTCTATTCTAGAGCTCAAGTCTAGGACATGTGTCGACCATCTCCCCAGGTCCGCCTTGATGGCTTGATTAATCTTTGTATAGTTCGTTTCAAACAGTTTGTCCATGCTTTTCGTGACATACACCCCTAGGTATTTGACCGTCTCACTGTCCCATTTTACTTTGTATTTTCCCTTCATCAACTTTGATGGTGTGTAGTTAAGTGCCAGGATCTGCGTTTTTGTCACATTAAGTCTATATCCCGAGTAAGGTTCATATTCTTCCAATTGTTCCATCAGTTTGGGGAAGCTCTCTTCCGGTTGTGTTACGTATGCTATCATATCATCGGCAAACAGGCTCAATTTGTGTTCTGAGCCTCTCAGTTCCACGCCTTTGATGTTGTGATTCTGTCTGATTGCCTGGGCTAGAGGTTCAATGAAGATATTGAAGAGTGTTGGTGAGAGGCAACATCCTTGTCTGGTCGACCTTTCAAGTGTTATTCGGTCCGTCAAGCTGCCATTCACTTTCACTCTTGCAGTTGGCCCGTTATACAGTGTCTGTACAACTCTAATCGAATCTCCGTTGAAGCCGAATTTTTCCATGACTTTATATAGATAGACCCACCGCACACTATCGAATGCCTTTTCTGCATCCATGCTCACCAACACTGCACTCGTTCCTGCCTTCCGAATCGCCTCCACTAAGTGTAAAGTTTTTCTTATATTATCCTGGGCCTGTCTCCCTTTGACAAAACCCGTCTGGTCTCTATCTATAATATCAGGCATGAAAGTCTCGAATCTTTTGGATATGATTGAGGTATAGATCTTATAATCAACGTTAAGTATGGATATTGGCCTGTAGCTACTACATAACTCTTTACTTTTACCCTCTTTGGGGATTATAGAGACTATTGCCTCTTTCCATGACGGTGGAATCTTGCCCTCCTTCATGGTATATCTTAGTGACGATAGCAAAAGGGGACGTAATTCCTGTCTAAATATCTTGTAAAACTCTGAGGGGAAGCCATCACTACCCGCTGCTTTACAATTTTTCGTTCCGCTGATTGCGATCTCCAATTCTTCTGCAGTAATTTCAGAGTTCAGGGTTTCATTATCTTCTCCCCCTATTGATGGTAATTCCAGGTCCTCTAAAAATGTTGCAATACTCTCTTCATCTGCAGCATCCGGTTGTGTATATAAAGTCTTATAATACTGCCGAAATGCTTCCTCTATTTCCTTCGGTTCTTTT
The DNA here is from genome assembly GCF_025434085.1 of Hippocampus zosterae. Classification (NCBI taxonomy): domain Eukaryota; kingdom Metazoa; phylum Chordata; class Actinopteri; order Syngnathiformes; family Syngnathidae; genus Hippocampus; species Hippocampus zosterae. The sequence continues at coordinate 3,268,072 of NC_067468.1, forward strand.
AATAATTCATTCGTTCTGGGGCACCTAATCTTGTGAATTGTGTTTAACACTTGTTGTACCCTTAACCTTCGTGCCAGTAATTTACTTGCCCTGGACCCACCTTCGTAGTAAACCTGTTTCACAAACCGTGCTCTTTTTTCCACCTCCGTTAATAGTATTCGATCTGCTTCCTTTCTGGTGTCTGTGACCTTCATAAGTACCTCTGCGTTTTTTGTCCTTTTATGTTGATCTTCAAGTTCTTTCAGTTGTCTTGTTAAGTTTTCATATGACTCTTGTCTTATTCTTTTAAGCCGTGTTGCATGTGCTATAAGTTTTCCTCTTATTACTGCCTTCAGAGCATCCCACACAATATTTGGGTTAACTTCTCCATTGTCATTTTCTTCCCTATATTTGACTATATCTCCCTTTATTTCTTGTACTAATTCCTTGTCATTCAATAAACCTACATTCAACATCCAAATTGTAGATTTCCTTCTACTGGTCAATTTCACTGTCATATACACTGCGCTGTGGTCTGACAAATCTGTGACACCAATTCTGCAGTCTTCCACCCTGTGTCTATCCTCTATCTTCACGAAAAAATAGTCTATTCTAGCATAGGTTGCATGTGGGTGAGAGTAATGTGTGTAGTCTCTATGTGATGCGTGTGTATCCCTCCATACATCGATTATCCCTAGTTGTTTTATTTGTGTGTTGATGCACTTGGTTATATGTATCCTAGACTTACTTGTGCTTGTTGTATCCAAGTCATGGTTTAACACCACATTGAAGTCCCCTCCGCATATCAAGAGCCCTTCCATTTCCACAGCTATGACATTTAAAAGGTCTTCAAAAAAGTTCTTTTCACTATCTGGTGGAGCATATACATTGATTAATGTGACCTTCTCGCCTTCCATCATCCCCTTGACCACTATGTACCGCCCTTCTCTATCCTTTATCTCTTTGTCAATTTCAAATTTCACTGAGTTCTTCATTAATATAGCCACTCCTCTCCTATGGCATTCTTTAAATGAACTATAGTATGTATTAGTGTACCCATACCTTTTCAATTTTTCATGTTCACGTGGCGTCAGGTGTGTTTCTTGTAAAAAAATTACCTGCATCTCCTCCTTTCTTAATTTTGCCAACACCTTCCCCCTCTTTACTGGGTTGTTCATGCCATTCACATTTAATGACACCACCTTAATGTCTCTATGTTGAACCATCAATCTTTTTGGAATATCCTGTATTTACCCCCATGTCCCGGATCACAACATACATACTAAACACTATAACCATAAAACATAAAAAATTGTCAACATCAATCAAAAATTGAGTTTCCAAGGCATTAAGGGATTCCCTTTTCATATCCCCTTTCCCCTGTTGGTGGGTGGGGGGTAAAGCCTCTCCTAGTGAGAGGGCCCCCCTAGTGGCAGAGTTCATCTCCAGTGCTGATCTCCCTAGCTCACTACAAAAGTCCAACAATGCAGTTCAAGAGCTCCCGGCCTGAGCTTTGTATATTTTTAAACATTCTTTAACCTACTTCAGTGGATTATTTTGGGAAAAGAAACCCCGCCCTTCAATCAAATTACGTTGCTCTATATAACCTTTGTTTACACCCGAACATTCATAGCCAATCGTCTGATTTCTAATTATTTAAACTCAAAGTTGCTCCCCCCTTCGAAAACTTAACAGCATCCCCACACAAAATTTGTTCTTTACTCACCAACCGTTGAACCCGGGAGATTAAAAAAGTTATGCGGATTCCAAAAGTCCTTTGAGAACAGCTGCATTCCTGTCGGAGTTCTTTGTTCCGCAGCTTTTGTCCTTCATTCCTTGTCTCGTCCAAATTTTCTCGCAATTATCTCTTGGTCTTTGTCCACTTGCGCGCTGCCTCCAGTCTCTGTTGTGTCGTCGGGTTCTCTTGTCCAAGGCTCGGCACCTGCCACCCTCTCATCCGCATCGCTTCCTCTGCCTCCTGAGCGCTGTTGTATATCCATGTATACCCATGTGTCCATCGGGGATTGGAACCTAATTCCCTTCTCCTTTAGAATTTTTTTAAGTCCAGCATATTCTCGACGTTTAGCCGCCACTTCTGTCGCGTAGTCATGGTCCCAGGTCACTCTGTTTCCCTCCACTTGGAGCGGCGTTCGCCAGGCTTTCCTGAGTACGTTTTCTTTGATGTTGAATCTCAGGAAGTTTACTATCATCGCTCGTGGTGGTTTGTTCAATACTGGTTTTGGAGCTATCGCTCTGTGCGCCCTTTGTATCTCCAGTTGAATATCTTCGGGGATTCCCAGCTCTTTATGGATAAGCTTATCAACATAGTCGATTGTGGAATCTCCCTCGACCCCCTCTTTCAGTCCCCAAATTCGGATGTTGTTCCTCCTCGATCTCCCTTCCAAGTCGGCCACTTTCTGTTGGAGCTTCCTTTGTTGTTCGAGTGAGTTAGTGAGAATTTCCTGTACCTCTGTACTCCAGTCCTCCACATCACCTGCTCTTTCTTCCAGCATCTCAATATCCTTCCTTTGCACCCGGATGTCAGCGTTCACGGATTCGAGCTTTCTGTTAGTTTCCTCCCGCAAGTTTTCAAGTCCTTGTTTCATCTCCTCCATTTGTTTGGCGATTCTGTCCAATTTGCCGTCCAAATGGTGTTGTCCCGTGTCAATTTTGGCTCTTATTTCTCCGAGTCCGCTCTGTAGATTAGCCTGCAATGCCGACACCCAGGCAGGTTGATTGTCGAAGTCGCGAGCTAATGCTATGTTAGCAGTAGCCGCTAGCGCCGATCCCCCTTCACCTTCGTTGTGCGTGTTTTCAGTCTGTTTCTCGCTCTTCTTCTTCTTTTCCTTTCCCTTTCCAGGCAGAGCTTTGTTCATATCCATCTTATCATGTGTTCGGATCGCTGCCTCCGTTCTTTTGTCGATTTTTTTTCTCCGTTTTTTGCTCGTACGGCCGGGAGCTCCTCGCGTTTGCTGCTTACCCTCTCGCTGTCATACCGGAACCCGCCCGTACAAGCTTTAATGTCGATGCAGGGCATGAGCGTGTCATATTTACCTGTTTTGCATATCCATGGTTCCCAGAATGTATTGTGTGGCACAATGCATTTATTTAATGAAGTTCCATCCATCCATTTCCCGATCCACTTCATCCTCACAAGAGTCACAGGGTTGCTGGAGCCTATCCCAGCCGTCTTCGGGGAGTAGGCTGGGATGTGTTACCAGGAGTGTATGTGTTTTGTTGAACACATTTCTGTTTGCTATATGTTACGCTATGCTTTGTTTCAACAAACTGTGACTTAAGGTTTTTTATAAACTAGACGTTCAGGCCAATTTCTTGAATAACTTTCATTGTTCATCCGAGCTGTATTTATAAACTGAAAAAATAAATAAATATAACACGATGACTGACAGATGAACTCCCTGTACTGTCTCATTATGCTACCTAATGAAACTTTAAAGCTTTATGGTTACTGTAGAAGTGCAGAGAAGTAATCATAGAGACCGTTGTTACTTTCGTATAATTAACCAGCCATGTGGCGAATATGGCGCGGCTGTTTATTTAGTCAGGCCATTTGCCTTTTTACATTTGAGAGCCGTCTCATTGTTAGATTTGGCAAAATAATTTTGTGGTCTGGATCAAACCTGCTTGCGGGCCGGATTAGGCCCATGTGCTTTAAGTTAGGTACCGTATATTCACGGCCATTCGGTGCACTGTATGGTTGGGCGCAGTCTCATTAATGGGTGCTATTTCTGTATTTTACACATAGACAAAACGCACTGTATTATTGCGCGCAGTTCTATAGTGGTAAAACATATGACAGCTTAAACATACGGCACGCATGCGCGCACGCTAAAAACACGTTAGCTTGGAGCATACGGTAGCATGCCAAGACATAGACATCCAAGGTAAAAACACGTTTTTAAAAAGGCAACAGAAGCAAAACTGAGTTCTGTTGTATTTTATTTAGCCTTCGTACAATGTACTCATGTTGTTCGATCAATCATCACCCAGAAATCCATCAAAGTCCTCATCCTCTGTATCAGAATTGAACAATTGTGCAAGTACTGGTAATCCATCAAAAACACAGCGTTCCCTCTTGTTGTCAGAGTCACTCTCATTGCCATGTGGCTCCACAGAAATAATGCCGGCTTTGCCAAAAACTCAAACAACAGTGCAAGCAGACACGTTCGTCCAAGCAGCCACAAACCATTCGCAAATTGTGGCGTAACTCGCCCAGCGCTGCCTCTCACGCCTTGTAAAGTTGTTTGCCATCGATCATCCATTGTTCCCATGCCGTTCCCAACTTTACTTTGAACGCCCGGTCGCAACTTTACTTTGAACGCCCGGTTGATGCCGATGTCCAGCGGTTGGAGTTCTTTAGTCAAGCCTCCGGGAATAACGGCAAGCTCAGAGTTCATTTGCTTGTCTTGGTTTTTCACCGCTGCTGTGAGATGGGCACGCATGCCAAAAGCATAACCGATGGCTTGAAGTTTGAACTGAGCTTCATAGGCGTGTCTCTTTGTAGAATTTATTTTCGGGGGTTCTTAGAAACCAAAACCGAAATTGTTTTGCAACAATGCACATAGCCACACTCTATACAGGTGTTAGTACCTGCTTGGGGCGTCCCTTTAGCGTCCACTTACACGCCCACCCTTCACTCATTGGCGGACTTCTCCCCCGCATGCCTGTCCTCTCTCACATCTGCCTCTCTCTCTCTCTCTCTCTCTCTCTCTCTCTCTCTCTCTCTCTCTCTCTCTCTCTCTCTCTCTCTCTCTCTCTCTCTCTCTCTCTCTCTCTCTCTCTCTCTCTCTCTCTCTCTCTCTCTCTCTCTCTCTCTCTCTCTCTCTCTCTCTCTCTCTCTCTCTCTCTCTCTCTCCATATATGTATATATACACGCCCACCCTTTACTGATTCGCCGACTTCTTTGCCGCATGCCTGTCCACAGTCACTTCCGCCTTTTCTCTATATAAACAGCGTGTGGCCTGTCAGTCAGGTTTTGGAACTCAGCGCATACACAAGACGCTCCACGTCGTAAGGCGTCCTGTCCATTTTCGAGAAAATTTAAGACTTTTAATGGCGCCTTATAGTTGTGAAAATACGGTACTTTTGCTCTGGACCATCTTGAAGCAAAGGTCTATTAATTGTGGGAAACGGGTCACATCAAAAAGTCAGCTTTGGGAAACTATTCTGATATTTTGCAAATAGGTTAAAGTAGAGAATTTGCAAAAATCACAAGTTCAATCGATGCAAGACTTGCGAAAGTGATATCAAATGAGAGCGTGTAAGATAAAATGCCACTTGACCTGTTCAGATGTTTTTGATTGAAATAGATTTTGATTTCTGCAAATACCAACTCCTCATGCCACAGATTGAACAAATGACGAATTTCAATTCTTTGCAACCTATTGAATGTACATAATAATTTGGAACAGAGCATTTTAACCAATATCTTTTTATTTTTGAAGAAAAAAAATATACTATGATCATTGGGAGGTCAAAACTTTATTCTCTAAAAGTTGATTACTTAAATTATGCTGAGTACAAAAACATTTGGATAGGAATTTGAAATGGGGTGCATGTGTACTACTTCTGCTTTCACTTTTACTTCCTTTTTGCACAGGACAAATACTTTTGCTTCATTCCCACCACCTTCTGGTGAAGGGCGGGAATACACCAAAAGTATTTGCCAACCACCAAAAGAAAGTCAACAAAATTAGGGAATGAGAATTTTGTGAGAGTTCTGTTTTTCATATATAAAAGTTGTACCGGAGTGTAAGTTGCGGGATCAGCCAAATTTCGGGGGAAAAAAGTGAGACACATGGACTGTAGAGACAAAAAGAATGGATTTCCTTGCCGGGTGTACAAATGTTCATCATGAGGTCATTGCAGTTGTCACAACAGTCTATCTTTGTGTTATTTATTTCCCATCTTCCCTTCATTTCGAAAATTCTGGAGAAACCTGTCGCCTCTCAGCTCCACTCCCACCTCACCGACAATAGTCTTTATGAACAATTCCAGTCCGGCTTCCGTCCCCGTCACAGTACTGAAACAGCCCTCATAAGAATCACAAACTATCTTCTCATGGCAGCAGACTCTGGCCTAATCTCCATCCTCATCCTCCTTGACCTGAGTGCAGCCTTCGACACAATCTCTCACCCCATCCTCCTCAACAGACTCTCTACCATAGGCATCACCAACACCCCTCTACATTGGTTCCACTCATATCTCACTGGCCGTTCTCAGTTCATTCAACTTGATTCTTTTACTTCACAATCCCTCCCCGTTTCTTCTGGTGTTCCCCAGGGTTCTGTCCTAGGTGTCCGCTCCTCTTCATTGTCTACCTCCTTCCGCTCTGAAACATTTTCCGCAAATTTGGCTTACACTTTCACTGCTTTGCGGATGACACCCACCTCTATCTCTCCAGCAAACCCGACGCTTCTCTCCCACCCTCATCCCTCTTTCACGGTCTCTCAGAAATCAAATCTTGGTTCACCCATAATTTCCTCAAGCTAAACAGCAATAAAACTGAACTCCTACTCGTCGGTACCAAATCCACTCTAAACAAAGCCGACAGTTTCTCCCTCATAATTGATAATGCCACTATGTCTCCTTCCCCCAGGTGAAGAGTCTGGGTGTCATCCTTGACAGTTCACTATCCTTTCACTCCCACATCAATAACATTACCCGGTCCGCTCATTTCCACCTTCGCAATATAATCTGCCTCCGCCCCTCACTCACTCCTCACACCACTGCTATCCTTGTTCACAGTCTCGTCACTTCCCGTATTGACTACTGCAACTCACTCCTCTTCGGTGTCCATCAAAAATTCCTCCATAAACTTCAACTTGTTCAGAATTCAGCAGCCCAGATCATCACGAGAACCCCCTCCTTCCATCATATCACCCCCATCCTCCGACAGCTCCACTGGCTTCCTGTCAAACTTAGAATCAACTTCAAATTACTTCTCTATGCATTCAAAGCCATCCATAACTTTGCGCCCCCATATCTGTCAGATCTTCTTCAAATCTCCATTCCCTCTCGCTCACTCAGGTCCTCATCCTCCCTCCACCTTTTTCTACCCTCTGCCCGTCTCAGTACAATGGGGTGCAAAGCCTTCAGTCGCTCTGCCCCCAAACTCTGGAACTCACTTCCTCCCAACATTCGTAATATTGACTCTCTTTCCATATTCAAAACCCAGCTCAAAACCCACCTATTCAGACTTGCCTACCCGCCTTAAATCTTTCTTTCTTTATTTATTATTTTATCTGTTTTACTATTGCTCTTGGTTGTAGTGTCCTTGAGTGTTATGAAAGGCGCTTACAAATGTGATTTTTTATTATTATTATTCAAAGGAAACAATTTTCTCTCTATATCTCTCTCTTTCGCACTCTCTTTTCCTTCCTTTTTTCTGCTATTTCAGGAACCTTTTGAAGATGGGTTTGCTAATGGTGATGAGCTGACCCCAGCTGAGGAAGCTGCAGCAAAGGAAGCCGCTGACTCTAAAGGAGTCGTCAAGTTTGGCTGGATAAAAGGAGTTCTGGTTTGTTACATATTTTATATCCCCACATATCTCCACATATTTTATAATTATAATTGCAGTGAAACTCTTCAACAATGATACCTACATGGGCGAAAATATCCCCTAGTGTGAAAAAATCTTCATGCATTAACACCATTCCCACTTTTCTGCGCCCCATACAACGAAAAAAAACCCTGTAGCGTTATATGAAATCTTTTTCTCTGCTCTTGCCTCGCGGCGAGATTCACTACAACAAAGTCTAATCCAACAGCGACCTCTACTGCTTTGTTCGGAAACAGCAACCACCACACTGTTTCACACATGCGCAGTAGTCCAGGAAGTATTTGATATTCTTAGTTTGAGACGCAGCAAGAAAGTTTCATTGCTAAAATTGCTACAAAACGGACCTTTGGATGTCAAGCAGCTAAGACAAGAAAAGCTGTGACGCTGGAAGTGAGGGTAAACGTGATCAAAAGAAAAGACGGAGGAAACAAAAGACATTATCCAAGAAATTGATGTAAGTGAATGCTGATCGTAAATTTCGCAATTCTTTTCCTTTTTCTTTCTACACTGACTATATGATGTGTCGAATAAGTGTATGCTCATACTTATGCACTATTTGAATAAAAATAAAGAGTACACATACGTTTGTGTGTGTGCGTACACGTATGTTTGTGTGTGCGTGTGCGTGTGCGTGTGTGTGTGTTTACATCTGAGATCAAATTTGCTACAGTGAAAAACCCCATGTTGTGAAAAATTTCTTGCTGAAAACTTCGTTGTAGAGGAGCTTCACTGTACTTTCACATTTTGTTCTCCAATGCCGACATTTGCTGTTTGGAGTGAAGCATTCGTTATGTGTCCTCCTTTTTTGCAGGTCCGCTGTATGTTGAACATATGGGGTGTGATGCTCTTCATTCGTATGTCCTGGATTGTGGGTCAGGCTGGAATTGGTAAACAGTTGTCTCTTAACGTCATATTGGCATGGAACAGAGGTGTTCATTTAATATGGGGTTCATCTCTTAGCTTCATTTATGATGGTCAACCTCAGAGCTGAGGTTGTGAGGACAACAATGTAACCAGGGAAGTCCAGACTTTGTCCAGCTCTTCCAAGCAAATCCCGAGGTGCTCCCAGACCAGCTTAGAGACTTAGTCTCAGCAGCTTGTCCTGACTTTTCTTTCGGTCCCCATCCCTGTGGGATACGACCGGAACACCTCAGCAAAGGCCAGGAGGTGTCCAGGAGGCATCCTAATTAGATGTCTGAGCCATTTCATCTGGCTTCATTCAATGCAGAGGAGCAGCGGCAGCTACCCTGAGCCCCTCACAGATGACTGAGCTTTTCAAAACCCAATTATTGTTGCATTAAGTAACTGTCCCGGACCTTGATGTTTAGCTGGCAAAAATTACTCAATACCATCATTTTGAAGTCCCAGTACTTGGAAAAATAACACACCCCATCTCTGTGTCAGGAGGGGCCAGTGCCAAGAGTGTTGGTATCCAAGTCGCACACATTTCGAGATAGAAGGCAGAAATGTGATTGTGTTGGGCTACAATGAAGCTACAGATGCTTCCCTTACTGGGCCATAAGGCATTTACCCATTTAAATCTGTCCAGCCATTTTTCCATATTACACATTATTTTTGCATCGAGTTAAATCCTTCCCGTAAGAAATGGCTTGAACAATATAAATAAATATCCAGGTCTGGATCTGTACTTTGCCACGTTCACAGCGATCTGACCTAATTAGTACAGTCAAACCTCGTTTCAACCGTTTTCACTCCTATAACGTTCACATTTCAAAGTCACGAAGTAATTCATTTTCCATTTGCCGTTTTTCTACAGCCAACACCTTCATCACGTAAACTTCATTATAACGACCACTTTTTCCCACAAAATAGTGAGAGGGCCTTTGTTACAACAAACTGTGGGAAGCTAACTGCCGCCGCGACCTTGCTGATTAACAAAATGTACAGCGCATGATTCCCCTCCGTTGCAAAGCAATCCTACTGATCGACCCCCTACATTGTTGTACTTCCGGAGGCACGACACGGTCCTGAGGACATGGTCTGAAAACATGCGTGATAAATGACAGCAAATCTCGCTGTGTGTGAAGGCTCAAATTGTCTCTCACTTTGGAAAGAGAGTCTCCCAGACAAAGCTCAGCCGACACTACGACTTGGCGGTCGATGATTTCGACAATCATACGTAATGGTAACAGAATCATGGCAGAGTTCTAGGCCAACAGATAAAAAGATGATGGGAAACGGATTTGGGGCACCACACATCCAGAATTGATGACAGTTGTCTTCGTCTGCACCGTCAATTGCCTATACAATGACAATTGCTGACTGAATGTTTTCAGATATGATGTAGGAACACTACAGTTGTTTGTTTCATATCTTATAAAATAATTTTTTCTTCATACTGTATGTGCTTATTTGTAATTGACAAATAAGCTATACTGTATTAAATGTTCATGTTTTTACAATTATCAATGGTCATACTGTATTATCCATTGTAATGGGCGGCCATTTTATTGGTAACGATTACAATGAGCTACCACGATACCGCACAGATGTCAGAGGTATGTTGGATGTACAGAGGTATGTTGGAACGAGGTTAGACAATTTGGTTTTTATCAATGGCATTTTGATCTGGCTTCCTTGATCGCCACTGTTCAGTGGTACACGGTGCAGAGATTGTACATTTCTGAATTTCATCTACAAGTACATGTGGAATCATACATTCTGTTCAGTACTATTGTGCATATAGCCGCCTGGGCCTTGAACTATCAAGCAATTGCTAGCTTCAGACCCGTAAATCAATTCATTCTGTGTTTGAAAGCGGCTGGATCGATCACTCTTGGACCCCTGGTAATTTTTAACAGGTAGATGTTTACACTTGAGTATTTCTGTTATAGTTTGTAATTTTATACTCAACCGGTGTGACATTGACACCCGTGACTTACAGTATCTTGCAATACATTTCTTTGTACAGTACTGCATATATATATATATATATATATACATATATATATATATATATATATATTATCAGGAGTGTTTCAAAATCTTTGTTTTTGTTCAATTGTCCGAAAGTGTTTAAAAATGTTTAAAAGTATTGTAATTCCAATAGTTTTTATCTGATCAATGAATTTTTGTTTCCTAATTCATTCATTCATTCATTCATCTTCCGACCCGCTTGATCCTCACGAGGGTCGCGGGGGGTGCTGGAGCCTATCCCAGCTGTCTTTGGGCAGTAGGTGCGGACACCCTGAATCGGTTGCCAGCCAATCGCAGTGTTTCCTAATTATAAAACGCAAACAAAAAGAACTTTTAGTTGAGCTGTCAGCTATCATTTCACTGCTTTTTACTGATAAAAAAAATTCCTGTGTCCTTTTAGTACATGTATAGAGGGACTGTAAGCAGTGATGTTATCTGAGTCAAAGTTTTAGTATCATGACAACACTACAACAGTGTTGATGGTGTTATGCTTCCCCCTAATGAGCCGCCAGTTTGTGGGCCAAATGTTCCTCCCAATTATCGCAGGTCTGATTGTCATTGCCCAAGTGAGGATTGGAGCTCCCCAAGCAGAAAAAGGGAGTTCCAAGGGAACACTTTCCAGCACCCCCTCCAATGAATCTAATGAGGATGGGAACATTAGGCTGCTGTTTGGTGCCTCACCCGAAATACTGCCTTTCAAAATAGGACATTTTACAGCTGTAATTTTAATACCATGATACCACAATATTTTATCGTACATTTAGAATTTAATATCGGCCTGTGCCTCCTTCAGGGTGACAGTCAAGCCCTTCTCAAGCGCTTTTGTGTGTATACATGTATATAAGTTGAAATTGAAAGAATCCGCTTATTTACTTCAATAAGTACGGGTAGTTGCCTAGACTTTCATACAGTGGCTTGTCGCTATAACTGTATTTTTATTTCTCATTAAGCTCTCTTGGTTGTTGGGCTATTTTGATGAAGCAATTCTAAAGATCACACTTTGTCCTCTACAGCCCTATCTTGCTTGATTGTTGCCATGGCCACCGTTGTGACGACGATTACTGGACTTTCTACTTCTGCTATTGCAACCAATGGGTTTGTTCGAGGAGGTATATATTGTATTTTCAAATACCGTCCAAGCATCTACAGCATTGCAAAAAAAGAAAAGCCCGAAAAATGTATCAATTGTGTTTTGGTGCCATCCTTCCTTTTTGGGTAACTTTAATTAGAATCAGTAATGTTTTACTGTCCGTAAACTGCATTGTCTTTCTTCGTTACATGTACAGTGCAGACATAAATTTTGGTACATATTTTGATTCTTGTCTTGACTTTGTCTTAGTGTATTGTTAAGAGCATTCTTCAGAACTGTTTAACATCTGTTTATATTTATGCAACTTTGTTTAAATACGATTACGCCCCTGAAAATTGAGTTACGCTGCATGAAATAGCTGTTACTTCAAAATAGTAAATGCAATTTTGATCAAACCCTATTACAAGTCTGAAACTCCACAGTGAAATCACATGCTGATTGTTTTATTTCATATTCAATGGTGTTGTACTAAGCTAAGTAGTGGCAAATGTAAAAATCGTATCATCCTGGATGTACATGAGGAACTGAATATGGTCCCCGTTGTTCTTTCCATTAACTGTGACTGTGGCTGACGATTATTTGTAAATGTTCTTGTCTCTCTAGGTGGCGCATACTACTTGATTTCAAGAAGTCTGGGACCAGAATTTGGAGGGTCTATTGGTCTAATCTTTGCATTTGCCAATGCAGTGGCTGTGGCCATGTATGTGGTTGGCTTTGCTGAAACAGTTGTGGAACTTCTTGAGGTAAGTCTCTTCACTTTAGATGCTTCTCAAGGTGGGGGAGAAGAGGGGTAAATAAATGAAATAAATATTTTTTTATCTCATTTGCTCGAACTCTGCAGGTGTCGACATTAAGAAACATGCAACACTGAAAATTTGCAAAGCGCTTTAAACCCAGTAATATATGCTGAACTTTTGCTTTGGGGAAGGTTAACAAATATTATTCCCTTGCTTTGATAACTTTTTGAAAGAATATTATGAAGTCATTCACTGCCAGCGACATTTATTTAAATGTTGTCAATTTAAGTCGAAAACGTTTAATCCCACAGACATTGTGTATATTCATTGGGAAGAGTGAGGTAGGTTCTGCTTGTCTGTAATGACGTCAAGCTTGTAACCAATTATACTGATGACTAACAGATGCCAATTGATGGCCTCGCGGCTCAGGATTTGAATACACAAAAGGGCATTGATATGTGTGTGCGGCAGGGGCGGGTATTGGAATTGGTGTCTGGGGCCCAATTTTTAGGGAGTATTTAGGTACAGTAGGTTCAATCTGAGTTTTGGCAATCAAGCTACCATTGCAGTCGATTTAAGTATGCATGCAATATAGAGACTTCATCATTTGCATTTGGAAATCCTTTACGTGTTGAGTTTTTGATGAGCTTCAGGGCATTTTCAGATTTTAAATTGGACCCTGTCAAGTTTTCGGAATGACGGCATGGGTAGTGTTTGATTCAAAACAATATGAAAGTAGGCAATCGTGTTGATCAGTTCAGAAATCCAAGTTGAGCTCCATGAATGTCTCATTTTCCTTAAAACAGAATTCTTCTTTCATGGAAGATTAAGATATCCTTTATTTGTCCCACACTGGGGAAATGTACAGTCTACAGCAGCAAATTTGGGGGGTAGAAAGAAGAAAAACCAAGTGTTTCCATCCATCCATATTCTACCGCTTATCCAGTATACACACACACACACACACACACACACACACACAGCCATCTACCTCTGCGTCCCGCGTCCTTAACGCATAATTTTACCGCGGGACGCACAGTTCCAAATAATGTGCGTTTTTGGGATGCAATGAAATTACTCAATCAAAACAAACAAAAAAAAAACGACGGCAGGCCTGGGGATTTCACGGTAATGATCGTTACCAGGAGCATATCGTTTCCGTGGCATCATTTTGACGGTACCGCAAAATCATTTCACCATAAGTCACCGCACATGAGTTGACTCTACGCGATCGAATCTCTCCAGTGTGATGAACGCGATTTCACTGTGCCTGTATGTGTGTTTGTGGTGTGGTGTGTGAGTGTGTTTCTTCTAATTTACTTTTGTTTTGTTTTCAGTGTTGGGGGGGACAGACCAGATAACGTATGTGCGCATGCGGGTTTAATCCGCAAACTGAGGAATCGCGTGGATGAAAGTTTGAGATGGTTGCTAAAAAACTCACAAAGGTCTACTAATTACGACATTCAAGAAATGGGAATGCCAGTCAGATTTTTCGTATTAATTGTCTGAAGCGCGTATCACTGAACTCACCTGTGACGTATGCACAGAACACGAGCGTGAGATACGACGGGAGGCACGATTACCAGGCAAGTTGGTCATTACATCTATAGGCTAATCGCTATGAAAAATAATATGAAACAGTATTGGTTATTCTATAATTTACTGGTTGTAGCATAACTTTAGGAATAAAACATTCGTCACAAGGTGGAGTAATGCTCATGTTAACTGTTGAACTAATGATGACGTGGTAGATTCTTTCGTCAAATTGATAGTAGTTTACACGTGCATCGTTTTGGGAAGAGGATGTAAGCCAAGACTTACCTGTATTAATGATTACCAGTAAATTAATCTTTGCAGTGTGAGATTGGAAAAAAAATACTCAGATTTTGTGGTATGCTGTATTCATGATGCCATATGAGTACATCATATTTTGATCCATTTATTTTGTGGAATAAACCTGGAGAAGACAGCTGCTGATGTAATGTTCATTGTTAATGCACAGTCTTCAAACATTTACCCTTGAAACATACTTTTGAGTTTCAGAATTCTTGATTATGAATAGTAGTCAAAATAGAAAAATGGGTTCCCATGATGAATGTTTACGGAACCCAAAATTAGTTACCGTGGTTTCCAATTGGGCAATTCGACGGAACCAAAAAACGGTTACCATGAATTTCCGAAATCCTCAGGCCTGCTACTGAATTATTTACATTTTTGCAGCATTTGTTTATAATTGTATGGATATGTTGTTTGTGTAGTTATCATTTGCAATTGAATAAGTGGACCATTTCAGAATTCAAAATATGGGACTCTCTCAATGCATAATGGGACTCATACTTTTCTGATTAGCGAGTCTCTGGGACTCGCTGATGGTAAACTGTAAAATTATCACTGTATGTATGTATATACTGTGTACATATAAATATATATATTTTAAAAAATCCTCGTCTCACCACCCCTCGGGTGGTGTCCGTCCCTCATTCTGCTCGGGTCCTCTACCAGAGGCCAGGAAGCTTGAGGGTTCTGCGCAGTATCCTTGCTGTTCCCAGCACTGCACATTTCTGGACTGAGATGTCCGATGTTGTTCCCGGGATCTGTTGCCAACCACTCATCTAGTTTGGGGGTCACTGCCCAGAGTGCTTCAACCACCACAGGCACGACGGTCACCTTTACCTTCCAGGCTCTCTCCAGCTCCTCTCTAAGCCCTTGGTATTTCTCGAGTTTCTCGTGTTCCTTCTTTCGGATGTTTCCATCACTTGGGACCGCTACATCCACTACAACGGCTTTCCTCTGCCCTTTATCTATGATCACGATATCTGGTTGGTTCGCCATTACCATCTTGTCAGTCTGGATCTGGAAGTCCTACAGGATCTTCGCTCTGTCATTTTCCACCACCTTCGGAGGTAGTCCCCATTTTGACCTTGGGGTTTCCAGTCCATACTCTGCACAGATGTTTCGGTAGACTATGCCAGCCACCTGGTTATGGCGTTCCATGTAGGCTTTCTCTGCCAGCATCTTACACCCTGCAGTTATGTATTGGATCGTCTCAGGTGCCTCTTTGCACAACCTACACCTTGGGTCTTGTCTGGCTTGGTATATCTGGGCCTCAATGGCTCTGGTGCTCAGGGCCTGCTCCTGAGCAGCCAGGATTAGTGCCTCTGTGCTGTCCTTCAGGCCAGCCCTCTCTAGCCACTGATATGACTTCTTGAGATCGGCCACTTCAGTTATGGTCCGGTGGTACATCCTGTGTCGGGGCTTGTCTTCCAATGACGGTGCCTCTTCCAGCGCCTCATCCTCTGTTCTCTATTGTCTGAGACATTCTCTGAGTACGTCATCCGTTGGAGCCTTCTCCTTGATGTATTCATGGAGCTTTGATGTTTCATCCTGGACAGTGGCTCTTACACTCACTAGTCCCCGACCTCCTTCCTTTCGGCTTACGTACAGTCTCAGGGTGCTGGATTTGGGATGGAACCCTCCATGCATGGTTAGGAGCTTTCGGGTCTTAACGTCCGTGGTCTGAATCTCTTCCTTTGACCATCTTATTATTCCTGCAGGGTATGTGATCACTGGCAGGGCATAGCTCTTTTATTGCCTGGGTCTTATTCTTGCCATTGAGCTGGCTTCTTAGGACTTGCCTCACTCGCTGGAGGTATTTGGCTGTAGCCGCTTTCCTTGTTGCCAGTTCGAGGTTGCCATTGGCTTGTGGTATACCGAGGTACTTATAGCTGTCCTCAATGTCTGCTATTGTTCCTTCAGGGAGTGAGACCCCTTCAGTGCGGGCTACCTTTCCTCTCTTAGTCACCATTCGACTACATTTCTCAAGCCCGAATGATATCCCGATGTCGCTTCTGTAGATCCTGGTTGTGTGGATCAGGGAATCTATGTCCCTTTCGCTCTTAGCATACAGCTTTATGTCATCCATGTAGAGGAGGTGACTTATTGTAGCTCCATTTCTGAGGCGGTATCCATAGCCTGTCTTGGTGATTACTTGGCTTAGGGCAGGGGTGTCCAAACTTTTTGCCAAGGGGGCCAGATTTTATGTGGTAAAATGTCGGGGGGCCGACCTTGGCTGACATTCTTTACATTGAACAACAATATTGTTCAACAAATTTTAGTAAGCCAGTCTGTTTCACATTTCCATTTTTATTTTAATTTCAACAATCTTAAGAATATCTTTTGGTTCATTTGAAACAGGTATATCACATGCAACTGCTTATTCACATGACTTTTTCTTAAACAGAAGTCTCCTGAGTGCAAATTGATTGATTTGAAACATAAAATGTATCACCATGACTTTTCAATAGTCACAAAACGTTTGACTCGAACAACAGGGAAATGAACAAGCAATAAACATATCCACAACTGCAAGGATCATTTGAAATATGACATATCAGTCAATATAAACACGGAGTGATGTCTTGTTAACTCGTGAGTGATGCCCTCTAGTGTCTAAATGCTATTACTCATTTAGTGAATGCTATTACTCATTTAGCCACTAGAGGGAAGCAGTACTCTATGAAACATCACTCACCAGTCTACGAGACCTCAGTCAATGCAACACGTGTTCCATTGCGCCCAACCTGCGGGCCAGACGGCACTGACTTTATGACAGGGGCCGAGGGCCGGATGAAATTCGACCGCGGGCCGTATTTGGCCCGCGGGCCGGACTTTGGACATGCCTGGCTTAGGGGGTCCTATGCAGAACAGCAGTGGGGAGAGTGCATCACCTTGGTATATGCCACATTTGATGGACACTTGGGTAAGTGGCTTGCCATTGGCTTCAAGTGTGGTTTTACACATCCTCATTGAGTTCGCAACGAAGGCTCTTAGGGTCATGTTCACCTTATACAACTCCAAGCATTCAGTGCTCCATGTATGTAGCATCGAGTCATAGGCTTTCTTGTAATCAATCCAAGCTGTGCACAGGTTGGTACATCGGGACCTGCAGTCGTGTGCGACTGTTCTGTCAACCAGGAGTTGATGTTTGGCTCCTCTAGTATCTCTACCAATGCCCTTCTGTGCTTCGTTCATGTATTGATCCATGTGTCCACTTATCTTAGCCGCAATGATGCCTGACATGAGCTTCCATGTTGTGGAGAGACAGGTTATTGGTCGATAGTTGGATGGGACTGCACCCTTCGAGGGATCCTTCATGATTAGGAACGTTCGCCCTTCGGTTAGCCATTCTGGGTGAGTCCCATCCCTCAGCAGCTGGTTCATTTGTACTGCTAGGCGCTCATGGACTGCTGTGAGTTTCTTTAGCCAGTAGGTGTGGACCATGTCCAGGCCTGGTGCTGTCCAGTTCTTCATATCTGAGACTCTTTCCTGTATGTCTGCCACTGTGATGGTAACTGGGTTCTGTTCAGGGAGGTTGCTGTGCTCCTCTATCAGGATCACCTGCCATTGTGCTCTGCTGTTATGTGAAACCTCCTTCTCCCATATGCCTTTCCAGTACCTTTCAGTTTCCATTCTTGATGGGTCAGCTCTGTTGTTAGGACCCTGCCACTGAGCGTACACTTTCGCAGGTTGTGTTGCGAAGAGCCTGTTTATTCGTCTGGCCTCATTCTCTTTCGTGTACCGCTTTAGGCGGCTGGACAAGGCTTGGAGCCTTTGTTTGGCAGTTTCGAGTGCTTTAGATATGGTCATCTGGATGTACCTCTCGGGTATCGATTACAATGGGTATCGGGTATCGGCCTTTTCATCACACCTCTCTGGCCCTCCGTCAATTGACTCGCATCTTTCCGGGCTGCCTTGATCCTAGCCTCCAACCGTCTTTTCCATGGTGGGTAATGTATCTCATGGCTTCCATGGTTGCTCTTATAGCCAAGAGTCTCTAGGATCACTGATGCTGAAGCATATATCAGCTCATTGGTTTCTGTGATCGTTACGGTAGGGATCGCCCTCAGTGCTGCATTCACACTTTCTATGAGACTTTCAGATGGTACTTCACATAGCCGTTGTTATCGGTTTCGAGGTTGACCAGCTTTCATTCTCGCCATGATCTCTGACTAGGGTTGCTTGAGTAGTAGCATTCCAACAGAGCCATGTTATTGCATCTCGCCCATCTCCGCTTTGTTCCAATAGCCCATTTTTCATCAAGGTGCGCTGGTTCCCCAGCACCTGACGCAGACCTTGTTTGGCTGGGCGACGTCTGAGCCGGCATGTCATTCGTTTTACTGTCTCTCATCATTGTATGAGGGAGGCATTAGCGTGAAGGATCTTGCCCAAGGACCCACACAGGTTGGTGTTATGTGCTCATTTTTGCCCCAAGCGGGATTGGAACCATCGTCTCCTGTATGCCAAAAATATATATATATATAGAGAGAGACAGACAGACAGACAGACAGACAGACAGACAGACAGACAGAAAAAGAAAGAAATATATATTAGCCTGTTAACTAGCGTAGCTCACACGTACTATTTTAAAGTGCTTCCCTCGGCCCTCCTAGGTTCCTATTCTTTGCCCGTGCCCTCGGTGAATTGTACATGAATCAAACTCTGAATGAGAATAATGACGATGAAAGATGGACTGCAACAGCTCTGATCACAAGCTGCAATTGCAGACTGCTGAGAGCTAATAACTTCCGGGGACGTAATCACGCGCCATCGTAAATTCAAGATTTACCTGCTTTATTTTATTTTTTTAAATATTTTTTTGTGAAATTGAGACTGATAGGATGATTAGGGTGCAGTGCACATTAACACATAAAATATATTACTAACATGTACAAAGACACACAAATGGTTGTTTTGTTTTTTTTCTCCTCGACACTCCTCGGATCACCTTGGCACGTCTTAGATCTACCGGTAGATCAGGATCGACGTAATGGGCACCCCTGCTCTACGCCAATTTAGCACTGACTTATCACTGCTATCTGCCACTCCTCGTGTTGTGTCGTCACACGATGACGCTGGAGTGTCCTCTCCAGGGCACAAGCCTGGGCAAGTGTGTATTGAGGACCTGGCTTTGCCCATGTGCTAGATCCCCCCTCTCCACGCCGTTGATGTTATCCAAGGGAAGGGCGGGCCCAAGCAGCTTGGCATCGACGTCGTCTCAGGAGTTGCCCGGATGCTGAGAGAGTTTCCCAACGCACCGCCTCAGAGACTCCAACTCCGGATTTGGCCTCTGGGTTTACTCCCGAAGGAAGATTGCCGACCAAGGCTAAGGAGCTCCTCCAACCCCACTAGATTTCCTGCTGGTCTTTGGAACGGCACCGCTGTCAACTTTGGCAGCAACAAATGTGTAGTATCTGTGGCCAGTGGATGCAGCTGGTCTGCTCGCAGCTGAACTTTTACCTCAAGCTGCATCCACATTGTCAGTGGCCGTCCTCTTATTGCGACTTCCACTGAGGGTTGCAGGCCTGGTACCATTTGTCGCTGACGTTGCAGTCACACTCGACGCAGTCCGGGATGGGCCACTTCCTGTGGGCCTCTTATGGAGCACCCTGGTGAGGGTCTTGAGGTGGACACAACAATCGTGACGCTCACTCGTCTTTTGGGCACCGCCCCCACTGCAGATGATTTGGCTGCGGTTTTACCACCCGAGGTTTGTATTGTTGGTCGAAGACTGCGCGTGATTTACAGGGTAATGGGAGGCAACAACTTCGAGTTTGACTTAGTGGTGCAGTTCCCCGTTTGTCTTGGCGACATCTGCGGGTGAAATATCATTCTAGTTTTCACTACAACCTGGCGACCCCACAGAGGCTCCTTCCACTTCCATGGCTCCTTGAGGCTCCCCTCTCCAAGATCATCCATGTTCTCTTTCAATCGGCGACTCGGGAAGAAGCACATAGTCGCTCCTTTCATGGGCTTGACTAGAGCCGTGTCGAAGGAGGGGTCAATTTCTCCGTCCGGCGTAACAATAGAGACGTGCCCTTCCCTCCATGTTTAAACAGCGGCATTGGGCGGCAGGCTTGCCCAGCCTGGCTCATAACGGATGCGGTCGGGGCGGGAGACAGGTAGCATATATGCAACTGGTATAGGTGGCTGTGCTATTTACAATTGTTACTGGTTTTGGATGAAGGAAATCACGTTACAAAACATGACATTTTATAGAACTTGTGTGCTCAGTGCTACGATTTGTGCATTCACTTGTCGTCTTACTCATGCTTTACTGTATGTATTTTACCTCAACCAGAGTATGACAGTTTTATTATTTAGTTTCTTGATAATCATATAAAGTACAGATGCCCAAAGTCAAGGCCAAGGGGCCAGATCCAGCCTGTCACATCATTTCATTTGGCCCGCAAAAGCAAGTCATGCGTTAACTTCCTTGTCCATTACTAAAATCTGTATCAACATTTTAAATTGCCAAGTGTAATAAGTAACAATGAGATTTTGAGAACATTGAGAATGTTTTCTTTGTGCAGTAATTTGAACAATAACTGAACAAACTTCTGTCCTTTACTTCTGATTTCAAAACTCAATTTTTGCTTCCGGGGTGAGAGGACGTGGGCGTGTATGTCGCTGCTTCTCATTCCGAGCTCTACTAAACTTTGATCTTCCTTCTGATTTTTCTGTTTTGGACTGTTTCGACTGTGGGTACTGTGATTGATGCAATCATCACTTCATCCGATCAATCAAACCCCATCGTAACATAGTCCACGGGCTAACACCGTAGCTTATGCTAACCAGCTGTCACTTCACCGGATTTCCTCCCTCAACATGGGGCGCAAAAACCTCTTCGCCGCCTTTGGCTTACTTTGGATACGCCTGACGTTCTGCCATCTTCCAGTGGCAGCACTGCTGCACTATTCTGTCGTGGATCTTCTCCGGATCCGGTGGATTGCACCAGGGTCTCCGACATCGGAGCTGCACCATCATCCAGAAATCGCTCGGCTGCCTCGACGTCACTACATTCACCGCAGGTCACACAGACATGTCGAGTACAGAAATTTCGGCTCAATCAACTCGGCCTGGTCCACTTCTCAACGCCCTCCCAGAAACTCCGGCCACAACGTCAACCATCGTGCATTAGCCCGCCTGGCTAGGTCGGCTAACAGCACTGCCGCCGTCAAACACGACACCTCCACCGTCAACTTTGGTCTGCTGAACATCCGCTCACTCATGAGCAAAGGACACCTCATCCAAGATGTCCTCGCCGACCACAAACTCGACTTTTTTAACAGAAACCTAGCTAGAGACGAACGACTTCACTGCACTGAATGACTCAACTCCTCCCGGCTTTGTTTACATCTGCCGTCTCCATGGGAACGGCCGTGGAGGAGGCCTCGCGGTAATCCACCGCGAGAAGTGGAAAGTTCTGCCTGTCTCCGTTCCTGCATCAAGCTCTTTTGAATGTCTGGTTTTTATGCTGCCTGGACCCTCGCCAACCATCATCGCTACAGTTTATCGCCCCCCGTAGCCACATTTTGATTTTATCAATGAATTTTCCAGCCTAACCACACACTTATCCACTCTCTCACCAAATTTAATTTTGCGGGGAGATTTCAATATTCACATGGACAACCTCGACCTGCCGCTCACCAGGACTTCACTTCATGGGATACGTTGTCTTATCGACTTCCCCACCCACATCAAAGGCCACACATTGGACTTGGTTTGCTGCTCTGGTCTCTCCCCCTCCAAGTCCACTGCTGATGTACTTCCTGTAACCGACTATTTCCTCCTCCTTTTTAACACCGTACTCCGCCTTTCTACAATCAAAACCCCCCACATCATTTATTTTCGTAACACCAAAAATATCAACATTGACACCTTCTGCTCCATTATCGACCGTTCCCTGCCCTCAGACACTCTTTCAAACCCAGATGACCTCATTGCTCACTACAATACCTGCCTCACAAACATTCTCAATTCTCTTCTCCCCCTGAAAACCCGGACTGTTTCATTCTCTACATCTGCCCCCTAGTTTACACCTGCTCTTTGGTCCATGAAATAAAAAAAACGGCAACTTGAGCGACTCTACAAGAAAACCGGTCTTACCATCCACAAGGACATGTACACCACCCATATCACTCAATACAAGGACCAAATTGCACAACCAAATCCAGCGACTACTCCGGCCTCATCCTCTGTAATGAAGGAAACTCAAGAACTCTCCTCTCTGTCATGAACAAAATCCTTCAGCCATCAAATTCTATCCCCCTCCACCTGTACTCCACAGCAACCTGCAACTCCATATTGGAGTACTTCAACAACAAAATCCTCAAGATCCATCATCACCTCCATCAAAAACTGCCAGCTCCTTCCCCACCTGAACCTCCTTCTCCTTGTAATTTCTTCTCTAGTTTTGTCACACCCACAACTGTTGAAATATCCAACTTCATTCACAAATCCAAGCCCACCACATGTCAGCTCGATCTCCTTCATCTCCCATCAAATCCTGCCACCCTTCCCTGCTTCCTTTCATATCTGCCATTATCCACTCCTCACTCTCTTCTGGAATTGTCCCCTCACTTTTCAAAATCGCGACTGTTACCCCCATACTGAAAAAACACGGCTCAGACCCCAATAACTGCGATTACCTCTGCCCCATCTCCAACCTTCCATTTATCTCCAAAATTCTTGAAAAAACGGTTGCTGCTCAACTCCACTCTCACCTATCCCTCCACTCTCTTTATTAACCAGTTTGATTTCCGCCCTCGCCACAGCACAGAGACTGCTCTAATCCGAATTGTTAACGATCTCCTCATCGCATCTGAATCTGGTTTAGTTTCATCCTCATCCTCCTAGACCTGAGTGCCGCCTTTGACACAATCTCTCACCCTATCCTCCTCAATAGACTCTCCTCCATTGGTCTTTCCCACACTCCCCTCAGTTGGTTTCACTCCTACCTCACCGGCTGCACTCAGTTTGTCCAGCTCAAATCCTTCCATTCAAAGCCCTCCCCAGTCACCTCAGGTGTACCCCAGGGATTTGTGTTCGGGCCCCTTCTCTTCATCATGTACCTCCTGCCTATTGGTCATATCCTGCGCAAATTTAATATCCACTTCCACTGTTTTGCTGATGACACCCAGTTCTACCTTTTCTGTAAGCCAAACTCCATTCTCCCACCCTCCTCCCTCACCTCTTGCCTCTCTGAACTCAAAACATGGTTCACAACAAACTTTCTAATGAAATTTGACTAAAACTGAAACCCTCCTTCTTGGCACCAAATCCACTTTATCTAAAGTAAACAGTTTCTCCCTCAACATTGACATCTCCTCAGTGTCCCCCTCCCTTCAGGTTAATAATCTGGGTGTCATCCTTGATAGCATGCTCACCTTCCACTCACATATCAACACCATCACCAGCACCGTTTATTTCCACCTCCTATATTAACAGACTTCGCCCTTCCTTCACCTCCTGCACCACTGCTATTCTTGTCCTCAGTCTTGCCACATCCCGCCTAGATTACTGCAACGCTCTCCTCTTCGGCCTACCTGAAAAGTCCCTCCATAAAATCCAGATGGTTCAAAACGCCTCTGCTCGCATCATTACAAAAACACTCTCCCAGCAGCACGTCACCCCTGTCCTTCAGCAGCTTCACTGGCTCCCTGTCCAATACCGCATCAACTACAAACTGCTCCTATATCCAAACATGGCCATCCACAACCTGACCCCTCCCTACCTGTCCGACCTTCTTCAGGTGTGCAGTATACCCCCACTCGCTCCCTTAGATCCTCATCCGCCCTCTGCCTGTCAGTGCCCCCTGCACGCCTGAGCACCATGGGAGCCAGAGCCTTCAGTTGCGCTGCTCCAAAGCTCTGGAACAGTCTACCTCTGGACCTCCAAAACACACCTCTCTCCACTTTCAAGTCTCGTTTAAAAACGCACCTGTTCAGGACTGCCTACAATACTTAATTCTTCCACTTCCCATGTCTTGTGATTTTATGTCCTGTTTTTATATAATATTTCTCTTATCTATTTTTATATTGTATTTCATATAGTCGTCTTTGTTTCAGCACTCCCTTTCAAATGTCTTTCGCTTATTTGGAAACCGTACTTAACATCAAGAACAGATTTAATGTCTTTGTATTTCAAGCCAATTTCAAAGTAAAATTTAATATAATTTTACTGACGAACGGTTGAACACGCTCTATAATTGTTGTTTTCGGTTACACGTACGATGACCCGGAAGTACGTACGATGACCCGGAAGCACGTCAACAAGCATTAAAAATAAATAAATAAAGATTGCGAGATCTCGCAATACTTTGGAATACTTTGCGAGATCTCGCAAAACTTTGGAAGACTATGCGAGATCTCGCAAAATTTTATTTTTTTTCCTTCCATGTCCCCTTAGGGGCACCGTATGTAATACATGTTAGAAATCGATTTTTACCATTACATGTACTGTACTTTTGAATGATGGCACCTGCCAATAGTCTGATTACTTGTACCGTTAAATTTAAATGGAAATTCAGTGTATTTATGACCGTATCTTCTGGGTGAGCCTATTGTGTTGTTTCATGTGTAAAAACAAAGCACGCTAATTTAAGGTCATTTATTGTGTCTTAATTAGAGTTGATTACTGTTATTTCATTCAGAACAATACCAATACTGGGCAATATTGGAATGTGCATAATCTTGTTTTGTATAGTTTGTGTGTTTATGTATTTGCACGATTTTAAAAAAGTTACACCAGTGACCCAGTGTAGTAATTTGTAGTTTTATTCACTGACTTTTACCCTTAAGTAATTGATTGGAGAACTATTTTTTACTCTGCAGAGTAGAACTTGATTTTTGAATAATTATCAAACATCCTACTGACAGGCTCAACAATTTAGTAGTTTGCAGTAAGCACAAGTTTCCTCTGCTCTGATAGCTTTTGTCAGTTAAGAATTTGAATGGGCCTCAATTCTTGGTTGTGTCAGCTTTCACAATCCAGCCATAAGGCAATTTGAAAAACACAAATTCAATTCGTACCCATATGTTTTCATGCAGATTTTATAAAGGAAGGCCCTGATTAAAAACTAAAACAAAATGCATAACATTCTTGATGAATATTTTAATTGCTCTCATCTTTCAGAGTGTGGATGCCATCATGACAGACGAAATCAATGACATTCGAATTATAGGCACCATTACTGTAATCCTTCTCCTGGGCATATCTGTTGCGGGAATGGAATGGGAAGCAAAGGTATGAGTCTTGTCCAATCTTTCATACTTGGAAAGCCTGCATGAACTGTGTACAATTCTCAGGAGATGTGATTTGCATTTTTACCTCCCCTCCCCCCCCAAAAAATCAGACTTTATGAAGCTAAACATAATTGGTGGATTTTCTCCTTTTAGGCCCAGATCTTCTTGCTCTTTGTACTCATCACAGCAATCATCAACTACTTCATTGGAACATTTATTCCTGTTCAGTCAAAGAAATCTACAGGTTTCTTTGGCTATGACGGTATTCCATTTTGTTTTTATATGAAGCTACTGACAGGCAATGATGGAACATTTGTGGAGATGAATAAAATTGCATTTGTCATTCTACTCTGATCCACTGCTGACTCATTGTTGATCATAATGATTATTGATAGTCTTCTTTTTGTAACATGCTTTTTTGTGTTCTCTTAGGTTCTATCATGTGGGAGAACATGGGTCCTGACTTCAGAGAAGAAACGTTCTTTTCTGTCTTTGCCATATTTTTCCCTGCAGCTACTGGTATCCTAGCTGGGGCCAACATTTCTGGAGACCTTGCAGTAAGTCAACAGTTTTCAAATCTATATTTTTTTTAGTAGCCAGGTTGACATAAGAAGTGGAGACTCGTGACCGACAGTATGGTTTCATGCCTGGAAAGAGCACGAAAGTTGCTACATTTGCACTGAAAATGCTGATGGAGAAATCTGGAATGGCAATATGTTAGACCAGTCCAAGACATGTATCAGTGCAGTAAAACAGCGGTGAGGTGAGCTGCCAGAGTAACGCAAGACTTTGATGTGACAGTGGGGCTGCATGAAGGATTGGCTCAGAGACATTTCTTATGTGATATGGTAATGGTCAGATTGTCAGATGAGGTCGGACTGGAGTCTCCGTGGACGATGATGTTTGCGGATCATATTGTGTTTTGCGGTGGAAGTACGGAGCAGGTGAAGAGAAACTCGAGTGGTAGTAGTAAATGATGGAAAGATGAGAATTGTTGGTAAGTCAGAGCAAGAGGGAAAAGGAAGACTAAAGAGTAGACTCATGGATATGGTGAAGGAAGTCTTACAGACAGCAAGAGTGAGAGAAGGAAATGCAGTCGAAATGCAGTCGAAATGGGGAGATGGTGTGGAGAATGATAAGCTGTACAGCGTTAAGATGAAAGAAAAGAAGATATCCAGGGAAGCCCCCCCCCAAAAAAACTTTTCGAAGTCGAATAATTTTGGCAAATCTTGTTGAAGTATCGTTTTTCTCATAGTTTGGATGCGACTTCTACGCTGGAGCGACTAATGTGTGAAATAAACATATTCTCATCATTTCACGTTATTTTGACATTATACCGCAAGAGGGTGCTCTAGGTCTGTGTTGACACTTTCCACATTGGCGGTAACTGATAAAAACAACTATGAGTCTGATGTAAATTACGTAGAAGAGGAAGCGCTGTGTCTTCTACCTCCGGAGTTGACGGAGTTTTTTTAAAGTGACACTGAGGTCAAGATTTCATTGGATTTAGGAGTCACACTGATGGTGTGGTAAACTTGTTAGCATGTTCTTTATGCTATAGTGATCTGAATAACTCTTAGTATGTTACGTGAACAGACCAGGCATGTTCTCAGTTGGTTGTTTATGAGTCACGTAACGTGAGCATATTGTACACTTATTCAGCCTGTTATTCTCTATTTTTATTTTTATTTGCCTTTCAAGATGACATATCTGTTCTTGATGTTGGATTTTATCAAATGAATTCACCCTAAAATGCGACTTATACTTCTCCCCTCCATCCATTTTCCGATCCGCTTATCCTCACAAGGGTCGCGTGACGTGCTGGAGCCTATCCCAGTTGTCTTCAGGGAGTAGGACGGGTACACCCTGAACTGGTTGCCAGCCAATCGCACGGCACACAGACAAACAACAATCGCACGGACACACTCACACCTAGGGACAATTTTGAGTGTTCCACTAACTTGCCATGCATATTTTTGGAATGTGGGAAGAAACTGGAGTACCAGGAGGAAACCCACGCAGGCACGTGGAGAACATGCAAACACGGCACATGAAGGCTGAAGTCGGAATCAAACCTTGCACACTGCACTGTGAGGTCGATGCGCAAACCAATAGACCACCGGGCCGCCCACTTATACTCCAGTGCGACTTGTTTTTTCCCCTTCTTTATTGTGCATTTTATTAGTGCTGTCAAGAGATTTTAAAAAATGTGAGATTAATTAATTCTGATCTGTGAATAATTGATCTAAATTAATTTTAATCTCATCTAAAAATGAGGAAAAAAATGTGTATTTTTGTTTCAGATTCATTACATTATTGAGCGGAGGCAGATCAAAAGATTCACATCACCAAAAAGTGGTATAAAGTATTTTATTTTTAAACAGACTTGAACGGATGCAGTCCAATCCATTTACTTTCTTCTGTATTTGAAACTAATCCCAAAATCCTACCTGCAATCTTTAGTTTCGACCACCAGGGGAAATATTACTGTTTTGTTTTTGTAAATCTCCAAATAATTACAAAATAAAAATAAAAGAAAGCACCAGGTCCATAAAAAATGCTTAGGTTAACATATCAAAAACAGTAAGAACACTTTTTTTTTTTTTTTTAGCAAAAGTACCGTATTTTCCGCACTATAGGGCACACCAAAAAGTATTTTTCTTAAAAGCTCACCAAGTGCCTTAAAATCCGGTGCATCTTGTGTATGGTCATTATGGTAATACGTCGACTTCAAGATGGCTCCTTCCTGGAGACATGCTACCAATGTTATAACTTGCTGTTGGTTCAGTGAACTGTGTCACTGCTTTATTAAATAAGTTTGTGTTGCAGCTCCGAAAAAAAGGATAGCTGTGGTGTTAATTTTTTAAAACGGTCTCAACAAATACAGGTACGTCTTTGTCGGTCTCTGTGTTTTGTTCCGTTCGACTCGAGAGGCGTTCAAGACTGCCACCAAAAACATAAACTAACAATTACTTCAATGAAACAACAAAAATTTAAAATAATACATCAAAACTGAAAAGCAAGCGAGGATATCACCAAATAAATTCTATCGGCCCCCCCTACAGAATTTATATTGTGATTTCATCATTTGTGAATACACAACAAAGGAATAAATAACTACAACTGACATGTTGATGTGATATTTTAACTTCAAGATGGCGCCGTGAGAGTGGCTGCCTTTCCACCAACTCCCATTTATTTTGTTCTTCTACTTCTTCCTCTCATAACTTTGCTGCTGTGAAGTGGGAATTTCTCCATTGTGAGACTATTAAAGGTTTTCTTATTTTATCTTATCTGATCGTACTCTTGGAGCTACAATAAAGGGAATGCCAGTGTGTTTTTTGGAGGCGGTCATGAACACCTCTCGTGTTGACCAGAAGAAAAGAAGGGAAGAAGATGGACAAAGACGCACCTGTATCTGTTGGAAAAAATGAGAGCTGTGGTTGTGGGTTTTCTTTTTTTAATGCAGACTTTATTAATGGTTTTCACAGTTTGAACAAATACAGGTACAGTACGTCTTTCGGCCTTCTCTTCCGTTCCACTCGAGAGGCTTTCATGGCCGCCTCCGAAAAACGTAAATTAATTCTTACTTCAATGAAACCACGAAGAAAATCAAGCGAGGAAATCACAAAATAAATTCTGTAGTGGAGGATATAGAATTTATTTTGTGATTTCCTCGCTTGATTTTCTGTTTTGATGCATTATTTTCAATTTTCGTAGTTTCATTTAAGTACAGTAATAGTTAATTTACATTTTTCAGAGGCGGTCGTGAATGCCTCTCAAGTTCAACGGACGCCTCTCGAATTAAATGTAGCACCATCTAGTGGAGGCATTGAAGATTGCACCTTTTCATGCGAAGCATCTAATGTATGAATTTTTTTTTGCAAAATAGCCATTCATTGAAGGTGCGCCCCATAATGCAGTGACTCTTTTAGTGTGGAAATTACGGTACTGAACACGGAACTTGCTTCAGATAAATAAAACAAACCCTTAAAAGCACAGGCTGTAAGTTAGCACTTGAGAAATAACACTGTTCATCATGACAAAATAACGTCAATATCCACCACTTCTAATAGGCTACAGAAAACACAGCAGCAATGCTGACTTCATGCATGGGATGCGGGGTGTTCTCTTCGAGTTTAGTTTGGCGAAGAGCTTTGCTATGGCTCCCTCGATTGCTAATGCTTTCGGTCGTAACGTTAGCCACGGTTGCATTCGCGACTGGGTGCTTTGCATTGATATAGGAGGCTAAACATGAGCTGCTTCGGTGGTAAGCAAACTCCTTCTGACAAATTAGGCACAACACTCTACCTTTATCAATAGTGCCGTCAGGGCTTTTTGGAATGTAAATTGTCCATTCATTGTGGCAAGAACTCTCACATAGCTCCTCCATTTTCACCTCTCCTCTCCTCACCGCTGCTGACTTAGCCCACCCAACTCCAATAGGAGCCAATCAGCTTATGCTAAACAGGCCCAAACATCATGACAACCAATCAATGTCCGCTTCAGGCTGTGACTGACAATTTTTTTCCCCACCCTCAACAACTCGAACACAGGAAGCGAACACATAAAAAGTGATATTAGAAAAAGGCAACCCACTTACAGAAACAATCAAGTTTGAGATTAAAAATTAGAATAACACGATTAAAAAACATAACGCATTAAATATGACTGTGATTAAATAATCACAATTAACTCGATAATTTGACACCTCTACATTATATGGCTGGTGTGACTTATAATCAGGAGCACTTGTAGTCCGGAAAATACGGGAACAGAATTTTTTTTCCAGAATATGCAGAAACCAATTAATATTTTATGTTTGTTCTTTTTTTAAACTGTTCTTTGTTCCCTCCTCCCCTGCGACCATCGATGAACTCATGCAAAAATCACTTCCGTACTAGATAAGAGACATGCCACGTGGTGCACACATTGAACCCTTCGGTCCCAGAACAATCTTAGGATGCTCAACACGTGAAGCATTCAAGATCATTGAGTTGAGATTTTGTCGTTTTCAAGATCATTGCTTTTGTAATGATTGTGAGAACATCTTGTACTGCATTTCGGGACGGATCATTTTTCATTTGTCTCTGTGATTGGTAATTTAATGCTTGTTCTTGGATGCTTTTTCCAGGACCCACAACTGGCCATTCCCAGAGGAACTCTTCTGGCCATATTGATCACTGGAATAGTTTATCTGGGAGTTGCAGTTTCTACAGGTACTTAGGACTTTGTATATCCTTTACAGACAAATGATAAGATTGTCTTTTTTTTTTTTCATTTCAATAGTATCCAATTACTTTTGCGCGGTTGATACTTGCCACTCCAGGTTCATGTATCGTGAGGGATGCCAGTGGAAATGACACAGTCAGTTCTCAATTCCTGGTGAATTGCACTGATGCTTCCTGCAAATTTGGCTATGACTTTTCTTCTTGTAAGAGTGTCAAAGGTAGCTGTCGCTATGGCCTACACAATGATTATCAGGTAAGAGGCGTTCTCAATCGTTACTATTACGATTATTTCAGAATCAAAATTAGTTGATTTATTAGGTGCACAACATAAAAAAATTTTAACTATGTGTCCAGGTTATGAGCATGGTTTCGGGTTTTGGACCTATCATTACAGCTGGAATCTTCTCTGCCACCCTGTCCTCAGCACTGGCATCGTTGGTCAGTGCACCCAAAGTATTTCAGGTGAGCCATCTTGTGATTTTGTGGAAGACTTTGTCAGGATAATACCAGGACAAATTTAAACAAAAGACGACACACAGGGAAGATTGTCTTTGCAGTCTGCGGAAGCATGATTTCCCAGAGCAAACGATGGCAGTTCCTCTGCAATCACACTCAAAGTTCCTTGTGCTCCTCGTCGGACTTTTATTGTTTACATATGGAAAATACAAGAAAAACACTGCCCCCGATATTTGCATACCATGCCCCCAGTCCAGCCCTCGGCGGTGATTCGATTACTTTTGTCGAGCTTTGAAACACAGATACAGTCATCTCGTTACCTCTGCGTCCCGCGTCCTAGACGCATAATTTTCCCGTGGGACGCACATTTCCAAATAATGTGCGTTTTTGGTACGCAAGGAAATTTCTCAGTCAAAACAACAACGAAAAACTACGGCAGGCCTGAGGATTTCACGGTAACTCTCGTTACCGGTAGCGTGTCGATTCCGTGGCGTCATTTTGATGGTACCAAAAAATCGTTTAAAAATAAAAGTCACCGCACATGAGTTGACTGTACGCCACAGAATCTGTCCTGAGTGAGTAACGCGATTTCACTGTGCCTGTATGTGTGTTTGTGGTGTGGTGTGTGAGTGTGTTTCTTCTAATTTACGTTTGTTTTGTTTTGTTTTCAGTGTTGAGGATGGGGCGGGGGGACGGAACAGATAACGTTATGTACGCATGCGGTTTGCTATTTTAGTCCGCAAACTGAGGAATCGTGCGGATGAAAGTTTGAGATGGGGGCGAAAAAAACTCACAAAGGTCTACTAATTACGACATTTAAGAAATGGGAATGCCAGTCTGATTTTTCGTATGAATCGTCCGAAGGGCGTATCACTAAACTCGCCTGTGATATGTGCACAAGAGC
Source organism: Hippocampus zosterae (assembly GCF_025434085.1). NCBI lineage: Eukaryota > Metazoa > Chordata > Actinopteri > Syngnathiformes > Syngnathidae > Hippocampus > Hippocampus zosterae. Next base: position 3,300,070 of record NC_067468.1, read on the forward strand.
GAGATACGACGTGAGGCACGATTACGAGGCAAGCTGGTCATTAGGTCTATTGGCTAATCGCTATGAAAAATATGATGAAACAGTATTGGTTATTCTATAATTTACTGGTTTTAGCATTGTAACTTTATGAATAAAACATTTGTCACAAGGTGTAGTAATGCTAATGTTAACTGTTGGTTGAACTAATGATGACGTGTGTTAGATTCTTTCATCAAATTGATCGTAGAGTCCACATGAATCGACTTGGGAAGAGGATGTCAAGCCACATCAATAATTACCTGTATTAATGATTACCAGTCAATTAATCTTTGTAGTGTGAGATTGGAAAAAAGACCCTGATTTTGTGGTGTGCTGTATTCATGATGCCATATTTTGATCCATTAATTTTCTTAAATAAACCTGGAGTACACAGCTGCTGATTTAATGTTCATTGTTAGTGCATAGTTTTCAAACATTTACCCTTGAAACATTGTACTTTTGAGGGTCCGAATTCTTGATTATGAATATCAGTCAAAATAGAAAAATGGGTTCCCATGATGAACGTTTACGGAACCCAAAATTAGTTACTGTGGTTTCCCTTTGGGTAATCCGACGGAACCGAAAAACTGTGACCGTGAATTTCCGAAACTCTCAGGCCTGCTACTGAATTATTTACATTTTTTCAGCATTTGTTTATAATTGTATGTACAGGTATATGTTGTTGTTTGTGTTATTATCATATGCAATTGAATAAGTAGACCATTTCAGAATTTGAAATTTGGGACTCTCTAAATGCATATTGGGACTCATACTTTTCTGCTCAGCGAGTCCCTGGGACTCGCTGCCGGTAAACTGTAAAATTATCACCCTTCATGTCTGGTCTGCCACGAATAAGCAAGTTGCAGACTTCGCAGATGACAAATGTTTGCCTGGGCGCGACACTTATTACCAGTTCCCAACCGTCTTTTAATGTTCTAAAACACTTAGTTCCTCAACTGTTTACTCCCACTGCCAAGCCCGAGTCTAGCCTCCTTACATCTGTTTGCACCCTTGCTTTAATGTGATTACTGTGGACTTTAAAAAGCCCACCGCCTGAGTTGCGCACAGGCAAACACTCCAGAACGTTTAGACATGCCCAAATTAAATGAAACTTTAAACATGATATTGTTTCACTCGTAGAGTTCTCTATCAGCCTTTTACAAAATTGAACCTGTGCCTCACCTTGGCAGAGTTGAATGCAGTCCTCAAAGGCACCGTAGCCATGAATGGAGGTTGGTCGGGCGTGGTCTGCAGTACACTCATTCCTCCACACATAGCACTATGATAGTTAAGGAATTGAATACATGCCTTGTAACCCTTTGGTTACAAGGTGCATTTTTGGCCACACACCATAGTGTAGATGTGTCCCGAAACAAGTAAACAAGTCAAGTTAAAATAGGCTCACAGTTATAAGAAACATGCTGTACTAACACGGTTGTTCTTTTACAGGCTTTATGTAAAGACAACATTTACCCTGGCCTTGGAATGTTTGCCAAAGGTTATGGCAAGAACAATGAGCCTCTCCGGGGCTACATCCTGACCTTTGTGATTGCTCTTGTGTTCATCCTAATTGGTAAGGTAGCTGCTAGATTACAGAGTGCAATAGTGCAAAATAATTAGCGCTCCAAAAGTATTACTCTTATAGAATTTATCTTAGATAAACATTTGAGTTTTAGGAAATCAGAGAGTTTCTTGTTGTCCTGTTTGTTGTCTGTGATACAAATCTCACATAAGTTTTATAATTAGGCTGATCCTAGTTTTTTTTAAAAATCAGCAAGAAGGCATTTTATGGCTGTTGGTGTCTCCGAAGTCCCAAGAACCTCTCTCCAGGATATTCCAAAGCTTTTCAGTCATTTATAAAGCTATAAATACCACATGGATGAGCTATTAGGAGATGGTTATGCTGTTCCATCAAAGCTGCATCGTTGGCAAGGAGGGGTGGAGTAATGCTTTGGGCTGAAATATTGAGAAGTGAAATTATAAATTACTTTAGTATAGATGTATTGAAGGTGTCAAAACTGGTATGTTCCTCCTCGGGTAAAAGGAAAAAAAGAGGAAAAATAATATGCCTTCCACAGTAAAGTGATTCTCAATCACGATGAAGCACTATCCCACACTTCAAAATATGAACAAAAACAGCATCGATGTCACCATTCGGGACTCATTGTAATTGTCCCCTATTAGAATAAACATGGCCTTGAACATAGTCCTGATGATTGAGGGTATATACAGTATAAGGGTGATACTATTCAAATACACATTTTTCCATACAAGCTTATTCGAGGAACAGAGAAAGTATAATCCTGTATTTAATCATGTGAACAACTGGTCATTTATTTATCTTTTCTTTGCAGCTGAGCTGAACATCATTGCCCCGATCATCTCAAACTTTTTCTTGGCTTCCTATGCATTGATCAACTTTTCCGTGTTCCATGCCTCATTGGCTAACTCGCCCGGTAAGTTATAGGAAGATAGGTGAATTACTGTAAATGTAACATATTCGGGCTGGTAGGAGTCTGAAAATTAATTCAACATTTGAGTGGGCACAATCCAATCGATTTATTTTTCCTCAAAGGCATTAAGTGAGCACATTCTAAAATGCTTGCAGGAAACTTTTGGCTAGAAATTTGGAGACAAAGCTAACGAGGCCAAATTGAAATGATTTGGACATGTGAAAAGGAGGGGCACTGGATACATCGGCAGAATGATGCTCCCGGTAGGGCATGGGTGTCAAACTCAGGTCCTGGAGGGCTGCTGTCCTGCATGTTTTCCAAGTCTCCCTGTTTCAAGACATATGATTCAAATGAACAGGTTCAATGTCAGGCTTCCGCAGAGCTTGCTGATGATCTGATCATTTGAATCAGGTGTGCTGCAACAGGGAGACTTGGAAAACATGCAGGACAGCGGCCCTCCAGAACCCTTGTTTAACACCTATGCGGTAGGAGGCAAAGAGGTGATTTATGGAAGTGGTGAATGGAGATAGCTGAATTGTTGTTTGAGCAGAAAGTGCAGAGGACAAGGTGAGGTCTATAATGATTTGCTGTGGTGACTTCTGGATACGGTAAAGCCAAAAGGGAAAGAAGAAAAAGCCCCCCACCCAAAAAAAAGAAAACAAATCAGTGTATGCCACCCAGAATTTTATTTTTTTATGTTACAGTATGCCTGAAATTATCAACTCATTTTAAATTCAGTGTGCTTACTCGTGAAGAAGACTAAGATGATGACAATTTAGTCGCATACTGGATCAACAAGATTATTTTGAAATAGAATTAAAACAATATGGTAGGTTTCACATATGTAGCGTACTACAGAAATCATTGATAAATCTTACTATTTCGAAAATACCTCATTCTTTTCAAAATAAGATTTTTGGTTGGTTTGTTCTAACAAAAATCAATCTAAAAAATATTTGTTCACATTTGAAATCTGCAATATAGTGAGGGCTACTGTATAGATTAGGGGTGCCCATTACGTCGATCGCGATCGACCAGTAGATCAAGCACTGGTCTCAAGTTGATCCGAGGTGGAGAGGAGAAAAAAAACAAAAAAACATTTGTGTCTCTGTGCATGTTAGTAATTTATTTTTGTGTTAATGCACACTGCACCCTAATCATTCTATCTGTCTCACTTTCAAAAAAAGTATTTTAAAAAGAAAATATAATAGACGTGTGACTGCGTCACCGGAAGTTGTTAGCACTCGGCAATCTGCAATTGCAGCTTGTGATCCGAGTTGTTGCGCTATATCTTTTATCGTTATCATTATTCTCATTCAGAGTTTGTTTTGTACAATTCACAGAGGGGACGGGAAAAGAATGGGAATCTGTAGGGCCGAGAGAAGCATTTCAAAACTGTACACGTGAGCTACGATAGTTAACAGGCTGCAAAAGTGCATCGTGTGCCTCAGCGTCAGGCTATTGCTCATCATGGCATGCGTGCGCGTGTGCGTGTGTACGCGTGCGTGCGGGGTAACAGGTCGATCGCGGGAGGTTGGTTGATTGAAAAGTAGATCTTCAGTCAAAACGATGGAGGCACCCCTGGTATAGATAATAGTACCGTACCTCAGTCATGTTCAGAATGCTGAGATTTGGATGGGATGTGCACGGAACACCTTTCCATGAAGGCGTCCAGGAGCTAGATGCCGGAGCTAACTCAACGGGCCCTTCTCAATGTGGAGGAGCAGCAGCAGCTCTACTTTTTGCCCCTCCTGGATGACTGAGCCTCTCACCCTATTTGTAAGGGAGAGTCTGCACACCCTGAGGAGGGAACTCATTTCAGCCACTTGAAATCAGTTATCTCATTCTTTCGGTCTCTGGTTATCCCAGTGGGCTGCATCCGGGTGAGGGAATAATATTTTCTCAGGTATTTATTCGTCATAAAGAGTTGTGAGCTGTGTGGGTTGGGTTATTTTATTTTATTTCATTTTATTTATTTATTTATTTATTTATTTGGAGGTGGGGTACCGTTTCACTATGTGACCTTATGCCCCACGACAATTTATGGGACACTCTCAGGTAAATGGCTAAAAGAGGAGAAATTCAGTATTATTAACAAAGACTTGATATTTTAAATACAGTACTGATAATTAAATAATGGAACTCCTCAAAGCATAAAAATTAAGCAGCAAACAATATGTGCTGTCAGTTACAGTATGCCCTATTCTGTTAGTACGACTGTCCCTTATATCTCACGATGCCATTGATCAAGTGGTTAGCTGCATCTTAATACAACAAAATCACTAACAAAGCTGGTCTAAAATGAATATAGCATTACAGTCGTGGAGGTTTTTTTTCATAGCGACTGCTTCTTTAAACAACACTGTCTAGTGAGTTTTCATTTTTATTATTATATTATTATTTATTATTGTTTTATTATTATGAGTTTTATTTTCTTGTCCACACTCAAATAAGTTGAAAGAACGGAATACAAACATCATCGCTATGTCAAATCTATGATATTTGCCAAATAAAAGATAACAAAAAAAATGGCTAAATCCTTGAATACATCCCAAATCGCTTGGGGTATACCTTTGAGCATGTCCTTAATAGATTTTGAGGCTGTAGAAACATCAACAAGCAGCTTGAAAACTGCACTGTACACTTGTGATTTATTTATAGACACTTAGAAGAAAGAAATGTGTGTACATTATTTTTCATGATATGCTCTTATTTACTGCAATGTTTCTTTTTTTGTACATATTGAATTCTCTTTTCTTCTTTAACCCCAGAGCGCTAGCTGTGCTCCAGGTACAGATTCTCTGTCTTGCGTCTAATTCCACCAAGCAGATGATGTATTTATTTACCTGGACATAAATGGTACATGGCTCAATTTGAGGCTTACAATTTTGTAAATATTGAGGAAATAGACTAACCGTCTGACAAGATCTTGCCACCTCTCTAAAAGCAATTTGAAAATAAAGTTTTAGTCTACCAATTACCAATCTCACTCAGGGGAAATACTTACATAATGCTGAGTGACGTAGCATGGTCAATGTACCCTTTGTGTTGTGGTTGTAGTCATTGTGTAACAATGCAGTATCTCTGTGTCCCATCACTAAAATCCTATTACTTCAGTTTTTGTGGAATTCCTACGATGAGTGAATAAATATGGTCCTAAATAGCAGGTGTAACTTTCTGATCTCATGCGTAACAGACTGATACCTCATCCTTTAACCCAATACATTCAACATCAAGATGCTCTCTCTCCATGCTCTTTGTAACTTGTTTGTAGTTCATGAGTATAATTCATAAAGAAAAGAAAGGAAGGGAAAAAAACAAGGTTTCTTATGCTGTATCCCCTTTTTGTCTTGAAAACTGCTCAAATAATTGTTTCCTCGTTGGTTTATTTGACAAACCTACTTGAGTTTAACATCTAATAATTAGTTTCATCATTTTAACAGAAGTATTAGTTTTGCGGAGGTTTAGATATGGATATGACAGTGGTAGCTTTAATATTTTTTCGCATCTTTGATCTGAATTGTGACTTCTGTCATTGCTATCACAGGGTGGCGTCCCAGCTTCAAATACTACAACATGTGGGTTTCGCTTGCTGGAGCTGTACTGTGCTGTGTGGTAATGTTTGTCATCAACTGGTGGGCTGCTCTCTTCACCAACGTCATTGTTCTGGCACTCTATATTTACGTCAGCTATAAAAAACCAGGTAAATGTGTCATCTTAAAAATGAACTTAATTTTATTTCCCTGTGTATCCCAACGATTCCCGACCTACCATTTGAGAAACACAAGCTTAAATCACATCTGGTTTGGTTACATAGGTTTAAAATTGCCGTTATTGTATTTATATGATGCACTTTTTGGTGAGACATATTTGTGAGAACGGAAAGAAAAATTATATGAACCCTTGGAATTTATTACATTTTCGCATAAATCTATATATATATTGCGCGTCGTCCCGCACGCGGTCTGTCCTTCCGTCTGTTCCTTTTCAAAACGTACCTACTTCACCGCGCCGCCACTGCGCCGCTCAGGCAGTGGCTCACTACGATCGCGCGGGCATCTTAGCGAAAAAATGTTGTCTACCCTCAAGCATTGCAATGAAATTGTTAGTTATTTAGTAGAGCTAAACATCTCTTTATTTTCGCGATAAGCAATGAAGATGAACAAAAAGTTGAACCAAGCAACAACACTTTTGTGGTCCGAAGGCCCACCTTACCAGCCTTCCGCAGGAACTAGCTGATGAGCCGCCCGGAGGACGGCGAACCAGCTAGTCAATCATAAAATGGAGTGTGAGCTGTATCTAAATCACAAGAATAAGTCAACAGAGCTCACCTAAACAAACATCACACAAACAATTATGTTTTCATATTTTTTTAGAAGTAAACATTCACAGCACGGGGAGGAAAAAGTAAGTGAACCTTTTGGATTTGAAAACTTCTTCTCCGTCGTGTGAGTGTTTACAATACTTGTTATACTCTTAAACAATACGAAAATACAGTATTCTCTTGTAAGGAATCATACTTGCGTTATCCAATCTTTCCTTGTAACAAAATTTCCTTATGTGGGAACCGACAATGGTACATGTCCTTTATGAACATGCAAGTATGTTAACAAAATTCATGTGTAACAACACAAGCAATAAAATACAAAATATATGATAAAAAAAAACTGTATAACACAAAAACTGCACCATACAGTACAGGTATATGAACAAAATACAGCATAACAAGATGGGTCTCAAAATTAGGACTATTAGCTACAAAATGAGACTAGTAATAGACCTAGTGGCTATACCTTCCACTCACTTCCCTGTCTCTGACTTTACCTCCCCTCGATCAGCACACAAGACAGCATTGCTCAGCTGATGTCAGACAATGAACTTTTTAAGCCAGGCACGGGACGCGTGGAAGTCCTCTATGCCCATAGTTAGCACTAAATAGCGGCGCGGACACAGTTACTGTTCCGTAGTATGGAGTGGGAGTTGCTTGAGTTTGTGCTACTGCGGGCTTCCGAGTTCCAGGTACCGGAACTTCTGTTGTCATGATTCAATCGTTAATGTAATAACGTAGTCAAAATTTTAATGCATAGGTTTTTATTTTGGTTTGATAGAAGTCTGTAGGTGGGAATACAGTGCACTCCGCTTAATAGAACACCGGTTAATAGAGTAATCCGCTTAATAGAGCAAAAGGCTCTGGAACAGATTTGCCTAATGCAATTTCCTATAAAGATACTCCGCTTAGTAGAACAGACCTCCGCTTAATAGAACAGGCCGTAAGCAATGAACATTGTAAACTAGTGGTTTTCGAAGTGTAGCTATCGCGATACTGTACCACTATCGCGAGAAAACGCGGTAGTTCTAGCCGTATACAGTAACAGGTAGCACGCGTCACTCCACACATAGACACTAGGGATGTGAATCTCAGCACTGAAGACGATTCGATACACATCACGATCCACTGCCAGCGATGCGATACTTAAACGATACATGGAATTTTCTGGCGATGCGATACGATTCACCGTCGTCACGATGCGATACGATTCGATACACATTAAGTTCAAATCAATGCGATCCGATACGATACAATGCAATTTGTTGCGATATTGTGCAATTAAACATGATGCAAATAAGCAAAGAAAAAAAGCTTTTAAAAAGATGGAATTCAGTATGGTATTACAAAAAGGATACCACTTTATTCCTTATAAAGAGTAGAACTTGTAAAACAACTTATTTAAGCCCTTTCACAATTGGGTTTTGTGCAAAGAAAATGTAAACAATTTGGCACCTGAGACTCACAGCTGTTGCTATAGTGTAAACACAAACAGACTATTCTCACTGAGTGTCTTTTGTGAAATATAATAATAATATATATATGTATATGAATCTCTAGCGCAAGATGTCCACCCATCCACTGTAAGTGCAACTCTTTGCGCACTGTTCAGCGACACAGTAATCTCACGTCTCACTTTGTTGTACACAATATGGGAATATGTTTGTAAGTGAACACAGACCTGTCTGGTATTTTATACCTGGGTTCCAAAACGTGCACGAGCTGTCTGAAACCCTCGTTGTCCACCACGCTAAGGCTGGAGGTCTTTGCATATGAAATAAGCAGTGATCTTAGTTATAGCCATTGCGCGGTCACAGTGAGTTGCAAGGGGACTCCCAAAATAAGAGGCAATTTTTTTCTGATCCTGACCTGGTTTACCAAGAGTTTCTCCGGTGTCCGGCGAGGAACTGGGCGTGGAAGCGGGGGAGCGGGAGGGAAACTTGTCGGTGATCTGGTGCCATCGGTTTAAGTGGGTCTGCATATTTGTGGTGCTGCCGTTGTATGGCTTCTTAGTGCGACATTTCTTGCAAATTACGGAGGTTTTATCAAGCTTTCCGTCTTTCTTTTCGAAGCCGTAGTATTTCCAAACATAAGATTTGAAGGTTGCGGCTGCATTAAATATAGTAGTTTCCTCGCTGCTGCTTGCGCTAACTTCCATGTTTCGCTAGTTGTGTACCGTCCGTATTCAACACAAAACGCAAAACAATGATGGTGCATTCATTGCGCCTAGGAAAGGGCAAATAGGTGACGTTTAACATGAATAAAACGGTTGCTAGAATCGGATTTTACCAATACCCACCAAATGCATCGTGATGAATCGCGATTTCACCCGTCAAAACGGTTGCTAGAATCGGATTTTACCGATTATTTTCCACACCCCTAATACCCATCAATGCATCGTGATGAATCGCGATTTCACCGATACCCATCAATGCATCGTGATGAATCGCGATTTCCCTCTCCGTGAGCCGTCACCTTACCGTGGTGGAGGGGTTTGTGTGTCCCAATGATCCTAGGAGCTAAGTTGTCTGGGGCTTTATGCCCCTGGCAGGGTCACCCATGGCAAACAGGTCCTAGGTGAGGGACCAGACAAAGCACGGCTCACAAATCCCCTTAATGACAAAAAAAATCGATGGTATCCAGTTTCCCTTGCCCGGACGCGGGTCACCGGGGCCCCCCTCTGGAGCCAGGCCTGGACGTGGGGCTCGTTGGCGAGCGCCTGGTGGCCGGGCCTACACCCATGGGGCCCGGCCGGGCTCAGCCCGAAGAGGCAACGTGGGTCCCCCTTCTCATGGTCTCACCACCCGTGGGAGGGGTCAAAGGGGTCGGGTGCAATGCGAGCTGGGCGGCAGCCAAAGGCGGGGACCCTGGCGGTCCGATCCTCGGCTGCAGAAGCTAGCTCTTGGGACATGGAATGTCACCTCTCTGGCAGGGAAGGAGCCCGAACTGGTGTGTGAGGCAGAGAAGTTCCGACTGGATATAGTCGGACTTGCCTCCACACACAGCCTAGGTTCTGGTACCAGTCCTCTCGAGAGGGGTTGGACTCTCTTTCACTCTGGAGTTGCTCACGGTGAGAGGCGCAGAGCAGGTGTGGGCATACTTATTGCCCCCCGGCTCAGTGCCTGTACATTGGGGTTCACACCGGTGGACGAGAGGGTTGCATCCCTCCGCCTGCGGGTGGGGGGACGGGTCCTGACTGTTGTTTGTGCATATGCACCAAACAGCAGCTCAGCATACCCACCCTTTTTGGAGTCCTTGGAGGGTGTGCTGGAGAGTACTCCTGCTGGGGACTCCCTTGTTCTACTGGGGGACTTCAATGCTCACATGGGCAATGACAGTGAGACCTGGAGGGGCGTGATTGGGAGGAACGGCCCCCCCCGATCAGAACTCGAGTGGTGTTTTGTTATTGGACTTCTGTGCTCGTCACGGACTGTCCATAACGAACACCTTGTTCAAACATAAGGGTGTCCACGTGTGCACTTGGCACCAGGACACCCTAGGCCGTAGTTCGATGATCGACCTTGTGGTCGTGTCATCGGATTTGCGGCCGCATGTTCTGGACACTCGGGTGAAGAGAGGGGCGGAGCTGTCAACTGATCACCACCTGGTGGTGAGTAGGCTCCGATGGTGGGGGAAGATGCCGGTCCGTCCTGGCAGACCCAAACGTATTGTGAGGGTTTGTTGGGAGCGTCTGGCGGAATCCGCTGTCAGAAGGAGTTTCAACTCCCACCTCCGACAGAGCTTTTCCCATGTTCCGGGGGAGACGGGGGACATTGAGTCCGAGTGGACCATGTTCCGTGCCTCTATTGTTGAGGCGGCCAATCTGAGTTGTGGCCGTAAGGTGGTTGGTGCCTGTCGTGGCGGCAACCCTCGTACTCGCTGGTGGACACCAGCAGTAAGGGATGCCGTCAAGCTGAAGAAGGAGTCCTATCGAGCCTTTATGGCCTGTGGGACCCCAGAGGCAGCTGACGGGTACCGACTGGCCAAGCGGAACGCAGCTTCGGTGGTCGCCGAGGCAGAAACCCGAGCATGGGAAGAGTTCGGTGAGGCCATGGAAGCCGACTTCCGGACGGCTTCGAGGAAATTCCGGTCCACCATCCGACGTCTCAGGAGGGGGGAGCAGTGCACCACGAGGAAGCAGAGCCTGGGGACTCTGAGGTGGGCTCTCCTATCTCTGTGGTTGAAGTCACCGATGTGGTTAAAAAGCTCCTCGGTGGCAAGGCCCCAGGGGTGGATGAGATCCGCCCAGAGTTCCTCAAGGTTCTGGATGTTGTGGGGCTGTCCTGGTTGACACGCCTCTGCAACATCGCGTGGTCAACGGGGAGAGTGCCTCTGGATTGGCAGACCGGGACGGTAGTCCCTCTTTTTAAAAAGGGGGACCGGAGGGTGTGTTCCAACTACAGAGGGATCACACTCCTCAGCCTCCCTGGTAAGGTCTATTCAGGGGTGCTGGAGAGGAGGGTCCGTCAGGAAGTCGAGCCTCAGATTGAGGAGGAGCAGTGTGGTTTTCGTCCCGGCCGTGGAACAGTGGACCAGCTCTACACCCTTAGCAGGGTTCTCGAGGGTATGTGGGAATTCGCCCAACCAGTCTACATGTGTTTTGTGGACTTGGAGAAGGCGTTTGACCGTGTCCCTCGGGGAGTTCTGTGGGGGGTGCTTCGTGGGTATGGAGTACCGAACCCCCTGATACGGGCTGTTCGGTCACTATACCACCGATGTCAGAGTTTGGTCCGCATTGCCGGCAGTAAGTCGGAATCGTTTCCAGTGAGGGTAGGACTCCGCCAAGGCTGCCCTTTGTCACCGATTCTGTTCATAACCTTCATGGACAGAATCTCTAGGCGCAGCCGAAGCGTTGAGGGGGTCCGTTTTGGTGGCCTCAGTATTGCATCCTTGCTTTTTGCAGATGATGTGGTGCTGTTGGCTCCTTCAAACAGGACTCTCCAACTCTCACTGGAGCGTTTCGCAGCCGAGTGTGAAGCGGTTGGGATGAAAATCAGCACCTCCAAATCTGAAACCATGGTCCTCAGTCGGAAAAGGGTGGAGTGCGGATCGGTGCAGCGTCTGCTGTGATGCGGACGTTGTATCGGTCTGTCGTGGTGAAGAAGGAGCTGAGCCAAAGGGCGAAGCTCTCAATTTACCGGTCGATCTACGTTCCAACCCTCATCTATGGTCACGAGCTATGGGTCGTGACCGAAAGAACGAGATCCCGGATACAAGCGGCCGAAATGAGTTTTCTCCGCAGGGTGTCCGGGCTCTCCCTTAGAGATAAGGTGAGAAGCTCGGTCATCCGGGAGGGGCTCCGAGTCGAGCCGCTTCTCCTCCACATCGAGAGGAGCCAGATGAGGTGGCTTGGGCATCTGATTCGGATGCCTCCTGAACGCCTCCCTGGTGAGGTGTTCCGGGCATGTCCCACCGGGAGGAGACCCCGAGGAAGACCCAGGACACGCTGGAGAAGACTATGTCACCCAGCTGGCCTGGGAACGACTCGGGATCCCCCGGGGAGAGCTGGAAGAAGTAGCTAGGGAGAGGGAAGTCTGGGCTTCCCTGCTAAAGCTGTTGCCCCCGCGACCCGGCCCCGGATAAGCGGTAGAAGATGGATGGATGGATGGATGAATCGCGATTTCACCCGTCAATCGCATCGTACCCAGTGAATGAGCCGATGCACTCGGATCGCGGACGTGCGCATCGATGTATCGATTAATATCGATTATTTTCCACACCCCTAATAGACACACGCACGTCACAATGGCTTCAACTTCATTCAAGAGACGAGAGAGAGACGAAGTGTAGCTATCGCGATACTGTACCACTATCGCGAGAAAACGCCGTAGTTCTAGCCGTATACAGTAACAGGTAGCACGCGTCACTCCACACATAGACACAGGCACGTCACAATGGCTTCAACTTCATTCAAGAGACGAGGGCTATCACCTGCGGATAAGAAGGACATACTCAGACGATACGATGCATTGCCGGATTCTCAGAAGGTACGCCCGCGGTTTCCAGGACTTCCCTCTTATCCAGCGCATTGAGAGGGAAGTCAACCGCAAAATTACGGACTCCTGTTTCCAGACAAAAGTAACGAAATTTTTCTCGTGATTTGAGATGTTTGACTGAAGTTGATTAAAGTTGTTGTTTGATTAAAGATATGGACGTCCACAGTCGAAATATCTCTTCTAACTCGTCAGCAGGGGGTTTTCTGCGTGCATAACTTGGTCGTCGACGTGTCTGAAGGTGTACCTAAGTGTCTCCGGTTAATAGAAACCCCGCTTAGTAGAACAGAAGCGCTTCGGCCCAATGGTGTTCTATTAAGCGGAGTGCACTGTACTTATTATATCTAATTGTTGAATGGTACTGGTATAAGAAGAGTATTTGTGCGATTCACATTAAGACCACAGTTTATGAACAATTTATGCAAAAATTAATCTGGCATTGTATTCAGTTAAATTTAAGGCCCAGAAGTTTATATGCTAATGGAAAAACACATTCAACTTAAAGAAATGGTGTTTCACATGATCGTGGTGAATTGCATACTCACTTTTAGCTTTAATCGGTTGAATAATTATACCGTAGTTATTCAAGCTCCTAATGTTGCAGAATATTAAGGTACACGTTATGGTCTTGATCCTCACTGACACATAACACTTCGTCCAAAAACTGGAGTTGATACAAGTCCTCATGTGATACATCACTGTCACGCTGCAGTGTGCCCTTCCAACCTCTATATATGTAACACAGGGTTTATGACTTGGAACACACCTGTGTGCACAGTTTGACATGCAGCTATACATACATACAAGACTTTTTTATTGCCTGTAACGCCACATGTGGTAGATGCCCTGTGGTTCAGCAGAGTGACCCACAAACACACTTCTTAATTCCAATATGTGTTTCTGTCTGCATACTTTCTCTCGTCCAGATGTAAACTGGGGCTCATCGACCCAGGCTTTGACCTACCATCAGGCTCTCACCCACACTTTGCACCTCAGTGGAGTGGAAGACCACATTAAGAATTTCAGGTATAAAAGACAACTCGTTTAGCGGTCATTGAAATTATGTGGATCATCTTCGTGTTATGGTTAGATGAAGTTATCAGAAGCTGAGTGGTTATTTTGAGTGGTTATTTTACCAGTTACAGATCAGATGGAAACTAATAAGCAGTATCAAATGAATCAAATTGTGTCTTAAGGGTGGTTTGTGTGCCCTCAGGGTTCATTCTCATGTCCTCTCACCACCTATCCATAATCCCAAAGAGATTAACATATTTGCTTTGATTGTGCTAATCTGCTTTAGATAATCACCCCGACCCACCAATACTGCCAACCTCACTATCATCATCATCATTCTCTTCCGCTTATCCGAAGTTGAAGTTGGATAATGTGGGTAGCAGTTTACGCAGGGAAGCAGAGTCCCTCTCCGTATCCACTTAGTCCAGTGCCACCTAGTCGATCCCGAGGTGTCCCCAAACCAGCTTCAAGACGTCTCTCCAGTGGGTCTAGGGTCATCCTTAGGGTCTCCTCTCAATGGGACATGCCCTGAACACCACACCAGAAAGGCACCTTATCGCTAAGGAAGAGCCCGGACACCCTGCGGAGGAAACTCATTTCGTCCGCTTCCATCTGAGAGTGGGAGCGTATGTCTCACAGGCCAAAAGGGCCTGATATGGCTCCTCCAGTTTGACAGCATCACTTACCGCAGGTGTCCACCTGTGGGTTCGGTGATTACATTGACCACATTACGACCACAGCTCTGATCGGCCACCTTGACATTGTAGGTGTGGAATATGGTCCACTTGGACCCTGCCTCCCTCAGGACATGAGAGAAGTTCTGCCAGAAGTGGGAGTCAAAACTGTTTCTGACAGGGGATTCTGCCAGATGTTCCCAGCAAACCCTCACCATGTGTTTGGGTCTGCCAGATCAGACAGGCATCTTCCCCCACCATCAGATATAACAGATGACCAAGTGGTTGACAGCTCTGGACCTCTCTTCACCTGAATGTTCAAAACAAACAAAGATCAAACTGCTGCCTTGGGTGTCCTGCTGCCAAGTGCACATGTGGTCAACCTTATGCTTGAACATGGTGTTCGTTATGGACAATCTGTGATGAGCACAAAAGTCCAGTAACAGAACACCATTTGGGTTTTGATCAGAGGCGCCTCCAAACCAAGCCCTTCCAGGTCTCAATGTCATTGCCTAGATGAGTATTGAAGTCCCCCAGCAGAACAAGAGAGTTCCAAAGGGGAGTGCGGGAGTTTGCATGTTTTTCCCGGGCCTGAGTGGGTTTTCTCCGAGTACTACGATTTCCTCCCACATTCAAAAAACATGCATGGCAGGCTGATTGAGCACTTTTAATTGTCACTAGTTGTGAGTGTGAGCGTGGATGGTACGCTCACACTCACTCAATGGTACGACCCTTGTGAGTATAAGCGAATCGGAAAATGGATGGATGGAAGGATGGCATTACAAGTATCATAGGAATCATGTTTTGTCTGGTCCCTCACTTTGGACCTGTTAGCCATGGGTGACAGTGCCAGGGCCATGAAGCCCCAGACCACTTAGCTCCTCGGTTCGTTGGAACATACAAGCCCATCCACCATGGTAACATGAGGGCTCTCAGAGGGATCCTAAGACCAGACCACAGAAAAATAAAAACTGTTTTCTTCAGCAATTATGTACTGTACATTTTGCTTTTTATTGTAGACCCCAGTGTCTGGTGATGACTGGTTACCCTAATTCCCGTCCAGCTCTATTGGACCTGGTCCACAGCTTTACCAAGAATGTTGGTCTGATGATCTGTGGTCATGTTCGCACGGTGAGCAAATTCTTCTTTCTGGCAGAAAATTTCACACAGTAGTATCGTATGTTATTAGTGTGATGCATTTGCAACAGTATTGGATACACCTCACCCATTAAATAAAGACAAAAATGTGAAAATAAATGCCGTTCTGGCAATATTTTTCAGATTAATAATATGCGGCTGTCATTTATATAAATGAACATAGCCAATTAAGTATGTTTTATTCTTATTATTGTTACTACTACTATTGCTTCATTTATTTACATTACTGTGTCCCATACGTGTCTGTGCCACCTTCCAGGGTTACAGAAGGCCAAACTTTAAAGATCTGTCAACAGACCAGTCCCGGTATCAGCGTTGGCTGCTGAAGAATGAAACAAAGGCTTTCTATACGCCAGTGTTTGCAGAAGACATGAGGCAGGGAACCCAGTACCTCCTTCAGGTAGGAAGACAGGCTTCTGGCATAAAGTGTCAATTGCGCTGAATCGCTTCTGAAGAAATGAGCACTTATGTAGTAGGTTTGGGTGACTTATTCTTTCCCTTGGCTGCATCGGTTTGTCCCCATTTATTGCCACCCAAAAGATCAAGACAACTGAGAGGGTGGAAGAGTTTTGCGCTAGAACTCAGCAGTACTAACTTGTTCTCAGTTTTTGCCGATGTTATCAACACCTGTATTATGCAAAATAACCCTTGATCAGGAAACCTGGTCTTGATCCAGATGTGCTGTCAAGTTTCAGCCCCATTTCCAAACTGCCTTTCATTTCAAAAATTCTGGAAAAAATGGTGCACATGCAGTTGAATTTTTTCTTGGATGAACATAACATCTTGGAGGTCTTCCAGTCAGGTTTCAAGACGATGCATAGCACAGAGTCAGCCCTGTTCCGCGTTTCTAATGACATCCTCCTGGCAGATGACACTGGAGACCATGTGTGTCTAGTTTTATTGAACTTAACTGCAGCATTTGATACAGTGGATCACAGTATTCTGCTGACTCGTTTGCAGCACTTGGTGGGCATTGGCGGCAGTGCTCTTGAGTGGTTTAGGTCCTATTCAGCTGACAGAACCTTTTGTGTCAGTCTTGGCTGCTCTGAGTCACACACTGCTCCCCTGTGGTGTTCCACAGGGCTCAATTCTGGGGCCTCAGCTGTTATCGCTGTATCTGCTCCCATTGGGCTCCATCTTAAGGAAACATGGTATTCCCTTCTACTGCTATGCAGATGACTGCCAGATCTATGTCCCACTAAGCAAAAAAGACGCCTTCTCCTTAAGGCCACTTCGATCCTGCCTGGAAGAAATCAAAACCTGGATGGCACTAAATTTCTTGAATTTCAATGAAAAGAAGACAGAGGTGATACTGTTTGGTCCCAGTGGCCCTTGTACATTCCATCCTGTAGACTTGGGCCCCCTGTCTCCTTATCTTAAGTCAACAGTCTCAAACTTGGGCCTTAAACTGGACAGTGATTTCAAACTTGACCGGGAAATTGGTGCCTTTGTTAAATCCAGCTTCTTTCACATTAGACAGCTGGCCAAAGTAAAACCTCTCCTCTCTCATGAACACTTTGAGACAGTAATTCAGGCATTCGTCACATCCCGGCTCGATTACTGCAATTCCCTTTACTTTGGAGTCAGCCAGTCCACCATTAAGCGCCTTCAGCTGGTCCAGAATGCCGCTGCCCGCCTCTTGACTGGTACTCGTAAGAGGGAGCACATCACTCCTCCTCTGGCATCCCTTCACTGGCTCCCCATACATTTTAGAGCTATTTTCAAGATCCTCTTATTTGTTTTCAAATCTCTAAATGACCTCACGCCACCTTACCTCTCTGAGCTCATCCGCCCCTACACACCTGCCCGGCGCTTTAAGTCTGCGGACCAGTCATTATTAGAAGTACCAAGAACTAAACTGAGGCTCAGAGGGGAGCAACGGGATTCTGTTGCTGGTCCCTCTCTCTGGAATGACCTCCCACTGAACATTCGGCAAGCCTCCTCGCTGCCCATCTTCAAATCCCTCCTCAAAACTCACTTGTATTCTTTGGCATTCCACTCAGCATGACTTAGATTTGTTCTTGGTTTTACTGTTCGGTGCTTTCTAGCGTCTTTGCTACCGATTTGTTTTACTGTTTATTGTACATTTTAAATTGCTCCATGTACAGCATTTTGTATGCAGCGATGGCTGTTCGAAAGTGCTCTATAAATACAATTGAATTGAATTTAATAAATATTCGCATGCTTTATAGCAGGGGTGCCCAACCTGTTTTCACAAAAGATCTACTTTTCACACACAAATGCACGCACACATGCCTGCCATTATGTGCACCAGTCATCACGCACCCTAACATGGACAAAAACAGACAAATAAGATAAGATATCCTTTATTTGTCCCACACTGGGGAAATTTACAGCCTCCAGCAGCAAGAATGTGGGTAGAAAGAAGAAAGAAGAAAAAAACAAACTAACACCGTACAATTAAGTGCAATATAAATACAAAATGGATAAATTGCAGTGCTATTTATAATCCTCGCTGAAGAGATCCCACCTGGTTGTCTCAAAGCAGTTCCGCAGAGCATCTTCAGCTTCTGTTGACCATTTCCTGACCATTCTGGTCACAGTTGGCTGCCTGTGCACCAGAGGTTTGTACACAGGCTCGAGAAATACCAAGTTGTGGTCTGCTCTTCCAAGAGGAGGGCGGGGGAGGGGTTCATATGCCTCCTTGGTATTGGCATAAAACAAGTCCAAAATTTTATTGTCTCTAGTGGCACAGGTTACATATTTCGTGAAGGTTGAAAAGGAGGATGACAGAGAGACATGGTTGAAGTCCCCAGAGATGATCAGCAGGGCGTTGGGGGACTGTTTGCAGCTTGCTCACGACAGTTATCAGGGCATCACAAGCTGCATCTCCATTAGCCGACGGGGGGATGTACACTGTCACAGCTATAACGTGTGAGAATTCCCTCGGGAGATAATGGGGCCTGAGGCTAATGGCTAGCAACTCAATGTCCCGGCTGCAGAGTTTGTCTTTGATCGTGATATGCCCCGGATTGCACCATTTATCGTTCACAAAAACAGCCAGTCCGCCACCTTTTCTCTTACCACTCCCTTCATTCCTGTCCGCACGTATGAGTTGGAAGCCTTCCAACTCAGCATGTGTGTCCGGAGTGATCGCTGTTAGCCACGACTCCGTGAGTAGCATTAGGCTAGCCTCGCGGTACTCCCTTTGATGTCGCGTTTGCGCCGCCAGCTCATCCATCTTGTTAGGGAGCGATCTTACATTCCCCATGATGACGGACGGGAGGACATGTCTGTACTTTCTCCTCCTTGTGCGGCGGTCCTTCCCGGCTCGACACCCTCGTGTCCTCCTCTTCAACTCGCGTGGGATATCCGGTTTGTCAGCGGCCAGTAGCCCGCTGTTAGCCCGCCATGCTAACAGCTGGTCCTTACTGTAAACAATGGAGTTGCATGTGCTATCGGGATCATCGTTCACAGGATACGTAAAAAGAATAAAGCAAATAAAGGAGATGAGCAGAAATGAAGCTGCCCCCCCCCCCCGCTCCCCGCCCCCGTAGATTTGGGGTACAAAACCATGCAAAACAAAATGGGAAGAAGAAATAAATAAAGTCAAAGGACGAAAAGAAACTCAAACAGGGATATGCGCTGCTGGAGTGGCAGCCACTCAGGGGGCGCCATCATAAAAAATAAAATAAAATAATAATAAACAAGATACAAGACTGGGTTTGTGAAAAGTAAATTGTTGACTACCTTCGTGCAGGGATCGGGAACCTTTTTGACTAAGAGAGCCAAAAAAGCAAAATATTTGGAAATGTATTTTAGGGAGAGTCATATATCTCATATTTCATATCCGTCCCTCATTCAGCTCGGGTCCTCTACCAGAGGCCAGGAAGCTTGAGGGTTCTGCGCAGTACCCTTGCTGTTCCGAGCACTGCACATTTCTGGACTGAGATATCCGATGTTGTTCCCGGGATCTGTTGCAACCACTCATCTAGTTTGGGGGTCACTGCCCCGAGTGCTACGACCACCACAGGCACGACTGTCACCTTTACCTTCCAGGCTCTCTCCAGCTCCTCTCTAAGCCCTTGGTATTTCTCGAGTTTCTCATGTTCCTTCTTCCTGATGTTTCCATCACTTAGGACCGCTACATCCACTACAACGGCTTTCCTCTGCCCTTTATCTATGATCACGATATCTGGTTGGTTCGCCATTACCATCTTGTCAGTCTGGATCTGGGAAGTCCCACAGGATCTTCACTCTGTCATTCTCCACCACCTTCGGAGGTGTTTCCCATTTTGACCTTGGGGTTTCCAGTCCATACTCCGCACAGATGTTTCGGTAGACTATGCCAGCCACCTGTTATGGCGTTCCATGTAGGCTTTCCCTGCCAGCATCTTACACCCTGCAGTTGGCACCAGTCCGCGGACTACGGGCCCACCGCGATTGATCGGTTTTACAGCATAAGTATCAAAGGCTGGTCCTCAGTGGCCTCTTTCTGCATGTTTTCCATCTCTCCCTGCTCCAACACATCTTGATCATTTGAGTCAGGTGTGTTGGAGCAGGGAGAGATGGAAAACATGCAGGATTCATACTGAATCAAGTTCAATCTGTCTCTTACTTATAATTGAAGTTGTTGGTTCCTTTATCCCACACATTTGAGGGAGGGGGTCGAGGGGTTGTTATTTACCTGACATGTTTCAGCGGAATAAGAAATCAATTGAAACGTGACATATATACCTGTGGTCTTCAGTGCTTTGGAGCAGTCCCTCTGCAGCCCTGGCCGACTTTCCGCTCGTCAGTGTTTGATTATCCTTCTTTTTCACACACCTTACAGAAAAATTCCTCACCATGTCAAATACAGGGGAAGTTATCAAACCACTAAGGTTTGATTGGAGGTTTTATGTCGCGATTAAAAAGTTTTTCGACTGTGTGTTATTCTTCAACACGAGAGGGCCATTCATAATAAGTTTTATGTGACTTAGGAACAATATAGTTCGTTATGCGACACAATATTTGCATTTTTATCAATTCTAGAATCGCTATAGGAGTGCTAAATAGGTAACGCCTGCTAAGAGATTCAGTCAAGGAAAGGTTAAACTGTTTTTTGGATTGATTTTAAAAAGGTAAGATTGAACTTATCCCTTTATAAAATATCAATGACTTGTGTGCTCCAGGGAATAACCTTGTACATTGAAATGGCAGATATTACCACTTTACATGATGCTGCTTTTGTTTATTTTTTTTTTAAACCTGATATCTCTTCCCCCTTCAGGCTGCAGGGTTGGGCCGCCTAAAGCCCAACATTCTTGTGCTTGGCTTCAAAAATGATTGGAGAGATGGTGACATGATGAATGTGGAGACATACATGAGTATGATCCAGTAAGTTTTAGCCATTTTACTCATCATATAAATAATACCGGTAATCCCTCACCCAAGCAGGCCTAAATGTGTTTAGTGTGATTTTAATGTATCCATCAATATTAGGGTTTTTTTTCTTAAAATTTTGACTAAAACTTGTCATATTTAATTCTGCTAATTGATTTGAGTTTGGTGATTTGATAGACTGTTTTGTTTTTATCCCTTTCTCAGTGATGCTTTCGACTTTCAGTATGGTGCTGTTATTTTGAGATTGAAAGAAGGATTGGATGTGTCGCATATCCATGGACAAGGTATGTTGCAAAATGTTTTTGTTCTCGACCAAAATTTGTTGGATACATATTTTTCCATTGCTGTATCCTGCATACACTTACAGGCATCCTGGTGAATCAAATCAAGTTAAGGACACTGTCAAATTAATTTGGAGATTTGATTATACATACAATTCATACTGTATAATGCATGTTTGCAGAGAAGTAGTGAAAATGTGGAAAGACTGTGGTGTGGGAGGGAAAGGGTTTTTTCTCTCTATATATATCTCTTTCTCTCTACCATCTCTGTTCTCTCTCCCCCTTTCTCACTGTTGTGTCTCTTCCCACTCTCTCTATCTCTCTCGCTCTCTCTCTCGCTGTCTCTCTTTCTCGCAAAGCGTGTATTGCAGTCCACAAAGTCTTCTTGTTTTTTCCGGTTTGCTTCAAATCAACTGTTGTTGCACCGCGATAATGTCACGTGGCAAGCGTTAGTGCTGCAAGTACCGTTAGTATCCAAATCCTATGTATAGATTTTTTTTGGGGGGGGGGGGGGGGTAATGCTGTCACCTATTTTTCTGTGAACTGAAAATTAATAACATCAATAGTTTGATATAGCAGTAGTGGTTGAATCTAACCTCCTGTTAAATTCATAGTAAGATTCATAAAAAGTAAATATTTGGCTCAAGATTTTGGGGTGGCCAGTGGCCCCACTGAATGATACATGTTTGTTTGAAAACAAGAATGTGTGCTTCCCATCGTCTCCTGCCTTTGCCACCCAGTGTAGAATGCAAGTACTGTAATACAATGCAGGCAAATAACATGGGTCGTATCAAATGTTCATTTTAGTCTATGCTACTGGCCGCTAAAATAATGGATGACTGTAATTTGAACACCCCTGTTTTAAACCACGCAAACCTTTTGGATGCTCCCCCTAAAAGAATCAAAATCTAGCATTGTTTGGAACCAGAATTGAAACAAGGAACCGGATATGAAACTGCAATTGTTCAAATTTAAACAATGCCTACCCTAATCATGGGTTTATTACTAGTTTGCAATATATAATCAAATGTCATGTCATGTAGTGATTGCCACATGCTGACGATTATGTACCATTGTGTTTAATAAATAGTTCAAGTTCCTGGAAGTGTATGACATAACCAAGCTGACAAGCAGCTCAGTCCAGATGAGCGCTTCCCAGCCAATCACATCATGGAGGAAACAAATGTGGGATCCAACGAAGGCGGCACAAACGTGTGTGTGTGTGTGTGTGTGTGTGTGTGTGTGTGTGTGTGTGTGTGTGTGTGTGTGTGTGTGTGCGTGTGCGTGTGCGTGTGCGTGTGCGTGTGCGTGTGCGCGTGCGCGTGCGTGTGTGTGCGCGTGCGCGCGCGCATCAAAGCGTCCTCGGCTGGTGCGCCAAGCATATCGTCTCGTTGCCATGGAGACAACCTTGGCCATCTCAGTCCAGGACACAAGTTGGAGGGCGGATGAGATAAGAGGACACTAGCATCCAAAGCAATAATCTTTATCCGGGGGAAAAGTCAAGATAAGTAATGTTTTGGGACCAGGCCGACAGCAATTTAGTTGACCTCGACTCCTTAAGCCTGTAACTCTCAGTAGGGCTTCAGCTCGCCATATTGTCAATCAACTGCTCCTTGGTGGTTGCCATTTTGTGCAGGAACTCAAAAAGGCTGAGTGTTGATTGCAGCTTTTTCTATCCTAATGAAGCTGCTGTCATCTGCTGAATTATGCAATAGATCAGGGAACTGCCACTTCCAAATAGCAGCTTGCCCATTCTCAGAAATCCGATCATGTAGATGTCCTCCACATCCTCTATGGACAAAATTGTTTGGCACATCTTTTTCTTCCAATTGCCCCGGTAATTTACGGTCCACCAAGCGGCAAATGTCCCAGCGAGGCAAGAAGGATCCCTCTTCTCGTTAAGAAAATGTTGATTGATTTGAGCGCCCAACTGATCAATTCTATGGTTAGTTTTTTGAGGGGGATAAAGTACAGTAGGAAGCTAGGATTATAGTTGAGACAGAGGATGGTTGGAGGAAAAGGATGAAGTAGGCAAAGCAGGGAGATGAGGGTCTGAGAGGGAGCAGAGCAAAAAGCGTCCACCGCCGTCGACTGCCAAGCAAATCTATCTTCTCAACTCAAACATACAGAGATGTGCAGGCAACATATTTGATTGAAAGTTCAAGGTTTAAAAGAACTTACGATTTGATTCAATATCGTACGACTCTGTTCGAGACATTACGATACAATGACTTTTTTTGTTCTCATTTTACATATATTTGAAATTGTCAGGACTGAAAATATTCCATTTCCTTCTCACTTCTCCAAAAAAGACGATTGGAAACATATCTCAATGTATTTCAAAATAGAATAATTTGTTCAATTCAATGCACACACGCACCTCTTTTAAATAATAAAAAAAAAAAGATTTTCCATTTATTAAATCCTGAATTCAAATTTGGTCATCTTGTTCACACGTGTCAGTTTTATAAGACATTTTAACTTTACGGCGACCTTTAATCCATTGAACGTCTTTTTTCTCCATTTCTTGCAGACGACTTGCTCTCATCCCAAGAGAAGTCCTCTGGGATGAAAGATGTGATTGTGTCCATTGACACCACCAAAGACTCTGATGTGGACTCATCCAAGCCGTCTTCCAAAGCTACAAGCCTCCAAAACAGTCCAGCTATACAAAAGGGTAAGAAAATTCATGGAAATGTTGACTGCACCTGTTCAGGTGGACTTTTTTACAGTTTACTTTGGCAGAAGCCTGGTGATGTCTTGTTTAATTTATGGACTCATTTAATACTCTTAGAAGAAATGGCTTTCAATTATTTTGAATTTATTCAATGCAGATAATGAGACTAATCAATAGGTTTTAAAGCGACCAATTTTGTTAAGTGACAATAGCCCTTGTGGAACACGAGTGATTAAACATATTGGCAGTCCTTTTATCAAAATGTCTTCCACAATCAGAATTGTGCTAGGTTATTCATAACCGTAGTCAGTGGTCTGTCGATGTTTATTGTTTTTGTTTTTCTTACTCAGAGGGTGGGGGATTTTTGGTCAAATGTCATGAGCTTGGCTATATCAACTGTAGCTAAGTTTGCTCATAGATCACTGTAAAAAAAAAGTGATTTGGTATGTAGATTTGTCACAAGCTGATCAAGGTCAAGAAATTGCGCATGTAATTTTTCAGCTGATCGGTATTGGGTGAAAAAGTTTTTTAGCTGTTGTTGTTCTTTTTTTTATGGTCAAAAAGTGGTAAGGCAAACAAAAATTCCAAATGAGGTACAAGCAATGATAATACATTCTCTAATTCTAAGAAATTGCCAAATAAATAGCAGTTTAGGCTCACAGTTTTTTTTCCTTTTGCTGCTTAGCTCTCAGTGCCCAGTCCAGGAACGAGTAATGTGTGGAACAACACTGAAATATGAATATACCAGATCTTTATGTTTTAAAATATTATTCTCAAATCAAAATATCAATACTTTTAACACTTTAGTGATTCAAGCAATAATGTTCAGCACTGGTCTCCAACCACCGGACCGAAACCGGGCCACTCCACATTTTGTACAGGGTCACACAGTGGGATAGACAGTTATTAGTATTATTTCTTTTCATATATATATATATATATTATATATCACCGCTCCTTAACCCCCACCCTATTGATTACCTTCCATAGGGCAATATAAGATGGGCTGGGTGATCACATGATTGAGAATCGTGATATTACCATGATCAGCCGTGAGCAGTTACTCCATCAAACACTGAGGAAACTCTTAGTTTGTAGTTTGCAATATATCTTTAGTGACACCAGTTCTGGTACTTTCTAACGCAGCTTGTAGTGTGTTTGTTTTGCTCTCTTTCTTCCAATTACACACGTTTGCAACTTTCCTTGAGCCTCTCAAATAAAATGAATAACAAGTGGCAGTTAAAGTAACAACCTCATTTAATTTAACCTTATTCTAGATTTTTTTTCTTTTCAAAAATTTTTTCATGGTTTATAGTTTGAAAAAATTCACCGTATTCTAAATTATTTTTTTTTTGGGGGGGGGGGGGGAGTTTGAAAGTAATATTTAAGCCTGACCACTCCCTGTCAGCCATTTTTGAAATGATGCCATGAATGTACAGTACATCAGAATCAGAGAGCAGCAATCTGTTCTCAGCGATGAGCTTCTCCATTCAGCCTTTTCGATTAGAACCAGAACGTGGTCAAAGACATGACGAAGCCCGTGATAAAATGTAAAGCCAATGTCTTGTTTACCCAAGTAATTGTTGTCCATGATTCGGACATCCATTTCTCTGTCTGAGTGAATGCATCTGTAGTCTCTCAAGTGGGGAATATTGTAAGCTTACAGATGTCAGGCTGCTCTAATGGCATTTAGCATTGTTCGTTTCCTCCGTTGCAAATTTGGTGGCCGAGGTGCATTGGCAGCTGCAGCTACTGAAGAAACAGATTTTTCCAGGTACATGTCGAACACCCTCCGTCTTTCATGTCTTTTCACTCGTCACTTGTGGGAATTTAGCCCTCTTCTCAAGCAATATGGTAGGCACTGCATTTGGTTTTAACTGTCGTTTATAGCCAGACACACCAGTGAGCTCTTTCATGAGCTCAGGGCAATGAATAGTCTTAAATTGGTCTGGCTCAAAGTAACAAGAGCACAATGGAAGGAGGGACTCTGGAAGCTTGTGCATTCCTGTCAACTTTTCGGTGCGCCAACCTGTTTAAACTACCCAAAAAATCCTTATAAAGGGCAAAAAATCCTTATAACATACCAAAGCATTTTATATGTCAAAATAACGGCAGAAAAAAACACCACTAAATTGTCAATGATATTTATTGTAGATCTCCATAATACAATGTCTGTTTAATGTCTAATCATCATTCTACTTAGTGGCATTCCTGTGTTCAGAGTTGTATTCCTGCGTTACTTTTTTCACCAACTCCAAATGATTTGGAGTTGGACCCCGGAAATGTTCAGAATCCGTATGATTTGTGCGATACGGCCATATACGTAAGATTCACCACAAAATCCGTATGAACTATTGCTAAACCGTATGAGTTGACAGGTATGCTTGTGTGACAGTGCTGGGAGACTATGTTGAGGAAAAAAACAAGCTCCTATCTTTATTAGAAGTCCTTCGACCGAGAAATTCACCTTATTTATTGAATGGCCCTTGTATTAGTTTTTGGGGTTTTTTTGCATGTTGTTCTGATTTATTTATTCATGTATTTATTTGCTTTCTGTTTAAAATCTAACTGAACATGGCTCGATGACACTTTTTCATATCCGATATTAATACTGAAGCTTAAAGTTTCGTTTAATTTGGGCACATCTAAACGTTTGGGTGCGTATATACGCACAAAATTGCACAAATACGCCGGCCACCTGGCCAACTGTTGAAGTCCACAATTAGCACGTCAATGCAGGTGGGCGATCAGAGGGGACAGTGCTAGACTCGGTCACAAAGCGGGAATGAATAATTCGGGAACAGCGGTTGAACAACAAAAGACCATCTGAGAACACCCGTCGCGCCTAGGCGACCTTAGTCCTCTGCAAAGTCTGCAACATGTTGATTCAGCGTATACCAGACAGAAAAGTGTCAACGTACCGGTGGTTCAAAGCTCAAACCAAGGTAACTACCGAGGGGCCGGACTGGGGGTGCGGTATGCAAATATCGGGGGCAGTGTTTTTCTTGTATGTTACAATAAAAGTCCGAATTGACGGGAAGGGAGCTCGAGAGTGTGATCATCGGGGCAGCTACCGTCGTTCGCTCTCAGATATCCCTCCCGCCGATATTAAAGACAATTTTCCCTGTGAGTCATTTCTTTAACTTTGTCCGAGAAAAATTCTGATAGTCACTCAAAAAGTTATTACGTGGATATCATTTGCTTTGTACTGAAACCTCAAAAAAAAACACATTCATTGTCCAGCAACCGTTTGGAAAACAGTTCAGGCCGACTGTGCCCGTTCGGTTCACGTCTTGTGCGCGTGCTACTCTATCTCGTGTTTTTAGTGAGAGGCAGCAGTGGACAGTATTGATAATAGTCAAGAAGCTCGCCATTGTTTGGCGAACAATGTTTACGGTGCTCTTTCTGCATAATTTCATGACTAGTTTATGATCTATGAGTTCTGAAACCATTCATGATCCCCACCAGAATTTGAAAAGAGTGGCACAAGATGTTTCAAGTGGCAAATGACCGATCAGTACCTGAGCACGAAAAGTGGTGGTAGGAGAGACAATTTCGGATGAAAAACAACCAGATTTATAGCATAAAAGGATGGACACATAATGTAGTCTTGTTCATCTTCTGAGATTTTACTGACCTCATTTTGACACCTTTTTGGTCCTTTTTTTTAATGATTTCATTGCATCCCGAGTCATGTAATTTTTCCAAACATCAAAATGTATATTAATAATTATATTTCATTTGCACGTTTCCATTGTTTATGGAAGTCTCTGAAGCAATTCTGGTCTTCAAACAGTTCAATCTCTTATAGCAATTGAATCCACTTTGGAAATGAGTTACATTTTCTCTCCTTTTGTCTTACATTTCCCAGATGATGAAGATGATGGCAAAGCTACAGCCCAGCCCCTGTTGAAAAAAGGCAGGATATCCACTTAAATGAGTGACCATATGTCTTTGTCTCGCAGCGCAATGCTTTCCTACCTCCATTTCTACTCTTTTCCTTCCTCTGTATGAAACCAAAATTTTCCTTCTGCTGTCTTTTAAAAATTAAGGATTAGTTAAACTACTACAGTGATACCATGACTTACACATTTTATGTGTTCAATGATCAAACTCACTTCACTTTTATATCGGATCAGTTTTCCACCACGAAATTCCATGAATCCTTTCCAGCCTCCACCACACAATGTATTTTACGATCGGAAAATGGATGCATGGATATATTACACAAAGAAAAAGATCTTTATAAACTATGAATATAAGGAGACTCGAAAGACATAAACTGTCTTAAATGGCTTAATTAAGGTAAACCGAAGACCCAACGCTTTAGCTTAACCGCTGTGCCTATAACTGGCGTCAGGGCTCGTGAGTGACTCTCTGTGAGTCTCTGGATGCAAGTTTGACCGCTACTGTATTTTTGGGACACACATAAATCAAGGTATTATTGCACAGTTGATAAAATAGGGTGTATAGGAACCGGGCCGGCCTGCGAATAGGAAAAATCTGCGTCTGACTGACGCTCATTGATTTTTTTTTTTCAGCTGTGGCCCCAACTCTTTTAAAATAAATTGCTTGGAAAAACATCAGTTTTCCATGAGAAATGGGTAAAGAAACAAAAAGACACTTTAAAAAGAAATTTGAAAAAGAAATTCTGTGAATAAGCTAACCCGTATGTGCCAAGCCACGAATATGTGTGGGGGCAAAGGTTTCCGTTAGGGCTCTCTGCTGTCTTTTATGATTGTTTGTTGTTTCTGCTTGACAAACTGGCTAATACGTGTTCCTTTCCTGCTATCCAAATACAAGCTCAATTTGCGTGTTGTAGTGCCTAAAACCTCACCCAATTTTCTGTTCCATTTGTTACTTACAAATATCTTCAGTCTGCTGCTTCTCTTCTCTGCAATTGATGCATTGTTTTAGCATGCACTGCTTAGGATGAAAATGTCTCTTGTTTGTGTGTGTAGCTGTGTCTAGCCAACTAGACAAGCAAAGAGTGCTTCAAAGATTGAAAGTTGTTTATTGTTGTTGATTGTTGATATTTCTTCAGTAATGATGCAATATCTGTTCTATATTTTGCTGCTTGGATTTTCAATATTGTAGACTATTAGACACTTGCTGAGCAAAGACAGGGTCAAATGTTGACTGTATTTTCCGGACTATAAATCGCTCCTGAGTATAAGTCGCACCAGCCATAAAATGCAGAAATAAAGAAGAAAAAAACATGTAAATCACAACACCGTGAACAGCCATGTCATCTTGAAAGGCAACTTAAAATAAAAATAAAATAAAGAAGAATTATTCAGATAACTATAGCATAAAGAACATGCTCACAATTTTACCAAACCATTATTGTCACTCCAAATCACTAAATCCATTGAAATCTTCAACCTGTCTGTCACTTCAATAATTCCGCCAACTCCAGAGCTAGAAGATGCAACGCTTCCTCTCCTACATCGCCGACGTCAGACTCATCGTTGGTTGTTTTTATCAGTTTCCGCTAATGTGGAAAGTATCAACATGGGCCAAGAGCACCCTCTTGCGGTTTAATGTGTAAATAACATGTGAAATTAAATAATGCATTAATCATTACGCCACGGCCTAACTATGAAAAAAAAACGGTCATTTATAATCCGGAAAATATGGTAATTTTACTGCTGAGATGCATTTATTATTTTATTCATTTTCATGCGATCATTTGGCTATTTCTGGGACATTCTTTTGACCAAAGTTATTACAATCAAATACCGGTAATAGAATAATACCAAGTTAATTCAAGGTTTAGTTGTTCACACTGTACATTTCATTGTGTTTGGTTTGAATTGAAATCCAGCCCTAGATAGCGATGATTATGTAAAATCTATTGCCTTCAAAATGGACATTTTCATTTGTTTGTTTGTTTTCTTTCTTTGTGCTGTCCTGTACATGCATGTGTCTGGCAACCATTCCTGCAGATAAGAAGAACATGACAGTACCACTCAACGTGTCTGACCAGAGATTGTTGGAGGCCAGCCTGCAGTTCCAGAAGAAACAAGGGAAAGGCACCGTTGATGTCTGGTGGCTGTTTGATGATGGAGGTGAGGCTTAAAAAGACCGATAGAATATAATGGGCCTAATTCAAAAATATGATTGAAAGAATATTTTAAAGGTCACTGATGTAGTGGTACATTCATTCACCTGACTTCCTTTTAAGCGTTTAAGTGTTAGACAGTTCTCACTCAATGATGGTGTAAATGTAAGATCAAAAAAGGTTCAATAAGACAGTCGATTACAAATGGTTGTATACGAAGACATGAATGGAAAAAATAGCTTGATAAGAACAGTTGCCTCCCTGCCACCAAGAATGAGTTCAGTGTGACGATGCAATATTCAGTGTTGACACTTTGTCATGTTTCAGTAATCTTTTTAATTCTTCAATAGGTACAGTGTTTAACCCTGGAGAACCCCACAGGTCAAATTTGGCACTAATCCTAAATTAGGATTAATGCATTGAATATTTGAAAAAACATATTTTGGTGTTCAGTGAACATATAGCAGTCATTTAATGTATAATTCATAATTTTCCCAAAAAAAGGGTTCTTGGGTTCTCCAGGGTTAAAGTGATTTTTTTGTTTTTGCTGCTTTTATTTAAATTTATTTGTTTTCTTTTCGAACAGATCTGTACTATGATCCCAAAGGAGGATACCTTATGTTGATTATGGTGATATGTGCAGAAACCTTCATCATTAAGTTCATGATTTCTTTTTATTTATTTAATTGTTTTTGGTCTTTGTTTTTAAAATATTTCCAAATAGTTCTAGATATACCAATACAAATGGAGTTCAAAGTTTAGGAAATCAGGCAGTGATGGCAGAATCAAGGTCCAGTTTCTTTTTTTTCTTTTTTTTTTTTTTTTGCTTTGCTCCTATATAAATAAAGATGTATTTTATTGTATTGTACTGTTTTCCGCATTGCATTCTGCTAAATTCCAATCCAAATTTGAGTGAAAACCAGTTAAAGGACATCAAAGATGATAATAATAATAATCATTGTGGCATGGTACCTATAAAAAAAACATACATTGGTGTATACCATATTCTTTTTTAGAAGAGTGTAGTGGAACTTTAACATTAATTTTGTTCATGAATCACACCTATTTTCTTTGTATCCAGAGAACTGGAAGAGAGTTATTTTATTCCCCAGGAAATATGACCACAATTGTCAGTTTATTTATTTATTTTTGTTTTTGTTTTTTTTTTGGGGGGGGGGGTTAAGTTTCAATCTTTTAAAAATTGCTGTCCTGTATACACAGGTGAAGGATGAAATGCGCTACAACTATTTCAGTGCTGCCCTCAAAAATGAAATTACAATTATACCACATGGACAAGAATGAATCTGCTAATTTTTTTATTCATTCTTGTTTCATTTTTCTTATAAAGGTTTGACACTGCTTATTCCCTATCTCTTGACCAACAAGAAGCGATGGAAGGATTGCAAGATTCGTGTTTTTATTGGTGGCAAGATAAACAGGATCGACCATGACCGCCGAGCGTAAGTACTGTTCAGTCCTTTCCAACATCTATTTGGAGTAAAATATGGTTTGAGATCAAATTACTTTGACACAAACTGTACATACTTAAAAATGCACTTGTATGTATGAGGAATGGGAAGATAAACTAATATGTCCATGGAAACACAATGGCACGATGCACATGCATCAGTAGAACAGTGAATCGATGCAATTTTGGGATGAAATTAATATACATCTGATTTTACATTTACACTTTTACATTTACTGATTTACATTGTATTTAAATACAATGGTTTGCAAATCATGTTCAACCGGTATAGAATTAAAATGCTATTAAGACAAGACACCTAATGTTCAAACTGATAGGTATTATTGTTTTAGCAAATAATCATTACTTTGGCATTTTATGGCTGGAACACATTCCAAAAAAAACCTGGGGCGTACAATTTGGGCATTTCTGTCACACTGAGCAGTGCACACTGAAGGGAATATAAAGAAATAATGAACCTGCATTATTCCATTTAGACTGTAGGGTCCAAATTTCTACCTTTGAGCAAATTCATATATTATTGTGACAATAACGTATATTACGCGCACCCCAAACTTCAAGCACCAATAATTTTGAATAAATTACGTGTCTTGTGAAATTGTGCTTCACATAAGCTCTATCTATTTATTTATACATAGATACATAAAATGCACTTCTAAAACTGCAATTTTGAATATGAATACAGTTGAAAATTTTGGTGTACCTATGTTTTGTGCCAGTGCACCAAAGAAAAAAAGTTGGGTGCACCAGTGCAAAGATTTTGTCTCGAGCCCTGCGTAAATATGTATACGCCTGTCGATAACAGCTTGAAATTTACTCACCAATGGCTCAGAAAGAAAATTGGTTGTGTCGAGCATCATTACAGTTTCTTCAGATTTTTGCACATATAGAATGAAGCATGTTCAATTAGTTTTATTATTATAGTCCATTACTTTTCTAGTTTTAAAAAAATCATGAAAAGTAGTGTGAAAGATAAGGATATAAACCAAATTAAAAAAAATATTTGGAGCAATTAAGATATGAAACGTTTCATGTAAATGGTGTTATAGTATCTTACAAAGTAACATGAATCTGGCTGTTTCATAGCTATTTCCATCCAACCGTGCATAAAAGCAGCCTACCTGCATAAACCTGTGACTTCCAAATTTAGTTTCTAGTATCAAGGTTCTCTCGCTTCTGTCACACCAAATGTGCATGCACACGGGCACCCACACACAATAAATACTTCTATGCCTTTGCCTTTCTTTCTCTAATCTTCTTCAGATGACTCCCTTTGTCCTATAGAATTAACACAAGCCCAACCATTAACTCATATTAGTGGTTCTAGGTTGGGACTTCCAAAGCATTAGCTGTGTAAATGCTTCCATTCCCTCCACCGTGCAGAATGAATGTGAACAAAGTGTCGCCGGTTGTTGGCCGGCCTGGGCAAGGGCTCGGTGGTAATCTGCCGACTCGGCGGCTCAAGCCACTCACATTTCCCACATGCTCCTAGCGGCTATTAAGGCGACTTTGTTCTGGGACTGGCATGAACTGAAGATCATTTTACACTGTATCTTGTTTTCATGGTGTTCTCTGCTGGGCGTGACGCAGCAACAGCAAACGTCCACATTGCCACACCTTGCCATAGCATCAAATACGCAATGAATGGGTTTGTCCATGGCGCACGACCTTCTGCAAAGTGCAGTGTGGGGAAAAAAGGCCTTCATTCTATTTCCATTCATTTTAATGGCAAAAAATGATTCGTTTAGCTAAGAAAGTCGTGGAACACATTAAGTTTGTGAAGTACCACTTTACTTTAGTCATCCCATGTTTTCAAAATTAATTACCGTATTTTCCGTACTATAAGGCGCACCATAAGCATTAATTTTCCCAAAAGCCAACAGTGCATCCTATAATCCGTTGCGCCTTATATATGGTGTCAGATTCTCATTATATTCACCATTAAGTTGTTTCCCTGTTAGTGTGTTCTCCTATGCCATAGTGATGATTATGAGCAGGAACCAATTGTAACCTAAAAGGATTCTTCCCAACACTAAACGACATGTGCATTCACCAACACATACTCAGACAACTTTGTGAGATCTGCATAGCTATTCTGAAATGAAGATGATACCAAAAGCATAGTTAACTGACTAAATGAAGGAAGGAGCAGACAAGCAAGACTTCCAAGGATATTTAGCACCTTGTAGCTGTGCGCGCATGAGGTTTGTGTGCCTTTTTGTTGAATCCATTTTCTTCATCATGTATGTCTTTCATTTATTGTTTTGCAACGCCATTTGTATCTATATGTTTCATGTCCGTGTTTGTGACCAGTTCTCATTGTGAAGGCTCTATGTAAATGAAGCTGAATTGTTTTGTATTCACTTTAGCGTCACTCCATCTAGTGGATGCATAACGCAACCATAGCCATTATGTTAGCTTCTATTTGTATGCACCTTATAATGCAGTGCGCCCTATCTATGAAAAAAAGTTGACGGTGCGCTTTATATTCCAAAGCGCCTTATAGTGCGGAAAATACGGCATTGATTTTTATTTTATTTTTTTCCAATTCATCAGCTCTCATTTCTTCTGTATTTCCTGTGCAGAATGGCAACTCTGTTGAGCAAGTTTAGGATAGACTTCTCAGACATCACTGTCCTTGGAGACATAAACACCAAGCCCAAAAAGGAGCAGTAAGTCTTTCCATCTTATGTCCTTGGTATAATTATCTTGTTCACACAGTTTTTTAATCAGATGACAAGTTTGCGACACATTAATGCTCATTTGAATGTGAAATAATTTCTGAATTCAAAACATTCGACAAGATTTGTTGATCAAATCTAAGTTCAAAAGTCATTTTGGTTGTAAACATTTTTTTTATGACTCACCGACTGTATTAAACTGGTCAACAAATCTGTGATGCTGTGTAAACAAACATTTGCTCTTACAAGCTGTTAAATTTATTCTATTGCTGGCAGCACAGATGCTCATATTTGTGTAATAATGCCCCGCTTGGCTGTCTATTATTTTTGGGCCTTTTTTATTTTTATAAGATGGAAGGTATTATTCTGTTAGTCCGAGCTTGCATTCCAGATACATAGCATGACTGTTTTCTCCATTCAGCATTTCTGCCTTTGAGGAGATGATTGAGCCCTATCGGTTGAAGGAAGATGACATGGAGCAGGAGGCAGCTGAGCATTTGAAAAACAGCGAACCATGGAGGATCACAGACAATGAGCTGGAGCTTTATCGTGCCAAGGTCTGAAACCAATATGATTCTTTTATAGTTCTTTTCACTTTGATGATTTCCTTAAACAGCAACTCACACGGAACACAAAACAGGTCAGAATGTAAAAGTGGAATACTGCCAGGTTTGAGTGAGGTTATATTTGTGATATGTACTCAAGACAAATGTGCAGCAGGCGCTCCCAACAATCAAATCATCAACCCCGGTCAAGTAAGATTGAATTGAATTGCCTTTATTGTCATTACACGTTCGTGCAACAAAAATTTCACTTAACAGGCACGCTCTGCACAAGAAAAATGAAAAACAACGACGAACATGGGATACAGTGCAAAGGGCCTGTCGGTACTCGCTATGTGAAGCGCCCTGAGATCTTAGTTCAGAAAGGAAACCACTATGGAAGGAGAGGGGGAAAAAACATGCTCGAACTATCCTCTTCTGAGGATAATTAAAGTCTAGGAAAAAAAAGACCCCAGCACGTAAACAAGCGTATGACAGTTACAACAAGTCACAAGACATAACATGTAATGAGGGGGCGGATGGATGGAAATAGGGGCAGGGGGCGTGATGTGGCCCATCCGACCAGCTGCTCAGTTAATTCGAGTGCTCCGCAGGTCAATTCACGTCGCAGGGAAAAAAACAGGACTAATGAAGGCGGTGATACAAGGGTGTGTATGCGCATGTGATTGTCTGGTTGTGTGTGCGTCAGGCCGCAGCTGCTTCGTCAAGGTCTTCTCATGGAGACAGTCCTGGTTTATCTGTCTATGGCCGAGAAGGAGGGGGTTATGGTAGGCACGCATGGAAGCACGAGCTTCCATGCATACTTTCTTCCAGGGGAAAGGTCCAGATAGCAGATGTTTTGGGAACGGCTGCCATCAATTCCAGACAGCCTTGAGTCCATGGTCTGTGTCTCTTCAATGGCATCGATCAGCCAAAGCCGCGATTTCTTTTCTGAGCGTGGATCCCAATTTCTCCAAGTTGTTCTCCATCTTGCAATGACGCTCCAAAACCGCATCCATTTTTCGGTTGGGCTCAGTCACCTCTTGGGTTTGAGTGTTGGACATCCGCGCCGTGCCATCAATAAAGACCGGCAGTTTCTTCACTTCCAATAAAGCCGCTCCCGTCGGTTGAATTTTACGGTAGATCAGGAAACTGCTAACACCTAACAGCAGCATACCTGCTATCAGAAGGCCGATAATGTAGATGTCTTCCACATCCTCAACGTACAGTATGGACAGGTACACCATTCTCCACTTCGTCCAGGGATCTAGGGTGTACCCGGCAGCAAATGTCCCCGAGGGGCAAGTAGGCTCCCCACTGCCTGCTCTTCTCGTTGAGAAAATTTTGTCGATGGCATCGAGAGACCAGCCAACCAATTCCATGGTTTGTTTTTCGGATGAAAATACAGCAGGAGGCTAGGAAAGTCAGACAAGGACAGCGCATAGACTGAGTGGCGAGCAAGGGATGGTGAGGGCAGGACAGGAGCAGAGCAAAAAAGCATCCGCCTTCGTCGAGAGCCAAGCAGAAAATGATGCAGTGAATCAGAACACTTCCAACATCTGAGTACATTTGAGTAAGCCTCCACACGTTTCCTATTTCATCTGTCTGCAGAATATTTTGCCAGCTGTAACCAAAGTTACTTGGAATTTTGACTTAAATGTTTAGGGTATTTATGACAAGAATCGAAGAAGCTTTTTGAATCTTCTGGCATAGTTCGATAGCGCCTCCCCGAGGTAAGGAGCTGGAAGAGGCAGTGACCCAGATGTGGAGGTTCTACGAGGATTGTTATTATTATTATTATTTTATTTATTTTTTAATGAGCATTTATAAAGATATTTTGCAGAAGAACCCCGGGGACATTCGTCATGCAATTGGTTTTGCAGCAGGACAATGATGCATAAGATCGAGGCAAATCAAAAACAAATCAGAAGAAGAAAGTACCTCTTCTGGATGACACACTCCAACTCTTTGACCTCAGCCTGATGAAGATGCTGCAGCTTGGTCTCAAGAGTTATTCACTCCAAGCATCCCAGGAATCTTGAAAAAAAATTGACTTTTGTGAAGAGAAATTGTCCAAAATTCATCCATGTAGTTGCTTACATGTGATCTGTTAATACAGGAAACGTTCAGTTTTTGCATTAAGTTTTCCTCCCTGTCCTGTTACAATGTTCACATTGTGCCCTATTGTAATTGTTTTGTGTGGGGTTAGTTGAAGCACACTCTGCCTGTTTAGTTTTGTGATTTAGAAGATCGAGGCTACCTGTTATGACCAATTCCAAAAAGGTTTGTGTCATTTCCTTCCACTCTATCTGCATCACACTGCCTCCACTGTCAGGCTAAAGCGTGCACACCACAATACTCTGTGTAGCTTAGAAAGCTTCGCAGGCGTTGCGTTTGGACTGGTTGGCAAGAAGTTGTTTCTTAACGCTGCAGGTCTCTGTGCGCATACAATTTGTTTTAGAAAAATTGTTTAATGAGTTTGATCGACCAGATGTGACATTTGTTTTTCAGACCAATCGTCAGATCAGACTCAACGAGCTCCTGAAAGAACACTCCAACACAGCCAACCTCATTGTCATGTAAGTCTCATTCTGACCCCTCTTGCTTGAGTGTTTGCGCTTGTACGGTGAGTTGAGTATCGGTGGATTAGAACGGCAATGGGTGCAGCAAAATTGTTCATCTTTACAAATAGGGCCCTTTTTTTTTAACTTGCGAACGGCACAGGGGTTTCCAAAATTAAAGTGAATGTATCCTCTTTTGTTTTCTTCAGGAGCCTGCCGTTGGCCAGAAAAGGTGCAGTGTCCAGTGCTCTGTACATGGCATGGCTGGAGGTGTTGTCGAAGGAGCTGCCACCGATCCTCCTGGTGCGCGGCAACCACCAGAGTGTCCTAACCTTCTATTCTTAAAAAAGCTACAAAAATAACACCTAAGGAATGAATTCTCACATCCACCTACTGTGTCTGTTAGACGAACATAACTACAAACTGTGTGTGTGCAAATTCAGTTAAAAAATAAAGTATAGTGAATAAAATGCCGAATGGATTGAGATGAGGAAAAATACATTGAAATCAAATGGTGTGTGCCGGGTGCTTTTTCAAATGGACCAACTCTCTCTATTTTTGTTCCGGAAATGTCTGGATTTTCTCATGTATCGCCAATCGGATGCACACATGGATATGTCAGTTTTTCTCAAAACGGTTTAATTACTCTTGGTTTGGTTTGTTTTTTTTGTCATTGTTGGCGGTCGTGTTTTTTGTTTTTGTTTTTTTGCACCATCTTCACCTTGTTGTGACATTGAACGGTCACCCTTATTACATTTATTGGACCTGGTTTTAATGTTTGTGTAGTCTCAATAATTAATGACCTTGCTGCTTTCCTTAAATATTTGGAGAAAAGCACGTAGAATGCTTTGCAACACTTTTTTAAAGCCTTATGGATGTGCCTTCCAGTTTAATCAGACAATGATCTATTTAGATGACAATGTTGCTTATTATATTGCATCATAGATGGAATGATTTTCAACTATGATTCCTTCTTAGTGGATCACATTGCATGAATAGAAGGTGTCCCTTTAATGATGGTAAAGACTTTCCACGAGTTCTTTACCCTTTGTTGTTTCGGACGGTTGTGTTTTTTTCTCCATTACCAGTCTTCCTTTTTAAACGTGAATATTTCTAATGCCTCAACTACACTGCAGAGGACACCGTGAGTCTTTCAGGCAAATGCCTCAAGCATTCATGCATTGACCTTCTTTGTGGACGTAATTTTTCATTAGCTACCGGACGTCACATTAAAAGAGTACCACGTTGTAGCTTATGTAGCTTCACATGAACTAAATGGTTTCATTCAATAAATGCCTATTCCTTGATTGTTCTTACCCTGAACACAAATGCCACTATCCCCCAAGCTAGGGAACTTTGCCTTAATACCTGAGCTAACGATTCAAGTTTTGGTAAGCCATACCGGATAGGTCACGTCTTGTTTTCTGTACCACGGAATAGACCACCACATGTATGTATTTATGCAGCTGTATGTAATCACCGTCCGCCCTTATTGGTCTCTTATCGCTTAATGTAGCTGAGCTCTGTTAGTAGCGGGTTCTGTGGTGACTCCACATACAGTAAAACACATCCAGCGTTAGTGCCACAATATACGGTACTTCAGATTTACTCAAATACTCAGGCCCCTCACAACCCTTTCGTCATCTTGTTTGCTCTAAGGATGTATGATGAAATTCAAGTCTTGTCCATACTGACCTTGTTTCATACTTGGAAGGCTCGCGGTTCTGAATAATGTAACATTGAGAATGATTCACATCTGAAAAACATATACCTCTATGCATTTCAGTTTGTGTCACATATGTAATAAAAGTATGTCTCTGAATTTGAAAGGATCCACTCGCTTGACTTAATTTCATGTAGAACACAAGACGTGTTCTAATTCATGCGAAGGGCTAACACTTCTGAAAATAAACAATCATTTATTTTTAATCATGAATATTCATCTATGGAAAATGTTACAGTTCCAGAAGCGTCCAGAACATAATCTGACTCTTAAAATGTAGACTCAGATGGAATCTGAACAAATAGGATTGATTAAGATAAAAAATGCAAGACCGACATAGTATAACAAAGGACACTGGTTACAATAACGAGAGAAAAACAAAACTAACCAAAAACTAGTGATGAGTCCAGCAACACCAATGTGTCGACACATGTGTCGAGCTCACAGAGCAATCCCTGCGTCGATGCGTGTACAGTACTGTATTGCTTCAAGACAATCACGTGACCAATACATAGACTGCGTTGACTCAGTCCAGGGGGCATCGACGCCGCGAAAGCCCGCCAAACTGTGTTTATAAGGAAGTGCATCGAGCAACGCGATGCCGCCTTCCGAAACAAGCCAGACCTCACCCTCACTCGAATAAAAATATATATTTGGCCAAAAAGGAAAATACAGCTTCTTTGACGTGTGATGCGTCGGCGCTGATTGGTTGAAGCACATGAGTATGTGCTCGCGCTCATGCGCGCACAGCAGAGAGCAGTGGACCATCGACTGCTGAGGCGCGCTTCACTCGAGTGCCGTTGGTACAGTACTTGCATATTATGGAGCAGCTCCCAGAGAAATGCAAATTGTCCGCCGTGTAGAGCCATTTTGATCTCCTTTTGGAGAATAAAGTAGGCATTCAAAACTCGTTGTCTCACCAAGTGCCTCTCAGATTATTGACATATCTTGTTCCATTCTAATTCAAATTAATTTCAAGGTAACTCTTAGTTCACTATACACATGTTTTATTGCAGGTGAAATGTCGAATTTGCCATACAGAAATATAATATACCAACAAAAGCACCTCTGCAACTACATCTAGCATATTACTCATCATTATTAGTTTGTTTTTTGGAAACTGTTCTAAATGCCAAATTGGTTAGGTTTGGTTTTTTAGATGACCTGTGGTAACATTTGGTTGATGAGGTAGGGAGAC
Organism: Hippocampus zosterae; assembly: GCF_025434085.1. Taxonomy (NCBI): domain Eukaryota; kingdom Metazoa; phylum Chordata; class Actinopteri; order Syngnathiformes; family Syngnathidae; genus Hippocampus; species Hippocampus zosterae. Next base: position 3,340,269 of record NC_067468.1, read on the forward strand.
TGCGAAGAAGTGCAACAGCAGATGCTATATCTGAGGTCCAGCGATACCTGGTAGAGGGGAATATTGCACGCAGTCAAGATCCGCTGTTATACTGGAAGAACCAACACACTACTTTTCCAAACCTCTCCCATCTCGCAAAGGAGTTCCTCTGTACGCCGGCATCATCAGTGCCATGTGAGCGTGTGTTTTACAACTCCAAGCGTCTCCTGAATGTTTTGTAACCCGCTTCGCTTAATTAGATGTATTTCACTTTCTCTTCCGTGGTCATTACCATTTCTCTTCGTTTGGATGCCATGATCTACAAGACGTTAATGTAAATGAATTAAATTGAAAAAAATTGTGATTCCAGTAAAACTCACTGGAATAAAGAGTCACTTGTCGCCAATTTGGATCCAATGATAGAAAATAGCGGCGCTGACACAGTTATTCCGTCGTATCGAGGGGGAGTTGCTTGAGTTGGCGCTTCCATTGTTATGAATTGATAATTAATGTAATATAGTCGTCGAAGATTTAATGCATACTGTATTTTCCGCACTATTGGGCGCACCAAAAGGTCTTCCATTTTCTTAAAAGCGCCACAGTTCTCCTTTTTTCAGAGCTGCAACACATACTTATTTAATGAAGCAGCAATACAGTTCACCGAACCAACAGCAAGTTATAACATTGCATGGAAGGAGCCATCTTGGAGTCGATGTATTACAGTAATGACCATACAAAATACGCACTGGATTTTAAAGTTGTTTTTTTTTATTTTAACTTATCTGATTGTACTGTTAGAGCTACGATAAAGGAAACGCCAAAGGATTTTTCGGCGGCAGTCATGAACGCCTTTTGAGTTGACCGAAAGAAAAGAAAGGAAGGAGACTGACAAAGACCTGAGTTTGTTGAAAAAATGAGAGCTGTGGTTGTTCATTCATTCATTCATCTTCCTAACCGCTTGATCCTCACTAGGGTCGCGGGGGGTACTGGAGCCTATCCCAGCCGTCTCCGGGCAGTAGGCGGGGGACACCCTGAATCGGTTGCCAGCCAATCACAGGGCACACAGAGACGAACAATCATTCGCACTCACACTCACACCTAGGGACAATTTAGAGTGTTCAATCAACCTGCCATGCACATTTTTGGAATGTGGGAGGAAACCGGAGCACCCGGAGAAAACCCACGCAGGCCCGGGGAGAACATGCAAACTCCACACAGGGAGGCCGGAGCTGGAATCGAACCCGGTACCTCTGCACTGTGAAGCCCACGTGCTAACCACTGGACTACCGGGCCGCCCAGCTGTGGTTGTGTTATTTATTTATTTTTTACGCAGACTTTATTCATGGTTTTCACAGTCTCAGCAAGTAGAGGTACTGTACGTCTTTGTCCGTCTACGTGCTTTCTTCCGTTCCACTCGAGAGGCGTAAATGAGTAATAGCATTTAGAGGGCATCACTCACGAGTTAACAAGACATCACTGCGTGTTTATATTGACTGATATGTCATATTTCAAATGATTCTTGCAGTTGTGGATATGTGTATTGCTTGTTCATTTCCCTGTTGTTCGAGTCAAAGGTTTTGTGACTATTGAAAAGTCATGGTGATACATTTTATGTTTCAAATCAATCAATTTGCACTCAGGAGACTTCTGTTTAAGAAAAAGTCAAGTGAATAAGCAGTTGCATGTGATATACCTGTTTCAAATGAACCAAAAGAAATTCTTAAGATTGTTGACATTAAAATAAAAATGGAAATGTGAAACACACTGGCTTACTAAAATTTGTTGAACAATATTGTTGTTCAATGTAAAGAATGTCAGCCAAGGTCGGCCCCCCGACATTTTACCACATAAAATCTGGCCCCCTTGGCAAAAAGTTTGGACACCCCTGCTTTAGGGGCTCCGTATCATTAAGTACAGTAATAGTTACATTTTTCAGAAGTGGTCATGAATGGCTCTCAAGTTGAATGGAAGGAGCGTAGCACCATCTAGTGGACGCATTGTAGATTGCGCCTTTTAGTGCAAGGCGTCTAATATATGAAAGATTTTTACAAAATAGCCATTCATTGAAGGTGGGCCTCATAATCCAGTGCGTCTTTTCGTGTGGAAAATACAGTACATTTTTTTGACTGGGTTTAGGAATTTCTCTCTCTTTCTCCCCCTCTCTCTTCCTCTCCACCTCCCTCCCTGTACATTGCAACTTCAAGTCAATGCGCCACCTGGCGTTGAAATGCCTGTCATTACAAGTTTAAATGAAATGAAGGCGGTCATTATCATCGACCCTTAAAAAGACCAACGGGCCAGATACGGTCCGCGGGCCTTAGTTTGCCCATCTTTGCTCTAGATTGTAGAACGTTGCATTAACTTGCCACGCATGTTTTGGAATGTGAGAGGAAACCGGAGTACCCGGAGAAAACCCACACAGGCACAGGTAGAACATGCAAACCCCACACAGGAATGCTAGAGCCGGAATCGAACCCCGCACCTCTACACTGTGAGGCAGACGTGCTAACCAGTCAACCACCATGCCGACTGAAAAAATTCCATTATGAAGGAAAAATAATGTGGTATTTAATTTTATGTGAGATACATTCTCATCTTTACATGGTGCAACATTAAAATAAATTATTATTATAGAGTAATGATTATGTGTGTTATTTTATAAAATGTACTGCGGTAACTGTGTCCTTCGGTAATGATCTTGACAGGTTAAAAATCTGAAAATTCAAACAAATTGCTGTGGAAGTGAATTTTGATAGTTTGGCAGCTCTGTAATCTCATTGGAAGTGTTGCATTAAAATGTCTGTTCCTTGATTTTCACAGAGTTTAAACACACTTCTGCTCTCAGATGCGCACCATTGCGCTCACACACTCTTGCTGCTTGCTCTTCTTTGATGGTGGATGGCGAACAATGCACTATGACTTTGTAGTGTGCTCCAATAATATCCATTCACGTTTTAATCGCACATTACACCATTTATTTTTATTTTTTTTCTGTTTTATGCTCGTGTTGACATCTCCAAAACTTTATCAAACATTTTTGGGTTCGTAACGTTTGAAGGACCTGCACTGTCAGGTTCTAAACAAAGCGAATAATGTTTCGAATCCCAGAAACGTTGACACCAAACAAAATCCCGTAACAAAAATATTCATTTACAAGAACAAAAAGCACACTGACAAAGTATGAACAGAAATGGCTGGTCAAAAGAACCAGGACAAAAACAATGCATGGACAAAAAGCGCTTGCAAAATGCAAGGAAATAATTCAACTGAGAAGAACAACGAAATGTCAATAATCCAATTCACATGCAAAATAAAAATAAAAACCAAAGTCAAATGACTAAACAAAGACAAAAACATGGTAATAAGGGAACAAGAACGACTATGACAAGAGGAAGAGGTCGAGAAAACAATCACTTGAGCGAGAGCAGCTACAAGGTCAAAATAATCTGACAAACTGTCGGCAGTTTGTCAGTCCTTAACTTTTCAAGTTCCATAACCTTTCCAGGTTTTAGTGATGACCGTACGAACTAGATCCTTCTGTGGTATGGAAAGGCAAAATAATTAAACACAGCCAGGGAAGACTCAAAAACATATATTTTCCAACTGTGCAAATGTTTTTAAGTATCAAACTCATTGATAAACCATTTCGTGTCATAAAAATATCCAATGTTTTTTTTAAAAAAGAAGTCACACTTTCTTTTCTAGCACTACAACTGCAACGATAATAACAACAATAACTACACTGACAAACAAACCTATGACAGAAAGTAGTCTGTGAAGTCTTTTCCTTCGCTGTTCTGCTTCTTTTTTCTTCAATAAAGCATCAAATCCTGGTGTGTACAGATCTTCTAGCCAAAAGTCCAGCTCCCTCGGTTTCTTTTCTTTATTCTGTGCAAACAACATACAAGAAAACACTTAGTGGTAATATACGCACAGTGTATGATGAAAATTCATTCAATTTGCCACAGATGGTACATGACTCTATCTACAGAGATGTACCCTGGACTGGCATTCTCACAGAACTTCTGCCGTGGACGGGTTTTTGTCTTAGCAATTAACCAAAGCCGCATTGACTAGTAGAGACTGCATCTAGAGTCACACAGGACTTTGAAAATGTTCAACAGTAATCTTTCTTGACGTCCTCGTCTATGACTTGTTTTCCCTGGGTGACACAACCAGGAGCATGAAGCTTCTGACAATTGAGCTCTGACAACACAACCCCCTCCACTGCGTTAAGGTGGCAGCTCAGGGAGGAGAATGCTGGGAGTTCACAAGATCACTTTTGTGGGATTTGGCAGTTTTAAGAGGGTGGAAGCTCCCATGACTGTTGCCAAGAAGAATCTGAAGACCTGACTCAATCTCTGTTTCTTTCGTTTAACTCTTTCATGCATGCTGTAACCTGATAACACGATAAGATGTCCACTGGAGTAACCGCAGTCCCTGAAAGCGTTAAGGATGCCGCAACAGGAATAATTCTAACTTTAATATTCACAGTGTGTTTTTGTTCTGTCACCTGAAATTAAACAAAACCATCTTCTGTGTTCATGTTTCCGTTTGTCATTGTTGTGCTTTTTTTCTCTTTTTTTCAAAGTAATACCTAAATCACCTTTGATGCTGTAATTGTCATTCACTTTACACCCCTCATCTTTTCCTGAATTACCTGTAAAAAGTATTTTACTTTGCCATGGCCTGTATGCATGGTATAATCCTTGATAGTCCAAGAAGGCAAGACCTTAACCACGTTCACTGTATCCGTCATACTATACAGAGGGTTTGTTTTAATGTTGGACTGCAGACGACCAGGGGTGACATGCTTCTCAAGGTATCTCTCCACAAACATCAGAGGGTCTTCTTGAGAGGTAGGTAAACTGCTTTTTATCTTTGCTTTCTGCTCCAAGACACTCTATGGATAGAACACACACATGATTCACCAGTTTAATACATTTGTTGTAAATCGCCGTTACGTAAACCAAGGTTCCTCTTTCTGATTTACGGAAAATGTACATCTTGCATAAGGAAGGGCATCGAACGTTAAAACCATGCACCAAAAAACAAAACAAAAAAAATGTGAGTGGCTTGCAGTGGCTTTCTCTGACGGAACAATCAGAACACAATACAAATACGGTATCTATTTAATGGAGTATCTGCCCTCCCATGAAGTGTAAAATTAAACAACCACGTAATTCTTTCGTCATTTACCTGTTTCTGAAAATATGTCTTTGAGCAAACCATTCTGCACTTCCCTTTAATAGTAATGTAGAAAGGGAGCTAATTTTGATCATAGCTAAACCCATACGGAGTATCTCAGCCAAATCCGTCACCGACCAGACCCCGCCCGGCGACGGAGGCAATGCAGTATGTGCATTTGCAATGTTACTATCTTCAGAAAAGAAAAAAAGAGTATGGAGCCATTCGTGGACGGTGGAGAGAGAGCGCTGTACCATACCTGTCAACTCATACGGTTTAGCCATAGTTCATACGGATTTTGTGGCGAATATTACGTATATGGCCGTATCGCACAAATCATACGGATTCTGAAAATTTCTGGGGTTTTTTTCCCCCTGACGGGTAGTTCCATTTGCTTTTGCTCAGAATGGTGCTAGTCTACTTGAATGCTTTCATTTCCGGTAACTTTCCAGTAAATCACGTGGTTCCTAGTTGAAAACAGCAGAGTATTCATTGCATTACATTAACCAGACATTGTATTATGGAGATCTACAATAAATATCATTGAAAATTTCGTGGGGGGTTTTCTGCCGTTATTTTGACATATAAAATGCTTTGGTATGTTATAAGGATTTTTTGCTCTTTATCAGGATTAGGGTAGTTTATACAGGTTGGCGCTCCAAAAGGTTGACAGGCATGGCGCGGTACGGACTGTCTATTTTCCAAAGAGAACTTTCAACAAATACATTTGTGACACTGTTTGCTAATCAGCTACGAGCATTGCAGTTAGCAAACGTAGGACGAGTTGAAATGCTACGTATACTTTGGATTATTTCCCCTTTTCTTCAAGTCACTTTTTAAACACATTTTTGTTTGTCTCTCATCATACGTTGGATGGCACTTTCTTACTATTGGCCGAAGAACAAATCAAAGAACAATGGAGAACATGTCACACTCGTCGTCACGGTTGTGAAGCACCCCAGACGAGAAGGGTCCAGCTGCAGAGCCGGAGGAGGCCGATTCACGGTAGGTTTAGTCGTGATGTGTCGTTCGCGAACGAACCGGCTCGTAGAGCCGGCTCTTTGAAGTGAATGACAGAAGCCGGCTCCTAATAGGGAGCCGCTCATAATAGGAGCCGACTTTTCCCCTGTTTTTCCCCCCCTTTCGCCGCACGTGATTGGACAAGATCCGTGGTAGAAGAGGGAGGGGAGGGTTACACACGCACACACACACACACACACTGCAGTGAAGAGAAGGGGGAGGAGTTAGAGACATTCACAGCAGCACACTGTGAGCACCACACGTACAGGAGAGACAGGGAGACGAGAGAGAGCTCGATAGCGCTACAGAGAAAAAACAACACGGTGGATAGTGTAAAGGTGAGAAAATGGATAGGGAAACGCAGTGAAATTTTGACTCATTTCAACTTATTTGATAGTTCAAAGGCAGCGTGTAGACTGTACAAGGTTAAAATATCCAATATCAAATTTTAATTTATGATTTGTTGTGTGGTAATCAGAGCTTGCTTATGTCGTTTTACTGTAAATAGGTAAAAGCTTATAAATATACACAGAGATTGGAACTTTTTGTTGACCTTGTTTTGAGATGGGTCTTTGTTTTTGCACTTTGTAATTTATTTTTTGCAGAACTCCATGTTGTACTTCATGTTGAGTATGTTCAGAAGAATATAACTAAAGCCATATAAGAAGGCTGCAAGAAGGAGAGCTACCGACGCTCGTTCCTACCGACTGCTGTCAGGATGCTGAATAAAAATAACAACAATAATAATAATAATAATTAAATGATGGGAAAGACAATTGTAAATAGCACTGCGATTTATCCATTTTGTGTTTATATTGCACTTAATTGAACGGTGTTTGTTGTTTTTTTTTCTGTCTTCTTTCTACCTACATTCTTGCTGCTGGAGGCTGTAAATTTCCCCAGTGTGTGACAAATAAAGGATATATTATCTTATCTTAAATAATAAATATTTGATATTCTCAATTTTTTTTACATTAGTAATTCATATTACACATAATTTTACATTATTTGTGGTCGTAAATTAATTTAAGCAACAAAAAAACTGAGGAGCCAATTGGGAGCCGAAAAAAAACGGCTGTTGTTTTTCAATTATGAAAACGGTTGTTTTTAGTGAGCAGAGCCAAAAGAGCCGTCTCTCTAAAAAGAGCCGCAATTCCCATCACTTAGGTTTAGGCAAGTAACTGCGCCGGATATGACATCAGAAGGATGATGCCCGATTCCAAAGTAAATCGCATGTGGATATTAAAAAGACGGCTGGGATAGGCTCCGGCACCCCCGCGACCCTGGTGAGGATTAAGCGGTTCGGAAAATGGATGGATGGATGGATGGATATTAAAAAGTTTAAAAGGCCGTGTAATTGTAAGATAATTTAACAGCAAAATCAACTAAAAGTAAAATGGAGTTGTGTTATTTTAAAGCACGACAATAACTACGGCGGTAATATTCAGTCGACGAGCGCCAATGAAAACTTTATGCGAACTTGAATCCCGGCTACACTCACATTCTCTCGACCATAGAATATATAGCGCAAGAGAGGATGAAATGTTTTAGCATGCCTAGTTGTTTATTAATTAGATGATAATGTCAAAACGACGTTGATATTAATAATATAATTTTGGATGAATATTAGTTTGTGAATGGGTAAATACTGGTAATTTTTAAAGGGCTTTGGGCTACGTCAAAGAAGTGCTAAATGCGCAAAATATGTGCATTCAATTAAAATTTGACTGTGCCTTGTGTCATGTTGATCAGTTTCAAATATTAGATTTAAATGGATCTGTGCTAATGCAGAATTATACGTAACATTATTTTCCCTGTACCTCTATATTAATGTCCTCCTTTGTCCTTTGTCCTCCTAATGTCCTTTGTGACTTTAAAAAGCACTGGGAAAAACACGCAACGTCGTATGGGACCCCTAATACTTTTAACAGTAGCAATTTTTTTAAAAAGCATCATTTTATTTTTATGGCCTTAGTTTTCTGTAGAATTATATTGACATAGTATATTTCACAATTCATTCTCTTTATTTTCCAGATGCATGTCACAATACAACGAGGGACCTCTGTCCCTGAGCTGCAAAAATGCAACACATGTTGCAGTATGTACCACTGTCCATTCTGCCAGCCCGCATGGTTTAAACCCCCATACTACTGCAAGGTAAAGGACCATGTGGAGGGCCAGTTTAACCAAGCAGTATCACATAAAGGTAAGTTTGCGAGACACAATTTGTGTGAGTCACAGGAAAGATCATTTTTATTTGGATGGCTCCAAATCAATCACTCAGTGACCTGTTGGAGCTGATCATTTGTAAAGATGTTGTCTATAATCATTGTAAATGATTATTTAAAACGTTTAAGCTCTATTTTCTATTACAGGGTATACCATTCATTGATGTGGGCTACAATGCCGACCAAAACTGCACTTTCATTGCATCTATTGCCGTGGAATAATAATGTGCCGGGTACCCTTCATAAATCACCTTCGCATGTGTAAGGAAAAGCACCCTGCTTTGATGGTCTCTGCTGCCGCTGCTAAGGCGCCTGCATCCCCATGACCCACCGCTGTCTCACCTTTTGCTGCCCCACCCACTGCTGCCCATCCCTCTGCTTCCCCACCCTCTGCTGGACCTTCTACCGCTGGACCTTCTACTGCTACGCCACCTGCTGATGCACCACCGTCTGTGCTGCCTGATGTGGCTGCATCATCCATTGCCCCATCTGTTGCCCGACTCTCCACTGCACCTCTTGCTACTGCGCCATGTGCTGCTGCATCCTCTTGTGCTGCCTGCTTCTGCCCCACAGAGTGCCTCGCCACCGACAGTGCCCATACCGCAAGGTGGACTGATGAAAAAAAATCAGTCATCGACAGATTACCGGTACTCAAAAATGCCATCTGCCGTATTATGTTCAATAAGAAAAACATTAAAATGCATATTGAAGGAAAACACACAAAAAGGCAAAAGGATGTGACAGCAATGCACCACCTCGAGAATGAGTGCATCGATCCCATGAATGGAATATATGCTGTTTCAAAGTCTCACTGTGGTACTTGTAGTGGTATTTTGCAAATGTCCTTTTTTTTTTAACCTTAACTGAAGATTTGCATTGTTTATTGAGGAATGTTATTAGCTACCAACAGAAAAATATGTGACTTGTTTATCAAGCTTCATCATTTCTAAATGGTTTAAAAGGAACTGGCATTTGATGCCTATTTGAATTCACAAAATGACCACACAGACCACTTATGCAATTTCCACAACATTGTCAATAGGATGTACTCAACGGCAAGCCAAGATATTTTAAACATGAGTGCCTGAAGCTGCCTGTCTACTTGGACACAGAGGAACTTTGTCCTTTTTAGACATCTGAGGGGCATTGTGGATGGAGAAGGAACTCCCAGCAACATTGTGAATGGGGTGGACTTTTTGATGGATGTTTATTCCCAGAGGTAATGTTATCCCCAGCTGCTCCACACTTTCAAAATAGATACAAAAATATAGATTTTTTATATTTGTAGATTGAAATATTTTAGAAAATATTTACACAATGTAAAAATCCTTTTCTCTTAATAGGCTATTATGTATGGTCTCGCCATGACCTACAAGGTCTCAGTGGCACATGCCGAACACTTATTTATTGTTGGACAAACGTTACACACAAGGTAAGAGTACACTGTCTAATTCTCTCTCAACTAAAATGCAATTAAATCCTCATTCCCTTTCTCATGTACCAAATAATACATTTCAAAACATTTCAGTTTCTGTTGCATTTCATGTTTTACAACCTAAATTTAGTGAAAGAGGAATTTGTGCAGAGGATCGAAAAGGAGTTGCGACAACAAGGGAAGTGAGTGAGTGAGCAATAAAGTGTTTTTTCAAAAATACTTTTGTGTTTTATTTTTGAATCCTACAGTGCTTTAGAAATGAACATGGATCATTTAGGGCAGGGGTGTCCAAAGTCGGTCCTCAAGGGCCGCTGTCCTGCCTGTTTTCCAGCTCTCCCAAGAGCAAGACCTGATTCAAATAATCAGGAACATTCTAATGCTGCTTCAGAGCTGGCTGATCATCTGAATCAGGTGTGCTGCAGCCGGGAGAGATGGAAAACAGGCAGAACAGTAGTCCTCCAGGCCCGGAGCTGGACATGCCTGATTTAGGGAATATAGGTATACATTTCGGCGGCCCGGTAGTCCAGTGGTTAGCACGTCGGCTTCACAATGCAGCTCCGGCCTCCCTGTGTGGAGTTTGCATGTTCTCCCCGGGCCTGGGTGGGTTTTCTCCGGGTCCTCCGGTTTCCTCCCACATTCCAAAAACATGCGTGGCATGCTGATTGAACACTCTAAATTGTCCCTAGGTGTGAGTGTGAGCGTGGATGGTTGTTCGTCTATGTGTGCCCTGCGATTGGCTGGCAACCGATTCAGGGTGTCCCCCGCCTACTGCCCGGAGACGGCTGGGATGGGCTCCAGCACCCCCCGCGACCCTAGTGAGGATCAAGCGGTACGGAAGATGAATGAATGAATGAGGTATACATTTTGGCAGGGATACAGAATCTGGCTTTATTTTGTCTATTTTTTTGTTAAACTTAAGAACAGTTCCATCAAGCTTCATACATGCTGATTTGAAGTTGTGTGATATTGATATTTTGAGAATTTGTTTTATTTATTATAATGCATAAAAAGCAAGGTGTTTTGTAATTATTGTATTATATTAAAACAATATGAATTTTGATTCTACTCGTCAAACCTGTAATGTTAACCACAGAGTCTCAGAGCTACTAATTTTAGTTGAATTGCAAAGTAGGTCATCTAATATGTCAAAGTAATTCTATCTCAAATTAGTTTGATCATAAAATATTAATAATATTAACTTAATTTTTAAAAAAAAGATAAAATAATTTAAATTCTCTATTACAATTAATGAACATTTCACTTTCATTTGCAGTCGTCTATATATAGCTATATATACATATATAGATAAGTCTTCATATGTGTACTGTATAGTTAAGATAAATGCCTCAACTTACCACAGCCTTGGGACTTTATTTTGAAAATCCATTTGCCTAAATTTACCACTGCCACTTCCGGGGTATGTTTACCATTAACTAAAGCTACCTCCTCCAGTCTGCAGCTGGATACTATTGTCCCAGGCGCCAGATGTCCAATCGTTGAGTATGTCACACTATACGGGCTATGATGCGTCAAGACAACTCAAGTTTGAAAGTGAAGATAAAGTCAGCGACTGGCTGAGACATCACTCCTAAGATTTTTACGCTGAGGGAATATGGAAGCTTGTACATAGATGGGAAAAGTGTGTGACAGTGCTGGGAGACTACGTTGGAGAAAAATAATAAAATAAAGTGAGCTTCTATCTGTATTCGAAGTCCTGATCCAGAAAAATTCACCTTATTTATTGAATGACACTCGTAGTTGCCGAGTGTTTCCATAGAGAACCTGAGATGGGAGTCTTCAGCCTTGTAAGGTGACAATGTCGGCAAAGAATACTCACTTTTGAAAATACTTCCTGCTGTCAGGGGAATCCATGTGTAACTAGGTGAACCTTACTTAGATGCTTGTAGTGAAGGCTTCCTTGTTTAACAAATGTAGCACTGTCACTTTAAGAGCCACACTAGATCAAAACACACGGGAACATATGCGGCGTGTGAGAATCAGACCAGAAAGGGTGACATGCACGTAAAGGAGGGTAGTCGCTGAACTGTGCCCACTGCTTGTCCCAACTTGATACACCCATGATCGTCCTCGTAACCCTGGCGATATTCAGAGCACAATATATGGAGTGGTTTGGGTTGGAGTTTGACATCTACCACGAGTGAGTCGTGTGAGCAGGGGAGATATTTATGTTTGACCACGTGCTTTGTACACACCCAACACACCGGAACATATCGACAAGCCACTGCTGTTGTCTATTGTGGCGTAATTGTCTGTAATCTGTTAAATGATTTTCTTTGATCTCTTAGATCCCTTTTCAACCTCTTTTAAAATTCAGTTAACATCTCAGTCTTTCATCTTAATGCTGAACAATTTTCCATTGTTCAGTCGGGAATAAAGCCCACCTAAAAATTATTTTGTGTCCAGTCCAGTCTTTCCAAAGACCCGGCTACACATGTTTATTAAAAAAAAAAAAAACACCCTCTCCGTGAGCCGTCACCTTACCGTGGTGGAGGGGTTTGTGTGTCCCAATGATCCTAGGAGCTAAGTTGTCTGGGGCTTTATGCCCCTGGCAGGGTCACCCATGGCGAACAGGTCCTAGGTGAGGGACCAGACAAAGCACGGCTCACAAAGCCCCTTATGAAAAATAAAATCGATGGTACTCAGTTTCCCTTGCCCGGACGTGGGTCACTGGGGCCCCCCTCTGGAGCCAGGCCTGGAGGTGGGGCTCGTTGGCGAGCGCCTGGTGGCCGGGCCTACACCCATGGGGCCCGGCCGGGCTCAGCCCGAAGAGGCAATGTGGGTCCCCCTTCTCATGGTCTCACCACCCGTGGGAGGGGCCAAAGGGGTCGGGTGCAGTGTGAGCTGGGCGGCAGCCAAAGGCGGGGAACCTGGCGGTCCGATCCTCGGCTACAGAAGCTAGCTCTTGGGACATGGAATATCACCTCTCTGGCAGGGAAGGAGCCCGAACTGGTGTGTGAGGCAGAGAAGTTCCGACTGGATATAGTCGGACTTGCCTCCACACACAGCCTGGGTTCTGGTACCAGTCCTCTCGAGAGGGGTTGGACTCTCTTTCACTCTGGAGTTGCTCACGGTGAGAGGCGCAGAGCATGTGTGGGCATACTTATTGCCCCCTGGCTCAGTGCCTGTACATTGGGGTTCACACCGGTGGACTAGAGGGTTGCATCCCTCCGCCTGCGGGTGGGGGGACGGGTCCTGACTGTTGTTTGTGCATATGCACCAAACAGCAGCTCAGCATACCCACCCTTTTTGGAGTCCTTGGAGGGTGTGCTGGAGAGTACTCCTGCTGGGGACTCCCTTGTTCTACTGGGGGACTTCAATGCTCACATGGGCAATGACAGTGAGACCTGGAGGGGCGTGATTGGGAGGAACGGCCCCCCCGATCAGAACTCGAGTGGTGTTTTGTTATTGGACTTCTGTGCTCGTCACGGACTGTCCATAACGAACACCTTGTTCAAACATAAGGGTGTCCACATGTGCACTTGGCACCAGGACACCCTAGGCCGTAGTTCGATGATCGACCTTGTGGTCATGTCATCGGATTTGCGGCCGCATGTTCTGGACACTCGGGTGAAGAGAGGGGCGGAGCTGTCAACTAATCACCACCTGGTGGTGAGTAGGCTCCGATGGTGGGGGAAGATGCCGGTCCGTCCTGGCAGACCCAAACGTGTTGTGAGGGTTTGTTGGGAGCGTCTGGCGGAATCCCCTGTCAGAAGGAGTTTCAACTCCCACCTCCGACAGAGCTATTCCCATGTTCCGGGGGAGACGGGGGACATTGAGTCCGAGTGGACCATGTTCCGTGCCTCTATTGTTGAGGCGGCCAATCTGAGTTGTGGCCGTAAGGTGGTTGGTGCCTGTCGTGGCGGCAACCCCCGTACTCGCTGGTGGACACCAGCAGTAAGGGATGCCGTCAAGCTGAAGAAGGAGTCCTATCGAGCCTTTATGGCCTGTGGGACCCCAGAGGCAGCTGACGGGTACCGACTGGCCAAGCGGAACGCAGCTTTGGTGGTCGCCGAGGCAAAAACCAGAGCATGGGAAGAGTTCGGTGAGGCCATGGAAGCCGACTTCCGGATGGCTTCGAGGAAATTCTGGTCCACCATCCGACGTCTCAGGAGGGGGAAGCAGTGCACCACTAACACTGTGTACAGTGGGGATGGGGCGCTGCTGACTTCGACTTGGGACGTTGTGAACCGGTGGGCAGAGTACTTCGAAGACCTCCTCAACTCCACCAACATGCCTTCTTTGGAGGAAGCAGAGCCTGGGGACTCTGAGGTGGGCTCTCCTATCTCTGTGGTTGAAGTCACCGATGTGGTTAAAAAGCTCCTCGGTGGCAAGGCCCCAGGGGTGGATGAGATCCGGTCAGAGTTCCTCAAGGTTCTGGATGTTGTGGGGCTGTCCTGGTTGACACGCCTCTGCAACATCGCGTGGTCAACGGGGAGAGTGCCTCTGGATTGGCAGACCGGGACGGTAGTCCCTCTTTTTAAAAAGGGGGACCGGAGGGTGTGTTCCAACTACAGAGGGATCACACTCCTCAGCCTCCCTGGTAAGGTCTATTCAGGGGTGCTGGAGAGGAGGGTCCGTCAGGAAGTCGAGCCTCAGATTGAGGAGGAGCAGTGTGGTTTTCGTCCCGGCCGTGGAACAGTGGACCAGCTCTACACCCTTAGCAGGGTTCTCGAGGGTATGTGGGAATTCGCCCAACCAGTCTACATGTGTTTTGTGGACTTGGAGAAGGCGTTTGACCGTGTCCCTCGGGGAGTTCTGTGGGGGGTGCTTCGTGGGTATGGAGTACCGAACCCCCTGATACGGGCTGTTAGGTCACTATACCACTGATGTCAGAGTTTGGTTCGCATTGCCGGCAGTAAGTCGGAATCGTTTCCAGTGAGGGTAGGACTCCGCCAAGGCTGCCCTTTGTCACCGATTCTGTTCATAACCTTCATGGACAGAATCTCTAGGCGCAGCCGAAGCGTTGAGGAGGTCCGTTTTGGTGGCCTCAGTATTGCATCCCTGCTTTTTGCAGTTGATGTGGTGCTGTTGGCTCCTTCAAACAGGGCTCTCCAACTCTCACTGGAGCGTTTCGCAGCCGAGTGTGAAGCGGTTGGGATGAAAATCAGCACCTCCAAATCTGAAACCATGGTCCTCAGTCGGAAAAGGGTGGAGTGCACCCTCCGGGTCGGGGGGGAGATCTTGCCCCAAGTGGAGGAGTTTAAGTATCTTGGGGTCTTGTTCACGAGTGAGGGCAGGACGGAGCGAGAGATCGACAGGCGGATCGGTGCAGCGTCTGACGTTGTATCGGTCTTTCGTGGTGAAGAAGGAGCTGAGCCAAAGGGCGAAGCTCTCAATTTACCGGTCGATCTACGTTCCAACCCTCATCTATGGTCACGAGCTATGGGTCGTGACCGAAAGAACGAGATCCCGGATACAAGCGGCCGAAATGAGTTTTCTCCGCTCTCCCTTAGAGATAAGGTGAGAAGCTCGGTCATCCGGGAGGGGCTCCGAGTCGAGCCGCTTCTCCTCCACATCGAGAGGAGCCAGATGAGGTGGCTTGGGCATCTGATTCGGATGCCTCCTGAACGCCTCCCTGGTGAGGTGTTCCGGGCATGTCCCACCGGGAGGAGACCCCGAGGAAGACCCAGGACACGCTGGAGAGACTATGTCACCCAGCTGGCCTGGGAACGCCTCGGGATCCCCCGGGGAGAGCTGGAAGAAGTAGCTAGGGAGAGGGAAGTCTGGGCTTCCCTGCTAAAGCTGTTGCCCCCGCGACCCGGCCCCGGATAAGCGGTAGAAGATGGATGGATGAATGGATGGATGGATGGATGGATGGATGGATAAAAAACACACACACAACGGGTAAGCTGCCTACCTATGGAGCCCTTTAAGGTGACATGGAAGAAAAATTTGAATTATTGCTTACTTGTCAGCTGCTGCACATTCCCAATAAAGCCAGTGCACCAGTCACTCCGTTCTCCTCTCACTTCCAGATGATACCTTGACTTTGCAGCATTCTTTCTTGGACTGATGTCATAGTCTCCGGTTTGTCTGCCGCACTGCTCATTTTCCTAATTCTGGACACTGAGCCAGATTTCTGTCATTGCTTGACAGCCTTGAGTAACTTACTGTCACAGCCTTCCTTCCTTTCTCCTCTTCCTCCACATCCTCTGTATTTCCCTGGCTGAAAATCCTCACTTACACACTTACACAGAGACTGCAGTGTGATTTTGACCTCCTGCAAAGCCAATTTTATAAGCAGCAAAGGACCACAATAAAAGTCATTACAAATTTAAGTGACCTGTGTTGTGCGACAGTCGGTTTCTGAGCACACCTATAATAGATTAATAGTTGATAATGATAACCACATGACCCAATGAGATTAAAAAAAAATAGAGTGACAGTGGACTCTTTCTGGTCAGTTTTAAAATTGAGTCTTGAATATAGAACTCCACTGTATTTATCGAGGACTTTAAAACAATCATGGTTGTATACAAAGTGCTGTACCTGAAGCAAAATTAATTAATACAACAATCAAACCATAAATTAATAACAAAGACAGTAGCAAGCACAAAAACTCAAAATCAAGTGTCATTCTGCGTCAAAAGGCAAAGAATAAAAATGAGTTTTAAGATGAATTTTAAAGATGGGCAGAGAGGGGCGCTTGTCAAACGTTCAGTGGGAGTTCATTTTAAACCGAGGGACCAGCAATGGAAAAGCCATCATTCGTTGTATTCTAAAAATCCTTTTATCCAGACAGAGTATTTACAGTAAGTGAAAATGTGATTATGTTTTGGAAAAAATGTCAAATGAATTCACATTGAGTTCTTCAAATTGCAACCTTTAGCAAGTCACTCAGAGCAAGTCTCAATAAGCAAAATAATTTTCCGTGTGAAGGGAAAATACACACCCATGCAGGTAAGATCACAACAGAGAGTATAATCTTAATTTTTCTTTCTGGCTAAACATGACATGACTGTTCCAACCTGAACCATCCTGTCAGTGCCCGGCAGTATCTTCACATCGAGCTTCAGGAACTTCTGTGGGTTTTCTTTGTTTGGTAGAACAGGGGTGACCATTCTGGATTTGTCGTTTCATTTACACTGTCAGCCTGACCCTCCACCAACCCAGCACTGTGTGTTTCATCTTGGTAACAGGTGTGCTGTGTAATAATACATGAGGAGCGGTATTTATGAGCCTGTATCACTTGCACGTGTGTGAAACCCAATCAGATCACTGTGAGAGGCAAGTACCGTCGCGCAGCAACAGCAAACGCCCACCGTCCACATCGCCACACCTTGCCATAGCACCAAATACGCAATTAATGGGTTTGTCCATGGCGCACTACCTTCTGCAAAGTGCAATATGGAAAAAAGGCCTTAATTCTATTTTGATTCGTTTTAATGGAGGAAAAAACTCCGCTTCGTTTAGCTGACACAGTCGTGGAACAAATTAAGTTTGTGAACTAAAGTACCACTTTACCATGTTTTCAAAATTAATGACCGCACCTAAAAGTATTAAATTTTCCCAAAAGCAGGTAGTGCACCCTATAATCCAATGCGCCTTAAACAGTGAAACTCCTCTACAATGAAATCATGTTTGCAGCAAGAAGTTTTTCACAACAGGCAGTTTTTCGCTGTAGTAAATTTTATATCAGATGTAATAATAATAATCATAATACATTTTATTTATAAGCGCCTTTCAAAATACTCAAGGACACTTTACAGTCAAAAAAGAGCAATAAATCTATAGATAAAATTATAAATAATAAAAAGCGATGAGTTGAACTAAATATGCCATTTTAAATAGGTGGGTTTTGAGATGCAAAGATTAATTTACTGCTAACCCGGCAACCCGCGACCAAGGACTTCACTCCGAGGCCAAGGCCAAGGACGAAGGACTTGACTCCAAAGCCTAGGACCAAGGACCCCTTCGGTCCTCGAGCCGGTCCTCGAGGCCAAGATCAGTGAGGAACACATCACTGAAATCAGTGTGGTGGTTGCTGTTGCAGTTTCAGAGCAAAGCCGTAGGAGTCGCTATTGGCTGAGATTGGATTAGACTTTTGCCGAAGGCTTGTTTTCGTTGTCGTGAATCTCGTCGCGAGGCAAGAGCAGAAAAAAATATTTCGTATAACGGAAAAGGAGGATTTTTCATCGTTGGGGGAGCAGAAAAGTGGGAACATTTTTTCACACTAGGGGGTATTTTCGCACATGTAGGTTTCGTTGTAGAGGAGTTTCCTGTATACGGGGTCACAGTCTCCCCAATTTCCCATTGAGTTGTTTCCCTGTTAGTGTTCCTATGCCATCTAGTGGTGATTATTAGCAGGAACCAAATGTAACTTAAAAGGGTTCTGCTCGACACTAATTGACATGTGCATTCTCCAACACACACTCAAAACAGACAGCTACTTTGTGACCTCCGCGCAGCAATTATGAAACGAAAATAATACTGAAAGCATCGTTAACTCTCATGAATCTGTTCTGTCTGTCTTCAGCAGGTGGCAATCGAGGGTCGTCCTAATTTTGTTATCTGCCCTCGGCTTTTATAAGGGACTATTCAAGCAGTCACCTGCTGTTGAAATATTCGCCTTTCTCACTCCCCATATCCGAGTGCTTATTTTTGATTTGTCGTTCTTGAACACAATCATAGTCTGGGTTTGTATTTTCTTGTTTGTTCCATGTTTCCCCTTGTTCTTGTTTGTAGTGTTATTCTCTGGGGGTTTTGGTTTTACTTGTCGATAGGCTTTTCCTTGTCTTTTTTTTTATTTTGCTTTAGCGATTTTCCTTTCTTTTGCAAGGGCTTTTTGTTCCCCTCGTTCTTATCCTGGTAACTTGGTTAGCAGCGTTTTATGTTGTACCATCAGTGATCCTTGAGATTTACCAGTTACCGGTTCATTAGAGCTCCGGCCAATTGGCGTGGAGCCGGAGCGCTAGGGGCCTCGTCCGACGGTGGGAGGAGTCATCGCACTCCATTGGCTAGCTACCGCCCGCCCCAAACTGGGCAGCCCCCGGTCAATAGGGTGCTAGCCCGTCACACTCGCCTGCTCTACTGGGTGCGTAGAGAGCAGGGGAAACCCGGAAAGCGAGTGCCTCCATGCACCAGGCAAAACACGCAAGAGAAAGAAGTCCCCAGCACTTCGCATAGCAAGCTGGAACGTCAGAACTATGTGCCCCGGAATGTCCCCCGACCCGACTCAGATCACTGACCTAAGAAAGACCGCCATCATTGGGAAGGAACTGGCCCGCTTGAACATCGATGTGGCCTGCCTCCAGGAGACACGCCTGCCAGACAGCGGATCCCTCAGGGAAGAAAACTACACCTTCTTCTGGCAGGGTCGGCCGCAGAAGGAACCGCGCCAGCATGGCGTGGGCTTCGCAGTGAGGAACTCCCTGCTCCACGCAGTGGAAACACCGACCGGCGGCACGTCCCGTCTCCTCTCCCTGCGCATGAAGACCACAGCAGGGTATGCCAACATCATCTCAGCCTACGCCCCCACCCTGACGTCCTCCCCAGAAGCCAAGGATGAGTTCTACGAAACTCTCGAAAATGAAGTGAGACGTATCCCCAAGACCGAACTCCTCCTGATTCTCGGCGACTTCAACGCACGTGTGGGGGCCGATTGGCAGGCTTGGCCCTCTTGCCTCGGCCCACATGGAGTTGGCCGACTGAACGAGAATGGCCAACGCCTCCTCGAGCTGTGCTGCCACCACAGCCTCTGTATCACCAACACCTTCTTCGCAGGCAATGACCGCCACAAGGTGTCCTGGAGGCACCCTAGATCCCACCATTGGCACCAGCTGGACCTAGCAATTACAAGAAGATCCAGCCTGAACGCCATCCTCCACACGAGGAGCTACCACAGCGCAGACTGCGACACCGACCACGCCCTAATCGCCAGTAAGGTGAGGCTGCAGCCTCGCAGAATCCACCACGCCAAGACCAAGTGCAAGCCGCGCCTAAACACCTGTGGCACTGCCGACCCGGAAAAGGTGAACTGCTTCTCCACTACATTCAGAGATAATCTGAAAGAGAAATATGACAACACCACAGAAGACCCCGTCCGTCTCTGGGACCAGCTCAGAAACGCCATCTACGACTCCGCAATGCTCGCCTTTGGGAAGAGAGTGCGGAAAAACGCAGACTGGTTCGAGGCGCACTGGCTAGAAATGGAGCCTGCAACAGGAGCCAAGAGAAAGGCAATGCTTGAGCACAAGAACAACCCCTGCCCCAACACCCGAGACACCCTCCGTGCTGCCAGGAGTAAAGCCCAGCGGTCAGCCCGCCGTTGTGCTAACAAATACTGGCAGGACCTCTGCATGGAGATCCAGTCAGCTGCTGACCAGGGCAGGACCAGGAGCATGTATGAGGGGATCAAAACGGCAACGGGTCCATCATGCAACAAAACCGCCCCTCTCAAGTCCAAGACCGGTCACACGATCCAAGACCAAAGCAGGCAAATGGACAGGTGGGTCGAGCACTACCTAGAGCTATATGCAACTCAAAACACCGTCGCAGGAGCAGCCCTTGACTCCCTGCCTGACCTTCCCCTCATGGAGGAACTGGACAGCGCACCCTCGCCTGACGAGCTTGCGAAAGCAATCGACGCTCTAAACAATGGCAAAGCGCCTGGTGCTGTCCAGTTCTTCATATCTGAGACTCTTTCCTGTATGTCTGCCACTGTTATGGTAACTGGGTTCTGTTCAGGGAGGTTGCTGTGCTCCTCTCTCAGGGTCACCAGCCATTGTGCACTGCTGTTATGTGCAACCTCCTTCTCCCATATGCCTTTCCAGTACCTTTCAGTTTCCAGTCTTGGTGGGTCAGCTCTGTTGTTAGGACCCTGCCACTGAGCGTACACTTTCGCAGGTTGTGTTGCAAACAGCCTGTTTATTCGTCTGGCCTCATTCTCTTTCGTGTACCGCTTTAGGCGACTGGACAAGGCTTGGAGCCTTTGTTTGGCAGTTTCGAGTGCTTCAGGTATGGTCATCTGGATGAACCTCTCGGGTATTGGCCTTTTCATCACACCTCTCTGGGCCTCCGTCAATTGACTCACATCTTTCCGGGCCGCCTTGATCTTAGCCTCCAACCGTCTTTTCCATGGTGGGTAACGTATCTCATGGCTATCATGGTTGCTCTTATAGCCCAGAGTCTCCAGGATCACTGATGCTGAAGCGTATATCAGCTCATTGGTTTCTGTGATCGTTACGGTAGGGATCGCCCTCAGTGCTGCATTCACACTTTCTATGAGACTTTCAGATGGTACTTCACAAAGCCGTTGTAATCGGTTTCTAGGTTGCCCAGCTTTCATTCTCGCTATGATCTTAGCTTTCAGGTCAGTTGCTGCCTCGCTCAGCATTTCATTCATTGGGGCTGGCCACCCAATCTCATCATCTGCATTCATTGGGGCTTGCCTCCCAATCTCTTGTATGACCTCTTCCTCTGATCTGGCAGCCTGGGGCCCTTCACCATGGAACCTGCGTTGTACCTCATCAATCTCAAGTTGTGACAGCAGTTGCCGTTTGTGGATGTTGGAACACTGAGCTACTAGTTGTTTCGTGGTCAACCGTGACTGTGGGTTTCGAAGTAACCATTTAGCCCACATTCTCTGCATGTAACCCCTCTGACTAGGGTTGCTTGAGTAGTAGCATTCCAACAGAGCCATGTTATCGGTTCGAATCCCGCTTGGGGCAAAAAAAAAAATGAGCACATAACACCATCCAGTGTGGGTCCTTGGGCAAGATCCTTCACGCTAATGCCTACCTCATACAATGATGAGAGACAATAAAACGAATGACATGCCGGCTCAGACGTCGCCCGGCCAAACAAGGTCTGCGTCAGGTGCTGGGGAACCAGAGCACCTTGATGAAAAATGGGCTACTGGAACAAAGCGGAGATGGGCGAGAGGCTATGTGAAGTACCATCTGAAAGTCTCATAGAAAGTGTGAATGCAGCACTGAGGGCGATCCCTACCGTAACGATCACAGAAACCAATGAGCTGATATACGCTTCAGCATCAGTGATCCTGGAGACTCTGGGCTATAAGAGCAACCATGGAAGCCATGAGATACGTTACCCACCATGGAAAAGACAGTTGGAGGCTAAGATCAAGGCGGTCCGGAAAGATGTGAGTCAATTGACGGAGGCCCAGAGAGGTGTGATGAAAAGGCCGATACCCGAGAGGTACATCCAGATGACCATACCTGAAGCACTCGAAACTGCCAAACAAAGGCTCCAAGCCTTGTCCAGTCGCCTAAAGCGGTACACGAAAGAGAATGAGGGCAGACGAATAAACAGGCTGTTCGCAACACAACCTGCGAAAGTGTACGCTCAGTGGCAGGGTCCTAACAACAGAGCTGACCCACCAAGACTGGAAACTGAAAGGTACTGGAAAGGCATATGGGAGAAGGAGGTCGCACATAACAGCAGTGCACAATGGCTGGTGACCCTGAGAGAGGAGCACAGCAACCTCCCTGAACAGAACCCAGTTACCATAACAGTGGCAGACATACAGGAAAGAGTCTCAGATATGAAGAACTGGACAGCACCAGGCCCGGACATGGTCCACACCTACTGGCTAAAGAAACTCACAGCACTCCATGAGCGCCTAGCAGTACAAATGAACCAGCTGCTGAGGGATGGGACTCACCCAGAATGGCTAACCGAAGGGCGAACAATCCTGATCATGAAGGATCCCTCGAAGGGTGCAGTTCCATCCAACTATCGGCCAATAACCTGTCTCTCCACAACATGGAAGCTCATGTCAGGCATCATTGCGGCTAAGATAAGTGGGCACATGGATCAATACATGAGCGAAGCACAGAAGGGCATTGGTAGAGATACCAGAGGAGCCAAACATCAGCTCCTGGTTGACAGAACAGTCGCACAAGACTGCAGGTCCCGACGTACCAACCTGTGCACAGCTTGGATTGATTACAAGAAAGCCTATGACTCGATGCCACATACATGGATCACTGAATGCTTGGAGTTGTATAAGGTGAACAGGACCCTAAGAGCCTTCGTTGCGAACTCAATGAGGATGTGGAAAACCACACTTGAAGCCAATGGCAAGCCACTTACCCAAGTGTCCATCAAATGTGGCATATACCAAGGTGATGCACTCTCCCCACTGCTGTTCTGCATAGGACTGAACCCCCTAAGCCAAGTAATCACCAAGACAGGCTATGGATACCGCCTCAGAAATGGAGCTACGATCAGTCACCTCCTCTACATGGATGACATAAAGCTGTATGCTAAGAGCGAAAGGGACATAGATTCCCTGATCCACACAACCAGGATCTACAGCAGCGACATCGGGATGTCATTCGGGCTTGAGAAATGTAGTCGGATGGTGACTCAGAGAGGAAAGGTAGTCCGCACTGAAGGGGTCTCGCTCCCAGAAGGAACAATAGCAGACATTGAGGACAGCTACAAGTACCTTGGTATACCACAAGCCAATGGCAACCTCGAACTGGCAACAAGGAAAGCGGCTACAGCCAAATACCTCCAGCGAGTGAGGCAAGTCCTAAGAAGCCAGCTCAATGGCAAGAATAAGACCCGGGCAATAAACAGCTATGCCCTGCCAGTGATCAGATACCCTGCAGGAATAATAAGGTGGCCAAAGGAAGAGATTCAGACCACGGATGTTAAGACCCGAAAGCTCCTAACCATGCATGGAGGGTTCCATCCCAAATCCAGCACCCTGAGACTGTACGCAAGCCGAAAGGATGGAGGCCGGGGACTAGTGAGTGTGAGAGCCACTGTCCAGGATGAAACATCCAAGCTCCATGAATACATCAAGGAGAAGGCTCCAACGAATGACGTACTCAGAGAATGTCTCAGACAATGGGGAACAGAAGATGAGGCGCTGGAAGAGGGACCATCATGGGAGGACAAGCCCCTACACAGGATGTACCACCGGACCATAACTGAAGTGGCTGACCTCAAGAAGTCCTATCAGTGGCTAGAGAGGGCTGGCCTGAAGGACAGCACAGAGGCACTCATCCTGGCTGCTCAGGAGCAGGCCTTGAGCACCAGAGCCATCGAGGCCCAGATATACCACACCAGACAAGACCCAAGGTGTAGGTTGTGCAAAGAGGCACCTGAGACGATCCAACACATAACTGCAGGGTGTAAGATGCTGGCAGGGAAAGCTTACATGGAACGCCATAACCAGGTGGCTGGCATAGTCTACCGAAACATCTGTGCAGAGTATGGACTGGAAACCCCAAGGTCAAAATGGGAAACACCTCCGAAGGTGGTGGAGAATGACAGAGCGAAGATCCTGTGGGACTTCCAGATCCAGACTGACAAGATGGTAATGGCGAACCAACCAGATATCGTGATCATAGATAAAGGGCAGAGGAAAGCCGTTGTAGTGGATGTAGCGGTCCCAAGTGATGGAAACATCAGGAAGAAGGAACATGAGAAACTCGAGAAATACCAAGGGCTCAGAGAGGAGCTGGAGAGAGCCTGGAAGGTAAAGGTGACAGTCGTGCCTGTGGTGGTCGGAGCACTCGGGGCAGTAACCCCCAAACTAGATGAGTGGTTGCAACAGATCCCTGGAACAACATCGGACATCTCAGTCCAGAAATGTGCAGTGCTGGGAACAGCAAGGATACTGCGCAGAACCCTCAAGCTTCCTGGCCTCTGGTAGAGGACCCGAGCTGAATGAGGGGTGAGATGAGGGGTGAGATGAGGATTTTTATATATATATATATATATATATATATTTATATATATAGCTATAGCTCAGCAAATAAAAAATACACTTTCACATTGAGAAGTGAAGATAACTTAACGAGACATTCGAATTGGTCAATATAAAAGCTGTAGATTGAAAGAAATGTTCTTCATCGATCTCGGTTAATAACTAGCAACATAAGAACCAGCAAAATGATGATATACTGTGTGGAGTTTGCATGTTCTCCCCGGGCCTGCGTGGGTTTTCTCCGGGTGCTCCGGTTTCCTCCCACATTCCAAAGACATGCGTGGCAGGCTGATTGAACACTCTAAATTGTCCCTAGGTGTGAGTGTGAGTGCGAATGGCTGTTCGTCTCTGTGTGCCCTGCCATTGGCTGGCAACCGATTCAGGGTGTCCCCCGCCTACTGCCCGGAGACAGCTGGGATAGGCTCCAGCACCCCCCGCGACCCTAGTGAGGATCAAGCGGCTCGGAAGATGAATGAATGAATGAATGAATGAATGAATGAATGAATGAATGAATGAATGAATGAATGAATGAATGAATATTAGGGATGTGAATCTCAGCACTGAGGACGATTCGATACACATCGCGATGCACTGCCAGCGATGCGATACTTAAACGATACATGGAATTTTCTGGCGATACGATGCGATACGTTTCACCGTCGTCACGATGCGATACACATTAAGTTCAAATCAATGCGATCCGATACGATACAATGCAATTTGTTGCGATATTGTGCAATTAAACATGATGCAAATAAGCAAAGAAAAAAGCTTTTAAAAAGATGGAATTCAGTATGGTATTACAAAAAGGATACCACTTTATTCCTTATAAACAGTAGAACTTGTAAAACAACTTATTTAAGCCCTTTCACAATTGGGTTTTGTGCAAAGAAAATGTAAACAATTTGGCACCTGAGACTCACAGCTCTTGCTATAGTGTAAACACAGACTATTCTCACTGAGTGTCTTATATGAAATATAATATATATATATATATGGCGGCCCGGTAGTCCAGTGGTTAGCACGTCGGCTTCACAGTGCAGAGGTACCGGGTTCGATTCCAGCTCCGGCCTCCCTGTGTGGAGTTTGCATGTTCTCCGTTTGCGTGGGTTTTCTCCGGGTGCTCCGGTTTCCTCCCACATTCCAAAAATATGCTTGGCAGGCTGATTGAACACTCTAAATTGTCCCTAGGTGTGAGTGTGAGCGTGGATGGTTGTTCGTCTATGTGTGCCCTGCGATTGGCTGGCAACCGATTCAGGGTGTCCCCCGCCTACTGCCCGGAGACGGCTGGGATGGGCTCCGGCACCCCCCGCGACCCTAGTGAGGATCAAGCGGTACGGAAGATGAATGAATATATATATATTTATATATATGAATCTATAGCGCAAGATGTCCACCCATCCACTGTAAGTGCAACTCTTTGTGCACTGTTCAGCGACACAGTAATCTCACTTCTTACTTTGTTGTACACATCGGGAATAATAATAATAATAAGATATCCTTTATTGGTCCACACTGGGGAAATTTACAGCCTCCAGCAGCAAGAATGTATGTAGAAAGAAGAAAGGAGAAAGAGAAAAAAAAACAACAAACATCTTTCAGTTAAATACAATATGAACACAAATGGATAAATATGTAAGTGAACACAGACCTGTCTGGTATTTTATACCTGGGTTCCAAAACGTGCACGAGCTGTCTGAAAGCCTCGTTGTCCACCACGCTAAGGCTGGAGGTCTTTGCATATGAAATAAGCAGTGACCTTAGTTATAGCCATTGCGCGGTCACAGTGAGTTGCAAGGGGACTCCCAAAATAAGAGGCGATTTTTTTTTCTGATCCTGACCTGGTTTACCAAGAGTTTCTCCCGTGTCCGACGAGGAACTGGGCGTGGAAGCGGGGGAGCGGGAGGGAAACTTGTCGGTGATCTGGTGCCATCGTTTTAAGTGGGTCTGCATATTTGTGGTTCTGCCGTTGTATGGCTTCTTAGTGCGACATTCCTTGCAAATTACGGAGGTTTTATCAAGCTTTCCGTCTTTCTTTTCGAAGCCGTAGTATTTCCAAACATAAGATTTGAATGTTGCGGCTGCATTAAATATAGTAGTTTCCTCGCCTCCCCTTGCGCTAACTTCCATAATGTTTCGCTAGTTGTGTACTGGACTGTAGGTGACGCACGGCTACCATCCGTATTCAACACAAAACGCAAAGCAATGATGGTGCATTCATTGCGCCTAGGAAAGGGCAGATAGGTGACGTTTAACATGAATAAAACGGCGCTTGAATCGGATTTTACCGATACCCATCAATGCATCGTGATGAATCGCGATATCACCCGTCAATCGCGTCGTACCCAGTGAATGAGCCGATGCACTCGGATCGCGCACGTGCGCATCGGTGTATCGATTAATATCGATTATTTTCCACACCCTTAACGTATATATAGGCATAGTATGTTAAATATGTTAATTAGGGGTGGGCAGTCCTTCCCCTTATTTAAAAATCTGAAACAAAGAAAGTCAAGCAAAGTTGATCTTGACATGATGACAAAGTACAGGCCATATCTACTGGCCACAAATCTTGAGATTAGGGTTCCTCTTCGAGGGCACTCGACAGCCTTCAGGACTTTTACGAGGTGGTGGAGGCAAGAAAACCCTCGAGGGGCTGTTAATTAACCAAGGGGAAATAGGATCTAAACTTCACACTACATTCTTTGTTTTAAGTACTTCAGCAGATGTTCAGGACAGAGACTAGTATCAATAGTTCTCATAGCAAGGTGAAATTCCTCAACAATGTTCTACTACTTCTAGCGGAATAATTCCTTAACAATAATTAACCTGTGATAGCACTTTTTTGAATCGTTTTGCTAAGTGGTGCGCCGCGACATGTTTTTCGATATACATTGATATGTTTTTTCATTGTCATATACATACCTGTCAATTTTTCGGAGCGCCAACCTGTATAAACTACCACAAATCCTTATAAAGAGCAAAAAATCCTTAAAACATACCAAGGCATTTTATATGTCAAAATAACGGCAGAAAAAACCCCACGAAATTTGCAATGATATTTAAGTTAAGTTACCGGAAATGAAATCATTTGGGTAGACTAGCACCATTCTGGGCAAAAGCAAACGGAACTACTGTACCTGTTAAGGGGGGTGGGGGGGGGGGGAATGGAAATTTTCAGAATCCGTATGATTTGTGCGATACGGCCATATACGTAAAATTTACCACAAAATCCGTATGAACTATGGCTAAACCGTATGAGTTGACAGGTATGCATAAATGGCCCTCATAGAAAACCGGAAATGTGGCACGCGTTTGATAACCATGCACTAGAGGGAGCACGCACCATACTACACTTTGGGAACCACTGCTGTGTGCTGTTTTATACATAACTAACTGTTCTCCATGTGACCCTCAAAGTATACACCATATTGTTGAATGTATATTTGAAAAAACAAAAAAAAAATTTAATCGCCCTGTTGCAGGATAAGAAAACACACACACAAACACTATTCACCCCAAAGTATGGAGTTGAATTATTTTATCGACAATAATTACTCGACAAAGTCAATTAATACAATTTTTTTATTTCCGGGGTGTAAGTTGAAAGTGAAACACAACGGACGATGGAATCGGCATCCACATGCCCGGATCAACGTATGGCAAAGGGCAACCCTTCGCCGCAGCAGAGAGCTGGAGTACTGACCGAAGAAAGGGAGGGGGGGGGGGGGGAGTGGTCGTTGGAAGGAGACTGGGTTGCGGTTGCTGCAAGATAGATGCGGATGGTGCAGCGAGGATGCGCAGCCATCCACGCTAAGACAGGCTGAGCCTTGCGAAGGGAGCGAGGGCGAACAACAAAACGTCTAAACAAAAAGGCGTGTTTTGCATTTGCGCTGATACGTGACTTTCTCGATCCCTCGTATAAAAAATGGATACACTCAGAGTGGGTCAACGAACTGATGTGGTAAGATACGAAGCATTGTATTCATTAAATGATGTTGACATCCAGTCACGATTGATGTGCGTGGAAATACGGTATTATGCATTTATTCTTCTAGCAACGCTGCGCAGTTATCGTTTGACACTCATTTTCAGTTTGGTTTCATTCGTCATCCAGGCAGCGTTAGCCTATTATGCATGCCCGCAAAATGCGTATCATCTACAATTTTTAGTCAAAAGAATTCGACGTTTGGAGCATGCAAAGTGTTTCGTTTTGTGTGTGGATGCTGTGTGCTCGCGCGGTGCTGTCGCTGCTGCTATTCAGTAATCACGTTGTTTGAAAGATTCCATCTTTTCCACACATGACATCATCCTCTTCTGAAATCCAGCTACGGGTAGTGAGGCTCTCCATGCAGCGCATATGCATGAATTAACCGTGAGTTTTGTATCACATCTGCTGATTTTATTCAGATTGGATGTCGAAAAAAATGCTGAAATCTCTATTAAGTAGCATATCACAATATTTGTAGTTCCTCAACCAAAGGCAGACACCGTAGATAGATAGCACAGACTTATTCGCCCAAAAATGTACATCAAGTCTGTTTTGTTTTTTTTTAACAGAGCAATGAATCTTTCACCACTAAAATATGTTATCTTAACATGTCTATTGGGGCTGCAGTGCCATACGTACAGATGCCGACAAGCAATTCCGTGATTTTACTACATGCCAAAAAATGTCACTTGTTTTGTAGCCATGCTGCATACATCTATACTATGTACAGTGTTTTCCTAACTTATTCAGATAAAAGATAATTTAATACAGTTGCCTCATCCTCATTTTGCATTGTGGTGTACTGTATATTACAATTGCTGCCCCGAGACAGCCATTTGAAGCCATATAAATTAGTCTAACATGATTTTGGTGCATTTGATCAAGGCACAGGCCAACAAATTTGGACTTATGTGGTATGCATTACCAGATTCCATTTGTAAATATGACACTGTGTGGGATGATAGCTTAAGGAATTAAGGATCATTATCATCTTGAAAATATTTTAATAGCACCCCTGTTACTATTTGGGGGGGGGGGGGGGGTCATTCACAGACACACATGATCAGAGTTGCAAGGCAGTTCCCAATTGCCCATGTCTCATACACGACCAAGACCACATCATCCGCAAGGGAAGATCTTGCCAGTTTCACTTCCAACGTTATGCACAGATCCTTGCAACTCTATTTCTGTTTCCTTTATGTCAAACATGGCATATTTGGGCGTACTGTGCTCAGACCTCCCTGATTTGGATGCAAATGAGGGATGCTGTAAGGACTGCCGGAAAAGTATATGTTCCATTCCACAATGGTGCAGAGAGGCCAACACCCGTTACACCTAATTCTACCTGTGCAAAGTCTATAGAAAACTTATATATATAAAAAAAGATAGAAAACTTCTCCCATGCGCAGTTAAGATTGCGTTTTTTTGCCAGACTTGCGCTGGGAATGAAAATGGGGGCCAAGATGTCAAAGCAAAAATTATAGCAAATTAAAAGTTTCTTAACAATAAAATTGGCTTGTAGCATTATGTCACGTAGAATAAATCTCATCTGCCAAATACAATTGCGGTGTTATTTGTGGTATCTCATCATGTATCAGGATCAAAGACAAAATAACATAGTTTTGAGATATCTGCAAACAAATTTACAAAAATCAAATGGCTGTATCGGTCAATGTTTTCCAAAAGCTGTTTTTTTAAGCCTCAACATGTGGACAAAAGACCGAAATGCATCAAAAATCCCTGTGTCCTAGTGCAAACCCTGTTAAAATGATTCCCATATGAAAATGTACACCATTAGGACATCCGGTAGAACAAAAACAATCAAGGACAACTGTTTACTCTTTCTATCTTCTTTCTCTGTCTGTGTGTGTTGAATATGGAATATACAGCATCCAATATACATATAACCACCTGAATTTCAAAGGACAGAAGTGAAAGTGATGTATTAGTTCTGCAAAGGGAGTCATTTGTTTAGTGTTTAGTACCAATCGTAGAAAGGTACAGTGCAACACTGTGTTCATACCCTCAGAAAATTCTCTTGATGCACCATGAAAAAAAGCCCTCTACCAAAATGCTCAATGACCTGAAAGTAAATCACGATGGAGTTACATCATTGAGATGGAAAGTCTCTTTTATATCCCATAATGTACTGACCGAGTGACCGATTTAGCTCTTTTGCAAACCACCAATTTTACTTGACACTTTGAGAAAGACTTAGAATGTTTACTGACGTTAGAAATGTTGACCAACCTGTTCTGGCTATTATTCAGAATAAACTTAAGTAAATAACGACCATGTGATATTTGACTTTAAAATAAATTGGTGCTTTAGTCAATAGCCTTGCTGTATGGCATTTGTTTGTTTTCCCATGCCCACATAGGTTTTCTACGGGTACTCTGGTTTCCTCCCACATTCCATAAACATGCATGGAAGATCTTAATTATCCCTCGGTGTGAGTTTGAATTTGTCTGGTGCTCTGTGGTTGACTGGCAACCAATACAGGGTGTAACGCGCCTACTGCCCGAAGACAGGTGGCTTTGGCTCCAGCACACCTGTGACCCTTGTCAATATAAATCAGATATGTGAATGATGGCATTACTATTGGCATCATCTTTAGGGCTGTTGACACGGCAAGATTTGGTCCGGTGCTACGCCGGGGCTGCCCCAGCAGAGCGTTCACACGTGCACATTAGCTCCGGCGTAGCCCCAGAAAAAGGCTTACACCGGACCAAATTTGATCCACCTCAGGGAGGTGGTTTAAAAATTTGCTCCGGAGCAAATGCTCGTTTGCGAAGCAGCACCGATGTAAATTTGCACGTGTGAACGCAACTGGGTTAAATTTGCTCCAAAGCAAATGTTTGTGAAGAGTACGTATGGCGAGAATGCTTTGCTCTCGTGCTCTGTCGGAATTCCGTCATGTGTTTGTTTAATAACGACACAGGACTTGGCTGGTAACATCTTTCCTTTTGTAGGAGACTGGACTGTCTCAGAGTTGTTTGTTCCTTTGTTGTTTGTTCACAACCCCCCGCCCCTCACATAATTTATTTTGTGATTTCCTCTCTTGATTTTCTGTTTGGCGCATTAGTGTTTGCTTTTCTGAGTGTCATTGAAGTCATCGTTGATTTACGTTTTCTTCGGCGGTCACTCTCGAGCAGAAGGCATGGAGACCGAGAAGGAGAAGCACGTGCCGGTCTAGTAGTCGCTTGAGTACACTATATACCAGGGGTCTCCAACGTGGTGCCCGCGAGCACCAGCTAGCCCGTGAGGACCACACCAGTAGCCCGCCAGTGCTAGGATTGTGATTTGCTCGTAGAAATTATGATTTAAAAATGCAAACATGGGCAGTATTATAGATTCTATAGCTACCTATTTAGCTATCTAACTAGCTAGCTACAGTATACGTCTAGCTAGCTAATGTTCTAATATTATTAAATTTAATTTGTACAAATGTTATTTCAGACGCGTATCAATTTGGTAGCCCTTCACACAATCAGGACACATGAAGTAGCTCTCACTCTCAAAAAGTTTGGTGACCCCTGCTATATACAGTACGTTTTAAAAAGAACCAACACGACAGCTCGTTTGTTTTCTGTCATTTTGCTCCGCTGCAGAAACTGCCGTGTGAACGCAAGTGGGGCTGCGCCGACGCTGTGCCGATGCTGTCACGCTCAACGGCTTTGTACGTGTGAACGCTCCACACAATTTGCTGCGGTGCAAAATATATTGCAACAAAATACATCGGTGCAGCGCCGGAGCAAATGTGTGCCGTGTGAACAGCCCTTTTGAGTAAAGAGGTAACCTAGTCAATTATTTGGCATGGCAACATCGTAGCCAATAACGTAACATATGTTATGATATGATATGATATGATATATGATATGTGGCTTCCAGCATAGTTTTGAGTCTATTACTAATCCGAGAAACTTTCATATGCTCTTTCTATCTCAATTGAGTTTACCATAATTTTAGCTTGGTGTTTGCTTGGCCAAAAACTATTAATTTAGATTTTTCCAAGTTAAGTTTATTCCCGTCGAACCATTTTTTAAATTTGTTTAATTCAGTGTGCTGTATGTGCAACATACAGGTCGGTGGGGTCACGAAATATTCACTGAAAGGTTTGATTGAAAACTCACTGCCTACCACTCATAAATCAATCAATCAATCAATCAATCAAATTATTTCCTCGGCCACTGACAATTGTTTATATACCGGTAGTCTCCCTTCCACCGAGTTCTCATTTGCATGTGTTTCTTGTCTTCCTCCTGTTGGTCGATCTTCATACTTTCCGTTGTTCTTTATTTGTTTTTGATATTACTAGTTAGCTGGACTTGTGTAGTTTAGATTTTGTTTTCTAGTGTTTCTTTCACAGTCTTAGCCCCTCTTCACTTGTGCAGTGTAGAGAGTAGAGTAGTTCTGTAAAAAAAGAAATCTTTGCACCTTGTAGCATTCGCTGTCATTCCTTTTTTTGTTCGATTATCTACCTTGTTTATCACGGTTGCTGTTTTTTTTTCTTTCTCCCTTAGTTTGTACATCGAGTTCAGTGCCTACCTTTTTGTTGGCATCTTATTTTAGTTATGATCGTTTATGTTCACTAGTTAGTGCTGCATTGGTTGTTGAACAAAAGCTCAGTTAAATTGCTCCTGTTGGTTGTATTCCTTTGGGGCCTGCATTTTGTTAATACATACCTGAAAAAAAAGAGAATGGTTTTCTGAAATGGAAAACTGCTACCCCATTGTAGCAGTTTTCCCTAGGAATGAAACTGCTAAAGGAGCAGAAATCCAATCAGCCGTCACCTATTAATTAGTATTTTAAGTCCAACAGAGCACGAAAGCAACGCAATCGCCGTACATAATCAACTCTTCTCGAGCATTTGCTCTGGAGCAAATTGGAGGGTTCACACGTGCAAATTTACATCGGTGCTGCTCAGCAAATGAGAATTTGCTCTGGAGCAATTTTTTAAACCACCTCCCTGAGGTGGATCAAATTTGCTCCGGTGTAAGCTGTTTTCTGGGGCTACCCCGGAGCAAATTTGCACGTGTGACCGCTGCACTGGCGCAGCGCCGACATAGCACCAGAGCAAATGTTGCCGTGTGAACACCCCTAATGTCAGCGATTTAAACTGTGTTCGTTGTTGGAAAAAAAGGATTAACCGAAGTTTTTTTTGTTTGGGTTTTTATTTATTTATTTATTTTACGGAGAAGTTTCCATGCTTCCCAAAAACGCACATTATTTGGAACTGTGTGTGTGGCAAGAAAATTATGCATCTAGGACGCGGGACGCAAAGGTAACGAGATGGCTGACATTGTATAGTGTGATTGTGTACGATATTTTGTTTTACTGTTGTCACAATGTCTTGGCTGCCCCATGGCCAGGTCACTCTATAAAAAGACATTTTTAATCTCAATTTTTTTCTTGTTGTCTTTCTTTAACCTCGTTAAACAAAGGAGAAATAGCTTTTGAAATGTCATGGTAATTCTATATATTTATAGAATTACCATATATATTACAAATATATTTGACCGGGGCGGCCCGGTAGTCCAGTGGTTAGCACGTCGGCTTCACAGTGCAGAGGTACCGGGTTCGATTCCAGCTCCGGCCTCCCTGTGTGGAGTTTGCATGTTCTCCCCGGGCCTGTGTGGGTTTTCTCCGGGTGCTCCGGTTTCCTCCCACATTCCAAAAATATGCACGGCAGGCTGATTGAACACTCTAAACTGGCCCTAGGTGTGAGTGTGAGCGTGGATGGTTGTTCGTCTATGTGTGCCCTGCGATTGGCTGGCAACCAATTCAGGGTGTCCCCCGCCTACTGCCCGGAGACGGCTGGCAAGGGCTCCAGCACCCCCCGCGACCCTAGTGAGGATCAAGCAGTACGGAAGATGAATGAATGAATGATATATTTGACCATTTTTTACTATTGAGATATTTCAATTGTTGAACATCGAGTCACAGAATTTCAGTATTTCAATTACCAAGCACACTGAATCAATGTTGCCAATAACTGACTGAAATTCTGCACCCAGTACACCAGAGATTCACTCATATTTCCAATTCCAATCAAGAACATTAGACAACATTGCCAAAAAGTCAATGATGCAATGTTGAGTATCCCATGTTGACTATACATCACGTTGCACGTTGAATAAAAGTGAAATAAATAAAAGTGACTTTTTTTAATAACTAGTAATCCGTCCCGCTATTATTGAATTACTAATTTGATTAAACAGTTCTTAGTCTACCCTCACAACTTTATAGTGGCCACACAGTGCTGTGAAAGACTATTGCTTCCCATCAGAATAATGAGGTGTCATGTAAATATCGCTGGGGTGCAGAAACATCACAGTGTGGTGCATGCATAGTTTGTACATGCACCAAAACGAATAGTTCATGAATACTAAAGTAAAGGAGGGAAAATGCACCCTAGGTTCACCAAAACAACACAAACACATGTACATTATGAAACACAAAAAAAACATCTTTAATCATGAAGCATTATGGAATGAGGTCTGGAGGAGTGATGTCATGTTTGGGCAAAGTCATGTTTTCGGCACGTGGACGTCTCGTGTACATCAAAGTGGAGGAAGGAAAGATTTGCATTTTCAACCTGAAAATACAGTCATGATGAGGAGTTTGTGTCAGCTCAGTATGATTCAGATTCAGGAAACTTTATTTATCCCTATGGGGTCATTTGGACAGGCACACTCTGCACAAGAAACATGAAAAACAATAACGGACAACGGATACAGTGCGATGGGCCTGTCTGTACTCGCCGTATGTACAGCGCCCCGAGATCTTAGTTGAGAAAGTAAACACTAGGGA
Source organism: Hippocampus zosterae (assembly GCF_025434085.1). NCBI lineage: Eukaryota > Metazoa > Chordata > Actinopteri > Syngnathiformes > Syngnathidae > Hippocampus > Hippocampus zosterae. Next base: position 3,375,629 of record NC_067468.1, read on the forward strand.
AAGAGAGGGGAAAAAACACATGCTCGAACTATTCTCTTTTGAGGATAATTTTAAGTCTTGGAGAAAAAAATACCCTGCACATCAAAGCATATGATAGTTACAACAAGTCACAAGACATAATACAATACAATACAATACAATACAATACATGCTGATTTATATAGCGCTTTCACAACAGCGGCAGCTATAACAAAGCGCTTAACAAAACAGTTAACAAACATGTAATGAGAGGGCGGATGGTGGGGGGGGAGCGCGACGCGGCCCAACCGGCGTGCTGCCAGTCCATTCAGCGCACAGCAGATCAGGTCACATCACGAGGAAAAGCCTGGAACAATGAAGGTGTTGATGATAAGGACAGGCCGCAGCTGCTTCGTCGTGGTCTGCTCATGGAGACAGTCCCGGCATAACAGTCCATGGCCGAGAAGGATTGTTGGTTATATTCTGAGTGCTGTCGACAAAGTGTTATCTAGGTTTAAAAACCGACATCAAATTTGAAGAATTTGAAGAAACGTGGCAGCATGACGGACATGAAAGCTTAGTTAGTTAGTTAGTTAGTTAGTTAGTTAGTTAGTTAGTTAGTTAGTTAGTTAGTTAGTTAGTTAGTTAGTTCCGCCCGTTCCTATTTGGAACATTGGGCGACGAGTTTCCTCCATTTGTTCCGGTCACTGGCGACCCTTCTTGCTCCATGCCAGCTGACACCCATCTCACTGAGGTCTTCTTTGGCAGTCTGTCTCCACGTCTTCTTTGGCCTACCTCTCTTCCTCTTTCCACCCTCTGGCATCCAGTCCATGGCCACACTTGCCGGTCTCTCTCTTTGCAGTCGGAGTACGTAGCCGGTCATTTTCCTTCTCCTTCCAGAGACAATGTCTGACAGTTCAGCCACTCCTGCCTTCTTTATCACCTCCTCGTTGGTGATGTGGTCTCTCCATGAGATCCTCAGGATGGATCTCAGGCAACGCCGATGGAAGACATCTAACTTGTTGGTAATGTTGGCTGTCTTCATCCATCAAGTCAAGATGGCGCCCGAGTAGGCAGCCGTCAGCAAGTGCTCTCATGAGCCTTGCTTTTTTTGTTGTTCTTGTGTTTCTTTTGTCACTTTGTGTTTGTTGTTACGTCGTGTGGACTTGATGTGGACCTTTTTCAGCATTTTTTGGCCACGACATTCATCAAGGAGGAGACTCTGTGCTTGGTGGTTGCGCCTTCTCGGCAGCAAGGGTATACCAGCACTGTTTTTGACTGGAGGAATGTCGGCGCCATTTGACTGTCGTTGCTGGACAGTGCCGGGGCGCTTGTGTCTTGCGCCTGTAATGGGCAGCATTTTTCACAGCCCCGCTTTGTTCAGCGGAGAGATCGGTGCTGTTGAACGGTCTGCGGCTGGATGGATGGAGGTCTTGAGGAGCCGACGATGAGAAGAAAGGAGCGTTGGCGCGGAGTGCCGATGCGGATTTGGAGCTGGGAGTCACGGCTTGGAGTTTGAAGCGGATTACGTGGGACAGGAGAAGTGAACTAATCTCTTTTCGTCAATGGATGCTACAGCTTTGTGTATGCTTTCAAAACTTAGCTTGTAGCAGACGTGTGCACATTTTCAGCATGACGTCTCTGATCCACTGGAGAAAGGACACTTTGATCCTCTCCTCTTTCATCTAGAACTGCTTCAGACAACAAAGTGTATGCAGAAAATTGGTGAAGATTGAACGACCTATGTGTTGTCTTGTGTTATTTTTGTTATTTTGACTTCAAAATGGCGCCGCGAGAGTGGCTGCCTTTCCAGCAGCTCCTATATTTTGTTGTTCTACTTCTTACTTTCATAACTTTGCTGCTGTGAATTGGGAATTTCTCCATTGTGAGACTAATAAAGGTTTTCTTATCTTATGTCTCACAGGCGTAAATCGCTGTTGGGATAACCACTGACATATAGAGTCGTAGCTTGGTGGTCGTAGTGATGGCTTTCGATGACCAGATGTTGCGGAGGCGTTGGAACACTCCCGCAGCTTTACCAAGTCCACTGTTGACGTCTTTCTCCACACCACCTGTATTTGAGATGTTACTCCCAAGATATGTGAAGCTGTCAATGTACTCTATGTCATGTTGGTGTAGAGTGAGTGGTTGAAGGTGTTGATGCTGTCCGACGGCAATGGCCTTGGTCTTTTCCTGGCTAATTCGTAAACCGACCTTAACTCCGTGCTCATACAGATTGTTGGTCAACTCCTGGAGTGCGGGCTGGGTGTGACTTAACAGAGCCAAATCATCTGCAAATTGAAAAATGAAAATGAAAGCTTGCTGAGTTTCTTTCTGTGAAGCAGAGCTCCCACTCAGGCAGGGGGTCCCCAATTTTGATCTGCATAATGTACACAATAGTTATGAGTAAATACAATTCAATGTCAGTCACATGGAGGATATTTTTCCAATGTCATAGTCATCATCAGATACCATCAACATTATGTTGATTAAATGTTTATCAATGATATATCAACATCAACCATTCGTATAAAATACCAACAATCACTCACTGACCTTTTATGTGGCAACTAGTCTTGGTTCAAACTAGTCTTGGTTCAAACATTCCACAGTAACAGATAAATTAGAAAAAAAAATGAAGTTTCTGTAAATCAACACATGACTTATTTGTAAAGATCCGCATTGTTCCTAATGATTTTTGTTGTTTCTCTTCTAGGCAACATCCACAACCATTGAGCTTGATGGCAAACACTAAAGGAGTCCTTTTAAGATGACACTCACAGGGCCACCTGACTTATTGGTATCAAGTGTGCAGCGAGACATAAAAATTACCCGCATTTCATCCCTCTCCAAATCCAAAGAATGTACTTCTTTAAATTGCAGCACATTGGAAGACATTAAAAACAAGGACGATAAGCATCACTGCCGTATTTTGGAATACAACTCACAGGAATACCCAAAACATCATAAATACTCAATGCATTCCCCACACAAGCAGAAGAGTGACAGGCATGGAGCTAACCCAGATATTGTCTGGAATGACCTGGGTCATCATCAGCGGTACCGCTTTTCTGCTCCAGACATTTTCAACTATCGGTTAACATCTCAACCAATGGATTCCAGTATAAACAGTGAGCCTGCCGTCCCTGAGCAAAAACGAAGAGTTCGGTCAAAAAGTGCCCCTCGAGTCCAAACTAATCTCACCCCTATATCATTTGAGTCCACATCCTCTGGGAGGAAAGGAAGGGAGTCCCGATGTACCGTTGGAGAATCTCAATGGAGACCTGCTTTCTCACCACGTAAGGAGTCCTCCTTTGCAGCTAATAGAGCTCACGAAGGACATCCTGTTGGACTTCAACCTCAAATAAGTAGTAACAACAGATATTCACCACATTACGTAGCTAATACGTATGAGGAGGCATTGCTGGATAAACCGGCAACCAGCCCTCATGTCAGATGTCGGGTAGACATCAAACCAAATGATTCGGCATTACATCACACTGGACATAAAGCTACTCCTCCTCAAATGGACATCTCCTGGCAAAGACACCACAATTGGGGGGGTAGGAGTCTGACCGTGCCCCGCCATTTCTCCTATTCCAGAGTACCAACGCCCACAGATTCATTGGGCACAGAGTGCCAGCAAGCTTCTCAAAATTCCTACAGTCTGCCAAATAAGTACAAACACCAAATGGAAGTTCCTTTCGAAGGGATGTCTTCTTCTGGATATGATATAGAAAACAGGACTCACTCCAGCCCTCACATGCCAATCCCATTGTTTTATGAAGAGGATCCTAGTAGATATGTTACCACTGCTCCTCCTCAGCCCAGTTATTATTTTCACAATCAACGTAACACAGGACAAGCCTCCAAATTGCAATATGTACATGATCAAAGAGGTCAGGCGGTACATGCTGTGGGTGCAAGGCCTTACTACAATGAAATGGAGCACTATCCATACACTTTACAGGCAGGGTATCCAAAATCCTTTGCAGCAAATGAGCCAGGGCCATATATCATACAACCGCAACCAACAAGAATATTTTATGGGGATGATCCAAGGTCTTATCAAATTCAGACTGCTCCGCCAAGGTTTTTTTATTCACGGGACATTCATGCCATGCCACCACAGCACCATATCCCAGCAATGGCACATTATACAGACAACCAAAAAAATGTGAAAATTATTCCGGCACACACAGATGACTGGTACAGTTCATATGGTTCTAAATATTCCTCTAATCCGGTATCTTATGTGTCCCAAGTCACTCCAACCAGAGTCCAACAAGAGGCCGTATTCATGCCTTGGTATTCTAATCCTTCTGCAGAAACTCAAAGAATTGGCACAGATTCTAAATCCTACTCAAGATCATTGGATGATATCCTCACCACGCATCCAGAGAGGGAACAACACCCTTCTGTTCAACGGCATCAGAGCTATCATGATCTCGATCCACGGAAACTTGTAGGAGCCTCAGGTGACAAACCACAGCCAGTTGTCGTCAATCTCTCCACTTCACCAAGACGTTATGCAGCTTTATCCATGTCTGATAACTGCTTGATTGACCAAAGCCCTCCAGCAACATCGACAAACACAACAAGCAAGCAGTGGTTAGTAACTCCCGAGATTACAATCACTGATAATGACTTTCGGACTGGGAATCTTAAGAAGGCTGAAGGCAAGTCTGCCAGTTGGGAGATGCTAGACCCGAGAGGCGCTGAAGGTCAGAATGACATTAAAGCCTCAACCAAAGAAAAGCCACATGACAACTCTCTACAGCAAAGCCTTGAACAACTTGATGAGCTGCTGGCTGATCTTGTGACTGACTACAAACCGCCCAGTCGAAGGACGAGCGAGGACATACTGGATCAGCTGAAGAAGCTAATTGATGAGGAAGAGGCTGTATGTCTGTCAAGGAAGAGCTCGGAGGCTGTTGCAGAAGAACCACCTCCTCTTGACAAGCAACCGACTTCAATAAGATTAAATCCCAATTCATTTCAAGATATGGATGGCGCAAGTGATGCAATGAAGGGGGGAGATGAATGCTCCCCGGATCAGAGTCCGGATGAGGATGACACAATGATGTGTTCAAACAATAAATGCCGGAGAACCGAAACTCTGTTCAATGCTTGCCTTTACTTTAAATCCTGCCACAGCTGCTACACCTATTACTGCTCTCGCAACTGCCGAAGAGAAGACTGGGACATTCATAAAGAGAGTTGTGTTTATGGCAGGATTGGCAGCTCATGTCGACATATCATCAAACACTGTCGTGAGACTATTGAAGTCCACAAAGCCTTCTCCCGTCTTGCCAAAGTTGGTTATCTTTCTCGAGGTAGAGGCGTACTCTTCCTAGGTTTCCCAAACACTGTGTCTTCCAGTAACTTTTTGCAGGCAGGTCTGGATAGTCTACCTATGTCACCGACATACTTGTCCCTAAGAGAGCTTGAAAGTTTCAAAGAGAACCTCGGGGAGTACTGTAAAGAATTGCAAGAAGCTGGAAAAGAATATGACCCAAATGAATGTTTTATCTTGAATGTATCCATTGCGGTCGGTGAGCAGCTGCCTGATGGACCTTCACCAAGGAATCAATCTCCAGCCGTAAGAAAATATGCAAAGGTTGCTCTGGCTTCTTTTAGTCCTGACAGAAAGATCCACAAGAAACAGGGTGAGATGGAAACCCTGATCCTAACTCCACCGCCAGGAACAGCAGATATTGACAAAGCAGGAGAAGAAGGCAGGAAGGCCAGAGAAATCTGTTTTATCAATATACAACGAGAGTTAAGGATTCGAGGAGTGTTCTTACGCCATGAATACCCTCAAGTGTATGAGCATCTTTGTGACTTTGTGGAAAATAACCTAAGATTCACCCCCACCACTATTTATCCGATTGATAAGAGGACAGGTAAACAGTTTATGTGTATGATTATGGCTGCCTCTGAGCCAAGAACATTGGACTGGGTAGGGACGCCGCATCTCCTTGATGACATCATTTAAATGCACATATGGGTTTGTGCACACAAACTATACTGTACCTTTTTTTTAGTTTATTTATTTTATCAGTCTAATTTTTTTTAACAGAATAGTGTACATTATTTTTAACATACAGAACATAGTTTTTAATCCAAATTATTGATCTGTATTTTGTCTGCTTACTGTTCAGAATATTTCCTTCACAAGGAGTGTCCCAATATTTAATAATAGTTTATCAAGAAAAGATTCATTGTTGTGTTCTTGACATCAAAGTCAAATTCTATGCAATGCCGATTTCTGAGTTAGGGATGACATTTTATACACACACAAACAATTTTATTGATGATTATCATTATAATATATTTGGGTGCAAGTAATTTAACATAAATGTATGATATAAAATCAGTTGCAGTAATGTTAGGAAGAGAATTATTAATTCCGAAGGGATGGGAAGAAAAGAGGCTTTAGCAGCTCTTGAATGACCACAGAGTTTGATGGGTTAATAAATGAAACATAAAAACGAAAAGCTAATTTTAAAAAATGAAAATGAAAAACTATATTATCATTAGATGGATTATCCATACATCAATTTTCTGATCCGCTTATCCTCACAAGTGTTGCAGGCGTGTCGGAGCGTACCCCAGCTGTCTTCGAGCAGCAAGCGGGATACACCCTGAATTGGTTGCCAGCCAATCACAGGGCACACAGAGACGAATAACCATTCGCACTCACAATCACACCTCGGGACAATTTAGAGCGATCCCTTTGATCCATTAACCTGCAATGCATATTTTTGGAATGTGGGAGGAAACCGGATTACCAGGAGAAAACCCACACAGGCACGGGGAGAACATGCAAACCTGACTACACAGGAAGGCCAGGGGCTAGAGTCAGGTCATCCCCTTATGTATGAAGGCTCGTTTATCATGTGTTGAGCCTGGAAGACGAATGAAACGTGGCACTTTTGAGAAAAAAAAATTAACTGCTGTTCACAGCCGCCAGGATCAGCATGTTCGCTAAAGGGTCATTCCAGAATTGAAGGGAGATTTTACATCCCACCCATCAAATGTTAAATAATCCACATACAAAATCCTAACGGGCAGCCCCATTGTCGAGTGGTTAGCATATCAACTTCATGGTGCAGAGGTATCGGGTTCAATTCCAGCTCCGGCCTTCCTGTGTGGACGATGCATGGTTCTCCCTGTGCTTTCATAGCTTTTCTCCAGGTACTCCAGTTTCCTCCCACATTCCAAAAACATGCATGGCAGGCTGATTGAACACTCCAAATTGTCCCTCGGTGTGAATGTGAGCCTGAATGGTTGTTTGTTTCTGTGTGTCCTGCGATTGGCTGGACAGCAGTTCAGGGTGTCCCCCGCCTACTGCCCGAAAACAGCCGGAATAGGCTCCAGAAACCCCCGTGACTCTAGTGAGGATAAAGCGGTTCGGAAAATGAATGAATGAACAAATTACTAAAACATGCAGATTCTGCATACATTTATTTGTCCTGAGACCAAATCTGGGAAAAAAAAGAAAAAAAACTCAGAGGAAATAATGCTTGAAAATATTTTTTAAAATACCAAATAAGTCTGGAGTATCCCTTATGATGGCATTTTTCTCTTGATGATGAAATTCAGTCTCCAATAAAAGAGTTCAAATGAAAATTAACTTGCTTTTTTTCACATATTATTTGTTCATTGCTGTCTCTTGTAACTGTGGGAGCTTTAGTTTTAATGAACGTAATATTTGAAATAATTATCATTCATGGAACGTGTGTCCCACAACATGCATGGAACCCGTTAACACAACTTTTTTTAGCATGGTACAAGAGGAAAGCAGTTAATCACATGATATCGTGGACTTGACATTATCAAACAGTTTTCCAAAAGAATGGATTGAGCAAAGGTATGTCCTCTTTTGTATTTTTCGGTTTTCTATAAATATAGAGTTGCATGATTGTCTCACTCTACCTCCTGCAACATTGTTATGGATGTGGTCATTTTTTCCTTACTTATTTACAAATTTACATTTGCTCACACAACAGCTAACAGCTAGCTAAAAAGCCAGCTCCTACTCCTGAGCGAAAGCAAACATTCGTCCAGATGTGCAACTGTTACTGTGATTACAGTGACAGGAATTATAAACACCATATAAATCATGTCATAAAACTTGTACCATTGATCTCAGCTGAGCTAATCGAGCCTGAATGAATATGTAGCAGAAAACCAAAAACGTGAAGGTTTATTTTTCAAGAATTTGGAAGCCAAAATGTCCCAAAATGTTTATATTATATTATTCATTCATTCATTCATTTTCCGAACCGCTTGATCCTCACTAGGGTCGCGGGGGGTGCTGGAGCCTATCCCAGCTGTCTCCGGGCAGTAGGCGGGGGACACCCTGAATCGGTTGCCAGCCAATCACAGGGCACACAGAGACGAACAACCATCCACGCTCACACTCACACCTAGGGACAATTTAGAGTGTCCAATCAGCCTGCCATGCATGTTTTTGGAATGTGGGAGGAAACCGGAGCACCCGGAGAAAACCCACGCAGGTCTGGGGAGAACATGCAAACTCCATACAGGGAAGCCGGAGCATGGAATCGAACCCGGTACCTCTGCACTGTGAAGCTGACGTGCTAACCACTGGACTACCGGGCCGCCTATATTATATTATATTATATTATATTATATTATATTATATTATATTATATTATATTATATTATATTATATTATATTATATTATATTATATTATATTATATTATATTATATTATGAAGCAATTTTTCCACACTGCTTATCTTCATTAGGGTCAGGGGTGAGCTGGAGCCTATCCCAGGTGACATAGGGCATACCTTGGACTAGTCACCAGCCAATCGCAAGTCACAAAAAAAACCCCATTCACACTCACACCTATTGACATTTTCATCCATCCATCCATTTTCTGATCCGCTTTATCCTCACAAGGGTCGCGGCGGATGCTGGAGTCTACTATCCCAGCTATCTTTCTTCTTTATACCTACATTCTTGCTGCTGGAGGCTGTAAATTTCCCCAGTGTGGGACAAATAAAGGATATCTTATCTTATCTATCCTTGGGCAGTAGGCGGGGGACACCCTGAACCGATCACCAGTCAATCGCAGGGCACACGTAGTCAAAGAACCATCTACGCTCACACTCACACCTAGGGACAATTTAGAGCATTCCATCAATCTGCCATACATTTGGAATGTGGGAGGAAGCTGGAGTACCCAGAGAAAGCTCACACAGCCACGGGGAGAACATGCAAATTCCACACAGGGAGTTCAGAGCCGCAATCGAACCCTGCATCTCTGCACTGTGAGGTCGACGCACTGAACCAGTCGACCACTGGGCCGACATTTTAGAGTCTTTAAATAACGTATCATCCATGTTTTGTACGAGGAAGCCCGGGCCAACATTCAAATGAGGGACCTTTGGATTTGAGCTAGTTGTTCACCAAACACCCCTGCCACTTCCTTTATTAGATGGTTTTATTATTTAGTACTTTTATATAATTAAAAATAATACAATAATTGCTCAGATAATAGATGGTTGGATCGTTTGGGCAATGCTCATTCAATTCACATTTTGTGACAATGTGAATGGAAATGTATGACATTGGGAAAGTGTTTGCCGTGTTCGTTGACTGGCCACCAGTTTAGGCTGCAGTCAGCCTTTCACTCAAGTCAAATTTAAAAATATGTTTTCTATGCTCTTTGTTGCTCACAGAATATTCTTCCAAGTTTTGTTTGACTGAAGCAATACTGGACATGATGGCTATCTTTGCAATGAATGTTTGCATTGGAATTTTAACAGTGAAAATAACTCACTGACTTCTAATGCAAGACAAAATAACTGCAATGCCCTCACATGACCGTATTAAAAACATAGCAGGTATAATTGTTGTTAGAACAAAGTGACAGAGATGTGCCATAATAGATACTGTATGTACTCCATTAAATGTTCAGTGTTCAGTGGTATTTTTTTGGGCTGTGTTTGTTGCGTGTGATTTATGTCTTCAATTTTACATAATCATGACATATCTCCTTTGTTGCATGAGTTTAATGGCGAGGGAAACGGGACAGCAACCCCATCCTTCCACTGAGGGGATGCAGTTGTGGTATTACAGTTCCCCATCCACCACCACCCCTGTTAATGTGAATGAACAACAATTAAGTACGTGTATGATGTATAGTGTTGCCGAGCAAAGTATGTCCCCACACCACTTCCTCTCGCATCAAGGAAAATATGGATAGTAAACATCACTTCCGATGCCTTTTGAAAGGATTTTGCGCTTCGCTGGCGGCCTGGAATCTCAGTGGTCAGCACTGCGCTAGAAAAACGGAAGCAAGGGTTTGAACGACGAGTTGGGTGGGGGCAACAACAGTAAAACTTCCACGACCCCAACCACCTCTGCCACCGTTGGTTCGAGCATGCGGCACGCCACCAGGAGGGCAAGTTGATCAGGGATGTTCTCCTTCCTGCTCCTTTGCCAGCCTGGCGCAAGCGGCGTGGTGGACAAGTCAAGACCTGGGCCACCACGATGAATGAAGCACAACATAATTAGAACAATTACATACAAGACAAGACAGTATACACTCTACACACATTGGACACACATTACAGTCATATGCACCCCCTCACCCCCACCTCACTCATGTCCTTCCGTTTGTCTGTCTGCCTCCCTCTAATTGTTTATTGATTAGATTTAACAGTTAGGTTCCCAAACCAACTGGTTATTCCGAAGCGCAGGACTGAGTCGATGGTTGATCTACAAAAGATTAACAGAATGCTTCTGCCAACTCCAAAAATCCTGAGACGTCGCAAAAAAATGAAGGCGCTGATGATGGATCTTCGAACAGACCTTTGATACATGTGTCTGCCAGTTAAGCCCGCAATTTATATAAATCCCCAAGTATTTGTAAGAGGAGACCTGCCTGATGTTTGCGCCATTTATAAAGATGGGGCTGTGGTCTCCAATTGATTTAGGGCCAAACACCATTTCCTCAGTTTTTTTCCGCATTTATGCTTAGATGGTGCTCGTTACACCAGTCAACAAAATTGTCAATCCCATCACAGTGGCTACGAATGCCAGAGTCCCTCGTGAGCAGACTAAAGATAGCTGTATCATCTGAGAATTTTACAACATACTGATTTGGTTGAGAGCTAACACAGTCGTTTGTAAATAGGGTGAACTGGAAAGGTGAGCTCATGCAGCCCTGTGGTGTCACGTCACGCATGAAACGCTTCGTACGTAACTGAAAAAACGAGAATAGTGGATCCCCAAAATAGCAGACACTGAAAAGGACTTTGTCACAATATAATATTTATTATAAACAAAAACTCTGTCTAACAGAAAACGCAGATTAATAACGAAAACCAGGAAATGATATAATGAGACAACGAAAAGCGCTTGCAAAAAACGGCAAGGGAAATGAAGTCCCTGGAAAAGACGCCTTGTTGGTATGACAGAGTCACTGATCATTTTCTTGAAAAGGAACGGAGAGTAGAATTCACTTACAAATAAACGGACACATTTTATGATGTTGGCCAAAATTGAGCTTCCCCTCTTTTACAGACCAGCATCCGCCACTGGTTTTAATGGCAGGGGTGCCCAAATTTTTGGGACCGAAGATCTACTTTTCGATCAACTAACCTCCCAGGATCGCCCCTTACCGGCACGCGCACGCACACACGCCATGATGCGGAACAGCCTGACACTGAGGCTTGCGATGCGCTTTTGCAACCTGTTAACTATCATAGCTCACACGTACCGTTTTAAAGTGCTTCTCTGGGCCCTCCTAGATTCCTATTCTTTGCCTGTGCCCTCGGTGAATTGTTCACGAAGCAAACTCTGAATGAGAATAATGACAATAAAAGAGCGCAACAGCTCTGATCACAAACTGCAATTGCAGACTGCTGAGCGCTAACAACTTCCGGTGATGCAATCACGCACCACCATAAATTCAAGATTTACCTGCTATTATTTTTTTTTGGGGGGGGGGGGGGGATGAGACTGATAGGATGATTAGGGTGCAGCGTACATGAACACAAACAATTATATTACTAACAAATGGTAGTTTGTTTTTCTCCTCGACACTCCTCGGATCTACTTGGGACCTGTCTTAGATCTACCGGTAGATCAGGATCGATGTAATGGGCATCTGTTTAAGGGGATAACTGTAGACCAGATGGTGTGCCGGTCAGAGCACAGGTAGGAAGAGACGGGATTCAAGGGGGTGTTTCAATATTTTTTACTGGAAATGTTCAAGTGAATACAAGGAAATGAAAACAATACAGGGTGATGTTGGTTGAGAAGGGATGATGAGGTGGGATGACGAGGGATGAAGGAGGAACGAGAAGGGATGATTGTTTTGTGGGCTGAAGAGGAGGGCTGAGTAGGAATAAGATGATGATGAATCGGCTGTATTTTGGGATTGATGACGAGTAGGAATGAGATGATGACTGTCTTTGGGTTGACTGTTTTGGGGTTGAAGAGGGATTGAGGAGGGACGCTTAGGAGGGCTGTATTGGCGGGTTGAAATAACGCAATGCTTAAATGTGTCAACGCAAACGTCTCGCGGGAACTAAACTGAGGAGCGGGCTGAGCCTTTGCTACAAACAGCATACTACATTCTTGCTTTAAAGTGTATGAACACATCCAACAACAGAGAGGGGCTAAAAAAATCACAGTCAGGAATAAATTCCTTAACACCATCGATCCCTCAGGCATCTCTGCATCAAAATCAATGTGTAAAGGATATCATCACAATGGGGTCAGGAACATTTAAAAAAAACTATGTCAGTAAGTACAGTTGAGTGCTAATCCTGCAATTCTTGTATATTTCTAGGTTTTATGCATTTGTACGGTTCAAAGTATAATGCACAGACCACTGCACCCTTTATGGACTTGGAGAATGATACACAAATCACAGAATCCTCACATGGTTATTTCTGTGACACTCCACCTCCTGTTAAGGAAGTTATGCAAGTCATTGCGTTTCTGGAAATCACCTGGAACTGCTGGTTTTGGAGACCAAAAAAAAAAAAAAAAAAATCAGATCAGCTAGCTCTATGTCTTGTCCAAGTCGTTTTGGAGGGTATACCGAATGGTGCCCCCCAAGTCTTACTCAAGGCCTCCTTACAGCAATTCCTAAACCTAACAAAGACACAATGTACATTGGCAACAAGAGGCCTATTTGGTTGCTGAATAATGATTATAAAGTTATGGCTTTGATACTCTCAAGAAGAATAAAGGATGTGTTAGACACAATTATAGATGAGACCCAGTCTGGCTTTATGAAGAACAGACATATCTCCAACGTCAGGCTTGTCTTAGATATATTAATCTAGTGTGAGATGGTCTTCGATGACGCATTTATCCTCTTTTTCGCCTTCGACACAATTGAGCATGACTTTGTTTTTCTGCAACGGTGTTAAAGCTTCATACACAAAAGTGTCATGACTTGGACAAGCCGAGTTAAGTCTGGATCCCAAAAACGTAGACGTAAACAAGGTCTCCGAAACAAAGATATGTTTTAATGCTAATAAAATAATCGCACCGACAAAAAGGCAACATAAAGCGCTGGTCAAAACAAGGACCAGAGAGAACATAAACGAATAACAAAAAGTGCTTGCACAAAAGGCAAGGGAGAAAAATAAAGACCGGCAATACAAACTAAAACAATGTATCAAAATACATGCGAGCGAAAAGCCAATTCACAAAATCAAAATCGTACTTACAAAAAACAGGGGTACCGAGAGTACAAAAAGCGAAACACAATGAGGTCAATATCCAAATAGTCCATGAGCAGCGAGAATAGCAATACCAGAAAACAATACTCCGACACGTGCATAGCAGAAGAAACCTTAAATACAGAGTTTACAAATTACAGATTGGGAGCAGGTGCTTACCGAAGTCCGCTCATGCCACCTGCTGGCCAGACCGAAAACATCATCATGACAGTACCCCCCCTTCAAAGGACGCCTCCTGGCGGACCACCCGGCTTCGACGGGTGCGCAGTATGGAAAGCGCGGAGAAGGGACGGGTCCAAGATCCAGGAGCTGGGGACCCACTGCCTATCCTCCGGGCCGTAGCCCTCCCAGTCTACCAGGTACTGGAACCCCTTACCCCTGCGCCGAGAGTCCAAGATTTACCGCACTGTGTACACCGGATTGCCATCAATAATCCGCGGAGGAGGAGGTGATGTGGGTGGAGGAGCCAGGGGGCTTGCGGTCACAGGCTTAATCAGGGAAACGTGGAAGACGGGATGCACCTTCATGGAGGGTGGCAGCCGGAGCCTGACGGAGACGGGGCTGTTGATGGACTCCACCTCAAACGGTCCCAAGAAGCGAGGCCCCAACTTGCACGATGTCCCCGCCAGTCGTAGATCCTTCGTGGACAACCATACCTTCTGCCCCACCTGATAGCACGGCGCAGGGCGACGGCGACGATCCGCAATCTGGCGGTTCCTCGTGGCCGTGCGCGACAGCTCAGCCCTGGTTGCTCTCCACACCCGATGAGCCCGTTTCAGGTGGAGCTGTATGGACAGGAGCTCCACCTGACCCTCCTGGGAAGGAAACAGAGGAGGCTGGTAACCATAGACCGTAACCATAAACGGAGACCGACCGGTGGCAGACGAGACGAGGGTGTTGTGGGCGTATTCCACCCACGGCAGGTGAGCCGACGAAGATTAAGGGCGATGGAGACACACGCAGCACAAGGCTGCTTCCAAGTCCTGATTGGCACGTTCAGTTTGTCCGTTGGTCTAGATGGTTCTTTGACTACGTGTGTCCGTTGGTAACCCGAAGACAAGCTCGCAGTGGCCCCCAAAGCCCGACAGAACGGCTTCAATACCCGGGAGACGAACTGAGGGCCCCGGTCGGACACAATGTCCACCAGAATCCCATGAAGACAGAAAACGTGTTTGATGAGGATGTCGGCGGTCTCCAGAGCGGACGGCAGCTTGGACAAGGCTACAAAATGGGCCAATTTGGAGAATCTATCCACAACGGTTAGTATGACGGACCTGCCTCGAGAAAGACTTTGTGATATCTCCGCAATAAACTTTCGCGATAATTGTTTTCACATTACACGACTTGGCAATCGTCTGCTTTCCATGTAGTGAAGGCCGATCTCACCAATCTTTTCTCACGATAACCGAAATCTCGTCACGCGAGATTACTTAACGCGAGATCAAAACAACAATGGTGGTGATTGTCAAACTGCGTTCATTGCTGGAAAAAAAGATTTACCATAGGGTTTATTTTTTTTTGCTTTTAATTTTTTTTTAATTTTCACTGAGAAATCTTCTTGTGTCCCCAAAACGCATATTATTTGGAACTGTGCGTCTGGTGGGAAAATTATGCATCTATGACACGGGACGCAGAGGTAGCAAGATGGCTGCTGTAGTAACTGCTGTTCCTGAAAGGGTTAAGATCCAAACAGAAGCAACATTTCACCCTTGTCATTAGTAAAAATGAAAAAAAAGAGGATTGCTGCAAATTTCCTCCCATTAACCAAGAAAACACAAACTAAATTAAATCAATGGCAAGAAAGACATTTCACTTTGAAAAGGACAGTTTTACTCTCGAAGGCGGGAAGTTTATCTCGCTTCTCATACAGATCTGTCACTCCTTGGTGAATACAAAATTTGTCAGGGTATCGATTGCATGCGTTTTAACTTCCTCTAGAAGAACTGCACACTTTACATCAGAAAGAGTGTGCAATAAATAATTATACAGTTAATCAATGGGACTAAACACAAAAAATATTTATATAAAAAATATAATTTATGTGGAATTTTATCCCTCAGTGTACTTTGCTAAATTTGGTGGTTTAAACTTTATTTGAGGTTGCAATTACAAAATAGATTCACAGACCAGTTTTATTGGCAAGGTCCCTTATTTACAAACACAGATTTTCACCCCATGAATACGTCATATGGAACCCAAAGTCTTGAGTATACAACAAAAACAAAGCTTGCCATTCCAATACCTTTTTTTTTTTCGACTTTTCTAAACTATTTCATATTGTAAAATCGTCGCTTATTTGAGGCGGGTCATACTTTTGGTTTTGGTCAGAATTTCAATGAGGTTCTTTAAATGCTTTATAAAAATAGTGATCGGCAGGGAGGCCACTGCTTTGCATGAATGCTCTTAAAATATATTGTCAAATCTCACACCACATGAGGTGCTTTCACATACCCCTAGTGTGTTCAAGTCAAGTCAAGTCAAGTCAACAGTATTTATAGAGCACTTTCAAAGAGCCATCGCTGCACACAAAGTGCTGTACATGGAGCAATTTAACATGAACAATAAACAGTAAGACAAATCGGTAATAAAGGCGGTAGAAAGCACCAAACAGTAAAACCAAGAACAAATCTAAGTCATGATGAGTCGAATGCCAAAGAATACAAGTGAGTTTTGAGGAGGGTTTTGAAGATGGGCAGCGAGGAGGCTTGCCGAATGTTCAGTGGGAGGTCATTCCATAGAGAGGGACCAGCAACAGAAAAGGCTCAATCCCCTCTGAGCCTCAGTTTAGTTCTTGGTACTTCTAATAATGTCTGGTCCACAGACCTGAGGCGCTGGGCAGTTGTGTAGGGGCGGATGAGCTCAGAGAGGTAAGATGGCGCGAGATTATTCAGAGATTTGAAAACAAAGAGGAGGATCTTGAAAATAACTCTAAAATGAATGGGGAGCCAGTGAAGGGAGACCAGAGTAGGAGTTAGGGGCTCTCTCTTACGAGTACCAGTCAAGAGGCAAGCAGCGGCATTCTGGACCAGCAGGAGGCGCTTAATAGAGGACTGGCTGACTCCAAAGTAAAGGGCATTGCAGTAATCGAGCCGGGGTGTGACGAAGGCATAAATTACTGTCTCAAAGTGTTCATGTGAGTGGAGAGGTTTTATTTTGGCCAGCTGTCTAAGGTGAAAGAAGTTGGATTTAACAACGGCACCAATTTGCCCATCGAGTTTGAAATCACTGTCCAGTTTAAGGCCCAAGTTTGAGACTGTTGACTTAAGATAAGGAGACAGGGGGCCCAAGTCTACAGGATGAAATGTACAAGGGCCACTGGGACCAAACAATATCACCTCTGTCTTCTTTTCGTTGAATTTCAAGAAACTGTGTGCCATCCAGGTTTTGATTTCTTCCAACCACTGAGATATGAACTCGGACATTATACAGCCCACCCACCCCAACTTCATTTTAGAAAGGGGCAGTAATGCACATAACGTTGTTTGCCAACCGCCAAGTGAGCGTAGAAGAAGAAGAAGAAGAAGAAGAAGAAGAAGAAGAAGAAGAAGAAGAAGAAGAAGAAGAAGAAGAAGAAGAAGAAGAAGAAGAAGAAGAAGAAGAAGAAGAAGAAGAAGAAGAAGAACAAATAATAATAATAATAATCAGACTGGTTGGAGCCGCACATGTTTGGAGGAACCTCGTCACTGTAAAACTGTTTGACAGCAAAGTGCTGGTTGCAAAGATCCTGTTCAAAATGGCTTACCAGACATTTCAACAGGAGTATTTACAGATTCCGCTTGTGACGAGGGCATATACAACGGCATGTGTCCTAACAACAGCAGCAGTGGTAAGATAGTTCCATTTGACTGTGTTGCAAGTGGAAAGATTATCTTCCCTTCCTTCGCTTTTTGCTACTACAGCTATCATTTACAATACAATATCGCTTTTCAGCTTCGTCACTCACACATAGCTGACGTGTGTTAGAGTGAGAAACGTCACGAACCCTCCCCTAACAATGCAAAATGTTCATCCGGATGTGCTTTGTACGTTAAATGGGCTATTTTGAAGTCAAGGTCATAAAATTTCATTCTTTTTAATGATGACCATACTATGTGGATTCGTGAGTTCCGTATATTTTGATCTATTAATAATTCTGATGGCTTTTTTTTAGTTTTAAAACAGTCAGTGTTTTTTTTTTTTTGTTTTTTTACCGGCGTTCCCCCATATTTCCACACTGTAGGTCATAAATGATAGTAATAATGATGAGTATAATGTGTACAAAGATCTCTTATTCAGCACATCCTTGGTTTTGTAGAGGATCCCTCTGGTTTTGGATATTTTTCTTTTAAAGTTATCTTGATGTTGCTTCCCACATAGTTTTGAATCTATTACTAATCCAATACATTTATTTTCAGACACTCTTTCTATTTCAATTGAGTTTACCATAATTTTAAATTGGTGTTTGATAGGACTCGTGCCAATAACAAACTTAACTTAAGATTTTTCCAAAGTTAAGTGACAACTTATTCCTGTCGAAACAGTTTAACACTTTGTTTAATTTATTTTCCACAGTTATGAGGAGCTGATTCAGATTTTCTCCAGAGCAGTAGATAGTTGTATCATCACCAAATAGGACACATTTAAATTGTTTCAGACACTGCAATTATCATTTATACATAAGATGAATAGTTTTGGACCAAGCACAAACCCCTGAAGAACTCAATGAGTGATCTTCAGTTGATTAGATTTTTTTTGTGTTGAACTGCACATACTGATATCTGTTATCTAAATAACTTTTTATCCATGTATATGCTACACCTGGCATGCCATATCTCTCTAATTTGCATGTATATTATGATCTATATTATGTATATATTATCTACAGCACAGGTGTCAAAGTCAAGGCCAAAGTCAAAGTTAAGTCGGTGGCTAGATCTGGCCCACCACATCATTTTATGTGGCCTGTTTAAGCAATTCAAGCAGGTCAATTTCCATGATGCTTGCTAAAGTCTGAAACAAAAATTCAAATGTTCATATATAATGTAATAATTAAAATGTTTAAAAAATCCATTATTCTTGACTACTGATGTCAAAGCAAGTTAGCTATCTATTTGATGCTCATTTTGTAGGTAATATGTGGTTGGTGGTTTCACAAAATTCATCAGTCATAAGGGCCCTCCAAGGGAAAGTACAACATGGCACGTGACAAAAATAAGTTTGACACCCCTGATCTAGAGTATCCAAAGCTTTGTGGTCTATATTAGTGGATGTTGCTTCCACAAACTCCATTACTGCCATTATTGAGGCGGTCCGTTTTTCTCTGAAGCCATATTGATTTTCACTTAATAGCACATGTTTCTGTATAAAATTATCAAGTCTGCATGAAAATAATTGTTCTAATATTTTTGGGAATTGTGGTAAGAGTGATATTGGTCTATAATTTGGAAACAAATGTTCTACATTTTTTATAAATTGGAATGAATTTAGTAATTTTCATTTTTGATGGAAAGATTTGAATGACAGGTGTCATATATATGGAAATGTCGGACTACAAGTTCTATAATCTGTTTTACTATTCTCATATCAATATTAAAGCAATCAGTTGACTTTTTATTTTTAAAAGTTCTGACAATATTTAATACTTCTTTGATTTACAGCAATAAGGAACATTGTGGAAGAGTTTTTTCCATGTACTGATTCTATTTCAAACCAGTTTATTCGTACAGGAATTTATTTTGCTTGATTACTACCGATAATAACAAAATAGCGTATTTTCCACACTAAAAAGTGCACTGGATTATGAGCCGCGCATTCAATGAATGGCCTAATTTGTATTTTTTTTCATATATTGGATGCACTGGATTATAAGGCACAATCTACAATGCATCCACTAGATGGAGCACTCCTTACACTCCTTACGTTCAACTCGAGAGGCGTTCATGACCGCCTCTGAAAAACCAAAATTAACGATTACTTCAATGAAACTACGAAAATTGAAAATACTACAGAAAATCAAGCAAAGAAATCACAAAATTAATTCTATAGCCCTCCCTCCCCCCACAGAATTTATTTTGGCATTTCCTTGAGTGTAGCTCCAACACAACAATCAAATGTCAGTAAAATGTAGGAGACTGGACTGTCCTAGGGGTGTTTTTTATTTATTCCTTTGTTGTCTTGTATTCACAAACAAGGCAATTACAAAATAAATTCTGTAGTGGGACTATAAAGTTTATTTTGTGATTTCCTCGCTTGATGTTCTGTTTTGATTTGTTTCAATTTTCGTCGTTTCATTGAAAGAATTGTTAATTTGTTTTTCGGAGGCGGTCATGAACGCCTCTCGAGTCGAACAGAAGAAGAGAAGGTACCGAGACGGACAAAGACGTACATGTATTTGTTGAGACTGTTAAAACCATTAATAAAGTGTGTGTTTAAAAAAAAAACAACAACAGCACCACAGCTCTCCTTTTTCAAACCCAGCCCAGTTGGTCAATGCGGAACACTCAATAGCAGCTTCTCCGAGGTGGTGGTCCACCTCATAATTTGTCCAGATCACTTGGTGTAGAATCTGTACGGCGACATCCAACTGGGCCATCGTCACCTTGCCCCCTCTCCAAGCTGTGGAGTGCGCAGGACAATGAGAAGAAGCGGCAGTCAAACAGGCCAATGTGTAGTTCAAGCAAATGCAAGAGTATACAAAGAAGTTTCAAGTTGAGTTTTAAACATTTCTATTCAGACAATGGCTCTTAATTTTCAAGGCTAGTGCATTCCAGAGCATTGGAGCACTAATAGAAAATGCTCTTGAACATGTGAACTCCTTTTTGACTCTCGAAGATGAAAACAATTGTGATCGGCAAAAATCGTGTTGGCAGGTCAGGCTTTTTAAAGGGGATTGTGATCAGCCTGAAAATTGTGATTGGTGCAATCCTATTATTAGCTGAATGATGGTTAGAATTAGCGCTACTTTGCTATTATTATCACCACTGTACACTGCTACGTCTCGCAAAAAAAATGAGATAAAGAGTTGCGAGTGCCTATGAATGGACAAGACTTTCGAACCGAGCAGTTGTGCTGTTGTGTACAGGGTGTCTCCCAGTGCTTTATAACCTTGGCAGGCCACATAGCTTTTCTTGCCCCCAAAATCAGACTAGGCCAGGGTTCTAAGCTGTACAACTTCACTTTGAACGCACTGCCCTGTTTTGCTGCATTTGCTTTTTCACAGTGGCTGTGTGATGGGCATGCATGGAGTCACTGATAAACAGGGACAGTAACTCGTAGAAAAAAACATCCGCTCTCTACGTACATCCAGCCTTAATGATTACTCTGCAAACTTTTTTTTCAAGATGTCAGATTTCAATCTTTTTACTGCAGTGGGAGCGTAGGTTTACCAGCTTTTCCTTGGAATTTGTCGGAAGTTGCTGCGCCACGGTTGTGCGTTCCCGGATGGATAGATGGCACTGTTTTGTAAAACGAAAGCACCAAGCACCATGGATTTGTTGATCTTGAATTCTCACGCAGCTGCTCAATTCCCATGGTCCTCCACCACGTAACTGAGAGCTTCCAGTTTCAACTGTGCTTCAACTGTCTCTTCATCGGTGCAATTTTCGGGGGTTATTAGCCAAACTGATGTTGTTTAGCACAATGCACATACCAGCACTATATACATCTACTCTGGGTGTGCCTTTGCCGTCCTCTTTCACGCACAGCCTAACCCCCTTTAACAACCACATGCTGTCCTCAGTCACATCCACATTTCCTCTATATAACAAGCGTGTCGGCAAAACATCAGTCAGTCAACCGTAGCTCTTATTGAAGTTACACAACGTTCACAACTTTTGAAACTCGGTGCACACATAAGGCGTCCCCGCATTATTTGGCCGCCTGTCCATTTTGGAGAAAATGTCAGACTTTTAAGAGCGCCTTGTGGTTGTGAAAATACAGTAACCAGTTTTCAACGGTCGTCTGAATACTGGGTAACACCCACGTAAAGTTGTACTTGATTGGAATAGGTGGAAGAATTCTGACTTGATGTCATGTCATAGCGCTCCGCTGCAAGAGTTCAGCATCGTTTCAATTTGGACAATTCCGTTTCCAAGTGCGATTCTGATTAATAAAAAATATATAGTAGTACTTTTTTAAACAAAGCTTATGAACTTCTCTCTTCTTTCATGAACTTTTTACTGTTTGTGAAATTTAGTATGAGTTACTCAAACGGCCATTTTCACCCAGTATTTAAATTTTTCATGAGAGCTTCATTTTTGAGAACCTCAAGAAAATACAAAAATGTGGCAGTGACACAAAGTATGCGAGTGAAAACACATTCATTTGCGACCTACGAGCCCCTAAGGTTTTGTTTTGTTTTTGTTTTTCTGTTTGGTTTGTTTATTGAACATAAAACATATACAGTAATAATTTGACAGAAAATAAGGTAAATAAAATAGTAAAAAGGAAAGAGAAATCATTCATCATTCAACACAGTTATTATGTTCAAGAGAGTAGGAAGAAGTAGAGAACTTATCTAGTGCTACCCCGTGTTATGTGTTTATATGTAATAAATCATTTTTATATCAATCAGAAAAGAAAGAAAGTAAGAAGAAAGAAGCCTCCATTAAGGCTCATACTTTACCCTTAACAGTGATTTTTTTTTTTTTACAACTTTTGGTTTGTATCGGGATTTTATACAGTACATACGCACTCTTGTGTTAATTTTCTCTTGTATTCATAATGGATATTTCAATACCTTTCTCCATTTATCAACTTAGTTCTGATTTATCATTATATTTAATGTTTAGAATTTATCATTTTAACTCTGATTGATGTAGGTTGTTTGTACTATTTTTTGTTGTTTTTGGACTCGGCGAGCGATTTACTCATTTTCAGGTCCGTTTCGAAATTATTCCACAGATTAACACCTTTGATAGATACACTTCTTTGCTTGATGTTTGTTGTTGTTTTGGGTTTTTTGAATAAGTTGGTACCTCTTAAATCGTAGCTGCTTTCTCGAATTTCGAAAAACTTCAGAATGTTTTGGCAGAGCAGGTTATTGTGTGCTTTGTACATTAATTGGGATATTTTAAAGTCAACCAGGTCATAAAGTTTCATCGTATTTAATTTGATAAATAGTGGATTTGTGGGTTCCGTATATTTTGATCTATTAATAATTCAAATTGTTTTTTTTTTGTAGTTTGAGAATAGGGAGTGTGTTTGTTTTGCAGGCATTTCCCCATATTTCCACACAGTAGGTCATATATTGCCGCTGTTGTGAAAGCGCTATATAAATCAGCATGTATTGTATTGTATTGTATTGTATTGTATTGTATATATGGTAATAATAATGAAGAGTATAATGTGTACAAAGATCTCTTATTTAGCACTTCCTTGGTTTTGTAGAGGATCCCTATGGTTTTGGCCATTTTTCTTTTTACGTTATCAATATGTGGCTTCCAGCATAGTTTTGAGTCTATTACTAATCCGAGAAACTTGGTTTCATACGCTCTTTCTATCTCAATTGAGTTTACCATAATTTTAGCTTGGTGTTTGATTGGTCTTGTGCCAAAAACAATTAACTCTGATTTTTTTTCAGGTTAAGTGACAATTTATTTCTGTCAAACCAGTTTTTAAATTTGTTTAATTTGTTTTCTACGGTTGTCAAAAGCTGTTTCAGATTTATTCCAGAACAGTAGAAAGTTGTATCATCAGAAAAGAAGGACACATTTAAATTGTTTTGAGACCTTGCAGATATCATTTATATATAAGATGATTAGTTTTGGACCAAGCACTGACCCCTGAGGAACTCCATGAGTGATTTTCAGTTGATTTGTTTTTTTATTGTTGAGCTACACATACTGATATCTGTTTTCTAAATAACTTTTTATCCATTTATAAGATACACCTCTAATGCCATAACCTTCTAGTTTTTTCAATAATATACTGTGATCTATTGTGTCAAAAGCTTTTTTTTAGATCTAGGAAAACCCCAACAGTAAATTCGTTGTTGTCTATATTAGTGGCTATTGCTTCCACAAACTGAACTTCAGAAAATTGATGATTGTTTGGAAGAACACCATGGGTTCTGCCATTTGACAGTCACAGGGAACCTGGTGGTTAAAATAAGTCACCCAAACTATGCAGTGTTACTGTTGAGTTGATCAAGATATTACCTGTCAAGCATATTAATTCATGAGTCTTAACAGATGAAGTTTATATCTTTTTTGATGACTTGTTTGTTTTCCAGCAACTAGAGCTCATCACACCTTTTCAACTATACTTCAATCCAGATTTGATCCTAAGGAATTACCAAGTGAGTAATCAAACTTGATGATAATCACAGTTGTTTAATTTCTTGGCAACATAAAATGTCAAACCAGTCACAAATGTTAGTGCCTGTATTTCAGGAAAATATTGAAAGGTGACATTTATTTACTTAACTGAGGGGGAATGTTTACTTCCACCATTTTGAAAATGGAAAATAATTGGAATGTAATATTTGTCAAAATGTTGGTGAATCATAGTTTCAGTACCGGTATCGTGGTACATTATGCAGGTGTCGTATAACATAACACTAATCCATCCATCCATCTTCTACTGCTTATCCGGGGTCGGGTCGCGGAGACAGCAGTTTGAGCAGGGAAGCCGAGCCACTTCTTCCAGCTCTTCCCAGGGGATCCTGAGGCGTTCCAGGCCAGCTGGGCGACATCGTCTCTCCAGTGTGTCCAGGGTCGTCCCTGCCTGTGGGACATGCCTGGAACACCTCACCAGAGAGGCGTTCAGGAGGCATCCTAATCAGATGCCGGAGCCACCTCATCTCGCTCCTCTAGATGTGGGAGAGAAGCGGCTTGACTCTGAGCCCCTCCCAGATGACCGAGCTTCTCACCTTATCTCGAAGTGAGAGCCCAGACACCCTGCGGAAAAAACTCATTTTGGCCGCTTGGATCCGGGACAACGTTCTCTCGGACACGACCCATAGCTCGTGACCATAGATGAGTGTTGGAATGTAGATCGACCGGTAAATTGAGAGCTTCGCCCTTTGTCTCAGCTACCTTCTTGACCACAACAGACCGATACAAAGTCCGCATAACAGCAGACGCTGCACAGATCCATCTGTCGATCTTCTGCTCCCTCCTGCCATCACTCGTGAAGTACTCTGCCCACCGATTTACAACGTCTCGAGTCGAGGTCAGCAGTGCGTATCCCCACTGTACTCAGTGTTAATGGTGCACTGCTTCCCCCTCCCGAGACGTGGATGGTGGACCAGAATTTCCTCAAAGCCGTCCTGAAGTCGGCTTCCATGGCCTCACCGAACTCTTTCCACACCCAGGTTTTTGTTTCGGCAACCACCGAGGCTGCGTTCAGCTTAGCCAGTCGATACCCATCAGCTGCCTCTGGGGTCCCACAGGCCATGAAGGTCCGATAAGACTCCTTCAGCTTGACGGCTTCCTTGACTACTGGTGTCCACCAGCGAGTACGAGGGTTTCCGCCACGACAGGCACCAACCACCTGATGGCCACAACTCAGATTGTCCACCTCAACAATAGAGGCACGGAACATGGTCCACTATGACTCAATGTCCCCCGCCTCCACCGGGGACATGGGAAAAGCTCTGTCGGAGGTGGGAGTTGAAACTACTTCTGACAGGGGATTCCACCAGACGCTCCCAATGAACCCTAGCAATACGTTTGGGTCTGCCAGGTCAGACCGACATCTTCCCCCACCATGGGAGCCCACTCACCACCAGGTGGTGATCAGTTGACAGCTCCGCCCCTCTCTTCACCCGAGTGTCCCAAACATGCGACTGCAAATCCGATGATACAACCGCAAAGTCAATCATCGAACTGCGGCCAAGGGTGTCCTGGTGCCAAGTGCACATACGGACACCCTTATGTTTGAGCAAGGTGTTTGTTATGGACAATCCGTGACGAGCACAGAAGTGCAATAACAAAACACCAATCGAGTTCTGATCGACGCGGGTGTGGGCGGTTCCTCCCAATCACGCTATTCCAGGTCTCACTGTCATTGCCAAAGTGAGCGTTGAAGTCCCCCAGCAGAACAAGGGAGTCCTCAGCAGGAGTACTCTCCAACACCCTCCAAGGACTCCAAAAAAGGTGAGTACGCTGAGCTGCTGTTTGGGTGCATATGCGCAAACAATAAGTCAGGACCCATCCCCTCACCCAAAGGCGGAGGCAGGCAACCCTCTCGTCTACCGGTGTGAACCCCAATGTATGCCCACACCTGCTCTGCGCCTCTCACCGTGGGCCACTCCAGGGTGGAAGAGTGTCCAACCCCTCTCGAGAGAACTGCTACCAGAACCCAGGGTGTGTGTGTAGTAGGCAAGTCCGACTATATCCAGTCAGAACTTCTCTACCTCGCACACCAGCTCGGGCTCCTTCCCTGCAAGAGAGGTGGCATTCCATGTCCCTCGAGCAAGCTTCTGTAGCTGAGGATTGGACCGCCAGTTTCCCCGCCTTTGGCTGCCGCCCAGCTCACACTGCACCCGACCCCTTTGGCCCCTCCCATGGGTGGTGAGCCTATGACAAGGGCAACCCACGTTGTCTCTTCGGGCTGAGCCCGGCCCGGGCTCCATGGGTGTACGCCCGGCCACCAGGCGCTCGCCAACAAGTCCCACCTCTAGGCCTGGCTCCAGACGGAGGCCCCGTTGACCCGCGCCCCGGGCAAGGGAAATGTAACTCCATTTGTTTTGTTCATCATAAGGGATCTCTTTGATGGAAAGCTGATTGTTGAACATCAGATTGATGTGATCTAATTAGACAGGAGAAACCTCTTTAAAAAAAATTTCACTTGAGAAAATGTACAAAATGTATGCAATGTGTTGTTTGTGGTGTGTAACCTCTCTCTTCTCTTTTTTTTGTAGGTATGGCGACTAATAACAAACTTCCTATTTTTTGGTCCAGTTGGCTTCAATTTTCTGTTCAATATGATATTTTTGTATCCTTTTCAGTTTTCAGTGTAATTACATTGTCAGATCCGTAATACATTCATCCGTTTTCTGAAACGTTCATCATCACTATGTCGCGGGCATGTTGGAGCCTTTCCCAGCTGTCATTATGCAAGAGGCTAGGTACACCCTGAACTGATCCCCAGTGAGTCATCCGTAATTGTGCATCAATAATTGAGAACCAAGTGTTACAGGGAATAAAATTAAGGCTCTTCCAGAATCATTCAGATTGCTAAATTTTTAATGCCTTGTTCACCAAGAAGGACAAATAGGAAATGTATGTGTGCGGAGCCCCATCCCTGCCGTCAGAGCCGCGGCGCTGGGGCGTGAAAGCCGAGTGCGCAGTGAAGGTTCGTCTGTGGCGTTGCGCGTCTGTAGGGAAATAAATATCGTGCAATTCAAATATGATAAAACACTTTTGGATTCATGGAATAGAGTTGATTGCGTCTGCTGCATCTTCGACCAAAACACTGAATACAGTCCAAAACAGGTTAACTCAACACAAAACCAACACAAAATGATTAAAAGGGAGTGAAAATACAAATAACAGGGAAAATTAGCACAACGATTATAACCAGCTGCCAACTCACAAGTTCCTCCTTTCTAGATGTACTTTAGATCCACAGTGTGACAGCAAGCAATAATTGTCACCCTCATATATTTTTATATGCATTTCTTGAGCTCTTTAAGAAATGTCGTCCCCTTCCTCAACAATTTGTTTTTAGATACAGATACTGTCGTATGCTGGAGGAGGGCTCTTTCAGGGGTCGAACAGGTGACTTTGTTTTCATGTTCCTCTTTGGTGGACTTCTGATGACTGTATCCTTTTCACTGAGATTTGGGCGGGTCAATTCAGTTTATTTTACAAATGACAACGTGGTTATTTCATTTTTGCTCTTTATTCTAACAGTCTATGACTTTCAAAAAATAACCAAATAATTGTGTATTTCTAAAATAAAAAAATATATATCTCATATAACTCTTGGAATTAACGGACATGTAAATAATATGCAAGTTCCATTTTGAACAGAGCACAAAGGTTGCATTTAATGGTGGTTTGTCTCATGAACGCTGATTACTTGAACCTAAACCCTCTAACACAATTTTACTTATTTTTTTTAATTCTCCAGTAAATCCATGTTCTGTAGTGCTTGTCTCAAAAGGTCGTGTGCAAGTTGGAGCTGAGATGGAGGCGACCCTTGGGGTAGTGTCTTCTTGCGCTATCAGGACTAAGCCTTCTTAAAATGGCTTCAAAGCCGATTTTGAGTGCCATCTAATGACATCTGTGAAGTCTAGCTCCAACAAATTATACATAACAGCAACCATGGTGATCCCTCACTTATTGTGGTTAATGGGGACTCGGACCCGGCCGCGATAAGTGAAAAACCACGAAGGAGAGTTTGCTCCCCCGCCCCTAGGAATTTTTGTGGAAGTGTATGTAGATACCAGCATGTTTAAAATACAGTATTATACTTTACATATTTTGAGACAAAGACTACAACAGTACACATATTTACTTAAATCTTTAATTATAAAACCTTACACAGTAATTAACAGCATTGCCTTCTGAGAGAGGCGAAGAGACTTGTCTTAGTGGCGTAGAAGGCGACTCTCACTTCACGCTCTGACGGTGTAACTGCCGTTAGCTTCCAGCTAGCTCCTGGCCAGCTATCCCCGCGCAGCCGATATGTTTATGATAAGACAATTAACTCATTCAATCCCAGCCATTTTCACTGGAGCAACCCCCTCAATCCCAGCGTTTTACTGGATTTTGACTGATCTTGCAAGGTCCACAGAATATTTGGTTCGAACGCTACATAAACATGGAGCGTACCAAAATAAAATTTGGACTCTCTTCTTTCAGCAGAAAACAAAATTGTTATTTTATCTTTCTTCAGCAATCGGCATTTCAAAATTGCTAAGTTTAATGAAAATTGCGATTCCTGGACAAAAAATTTAGAAAGAGACCTGTTCTTGCTTCATGGGCATCTGTGTCACAGCCGTAATGGGGTAAATGCTAACTGTTTGTTCCTATGCACCAAATAGCAACTCAGAGTACCCACCCTTTTAAGAGTCCTTGGAGGGTGTGCTAGAGAGTGCTCCTTCAGGGGACTCCCTCATTTTTCCGGGGGACTTCAATTCTCACGTGGGCAATGACTCTACAAACACGGACACCCTGATTAGGAAAGGACAGTGCCGACTCTTCCTACTCAGGAAACTGAGGTCTTTTGGGGTTCAGGGGTCACTCCTTAAGACGTTCTATAACTCGGTGGTGGCCTCGGCCATCCATTATGGCATTGTCTGCTGGTCAGGCAGCATCTCAGCCCGGGACAGAAAGAGACTGGAGCGACTGGTCAGGAAGGCCAGTTCTGTCCTGGGTTGCTCCCTTGACACTCTGGAGGAGGTGGGCAACAGAAGAATGCTAACTAAGCTAAAAACTATGATGGCCAGTCCCTCCCACCCCCTCCAGCCCGCCTTGACAGCACTTGGTAGCTCCTTCAGCCAGAGACTGTTACACCCGCGCTGCAAGAAGGAGAGATACCGACGCTCGTTCCTACCGACTGCTGTCAGGCTGATGCATAAAAAGTAACAATCATAATAATAATTAAATGATGTGAAGGAAAATTGTAAATAGTACTGCGATTTATCCATTTTGTGTTCATATTGCATTTAATTGAAAGATGTTTGTTGTTTTTTTCTCTTTCTTCTTTCTACATACATTCTTGCTGCTGGAGGCTGTAAATTTCCTCAGTGTGGGACGAATAAAGGATATCTTATATTATCTTATGACAGTGAGACCTGAAAGTGAGCTGTCAACTGCAGACCCAAAAATATTGTGACGGTTGCCAGCAGATTCTGAGAGGCGTCTCTCAGAATCTGCTGTCAGAATCATCTGCTTATTCACGGCGACATAATGCTGCATTTTAGATACATTTGTTCTTAAACTGTGACGATTTACCCCAAAAAGTACCTGCAGGCTTGGCTATGACTAGATCAAACGAATTTGGGAGGTTCAATACTTTTCATTGCTTTTTTTACACATTGTGTATCAACAAAATGTAGTTGTTCAAATCTAAAATAATAATATTTGGTATAAAATTTTTTGGTATTAAATAGTTCATGTTTTGGAACCTGCTTAATGCAGTCTTTACTCTCAACATGGTTCAAAACAAATATTTTTTTTTTTCAGGTTCTTTAACGTGATTTCAGATATTTGGAACTTTTGTGAGTTTGGTGTTCTTGGGCCAAGCATTCACAATAATGTTGGTGTACATATGGAGTCGAAGAAATCCAAATGTTCGGATGAATTTCTTTGGCCTTTTGAATTTCCAGGCACCCTTTCTGCCTTGGGTGCTGATGGGATTTTCACTTCTGCTGGGAAATTCCATCATCATAGATCTTTTAGGTATTTATCACAATTTTCTGCAATATACTGTGGTGAATGATATCTCTTCACATTGTTGAAATGTCTTTTGCCTTTCTAAGGTATCGCTGTCGGTCATGTATACTTCTTCTTGGAAGACGTCTTCCCCAACCTGCCAGGTGGTGGAAGATGGCTGAAGACTCCATCAATAATGTGAGCTGTGAAAACATTTTGCCATTTAAAACACCAGAAATTGAGTTCTTGTTAGGTTAATGCTTGTAATCTGATGCTAAGAACACACCAGGAACATGAAGACTCAGGAGACAAGCATGGTTGTCTTTCTTGCAAGAGAGAGTGTGCTAAAACATATCTCGGTTCACAATCTCGGAGCAGCTCTCCAGCTGACTCTGCCATGTAAACCGTTACAGGTTCCGGGACAACTCTGAAGTCTCAGTGTTTGTCTCCTTGCATTTATTGGAAGGATGTCTCTGATACACGATCTTCTAACGGGTGTTGGGAGTATTTTCACATTCCACAACAGTTTCAGTAAAGGAGAGTTTCAATGAGAACACACAGTTCATTCCTGAGGTGATCAGACAGCTTCTGCTGGATGTCGGTGGTCCGCGAACACAGCTTGGGATCTCCCTCACATGGTGTCCTGGGGTTGATGTTAACTTCTCACAAGCAACAGTTAAAATTACCTGGATGTTTTGCAGTCGTAAGCTGAGCTATCAACGTAGCACGAAGAGTCTGAAGTACCACTTAATAGGCAAGCACACAGCTGATGTGAGTACTCCGCCCCCTCGTCTAAGACAGACAGCTATGGATAATTTCAAAGCGAAGAAAATGGATAACACGACGAAGAACAAATTTGCTGAAGCCATAGCTAAATGTATGGCGACTGCATGCAAGCCTGTCAACATTGTCCATAGCTCGACCTTAAATTGATCATTTTTGTGAATCGTCTGAATCCGTTGAGAAAATTTTAGGGGGGGTCATGTACCTTATCTTCGAGTTTTCACGAGCTCTCCCGATCAGTCTTTCCATCTTCCGATTGTAAACAGCCCTGCGATTGGACGTGTATGATGTCTTACTTGTTGTGATTGGTCGCTATATCGGCAAATGCAAATCACAACCAATCCGTTTTCGCCTTCCTAAAACCATTTCTCGCGAATGCCGAATGTTATCGAGACTTGTGACGAAGCTAAAGTGCGTCAAATAGATGCGGATCTGAAAAACATGTTTCGATGGGACTGGTTGGATAGAAAGCTGACGGTGTCCCCAGTAGAAACAGTAAAGAGGAACCATTCTGCTTGTGTCGGATTTCGTGAAAAAGCTCGATGTCGCCGGTAAAGCTACGTGTACAGTGTGTGACGATGTCATTCTGTACGGATCGAGAGGATGGAAAGCTTTACAGAGTCACACAACCTCGGTGAAACACCGAAAACAGACATTTCTCCTGAAAAGTAACTACTCGATCTCAAGCGCTTTTCGACAGCCTGTAGCATGTGTAAAAACAAGAGGAGTTGGCTAAAAAGAGAGTGGAAAAAGACGGAGAGGATCAATAAGCTTTTAGCGCTTGCTAAAAAGCTTAAAATGAAGAGAAAATAAAGTATTCTACCTCATGAAACTGTATATTGTTGTATATACTGTAAATAGACATCCACTTTATATAATAAAATACATCCATAAACCATATATAGTAAACAATGTGGGACTTCACTATCACTATATGAGGTAAGAATCAACAGCTTTTTATCACATTTACACAACACTTTATGAATACAAGTAATGAACAAATCTTAAATATGGCAGGGAATGTTTTTCCTTTTTTAGTGTTGATTATGAGCAGCAAATTTGAAGTTACATATTGGTGCTCACAGGAATGCATAAGCAAAATTGCACACATTCTCACTTGAAAGAATAGTGAACAATCTTGGTATTTTTTTCTGTTCAAGTTTCAAATAGTGTGTAAATTGAATACACTTCATCTTCAGCATGTTTCGTGCCACTTTTGTAAGTGGCCACACCCCCGTACAGGCCACGCTCCTTTCCGATTTTTCCATCACTAGCCATTGTCATCCCTGCTCGACTCAAGCTGAAATCATTGCGTCTAACGACTCCACTACGGATTCCCAGCGAGAGCTTCCGCCTCCATTACAAGCTGTGTACAGAGATTGTATGTAATGGAGAAGGCTAAGGTACACCAAGACACTGTTTCGGGAGAGAAATAAGAGACTAGGTTGATGAGCCTCTCTGGTGAATAAAGAGCAGGTAGCCTGTTGAGTACGATGTATGCCACTGACGCGATTGTTACTTGTTTGGTACTATTTTGTGTGGAAGGTTACCGTGTTCCGTGTCCATATAAATAAAGGGGGTGGAGCTTCTTTGTGTTCATCTGGCAGTGACGGTCCGCTGAGGCACGTCCAGAGTTCAGCGGTGCAGTCTGAGCCACCACACTGAAAATAGTCGTCTCCAGTGTTGTGTGTCATCCAAAATGATGTCTACAAAACCATAGAGAGACTTCCGCGGAAGGACCAACAGAAATGTGTATATATAGACACAGTATGTGTCTATATATATAGATGTATATCTATATATATACAGTATATATAGATACACATCACATATATATATTTAAAAAAAAAATCCTCATCTCACCCCTCGGGTGGTGTCCGTCCCTCATTCAGCTCGGGTCCTCTCCAGGAAGCTTGAGGGTACTGCGCAGTATCCTTGCTGTTCCCAGCACTGCACATTTCTGGACTGAGATGTCCGATGTTGTTCCCGGGATCTGTTGCAACCACTCATCTAGTTTGGGGGTCACTGCCCCGAGTGCTCCGACCACCACAGGCATGACTGTCACCTTTACCTTCCAGGCTCTCTCCAGCTCCTCTCTGAGCCCTTGGTATTTCTCGAGTTTCTCATGTTCCTTCTTCCTGATGTTTCCATCACTTGGGACCGCTACATCCACTACAACGGCTTTCCTCTGCCCTTCATCTATGATCACAATATCTGGTTGGTTCGCCATTACCATCTTGTCAGTCTGGATCTGGAAGTCCCACAGGATCTTCGCTCTGTCATTCTCCACCACCTTCGGAGGTGTTTCCCATTTTGACCTTGGGGTTTCCAGTCCATACTCCGCACAGATGTTTCGGTAGACTATGCCAGCCACCTGGTTATGGCGTTCCATGTAGGCTTTCCCTGCCAGCATCTTACACCCTGCAGTTATGTGTTGGATCGTCTCAGGTGCCTCTTTGCACAACCTACACCTTGGGTCTTGTCTGGTGTGGTATATCTGGGCCTCGATGGCTCCGGTGCTCAAGGCCTGCTCCTGAGCAGCCAGGATGAGTGCCTCTGTGCTGTCCTTCAGGCCAGCCCTCTCTAGCCACTGATAGGACTTCTTGAGATCAGCCACTTCAGTTATGGTCCGGTGGTACATCCCGTGTAGGGGCTTGTCCTCCCATGATGGTCCCTCTTCCAGCGCCTCATCTTCTGTTCCCCATTGTCTGAGACATTCTCTGAGCCTTCTCCCTGATGTATTCATGGAGCTTGGATGTTTCATCCTGGACAGTGGCTCTCACACTCACTAGTCCCCGGCCTCCTTCCTTTCGGCTTGCGTACAGTCTCAGGGTGCTGGATTTGGGATGGAACCCTCCATGCATGGTTAGGAGCTTTCGGGTCTTAACGTCCGTGGTCTGAATCTCTTCCTTTGGCCACCTTATTATTCCTGCAGGGTATCTGATCACTGGCAGGGCATAGCTGTTTATTGCCCGGGTCTTATTCTTGCCATTGAGCTGGCTTCTTAGGACTTGCCTCACTCGCTGGAGGTATTTGGCCGTAGCCGCTTTCCTTGTTGCCAGTTCGAGGTTGCCATTGGCTTGTGGTATACCAAGGTACTTGTAGCTGTCCTCAATGTCTGCTATTGTTCCTTCAGGGAGTGAGACCCCTTCAGTGCGGACTACCCTTCCTCTCTTAGTCACCATCCGACTACATTTCTCAAGCCCGAATGACATCCCGATGTCGCTGCTGTAGATCCTGGTTGTGTGGATCAGGGAATCTATGTCCCTTTCGCTCTTAGCATACAGCTTTATGTCATCCATGTAGAGGAGGTGACTGATTGTAGCTCCATTTCTGAGGCGGTATCCATAGCCTGTCTTGGTGATTACTTGGCTTAGGGGGTTCAGTCCTATGCAGAACAGCAGTGGGGAGAGTGCATCACCTTGGTATATGCCACATTTGATGGACACTTGGGTAAGTGGCTTGCCATTGGCTTCAAGTGTGGTTTTCCACATCCTCATCGAGCTCGCAACGAAGGCTCTTAGGGTCCTGTTCACCTTATATAACTCCAAGCATTCAGTGATCCATGTATGTGGCATCGAGTCATAGGCTTTCTTGTAATCAATCCAAGCTGTGCACAGGTTGGTTCGTCGGGACCTGCAGTCTTGTGCAACTGTTCTGTCAACCAGGAGCTGATGTTTGGCTCCTCTGGTATCTCTACCAATGCCCTTCTGTGCTTCGTTCATGTATTGATCCATGTGTCCACTTATCTTAGCCGCAATGATGCCTGACATGAGCTTCCATGTTGTGGAGAGACAGGTTATTGGCCGATAGTTGGATGGGGCTGCACCCTTCGAGGGATCCTTCATGATCAGGATCGTTCGCCCTTCGGTTAGCCATTCTGGATGAGTCCTATCCCTCAGCAGCTGGTTCATTTGTACTGCTAGGCGCTCATGGAGTGCTGTGAGATTCTTTAGCCAGTAGGTGTGGACCATGTCCGGGCCTGGTGCTGTCCAGTTCTTCATATCTGAGACTCTTTCCTGTATGTCTGCCACGGTTATGGTAACCGGGTTCTGTTCAGGGAGGTTGCTGTGCTCCTCTCTCAGGGTCACCAGCCATTGTGCACTGCTGTTATGTGCAACCACCTTCTCCCATATGCCTTTCCAGTACCTTTCAGTTTCCAGCCTTGGTGGGTCAGCTCTGTTGTTAGGACCCTGCCACTGAGCGTACACTTTCGCAGGTTGTGTTGCGAACAGCCTGTTTATTCGTCTGGCCTCATTCTCTTTCGTGTACCGCTTTAGGCGACTGGACAAGGCTTGGAGCCTTTGTTTGGCAGTTTCGAGTGCTTCAGGTATGGTCATCTGGATGTACCTCTCGGGTATGGACCTTTTCATCACACCTCTCTGGGCCTCCGTCAATTGACTCACATCTTTCCGGGCCGCCTTGATCTTAGCCTCCAACCGTCTTTTCCATGGTGGGTAACGTATCTCATGGCTTCCATGGTTGCTCTTATAGCCCAGAGTCTCCAGGATCACTGATGCTGAAGCGTATATCAGCTCATTGGTTTCTGTGATCGTTACGGTAGGGATCGCCCTCAGTGCTGCATTCACACTTTCTATGAAACTTTCAGATGGTACTTCACATAGCCGTTGTAATCGGTTTCTAGGTTGCCCAGCTTTCATTCTCGCCATGATCTTAGCTTTCAGGTCAGTTGCTGCCTCGCTCAGCATTTCATTCATTGGGGCTGGCCACCCAATCTCATCATCTGCATTCATTGGGGCTTGCCTCCCAATCTCTGGTATGACCTCCTCCTCTGATCTGGCAGCCTGGGGCCCTTCACCATGGAACCTGCGTTGTACCTCATCAATCTCAAGTTGTGACAGCAGTTGCCGTTTGTGGATGTTGGAACACTGAGCTACTAGTTGTTTCGCGGTCAACCGTGACTGTATATATATATACATATATATATATATATAGCGGCTGGATAGCTCAGTTGGTAAGGCATCGGTTTGGCATACGGGAGACGGTGGTTCGAATCCCGCTTGGGGCAAAAATGAGCACATAACACCATCCAGTGTGGGTCCTTGGGCAAGATCCTTCACGCTAATGCCTACCTCATAAAATGATGAGAGACAATAAAACGAATGACATGCCGGCTCAGACGTCGCCCGGCCAAACAAGGTCTGCGTCAGGTGCTGGGGAACCAGAGCACCTTGATGAAAAATGGGCTACTGGAACAAAGCGGAGATGGGCGAGATGCGATAACATGGCTCTGTTGGAATGCTACTACTCAAGCAACCCTAGTCAGAGGGGTTACATGCAGAGAATGTGGGGTAAATGGTTACTTAGAAACCCACAGTCACGGTTGACCGCGAAACAACTAGGAGCTCAGTGTTCCAACATGCCAAACATCAGCTCCTGGTTGACAGAACAGTCGCACAAGACTGCAGGTCCCGACGTACCAACCTGTGCACAGCTTGGATTGATTACAAGAAAGCCTATGACTCGATGCCACATACATGGATCACTGAATGCTTGGAGTTGTATAAGGTGAACAGGACCCTAAGAGCCTTTGTTGCGAACTCGATGAGGATGTGGAAAACCACACTTGAAGCCAATGGCAAGCCACTTACCCAAGTGTCCATCAAATGTGGCATATACCAAGGTGATGCACTCTCCCCACTGCTGTTCTGCATAGGACTGAACCCCCTAAGCCAAGTAATCACCAAGACAGGCTATGGATACCGCCTCAGAAATGGAGCTACAATCGGTCACCTCCTCTACATGGATGACATAAAGCTGTATGCTAAGAGCGAAAGGGACATAGATTCCCTGATCCACACAACCAGGATCTACAGCAGCGACATCGGGATGTCATTCGGGCTTGAGAAATGTAGTCGGATGGTGACTAAGAGAGGAAGGGTAGTCCGCATTGAAGGGGTCTCACTCCCTGAAGGAACAATAGCAGACATTGAGGACAGCTACAAGTACCTTGCTATACCACAAGCCAATGGCAACCTCGAACTGGCAACAAGGAAAGCGGCTACGGCCAAATACCTCCAGCGAGTGAGGCAAGTCCTAAGAAGCCAGCTCAATGGCAAGAATAAGACCCGGGCAATAAACAGCTATGCCCTGCCAGTGATCAGATACCCTGCAGGAATAATAAGGTGGCCAAAGGAAGAGATTCAGACCACGGACGTTAAGACCCGAAAGCTCCTAACCATGCATGGAGGGTTCCATCCCAAATCCAGCACCCTGAGACTGTACGCAAGCCGAAAGGATGGAGGCCGGGGACTAGTGAGTGTGAGAGCCACTGTCCAAGATGAAACATCCAAGCTCCATGAATACATCAAGGAGAAGGCTCCAACGGATGACATACTCAGAGAATGTCTCAGACAATGGGGAACAGAAGATGAGGCGCTGGAAGAGGGACCATCATGGGAGGACAAGCCCCTACACGGGATGTACCACCGGACCATAACTGAAGTGGCTGATCTCAAGAAGTCCTATCAGTGGTTAGAGAGGGCTGGCCTGAAGGACAGCACAGAGGCACTCATCCTGGCTGCTCAGGAGCAGGCCTTGAGCACCAGAGCCATCGAGGCCCAGATATACCACACCAGACAAGACCCAAGGTGTAGGTTGTGCAAAGAGGCACCTGAGACGATCCAACACATAACTGCAGGGTGTAAGATGCTGGCAGGGAAAGCCTACATGGAACGCCATAACCAGGTGGCTGGCATAGTCTACCGAAACATCTGTGCAGAGTATGGGCTGGAAACCCCAAGGTCAAAATGGGAAACACCTCCGAAGGTGGTGGAGAATGACAGAGCGAAGATCCTGTGGGACTTCCAGATCCAGACTGACAAGATGGTAATGGCGAACCAACCAGATATCGTGATCATAGATAAAGGGCAGAGGAAAGCCGTTGTAGTGGATGTAGCGGTCCCAAGTGATGGAAACATCAGGAAGAAGGAACATGAGAAACTCGAGAAATACCAAGGGCTCAGAGAGGAGGTGGAGAGAGCCTGGAAGGTAAAGGTGACAGTCGTGCCTGTGGTGGTCGGAGCACTCGGGGCAGTGACCCCCAAACTAGATGAGTGGTTGCAACAGATCCCTGGAACAACATCGGACATCTCAGTCCAGAAATGTGCAGTGCTGGGAACAGCAAGGATACTGCGCAGAACCCTCAAGCTTCCTGGCCTCTGGTAGAGGACCCGAGCTGAATGAGGGACGGACACCACCCGAGGGGTGAGATGAGGATTTTTTTTTTTTTATATATATTATATAATAGAGCTGTCAGTTTAGCGCGTTTTGGCATTAATTTAAATGAATTTTAACGGGGAACGCGGCACACGTCACAAGCGGATGTTACTTCTTTGGAACTATTTTGTGTGGAAGGTTACAGTGTTCTGTGTCCATATAAATAGAGCGGGTGGAGCTTCTCTGTGTTTGTCTGACAGTGGTAGCGACCTAGCGAAAACGTGTCCAGTGTTGTCATTCGAAATGAGGTCTACACAAAAACTGTAGAGAGACTTCCGCACAAGAAGGACCAACACAATCAACATAGCCTGACTGTGTTAGGGGGAGTGACCCCCCCACCACTTTCAGAATGGTTTGCCCCAGCAGCACGGGAGAAGTGCGTGCGCTTTTTTATACGGCGGGTAGTTTTAAATACAGCTGCACATAATGAACACTGGTGTCGGTGTCTCGTTATTCTTCAACAAACATACAGAAACAGACTGCTGTGTTCAAAGTAAACTTGAGAAAAACGAAGTATGCAACCATGGTTTAAATCTACTATAGGCTGAGTACTAGTTTACCTTAGATGTGTACTTTATAATGTTATATTGCTCTGTTTTGATTTTATAAAAAAGCTGTTAAAGCAGCTGTTGTGTGACAAAATATTGTTTTCACTGTTGTTGATGGACTAATATTGTGTGAGAGATTATGTGTGAATAACTGCTCCAAGTGAAAAATGTTCATGTAAAATTGAAAATCAAAATTGTTTTTTCAGTAAATATTTGCATTTGGCACATAGAAAACTGATTCATGATTCCATGTTGATGAGAGCATTAAAATGGGGAAAAATAGGACGAAAAATGTATAAGGAAATTCAGAAACGATAAAAAATGTGTGAGTAATCACGATTAATATTTTAGTCCATTTGAGTTAATTATGACAGTTGCATTTTTATTTAGATTAAATATTTTAATCGTTTGACAGCTCTAATATATATATACCGTATTTTCACGACTATTCGACGCATCGTACTAATGGCCGCAGTCTCAGTAATGCGTGACATTTCTGTATTTTACACATACACAGGACGCATCGTACGAATAGGCGCAGTTTTACAGTGGTAAAACATACGCCAGCTTAAACATACGGCATGCATGCGCGCACTCTAACACGTTAGCTTGAAGCATACGGTAGCATGCCAAGACATACAGATAAGCTAAAAACACGTTTTTAAAAAGGCAACGAAAGCAGAACTGAGTTCGGGTGTATTTTATTTAGCCATCGTACAATGTTCTCACGTTTTTCGATCAATCATCACCCAGAAATCCATCAAAGTCCTCATCCTCTGTATCAGAAGCAGAAGACTGCACATCTCAGTTGTCATTGAATGCATCACATGCTAGTGTGAGTTGCTACGCATTGTCGAGCGGAAAGAAGGAGTAGCAACAGCAAAGTCAACATTTCTCTCGTGTGAAGCTTTCCCACATTTGAAAGTAAAGAACAGAGCGAAACATGGTGGCAGCGCGTGTGTGTGTAGAAAGAATTGAACAATTGTGCAAGTACCGTAATCCATCAAAAACGCTGCGTTCCCTCTCGTTGTTGCGTATTGTGGCGTAACTCGCCAAGCGCTGCCTCTCACTCTTTGTAAAGTTGTGTTTGCCACCGATCATCCATTGTTCCCATGCCGTTTGCAACTTTACTTTGAACGCCCGGTTGATGCCAATGTCCAGCGGTTGGAGTTCTTTAGTCAAGCCTCCGGGAATAACGGCAAGCTCAGAGTTCATTTGCTTGACTTGTTTTTTCACCGCTGCTGTGAGATGGGCACGCATGCCAAAAGCATAACCGGTGGCTTTAAGTTTGAACTGAGCTTCGTAGGCGTGTCTTTTTGTCGAATTTATTTTCAGGGGTTCTTAGAAACCAAAACCGGAGTTGTTTTGCAACAATGCACATTGCCACACTCTTACAAGTGTTGGTACTGGCTTGAGGCGTCCACTTACACGCCCACCCTTCAGCATTGGCGGACTAGCTTGTCTGTCCTCTCTCTCCCTCCCTCTCTCTCTCTCCCTCTCCATATATGTATATATACACGCCCACCCTTCCCTGATTGGCCGACTTCTTTCATGCCTGGCCACCGTCACTTCCGCCATTTCTCTATATAAACAGCGTGTCGGTTGTCAGTCAGATTTTGGAACTCGGCGCATATAAAGGACGCTCCGAACCATAAGGCGTCCTGTCCATTTTGGAGAAAATTTAAGACTTTTAATGGCGCCTTATAGTCGTGAAAATACGGTATATATATACACACATACACATACACACACACACACACAGTCGCCATACATTTAGCTATGGCTTCAGCAAATTTGTTCTTCGTCGTGTCATCCATTTTCTTCGCTTTGAAATGACCCATTGCTGTCTGTCTGAGAAGAGGGGGCGGAGTACTCACGTCAGCTGTGTTCTTGGCCATTAGAGTGTTATTTCAGGAGGATTTTTTTTTTTTTTTTAATAAAACATAACAATTCATACACAGTATTTATGTGAAAGCCTGGAAAAGTATCACCAATGAAGAAAGGAGCAATGAATGCATGTTTGGTAACGTGAATGGGTCACAGGTTTGATGCAATAATTGCAGGCAAAATACAGTGGGTATGGAAAATATTTAGACGCCTTTCAATTTTACACTCCTTTCTTCATTGCAGCCACTTGCGAAAAAGTTCATTTGATTTGTGAATGGAACCTTGACATATAGATTTTGACAGAGCAACAAATGAACTGTGGGAATGTTTTTACATTTCTGAAAGAAAGACTGACATGTCATAAATATTCAGACACTTTGCTCAGTATTAATTGGAATCAGCCTTTTGAGCTAGTACTGCCCTGACTCTTCTTCGGAATGATCATGCA
The DNA here is from genome assembly GCF_025434085.1 of Hippocampus zosterae. Lineage (NCBI taxonomy): Eukaryota > Metazoa > Chordata > Actinopteri > Syngnathiformes > Syngnathidae > Hippocampus > Hippocampus zosterae. The sequence continues at coordinate 3,416,545 of NC_067468.1, forward strand.
TATGACCACTAAAGAATATTCCAAATATTTGCAGAGACTTTGTCTCCTGTCTTGTCATACACAAACGTCACTGCACAGGTATGGACATACAGTGGTACCTCTACTTACGAAATTAATTGTTTCTGGAAGAAATGTCTTAACAAGAAAATGTTGTAAGGCGCATTTTTCCATGCAAATGCCCTAATCAGACATAAATGTTTTCTAAACCATAAAAAGGCATCAACGTATGTAACAAAAACATGTTACAATTACATTATTGCACAATAAATGAGAGTTGTGCATGATGTAAAAAAAAAAACGGAATAAAGACTAAAAATGTTGGTCATTGAACTTTTTAGAGCAGCCCGGTAGTGCAGTGGTTAGCACATCGACTTCACAGTGCAGAGGTACTAGGTTCAATTCGCCTACTTATGTGGAGTTTGCATGTTCTCCCCGGGCCTGCGGGGGTTTTCTCCGGGAACTACGGTTTCCTCCCACATTCCAAAAACATGCATGACAGGCTGATTGAACACTCTAAATTGTCCCTAGGTGTGAGTGTGGGCGTGGATGGTTGTTCGTTTCTGTGTGCCTTGCGATTGGCTGGCAACCGATTCAGGGTGTCCCGCCTACTGCCCGAAGACAGCTCGGATATGCTCCAGCATCCCCCGCGATCCTAGTGAGGATAAAGCGGTTCAGAAAATTGAACTGAATTTAACTTTTAAATGCGTCCTCATCGTTTTTTGCCCTCTTTGGTTCATGTTCTCTGTCAGAACTGGTGAACACTTTTTCTGGGTGATTCACATCGGACCACCTCATGGCTGAGGAGCGAATGATGAGGACGCTGCACCAACACAGATCTCTCTTTCTACACACATAGACACATACGGTAGAGGTCCCTCTTCGCCAATGTGATGCCAGGATGATGATCAGTAATAGCCAATGACAGACCAGCTCTTCGTATGTTGCGTTCAGGAAACTCAGAGCTGCAAGTAGCAGACCATACTTTATTTTTACCTTTTGTATCTTGAAATTTCTTCTGCAATATTTTCCAGTTGAGGCGTTTCGTAACTTGGAAACTTCGTATGAAGAGATGTTCCTAAGTATAGAGAGGTACCACAGTATTTACAGTGTCACTGTCCCCACAACCCCCCAAAACACTTTAACGTTGAATCATTTACGTTGAGTGCTTAAATCGATATGTTCATGAAATTTCTTCAAGCTGAAAGTGTACATTTCACACATTAAAGGCAATCGTGACAGTATAGTGGCAAAACCATGAAGACTCTTCAAAATACTTTCTGGCCTAACTTTATACATAACGGGTGACCCAAAAAGATGCGTACCCATATTTTATTCGATAAAAAATCATTTTTTTATCGAATGTCTTTTCTGTTCCAGGATGTGAAAGGTGAACCTATGGATGATCGTTTTTAGCTATAGTTGCCCCAAAAATGTCTTGGACAAATCAGCAGAAGAAATTCTCCCTGGAGATCTATTTTGCAACAAAATCATACCAGAGTGTACAGATTCAGTTTCGAAAACGTTTCCATTGTCGCAACTTTCCACCAAAATCAACGATTGTTAGTTGGGTTACGAAGTTCAGAGAGCATGGGACTGTAGTGAACTTATGTTCTAAAGCCACAGGGGGAACTTATTCAGGCAGGAAAAAGAGCCATCTCGAAAGAGGAGTGTGTAAAAGTGATTGACAACTTTATCAGACGAGTACAGGTTTGCTTGCAACGGAATGGTGGACATTTAGAACACATCTTGGGAAAGCCATAAATTGACTAAAAATTGACAGAAATAGCTGAAACTCTGGTGAATGGTCTTCCATAAACTGAATACTGTGTGGTTGTAATTTGAAATAAATAGCTTTTTAATCAAACTCACAATTGAAATTTTCATGGGTACGCATCTTTTTGGGTCACCCTGTATGATCAACAAAACAAACTTTGAGGCTTGAATAATGGTTAATCTTGTTTATCTTCATCCCTACCCCTCTGACCTCACACCACCAGAAAGATGCTGTTCGACACTCCTGACGATGATGCAAATTACAATCCATTGCCCGAGGATCGCCCAGGAGGGTTTGCTTGGGGAGAGGGACCACCAAACCTTGGAGGTTAACAATAATCTGGTGTTGTCAAGTATCTTCCAAAAATGTTCCACCAGAGTGATAAGGTGTATTGATATGCTTGTTTTTTTTTATTCATGGGTGGACAATGCAAAAAAAAAAGAAAAGGAAAACATTGTTAAAGTCCATTTGTTATTTTTGTTTAGTGTTTCAAAGTAGATTCAAATGAACAATTTGCCATGCCAGTCTGCGAGTCTCTTTCTCCGGAGAGTCATGGTATCTTCCCTCTCGTTTATGTATAATTAAGTTGATGGTTTCAATTATTTTGACAATAAGGGTGAAGTCAAAAAGCTGAACTGTTTTCTAAGGCTGTTCAACACAGTAAATTCACAGCTTCTGGTTGACTTTGGTGTCTTTTTTTTTTTGATGCTGTTATTTTACTTTCTGGTTTTTAATTGCACAATACTGTACACAGTGTAGAGTTGTGTGTGTGTGTGCGCGTATGTGTGTGAACGATTTTTTTTTTCATTTTAAATTAATTTTTACTTGCGAGTTGAAAAACGGAAAATCTGGTCATCATAACATCAAGGATTGAGTGAACAAGAGATCTGATTCCAAAACTGCTTTTCCTCAACCAGACAACACACAGAAGTAATCACAGGCAAAGGTAGCTTAGCATGTGGTTAGAGTGGGGCTGGGGGTTTTATTAACTCAATCACTGTATAAACACTGGAACTTGAATTGATATTTATTGATGAAAGTTTAAGTTCATAACTGATGTTAGGTAAACAACTTGGCCAGTCTAGGGCATCAATAACATGCACAAGGGCTGGGAAAGAAAGCAAAATGAAAAAAACATTTCTGAAATTTTTGTTTGCTAAATTATCTTTCTATTGTAACAGTATCTCTTGCCAATAAAATCTTTACTTGTACATTCATTCTCTTGATTTCTTTTTACAAATTTTTTAGGAAACATATTTTGCTATAGCTTTCGACTATGGCCCAAGCGATGTGGATCTTTTTTTTTTAAGTGATTCTGATATGTGTCTGACAGTGGTGGATGCTGGTTTGTCAAGGAGGGGACGCTCAATTTCGGCCTACATCATAAAATGTCTGTTTATTTTAAACAAGGCGTCTTTTCCAGGGTCTTAACTGTGGTGATATAAATCAGTCTGCGAACACATGCAACTACAATAAAACCCACCAGAAATAAAAGATTATTTTGTCGCGAGTCGTTTTCAACAAAGAGAGTGTCGCGAAGATGATTGGATGAAGTCTCCAGTTCAGCTCAGAACAAAATGAGAATTTAAAAATGTTCCCACGGATTGCCTGTACAAAAACATCGGTGATTGGCTCATTTCGCTGTCAATCAATATTGACAATCAATATAATCATAGATTCCGCCTCAGACAGATCATCCAATCATCATGCAGAAAAGCTGAGCGTCCCGGCCCACTCATAAACGCCCACTGTCCATAGACCCCCAGAGACGCTGAGCGTCCGATGGGCGGAACAAAACCAGTATTTATCCAATGATTCGCCTTGTTTCAATGCATTGGGACTACAGTACTCTCTCGACGCAAAGGTCCACACAGTTTAAAGCACAGTGAAGCTGCGGGAATGAGTTGCATTGTAACCAGGAATAGGAAGCTGATTCGGAACAAAAGTTGAGCGTGTTGTAGCGCATATTTAGTCAATGACATGTACACACAATTCTATGTACACACATTTTATCACTTACTTTTTTACATTTTAGGGGAAGCTGAGCTTCCCTTGCAGTCTTAGAGCAATCACCTCTGGTGTCTGAAAAATATAGCAATTCACAATTAAGTGGATTAATAATTCTTAAAATATGGGGGAGTCGACCTTGGTTCTGAGTTTCGAGGCCAAGGGGTCACCAACCTGATAATCTGCAAGGCGTCTCTGCAGTTGAGGTTAGGTTTCAGGGTTAAAGGAAGACGATCGAAAACAACCATTGGATGCGGCAAAACAAGACACATCTACACATACCTCCAGCATCCACTTGGGTGAGGAAGGGTCGAAAAATGTCTTGTCCATAGAAATGAATGCGATTTTCATGGGATGTGTGTAATTTGTCTAATTGTAACCGTGAAAAAAATGGTGCCTCGTGCTTCAATGTGATGGGTAATTTGGAGTTTGTGCTCAGTTTGTGTGTGTTTGGGCTGAGTCAAAACGTTTTGGTTCACTGAGCGCTGCAGCGTGGGGTTACTCAATGTCTGAGCACTTGAACCCTTCCGTAAGTAGAAAGATATATTCAACTCCTAACTCACCACAAAGACAGTAAGCTACGATTAAATACAGAAAAACAAAAACCGTTAATGACAAAAGTGTTTTGGTATATTGAGTGGGTCGAAGTTTCCAAATGTGACAGAGGTCTTGATTTAAACAAGTGACTTGGAGGGACTCAAGCATATCAGTGGAGGCAGCATGTTGCTTTTTGCAGATAGCAGCCCAGTCATCGGAGGAGGGAAGGATTGGGTGGAGTCAGCCATTTTTAAAAGATACTGTAGGTTTCTCCATTATTGTGTGTGTGTGTGTGTGTGCGCGCGCGCGTGTGTGTGGGTCTATTGACAGAGAGAGAAAGTGACAGACAGAAACTGAAAGTTTAAAAAAACTCAAATTTGGGGTGGAGTAAAGGCGGCTTTTGTTATGATGTTGTTTTCTATTCTCTATGTTCTGAATTGGGATTAAAAAAACATCTCGTTATGTCAACACCCCTCCCCCACACACACACGCACACGCACACACACGAACGCACACAAACAAATGTTAATCTCAATACGAATAACAACAGGGCGAATATCACCCCCCACCCCCTTGATACGAATCCAACCATGACAAGCACTAAACGGGTAAGGTTAAAAAAAAGGGCTATTTTATTTTATTTTTTTATATACCTCGGAATCGAGTCAAAAGCATTTGCGCGTCTTTCGATGTTTATAGTAAGACAAAGATAATATGTCGTGTATACTGTGAAGGACAAAAACGATACATCAACTTAACGCATTCGTTTGTCTTTGCGAACGTCATCTCGCACAGCTTCCTGCACATATCGGTGCTGCAGAACTGACGTCACGCTGTGGGAGGAAAAAAGGACGCAAACAGCAGCTGGTCATTCTTCGACGACCTACGCTATCGGAGGCTTTTAACGCTGCTTCGTTGTTCGCTAATTAAAAAGGTGAGGAATTATGCATGACGAATTTTAGGCTGAATATTTATTATATTCGCTGCAGGGACAATTTCCACTGCATACAAAAATTATGTAATACTTAATTTTTATGTCCGTCGAGCGCTAGCTTGGTAGCTAATTCAAACAAGCGGCTTGTGCTTCCAGTTGTTCAATATTACGAAAATATTTTCGCGATGTAAATCAGTGAGATAACGCAGTAGGTCATCGGATGTCGGATGGCTTATAACCAAGTTAAAGCTTACATTTTCACCATTTAGAAAAAAAGACACAATTCGACCTAGATTCTAGAAAAGTGTTTGTACATTGTAACTCTTTTGTTTATTTCTTTAAGGTCATATACCTCGTTACTCTTTAAAACTTACTATATTAATTTTGCATCTGTCTGTAGAAAGGTAAGATTTCTCCTTTTCAGTACAACACTTTTTTTCTGCCTTCCAAATACAGGACATTTTCACCGACACAAATTATAATATCCGATAATCCAGATTTTGTATTGTATGGTGGCGCAATTTGTCTCAAAGAATTTTAGGGTTGTAGTTAAATTATCTCGTAGGTTTAACGATTAAAGGTCTTCTGAACAGCTCGTCGGCCATTTCGAATGGGGAACCGCCCAGTGGAGGTGCATTGCTACAGTTTGGCATGGCTGAAGTCCCGCATTGATATAGACATAATGACCGTTCATGATTGATCCGTTATATCCACGTAAGGGTTCCGAATGTGGACATATTCAAACGGAAACTACATGTATTTTTTGTGGATAATCCTAAAACAAAATAATGGAAAAAAATACGGCGCCGTTGACCGTTTTTTCCTTGAGCTCCTAAAGATGCAATTTATGGTAATGACCACTAGGGGGTGGTCAGTGCTCCGCCAGAATGTCAAATTCCAAACATCCATCTCATTGTGACGTTGAAAGTCAAGGGTCACCTGTCAAGCTGTTTACCTGAAGTAATTTTTGCTTCTAAATATATAAGTACAGTACATACACTCGTACTAGTCCTGATGCATACTGATTTCATCCTTTAAAAAAATACATATTTGGTCTATTCGTCTGTTTTTATTTCAACTCAACTTTATTTGAAGAGCATGTTGACAACAAATGCAGTTTGCTGGTTTTCCAGCAACCACTAATCCTCAGACTCAGCCTCATCAATATTTTGAGGCAGACGCAATGCCTCCTCTATTGTGTAACTTTTATATGGACAATGGTGACCAGCAGATATTCTCAAAGATCAATGCGATGGAAAGGCAGTGCCGTCCCAGCGGTGCGATCGATTTAATTAAAATGAGTTTGAGCCGTCAAATTGACGGTCGCCGTTGTTGAAGGCATACTGACTCATAAATTATATTTATTTGTACAAGAAAAATTGCAGCATGGTAATTTTATGCACACACACACACACGGGAAAAGTCATAAAGGCAGGATGATCGTTAATCAATGTTAACACACTAATACCATTTCAAAGTTTGAGAATCGTCAACGTAACCATTTTTCAAGTCTTGAGAGAGTAAAATCATCGAAAAACAAAAATATTGCACAATGCAATAATGTGTAGTCAGGACAACAACGATGATGAAGCTGCCATGATACAGTACAATCCCATTTCAATGATGGAATAAAAGTGACATTTTTTTTTGGTAAATAAATTTACAAACTTGTCATGTGTTGAAATTGACGGTCAAAAATGTTAGGTTTCTGTTCCAATTTTTTAAGCTTTTGCAAAAAAATGATTTTAATAACTAGCCTATGCAATGGAACTAAGCATAATTTTCAAGGAAATACAAATTCCCTTTTCTAAATGATAATTTTAGTTCACACGGGGGAAAAATTGGAACCTGACTGGCTGTATGTTATTGCACAGGAAACTGCAGCTTGTCTGATGCTAGGGTCAAACGACCATTTACGTGTACATGCATTTGAGCTCTACTATTGCTATAAACTGACATTCTACAAGCCTGCATGAATGCAAGAATATTTTATTTCCTTTATTTTTTACGAAGCACAAACAATTCTTCAGCAAACTCCAATAAGCATTCATTGTATTGTCCCAATGTACCATCCTTCTTAAATATAGGATTCACTTCCTCATTGTTGTTCAATCTGCCACCTGGTGGCTGGTGTGTGACATATGATTGCACATTGAAGGCATTTGTCTGTCAAATCGGTTGGTTACTGCTAATGGATGCACAGGAAGAGAGTATTGCTTCACTGCACTTATGTCGAATGAAGAGTGATGTAACTATCAACAATAACAATTTTGTTGGGGTTTTTTTCCTCTTTCTCCTTTCTTCTTTCTACATACATTCTTGCTGCTGGAGGCTGTAAATTTCCCCAGTGTGGGACAAATAAAGGATATCTTACTTACTTACTTAATACTGCTTTGGGATAGCATTTAATGGAAAGGCATTTACACAATGCACTCATGCAGGAGCAACTTGCAGGGATGGCAATTTTCCGCGGATACGCGATAATCTGCCGTTTTATTTCTTAAATTGATCATTTTTGTGAATCGTCTAAATCCGTTGAGAAGATTTTAGGGAGGGTCGAGTTTTCACGACCTCACCCGATCAGTCTTTCCATCTTCCGATTGTAAACAGCCCTGCGATTGGACGTGTATGATGTCTTACTTGTTGTGATTGGTCACCCCGTCCAGGCCACGCCCTTTCCGCTTTTTTTCATCACTAGCCATTGCCATCCCTGCACTTGGCATTATCTTGCGGAAATAATATTGTAAATAACATGCGCAAAGGCATTGCTTGAATGGCAGCACATGTTTCTCCAAAAGCTGTATATACGTTTCAGCATTCATGGTGCCTTCACAGATGTGCAAGTTATCCATAATAATAATAATAATAATACATTTCATTTGTGCCTTTCAAGGACACTTTGCAACCAGGAGCAAATAATAAAACCACAGATAAAATTATAAACAAAAGAAGAGAAAGATTTAAGGTGGATATGCAAGTCTTAATATGTGGGAAGAGTCTATATTACGAATATTGGGTGGAAGTGAGTTCCAGAGTTTGGGGGCAGAGCGGCTGAAGGCTCTGCACCCCATTGTACTGAGACGGGCAGAGGGTGGAGAGAGAATGAGGACCTGAGTGAGCTAGAGGGAATGTAAATTTGAAGATCTGACAGATAGGGTGGGGGGGGCAAAGTTATGGATGGCTTTGAATGTATACAGAAGTATTTTGAAATTAATTCTAAGTTTGACAGGGAGCCAGTGGAGCTGGTGGAGGATGGGGGTGATATGATGGAAGGAGGGGGTTCTCGTGATGATCCGGGCTGCTGAATTCCTCACAAGTTGAAGTTTATGGAGGAATTTGTGATGCACACCGAAGAGAAGTGAATTGCAGTAGTCGATATGGGAGGTGACGAGACTGTGAACAGGGATAGCAGTGGTGTGAGGAGTGAGTGAGGGACGGAGACGGTTGTTAATACGAAGGTGGAAATGTGCGGACTGGGTAATGTTATTGATGTGGGAGTGGAATGATAGTGAGCTTTCGAGGATGACACCCAGGGTGGGGTGGGGGGAAGGAGATACAGTGAAATTATCAATTGTGAGGGAAAAACTGTCGGCTTTGTGTAGAGTAGATTTGGTACCAACGAGGAGGAGTTCTGTTTTATTGCCGTTTAGCTTGAGGAAATTATGGGTGAACCAAGATTTGATTTCTGAGAGACCGTGAGTGGGAGGGAGGCGTCGGGTTTGCTTGAGACGTAGAGCTGGGTGTCATCCGCGAGGCAGTGAAAGTTTAAACCAAAATTGCAAAAAATATTGCCAAGAGGAAGAGGGTAGATGATGAAAAGGAGAGGACCCAGGATAGATCCCTGGGGCACACCAGAAGAGACGGACGGGGAGGGATTGTGAGGTGAAAGAATTGAGTTGAACTGAGAGCGGCCAGTGAGATAAGAGTGAAACCAATGTTGGGGGTTGTGGGTGATGCCTATGGTGGAGAGTCTGTTAAGGAGGATGGGGTGAGAGATGGTGTTGAAAGCCGCACTCAGGTCAAGGAGCAAAAGATCAAGAAAGCTCCGGGGCCCGACAAAGTGTCCCCCTCCTGCCTGAAAGTCTGCGCTGACCAGCTGGCTCCGGTCTTCACACAAATCTTCAACAGATCCCTGGAGCTGTGTGAGGTCCCAACCTGCTTCAAACAGTCTACCATCATCCCAGTTCCCAAGAAATCGGCAACATCGGAACTGAACGACTACAGGCCTGTCGCCCTGACGTCTGTGGTCATGAAGTCCTTTGAACGCCTTGTGCTGAATCACCTAAAGAACGTCACTGGACCCCTGCTGGACCCTCTCCAGTTTGCCTACCGGGCAAACAGGTCTGTGGAAGACGCAGTCAACATAGGTCTGCACTACATCCTCGAGCACCTCGACAGCACAGGGACCTACGCAAGGATTCTGTTTGTGGATTTCAGCTCTGCGTTCAACACCATCATCCCGGAACTCCTCACCCCCAAACTACTCCACCTCGGTGTGTCCCCTACGATCTGTCAGTGGATCCTCAGCTTCCTGACGGGACGGACACAACAGGTGAGACTGGGAGCAACAACATCATCAATACGCACTACCAGCACTGGTGCCCCACAGGGATGTGTCCTCTCGCCACTGCTCTTCTCTCTCTCTACACAAACGATTGCACCTCAACAGATCCAGCTGTCAAACTCGTAAAGTTCGCAGACGACACCACGGTCATCGGTCTCATCAAAGACGGCGACGAGTCTGCGTACCGCCAACAAGTGGAGCAGCTGGAGCTTTGGTGCGGCCGACACAACCTCGGGCTGAACACGCTCAATACTGTAGAGTTGATCGTGGACTTCAGGAAACATTCTTCTCCTCAGTTGCCCCTCACACTATCCAACTGCCCTGTGTCAACCGTCGAGACCTTCAAGTTCCTGGGAATCACAGTCTCCCAGGACATGAAGTGGGAAGTCAACACCATCTCCATCCTGAAAAGGGCCCGGCAGCGGATGTACTTCCTGAGGCTGCTGAGGAAGCATGGCCTGCCACAGGAGGTGCTACGACAGTTCTACACGGCAGTCATCGAATCAATCCTGTGTTCTTCCATCACGGTTTGGTTTGGGTCCGCCACAAAAAAGGACAAAATCCGACTTCAACGGACAGTTAGGACGGCAGAAAAAATCGTTGGCACCGCCCTACCCACTCTTGAGGACTTGCACACTGCAAGAATCAAGACAAGGGCACGGAAAATCCTCCTGGATCCCCCGCACCCTGCCCACCACCTTTTTCAGCCACTCCCCTCAGGCAGACGCTACAGATCCATGCGCACCAAATCCAGTAGACACTTAAACAGCTTCTTCCCTCTAGCCATTAACTCCTTAAACAGTCACTGACATAGTCACTCTTCTTGCACCACAAAATGGTACTTCAAAACTACTGGTTACTCTAAAATGGTTCAATGATTTTGTTGTTTACGATGATACTAGTGCAGCGTGTTATACCGGAGACAAATTCCTTGTGTGTTCTACATACTTGGCCAATAAAGATGATTCTGATTCTGATTCTGATTCTGATTCTGAGGAGGATGAGGATGGAGATTAAGCCAGAGTCTGCTGCCATGAGAAGATCATTTATGATTTAGCCTTCAGCGCTAACACAGCCCCATACTAGCACAGATGCTGGCTTTTGAACTTTGCTTCCATCACAGTCCCGTTGGTTATTTTCCTCATTGGCCCAGAGGACAGAATGTTTACAAGTTCACAAACACTTTGCATTTAAAATGAGCGGCATTTCTAGGTGTGGTGATAAATGGCTTTTACTTTGCATTCTAGAAATATAAGTCCCACTTTGGGATGTAGCGCCGAACTGTATTATTGACAATGGTTTTCTGAAGTGTTCCTGAGCCCATGTGTTGATAGCCTTTGTACATTGATATCAGTTTTTGATGCAGTTGCAGCAGAAGGACTGAAGGTCACAGGCATTCAATCTTGGTTTTCAGCTTTGCCACTTACATGCAGTGATTTCTCCAGATTTTCTGAACCTTTTGATATTATGGACCATGGATGATGAAATCCCTAAATTCCTTGTAATTGTACATTGAGGAACGTCAAGTCAAGTACAACTTTGTCAAATGTGTTGAATGTGCAACATACACGGATGCAATTTCTTCCCTCTCAAGACAACATGCAACAAGAGGAGCCACCATTATAATGGTCAATTTTTTCACACAGTTGTTCACAAAGAGGTGTACCTGGTCCCATCTTTGCTTGTCAATGTAGGATGTTACAAACAGGTGTTTGAGGAGTATTCCTCAACTTTCTTAGTCTTTTTGGCCACCTGTCCCAGTTTTTTTGGAATGTGTTACAGCCATAAAATTCAAAGTTGGTAATTATTTACTAAAACAATAAAGTGTAACTGTTTGAAACTTTAAATATAAATGTGTGAATGGTTAGTTCTCTGTGCTCAGAGACAACTTACTGGCAACCAGTACAGCGGGTACCTCACCTGCTGTTTGTTGGTTTGATATGCGTTATGTTGCGTGTCATTTGCATTGACTATTTAGGAAAACCTGAGATAAATATCAGTTGCATTATCATTTGGAATGTAAATGAACAATAGGCCCTAAAAATATACCCTTTTTGGATTTAAAACGCAATTGCAGATAACGTAATCGCCAGTGCTGTTCACCCACCCTCACCCAGAATCTGTATGTGTCAATTATATAACATATACATAGTCTCCCTCCTCTTCCATAAGGACATCGATGAGAAAGGGCATGCTACTCGGCTTCAAGCTGGCTTAGAAAATAATTAAAATGGTGCGTTGATGTGACAATGCACACTCGCCCATCCTCTCTGCTATGGCTGCTGCTTGCTGACTGAAATGTTTGGGGAATGGTAGGCGCTAAGCTCTGCACCAACACATGTCTATCATCAGATTTTACCTTGACCATGGAAAGCAAAGTCATCAAATTCCAACGACGGACGAGCTTTAACATCTGAAATAGATTTGATGACTTTGCAAATTGTCAAACAAAAGCAGAAGAATGGATGTCTGTGGACATTGGGACGGATGAGTTTGGTCAGCAAGGGCACGGCTGCGAAACACAAGTCAACAAAGCCTATGCTGTTAACACAGTTACATACAGTGGATACAAAAACACGGCTATTTATAGTGCACAACTGTTATGAAATGCAGCACATAAGATGATTGCAATAATAACATTAATACATTCAATTTTAAAGCGCCTTTCGAGACTCAAGGACATTGTACATCGATAAACAGAATTATGCAGGAGTAAGAAAATTAGATTCATAATAATAGCAGAAAAATAATAAAAATGATGCATTGCCATGACAGTGAGTTAGGCATATTAAATAGGCATATTTTGACATTGGATTTGAGGGCAGTAAGCGAGAGGGAGTTGTGAAGGTCAGGTAGCAGAGTTCCAAAGCTTGGAAGTGGAGTGGCTGAAGGCTCTTCTCCCCCTCGTGTTGAGATAGACAGATGGAACACACAGGTGGATAGAGGAGTATCTACGAGCGTGGACTGGAGTGATGATGTGGAGGAGGTCAGAATAGTATGGAGGGGCAATGTTATGAATGACTTTGAAGGTAGGAAGTTGCATCTTAAATCGGATGCGGCATTTGACTGAGAGCCAGTGAAGTTGCTCAAAAAGAAGGGTGATGTGATGGGACGAGGGGCTTCTTGGGATGTCATGATTTCTGTGACATCATGTGTTGCCAATATCAGAGATGTATCCACTCACATGGCCTATGTTGGCATAATTGTTCCCATTCATAGTTATGCACTTTGTAATCATACCCAAGAATTCAAGAGTCCAAACAGTGACTATTAAGTCGATACCTGTTTCTTTATGAAATAGTCAGCCGAGGCTGTCATGTTCTCTAGCTCTTCTCTCAATAGCAGTGTGACAAGACTCCCCCCAAATTCCGTGTCTTGATTTGAATGGTCAATTCAACCTCAGTGCAACGCGGCAAGAATTTTGAAAATCTGACATCGGTTCCAGAGATTTTTTTTTTTTTTTAATTGAATGCGGTGGCCTTTCTGGGGGTATGTCTTTGTGAGGTGTGAGACGAATAAAGGATATCTTATCTTATCTTATAATTGATGATTGAACTCAGACTGTATAGTTCAGCATCGTGATGCATCTAATAGTAGAAACGAATAGAGCCCCAGTGTCTAACTTTGTCATCATCTATGACCATACTTTCTTGGTAATCTTTGGCAGTGTTTTTCAAACTTGATTGAGCCAAGCCACCCATTTTACATCATCAACATTTTATGGCACACCACAGGGCACACTGGTTAGGAATTAGTTATTGGCAGTATGAAGTCAAAATTTTGACTTCAAAATTGCGCAGCGAGAGTGGCTGCCTTTCCAGCAGCTTTGTTCATGACTTTGCTGTGAATTGGGAATTTCTCCATTGCGAGACTAATGAAGGTTTTCTTATCTTTCTTAATCTTGTGTACAGTCCAAAACATGGTAGATGCACATACTAATCTTTGTCGTCCTCGAAGGAAAAAAATGGAAACGACCGGAGTTAAAGTTCTGGAGACTGCTGAAGACATCCAAGAGCGCCGCCAGCAAGTGCTGGATCGCTACAGGCGCTTCAAGGACCTGTCTATTATGCGGCGTCAGAAGCTGGAAGACTCCTACCGCTTTCAGTTCTTCCGCCGTGATGCAGATGAGCTGGAGAAGTGGATCCAGGAGAAGTTGCAAATTGCCTCTGATGAGAACTACAAGGACCCCTCTAACCTGCAGGTGCGGATGTCTGTTGGTGGGCAGATATTTATTCCATCCATACCATACTTTGTTTTGAGGCAAGAATAAGGGAAGGCCAGGCAAGCTACCCCCACATTAGTCACCATTATTTGAGAGGCATTGTTGCTGGTGTTAACAGTTAAATATTTAGTTGTATTCATGCATTTTTCTTCAAAACCTTCTGCAGGGTAAGCTGCAAAAGCATCTAGCCTTTGAGGCTGAAGTTCAAGCCAATGCTGGGGCTATAATCAGACTGAACGAGACTGGAAACCTGATGATCAACGAAGGCCATTTTGCATCCGAGACCATTAGAGTAAGACCTGATGATGCAATGGCTCTTATCTGTTGTGCACATGCCCTGTGTCCACGAAGGGTTGGACAAGTGCACTTAGTGTGCGTGTGCGTGTGTGTGTGTGTGTGTGTGTGTGTGCGTGTGCGTGTGAGGGAGAGAGAGTATGCTGGGGGTCGGGGGGTTGAAATTAAACTGATTCATTCAGTTTTGTTTTTTTATGTGTTCATTTAATACTTTAATCTTACTCAGTCCTACACGCCTTACCGGACACAACAGAGACCAATATTTTCAAGTATTAATATGGCTGAGTATCTACTGGTAGGTGAGGAATTGACGTGAATACAGAATTTCTTTTGAATGGTGTGGATCTTTTATCTTTCAGCCATATTTGGTGCAAATGCTGGTAAAGCGTTTCAAATGAACTAAATCTGCTGTTGCTATTTTATGCAGTTTTCTTTGCTAACCTTCAGTATTTCAATCATCTCTCTTAACACCTGACTAGTCTCGACTTGAGGAGCTACGGCGCCTCTGGGATCTTCTGCTGCTGCGAACCAAGGAGAAGGGAATGCATCTCCTGCAGGCCCAAAAACTTGTCCAATACATCCGTGAGTGTGAAGACACCTTGGGCTGGATCAGTGATAAGGTAGGATTTTAATGAAAGTGTCTTTTTCAGTAGTGGCATAGAATGTGATTGAGTGATAGAGTCCAGCAGCCATATTGTTTAAATTTGTTTCTTGCAGTTGAATTCTGTTTTAACAAGAGGGAAACTCTTGTCCTTGTAAGAACTGCTTGTTGTCGTCGTACTTCAGAATAGCAGGCAAACAGGGTTGAAGCAATTGGTTTTAGTCAGATGATGCACACTTTGCTTTTTGGTGCTCTGCTGAGCGAACCTCTCAACCAAACGTCCTTATATCTGGACATTTTTTCTTGTTGAAATTCATTTATTAAATGAAAGGTAATTTCATGTGAAATGGGATTTTTACCTTTTAGGGTTTTTTTGTGTGTTTTTTGGGGGGGGTATTCATTGTTATCTTTTTAAAGGTAGCAGAACACAAGAGGAATTTCAATTTTTTTGCTCCACAGGAGGCTATAGCGACATCAGAGGAGCTCGGCCAGGACCTTGAACATGTGGAGCTTCTGCAGAAGAAGTTTGAGGAATTTCAGACAGACTTGGCAGCACACGAGGAAGGAGTGAATGAAGTGAACCAGCTGGCGGCCAAGCTGAAACAAGAAGACCATCCTGAGGTTGAGCTGATTGTTTCCAAGCAGGATGAGGTGAATGCTGCCTGGCAGCGACTGAAGGGCCTGGCCCAGCAAAGACAAGGGAAACTGTTTGGCGCTGCTGAGGTGCAACGTTTTAACAGGTAAACAGTCATTATGTAGATTTATGTTGAAACGCTGATTCTCTTGAACTTTCTGATTGTGAACCTGCTTATTTATTATTTAATAGAGATGTCGATGAAACAATCAGCTGGATTAAAGAGAAGGAGCAACTTATGGCCTCTGATGACTTTGGACGTGATTTGGCAAGTGTGCAGGCTCTCCTGCGTAAACATGAGGGTCTAGAGAGAGACTTGGCTGCTCTGGAAGATAAGGCAAGGATAGTTACATTACAATAGGTCAGACAAATGTTAGTTTTGTGACATATTTCCCATTGTCGTTGTTGTTGATTTCCAGGTCAACACACTAGGTGGTGATGCGGAGCATCTGCAGCAAACACATTCCCAAAATGCCTCCCAGATCCACCTCAAGAAAGATGAACTCATCACAAACTGGGAGCGCATTCGCAGTCTGGCTGCTGAGCGTCATGCCCGTCTGAATGACGCTAATCGGTATAATACCAGGGCATTGCTGGAATTACTTATATACAAAGTCATTCTCACTATGGAAATCCTGTGACTAAGCATTCAGAGATTTTGCGTAGAAAGGCCTCTCTCTACACACCAATCCAACAAATCTGGCAGTCGGGAAGTCAATTTATGCCTTCTGGTTGGTGTAGGATGCACCGTTTTAAGTCAGGGTTAATTTGATTGAATTTAGTCAGGTCTTTGTGACAAATGATCACTGATTGGCCGTTAGCTTGTGAATCAGTGCATGAGAAATCAAGATGGCGCCGACACGTGAGGCAGCCTCGGTTACGCGCTCCGTAGTATAATCTATCCATCACGGTTTGGTCTGGGGCCGCCACAAAAAAGGACAAAATCCAACTTCAACGGGCAGTTAGAACGGCGGACAAAATCATTGGCACCGCCCTACCCACTCTTGAGGACTTGCACACTGCAAGAACCAAGACAAGGGCACAGAAAATCCTACTGGAACCCCCTCACCCTGCCCACCACCTTTTCCAGCTACAGCACTCCACTCAGGCAGGCGCTACCGATCCATGCGCACCAAATCCAGCAGACACTTAAACGGCTTCTACCATCTAGCCATTAACTCCCTAAACAGTAACCCAAATCTACCTGTACAGTTGCTCTTTGCAATTTTGCACAACCCTGTGGAACAGCATCCTGCTATAGTTATTGTAGCTCCAGCTCTGTACTCACTTGAACCACTGTCACTGATCTATATTCCACAGCACCAGACACTTTAAAATCTGCATAATTGCACACTTGTACGACAAAAACTGCGCTTGGTCACTTTAAAATGGTTCAATTATTTTCTGCACCAACTCTACAACTGTTATAGTATTTTATTCTACCACTGATCACTTTAGCTCTGCTTGATACTTTGAGCATTGTCTCACAGTTGTCACCGGGTGCTACCACCACACAACGGTTCACTTGCATTACGGAATGTCCTTCCATACTTATTTGTCATGTCCTTGTTTATGATGATACTAGTGCAGCGTGTTCTACCGGAGACAAATTCCTTGTGTGTTCTACATACTTGGCCAATAAAGATGATTCTGATTCTGATACGAGCTGAAGTGAGGAACACAAACTGCAGAGAAGAAATTTAAAAAGGCACATTTTGTACTGTATTTGCATTTCGTAAGAAAAAAAGATTGCAACCTTAATCACTATCATCCGAAAATGTGAGATACTAATCTGATGTTATCAACTGAGAATATAAAAGATGTGGCATCAAATTTATCCATCTTTATCTCTAGGTTGCAGCGTTTCACTGCAGACTTCAGAGATCTTACAAGCTGGGTCACCGAGATGAAGGCCCTAATTAATGCTGATGAACTTGCTAATGATGTGGCTGGGGCTGAGGCCCTGCTAGACCGCCATCAGGAGCATAAAGTAAAACCTCCATCTCATACATTTCTTTTGAAATATGATCATGCTTTCTGTTAACTTGTAACATTAAATTTCAATGTGTGCTGATGTAATTTCCTCTTTTCACAGGGAGAGATTGATGCCCATGAGGATAGTTTCAGAGCCACTGATGAATCTGGTCAGACTTTGCTTAATACCGGACATTATGCCTTTGAGGAAGTCAAGGAAAAGGTAGGATTGATGCAAAATAAGCTGTTATTTACATGCATAGGTTTATCATTGTCACTGGTATGTCGCACAGAATCCCTGGGCCCTGCATGGATTTGTATCCCACTGTGATATGATGACCTTATAGTGTTTTGTCAGCTGTTACAGAATTTCTTTGTTCACACACCATATTGTATGTGTGTGTCACACTCCATATTGTATGTGTTTGTAACAATCTCGGTGTGAACCCAAAACTACAATACGTAGCAAATGCTTTTTTCCTTGGGATTTATTCAAGGTCGCAAACCGTCACTAACCACCCCCCCCCTACCCACCCCCCAAAAAATGAAGTTCAATTGTTTTGATTGGTAAGCACAGCAATTCCCATTTATTTAATGAGCGGTCTTGAAGCAGCAGACCAGAGGCTCACCGCCCCACTCCCTTGGCAGTGGTGGGTTTGGGTGGCCATGGCTGGCGATAAACAGTGTGTGCCGCTTGAGAAATCAGTTTTTCATCAATGTTACATATGAAATTGTAAATATGGTTGATTATTGTTGTTAGAGACATTGTGATTGTGTGGGCCACATCCACTCTCTCGTCCTGTGTAGGAGGGCACTGTCTTCTATTGGTCAATGTCAAAGAACCAATCAAAGGATGACGTAGGACATGTAACGCTATGCAATAAGACGACCAAAAATTCTGAGATGCCAGACTTTCGTTGTGATAGTGAAGCATCCAAACGACAGATGACCAGTCCTTTAGTATGTTTTACCACATATGCTACGATGCGTCGTGGCGACTCAAAATTGGCTATAACACTAGGGGTGTTCACACGGCACACATTTGCTCCGGCGCTCCACCGATGTATTTTGTTGCGATATATTTTACACCGCAGCAAATTGTGTGGAGCGTTCAGACGTACAAAGCCGCTGAGCGTCGGTGCAGCCCCACTTGCGTTCACACGGCAGTTTCTGCAGTGGACCAAAACGACAGAAAACAAATGAGCTGTCGTGTTGATTCTTTTAAAACGTATACACAACTCAAGCGACTACTGGACGGGCACGTTGTTCTCCTTCTCGGTCTCTGTGCCTTCTGCTCGAGAGTGACCGCCCCCGAAAACGTAAATCAACGATGACTTCAATGACACTCAGAAAAGCAAAACCGTAATGCAAACACGTAATGCAGAAAAATCAAGAGCACCGGACCAAGTCTTGCTGTGTGAACACCCCTATTATTTGCCTGCGACACGACCCGTCTGTCGGAGGCAATTGGTGGTACATTCGTGCCGACTGACGTCGCCATTAACTGTCAGTCCAGGGTATGCCATACTTAGTCTGCTCAGTAAACTGCACTTTGCCCATGACCAGGATAGGTGATGGATTGCCTCAAAACAATTACTTTTGATATTTAATAAGCCATCCATCAATCCATTTTCCAATCCGCTTTATCCTCACAAGTGATGCAGGGGGGTGCTGGAGCCTATCCCAGCCGTCTTCGGTCAGTAGGCGGGGAGGGGACACCGAACCGATTACCAGCCAATCGCAGGGCACAGAGACAAACAAGCATCCGCGCTCACACTCACACCGAGGGACAATTTAGAGTGTTCAATCAGCCTGCCATGGATGTTTTTTGGAATGTGGGAGGAAACCAAAGTACCCATAGAAAACCCACGCAGGCCCGGGGAGAATATGCAAATGCCACACAGGAAGGTCGGTGCGGGGATCGGACCCATGGCATCTTCTGCACTGTGAGGTTGACGTGCTAACCACTGGATCACTGGGCTGCACATTTGATAATTACTCTCAATCTCATTTGTATTTTCATCAAAGAAAGAGATTTTATTGCCAATATTAAAAGCCATATTCCCCCCTGTAAATCTGTCGGAGGATGTGGCTCAGTTGGTGGAGTGGGTTGTCAAATGGCCAAAGGACTCTGAGCTCTGACTGTCGTTCGATAAGACGCAGAACCTTAAATCATCTTGAGGTTAGCGTTAAGAATGAGAAACTGTTCTCAATCGCCTTAACCTTGTTGAGCAAAGTACACATTTTGCTTTTTAAAATGTGTTCAGCTGCGCATCCTGACCGAAGAGAAGGAGTCTCTGTTGGAGTTGTGGGAGCTTCGCAGACAACAGTATGAGCAGTGTATGGACCTACAACTCTTCTACAGGGATACAGAGCAAGTAGACAACTGGATGAGCAAACAGGAGGTAACTACTCAATCCAACAATCGCTTCTAGTGTGTATTTGTCTTATAGTACGTTTCTTGGCTTGTGACACTAAACAGTTATTGATCCCTTTTAATCGATTTTGCAGTGATGAACAACCTGTCAATGTCATGAAATCAAATCTAAAATATATACGAACTAGTAGCCCTTTGCATAAGATCAGGATCCAAGACACACCTCTCAGTTTAAAATCTTACAAACTTCATCACTCCCACTCATACAATATTGCAAAATGATTTGGTTTTGTTTATGCCTGACACACTAGCAAGTAAACAACAATCTTCGGTTAATAAAGAGTAATTAGAAAAAATGATTTTGTCATAAATGTTAATACGGAATATATTTGTATTTGATTATTCGATGTAATAATCTAGGCCTGAGCAATTTAAATGCAGAGGACCACAATTTTTCTTCAGTCACACAGGAGGGCCACATAGAACCACCCACCCACTGACAAAAATGCCCAAAAAGGCTGACAATTTCCATTATGTCCTTTCCATAACAAACGGGGCTTTCGAACAGCCTTCTGGAACGGATTATGGACGAAAACCGAGGTTTGACTGTATACGGTGTGTGTGTGAGTATATATATCTATATCTATATATAGATATATATAGATAGATATATAAAAATAGATTGTCGTGTTCATTATACACTCTGCGTCTTGAATATTTAGGCTTTCCTCTTGAATGAAGATCTTGGTGACTCCCTGGATAGTGTAGAGGCACTGCTTAAGAAGCATGAAGACTTTGAAAAGTCTCTTAGCGCTCAAGAAGAGAAGATCACTGTAAGTTGAACATTTTCTTGTAAATATATTTATCTATTTTTTAATACACTGTTTAATCACAGTATCCACAGTATGTCAGAAAGATTCCAGCACCAGTGTTATGAAAGCTACACAGTGATCCATCGCTATTTCGTGGTTCGTTTATCGCGGCCTCGGTGCATCGCAGATTTTTTCAAACATATTCATTAAAAAAAATTTAAATAACAAAAATGCCACACAAAGTCCGCAAACGGTCGGCAAGAGGCAGCGAAAGTCAGCAAAACGAGTCACGTAGAGCAACATATACAGTACTACATGTATATGTTTACTGTATTTTGTTATTCATACACTAACCTAACCAAACTTATACATGTTGAAATTAAATTAGTATATAGCATTAAGTTTTGTTAATTACTACAAAATGTACTTCTACATGCATGTATACCATTAAATTTGGCCTTATAAATATTTTTATACTCATATACATATACCGGTACCTATAGGGGGGGGGGGGGTTCCGTACGTCGCGGATTCAGTCCCCATTAACCGCGATAAACGAGGGATTACTGTATTGCAAATCCAAAGCAACTTTTCTCCGCTTACTTTGAGGGCCAGATGATCAACCAGCACGCTCTACAAAGATACTGCAGGGTTTACGTCATTCAGTGTGCAAGAAGAGGCAAGAGTTGTGGCAGAACATGTTGTTAATGCTTCTCTGTGATGCGCCTGTCTCTTTCGTTGAGCTTCCGGCAGTTCCTGATAATACAAAAACAAAAAACTTGCTGTGCTGGAGCGTGCGTGTGAGTGCGTGCGTGTGTGTGGGTGTGTGTGCGTGCACGTGTATGTATACATACTGGTGTCTATATATAGACACCAGTCCTGGAATTTATTTTGACATGCTTAATAGTTCGATACATTTATGTTTGTCTCTTTTTATGTATCCGAAGGCTTTAGATGAATTTGCAACCAAACTTATCCAGAACAACCATTACGCCTATGAAGATGTGGCTACACGCAGAGATGCGGTGAGAATTCTTTTTCTTTTTTTAACTGGTGAATGTGATTAGAACGATTTGATATATTCTTTTTTTTTTTTTTTATGGAATATTTTAGCTTCTCAGTCGTCGAAATGCCCTACACGAGCGCGCTCAGTCTCGACGTTCCGCCTTGGAGGATTCTTTCCACCTTCAGCAGTTCTTCAGGGATTCTGATGAGCTGAAGAGCTGGATCAATGAGAAGATGAAGACCGCTAGTGATGAAGCTTACAAGGTAACGACGGGAAGTTAACTTTGAAAATTGAGCGAGAGGTGTTGTTTATACGATTATTTCCCAAAATAGTGCTGCCCTGAGAGTTCTGTTGGGGGTCAATTTGTTTCTGTACATTCAGAACGAATATGAAATATCGCTTGCACTCGTGTGCTTTTGTTTGCGGGATACAAACTTAGCTACTTCATTTACGCCACCCCACAAAAGGGGAGCGGGGGGCTCTTGACGGGAATAAACAAAGTACCGTATTTTCACGACTATAAGGCGCCATTAAAAGTCTTAAATTTTCTCCAAAATGGACAGGACGCCTTGTGGTGCGGAGCGTCCTTTATATGCGCTGAGTTCCAAAATCTGACTGACAGCCGACATGCTGTTTATATAGAGAAAAGGCGGAAGTGACTGTGGCCAGGCATGCGGGAAAGAAGTCGGCCAATCAGGGAAGGGTGGGCGTGTATATATACATATATGGAGAGGGAGAGAGAGAGAGAGAGGGAGAGAGAGGACAGACAAGCTAGTCCGCCAATGGTGAAGGGTGGGCGTGTAAGTGGACGCCTCAAGCCAGTACCAACACTTGTATAGCGTGTGGCAATGTGCATTGTTGCAAAACAACTCCGGTTTTGGTTTCTAAGAACCCCTGAAAATAAATTTGACAAAAAGACACGCCTACGAAGCTCAGTTCAAACTTAAAGCCACCGGTTATGCTTTTGGCATGCGTGCCCATCTCACAGCAGCGGTGAAAAAACAAGTCAAGCAAATGAACTCTGAGCTTGCCGTTATTCCCGGAGGCTTGACTAAAGAACTCCAACCGCTGGACATTGGCATCAACCGGGCGTTCAAAGTAAAGTTGCGAACGGCATGGGAACAATGGATGATCGGTGGCAAACACAACTTTACAAAGAGTGAGAGGCAGCGCTTGGCGAGTTACGCCACAATACGCAACAACGAGAGGGAACGCGGCGTTTTTGATGGATTACGGTACTTGCACAATTGTTCAATTCTTTCTACACACACACGCGCTGCCACCATGTTTCGCTCTGTTCTTTACTTTCAAATGTGGGAAAGCTTCACACGAGAGAAATGTTGACTTTGCTGTTGCTACTCCTTCTTTCCGCTCGACAATGCGTAGCAACTCACACTAGCATGTGATGCATTCAATGACAACTGAGATGTGCAGTCCTCTGCTTCTGATACAGAGGATGAGGACTTTGATGGATTTCTGGGTGATGATTGATCGAAAAACGTGAGAACATTGTACGATGGCTAAATAAAATACACCCGAACTCAGTTCTGCTTTTGTTGCCTTTTTAAAAACGTGTTTTTAGCTTATCTGTATGTCTTGGCATGCTACCGTATGCTTCAAGCTAACGTGTTAGAGTGCGCACATGCATGCCGTATGTTTAAGCTGGCGTATGTTTTACCACTGTAAAACTGCGGCCATTCGTACGGTGCGTCCTGTGTATGTGTAAAATACAGAAATGTCACCCATTAATGAGACTGCGGCCATTAGTACGGTGCGTCGAATAGTCGTGAAAATACGGTACATGAAAATCGCCAATCAATCAGGTAGCCGCAGGCTTCGCAAAAGCTTGGGCTAATGCTAAATACTTTTGCTGTATTGGTTCAACAGCTCCGCCAAGTTCCACTCTCCTCTCTCCATGTGTTGTGTGTGTGTGTATTATACACTTCTGGTCTTAACTGTGTATATGTTCTGACCTAAACCATGGATTATGTCTGACAGGATCCCTCAAATCTGCAAGGCAAAGTGCAGAAACACCAGGCTTTTGAAGCAGAGCTATCAGCAAACCAGAGCCGCATTGATGCTCTTCAAAAGTCTGGCCAAGAGTTGCTTGATGGGAAACATTACGCATCCACTGAGGTGGCCTGTCGTATGGAAGAAGTCAGCTCTCAGTGGAAGAAACTTCTGGAAGCCACCGAGCTGAAAGGTGTCACCTGAAAATCTCTTACCACTAAGATTCACAACAACAATGATGGTGGTTTTGGTATGAAGGATACATTTTCATTGTCTTTAGGCATCAAGCTCCGAGAGGCCAACCAGCAACAGCAGTTTAATAGGAATGTCGAGGACATTGAGCTGTGGCTGTATGAGGTGGAGGGCCACTTGACCTCAGAGGATTATGGCAAAGACCTTACTAGTGTACAAAACCTACAGAAGAAACATGCACTTCTCGAGGCTGATGTGACTGCCCACCAGGTATGTCAACACTTTAAAGGACATTGTTGTTAACTGTCATGAGTATTTCATGCTACTTCCTCTGTTGTTTAACAGTATAACACTAACCATTTATACATACTGGTAATTTCTTAGGATCGAATTGATGGAATAATAATCCAGGCTCGACAGTTCCAAGAGGCCGGACACTTTGATGCTGACAACATTCAGAAGAAACAGGATGCTGTAGTCATTCGTTACGAATCCCTTCGTGAGCCAATGGCCGCACGCAAACAGAAACTGTCAGACTCTCTTCGGCTCCAACAACTTTTTAGAGATGTTGAAGATGAGGAGACTTGGATACGTGAGAAAGAGCCCATTGCTGCCTCTTCGAACAGAGGTAAGACTAATTATCTGCTTAGCTCAAGCATTTTGCCACATCAAATGAACAGAATGGCATTTGCAGTAGGGATGTTGATTAAAATCCAATTCACTTTAAACTGTGGATTTACCAAAATGAAAATTTTAAGCCAAAATTAAAAACGAAATATGAGGAAATAGAGCAAAATTATTGGACTGATATTTTAACTGAGAATCCAGGCATTCAATCCCACATCTATGTATTCTTAAAAAAAAATTCACATGATATGGCCCCTTTAAAGGTCTTTTTAATTCCTGTCAATATGTGAAAAGATTGATAAACCTCACGATAACAGAAACAAATTATCAAAAATTGAAAACCGCAATGAATATGAAATTGAAATTTTCAACAGACAAAAAGATGAAGGCCTCCTTATAGTAAAGTAATGTTCAAAAATGTAGTTATATATTATATACCGTATTTTCACGACTATTCGACGCATCGTACTAATGGGCGCAGTCTCATTAATGCGTGACATTTCTGTATTTTACACATACACAGGACGCATCGTACGAATGGCCGCAGTTTTACAGTGGTAAAACATACGCCAGCTTAAACATACGGCATGCATGCGCGCACTCTAACACGTTAGCTTGAAGCATGCGGCAGCATGCCAAGACATACAGATAAGATAAAAACACGTTTTTAAAAAGGCAACGAAAGCAGAACTGAGTTTGGGTGTATTTTATTTAGCCATCGTACAATGTTCTCACGTTTTTCGATCAATCATCACCCAGAAATCCATCAAAGTCCTCATCCTCTGTATCAGAAGCAGAGGACTGCACATCTCAGTTGTCATTGAATGCATCACATGCTAGTGTGAGTTGCTACGCATTTCCGAGCGGAAAGAAGGAGTAGCAACAGCAAAGTCAACATTTCTCTCGTGTGAAGCTTTCCCACATTTGAAAGTAAAGAACAGAGCGAAACATGGTGGCAGCGCGTGTGTGTGTAGAAAGAATTGAACAATTGTGCAAGTACCGTAATCCATCAAAAACGCCGCGTTCCCTCTCGTTGTTGCGTATTGTGGCGTAACTCGCCAAGCGCTGCCTCTCACTCTTTGTAAAGTTGTGTTTGCCACCGATCATCCATTGTTCCCATGCCGTTCGCAACTTTACTTTGAACGCCCGGTTGATGCCAATGTCCAGCGGTTGGAGTTCTTTAGTCAAGCCTCCGGGAATAACGGCAAGCTCAGAGTTCATTTGCTTGACTTGTTTTTTCACCGCTGCTGTGAGATGGGCACGCATGCCAAAAGCATAACCGGTGGCTTTAAGTTTGAACTGAGCTTCGTAGGCGTGTCTTTTTGTCAAATTTATTTTCAGGGGTTCTTAGAAACCAAAACCGGAGTTGTTTTGCAACAATGCACATTGCCACACTCTATACAAGTGTTGGTACTGGCTTGAGGCGTCCACTTACACGCCCACCCTTCACCATTGGCGGACTAGCTTGCCTGTCCTCTCTCTCTCCTCCCCTCTCTCTCTCTCTCTCTCCCTCTCCATATATGTATATATACACGCCCACCCTTCCCTGATTGGCCGACTTCTCTCCCGCATGCCTGGCCACAGTCACTTCCGCCTTTTCTCTATATAAACAGCGTGTCGGCTGTCAGTCAGATTTTGGAACTCAGCGCATATAAAGGACGTTCCGCACCATAAGGCGTCCTGTCCATTTTGGAGAAAATTTAAGACTTTTAATGGCGCCTTATAGTCGTGAAAATACGGTATATATACATATATATGGAAAATAAGCCTTTGTAATGACTGTGTAATGACTCTTATTTTTGAACTTAATTTTTACAGTAGGTGCCATGTATACAAAGAATGAACACTCCATAAGTTTTTAAATAGCATCGTAAGAACAAAGAATAGTAGACATTTGGAAATTAGCTTTGGAATCAACAGAAATGAGCTCGATGCAGTTCACGTATTTAAGAATGCATACCATTATTACAAAAAAAACCCCAAAACAGTTACATTTATCTCCATACATTAACTGTAAATCAATCTTTGGTGCTGATATTTAGCTGAACCAGTCAAGACAAAAAAAAATGCTGACAGTATGCTGAGCCTTTGCAAAGGCACAGATTGATGCAGCTATAAAGGGCTTTTGCAGCCCTGGCCATGTTAGGGTACTGGCATTTCTGATTGGTTCTCAAAAGAAACGGCCATTTCAGCTGTGTGTGTGGCGACACCAGAACTTGGGATTCTGAAGGCCGAGAGCAGATTACATTAACATGGCAACACAGTTGAAATCTGATTGTACAAAAAAAAGACCCCATAAATGACTGGAAGGTGTGCTACCAAGATACAAGCTATGAAATGAAAACTGACTGTTGGAAATCAGCTCTTACAATTTCACCTAAGTACAGTGAAACTCCTCTACAACAAAACCTGCATGAGCGAAAATACCCCTAGTATGGGAAAAAATGATCATGCATAAAAGCCATTCCCACTTTTCTGCTCCTCCTATGACAAAAAACTCCCCGTTCTGTTGTACGAAATCTTTTTCTCTGCGCTTGCCTCGCGACGAGATTCGCTACAACGAAAACAAGCGTTCCGCAAATGTCTAATCCAACCTCAGCATGCCACGGCGACCTCTGCTGCTTTGTTCGGAAATGGCAACAGCAACCACCACACTGGTTTACACGTGTGCAGTAGTCCAGGAAGTATTTGTTATTATTGGTTTCAGATGCAGCACGAACATTACATTGCTAAAATGGAAACGGACCTTTGCAGACCAAGGAGTGGAAAAAAAAGAAAAGCATTCACGCTTGAAGACAGGATAAAAGTTATAAAAATGAAAGATGGAGGAAGCAAAGTAAAAGACATTATGCAAGAAACTGTTGTGAAAAATTTCTTGCTGCAAACATTTCACTTGCTGAGTTTCACTGTAGTAAATCACCGTCGTTCAGATAATTACAAAGGCACTGATTTCATGACACAGATTAGCATTTTTAAAGTTTTGTGGCACCTGACATCACCTATTGTTGTTAATATATTGTATTTCTATCCTCTCTCCAATGCCAGTTCACTGTATATCAATGGGCACCTCAATACAGTAAACTCAATTCGTAGCACCCTACATGTCTCATGTTACTGGAATGCATAACGTCACAGAGGTTGCATCAAGATCATATCACGTTATGTTTGTTTGTTGTTGTTTTTATTTTTCAGGCAAAGATCTAATTGGTGTCCAGAACCTACTGAAGAAGCACCAGGCTCTCCAGGCTGAGATCACTGGTCATGAGCCTCGTATAAAAGCAGTCACATTGAAAGGAGAGGCTATGGTGGAAGAAGGTAGTCTTTTAAATGTTCAAGTTTCATTTAATACTATAGATCAGGGTTGCCCAATCTTTTTGGACCAAAGATCTACTTTTCGATCAATTAATGCATGCACTTTTGCAGCCTGTTAACTATCGTAGCTCACACGTACCATTTTAAAGTGCTTCCATGGGCCCTCCTCGATTCCTATTCTTTGGCCATGCCCTCAGTGAATTGTACACGAAGCAAACTCTGAATGAGAATAATGACGATAAAAGATGGAGCGCAACAGCTCTGATCACAAGCTGCAATTGCTGACTGCTGACAACTTCCGGTGACATAATCACGCGCCACCATAAATTCAAGATTTACCTGCTTTATTATTTTTTTTTAAATATTTTTTGTGGAAATGAGACTGATAGGATGATTAGGGTGCAGCATACATTAACACAAAAGAATATATTACTAACATGAACAAAAACACACAAATGTTTGGTTTTTTTTTTTTCTCCTCGACACTCCTCAGATCTACTTGGGACCTGTCTTAGATCTACTGGTAGATCAGGATCGACGTAATGGGCACCCCTGCTGTAGATCAATGTGTGCAATTTACAGTCCCCTTCACCGATATTCATTCTGTACTTAGGACACTTTGCAGGTGAAGATGTGAAAGTTAAACTGTCTGAGCTGCATGGACGCTGGGACATTCTGAAGGCCAAGGCCTCACAGAGAAGACAGGATCTTGAAGACTCACTACAGGCCCAACAGTATTTTGCTGATGCCAATGAAGCCGAGTCTTGGATGTGGGAGAAAGAACCCATTGTGGGAAGTACAGACTATGGCAAAGATGAAGACTCTGCTGAGGTATGTAGATACTGTTGGGTAGGCTGCTACCGGTGGTTCTTTAGATGGTCATCATTTTTTGAGTCCATGAATTGTCTTCTATACAGGCTCTTCTCAAGAAACACGAGGCCCTGATGTCTGACCTGAGTGCTTACGGAAGTAGCATCAAAGCCCTAAATGAACAGGCTACATCCTGTAGGGTAGGTTCTCCTGAATTTGTGTTGTTTAGGAAACCTTATCCTAGATCAGGGGTGCCCAAACTTTTTGGATTGAAGATCTACTTTTCGATCAACTAACCTCACAGGATCTACCCTTACCGGCGCGCGCACGCACACACACACACACAAATTTAAGATTTACCTGCTTTATTTTATTTTTTTAAATATTTTTTTTTTGTGAAAATGAGACTGATAAGATGATTAGTGTGCAGTGTATATTGACACAAAAAATATATTACTAACATGTACAAAGACACACAAATGTTTGTTTGTTTGTTTTTTTTCTTCTCGACACTCCTCGGATCTACTTGGGACCTGTCTTAGATCTACCGGTAGATCAGGATCTACCTAATGGGCACCCCTGTCCTAGATGGCCTACCTTGATGTATTTTTAAGATTTAAGTTTCAATATGTTTTGCGATATTATTGAGCAGCAGCAAGTGGCACCGACTGATGATGAGACTGGGAAGGAACTTGTCCTGGCCCTATATGATTACCAGGAGAAGAGCCCACGTGAAGTAACCATGAAGAAAGGCGACTTTCTCACCCTTCTAAATAGCACCAATAAGGTAAATACAATGTTATCTATAATTACAATTGAAAACCAGAGCTACAGCAGTTAAGGGCCATTGTAGCCCAGGCCACATTCGGGTACTGGCACATTGGAACAGGAATTCTATTTATTTATTGATATATTTATCCCCCCATTGCCACAATGACTCTCTACCATACAGAATTCTTTTTCCAGGCCTGATGTGTGTGCAAGGTAGGCTGAATGAATTTAGGAAAAGATTGAAATGCAATTTTTCTGGCAGGTATTCCAATTTCCATTCAATTCAAAATTTTCTTGAAATCAAGCTCCTGTGCAATATTCAGTAGGTACTGTCACATTTACAAGCATGGCAAAAAAATTCATCTTACCATTGAAACATCAAAAGCTATGACTCGTTACTAGCTATTACGGTCACTACAGAGGCTGTGTGAGGGAGGCAGTCTTTTTTAAGAATACAAAAATGAAATTTCGTGGACATGAGACTGATGGTGCGCAAGCTGTAGTCGTAACATGCCCAAAACATACAAAACCTGTCTCTCCCTAATGCTCCTCACGGTTGACTTGGGAATGGTTTGCATCCTACCGCTTGACTGCGATCTCCTGTTTAAGGTGAAAACGTATCGATCTGTCTGCTTTATTTAAAAAAAAATGTAGCGCGCAGGACTCGGCCATTTATTGAAAATCTCAGAATAAACATCACACTGATGGGAGATGGGGAAACTGGCAGTTGACTAATTTTCCAAAACAAAAATGGTCAGCTGGGGGTTCATTGTTCCGTTTTAATTCAGTTCTATGCCTTTGTGACTTTATCTTGTAAATAAGTAAATAGATTTGGTATTTTCTGTCCTATAGGATTGGTGGAAAGTAGAGGTCAATGACCGCCAAGGATTTGTTCCTGCTGCTTACGTGAAGAAGATAGATCCGAATCAGTCCTCTTCTCGGGAAAATCTGGATGAACATGGGAGCATTGCACTTCGCCAAGAACAAATTGAGAATCAGTAAGCCCAAATATAACAAGTATTTCTTTTTCCCTCTTTATTGTCACCCCTTCTGTCATTTTTTTCTGCCTCTAACAACATAATTTTTGTACTGGTACTGCTCAGGCTTATCACCAAAGAGGCCTGCAGCGTGTCTATGCGAATGAAACAGGTTGAAGAGCTGTGAGTAGGAACTAGTTGAATACTTACCTGCTCTGTGTTCAGTATTACTAAATTTTTGTCATACCTGTTAGAGATGGGCATTTAACCAAATTTCCTTGGGTAGTGAAGAAATTGATGACCCATTGTTTTTAATATTTTGTGTTCACAATTTTTTTTTGACATAGATAACAGAATTTCAACATTAAGAATTATCATGGAGCAATTCTACAAAAATGTTGAACAGCAGGATAAGAGAGGCAGAAAAGCCTGAGAAAAGGGCTGGGCGACACGGCCTCAAAATCAAATCCCAGCTTTTTCCCAAAATCTGATTCCTGATTTGAATAAACTGTTTTTCCATTAAATAAAATGAAGGCAAATATTATTGAAATTTATGACAAAAACTGCTAAACTGGTGCCTCTCCATTCACAGCAATTAGTGTTAGCAACGCACGTCTGTGGGAGGGACACGCTATGAAGCAGATAGAAAAGGGTTTTTTATTATCCATGAATACATAAATTTATCAAATTGCCTGATCCCAAACATCAAATTAATTAATCGCCCAGCCCTACCTGAGTATCTTACCTTAAAGTATATCCATAAAATGCGCAACTGTGTACCAGACAGTATTGTAAATGGTACTATATTGCAATATTTAGAGCAAACAGTGAAAGGGAATTGCTCATCTCTAATACTTAAACACCCCATGCTAGAATCATTGTTTTGTTCTTGTTGGTGTGCCATACATTTTATTTCCTTAAGTTTGGTTGCTGACCAAAGTATATAGTAGAACAGATTGCTGCAAATGGTTGTGAACCTCTTTTCAGACAACCATTTACAACTTAAATGATGTGAAAATAACCTATTTCCCCCAGTCTTTTGTCTTCATGTCATTGCGTATGTCATGGCCATGCGGCTTCCAGTCCTTTGTGGGTTGTTTTTATTTTTTTGCTCCAATCAGATTTCAGCTTCGATGTGTTGCCATGCACATATTATTTCATACAACGCCTTCAGGACCTTGAGTGCAGGTCTCGGAACACAAGCACACACGCACATCTCTGAAATAGCAGGTTCTACTTTTAGCCAATCAGATCATAGATTAACTTCCGGAAAGCCATCCTGCAGGCCCTGTGACGATTGCATCTCTCCAGCCTGTCATTAGATCAGATACTATCACTTCTGATTGGTTCAGCTCTAAATGCGGCCAAAGCTTGATTTACGACGGAGGACGATATCAGACCATGATTGAAAATGTCCTTGGGTGTCTTGAAAGGCGCTTATAAATAAAATGTATTATTATTATTACAAAGGAACAAACTACACAAACAACTACGAGACAGTCCAGTCTCCTACAAAAGGAAAGATGACGTTTGGGGACTATCCCCCCCCTGTTCTAGTATAACCCAAGAGGTGCGTCCTACTGTTACCAGCCAAGTCTTGTTTCGTTATTAAACAAACGCATGATGGAAGTCCGACAGGGCACAAAAGCAACGCATTCTCGCCGTACGTAATCAACTCTTCTCGAGCATTTGCCTTGGAGCAAATTTAACCCAGTTGCGTTCACATGCAAATTTACATCGGTGCTTCTTTGCAAACAAGCATTTGCTCTGGAGCAAATGTTTAAACCACCTCCCTGAGGTGGATCAAATTTGCTCCGGTGTGAACGCTCTACTGCCGCAGCGCCGGCATAGCACCATAGCAAATCTTGCCGTGTGAACACCCCTTATGTAATTCCACCGAATCTTTTTTGTTAGTTTGAACAATTTAGCAAGCACAGGCGGGTAGGAGCTTTCGCATTAGCATCTCTGTTGAATATGATGTTATTTATTTAAAGTTTTGATCTTGATAAAAGTTGATTATGAAGTGCTATATTGTTTGTCGAGGTCTGGAGTTGTTGAGGTGATGTATTGAAAGATAAAGGTAACTTTTTTTGTTATTCTTGTTTTATTTATTTTGGTTGGGGCGTCTTATGAATCTGCAACGGTGTTTTTCAGACCAGTTTAATGCCACACTCTGAAGTGTGCACATAGCCATAGTTAAAATAGTTTTTTGTTTCGTTTTTTTTTGGGGGGGGGGGTTCGTGACATCACGGCATTATCAAGAGGTGGATTAGATCACTAAATACCCACTGAAGGCCCAGGTCCAAAACTCACCGCCCGTCACTGAATGCAAGTAATTAGTCCTATTAAATGTTTTACATTTTGGAAGTAACTTGCCCAACACTGGGGAGATGTTATAAAGTGGTAGCTTCTAAAGTGTGTTTCTGATCCACTAAATACTGTACCTGGAAATAGAAGTTATGTGCACTGCTAAAGAGTGGAGTGGCTACACAGCCATGCATCCGCGCTGTGGGGATTGTTTTTTGCAGTGAGGAAAGATTCCACCCCATGCACACACATTTCCTATTGGTCCTTCTGCATTCATGCATCCTCCGCGCACGAATATTAGTCCCACTTCCACTCGATTCCTGGTTCTCGATGCCCAACCCTACTTGCAACGGGATAATGACCCAAAGCGCACACAGTTAAAATTACTCAACAATGTCTAAGAGCCAAAACGATTGGCATCTAGATGTGTCCCTATCTTAGCCCTGATGTAAAACTATTGAATATCTTTGGAAATGGCTGAAACATGCCGTCTACAGAAAGTACCTTTCAATTTTGAGACAACTGGAGCAGTGTGCTCATGAAGCCTGGGGCCAAAATACCTGCTGAGAGATATGTACAAGTATCATTGACTGTTACATAATTTGTTTGATTGCCGTGATTGCTTCAAATGGCTGTGCAACAAAATATTAGGATTATGTAGTGCCCTTTTTGTCCAGCCCTGTTTATGAATTTGTTGAACCACAATTCAAAAGCTGTGTCTGATTTTCATTGGTTTTCATGATTACTACTTTTGTTAGTCAAGTTATTCTGTGACCACTGCATTTTTCATTCATTAACAGAGGGGTAATGACAAATTTGTATAACTATGTGCGCCCGTTCTCATAATGCTGCGTTCATGGCACTCTTGCTGTGTTTTGACAGTTTTCTCATGTATTTTAGCATGTTAAGTATTTTGTGAAAGTAGACGGACTGTTGCAACCATCTTTAAAGTTGGAGACCATAACCACAGTTCATTTTTTTTTTTAATACAGTGAAACTCCTCTAGAACAAAACCTACATGGGCGAAAATACCCCCTAATGTGAAAAAATATTCATGCATTAATACCATTCCCATTATCCTGCCCCCCATACGCCGAAAAAAAAAACCCTGTTGCGTTATATGATATCATTTTCTCTGTTCTAGCCTCACGAACAGATTCACTACAACGAAGTCTAATCCAACAGCTACCTCTACTGCTTCGTTCGAAAGCGGCAAAAGCAACCACCACACTGGTTTACACAGTGCCGAGTTTCCTGAATGCAACATACTCATAGCTGCTCTTGCCATTGGCTTACCGAGCATCTTCCTGGCCTCCGATTGGCCAAGAGGGACCTCACTGTCTGTGTGTAAATACTGTTGCTAGATCCATGGAAGATAGAGTAGAATGCATCCGATTAGCTGCTCAGAGTAAACGCTTATGGCTCGATGGACATTCAAATAAACTAAAGTTTCCTCGAATGCTCTACTTGTTATCATAATAATAAGAATAAGAATAAGAAAACCTTTATTAGTCTCGCAATGGAGAAATTCCTAATTCACAGCAGCAAAGTTACGAAAGGAAGAAGTAGAACAACAAAATATAGGAGCTGCTGGAAAGGCAGCCACTCTCGCAGCGCCATTTTGAAGTCAAAATAACAAAAATAACACAACACAACACATAGGACATAGACAGTCGTGCAATTTTCACCACTTTTCTGCATACACTTTGTTGTCTGAAGCAGTTATAGATGAAAGAGGAGAGGATCAAAGTGTCCTTTCACCAGTGGATGAGAGACATGCTAAAAACCTTACACTAACTGGAGCACTAATTAGAGAGAAGGCGAGTTACATCGCGCTAACTATGGCCATCTAGGACAACGAAGGGTCCCGTGGCTTGCTTAACCCTTAGGTCCTTTGAAACAAAAAAACCCTAAGTTACGCGTTTTACAATTTTGGAAATGATGTATGTTGTGTTATACAAACATTCTTTTTTTTCCCAAACACTCAAAATGTTCAGAGGCATCTGTGCTATCCATACATATATAGTTTTTATTAGTTCTTTGGGATTTTTTATTCATCTTCCTAACCGCTTGATCCTCACTAGGGTCGCGGGGGTGCTGGAGCCTATCCCAGCTGTCTCCGGGCAGTAGGCGGGGGACACCCTGAGTCGGTTGCCAGCCAATCGCAGGGCACACAGAGACGAACAACTATTCGCACTCACACTCACACCTAGGGACAATTTAGAGTGTTCAATCAGCCTGCCATGCATATTTTTGGAATGTGGGAGGAAACCGGAGCACCCGGAGAAAACCCACGCAGGCCCGGGGAGAACATGCAAACTCCACACAGGGAGGCCGGAGCTGGACGGGCGGCCCGGTAGTCCAATGGTTAGCACGTCGGGATTTTTTATTCTTTATTTTTTTCAAAAGGAAAAAAAAAATTGTGTCTGGAGGTCCCAACCAAGCCCTACTAACAATCCCGACCAGACGTGTTCATGTAAAATGCATTGGTTTGAAGCCTCCTGCAAAAAGGCAAACTCATTTGCGATCCTCTGGCGCCACCTAAAAGTTGCACAATTGGAATGACCTCAACCCAACAATGTGGCATGCATACGTCTGTCCAAGCGAAAACAAAGCGATTGACGTAAAAATCACGTGAATTACACATTCGGTTTACGATGCATTCAAAAATATGAATTATAATGTGTCTCTATGGTGCAAATATGTAAATTGTGAAGATTACGGAATCAAAACCTTTTTTATTATTGCTGCAATGCCTGAGAATTATCAGCCGGTGACGTCATGAAATTTCGGCCATTTTAGAACCCCCCATACGTTTCAGCTCTCTCGTGTTTTTCCGAATGCCTTTGCCTTTGCCATTGATTCAAAGACATAATTTTGCATTTATCGCAAGCGGACTATGAGGGTTAAAAGTTCATTGCATGACATCAGCTGAGCAACGCTGTCTTTGGTGGCAATCAAGGGGAGGTCAAGTTAGAGACTGTTGTTGTTAGAATCAGACGCAGCATGAACGTTGCATTGCTAAAATGGCTACAAAACAGACCTTTGGCTGTCAAGCAGCTAAGACAAAAAGCGCTCTGATGCTGGAAGAGAGGGTAAAAGTGATCAAAATGAAAGACGGAGGAAGCAAAATAAAAGACATTGTCTCAGAAATTGATGTAAGTGAAAGTGAATGCTGAT
This sequence comes from Hippocampus zosterae, assembly GCF_025434085.1. NCBI lineage: Eukaryota > Metazoa > Chordata > Actinopteri > Syngnathiformes > Syngnathidae > Hippocampus > Hippocampus zosterae. The sequence continues at coordinate 3,452,467 of NC_067468.1, forward strand.
CGTAAATTTCGCACTTTCTTTCCCTTTTTTCTTTCTACACTAACTATATGAAGTGTCAAATAAGTGAGTGCTCATACTTATGCACTATTGGAATAAAAATAAAGGGTACACATACGATTGTGTGTATGTACACATACATTTGTGTTTGTGTGTGTGTTTACATCTTAGATCAAATTTGATCCAGTGAAAACCCCTTGTTGTGAAAAAATTCTTGCTGCAAACATGATTTCGTTGTAGAGGAGTTTCACTGTATATATAAGGGAAATTAACTCGATGACCACCGCTAGACACACTTTCAATTACATATTGCAGTAACCATGAACCATCAAAAAATTTAAATTATTTTGTGTTTTTGTGTACAAAGGACATACATTCATCAGTTTGAAGAAATGAATGTTTCATCCTCCCATCTTAGAAGTCTATACAATTCTTTTATTTTGTTGTATTTTCAGTTCAATTGTGTGTAGTTTGACATTGTTATGCTCACCCAGCATGTAATTTTCAAGTGCAACATTTTGTAGTAATTTCACATTTTCCCTTTTTTTTTTAAATAGCAAAGCATCTAATGCGTCCTTTCTTGCAGGTATGGAACACTTTTAGATCTGGGGGAGAAACGCAAGGACATGCTGGAGAAGAGCTGCAAGAAATTTATGTTGTTCCGGGAAGCAAATGAACTTCAACAGTGGATCAATGAAAAGGAGAGTGCGCTCACAAATGAAGAGGTGGGCTCAGACCTGGAGCAGGTGGAGGTCCTCCAGAAGAAGTTTGACGATTTCCAGAAGGTATTTCTGCGTTTCAAGCGATTCACAAAAAAAATCCGGGCAATTCAGAAAAATGGAAATAAATGTGAAAATAAATTGTATGGTGTAAATGTGTTGAAATTTAGATTGGAAAGAGGCAAGGAAAAATTAAAAGAGTTATGTATCTTCAACAATACACGAAGTATTGACCAAACAGTACTTTGGCCCCTGTGTCAAAGTGGTTCTCGCTCTGGATATTCGGCAAGACTAAGATGGTCATTTCATTGACTGAAGAACTTGCTGTTGGAAGTGCTCATCATGTTTATTAGCCACACTATTTCGTAACTGTAATAAATCTAAAAATGAATTACAGTCATGCCTGTGATGAGTGTATACAAAACAAGTTACAAAAACTGAAAGGTGATCTTGATATGGTCATAGACAGAGAGTGCATTTCCCTAAATTCCAGCTTCCATGAAACAACACTTGCAAAATCTGTGTATTGATTTTGTAACCACAGGATGATCTAAACATGGAATTCAGGCTTTTTTGTTTTATGGCTTTCCAGGACCTTAAGGCTAATGAGTCGCGCCTGAGGGACATCAACAGAGTAGCGTCTGAGCTGGAATCTGAAGGCCTAATGAATGAGGAACTACCTGTGGTTCAAGTACAGGTAAGTTGCAGCTCCCTTCCTCAGTTTTTGGATCAACTTGGTTCCTTTGGTGATTTTTAATATGAAGGCGCATGTTTTTCATTTACAGCAACAAGAAATGTATGGTGCAATGCCTGGCAAGGTTGGAAGCAAATGAACATTCACATTTCTATTGTATTTTGTGTTTGATATTTAAAAACGAATAGGCTTAACACAGCCATGTCTTATGCTTTAATAGGATGAAGCCGATTCCAAAACTGCATCTCCATGGAAGGTAAAATATCCGCAGTGGAGGTTGCACTTAGCACTTTCACTGAAGCTGTTAAACAAAGCAAAGTTCCTCATATTGCCAGCCAACCCAAAATACTGGTGTCTGAGCAAAAAGTGGAGAAAACAAGCTCTTTAAAATAAATGTAAGCTGGTTTTTTTTAGCGATACCTCAGACTGCAAAGCAACACTGAGGGTTTTTTGGGGGGGGGCCAGGGGGGCTGAGAATAATCATTTATTCAGACATAGACCAAAAAAAAAGCCCATGAGCAACACGTCTCGTGTTTGCCATTCATTCTGTGAATTATCTTTTCTCACCATGGGGATACACATTTTCTATGAATGCAACATACTTTGAACTATACATATACAGTACATGCTCTGTTTGAGCGTTAGGTGTCTAAACTTGACCAATTTTCTGCTGGCATCTCTCGAAATCAGGTGTCATTTATTTTTTTCAGGACAGAAACTTACAGCACATCTGATTCAGATTATATATTTATAATTTTTAAAAATAATTTGAGTAAAAGTTAAGTGGTATGGTTGACATAACCAAGGTTGTACTCTAATTGTCTCTTTTGTGTGTTTCTGAAATGCCCTCTTGTTTTTCCATAGAACATACGAATGGCTGTTCAAACAACGGCTAACTTTAATACAATTAAGGTAAGAATTTCTCCCATCAAAACATTGTGCCTTCCCGTCATGTCATCAAAATCTTGTTCAACTTAATAACCATTTCAGATTTTGGCCCCAGAACTTTAATTTTAGCCATTAATGTGCCTTAATTTGTTTTTTTTTTAACCCTTTAAATAGACGGTTGATGAAATTATTATATATTCAGTGCCACCGTGTATTGATCACCTTAATCAATGGAATTCTCATGGTTTTTCATCCCTACTTTGCGCTTTGCTGTTTAACTGCCCATGGTGATTCCCACATCCGTCGCAGGGCAAACATTAGTCCCACTCCCCTTTCCTCTTAAAAGTTAAACAGAAACATTACATTTTAGTTTAGGATTATTACTGCAAACCAGGTGATGCTCAGAAAAATAGCAGTTACCTGATATGCTGCAGCTCAGTTATCTGGAAAACGTTATTCTCTTCCGCCTGGTATATAAAACCTGCTTCTGATGCACCAGTTTGCAGGGAAGGCCATTTGAAAGCGGCTAATGGCAATTCTTTTTTCAACATCCAGGATTTGAATAACCAATGGAAATCACTACAGCAGTTGGCTGAAGAAAGAAGCAACTTGTTGGGTAGTGCCCATGAAGTGCAAAGATTCCACAGGTGAGAATTGTTTATCCATTTTATATCATATACAGACTCATTTAAATTAGGAAAATCCATCCATACATCCATTTTCTACCGCTTATCGGAGGTCGGGTCGTGGGGGCAAAAGCTTGAGCAGGGAAGCCCAGACTTCCCTCTCCCCAGCCACTTCTTCTAGCTCTTCCCGGGGGATCCCGAGGCGTTCCCAGGCCAGCTGGGTGACATAGTCTCTCCAGCGCGTCCTCGGTCGTCCTTGGGGTCTCCTCCCGGTGGAACATGCCCGGAACACCTCACCAGGGAGGCGTTCAGGAGGCATCCAAATCAGATGCCCAAGCACATCTGGCTCCTCTCGATGTGGAGGAGAAGCGGCTCAACTCTGAGCCCCTCCCGGATGACCGAGCTTCTCACCTTATCTCTTAGGGAGAGCACAGACACCCTGCCGAGAAACCTTATTTCGGCCCCTGGTATCCGGGATCTCGTTCTTTCGGTCACAACCCATAGCTCGTGACCATAGATGAGGGTTGGAACGGTAAATTGAGAGCTTCGCCATTTGGCTCAGCTCTTTCTTTACCACGACAAACCGATACAAAGTATGAATCACAGCAGACACTGCACCGATCCGCCTGTCGATCTCTCGCTCCCTTCTGCCCTCACTAGTGAACAAGACCCCAAGATACTTAAACTTCTCCACTTCTCCGCAAGATCTCCCCTCCGACCCGAAGGGGGCACTCCACCCTTTTCCGACTGAGGACCATTGTTTCAGATTTGGAGGTGCTGATTTTCATCCCAACCACTTCACACTCGGCTGAAAAACGCTCCAGTGAGAGTTGGAGAGCCCTGCTTGAATGAGCCAACAGTTTTTCCTCATGATGTTACTGCCGCATTCCAAAATGGGGAGGCTGAAAAATTCTACACACGACACCCATACACTGACCATAGGAAAAGTGTTTTTTCCCCCTATTGTGTCTTTTAAAATTATCATTATTATTATTCTCTGCAAAAAGAATTCACCAAACTTTGCACACACACACACGCGCACACACACACCAGGCCTGGCGAAAAATTTTATATTTTAAATGGTCATACATGAGCATAGAAAATGGGTCTGTCGCAACCCCTCCAGAGGTTCAGAATGTTTTCCCTATGGCTACGAAAATTGAGATGTGTAGCACCCTCCGCCGTACAAATAAAGTCTACGGTAGTCATATCCTACATTGTACTGCAAGTGAGCTGTGAGTATTTGAATATACAATTTTGAACAATTTTTGCACATTTAGAAGGGTCCTACTTTTGCCCCGTTGTACTACCGATTATGTACCTGGTAAAACAATTTTATGTTTTCCACATAGCCCTTGATGTGGGCGGGGCAACACATTTTGCTTTTAAAAATGTCTTCTTAATGAAGCATTGGCCATGGTACATTTAAACTACTAAAAAAAAAATGTAGGTACATTTCATAGCCCGTAACCTTCAAAAAAGTATTTTGGAGACATACGTGACAGCTAACAAGAAGGTCAGCTATTTTTAATTTATTTTTGGCCTTCCATAAGAGGTCATATTTTGACCACTCCTCCATAGCTTATGTGAGTGTCTTCGACTTTTAAATGTTAAGATGATAGTTATTGAAATCTTTTGATTTCTTTGCACGCTGTTGCGGTGGCGATGTGCAGTTTACATTGAAAAAGTCTTTTTTTGTTTTCTTTTTGAGGCTTTAAATCTCAGCGGAATCTCACGAAATTTTGCGCACACAAAAGAATTGGCTTAAAACTCAATATTTTAGAGCTTTTTTTCTACAATTTTTATTTATTGATTGATTGATTTTTTTTTTTTTTTTTTTTTTTTTAATGGGTATGTGATTTACCGGCATTATGTTTTCTATCTATCTGCTTGTCTGTCTTGCGGGTGGGGTGAGAAAATGCCTTTAGTTATTTTTTTGGTTTGTTTTTTCCTGTTGCTTTTAATTTACACTTTAGCAGATACAAAGGATGCAGGCCTTCTTCAATTGGACAGATCAATATCCCATAGTGTTCTGACAATTGATGAGCTGCTGAGCAATGCCGTATTTGTTTTTCCACAGAGATGCTGATGAAACTAAAGAATGGATTGAGGAAAAAAACCAGGCCCTCAACACAGACAACTATGGTCACGATTTGGCTAGTGTTCAGGCTTTACAGCGCAAGCATGAAGGCTTTGAGAGAGACCTGGCAGCCTTGGGTGACAAGGTTAGCTTTTCACAAAAAACATTTTCACAATTTTGTCAAGAAAATTTGCCCTCATTCATTCATAACAACTCTGTGCACAAATTGAGCACATATGCAAATTCACCATTGGATTTATGCATGACATGGACACACTTGCCATTTTTGTTTGCACAGTGGAATAAATATGTGTGTGCGCCTATGAATCAGAAGTCATTCTACATAACTGCTCATGCCTGCAGAGCTCAAAATAGCATAACACCACATGTTTTTCCCCCCTGTAATTCTGCAGTAAACCATCGCTTTTCATTTCTTGCTGAAAAGTTGTGAATGTAGCTGCTTGACTCCCGCTATCCAACAGAAGAGGAGGGGTTCCTCATCATATGACTGAGGATGGTTGTAGGGGGACTCATGGTAGAACGTTTGGGGTCCACAAGGTTAAAAAAAAAAGTTGAGCATCCACTGATATTGGACATTCGTCCACTATAATAAATTCTCAATTTAAGTTATCGTTAAAGTTCTTGTTTTCGTGAATGACTGTAGTTGTTTGTGCATGGTCAAAGGAGGTTCTAAATTTTTTTGTAATTGTATACAGTGGACCACCGTTGCCCACCCGCAAATACAATACCATACCATCCATCTTTATGTAACACTTTCACAATAGCTGCAGCTGTAACAAAGCGCTTTTACAAAACATTTCACATAAAATGACAAAAATAATACAACATAACACTAAACATAGACAGTTAGAATCATTACAGCTCTTCCTGCATACACCTTGTTGTTTAAAGCAATTCTAGATGAAAGAGAAGGGAATCACTCTCCCTTCACCAGTGGATCAGAGATGTCATGATCACTGTGTGCATGACGTCACAAAGATCTGCTACAAGCTACTTTGGAAAGTAAACACGAAACTGTAGCATCCAGTGACGAATGCAGAGCTTGGTTCAAATCACATTAGATCTGCTTCGGCTCTCACTTTCAAATACACCTCCATGCTACTCTCTCCTCATACTCAGCCCCACCAGCCATCCCTCTTAGCCGCACCAACATAGACTGTCCAAAAGGTCCGACATCTCTGCTGAAAAAAATGGGACTGTGCAAAATGGTTCCCACCACAGGCATAAATAAAGAAAATGTAGCTCCTCAGCAGCCCCCCCACCACCCCCGATCAAATCAGAGTACAGTTATCTATTCTTTTTGTATTCACAATACGTAATGTTGCTTACATGTGATTCCATTACTCTCCAATTTGATGAAACACAGATATGCACGTCAAACATGCATGAGTTTCTCTGTTCTCCTTTTCATGCTTTCCTTTCACAGGTGAACTCTCTTGGGGAGACGGCACAACGTCTAATACAGTCCCACCCAGAAGCAGTGGATGACATTCAAGAGAAGTGTACTGAACTCAACACTGCCTGGAGCAGCCTAGTAGGACGCGCTGACCAGCGTAAAGACAAACTTGGAAATTCACACGACCTGCAACGTTTTCTATCTGATTTCAGGTGAGAATAACATGTTTTTGAGCATTGAAAATTTATTTTCACACATGGCTGTGGAAGCGCCTAGTTTTAGGGCCAGGGGTGGCCAACCCGCGGCTCGCGAGCCACATGCAGCTCTTTGGCTGGTTCAATACGGCTCCCGGGCTTTCACACGACAAGCGTAGAAAATGCCTCGGCATTGGCGATGCCATTCAAACAAGGCGGCAAGTAGACGGAACGTATCAATCCCGTTACTTGATTGACATAGAGGGCAACCAATCAGATGACTGCATCACCGCTCATACGCAAACAACGGCGCTAAGCGCGAAGCTAGTCAGCGAATTCTGGTTTTAGGCAGGGTTGCCTATTGGGTCGATCAGAATCAGACTGGCATTCCCATTTCTTAAATGTCGTAAGTTAGTAGACTAGTGAGGTTTTTTCGCCGCCATCTCAAAATTTCATCCGCGCGATTCCTCAGTTTGCGGACTAAAATAGCAACCCGCATGCACACATAACGTCATCTGTTGCGCCCTCCCCCAACACTGAAAACAAAACGAAAGAAAATTAGAAGAAACACACTCACACACCACACCACAAACACACATACAGGCACAGTGAAATTGCGTTGATCACACAGTCAACTCGTGTGCGGTGACTTTTATGGTTAAACTATTTTTCGGTACCGTTAAAATGACGCCACGGAAACGACACACTACTGGTAACGACTGTTCCTGTGAAATCCTCAGGCTTGGCGTAGTTTTTGGGGAAAATTATGCGTCTAGGGCGCGGGACACAGAGGTAACGAGATGGCTGATCTCTAAACATTCTCTGAGTACTACTATTATCACCACTACCACTCATACGACAATTAATTTACTAACTTTAACTTCACAATAATAATAACTAATAAAATCAACCATGAATTTAAACTATGAATATTTATAAATATTCATTATTCTAAACACGAGAAAGCATTCGGCAAACATAACTGGAATCGAGCAAATGGACTCCAAATCCCAACGGCCAAGTGAAGTGCCGGCATTATTGACTCTAGCTGTAACGCAAATTACTTTGTTCAAACAAACATTCTAGTACCACCGCACAAACGTGACAACTGTGCAAAAATAACTAAATAAAAGACACCACTGTTACAGAAAGACATTACACGCAAAACTGCCGGTCGCGAACGTAACGAACCGTGATTGAAACTGTGATGCTGCTCTTTATACGTTGTGCTAACTGTGTGAGCTAACTTAAATTGAGAATCGAGAATCAAGAATACTGAGAATCTAAACATACATAAATGGGTATGTTTCAGGGGGGGGGTTTCTGCAATTTTGTGAATAGATATGAAACTTTTCTCAATAACCTACAACTATTTTACAGACAAAATAATGCTAATCACAAAACATTTAGAAATGACTCACTACACCTCTATAAAAAAATTGTTTCATGTCAGCTAAGACATTGATGTTGAAGTGATATTGATCTTAAGTTGTCTTGCTCTCTGTGTCCGCAGAGACCTCATGTCCTGGGTTAATGGGATCCGAGGACTAGTGTCCTCAGAGGAGCTAGCCAAAGATGTGACTGGAGCTGAAGCTCTTCTAGAAAGACATCAGGTGAATAAATTTGATTGGTTTCTTAATCAAGCTGTCAACATAACATTTTACTGATTTATATCCCTATGCTGCTCTTTTCATTTCTCCAGGAACATCGCACAGAGATAGACGCTCGTCTTGGTACGTTCCAGGCCTTTGAGCAATTTGGACAGCAGCTGTTGTTGCAAGGCCATTATGCAAGTCCCGAGATCAAGCAGAGACTGGAGGCTTTAGACTTGGAGCGAGCTGACCTGGAAAAGGCCTGGGTGCAGCGCCGCATGATGCTGGACCAGTGCCTGGAGTTCCAGGTAAATGTTGAGAAAAGATTTCTTCGTTAAAAAAAATGTATTATGTCATCACGAACATCAGTTTGTCTCCATAACGAAAAGAAGACAGAGGTGATATTGTTTGGTCCCAGTGGCCCTTGTACATTCCATCCTGTAGACTTGGGCCCCCTGTCTCCTTATCTTAAGTCAACAGTCTCAAATTTGGGCCTTAAACTGGACAGTGATTTCAAACTCGATCGACAAATTGGTGCCTTTGTTAAATCCAGCTTCTTTCACCTTAGACAGCTGGCCAAAATAAAACCTCTCCTCTCACATGAACACTTTGAGACAGTAATTCATGCCTTTGTCACATCCCGGCTCGATTACCGCAATGCCCTTTTCTTTGGAGTCAGCCAGTCCTCCATTAAGCGCCTTCTACCTCTCTGAGCTCATCCGCCCCTACACAACCTGCCCGGCGCCTCAGGTCTGTGGACCAAACATTATTAGAAGTACCAAGAACTAAACTGAGGCTCAGAGGGGATCTAGCCTTTTCTGTTGCTGGTCCCTCTCTATGGAATGACCTCCCACTGAACATTCGGCAAGCCTCCTCGCTGGCCATCTTCAAAACCCTCCTCAAAACTCACTTGTATTCTTTGGCATTCGACTCAGCATTACTTAGATTTGTTCTTGGTTTTACTGTTTGGTGCTTTCTACGCCTTTATTACCGATTTGTCTTACTGCTTATTGTGCATGTTAAATTGCTCCATGTACAGGACTTTGTATGCAGCGATGGCTGTTTGAAAGTGATCTATAAATACTATTGACTTGACTTGATTATTGATTGACAATTTTCTGGATTCATCTCACAGCTCTTTAGCAGAGACTGTGAACAGGCTGAGAACTGGATGGCAGCTCGTGAAGCTTTCCTTGCAAGTGATGACAAGGGAGACTCCCTCGACAGTGTTGAGGCATTAATCAAAAAGCATGAAGACTTTGATAAAGCTATTAATGTGCAGGTGAATTGTCGCACACATTTTCTAGTCTTTCTGGATTACTGCTCTTTATACTATAAACCTGCAATTGTCTGCACATGCAGGAAGAGAAAATTGCTGCTCTGCAATCCTTTGCCAATCAACTAATTGGAGCTGACCATTACGCCAAACCTGAGATCTTCAGTCGACGCAATGAAGTTCTTGACAGGTTGGAATGTTTCTTTTTTTAAAGATGTTTAGAAGTTTCACAGATAAAAACCTTGAAAATGTGAATTTGTGAGTAGTGTACCATGAATTCGGGGTTATTCACTGTAATACTGGGCAGAACACGCAAGTCTCATATAGCTCCCTACCAAGAGTATGACAATTCAGCGTATGTTCAGCTAAGCAAAATGGATCGCAGGCATCAAAATATGTAGTAGTTATGTTTGTATTCACAATTCTGTCTACTGTTATTGGAACTCATTATATTTGCCTGAGAAGTTTCACAATAATACAATTCTGACCTGATTATCTGATTATTGGCAGCTACGAGCTATACCATTGAGCACCTGGACAAGCCACAGTCAATCTGGGAAAATACTGTAAAGACAAACGGAAACTCTAAATGATATGTCTTATATATTTTTTGCCAATACTTCTCAGTGTTTTGTTCATGACAGCAAAAAAAAAGAACCAAAAAAAAGGTCAGCTCAAATGTTGCAAAGTTGTTTGTCAGACATTCACCAACAGTTTTCACGGTCGCAAAGAGCTTTTCATATCACCAGGACATTTCAAACATGTTTTTGTAGCGATCTTCTTGAAATGGCCCAATACTGAGCTGTTATATGGTACACCTTAAAAGCAATTACAGGCTATTGGGTATGGGATACATTGTAGTAATACAAGTATTCTTCAGTTAGACCAAAACACCAATATTAGAACTTGAAAACCCCAATTGATCCCTTGAAAGGTGGCGCCGGCTGAAGGCCCAGATGATTGAAAAGCGGTCAAAGCTTGGTGAATCCCAGACCCTACAGCAATTCAGCCGAGATGTGGATGAAATAGAAGCTTGGATCAGCGAGAAACTGCAGACTGCAACTGATGAGTCCTACAAGGACCCTACCAACATTCAGGTATTTTGTTTTTTAACACACCACCGACATCAATTAGTTAATAGGTAATCAAATACATTCAGAGTGGAAAATGTTCAGAGCTTCACTTTTGAAGATGGTGTTTTGAAGTAAAGCTGAAACACGACAACTTGAAACAGTGTGTCCAATTTCTTGAATGCATTGAATGTTTGAAGAAAGCTGCTACTGCTATGAAAAATAATTTGCCCCTTCCTGATTTCTTTATATTCCATTTGACAAAGCTAACTTAAGACAATACAAAATGATGTTTTTATTTAATAATATAAATATAAATATATTTTAATTATTTCCATCCTGGGGGGAAAACCCACCACCCCTATCCTGATATACAGTACAAGTGACACTTTACCGCAATGTCATTGACATTACGGGAGATTGAACACTACAAAAGAGAGAATATTTCATTATCTTTTTTTTTTTTTTAATTATCCCTCAAAATGCCTACCCCAAAAGTGAAACATGCAATTTTGATTTTAGGACCTCAGATCTGCAGAGCACTGGCCCTGAGCTCGGCAGTAATGTGTGTGTGTGCGTGTGTGTGTGTGTGTGTGTGCGCGTGGTATAGATTTTTTACTAACTATACCTTTCTTTTTCATTGAGTGGATCATTTATAATTTTTATGTTGTCCTAAATTTATTCTAAAACAATCAAGCATGACGAAAAGAAGGAATTAGGAAGGGTGCAAAACACTATTTTCTTTTAAAGCTTTGAAATTGTATTTCAGCATACATGATGCTCTCATTTGACTATTCATTGTCCAACTCCACTTTCTTATCTGCCATAAAACTAAATTTTCTCCTAATGTCTTTTGCTTTCTCATAGCTGTCCAAGCTTCTGGTAAGTTTGAGTACTGTTAGTTTACTAACCAACAGACATCTTCCTTTGTGGATATGATTGGATATAAAAAATATACACAAACCCTTGTGCCAGATTTCAATAGAAATGTAGGGGAAAAAAACTTTTTGTTAAACGCAGTGGGCAAGCAATTGCAACGCCCCATTCTGAGGCTTCAAAAAGCAAGTTCTCAAATGAAAGTAACCAATGAGCTTAGTGTTAGTGTGACATCAGCAGTTTCAACGGACATAAATAGAGACTGGAACAGTGACAGAAAGGCATTAAAAATCAAGGTCCCTGAAAATGCATCGCTTGGTTCATGGACCAAACATTTTGTGGATTTTGCCATATATCTCCATGTTGGAGAACAGCAAGTTGTGCAAAAAAAGTATTGGAACTCTTAACAGGTATGACCTGGAAAGGTTAATACTGCATTTATCAATCTATGCTATATTGACATGAATAATATTTGCCTTGACATGAGGTCTGCATGGATGTAGCTGAACCTGAATGTTGTGTTGTTCTTTATATTACACACTCGTTGGGAAAGATTCAATGGCGCCATAACTGGTTGCAGTACCATCAATTTGATTAATTCTTATTGATTGATAAATCAATAATCATGCCCATCCCTCGTACCTGAGATTACAAAGGATTCTGAATGACTTAAGAGTTGGTAATCATCAAAAAGATCTGGCAGTCAATGGTTTGTGTAAACTTTTTAAATCCACGATAAAGCACTATATGTTTTGAGTGGTCTTCACTCATGAGTGCAGGCTTTATTTGTTTGTATTGTACGACATTTGAAAATGTTTGGTGGAATCTCTTGACATTTCATTATTTAATTGGTACTAACTTAGTCTTACAACTTGCTTCAAATGTTTCCGTAGAATAAAATGCAAAGCAATAGAAATGCTGTGATTCCCCCTCCAATCAGTTCCACCCCCACAATATGTGAAATGTTTAAAGGTCTTTAAACACACTTGTAAAATAACACTTTTAAACAAGTCTATGAAGACTGAGCAAGATCAATGAACAACAGACAATGGCGACGACTATGTTGATAAAGCTGCCGTAACACCGTACATTCTCATTTTAAAGCCCAAATAAAGGTGGCTTTTTTTTTAGTCAAACAATGACAAAGTTGGCATGTGTTGAAATTGACCATCAAAGTTTCTGCCTGCTCATGCATATCGTACAACTGTGTCTAAACATGGACTCAGTCCTTCTATATTGGTGAGCCGCTGATCAGTCAGGAATCTGGTTTCATGCTTAAATCCTGTTATTTTGAGATTTATGTTTTTTTGCCAAGGTCAGTTCACTCCACACAATTTTTTTTAATAAACTTACCTCGGAATAGAAATTAAACAGAAGGTTCATCAAACAAACAAAAAAACTTTCTAATGACCTGTCAAATGTCATTTTATGTATGTCCCTGTCACCACAGCTTTTCCATACTAATGTCACATTTGTATAATTCTAGTTATGTAATTATAATAACAAACAAAATAGATTGTATTAACAAAAATGGCTGGGATTCTAACTTGTGCACTGGATGTCATTATTAGAGTGTTTGGGCACTAAATGTAAGTGCAACACTTCTGTTTTTGCTCCCATTTTCATGACTTGGACTTTCTCTTGCTAATGCTATTGGGGGTTTGGGATGCTGGGGGGTGTGAATAAGATGAAACAGAGCATTTTACAGTGGCCTTTTATGATGTGCAGCCATTGACACACTTGCGAAATCGGTGTAATTTTTTTCCCACAAAGAAAAACAGTCTTTGAGCTCAGCTCATTGGAAATGGAGCAAGAACAAAAGACTTGCATTTGTGCAGTGCCTTTGCAAAAGTGTTAGACCCCTTTAACGTTTTGAGCCTTTGTCACGTTTCAGGTTTCAAACATAAAGATTTAAAAATTGGACATATTTTGTGAAAAATCAACACCAAATGGGACACAAATAGCAAGCTGAAAAGTAGGGTGTGCAAAATTATTCATCCCCTTTTCTCCAAGTGCAGCCAGATGACTCCAAATGATCTCCGATGATTTCTTAATTATCCAGTGTTGACCTAAATGACTGTGGATGATAAATAACAAGACTTCCTACTCTCGTGTCATTATAAATGGACCTCAGATGAACTCAGAGGTCTGTTAAAAGAATATTTGTCAGCAAACAGTATCACGAAAACCAGGGAACACACCGAGCAGGTCCAGGATAAAACTGTGGAGATGTCTAAAGCAGAAGTGGGACATAAATAGTTTTCACAAGCTTGAAAGATTTCATGAAGCACTGTTTGATCAATCACATTGAAATACAGAGAGAATCAGACCACAACAAACGTACCAACACCTGGCCATCCCTTCTAAACTTTTAGCCCAAACAAAGGGAGCACAGTTTAGAAATGCCGCCAAGATTGCCATGATCACCTGGATGAACTGTAGAGATAGATGATGGGGGGGATCTGTTTATCGACCAAGTATCAGTCCTACATTGGACAAATCTGGCCTTTATGGAAGAGAGACAAGAAGACAACCATTTCTCAAAGGAAGAATATAAAAAGTCAAAGTTTGCCACAAGCCTCCAGGTGGACACCAATAATGTGGAAACTGGTCCTCTTGTCAGATGAGACCAACCAACCTTTAGTGTGTCAGATTATGCGTACGGTAAATGTAACACTGCACATCACCCTGAAAACTCCACCCCCACTGTCAGACATGGTGGTGGTAGCACTACGGAATGGGGCTGCTTTTCTTCAGTAAGGACTTGGAGAATGGTTGATGGAAGATGGATTGCGCCAAATACAAGGGAAATTTAGGAAGAAAACCTGTTGGAGTCTGCAAAAGATTTGGATGGCAGTTTACAATGCTGCAGGACAATAATCCAAAACAAAAAGCAAAATCCACATCTGATTAGTTCAAAACTTAACAGAAGTGTTTGAATGGCCGAGTCAAAGTCCAGACCTGAATTAAAAAAAAATATATATATATATCTATATATATATTGCGCGTCGTCCCGCACGCGGTCTGTCCTTCCGTCTGTCCCTTTTCAAAACGTACCTACTTCACCGCGCCGCTGCGCGCCGCCACTGCGCCGCTCAGGCAGTGGCTCACTACGATCGCGCGGGCATCTTAGCGAAAAAATGTTGTCTACCCACAAGCATTGCAATGAAATTGTTAGTTATTTAGTAGCGCTAAACATCTCTTTATTTTCGCGATAAGCAATGAAGATGAACAAAAAGTTGGACCAAGGAACAACACTTTTGTGGGCCAAAGGCCCACCTTACCAGCCTTCCGCAGGAACTAGCTGATGAGCCGCCCAGAGGGCGGCGAACCACCACCGTACCAGCCTTCCGCAGGAACTAGCTAGGTCAACCAGCTAGTATATATATATATGACACACACACGCACACGCACACACACACCACACTTAATGATTGTGGCCCATTTGGTGTTGATTTTTCATCACCAACCCCCCCCCCCCCCCCCAAAAAATATCCAATCCAATTTTATGTTTGTTTGAGACTTTGAATTTGGGAAAAGGTCAAAAATTTTAAGGGGGCCAATACTGTTGGTAGTACTTTTTGCTCATAATAAATTGGTGGTAAATTATCGAAATGTAAGTGACATTTTTTTTCTTGTTTCTCTCAATGACTGTAGAGTAAACATCAGAAACACCAAGCATTTGAGGCGGAGCTCCATGCCAACGCTGACCGAATCCGGGGAGTCATAGATACTGGTAACGCACTCATCCAGAGAGGTGCCTGTGCCGGCAGCGAGGATGCCGTTAAGGTATTTATTTTGTGGTTTCATGTAAATTGTGTTGTATTTTTAAAAAAAAATAAATAAATAAAATCCATTGATCTTTACAAAGCAATGTTGGGCCACAGACCTCCATCCATCCATCCATCTTCTACCGCTTATCCGGGGCCGGGTCGCGGGGGCAACAGCTTTAGCAGGGAAGCCCAGACTTCCCTCTCCCTAGCTACTTCTTCCAGCTCTCCCAGGGGGATCCCGAGGCGTTCCCAGGCCAGCTGGGTGACATAGTCTCTCCAGCGTGTCCTGGGTCTTCCTCGGGGTCTCCTCCCGGTGGGACATGCCCGGAACACCTCACCAGGGAGGCGTTCAGGAGGCATCCGAATCAGATGCCCAAGCCACCTCATCTGGCTCCTCTCGATGTGGAGGAGAAGCGGCTCGACACGGAGCCCCTCCCGGATGACCGAGCTTCTCACCTTATCTCTAAGGGAGAGCCCGGACACCCTGCGGAGAAAACTCATTTCGGCCGCTTGTATCCGGGATCTCGTTCTTTCGGTCACGACCCATAGCTCGTGACCATAGATGAGGGTTGGAACGTAGATCGACCGGTAAATTGAGAGCTTCGCCCTTTGGCTCAGCTCCTTCTTCACCACGACAGACCGATACAACGTCCGCATCACAGCAGACGCTGCACCGATCCGCCTGTCGATCTCTCGCTCCCTCCTGCCCTCACTCGTGAACAAGACCCCAAGATACTTAAACTCCTCCACTTGGGGCAAGATCTCCCCCCCGACCCGGAGGGGGCACTCCACCCTTTTCCGACTGAGGACCATGGTCTCAGATTTGGAGGTGCTGATTTTCATCCCAACCGCTTCACACTCGGCTGCGAAACGCTCCAGTGAGAGTTGGAGAGCCCTGTTTGAAGGAGCCAACAGCACCACATCATCTGCAAAAAGCAGGGATGCAATACTGAGGCCACCAAAACGGACCCCCTCAACGCTTCGGCTGCGCCTAGAGATTCTGTCCATGAAGGTTATGAACAGAATCGGTGACAAAGGGCAGCCTTGGCGGAGTCCTACCCTCACTGGAAACGATTCCGACTTACTGCCGGCAATGCGGACCAAACTCTGACATCGGTGGTATAGTGACCGAACAGCCCGTATCAGGGGGTTCGGTACTCCATACCCACGAAGCACCCCCCACAGAACTCCCCGAGGGACACGGTCAAACGCCTTCTCCAAGTCCACAAAACACATGTAGACTGGTTGGGCGAATTCCCACATACCCTCGAGAACCCTGCTAAGGGTGTAGAGCTGGTCCACTGTTCCACGGCCGGGACGAAAACCACACTGCTCCTCCTCAATCTGAGGCTCGACTTCCTGACGGACCCTCCTCTCCAGCACCCCTGAATAGACCTTACCAGGGAGGCTGAGGAGTGTGATCCCTCTGTAGTTGGAACACACCCTCCGGTCCCCCTTTTTAAAAAGAGGGACTACCACCCCGGTCTGCCAATCCAGAGGCACTCTCCCCGTTGACCACGCGATGTTGCTGAGGCGTGTCAACCAGGACAGCCCCACAACATCCAGAACCTTGAGGAACTCTGGGCGGATCTCATCCACCCCTGGGGCCTTGCCACCGAGGAGCTTTTTAACCACATCGGTGACTTCAACCACAGAGATAGGAGAGCCCACCTCAGAGTCCCCAGGCTCTGCTTCCTCCAAGGAAGGCATGTTGGTGGAGTTGAGGAGGTCTTCGAAGTACTCTGCCCACCGGTTCACAACGTCCCGAGTCGAAGTCAGCAGTGCCCCATCCCCACTGTACACAGTGTTCGTGGTGCACTGCTTCCCCCTCCTGAGACGTCGGATGGTGGACCAGAATTTCCTCGAAGCCGTCCGGAAGTCGGCTTCCATGGCCTCACCGAACTCTTCCCATGCTCGGGTTTTTGCCTCGGCGACCACCGAAGCTGCGTTCCGCTTGGCCAGTCGGTACCCGTCAGCTGCCTCTGGGGTCCCACAGGCCATAAAGGCTCGATAGGACTCCTTCTTCAGCTTGACGGCATCCCTTACTGCTGGTGTCCACCAGCGAGTACGAGGGTTGCCGCCACGACAGGCACCAACCACCTTACGGCCACAACTCAGATTGGCCGCCTCAACAATAGAGGCACGGAACATGGTCCACTCGGACTCAATGTCCCCCGTCTCCCCCGGAACATGGGAAAAGCTCTGTCGGAGGTGGGAGTTGAAACTCCTTCTGACAGGGGATTCCGCCAGGCGCTCCCAACAAACCCTTACGATACGTTTGGGTCTGCCAGGACGGACCGGCATCTTCCCCCACCATCGGAGCCTACTCACCACCAGGTGGTGATCAGTTGACAGCTCCGCCCCTCTCTTCACCCGAGTGTCCAGAACATGCGGCCGCAAATCCGATGACACGACCACAAGGTCGATCATCGAACTATGGCCGAGGGTGTCCTGGTGCCAAGTGCACACGTGGACACCCTTATGTTTGAACAAGGTGTTCGTTATGGACAGTCCGTGACGAGCACAGAAGTCCAATAACAAAACACCACTCGAGTTCTGATCGGGGGGGCCGTTCCTCCCAATCACGCCCCTCCAGGTCTCACTGTCATTGCCCACGTGAGCATTGAAGTCCCCCAGTAGAACAAGGGAGTCCCCAGCAGGAGTACTCTCCAGCACACCCTCCAAGGACTCCAAAAAGGGTGGGTATGCTGAGCTGCTGTTTGGTGCATATGCACAAACAACAGTCAGGACCCGTCCCCCCACCCGCAGGCGGAGGGATGCAACCCTCTCGTCCACCGGTGTGAACCCCAATGTACAGGCACTGAGCCGGGGGGCAATAAGTACGCCCACACCTGCTCTGCGCCTCTCACCGTGAGCAACTCCAGAGTGAAAGAGAGTCCAACCCCTCTCGAGAGGACTGGTACCAGAACCTAGGCTGTGTGTGGAGGCAAGTCCGACTATATCCAGTCGGAACTTTTCTGCCTCACACACCAGTTCGGGCTCCTTCCCTGCCAGAGAGGTGACATTCCATGTCCCAAGAGCTAGCTTCTGTAGCCGAGGATCGGACCGCCAGGGTCCCCGCCTTTGGCTGCCGCCCAGCTCGCATTGCACCCGACCCCTTTGACCCCTCCCACGGCTGCCTTATTTAACTCACTCACTCCCAAAGACGTTTTTAAACGTCTTTTAAGACTTGGTCCAGAATTGGCTGGTACTGAATGAGTTAATTAACTGAGGAAAATTGTTAAATAATGGAATATTATTGTCTTGGCACATTTTTAAATTCGCTATTAGCCTCACTGTAGGGAATTTTGAAACGGCAGTAGTGGTTCCGAGACACAAAGAAGGAGCAGGCAAATTGGACACAGAAATGTAAGCTACTTATTGTATGTGCTCAAGGACACCCTGAACTGGTTGCCAGCCAATCGCAGGGCACACAATAGAAGAACAAACATTCACACAGTCACACCTAGGGAGTGTTCCATGGACCTCTAGTGCATGTTTTTGGAATATGGGAGGAAACCGGAGTACCTGGAGAAAACCCATGCAGGCACGGGGAGAACATGCAAACTCCACACAGGAAGACCAGAGCCTGAACCGAGCCCTACACCTCTGCACTGTGAGCCCGACGTGCTAACCAGTTGCAAACAAATAAACATTTCATCACGCCATCTTGCTGAATTGGGGGCAAGTAACTGCAGTACAAGACTGACTTCCATCATATATATTATATACACTGTATATATTAGATATTTTGAGCAGAAAATGGAGTGAGAGCCCGCTGGTCAGGGAGCGATAGTCTTTTGGCTCCATCACACTGTTTAGTCAATGTTTCTGTAAGAATTGTGTGGCCACGTAAATCGCATCACACTATGTAGAACAACACAGAAAAAAATCTGGCACGCCAAACTTTCTGTGTCATGAGTTTGAGGCGTCCTAGATACCAGATCGACACAAGGCTAATGTTAGTCGGGCACATTCATGTATAGCTCACTGATTTAAGGTCCATTAATTTTTTGCCATGGTTTGGGTCCTAAGCAGCTTCACCTTGGGCGTCTTTTGTGGATAGCAAGTTCCGTGTTATGATTACATGCCACAGTGGTCATTAATCTGGAAGCCTCCCACACCTCTGTCATCTTCCCGCGAGATCCACAAAATAGCTCTGCATCTGCCTCCGACACTGTGCATTTGTGACTTAAATGCGTTGTGCCCACACGCAGTCTTGCTTTTCAATTATTTATTTGTTTATATGTATTACAACAGGGGTGTCCAAACATTTTGCCAAGGGGGCCAGATTTTATGTGGTAAAATGTCGGGGGGCCGACCTTGGCTGACATTCTTTACATTGAACAACAATATTGTTCAACAAATTTTAGTAAGCCAGTCTGTTTCACATTTCCATTTTTATTTTAATTTCAACAATCTTAAGAATTTCTTTTGGTTCATTTGAAACCGGTATATCACATGCAACTGCTTATTCACTTGACTTTTTCTTAAACAGAAGTCTCCTGAGTGCAAATTAATCGATTTGAAACATAAAATGTATCACCATGACTTTTCAATAGTCACAAAACCTTTGACTCGAACAACAGGGAAATGAACAAGCAATACACATATCCACAACTGCAAGGATCATTTGAAATATGACATATCAGTCAATATAAACACGGAGTGATGTCTTGTTAACTCGTGAGTGATGCCCTCTAGTGTCTAAATGCTATTACTCATTTAGTGAATGCTATTACTCATTTAGCCACTAGAGCAGTGGTCACCAACATGGTGCCCGCGGGCACCAGGTAGCCCGTGAAGACCACTTGAGTAGCCCGCCAGTGCCTGGACATTGTGATTTGCTAGTAGAAATTATGATTTAAAAATGCAAACATTGGCAGTACTGTGAGACATTTCGAAACACGATCAAAGTCTGACAATTTAAATCATCAAGTATTAAAAATAACACATCCTCATATTATTGAAGGTATTTTGGACAAATGTGTTATTTCAGACGTGTATCAATTTGGTAGCCCTTCACACAATCGGTACACATGAAGTTGCTCTCACCCTAAAAAATGTTGGTGACACCTGCACTAGAGGGAAGCAGTACTCTATGAAACATCACTCACCAGTCTACGAGACCTCAGTCAATGCAACACGTGTTCCATTGCGCCCAACCTGCGGGCCAGACGGCACTGATTTTATGACAGGGGCCGAGGGCCGGATGAAATTCGACCGCGGGCCGGATTTGGTCCCCGGGCCGGACTTTGGACATGCCTGTATTACAGTGACTGACTCAGGTGCCCAAAAAATCTAATCACCACATTCCTAATTAAGTGTTTTATGTCTGCAATTCATGTTTTCATTCAGCAATTTTCAAAAAGCTATTTTCCCTTTAGGTACGCCTTGGTGCTCTAGATGAGCAATGGCAGTTCCTTGTCAACAAATCTGCTGAAAAGAGCCAAAAACTCAAAGAAGCCAATAAGCAACAGAACTTTAACACAGGCATCAAAGACTTTGACTTCTGGCTCTCTGAGGTGATTACCGCCATACCACATACTGTAGAAACACTTTCACAGAAGAGAAAATGACTGATGCGTTTTTACATATATTTTCAGGTGGAAGCACTGCTTGCTTCAGAGGACTATGGGAAAGATCTGGCCTCAGTCAACAACCTGCTGAAAAAACACCAGCTGCTGGAGGCTGATATTTCTGCCCATGAGGTTGGTTGTTCGGTAGAAGGGCAGTCAATACAGTGCAATGGATTTAAAAAAGTCGACAGCCCTGCTCAAAGGCTCGAAAGCTGAATAAAATGTCGTTCACCTTTCGGCATATCAGTGACCCCAAGTACATATCCAAATAACAAAAGAAAGGCTTCACCAGAAGGAGATGAACGATTTGGAACAGCCCAACAGGATGTCTGACCTGATTCCGATCAAACATCTGTGCACACTCCTCAGAGATGAAAGTCCTCCGGATTTTACCGGAATTCCAGATTTTCAAATTTTAATGAAAATTTCTGTGGAGAATCGAGGAAAAATTGTCTAAAATTAATCCGGATATGAATTGACAACATTGAACGAACACGCACTTGAGTTCGTTGTTTTGCTTTCACGAGCATAGCCATGTTGAGGCACTAACACTAGTAAGATTTTCGTCTCTTTATAAACACACTTGTTAAACCCCAGTGGAACGAATAAAAGACGCCTTGACAAGATGGTTGTTGTCGTAAAAAATATATTTGGACAAAAAGGGAAACGCACAGATTGGCAGAAAAACGTGTCCGTCCAACTTCGAGTGTCATCACGGCAATCTTAGTTTAGCTGTTGTCGTGTGTGACATCGGTTGCGTCGGCGCTGATTGGTTGGAATCGAAAGACGCACTTGCGTACATGTTCGCGCTGACTCACGCACAGCAGAGAGCACCGGACTATCTACTGCTGATGCACGCTTAGCTTGAGTGGCGTCGCCACAATAGTAATACCCTCGCCTCTCGTTCTCATGGCCTCGCCATATCTCGAGATTTTGAAATTTCGGCGAGAACGGAAGCCACAAAGAGTGCACGCGTGCACACAAAAGGAAGATTAATCATTGAATGTCGAGTATTTGAATAGCGTTTTGTGTAAACTAATTAATGCATGATCGGCCAGGTGTGTGTGTGTGTGCGTGTGTGTACATATATATAATTTTTCTGGAATTTTCAGGAAAGTCCACTTTCATCTCTGACGCTCCTCCAGTGATAATTTTACAGTTTGAGCCCTGATCAGAAATGTATGAGTCCCATTATGCATTTCGAGAATCCCAAATCTGAAATGGTCGACTTATTCAATTGCATAAAATAATAACACAAACAACAACAATATACATTGATAATAGGTTTATTCCTTATAAACAAATGCGGCAAAAATTTTAATAATTCAGGCATACAAGATTTGCTGAGAAATAGGTTCTTATTTCATCCCATGGTTGTCTTTGAGTTCATAAATTCTCCTCTCTCTTTACTCTGCTTCCAATGACGCAAGGCTTTCTCAAAGTCAACTTATCATCGCAAAA
This sequence comes from Hippocampus zosterae, assembly GCF_025434085.1. Lineage (NCBI taxonomy): Eukaryota > Metazoa > Chordata > Actinopteri > Syngnathiformes > Syngnathidae > Hippocampus > Hippocampus zosterae. The sequence continues at coordinate 3,474,709 of NC_067468.1, forward strand.
AACTATCCAACTTTAACTGCTTCCTCTGTAATATCTCCGCAATAAACTTTCGCAACGCTTGTTTTAATGTTACACAACTTGGCAATCGTCTGCTTCTCGCGAGGTGAAAGCCGATCTCGCCAATCTCGTCTCGCGAGAACGGAAATCTCATCACATGAGATTACTTAATGCGAGATCAAAACAACAATGGCAGCGATGGTCAAACTGCGTTCGTTGCTGGAAAAAAAGATTTACCGTAGTTTTTTTTTTTGTTGTTTTGACTGAAAAATTTCCTTACGTCACAAAAACTCACATTACCGTATTTTCACGACTATAAGGCGCCATTAAAATCTTAAATTTTCTCCAAAATGGACAGGACGCCTTATGGTGCGGAGCATCCTTTGTATGCGCTGAGTTCCAAAATCTGACTGACAGCCGACACGCTGTTTATATAGAGAAAAGGCGGAAGTGACTGTGGCCAGGCACGCGGGAAAGAAGTCGGCCAATCAGGGAAGGGTGGGCGTGTATATATATACATATATATATGGAGAGGGAGAGAGAGAGGACAGGCAAGCTGGGGAGCAGTCCGCCAATTGTGAAGGGTGGGCGTGTAAGTGGACGCTAAAGGGACGCAGCAAGCAGGTACCAACACCTGTATAGAGTGTGGCAATGTGCGTTGTTGCAAAACAACTCTGGTTTTGGTTTCTAAGAACCCCTGAAAATAAATTCGACAAAGAGACACTCCTCCAAAGCTCAGTTCAAACTTAAAGCCACCGGTTATGCTTTTGGCATGCGTGCCCATCTCACAGCAGCGGTGAAAAACCAAGTCAAGCAAATGAACTCTGAGCTCGCCGATATTCCCGGAGGCTTGACTAAAGAACTCCAACCGCTGGACATTGGCATCAACCGGGCGTTCAAAGTAAAGTTGCGAACGGCATGGGAACAATGGATGATCGATGGCAAACACAACTTTACAAAGAGTGAGAGGCAGCGCTGGGCGAGTTACGCCACAATACGCAACAACGAGAGGGAACGCAGCGTTTTTGATGGATTACGGTACTTGCACAGTTGTTCAATTCTTTCTACACACACACGTGCTGCCACCATGTTTCGCTCTGTTCTTTACTTTCAAATGTGGGAAAGCTTCACACGAGAGAAATGTTGACTTTGCTGTTGCTGCTCCTTCTTTCCGCTCGGCAATGCGTAGCAACTCACACTAGCATGTGATGCGTTCAATGACAACTGGGATGTGCAGTCCTCTGCTTCTGATACAGAGGATGAGGACTTTGATGGATTTCTGGGTGATGATTGATCGAAAAACGTGAGAACATTGTACGATGGCTAAATAAAATACACCCGAACTCAGTTCTGCTTTCGATGCCTTTTTAAAAACGTGTTTTTAGCTTGTATCTGTATCTGTATGTCTTGGCATGCTACCGTATGCTTAAAGCTAACGTGTTAGCGTGCGTGCATGCATGCCGTATGTTTAAGCTGGCGTATGTTTTACCACTTTAAAACTGCGACCAATAATACAGTGCATTTTGTCTATGTGTAAAATACAGAAATAGCACCAATTAATGAGACTGCGCCCAACCGTACGATGCGTCGAATTGTCGTGAAAATACGGTATTTGGAACTGTGCGTCCCGGGGGAAAATTATGCGTCGAGGTAATGAGATGGCTGCTCCTCTTGCATTTTCATGTTGTCCACACCATCACTTGGATGGTAGTTGTTCAAATTCCGGACTATACGTCGCACCAGCCATAAAATGCATAATAAAGTAGAAAAAACATACATAAGTCGCGCTGGGGTATAAGTCGCATTTTTGGGTGGAAATTTATTTAATTTAAAATCCAACACCAAGAACAGACATGTCATCTTGAAAGGCAAATAAAAATCGAGAACAACAAGCTGAATAACTGTACATTATGCTAACGTTACGTGACGCATAAACAACAAATGGTGAATGTGCCTGGTATGTTCATGTAACATATTCAGATAACTATAGCATAAAGAACATGCTCAACGTTTATCAAACCATCAGTGTCATTCCAAATCACTAAATCCAACAAAATCTTCATCCTCTGTGTCACTTTTAAACAACTCCGGAGGATGAAAATGCTTCTATGTCACTTATGTCAGAGCCATGGTCAGTTGCATTTCCAACATTTCTGAATTCTGACAGGATGGTCCAAACTTTCTTTCTGCTGCTCGATGAGCGTTTTTGGCTGCATATTTCACTACTTGCAGCTTGTAATCTGCAGTATATGATTTTCTTTTCGGTGCTATTTTTGTTCAGCCCTTCTCAGTTGTTTTTATTCAGCACCGGAAGTACTGTATTATTTTTACTTACCGTCAATGTTGAAATCATCAACACAGGCCTAGAGCGCCCTCTTGCGGTTAAATGTGAAAACATGTGAATTGGTACAATAATGTGTTAATTTCACACAAATCGCTCCTGAGTAGTAAATCGCACCCCCAGCCAAACTATGAAAAAAAAACTGTGACTTATAGTCCGGAAAGTACGGTAATCAAAAAGATTTTTGTCTCACCGGTTATTGCATAACGGCTTCACGTCACTTTGGGGTTACCTCCACACAACCAATCGAGAGGATTTTCTCTTGTCAATTGGGAGGATAACATCAAGTCTTGTAGTAAGATTTTTTTTGGTAACACCATTTCTGCAATTTATGACACGCGTAGAGCTGAACAAACAGCATTATTCTTCAATATAGTTACAATAAATCAACTTCGACGTTTCAAATTTCCTGAACTATTTTAATTGAAAGTCTGCACGCCTACATCCTGTCGCTCTCTTCTCTTTAGGATCGTCTGAAGGATCTGAATGGACAGGCTGACAGTCTGATGGCCAGCAACGCCTTTGATACCTCTCAAGTGAAGGACAAGCGCGCTGCAGTCAATGGCCGTTTCATCAAAATAAAGAGTATGGCAGCCAGCCGCCATGCCAAGCTCAACGAGTCTCACCGTCTGCATCAGTTCTTCAGAGACTTGGACGATGAGGAGTCTTGGATCAAGTAAATGTGCCCACTTTTCATATCTTTTTTTTAATTTTTTTTTTAACCCTACTGGTTCAGAAGACAGGTCAGTTTAATATTAAACCTACATAAATTTTGTGTTCATATTGTCAAAATGTATTTTGAAAAAGGAATGAAGGCAGAAGCACACCAATTTGGAGTCATTCTGACAATGATATGCTTATCTTCTCCGCAATATTATTTTGCGAATGTTTTGATGTCACCTTGGATTACTTGCAGTAGACCCATCTATAGCAGGAAACAACATTCTATGGCGTGACTAAAATAAAGAAGAGATATTAAATGATGCCCTTCCAGCTGGCTAAGCATGCCATTAATCTCAGCATAGTAGCACTGTTCTAACCTCAGTTTTTATTTTTTTCACATTTTGAATCAAAATGATTCCCATTTCACGGCTGTCAATACCAGCTCTACGGGTATCTGGTGTTGAATAATTGCTTGTCTCCAGTAAATAACTTCTCACATTGTACCAAACTATATATTAATTCTACTTACAGATGTCAGTTCTTATGTGGGGCGAGGGGTGCTGTTTAAATTAAACTATGAACAGTTTCGATCAAATCAAACTATTGTTTTAGCCTCTTTTTGTATTTGAAGATAACTTTGCATTGAATGGGTTCATTAATATCTAACCTTATGCAGAGAGAAGAAGTTGCTTGTCAGTTCAGAAGACTATGGGCGTGACTTGACCGGAGTGCAGAATCTGAGGAAGAAACACAAGAGGCTTGAGGCTGAATTGGGGGCCCATGAGCCAGCCATAAAGGTAAGTCATCTCTTCCCTTTTTATTTACAAACCGCAATTGCAATGAATTCGGGACATTGTATGAAGCCTAAATAAAAACAGACTGAAATGATTAGAAAATCCTTCTCAACCTGTGTTCAATAGAATACGCTACTGATATCAGGATATTTAAACAGATTTTTTCCCCCAAATATTCCAATAAAGGTGGGACGGGGGCATGTTTAACACTGTGTTACAACACTTTTCCTTTTAATAACACTCAATAAGCGAACTTAGGACACCATTTGTCTGAAGCTTTGTATGCAAAATTGTTTCCCATTCTTGCTTGATCAACAACTCAACTTGTCAAACATGCAGCCGTGGGGGGGGGGGGGGGGGGTGACGGTTCCATTAGCTTACAGTTCAGTTCAACTTCCCTACTATTTACATCGGTTATCTTAAATCTAACATGGTGCGTTGCTAATATCTACTGGCAGTCTCATATCTCATTACCACTTCAGGAGTGCTCAGAAGTTAAAAGAGGGAAGCATCAGACTGTTCTATGCCCACCCCCTCCAAAAAAAAGAGCTCATTTTTGGCTGTGAATTCTTTGATTCTCATGAATGACTTGGGTACTTATCGGCATCTAATTAGTTCATATGTGGTATTATTTTTATTCATATCTGGTTAATGCACATTTTTCATATGGAAGGTTATGATATTGATTGATCGTTTCCAAAATCCGCATACTCCCAGTCTGTGCTGGATACCGGAAAGAAGCTGTCTGATGACAACACCATTGGTCAGGAGGAGATACAGCAGAGATTGTCTCAGTTTGTAGACCACTGGAAAGAACTCAAAGACCTATCTGGAGCAAGGTAAAGTTCATAACATGTTGACCTGCACGCGGCTACACATACCATCGTTCTACGTTTTTACATTATAGGGGACAGAGGCTGGAGGAATCGTTGGACTACCAGCAGTTTGTGGCAAACGTGGAAGAAGAAGAAGCATGGATTAACGAGAAGCTGAATTTAGTGGGGGGTGAAGATTATGGAGACACGCTGGCTGCCGTGCAGGTGTTTTTCTAACCCGTCTCACATTTTGAAAATATATCAGTGAATGTGGTTTTTTTTTTTAAGTGTCATTTTATTATTACAACATTTTATTATTAGGGCTTGCTTAAAAAACATGAAGCATTTGAGACGGACTTCACCGTGCACAGAGACAGAGTCAGCGACGTTTGTGCTAATGGAGAAGATCTTATTAAGAAGGTAGTATTCGGTGAACGGGCACCAAAGGATGCTACATTTTTCAAATTGGTTTTGATTGTGGTGTTGTTTTCAACAGAACAACCATCATGTGGACAGTATCACTTGCAAGATGTCAGCTCTGCAAGGCAAAGTATCAGAGCTCGATCGGGCAGCCGCTCAGAGGAAGGCCAAGCTGGATGAGAACTCTGCCTTCCTGCAATTCAACTGGAAGGCTGATGTGGTGGAGTCTTGGATTGGTATGAAAACAGAGCTGAGAAAAGCAGTCTGTCTTTACAAAGATAATCTTACGCCAGAATCCCAAAGTTATGTGCTTTCAAGAGTGCTATCAACAATAACAAACTATCTACATATAACACAGACAAAGAGTTAAACTGTTGTTGTTCATCGGGCTTCTTACTTCCTTCATTTTGCAATAGCCATTGTTTTAATATCTTTTCTGCAGAAACCTAACCAGACACTTCAAACATGGAGGCTAGTCCATAGATTGGCTATGTCCAAAATCCAGCAAATTGCTTGCAGCCCATGTTCAAATTTATAGAGAATACATCCATCCATCCATCCATTTTCCACCGCTTATCCGGGGTCGGGTCACGGGGGCAGCAGCTTTCAGAGGGAAGACCAGACTTCCCTCTCCCCAGCCACTTGTTCGAGCTCTTCCTGGCGGATCCCGAGGCGTTCCCAGGCCAGCTGGGTGACATAATCTCTCAAGCGTGTCCTGGGTCGTCCGCGGGGTCTCCTGCCAGCGGGACATGCCCGAAACACCTCACCAGGGAGGCGTCCAGTAGGCATCCGAATCAGATGCCCGAGCCACCTCATCTGTCTCCTCTCGATGTGGAGGAGAAGCGGCTCTACTCTGAGCCCCTCCCGGATGACCGAGCTTCTCACCTTAAGATAATACATGGGTACCAAAAAGCTATTAGATCAGTGGTTCTTAACCTTGTTAGAGGTATCAGTTGTGAAAACAAAAAATTATGATTAATTTTATTTATTTTTTTACAAATTCAAGACATAAAATTTTATTTAGTTTTTTCCCGTTTTTAATAAATGTTTTTTTAAGAAATAAGTATGCTTTTTTTTTATTGTGCACAAAATGAACCAGCCAGTGATGGTCAAGCGGGCGTGTCATAACTAATTGACATATTGAGTCAGGTACGCCTTAACCTCCATGACAGAGGCTCCGTCGAACCTCTGAGACTAATTCACCAAAACCCCTGGGGTTCGATCGAACCCATTTTAAGAACCACTGTACTCGATATTTCACCCGAAGATTGCAGCAGACAAAGCTTTCAAAATTTGCCTCAAGCATGCTCTCTCTGCCTCTCAGAACGCACCGCTCTGTCGTGCTGGGTGTCGGAATGAATTTCCAAACCTCTCGCTAAAATGACCATTGCTCTTGTGTGACTCTTTGCCACTGTGTTCTGATGTCTTGTTGCATGATGAAGTTTCTTCTGATTTTGGATGCATTTTAATCTGTTAACTGCCAAACAAAATGGTTTTGCTAGGCTTGAGTATTTATTCTGCTGCGAGCATCATGAGTTATATCTTTAATAATAACTAGTGAGCTTCTTCCTAAAGCAACTATGCAAGCCTAAGCAGTGATGGTCTTGTTTGTCCGTCCATCATACTTTGTTCCAAAATGTTTGTGGCTAATCACTACCAAATCCAATCTGGCCTTCAGTTTCTTTTTGTTGTGTGGTTTGCGTCTTGTGGTATGGCATGTGTATTTCTTCTTTCCAAATCTTTATTGTTGATGTAAGCAGAATGAATACCGAAGACTACAAAACCATTTGGTCTGACAGTTTACAAAAAATGCATCCAAACTAATGGCGAGAAGCTTTCCATTAACATATTTTCGCACTGTCAAAATGGCAAGCCAATGACGCCTGCTGAAATAGGCAGGGGGTGATTGATCCTGTTTGCGCTGCCACCACTGAGATTGATTGCCAAACTTTAAATATTGTTTACTATAAATATAACGGTTTATACTGAAGTCATTTTTTTAGGCACTGCACTTACAGTATCGTACCACAAAAGAGACTGGTATCGATCAGCAGCAACGACCAGTTACATATTGTCAGGTAGTGGCTAAATAGGTTTATGGGGGAAATACTGCAGTTAGGATGTCTTATTTCACTGGGCCAACCAGTGATGTCATTGATCTATTGGCAAATTAAAGACATTATGACCGGTCAGAAAAACCATGCTTAAATTGCAAAAATATCCAATGATCCAATCCTGCCGATCAGATCTGTGTAAATAATGCAGAGAAAACGGTGTACAACACAAAATCAGCGCACAAATGCGGAAGCTGCCGTCATTCACAGCTCATCCCAGGCATGCGCATATATTTGCCAGCGGCATCAGGCCCAGCATCTTAAAGGAGTAAACCTATATTTTAAAAAGGATTTAATGCGTCCTCTCTATATTACCTATTTTCACCTTCAGAGTGGGTTTGGAACATATCAGCTATGATGAACTGTATTGCAAACCTTGAAACAGCAAACTAGAATTATTATTTTTTAGGTTTTCCCGACTGACTTATCCTCATGTTCCCCATTTAAAACTGGGTCCATTTTTTATGATGTTGACGTAGTGACTTCTGAACTTAATGCGTGTAATATTTTGTATTCATGAATTTATTCAGGAGAGAAAGAGAACAGCCTTAGGAATGATGACTATGGCAGAGACCTGTCCTCTGTGCAGACTCTACTCACCAAGCAGGTATTTGTATCTTTGTTGCATCCCGTAGCCCTTCCTCGTCTTTGTTTCTTTCTCTCTACTGATTTGTTCTGTGTTGATCTGCAGGAAACATTTGATGCCGGACTGCAGGCCTTCCAGCAGGAGGGCATTACCAATATCACAGCTCTCAAAGATCAGTTGCTGGCTGCCAAGCACGTCCAAGCAAAAGCCATTGAAGCTCGTCACGCTGCCCTCATGAAGCGTTGGAACCAGTTGCTGTCCAACTCGAAGGCTCGCAAGATGAAGCTGCTGGAGGCTCAAGTGCATTTTCGGAAGGTAAAGAGGCCAGAGGGTGGGGGAGCGGGTCTTATTGGATTGTGCTGTGGCAGTTGGGATTTTATTGTTGTTTTTTGTCTCTTGAATGATGTGCTCATTTTTGTGTGTGCATTCCCACCCAGGTTGAGGACTTGTTCCTTACCTTTGCCAAAAAGGCATCAGCCTTTAACAGTTGGTTTGAGAATGCAGAGGAGGATCTGACAGACCCAGTGAGGTGCAATTCTCTGGAAGAGATTCGTGCACTGCGTGAAGCCCATGAGGCCTTCCGCTCCTCTCTGACCTCAGCCCAGACGGATTTCAATCAGCTGGCTGAACTGGACCTGCAGATCAAAAACTACCAGGTCGTGTCCAACCCCTACACCTGGTTTACAATGGAAGCTTTAGAAGAAACATGGAGAAACCTGCAGAAAATAATCAAGGTATGATCATGAAATAGCTACAGTATATACTTTTCTCATACTTTTTGGGTTAATGGTTGATACGTCACAGCATATTATTGAAATCCCCAAATACGAAATAGGGGCAGATTTGAACAAATAAAAAAACAATAGATGTGAGACAGTGTTAAAGTGTAGTCAAGAGTTTGTAATTGAGACCCTCCGCCTTAAAAATTATTTCCTATAAATGGCAGCAAAGCACTATTTAGTTAGATGGAAAAATTAGGACTATATGCATAATATTAATATGAATATTAAACAGTGCTTTGGCCTGAGCACAAAAACGGCTTAAGGGTGTGGTTTGATGTGATGATTCTCTGTTCACAGTAAGGAAGGATTGCTAGACTTCTGGCTGGAAACGACAAGCAAATACAGTACAAAGCTTCTAAAGTAAAGTCTCCGAAAAGTCATACAATTTGGAATTCAACCCCCCAAAAAAATTGGGGAAAAGATTAAAATGTTGGGATTGCTTTTTTTCTGACATGTTTGTATTTAACACAAAGCGAATTATGTGTGAAATTTTTAGCCATGTTTTTTTTTTCCTTACAAAAAAATGCTGATTGTGATCGTTTTCTGTTTTAATGGTAGGAGCGTGAACTGGAACTGCAGAAAGAGCAAAGAAGACAGGAGGAGAATGACAAGTTGCGGCAGGAGTTTGCACAGCATGCCAACGCTTTCCACCAATGGCTGCAGGAGACTAGGTACAGCAAGCATCTGAGCAATTCCTCAGACCTTTTTCTTAAAATTGATTTGAGTTTTTTGGTTGGTTTGTATTATAAATGGATAAAAAGTTATTTAGAAAACAGATATCACTATGTGCAACTCAACAATAAAAAAACGAATCAACTGAAAATCACTGACTAAGTTCCTCAGGGGTCAGTACTTGGTCCAAAACTATTCATCTTATATATAAATGATTAGGTGCTAGTACATAATGCAGAAATAACATAAAAACGGTCAGATTTGCGTAAATGACAACAAACACGACTGTTCACAATGAATGTTACACGAGGAAGTGATGCTTCCTCGTGTAATGAAGCCAAGAGGAGTCGAGTGGCGTTTTTGGGTTTGCTCAATTTGGTCGTAAAGCGGTTTTCGGCCATAACCCGAGGCGAAAATCTCGAATTTTCTGGTCGAAATCCAATTTGGTCGATAAGAGACATTTGAAAACAGAGGTTTGACTGTATAAAGAGACTGTGACACCATATATAAGATGCATCGGCTCATAGGGTGCACTTGAATGCTTTTTGGTGCACCTTATTGTGCAGAAAATACAGTAATATGCGAAAATAAATGCATCATTTGATGTTTTGACTTTTTCTCTTTCTCACCCTACTTTCTCTGCCTCCCTGCTACAACTCCGGGGAATCCTCCTGTTGCTTGGGATTATGCTGCAAATCAGGACGTACCTTCTGGATGGGTAAATATCAAAATTATTTGTTTCAAAACTGAAATCTTTCATCATAACAAGAACATGGCAGAATGGCTCCGGCGATAGCAATCATTTCTCGTGTTGTGAGTTCGAACCTCAACCCTTGTGACCATGTCGTAGTCTCCTTGAGCAAGATACTGTACCACCAGTTGCTTCTGAAGCTGCTTGTCATCAGTAGCTCAAATGAGGAAACAATGTATTGAGTGGTTGGTGCGTCAATGAATTTGCATCATTTTATGAACGTCAGTTAAAAAAAAAAATTGCATCAGAGTAATGGCACACAATCATGTTCAATTAAAAACGGTTTGGACCACTTTCCTCACACAAAAAAAAATCTCGATTTTCATACTATGTACTGCTACTTCTTGTTCCCAAAATGCCCCTCAACTATTTTATTTGTTTGTTTATTTATTTGGGGGGGGCCTGGGGACGTCGGAAAATCAGTTCAAGCTGTGGTTATTCCATCGGTGTTTCAAAGTTACTGTCAGTCATCAGTCGGGCTGAGTTTCGATTCAGATTTCCAAAATCGATTGATTCACCATTGGATTGATTTCAGAATCAGAATCAGAATCATCTTTATTGGCCAAGTATGTAGAACACAAAAGGAATTTGTCTCCGGTATAAAACGCTGCACTAGTATCATCGTAAACAACAAAATCATTGAACCATTTTAGAGTAACCAGTAGTTTTGTAGTACCACTTTGTGGTGCAAGAAGAGTGACTATGTCAGTGACTGTTTAAGGAGTTAATGGCTAGAGGGAAAAAGCTGTTTAAGTGTCTACTGGATTTGGTGCGCATGGATCTGTAGCGTCTGCCTGAGGGGAGTGGCTGAAAAAGGTGGTGGGCAGGGTGCGGGGGATCCTGGAGGATTTTCCGTGCCCTTGTCTTGATTCTTGCAGTGTGCAAGTCCTCAAGAGTGGGTAGGGCGGTGCCAACGATTTTTTCTGCTGTCCTAACTGTCCGTTGAAGTCGGATTTTGTCCTTTTTTTGTGGCGGCCCCAAACCAAACCGTGATGGAAGAACACAGGATTGATTCGATGACTGCCGTGTAGAACTGTCGTAGCACCTCCTGTGGCAGGCCATGCTTCCTCAGCAGCCTCAGGAAGTACATCCGCTGCCGGGCCCTTTTCAGGATGGAGATGGTGTTGACTTCCCACTTCATGTCCTGGGAGACTGTGATTCCCAGGAACTTGAAGGTCTCGACGGTTGACACAGGGCAGTTGGATAGTGTGAGGGGCACCTGAGGAGAAGAATGTTTCCTGAAGTCCACGATCATCTCTACAGTCTTGAGCGTGTTCAGCCCGAGGTTGTCGGCCGCACCAGAGCTCCAGCTGCTCCACTTGTTGGCGGTACGCAGACTCGTCGCCGTCTTTGATGAGACCGATGACCGTGGTGTCGTCTGCGAACTTTATGAGTTTGACAGCTGGATCTGTTGAGGTGCAATCGTTTGTGTAGAGAGAGAAGAGCAGTGGCGAGAGGACACATCGCTGTGGGGCTCCAGTGCTGGCAGTGCGTATTGATGATGTTGTTGCTCCCAGTCTCACCTGTTGTGTCCGACCCGTCAGGAAGCTGAGGATCCACTGGCAGATCGTAGGGGACACACCGAGGTGGAGTAGTTTGGGGGTGAGTAGTTCCGGGATGATGGTGTTGAACGCAGAGCTGAAATCCACAAACAGAATCCTTGCGTAGGTCCCTGTGCTGTCGAGGTGCTTGAGGATGTAGTGCAGACCTATGTTGACTGCGTCTTCCACAGACCTGTTTGCCCGGTAGGCAAACTGGTGAGGGTCCAGCAGGGGTCTAGTGACATTCTTTAGGTGGTTCAGCACAAGGCGTTCAAAGGACTTCATGACCACAGACGTCAGGGCGACAGGCCTATAGTCGTTCAGTTCCGATGTTGCCGATTTCTTGGGAACTGGGATGATGGTAGACTGTTTGAAGCAGGATGGGACCTCACACAGCTCCAGGGATCTGTTGAAGATTTGTGTGAAGACCGGAGCCAGCTGGTCAGCGCAGACTTTCAGGCAGGAGGAGGACACTTTGTCGGGCCCCGGAGCTTTCTTGACCTTTTGCTGCTTGAAGAGCCGTCTCACGTCCTGTTCGTGGATCTGTAGTGGAGAAAAAGAGGGTGGGGGGGTAGGTAGAGTGGTTTCTGGTAGAGGTGGGTGTGTGTGGGAAATGGGGGTGTCCTTTTCAAATCGGCAGAAAAACATGTTTAGTTCATTAGCAAGACCCTTATTGTTCACTGTTTGGGGGGATGGCATTCTATAGTTAGTGATTGCTTTCAGGCCATTCCATACAGATGCAGAGTTGTTAGCAGAGAACTGGTTTTTCAGCCTCTCTGCATAGCTTCTCTTTGCGATGTTAATTTCCTTTGTCAATTGGTTTCGGGCATGTTTGTACAGTGCCCGATCTCCACTTCTAAATGCGGCCTCTTTCTCTTTCCTGAGTTGCCTGAGTTTGGGAGTAAACCATGGCTTGTTATTGTTGAAGGAGCGGAACGACTTCGTTGGTACACACATGTCCTCACAGAAACTTTTTCGGTTCAGTTCAGGATTTCACGCAGTACCAATTTTACTTTCATATGGAAGTGGGATCGCCAGTTGTCGCACCTTCTAGGTGGTATGTCACTGAGCGATGAAGGTTTGCAAGTGCGCATTTGGTCTCCATCCGTGTCGCCCAACCTTTTTTGGTTTGCGTACCCTTGAACATTTTTGCCATACTTGGTGCACTTTGTCGGAACAAAAACTAGACATGAGAAAAAAGTAACCTTTTAAATAAGTGCACACCAACAACTTGTTATGAAGCCTCCGGTTTTCTTTCAGAATTAGTATTTTCCATGTGTCAATATGTGCCAGAGATTGAAAGCTGGAGGTTTGTCCAAGGACTGGCTCGAGGACCGAAGGGTGGTCCTTGATCCTCGGCCTTGGCCTCGGAGTCAAGTCCTTGGGTTTCCGGTCCTCGGACACAACGAGGGATTAGAGCCTCTAATCCTTCGTCCACAGGTATAAAGTGGGCCAGAGGACCGCAAAAATCATAAAGAAATGAAACAAAATCCATCCAGGGGAACCCACGTTGATGACTTTATCTGTCGCTTTAAGAGGGGCGGGTCTGCCAATGACAGGTAACAAACAGTTAGCGTTATGTGTAAAGAGCGGCATAACCGTTCGTTTCAATCACGGTTCGTTCCGTTCGCGATTGGCAGTTTAAATAGCGTGTAAAGCCTTTCTATAACAGTGGTGTCTTTTATTTACCGGTAGTTATTTTTGCACAGTGGTCACGTTTGTGCAGTCGCACTAGAATGTTGGTTTGAACCAAGTAATTTGCGTTACAGCTCGAGGCAATAATGTCGGCACTTCACTTCCGGGTTTGGCCGTTGGGATTTGGAGTCCTTTTGGTCGATTCCAGTTATGTTTGCTGAATGTGTTCTCATGTTTGGAATCATGAATATTGATAATACATAGTTTAAAATCCTGGTTGATTTAATTATTTATTATTATTGTGAAGTTGAAGGTATTAATTAATGTAGTATGAGTGGTAGTGGTAATAATAGCAGTACTCAGAGAATGTTTAAGATATTCAGCCATCTCGTTACCGCTGCGTCCCGCGTCCGAGAATGTTTAGAGATTCAGCCATCTCATTACCTCTGAGTCCCGCGTTCTAGACGCATAATTTTCCCACGGGACGCACAGTTCCAAATAATGTGCGTTTTTGGGACGCAAGGAAATTTCTCAGTCAAAACAAATCAACAAACAAAAAAAACTACGACAAGCCTGAGGATTTCACGATAACAATCGTTACCAGTAGCGTGTCGTTTCCGTGGCGTCATTTTAACGGTTCCGAAAAATAGTTTAACCATAAAAGTCACCGCCCACGAGTTGACTGTGATCAACGCGATTTCACTGTGCCTGTATGCGTGTTTGTGGTGTGGTTTGTGAGTTTCTTTCTTCTAATTTACTTTCATTTTGTTTTGTTTTCAGTGTTGGGGGGGGGGGTGCAACAGATTTGTGCGCGCATGCGGGTTGCTATTTTAGTCCGCAAACTGAGGAATTGCGCGGATGAAAGTTTGAGATGGCGGCGAAAAAAACTCACAAAGGTCTACGAATTACGACATTTAAGAAATGGGAATGCCAGTCTGATTTTTCATATGAATCGTCCAAAGGGCGTATCACTAAACTCACCTGGAATGTATGCACAGAACACGAGAGCGAGATACGACGAGAGGCACGATTACGAGGCAAGTTGGTCATTAGATTTGTAGGCTAATCGTTAGGAAAAATATTATGAAACAGTATTGGTTATTCTATAATTTACTGGTGGTAGCATGGTAACTTTATGAATAAAACCTTCGTCACAAGGTGTAGTAATGCTAATGTTAACTGTTGGTAGAACTCATGACGTGTGTTAAATTGTTTCGTCAAATTGATCGTAGATTACACATGCATCGTCTTGGGACGAGGATGTCAAGCCACATCAATACTTACCTGTATTCAGGATTACCAGTCAATTAATCTCTGCAGTGTGAGATTGGAAAAAATACTCTGATGATGCCACATGAATACACAAGTTTTTGATCCATTTATTTTTTGGAATAAACCTGGAGTACACAGCTACTGATGTAATGTTCATTGTTAATGCATCATTTTCAAACATTGACCCTTGAAACATTATACTTTTGACTTTCAGAATTCTTGATTATGAATATCAGTCAAAATAGAAAAATGGGTTCCCATGTTGAACGTTTACGGAATCCAACATTAGTTACCTAGGTTTCCCATTGGGTAATCCGACGGAAACGAAAAACGGTTACCATGAATTTCCGAAATCCTCAGACCTGCTCCTGAATTATTTAAATTTTTGCAGCATTTGTTTATCATTGTATCTATATGTTGTTGAATAAGTAGACCATTTCAGAATTTGAAATTTGGGACTCTCTCAATGCATAATGGGACTCATACTTTTCTGATCAGCGAGTCCCTGGGACTCGCTGCCGGTAAACAAATTATCACTGCAGAGATTACCGCTTTTTCTGCACCCAGTGATTGACTTCTATGCAAAGTCATTACTCAACTTGTCTTCTGTGCCTGTTGATTTACTTCATATTAAGAAACTACTGCACTAAAACATTCATTCATAAATGTATATCATATGCTTTTATTTTTTTTTCCCAGTATAAATAACACGTACCCTGACTGTTCTACTCTTTGAATACAAACACTTCATTCAAGCGTTGGGGAGTGCAAGGGGTTATGATGGAGGGGTGTTGTAAATCATGAAGACCTGCCAAGTGGTATGATAGCATTGTTTTATATATGTCCTCGGCTTCAAAATCAGTCCTTGCTCCTTGCCCTCGGCCTCGGAGGCAAGCCCTTGGTCCTTGGTCCTTGGCCTTGGCCTTGGCCTCGGGTTGCTTGTCCTTGGACGCAACACTGGTCCTGTCACTATTGTTATTCGTTTAATGTTGTGAAAATTGCAGCACAAAAATCTTCATAAGAATTCAATCACACGCAAATGTAATCCCTTTTTGTGACAGATCATGTATGGTGGAAGAGTCGGGTACACTTGAATCCCAGCTGGAGGCCACAAAGGTAAAACAATCAATTATGTCGAATTCCTCTTGCATGAAGATCAATTATTCATTCATAGTGCCAATGGAATTAAATGAATAGAAACGGCAAGCAATCTTTCTTTGCCAAGAAATAATGCTTCACAATTCAGACCCTCATCATGTCAAATGTGTCTTGAATGAAAAACCTCCACTGCGTGGCATATTATTAAGTGTTTGTGTTTATTTGTGTAGCGTAAACACCAGGAGATTCGAGCCATGCGCAGCCAGCTGAAGAAGATTGAAGACTTGGGTGCAGCTATGGAGGAAGCACTGATCTTGGACAACAAATACACAGAGCACAGCACGGTGGGTCTGGCACAGCAATGGGATCAACTGGACCAGCTGGGAATGAGGATGCAGCATAACCTGGAGCAACAGATACAAGCGAGGTACAACACAATCTAATGCCATCTGAACCCGTTATCCGATACAGTCAAAGTATTGAGAAAAGTCTAGCAAATATTTCAGGCGCTGGTGGACTAGAGCATGTTTTGGTCCACACTCGAGAATACAGTGGTACCTCTACTTCCGAACGTCTCTTCATGCGTAATTTTCAAGTTCCCAAAAAAATATTGCCTCTTGTTACGAAAGAAATTTCAAGATGTGAAAGGTAAAAATACAGTATGGGCTGCTACTCGCAGCTCCGAGTTTCCTGAACGCAACACACTTATAGCTGCTCTGCCATTGGCTATTACCTAGCATCATCCTGGCATCACATTGGCTAAGAGGAACCTCTAGCGTATGTTTCTATGCGTGTAGATCGATAAATAAGATACATGTAGATATGTGTCAAAGCAGCATCCTCCTCATTCGCCCCTCGGGCCATGAGGTCTTCCGATAGATTTACATAAATGCGAATCACCCAGAAAAAGTGTTCACGAGTCGGGCGATGGCTCACTCTCCTGATGTTTGCCTTGGGCATTTTCGAAGGATTGTTAAAATCCGACAAAATTATGCACAACTCTCATTTATTGTGCAATAATTTAATTGTAACTTGTATTTGTTACACATTTTGATGCATTTAGAAAACATTGATGTCTGAATTGGTGGGGCTTGGGGGGCAGATTTGGGCATTTACATGGAGAACGCGTCTCTACTTACAAACTTTTCTCATTAAGAAATGTCTTCCAGAACCAATTAATTTCGTATGTAGATGTACCACTGTATAGTGTAAACATCTGAAATATAAAATATAATGTGTGTGTGGAAGCAAATCTTTTGCCTTGTCTTGATCGGGGATAGACCTTTAAAAGCACTCTTCCCGCAATCATTCAGCAAATGTAGATTTCGACCTTTCCAAAGGATTTATTCTGCCCTAATTCTATAAATCCATATCAAGGATGCACAATTCCAAACGACAATCTAATGGAAAACAATCTGCGGGCGAAAGTACATGGTCACTATCTGAGCACACCCCGTCTGTCAAACAAAACGCTACCGGGTGCCCCACTAGACACACCTGAACAATTACCCAATCGGTGACCTGATTCACAGTACAGGCCTGCTATGCCATCAACATTACTTAGGGGCCATCATCATTCCAATACCCGTCCGTAATAGGCAATAACTTTCAACCTGACAATATGCAATGATAATAATAACAAGAATATCAACATAAATATCATGATATGATTGTCCATACTGAAATCTTGAACATAAGGGAATATGTCTCTTCCACCGACCCCTTCTTGTTTACATGGAACAATTACATCAACTTAAACTTGAGCCAATAACTGCTATAAATCTGCGTACTAGAACCCATAACCAATATATTCCGGTCTTCAAAATCCATACACTAGTCAATTCAATATTTCAATATACAGCATTTCAATTCCATCCATCCATCCATCCATCATCTACCGCTTATCCGGGGCCGGGTCGCGGGGGCAACAGCTTTAGCAGGGAAGCCCAGACTTCCCTCTCCCTAGCTACTTCTTCCAGCTCTCCCCGGGGGATCCCGAGTCGTTCCCAGGCCAGCTGGGTGACATAGTCTCTCCAGCGTGTCCTGGGTCTTCCTCTGGGTCTCCTCCCGGTGGGACATGACCGGAACACCTCACCGGGGAGGCGCTCAGGAGGCATCCGAATCAGATGCCCAAGCCACCTCATCTGGCTCCTCTCGATGTGGAGGAGAAGCGGCTCGACTCTGAGCCCCTCCCGGATGACTGAGCTTCTCACCTTAATCTCTAAGGGAGAGCCCGGACACCCTGCGGAGAAAACTCATTTCAGCCGCTTGTATCCGGGATCTCGTTCTTTCGGTCACGACCCATAGCTCGTGACCATAGGTGAGGGTTGGGACGTAGATCGACCGGTAAATTGAGAGCTTCGCCTTTTGGCTCAGCTCCTTCTTCACCACGACAGACCGATACAACGCATTTCAATTCATACAAATAAAACAAATGTTAATATTTTATTTAATTTATTTTTTTCATCGGTTTGCCATGGTGACGGATAAGGCAAATTGGATGTGCAGTAATGGCCTGCAATGTGCTGCAAGGGCGCGTAAACGCGGGAAATTTATTGGTAGCGTGGATGTGCGATCCAGCACCTCCCGCGACCCTAGTGAGGATCAAGCGGTTTGGAAAATGGATGGATGGATGTGCAGCATTGTCCGCTAGAGGGCAAAGGAGAACCCATATTGGTGTCCCAGTGGGTGTAACGTATATCAGCGGCTGTCATGGGATGTCCTGAAATTGTATTACACTGGTGCGTGTGAATGCCTACATAGTAAAGTGTGGTTGTCTGTTAATGGATTGCAACCATTCCAGAACCATTCAATTGGAGCCCAGTATTCACCATCAGCTTGCAGTCCTCTGGATACTAGAATGAAAGTCTATTCTGCTTCCAGAAGCATCTTGTCCACTGGCCTTTCATTCAAGTGACCAGAATTACAAAAAGAAGACGATTGCGCTGTGTGGTTGACAGATTGGTTCCGCTCTCATAACAGAATGTGATATTTTTGCCAGGATGCTCTCCACTCTGCAACTGTAAAATCGTGAAGCATTTTGGTGGAAATATTTCTCAGCTTCCCCAAGTAGTACGGTCTGTGGTGACCCTTTCTGAGGATTGCTTTCACCCTCACTGATGACGAGCGGTGCTCTTCTCTACCCTGGCTCAATAATCAATACTGCTGTAACTTCTACATTTTTGTTTATACTTTCAGGAACACAACCGGCGTGACCGAGGAAGCGCTGAAGGAGTTCAGCATGATGTTCAAGTATGTTTGAACTGACTACGGCTGAAATTATGTAGATTCCCCAGCTAACTGTACACATTTTTTTACACACGCTTGTCTTTTAGACACTTTGACAAGGAGAAGTCTGGACGTCTTAACCACCAAGAGTTCAAGTCATGCCTGCGTTCACTCGGTTACGACCTACCCATGGTTGAAGAGGGTGAACCTGATCCTGAATTTGAGGCGATACTCGACACTGTGGATCCAAACAGGTCAGTCCCGTACTTATTTTAGAATTAGCATGTTCAAGGGTTTCGCCTGTTTCGACGATGTCTTTTCTGCAGCAGACTCAGTCACACTTTACGAAATGGTGTGCTTACTGGCCATTACATCTGTTATATGGAGATTATCGCGCTAGCATGATGTCATCAGAGAAAATGTCAATAGTTGCCAAGAAAGGCTTATAATTCTAACGCTGTGATATTTTGATATCCTGTAGATCCATCTGTATGGATTCATTAATTGTGTGGGATCTATCATTGCAGGGATGGCAATGTGTCACTACAAGAGTACATGGCCTTCATGATCAGCCGTGAGACAGAAAATGTGAAATCCAGTGAAGAGATTGAGAGCGCCTTCCGAGCTCTCAGTACCGAGAACAAACCTTATGTTACTAAAGAAGAGCTCTACCAGGTCAGATGTATTCATTGCTCACCTGTCGGTCGTTTGTGTGGAAACCGCCTCGAGCTCTCATTGACTCTTATTTCATCTTTTCAGAACCTGACCAAGGAGCAGGCAGACTATTGCCTCTCACATATGAAGCCCTACCTTGATAATAAGGGTCGGGAGCTGCCATCATCGTTTGACTTCGTTGAATTCACCCGCTCACTCTTTGTCAACTAATCCTTTGCCCAATAACCAACTATAGACCACAAATCTAACCACAAACATCGTGATGAAACTGCATGACTGACATTAGGAATGATCACTATCCCACTGTGTGTTTTTGTGTCTCGCCTTCATGCCTCCTAATTTTTAATTGCTGATTAGAATACTGTCTGTCGTTTAATTCACTGGCTTGTTTTGTCAAAGCCTAATAGTCATAATTGCAACGGCTTCACTGCAGATTGCTTCAATAAATGTTGGTTTACAGCTGGAAATCTTTTTGTTTTAGTTTTTAAATACACTGTTAAATGATCAGAAAATGTATTTTAAATGTTGTATTTCAACAGACAGTCCTTAAAGCAGGGGTCCCCAAACTACGGCCCACGGGCCGGATAAGGAAATTAAAATCATCTTTGAAAAATTCAGTTTCCGAAAAGCTCCAAAAACATGCGTGGCAGGCTGATAGAAAACTCTAAATCAGGGGTCCCCAAACTACGGCCTGCGGGCACATTTGACCTGGCCCTCCAACCCTCCTGTTGTCCTCGGGTCAAAATGACCCGCCACTGTGTTAAAAACGCCCCCCAAAAAACCCTAAATGATATTTTTTTTACTTGAAATTTTATGACTTTTCCTAGATTGTCCCCAACTGAAGAAAAATTGAAATGTTTTTATTCACATTTCCATGGAACCTGTACAAAGGGGGAAAATGACCCATGACGCAAATGGGGTTGAAATCAAGGTCACAGTTATTTACACACCATAGAATGTTTCAGTGTTTTAGTTGTGTCTCAGATCAATTAGTAGAACACGTGAACAAGACGGTAGCAGACATAAACAAGACAAGATAGGTGGTGTTCTCGTAGATAGCAGATCTCTTTTTTGTGGATTTCAAGGGGCTGGTATATTAAGATATTTTGTGATGTTTTATTTAATCAATGTATATTACTATTAGAAAGAGATCGGAATAATGTGGTGGTAGTTGATGGGGACGGAAACATCGTCATGCAAATGATAGAACAACCACAGCCACCGCCGCAAACAACCATAACAATGGAGGATTTCTCACAAGAAGAAATCGCTCACTTAACAGCAAAATACAGACAGAAACAAGGAGAGCCCACCGACGCCTGGATAAGGCGAATGTATGAGGAAGGGGCAGATTTTGCTTTGGTGGTCTTAACAATGACTCGCGCTTGAACACTGAATATCGAGCATTGGGTCGAGAATTGCGAGGCGCAGACCGAATGACACTGTTTATCCTGTATGCAATGGCTGCGCAGGTGGTGTATCCCACTTGGCATGACTGGCCTGAGGTCAAAGGCCAATGGTCGACTATGCGCGATGCGATACATCGCATGGGAAGATTGTGCACCCGCGAGGCAATTTCACGAGCAGGCCATGCTTTTATTGATGATTCGCCCAATACCAAAAGTGGTGCAGGATGCGGTGATTAGAGATGCTCCTTCTCATTACAGATCAGCAGTACTCACCATCTTGCTAGTAGCAGCTGAGAATAGTTTCAGTGATGTTAAAACGCGCCTAAAGGAATTGGAGACTTTGGGAGACTCGGGAGACGCAACACGCCCTCCCCGACCTGAACCAAAGAATTATAGGTCAGAAAAAGAGGAGAAAAAGACAAACTCAAAGTCATCTGAAGGGGGAGGGAACCGATGGGAAATGTGGAGGGCACTGATCGCAGCGGGAGTCCCGGCAGACGAAATTGACGGGCTACCCACTAGTGCCCTAGCCGCGAAATGTAAACAACGCAGATTGAAAGTCAGTTGTTTGAGTATGGGAACCAACAAAAATGAAAATAAATCAGACATTGCACAACTAGCGATTCTCTTAAAAGAGATGGTATCGCCGGGAGTGCAACCAACAACCCTAAGTGCAACCCTTGAAACCTCCAGAGAGGAAGAGTATGAAGAAGAATGTACAGATTCAGATGAAGACATGCTGGTAGATGTCAGAGGTCCCAGCTATGTCACAGCAGTAAAGAAGGGGCAAGCAAAGCCTAAAAACACGGGAAAGAATAAGGACAGGAAATCACGAACTTTTAATCTCCTCAACTAGGATGAATGCCAAACTCAGTCAACAAGCCAGAGTCAAATCGGCACCGTTGGTCAGTAGGGGATATCCGACCCCCACGTCCAACTTGGAACAATTCGGTACAAAAAGTGATGGCACTGGTTGACACAGGAGCGGAGGCCTCATCGATTCATGGAAACCCTGACAAAATGAAGGGTGAAATAATTCCTTTAAGGGGATTGGGACGACAAGTGAAAGGAAAAGCAGTTGTCCTCCCATTGAAAATCTGAAAGATGCCGATACAAAAATTTGAGGTCGTTGTGACACCTATCCCAGAGTGGATAATTGGAATGAACATTCTGGCTGGAATGACTTTGCTTTTGAAAATGGGAAAATTCCAATTCGGAACAGTAACAGAAACTGAGATACGAACGATTTTGGTAGGAAAGGTAAAAATGACACCATTTCCCATTCCTGAAGCCACAGAAACGGTCTCCCTTAAACAATATCGAATTCCGGGGGGACAAGAAGAGATCACTGCTACCATCAAAATATTTGGAAGCAGGTGTGCTGAAGCCGGTGACCACAAAGTGCAACAACCCCTTGTGGCCGGTAAGGAAATCAGACAATACATGGCGAATGACCGTTGATTACCAACAATTGAACAACCGACCTGTGGGGTCAGGAGTGACTCCTTTGATTCGAATGATTTCAAATCAAGAACCTGTAATGGTCACCGGAAGTATTAAAATGTGGAAAATTGACCCAGAGGCTGAAATTCCCGTCAGAGCCATGCCTGGCTCTGCCGGACTTGACTTGCGAACTTTGGCACCTGTAACACTCCTGCCTCATGAAATTCAAATTGTTAAAACAGGGTTGGGTCTGCAGTGCCCGAAAGGCACTTACGGTCACATCCTTCCTCGGAGTGGCCTGTCACTGAAAGGCCTGACCATCCAGGCAGGAGTGATAGATGCAGACTATCAAGGAGAACTGGGAGTAGTGTGCAAACTACTCTCAGACCAACCCTTGGTTTTGGAAAAAGGAGCTAAAATAGCACAATTGGTCATCAAACCATGCAATATTACTTCAGTACAGGAAATTCCCAAACCTGTACTTCAAACTAGTCAAGGTGATGGAGGGTTTGGATCAACAGATAAACCAGGAGCCAAAGTTTGGGTAAAACAACCGACCGGACCTCCCAGGGCTGCGGAAATTATAGCCCAGGGAACTGACGCAACAGTCAGCATCCTATACCAAGGAGAAGAAAAATGGGTAAATGTACCCATAAACAAATGCTATATGCGAGAGAACTAATCATATTTTTTCTTGTTATTTAGTGTTTAACCAAAATTGTTACAGCTTGGAGAATTAATGCCTTGGTGGGAGTTGCTGATCGGGAGACCTGCTAAAACCAGACGAGACCATGGACCTCATTGGGCGCCGCGACACTGGAGGCGTCGTCTGCTGGGTCATCTGCCTCCTTGCCGTTGGTGCCATGGTCCATCCCTCCTGGGGGATGACCGAGGGCCAAACCTGCAGGAAGGGACCTATCTTCAAGACAGAACGATACGATGCCCTCTCGGCGAACTTGGTGAACATCACTTGTAATCAACCTATAGTGGTGTGCGAACGCAACGTTCCTGAGGTGATCAGAGGAAGCGTAGTGACGGTGACTGCCTTCTCGAAAACATCATGAAAACTAGACACTGAGGTGTTTGGTTTGGAAAACTGGGAATGGTATCAATTGTATGCACTAGGAAGAAGTTCCAAGTGTGACGTGGATCATCAAGGAACAGAATGCACTATCGTGGCAGAAGAGAACTTCCTCATCGGAGATGGTACAACGCCCTCGGGGGGTTTACCGTTCTTATGGCCGGTGAAAGTAATTCCTAGGTACCTACCACCGATTGTGACTTTGACCCACCTGTCCCCTATTCTGGATACTTGTACACACCTCGCTCAGGCAACGATCGAAACAAAAATATACTGGACAATCCACTTTCCACCAATTCCGAAATGTGGACGAAGAAAAAGAGCGTGGTATGACACCTTGGTAGGGGGAACGGGGACTGTATTGGGATTTGCAAATGCGGCTGATAACAAAGTGACAAAAACAAATGTACCGGGTATTGGACCCAGTATAAAGTGACAACTACAAAGACGGTGTGTAATTATCAGGTTTTGCCCGTCATAACACAGGATAGTTACTGGTTTCTCCACATGGAAGGAGACTGGTTTGAACCAAAAACGAATATGACCTTTAAATCAAGATTGTGTGACATGACTGATCAAGGGCTGGCTTGCAGACTGCAACATGCGTACTCGAACCCGTGTTTAACCGACTCAGAGGCCGTACTTTGCGACTGGACAAGGGAGCCAATCAGAGAGATGATGTGGCAGGTTGGACCGCACACTCTCTGTGTGGCTACAACTCGAAATAACTCGCAGGTACCTTCGGTTCCTTTTGTAGGATGCCTTGGTAATGTACATCTGTGGCGCTGGAGACACATGACGTATCGTTTGACCAATTACACCGAGTTCCGTAGGTTAACTACGGTGCAGTGGGAAGTGCTTCACTCCCCCTGGAAAGTGTCTCTGGAACGTTTCAAATGCGCATTGGAAAGTTCTACGGACATACAAAACCTCATTAAGTCACATACGTCTAACATCTCCAGTCTCATGGTGTCGACCATGGTGGTAAAGGGGAAAGTAGTGAATGCTGCTAAAATGGTACACCAGGCTTCGGCCCATCATTGGTGGGATATTTTTTCGGGAATGTCTTCAACCGCGCGTACCGTTTTTGTGCCGCCCTTGATCATTGCGCTAATTGCTATATGCGTGCTAACACTGTGTAATGTAGGATCTTGTTTTTATGTACGAAGAATTCGGAAAGAACTTAATAAGAAAATAAAACAAGTATCATATTATTGAATGAAAATGAAAATCACAATGTTATTGGAGATGGTTTGGAGAGAAGTGCTAAGAATGACTTGGCCTGAAGAACTAATTGATAGTTTTTATTGTTATATAAATTGATTAAGGTAAACACTAAGAGTGGAATGGTATATTAAGATATTTTGTGATGTTTTCTTTAATCAATGTATATCTTCTCAGAGACAAACTCTTGAACCCGCTTTGGAATGATGGTTGCAAGTGAGATGAACTCTTGGAATGCTTTTAAATGATTACAAGTGAGATAAACTCTTGAACTAGCTGCATAACTTCCATGCCTAAGCGTCTTCATAGTTTGCTTTGCTATGTGTTCCTGAATTGTCGAAACTTGTTTGCAAAAGAGGGAACAAGGCAAGATGTTTTCGTGGAATGCCACTTGGTTACACAACAAACAGTGTGGCGTAGGGAGGGATGAGAATGGCCACTCACCCCTCCCGATGCACACACTTTAGAGCAAGCGTGTCCAAAGTCCGGCCCGCGGGCCAAATCCGGCCCGCGGTCGAATTTCATCCGGCCCTCGGCCCCTGTCATAAAATCAGTGCCGTCTGGCCCGCAGGTTGGGCGCAATGGAACACGTGTTGCATTGACTGAGGTCTCGTAGACTGGTGAGTGATGTTTCATAGAGTACTGCTTCCCTCTAGTGGCTAAATGAGTAATAGCATTCACTAAATGAGTAATAGCATTTAGACACTAGAGAGCATCACTCACGAGTTAACAAGACATCACTCTGTGTTTATATTGACTGATATGTCATATTTCAAATAATCCTTGCAGTTGTGGATATGTGTATTGCTTGTTCATTTCCCTGTTGTTCGAGTCAAAGGTTTTGTGACTATTGAAAAGTCACGGTGATACATTTTATGTTTCAAATCAATCAATTTGCACTCAGGAGACTTCTGTTTAAGAAAAAGTCAAGTGAATAAGCAGTTGCATGTGATATACCTGTTTCAAATGAACCAAAAGAAATTCTTAAGATTGTTGAAATTAAAATAAAAATGGAAATGTGAAACAGACTGGCTTACTAAAATTTGTTGAACAATATTGTTGTTCAATGTAAAGAATGTCAGCCAAGGTCGGCCCCCCGACATTTTAACCACATAAAATCTGGCCCCCTTGGCAAAAAGTTTGGACACCCCTGCTTTAGAGGATAAAAGGAGGGGAGCGATGCTCCTCAGTAGAGTCTGCTGTGGGTAGCGTACGGACGCCCAGCTCGTATTGAAGCTCACTCTGCTGAGGGTGTTGGCTCTCCACCCTAATGGCATACGGCAAGAGTTCTTTAGCTTCATACAACTTGTTTGAACTGTGTTATCATTTCTGTGTGGGACCAATAAAGTGCCTATTGTTGGTAGCCAGAAGTGTCTTGTCATTATTTCTGAGTGCCTATCTCCGACGATCCTTTATAAAACTTGATATTCATTCAAATTGAGTATCAGAAGTGTTTCAAAACAGGGGCTATAAAGAGAGAGAGTTGTTTAGTTATTATTTATTTCCTGTTTTTTTCTGTGAAGAACTCGGAGAGTGTTATTTAGTTATTTATTTTATTAATAGTGTTATTATTTGTTTCCTGACTTTTTTTCCTGTAAAGAACCTGGAAAGGGTTATCTGGTTATGTGTGGCTTTCTGGGAAACAATATATTTTTTAATCTACCCTACGATCGTTGATGTTACAACGATCGTAACTTCGGTTACTAACTACGGTTCACACGCTCAGCGGCTTTGTACGTGTGAACGCTCCACAAAATTTGCTAAAGGGGTGTTCTCACGGCAAGATTTCATCCGGTGCTACGCCGGGGCTGCCCCAGTAGAGCGTTCACACGTGCAAATTAGCTCCGGCGTAGCCACGGAAAAAGGCTTACACCGGACCAAATTTGATCCACCTCAGGGAGGTGGTTTAAAAATTTGCTCCGGAGCAAATGCGCGTTTGCGAAGCAGCACCGATGTAAATTTGCACGTGTGAACACAACTGGGTTAAATTTGCTCCAGAGTAAATGCTTGTGAAGATTACATACGGCGAGAATGCGTTGCTTTCGCGCTCGGTCGGACTTCCGTCATGTGTTTGTTTAATAACGACACAAGACTTGGCTGGTAACATCTTTCCTTTTGTAGGGGACTGGACTGTCTCTGAGTTGTTTGTGTAGTTTGTTCCTTTATTGTGTGTTCACAACCCCCGCCCCCCCATATAATTTATTTTGTGATTTCCTCTCTTGAATTTCTGTCTGGCGCATTACGTATTTGCTTTTCTGAGTGTCATTGAAGTCATCGTTGATTTACGTTTTCGGGGGCGGTCACTCTCGAGCAGAAGGCACGGCGACCGAGAAGGAGAAGGACGTGCCTGTCCAGTAGTCGCTTGAGTTGTGTATACGTTTTAAAAAGAACCAACACAACAGCTCATTTGTCTTGTCGTTTTGCTCCGCTGCAGAAACTGCCGTGTGTACGCCAGTGGCGCTGGACAGACGCTGTGCCGGTGCAGACACGCTCAGCGGCTTTGTACGTGTGAATGTTCCAACAATTTGCTGCAGTGCAAAATATATCGCAACAACATACATCGGTGCAGCGCCGGAGCAAATGTGTGCCATGTGAGCACCCCTTAACAAGCATTTGCTCCGGAGCAAATTTTTAAACCACCTCCCTGAGGTGGATCAAATTTGGTCCGGTGTAAGCTGTTTTCCGGGGCCAATTTGTACGTGTGAATGCTCTACTTGGGCAGCCCCGTCGTAGCACCGGACCAAATCTTGCCGTGTGAACACCCCTTTAGTCTCCTTTGAATTGCTAATTGTGCATGCTCATGCTTTCAACAACTCTCCACAATCATCCTGTTTTGTCTTTTGATTCAAGAAACATTTTTAGTTATTTGCCATGAAAATTATTTTTATAATGGCCAGTCATTTTACGGAGGGCATACTTGCATACTGCCAATCCTAAAATTTTTGAGGACAGACGAACAAAATGAGCACCCCACACATTTCAATTTCAGTTTAGAAAAACAAGCCGTATAATTTGAAAAAAAATATTTTAATTTCACACACAAAAAAAGGACAAACGTACCAAGCGGGACAAATGTTTCAAGAAAACAATTGTTCCATACAGTCTTCACGTCTCGCATTTGTCACATAACCAACGTGAAGTCCGCCTACATTTACCACAGGTAAATTTGCCACATACTGCACAACGCCGAGTACTTCTGTTATTTTTGCAGTGTAAGTGTGCCTAGCACTTAGTCTTAAATAAGTAAAAATGTTTCTTGACTAAGCTGAAGGATGATTGATAACCATTATTGGATACAAACACTTGCTCAAATAAACTGAAATATTAAAATAAGATCAGTATTTCTAAGAGGGTAAAATATATACAAGTACATCAAAACCAAAATATACCAAAACATCTGTTTTAAGATATCCTTTATTTGTCCCGCAATGGGGAAATTACAATCAGAATTCAGAAAGGAAAAACGCTGGGTAGGGAGAGGGAAAAAAAAAACACGCTCGAACTATCCTCTTCCGAGGATAATTTGAGTCCAGGATAAAAAAAGACCCTAGCACATGAATAAGCATATGACAGTTACAACAAGTCACAAGACATAACATGTATAAGGGGGAGGATGAATGGGAAGGGGGTGGGGGGGTTAACCGCGACGCGGCCGAACAATGACCAGCTGCACGGTTCGCCGTTGCGCTACGCATTATCGAACCACGTCACGGGGGGAAAAAGAATCGGAGAGATGAAGACAGTGATAACAAGGATGTGTATGCGCGTGTGCTTGTCCAGTCATGTATGTGTATGCGTGTACAGGTCATAGCTGCTTCGTCGAGGTCTGCTCATCATGAAGACAGTCCCGGCTTATCAGTCCATGGCCGAGAAGGAGGTGGGGGTGGTGGTGGGGGCCCTAGACTCCATGCGTATTTCCATCCAGGGGAAAGGCCAGATAGCATTGTTTGTTTTGGAAAGACGACCGCCAACAATTCCAGACAGCCTTGAGTCCTTGGTCTGTATCTCTCACTGGCGCCAATCATTCAGATCCGAAAAATTCTTTTGCAGCGTGAATTCCAACGTCTCTCCATGGTATTTTCAATCGGGCGGAGTCGCTCCAAAACCGCAAAGTCGCAAAAGTCGCAACAATATTGCGGTTGAGCTCAGTCACCGCTTGAGTCCGAGTGTTGGACATTCGCGCCAAGCCATCCAGAGTGACCGGCAGCTTCTTCACTTCCAATAGAGCCGCTCCCGTCGGTTGAATTTTGCGATAGAACAGCAAGCTGCCAACACCAAACGGCAGCATAACTGTTATCAAAAGGCCAATGATGTAGATGTCTTCCACATCCTCCACGGACAGTACTGTCAGGCACACCGGTCCCCACTTTCTCCATGGATCAAGGGCGTATCCGGCAGCAAGTGTCCCCGGAGGGCAAGTAGGCCCCCCACTGCCCGCTCTTTCCGTCGAAAATATTTTTGTCGATTACATCGAGAGACCAGCCAACTAATTCCAGTTGGAATTAGTTGGCTGAATAAGAATAATGGTTAGTTCTTCGGATGAAAACACAGTAGGAGGCTAGGAAAAAGTTAGACAAAGACTAAGTGGCGAGCAGGGAAAAAAAAGGTGGGAGGGCTGGGGAGCTGTGCAGAAACGGTCCGCTTTCGTCGAGAGCCAAGCAGAAAAGTTATGTTTATTGTTGTTATGCTGCAAAATACAAAAAAATAGGGAATCCACAGACTTCTTTGCGTTTGCGTGGTCTGTCTGGGCTCTCAGAACATCGTCGGCACTCCAATGCTGGCACCTTCTTGCATTTGCCACAGGTGTACTTGTAGCAGTGAACACATCTGCCAGGTGCAGAGTTCCCTGTGCATCCGTGCAGAACTTGACACTTGCCTCTTTTACCGGGGCTGGGTTTGAGAGGCTGTTGACGAAGCTTGTTCACTTTGTGTGATTCCTTTTCATTTTTCTGAGATGTGGCCAGCTCTTCTGCCAGTTCAACCAAGAACTGTGCTCGTCTTTCCTGCACCCCCTGTGCATGCCCTATAAACAATGTGAGCATTCAGTGCAGCCATGACGATCATGTTGTAGATCACAGCAATTGGCCATCTCCGTCCGTGTTCCTGCACGCACAGTGAACTTCCGCACCATCTGGTCCATCACATCCACTCCACACTTGGCTTTGTTGTACTGGGTCACAGTGTTTGGCTTTTTCTTGTGTCTATCCTCAGTCTCAACTTGGCTGTGCATGCTGCTGAGGATATGGAAAGTCTTCTTGCGTTTTGGTGCATCTACTGTCAGGGTTGCTTCAGGGGTGGAAAACACTTGTGTTGTGAATGCAATCTGGTCACTCTGTCTTGTTGATGGAGGAATTTCCCGGCGAATCTCGTTGACAGTTCCAAGGATGGAGGTTCTTCGGCTACGCAGGCGTTGTGCAAGGGAGAGCGACGTAAAGAAATTGTCTGTCGTTACAGTTCTGCCTTGGTCCATGAATGGCTCCATCAGCTTCATCACTATATTCTCTGACAGTCTCTCACCGCTGGGGCGACTGGGGTCCTTGCCAAGATACGGGATTGCATTGCAAATGTACTTTGATTTCAAGTCACAAGCCACCCAAAACTTGATGCCAAACTTGTCAGGTTTTGTTGCAATGTACTGCAGGAAACTGCACCGAGTCTTTGTTGGGAAAAGTTGTTCATCAACAGTAATGTGTCGGCCAGGTTTGAAGACTGAGATACAGTTTTTGGCGAGGTGTTCCCAAACAGTAGAAATAGCAGCAAACTTATCAGTCTCTCGTTTCTCAGCACGTGTGAACACGTCATCAAAGCGGAGATGTTGCATGATGCTTTGGAAGCGGTTTCGAGCCATTGTAGATATGATCCTTGAGTTCCCCATCTCCGCAGAGCAGTTGTCACTCAAGGTTGGAACTCGACACACCACACCCCCTTCCAGAGTAGGATAGCAATGAATGCCATCAGTTCTGGAACATCCATGGACCAATCCTGCTGTTCCGTATGAGGTGCATGCTGAACAGTGCATTGCTGAATCATGTGAAGCATCTCCAACGATATGAAACACAAGAAGCTCTGAAGACGACTTGTGACGATTCTCCCGGTGTTGGCTGTTGGAGCTCCATCAGCAGTGTATGGCTCAACTGGAGTGAAAAGGAGAGGTTTTGCCAATTGTTCTTCACGCCACACTGTGCCATTTTTAGCAACCTCTGTTCGCCCATGTTCAACCAAAGCTCTTGTTTCTGGTCGTGGTGGAGTAGAAGTTTCCTCATCTGCAAACAGATAAAAACATTGTTATTTTCATATATTAGCAAAATAATTCACCTATAGCAACCGCATATAGAAATTCACAGACCATGAGACAGAACCGCAATGCATTATAGTTCTGTCAGTCACGAGATGTAAACAGCCATCGGATAACATTGGAGAACTAACTTCAAAATCATCATTCCAGTTGGTTTATCTCCGGTAAAAAAAAATATCTCTATATATATATATATATATATATATATATATATGATCAATAGTCACCATCGGAGGGCTTTCAATCTCTATTGGTTGGTCTAACTCAGGGGTGCTCAAACTTTTTGGACCAAAGATCGACTGTCGTGCGTGTATTTTAAGTTTCTTATTATTATTTATGATTATTATTTCAAGACAGTGAAATCCCGATGTAATGGGGAAAAGGACGATTTTAAGTAACAGCCATAATTGCACAACATAATTTGTCCAGCTAAAGAAATGATTTTTTCCCCCAACTAACAATATCTTTTCAGTTAGCATTTCACAAATCCAGAGAAGTAGCATTCTGTTTTCCCTTTGGCTCAACCTTTGGAGTTTTTGTCACTCGGAAGTTAGGAAGAAATGTGGCGTCTTAGTGAAATTATCTGAATTAAGTATATTGTAATTTTTTGTTTCAGCGGTCTTTGATTTTTAAAATTGGGATGACTTCACAGGGCTTGTTCTCACGAGCTAGACCAGAGGTGGGCAAACTACGGCCCGCGGGCCAGATCCGGCCCGTTGGTCTTTTTAATCCGGCCCACCGAAGGTTGGTCCACAATTAAGGTTCGATGTGAATGATTGCATTCATTTTATTTGGACTTGTAATGACAACATTTCACCGTCAGGTGGCGCATTCAGTTGAAGTTGCAGAACACAGGGGGGGGGGGCATCTTATCGACCACCTTGGACCTCTGTATCACTCTACTTCTTCTGGTCTGATCACAACCCATCTGCAGCAATGCACAGGCTAAAATAGGTCATCAACAACACTGTTGTCTTAAGTATTTTAATACAGTACGTTCATGCTTTTGTTCTGTTGATGTCTGATATGGACTGTCAACAAATGCATTTTTTTTAATGTACCATAGCTTGTGCTGACCTGGCCCTTCTGTCAAATTTTAAAAGTCAATGCGGCCCCCGAGCCAAAAACTTTGCCCACCCCTGAGCTAGATGCTTTGCTAGCCAGCAGGGAGACTCAGAGGCAAGCGCTGAGCAGGATTTAAAGCGGCAAATATGTCGTGACACCACTACCAAAGGGAATTACTACAAAACTCAGTATTACTGAGCACCCCAGGTTAAAATGGAGATTTTTGTTTATTGCATGAGTGGAATGCAACAAAAAAATTGTGGGACATTGTGGGACTTCCGGGTTGAGTGAACGCTGGCACGTTTTGGCTGCCCCTGCTCTCCCTCAAACTTTTGTGTTTTACGGTGTTTTTACGCTCGATTGTTTCACTGTTTCGCACGGAATCACTATCATCTCACAGTCATTCCACTCCAGCCCCCATCCACGCCTGCCTCGCACTCTCAACCATCTTCGACTGTTTCGTCCCGGCGTCTCGGTGTCCTACCTGTCAACCTGTCGCTCCTCCATCAACCTGTCGAGGGTCTGCTCCAGTACTCGGTGGCTGAGCTCCTTAGGCTCCGCTTCCAATGGCTGGGCCCTCCTCCTGCTCTACACCTGCTCCTGGACATTGTTCGCTTTCCTTCCCGGAGATACATTCATCGTGGGTCTCATCGGGGCTTCTGCCTCAACCGATTCAACACCATCACCTCGTTCTGGTCTTCCTCCCGTCGGCCATCCAGAAACGCCGGCCGATCCATCGACGATCGTGCGTTAGCCGGCTTGGCTAGGTCGGCTAACGGTCCCCGCAGCAGCGAGACTGCCGCCGTCAACTTCTGGCTACTTAACATTGGGAAGGGTAATCTCATTCAAGATATCCTCACGGACCGTAAGCTTGATATTCTTTGCTTAAATGAAACCTGGCAAACTCCCAGGGACTTCTCACAGCTGAAGGATTCCACTCCCCCGGGATTTGTTTACATTTCCAAGCCCCACTATTCTGGTCGCGGAGGAGGTCTCGCAATACTATACCGCGAGAAGTGGAAAGTACTTCCGGTTTCTCTCCCTCCACTTTCCTCCTTTGAATGCCCTGCCTGTCAAATATCCAGATCCATTCCCACGATTATTGCTACAGTGTACCGCTCCCCCAAACTCCACCGCGACTTCTTAAATGAAGTGTCTGCTGTCCTCACCCATCTCTCCTCTCTGTCACCAAATGTAGTAATCCTGGTAGATTTTAATATACATATGGACAACACTGCTCTTCCTCTCCCCATTGACTTCACTTCTTCACTTAACAGTTTTGGTTTTGATCAATTTGTCGATTTTTCCCGCACACATCAAAGGACACACCCTGGATCTGATCCGCTGCTCTGGTATTTCCCCTTCCAACTGTACTGCTGACGAACTTCCAATAACGGACCACTTCCTTATCTCATTCAACATTACACTCCAGCTCTCAACTGCCAAATCACCCTGGACCATCGTTTAATATTAAAGACATTAACATTGACTCTCTCACTGCATGGCTGACCACCCTGACTCCGGACATTGATTCCACTCCTGATGATTTGGTTTTCCGATATAACTCTGGTCTCATCAGCATCCTCAATACGCTCGCCCCTGTCAAGTCCCGCTCTGTCCTTTTTACTCGGTCTGCCCCTTGGTTCAACAGTCATCTCTGTTCCTTGAAATCCCAAACCCGGCAGCTTGAGAGACTTTATAGGAAAACCGGTCTCACTGCTGACAGGGACATCTATGCAGCTCAACTATCCCTCTACCAGAATCAGAATCAGATTCTTCTTTATTGGCCACGTATGTAGAACACACAAGGAATTTGTCTCCGGTATAACACGCTGCATAAGTATCATCGTAAACAACAAAATCATTGAACCATTTTAGAGTAAACAGTAGTTTTGTAGTACTATTTTGTAGTACAAGAAGAGTGACTACGTCAGTGACTGTTTAAGGAGTTAATGGCTAGAGGGAAGAAGTTGTTTAATTGTCTACTGGATTTGGTGCGCATTCCATCTCTCAAGCAAAATCACATTACTACTCTGGACTCATCTGCTCCAATGCTGGAAATACAAATACTCTCTTTTCCCTTTGGAACAGAATCACTCAACCCCCTGACTCCCTACCACATCACCTTTATTCTCGCGACACCTGCAATGCACTTCTTCTCTTTTTCAATGAAAAAAAATCAACAGAATCCACCAGCATCTGGACTCCTCTGTACCTTTCCCCTCCTCTGACCTTCTCACCCCTTGCAAACTGTTCTCTTCTTTTGAATTCCCCCATCTCTCATTAATTTCAGACCTCATCATTAAATCCAAGACTTCCTCCTGTCAGCTCGATCCCCTGCCCACAGTTCTGGTCAAATCCTGCCTACCCTCTCTGCTTCCCTTAATCTCAGCCATTATCCATTCTCTCAGAAATCAAATCTTGGTTCACCCATAATTTCCTCAAGCTAAACAGCAATAAAACAGAACTCCTACTCGTCGGTACCAAATCCACTATAAAGAAAGCCGACAGTTTCTCCCTCATAATTGATAATGCCACTATATCTCCTTCCCTCAGGTGAAGAGTCTGGGTTTCATCCTTGACAGTTCACTCTCCTTTCACTCCCACATCAATAACATTACCCGGTCCGCTCATTTCCACCTTCGCAATATAAACCGCCTCCGTCCCTCACTCACTCCTCACACCACTGCTATCCTTGTTCACAGTCTTATCACTTCCCGTATTGACTACTGTAACTCACTCCTCTTCGGTGTCCATCAAAAATTCCTCATTAAACTTCAACTTGTTCAGAATTCAGCAGCCCGGATCATCACGAGAACCCCCTCCTTCTATCATATCACCCCCATCCTCCGACAGCTCCACTGGCTTCCTGTCAAACTTAGAATCAACTTCAAATTACTTCTCTATACCAATGGTCCTCAACTAGAAAGGCTGTCGGTCCACTTTTTTTTTTATATGACCAAGGTCCAGTCCCATGCACGGCGGTCATGGGGAGCAGGGCTATCTGCCAATTTAGTATGGTCAAGCCAAGCTTATACAAATCAACACTCCTCACAACCAACCAATAATGGGGTGCATGAAAATAACAATTATTCACTTTGCCAGTACACAGCAAATAATGTGCTGTGTACTCAACCTGTATTGTGTTGAGGCAGAGGAACTCTTTTATTTTGTTAAGTTGTGCCTGCTTAATAATAGAAATAGCCCTTTTAGGAGACATTTTTACTTTAACTTTGTTAAACAGTAGTTGTCTTTTTTTGCCCTTAATTTAACAAAAGCAAAACAAAATACTTATTTTACCAAAATAAATACTAAACAGGCGGCCCGGTAGTCCAGTGGTTAGCACGTCGGCTTCACAGTGCAGAGGTACCGGGTTCGATTCCAGCTCCGGCCTCCCTGTGTGGAGTTTGCATGTTCTCCCCGGGCCTGCGTGGGTTTTCTCCGGGTGCTCCGGTTTCCTCCCACATTCCAAAAACATGCGTGGCAGGCTGATTGAACACTCTAAATTGTCCCTAGGTGTGAGTGTGAGTGCGAATAGTTGTTCGTTTCTGTGTGCCCTGCGATTGGCTGGCAACCGATTCAGGGTGTCCCCCGCCTACTGCCCGAAGACAGCTGGGATAGGCTCCAACACCCCCCGCGACCCTAGTGAGGATCAATTGGCTCGGAAGATGAATGAATGAATGAATGAATACTAAACATGAAAACAAAAATATTCTTTTCATTTGTGCAATTCCCCTTTTCACATCCCCTCTGAAATCACTGAAAAATATATCAGAAGAGGAGTTAAGAACCATTTTAAATACTGACACAAGAGAGCACAGGAATGTGCAGTGCTGTTCTTCCACTAAAGGTGAATGCAATGTCTGAGGCATGCAAATATTATTTGAGGACGCCATTGTGATGTTCATTTACCATGTTGCGGTGTTCTGCTGTTAAACAGCTGCAATGATCCCGGGGTAGATGGGAGCAAAACTGCACACAATCGAAACCTCCCGCGATTCGTCTTGTCTAATTGTCTGTGTGCAGCTCTCCTGTGCTGAAGCTGTGAGCACACTGTGGCGTCGCGCATGTGTTTGTTTCCTGACACAATCATCCATTTTGAACGCTTAAGTTCAGAGGAGCCAATCAGCGCATCGTTATCGCCGACATGCCCTGCTCAGCCATGAGCATGAGCCAGTTCGTCAAACATTATACACACAAAGTCGCGCTGCTGCGTCCTCTGCAATACATCTGCTCGTGCACACAAATAATAAAACTGATAATTTTAACAAGCGATCGCGGTAATGCGCAGATTATAGTCCAAAAATATAAAATGTATAACGTAAAAATCACTTTATAATTTATTATTTTATACAATTAGCCGAGGGTCCGGACAGAGGAGGTCGGCGGACCGGACAGAGGAGGTCGGCGGTCCGGTCGTGGATCGCGGTCCGCCAGTTGAGGAAGACGGCTCTATACATTCAAAGCCATCCATAACCTTGCGCCCTTTATCTGTCAGATCTTCTTCAAATCTACATTCCCTCTCGCTCACTCAGGTCCTCATCCTCCCTCCACTTTTTTCTACCCTCTGCCCATCTCAGTACAATGGGGTGCAGAGCCTTCAGTCGCTCTGCCCCCAAACTCTGGAACTCACTTCCTCCCAACATTCGTAATATTGACTCTCTTTCCATATTCAAAACCGACCTATTCAGACTTGCATACCCACCTCAAATCTTTCTTTCTTTGTTTATTTTATCTGTGTTTTACTATTGCTCTTGGTTGTACAGTGTCCTTGAGTGTAATGAAAGGCGCTTGCAAATGTGATGTATTATTATTATTATTACTGCCATCTGCTGCATACTATCAGAATGAATGTGCCATTGCGTTACATCAAAATTTTTATTTTAATTTATCTCACGCTGAATAATAAACTTTTCAACCATTTTTTTGTAATTGGAAAAAAAGAAGGACTTACAGTATTACGTTCTGTGACAATAATTAGAAGACTCCCCGCACGATTTGTGTACTGGAGGAACAACCATTGTCCACCACATGCTTCCGTTGTCAAATTGTGAACGTTTTGTCGTCGATTTCAAGTTCTCCTTTTAAAAGCTTCCTTCCCGTCATATTAACAAACCAAATTGCCACCCTTGATGGAATTTATTACGCCAACCAGCGAGTCACATACACGGTGGATATGTTACACCGATGATTGGTAAAGCAAAAAGCTCAGAACGAGGCACATTTTGAGCTAGCATGTGATGTTTTGCTTTAGTTAAACATTCATGCGAAGCTACAGTGCCATGGTTATATTTATCCCACAAATATGAGTATATAACATTTTCTGTTTCCCCAGCCAGCGACATTGTCTAAAAACGCGGCAGTCATGCTTCGGGTGGATTTTTGGTGGTCGTGAAAAACTCCGTGGAGGTGAGACGTTACTTGAACGTCACACAATCTCATAGTTGTGATTTTATAAATTATTTTGAATACCTACACTTCACACGGCCGAAACAACATTGAAAGTTGTTTTTACAAACACACACACACATTTCTTAGTCGTTTAGGCAATATTATGAGGTATTTCCCCCCCCCCCCCCCCGCCCTAACCCCCTCCCCGCTCAATTGGAGTCACTGCTCTATACAACACCAAATAAAGAGGTAAAATTAGAAATCAATTTAAAAATGGTGCATTTTGTTGGGAGAAGACTTTTAGTAAGTCTTGGGCTGTTACATGTGCTTCCAACGGTGGCTGTTTGGGACCTTGTGATAATAATTACAAAAACAAAAGGGATTTCACAGTGATCCATGATGTATACTACTTAAATACAGAACACAAGCATCAGATGTTCTAATAACATACCTGGGCTAAATCAGACAGGCGGAAAAGATACACTGGTACGTTTCTGTAAATAATTTTTTATTATGAAACATAATCAACAATGATTTGCCTGAATCCAAGGGTGAAGATTGGTGATTAAATTCAGTTACCGGGCGGTGCCTTGCAATCATTTCACACTACAACTTTCATAAGAATTGCTCCAAAACAAAAAGAACACACATGAAGAAAGCTGCATTTATTGACAACTAGAGCATGCAATTTTCCAAAATACAATGAAAAATGACTAAGAAGTATCCATGGTCTGCACATTTTCCTCAATCAGATCCAGGTTCAATGGCGTCACCAATTTTGTCAAGACAGCCGTGGTTCCCCTTTTGTACTTGTAGTCACCAGTTCTAAGAGGGGGGCGGAACATATAAACCAATTATATACAGTAACATAAACAGAACTTCCATTCAAGTAATAAAATAGTATTTAAAGATATGACTTTTCAGAGAAGTTTTGTCAACTGCATTTATTTACAAATATTAGTTTAAAAAAAATCTGAAATGCAAGTAAACTTTTCAAGATGAATCACTTCAGAAATTGCCCTCCTGTTTTCTCTAGCACATCGGGTTTTCAAAATAATACTAATAAAATATAAAAGGAATAATATAGTATGTAATAGAGCAATATATTTGGTATGAATAAATGGGTAGGTCCAGCAACATGTGGATTTCATCCTGAAACATCATAGCTATAAAGGCCAATGCATAGTAAAATCCGTTATTGTGCAAGCTTTTATAGATAATACTTAAAAACGGAAATTTAAAATATCTCAAAATCCTGGTATGCTAGAAACATTTTTAAAAAATTTCAAATCAGTGTCAAATATACGTTTGGTAACACGTTAAGTCACCTTTAATTAAAATTTGCAGTTGACCAGTGTTATATTAATATTAATATGCCACCATCAAACTAGGTCTGGGGTGCCCAAGTAAGGCCCTCGAAAGCCCCTATTTAACCTATTTTATATGCTTCCTTCCTCCAAGACACCCGATTCAAATGATCAGGATCATTATTAGGTGTCTGCAAAGCTTGCTGATAAGATCATATGAAGGGCTCTCGAGGATCTGACTTGGACACTCCTGTACTAGGTGAATGTTACAAAACACACAACCATTGAAACATGACAACATAACTAGCACAAACCTTAAGAGTGCACAGAAAATGTGAAAGAAAAATTGAATGCAGATAACTTTCAGAAAGGAATAAAAACAGAGCTAAACACTTTTTTTTCCTAACCTGGAACCTTTCTTGTTGGCCTCATCATGGGGTCTGATGTAGTCCACCTTTTCGTTGGTGATCACACACAGATCTATGTTGCTGCCGGAACCCAGATCATTGAATATTCCTGCTGCGATGGCATCACGCACCAGCACCTTGGCCTCCTCTTCCTAGAAATTAAATGCATTAGATCAGCAATATACACACACGAAAAGTAGTTCGCCATTTGATTGGCATAATCAACATTTGTTTTATTTGTTTGACTTACCGACATGCCAGGTTTGTATCTGTCTTCAAAAACTGATATGGCAGCCAGGGATCCAGAACCTTGTAGAAAGAACAAGGGAGGTGGTTGAAGGGAAAGAGAGAGCATTGAAATTGCGACATGAAACTTTTTTGAAACAGAACCCCCCCAAAAATCAAAACAATAAAACTATGATCATCACATATTCAGACTATTTTTTTTAACTAGGTTCACAGTGACACATGAAAATTTAGGGCAAGCAGAAAAATTGGCGGTGCACATGAATCCCAAATTGACAAGACAGTTCGACACAGAAGTCATCGAATGAATCCCGTGTTCTTCCATCATGGTTTGGTTTGGGGCTGCCACAAAAAAAGGACAAAATCCAACTGCAATGGACAGTTAGGACTGCGGAAAAAATCGTTGGCACCACTCTTGAGGACTTGCACACCGCAAGAACCAAGACAAGGGCATGGAAAATCCTATAGCCGATAGAATGCCGACCCCCCCCCCCCCCCGCCCCCGACACACACACACCCTGCCCACCACCTTTTCCAGCTACTGCCCTCAGGCAAGCGCTCTCGATCCATGCGCACCAAAGCCAGCAGACATTCAATAAGATTCTTCCCTTGAGCCATCAAGTCCCTAAACAATAACCCAGCGGCTCTTTGAAATTTTGCAGGCCCCATTACCGCAATAATCATTGTAGCTCCAGCTCTGTACTTACTTGAACCATTGTCACTAAGATATACAGTACCAGACACTTTAAAACGCTCAAAGACTTGTGTACAATTGCACACTTAAAGTTGCCCTACAATGACTGCAACTGGTCACATTAAAATGGTTCAATGATTATCCGCACAACTGTTAATAGTATTGGATTCTACCACTAATCACTTTAGCTCTGCTTAATACTTTGTCTCACAGCTGTCATTGGGTGGTACTACTGCACAACGGTACCCTTACATGACGGAATGTCTTTCCACACTTATTTGTCATGTCCTCGTTTGTCGTAGTTGCTTGACATCAATGATACTTGTGTAGCGTGTACTACCGGAGACAAATTTCTGTGTGTGTTCTACATACTTGGACAATAAAGATGATTCTGATTCTCAGATTTTATAGAAGTGGTTTTTAATCTGATGTACAGTTTCAAAAAAATGTCAAATTCCAAAGTGCCTTTACCCCAACGTTATCAAATCTGCGAGAGCCCTTTAAAACTCCTTGCAGCTCCAGTTATTTTCGAAATGATTAATGCTATACCTCAAGTGCTCTGTGACTGTTGCCAATTTCAACATTTTTTTGGGTGAGGAGGGGGGGGGGGACAGGATGAAATTTAGATGTTTTTAATTTAATTCATTGTTTAATCAGAGGTTTAAGGTGGTGAGCTGAGTTCAGGCAAGATAAATGTCAGTTTTGTACATTTGAGAGAAGCCGAATACTTTCTGAGAATATCGGCAACAAAACCATAAAACCTGATAACTGTCCATTTCTTCTACTCAAAAGCTGTGGTGATCTCAAATAAACTATGCAACATCTTCTAGGAATCTGTTAGTCCTCAATCACATCAAAGCCTCACATGCAAACTGGGCAAGACCCTCCTCCATACCTACCTGCCAAAGAACGTATTTGTTTCGAGTACAGTTGACAAAACTGCAAATTAAAAAAAATAAAAATCTCCTTTTCCAAATGATAGCGATCAATGATCAATGACATTTTCTCCCGATTTCTGATCACTTGATAGGCTAAATGTAAGTCCAGTATTTATTTAAAACATTGAAAATAATAGAACTAACAAATCTTCCCACATACGCTTTGTTGTTAGACGCGAAAGAGGAGAGAATCAAAGTTTCCTTTCGCTAGTGGTTCAGAGACGTCATAAAAAATATTCATTATTTTGGCACAATTTAGCAATTAATTGGCAAGTGAAATAGAACCTGCATCTGAAAAAGGGGGCATATTCTGGTTTCTGTTGTGAAACTTACCCATAGTGACATACGGAAGCTTGTCCGTCGAGCCATAAGGGTAGATGCTGTAAAGATGAGGACCCTTACAGTCCACTCCACCAAGAACCAGAGCAGCACCAATGTAGCCTTGATACCTGAAATTAAAAAAAAAGGCTCAAAAACCTATCCATGTATTTGTGGGTATTGATTTAAAACAGAGTTGAGGGTATTGGAAAAAAATCATAAAGCCAATACAGTACATATACCTAAAGAGCATTTGCTTGAACATGCGGTTCGCAGTTGCCACGCGTGGCAGTCTGCCTGTGGACAGGGCGTGTAGCTCCAGATTGGAGGAAATGATCTGAGTGGTCATTTCTGTGTCTGCGGCTGTTCCTGCTCCACAACAGCTGTATCATAAAATTAGACAACAAGATGACAATTTGTTTCAGATGTAACAGACCAAGGCGAAAGACACGTCAAAAGGTCCAATAGCATCAAAACGCAACGTTCTCAGCACAACATAGGCCAAACCGAGTCCATAACTTAAGGATGTGTACACGATTGACATCTATGCCTTTTGTTGGTGATCACACAATCGCCGATTAAATGTAAAAGGCACAAAAACATGCCAATCGGGTTGTCCTGTGACATAGATGCAATCTATGAATTGGAGTACCCACCCACTAAATTCTAGAAAAATGGTTAAAAAGTTGCATGTGCATCATATTCCAGAGCTGAAACAAAATGCGTTGTATCATCTGCCAAACTCAGACTTGAGGACTTGCTTAAATTTATTTACCAGTATGTGGAAATCCCCAAGCAGAATGGTCACCAAAACTGTCCTGTCTTGTGCATATTTTGCGTTTGTGTTGGGGGCAAAACACAGGCGTTGCGGATGTACACACATACCTCATTATCAATATTTTAAAGGTATTGATAATGATTATAATTTGTTTAAATAAATTTATTTCCACAATGATTCAGAGGGAATGTCCCACACTTGTGTCACATTTGTGAATGAAATCCAGTGAGGTGTACTACACTTCCTGCGCCTCAACTAAATACACAAAGACCACCTGCGTTGCATCATAATCTTGCTAAAATCACTTACTAAATATTGGGCGAGATGTAATGTATCTTGGAGCAGTTCTTGTCCGCCACTACCATCCCCTCGGTGGCTCTAGTGTCAGCTCCAAGGACAACACCATCCTTAAAAAGAGAATGTCAATATTTTAAAATTCAGTTAACCCAACTTAAATTTACAGAGGTGGGAGTGGGGCTATTCATGTAGCATGAACGGTGGTGCACATTCATTTTGTGTGTAGTTCCAACGAGAACCTGGAGTAGTTTCATTCACGCTTTCATTATTTTTGTGTGTGCCTAAAAACAATTTGAGATAGGAAAAGAGAGGATTGAGGATATTCAAAAAGAAAAAACAACTAAATTACGAAATTAATTGGTTATGGAAGAAAACTTTGCAAGTAGAGACACGTTTTCCATGTAAATGCCCTAATTTGCTCCAAACCTCAGCAAAATTCAGACATGTTTTCTAAAGCATAGAAATGCATCAAAACGTGCAACAAATACATGTTACAATTAGATTATTGCACAACAAATGAGAAGTGTGGATAATGAAAAACAACAACAACAAAAAAAGAACAAAGTAAAGAATGAAAATGACGGTCATTTCACTTTAAACTGCGTCCTCATCATTTTTTGCCCTCTTTTAGTTCATGTTGTCGCTCAGAAGTGGTTTTTGCCTGGCATTTTGCAAAGAACTCATCCATGGACGTTTTCTTCTGTCTGCTTCCTGCATCCATCCATCCATCCATCCATCCATCCATCATCTACCGCTTATCCGGGGCCGGGTCGCGGGGGCAACAGCTTTAGCAGGGAAGCCCAGACTTCCCTCTCCCTAGCTACTTCTTCCAGCTCTCCCCGGGGGATCCCGAGGCGTTCCCAGGCCAGCTGGGTGACATAGTCTCTCCAGCGTGTCCTGGGTCTTCCTCTGGGTCTCCTCCCGGTGGGACATGACCGGAACACCTCACCGGGGAGGCGCTCAGGAGGCATCCGAATCAGATGCCCAAGCCACCTCATCTGGCTCCTCTCGATGTGGAGGAGAAGCGGCTCGACTCTGAGCCGCTCCCGGATGTCCGAGCTTCTAACCTTATCTCTAAGGGAGAGCCCGGACACCCTGCGAAGAAAACTCATTTCAGCCGCTTGTATCCGGGATCTCGTTCTTTCGGTCACGACCCATAGCTCGTGACCATAGGTGAGGGTTGGGACGTAGATCGACCGGTAAATTGAGAGCTTCGCCTTTTGGCTCAGCTCCTTCTTCACCACGACAGACCGATACAACGTCCGCAGTGCTTCCTGCAATCCTTCGAAAATACCCAAGGCAAACATCAGCATATGAGGGATAGCCAACTGTTGAACATTTTTTCTGGGTGACTCACATTTAAGTAAAACTATCGAAACACCTCATGGCCATAGGGGCAAATGACGAGGACACTGCATAGACACATTATTTTCTATTTATCTACACACGTAGACACATTCGGTAGAGGTCCCTTAGCCAATGGGATGCCAGGATGATGCTCGTTAGTAGCCAATGGCAGAGCAGCTAGAAGTATGTTGTGTTCAAGAAACTCTGAGCTGCGATTAGCAGGCCATACTACATTTTTTGCCTTTTCTATCTTGCTACAAATGAAATTTCATAAGAGGCAATATCTTCCTGTTGACGAATTTCGTAACTTGAAAATTTCATATGAGGAAACGTTCGTAAGTAGAGGTACCACTTTACTGTAAAATCCCATGTATAACACGCCCCTCTCACAAATCTACCTAAACGAGTATTTTTTTTCCTCTGTACCCCGTATAGTACGGTACCCTGATTTGCTGGTATCAATTCTTATTATCTGGTCCCATGTGTGCAAGTTCATGTTTTTATAACATGGTCTTTTTAGCCAGTCTTGGAGGTTTAAATTTGCCCCCTTTCTCACTGTTTTGGTCAAGCTCCTGTTTTGAGACTGCCAGGAAGGTGTGCCGAGAAAGGAAAAAAATCGTCATTAACCGGGTCAAGTGTGACTTCTCGGTCCATCGCTGACAGACGCCCGTCTTGCTGATGACTGACAGAAACACGCCATCTGTCTTGTCTCTTTTTTTTGGGGAGGGGAGGGGGCTGAATACAAGCAGTGTTGCTTCCAATTACGATAGGGTTGTTCCTATCAGTGTTTGAAGCTGCCAATACCCGTCATTCATGAGTACGAGTGTCTGACACTAATCACATGGATTTGGAATAAAATTTTCCATTTTAAAGCTATAGCTACCGATTTTTCTTGAATAATCCATAAATCTTTTTTATTAATCACTTGGATTAAAAAAAGTAATACATTTCTATCCC
The DNA here is from genome assembly GCF_025434085.1 of Hippocampus zosterae. Taxonomy (NCBI): domain Eukaryota; kingdom Metazoa; phylum Chordata; class Actinopteri; order Syngnathiformes; family Syngnathidae; genus Hippocampus; species Hippocampus zosterae. The sequence continues at coordinate 3,519,290 of NC_067468.1, forward strand.
TTTAATAAAGGATATCTTATATACTTATATACTTATTATTCAAAAACCGAACATTGCAGAAAATGCACCCATTTGGGTGTTTTGGCTGATGGAGGTGCCTCACCTCCGAGCAATTGGACAATTTGATAACAAAGGAGTCTGCGCTCAGCGTAACAACGTGCGGTTTGTCATTTTCATGCTGGGGCAATGGACTAATTTATCATGTTTAGGAATTACTCTGTTGGTCTGTCATATGACATAAAATAGGGGGAAATGTTATTTTCCCAAAGTTAAAGAAGCCATTTGCAAATATTCATGATGAAGCAGGGGTGCATAGATATGTGATAGCAAGTTGGTATGAAGGGGAATCCATAGCGTTTCTTTGCCCCTTTTATTTTGAACACTCGAACCTATCGTATCATTTCCTGAATCAGTCACATGGTACACCCCCTTCACGGGGCTTCAAACGTCACCACTGACGACGCCATTAACACGCGCTTCGACTCCCCATTCATGAACCACTCATCTAGATTACTCGGCACACGCTTCAGGGATTCGACCCGTGGAGCACATCACGAGTAGACACACACAGACACACACACTAATGTGTGCTCTTTATTTTTATTCCAATAGTGCATAAGTATGAGCAAACACTTATTTGCCACTTCATATAGTCTGTGTAGAAAGAAACGAAGGGAAAGAAATTGCTAAATTTACGATCAGCATTTACTTTCAATTGCATCAATTTCTTGGATAATGTCTTTTATTTTGCTTTCTCTGTCTTTCATTTTGATCACTTTTACCCTCTTTTCCAGCATCAGAGCTCTTCTCGTCTTAGCAGCTAGACATCCAAAGGTCCGTTTTGTAGCCATTTTAGCAATGCAACGTTCTTGCAACGTCTGAAACTAACAACAAATACTTCCTGGTCTACTGCGCATGTGTAAACTTGTGTGGTGGTTGCTGTTGCTGTTTCCGAAAAAAAGCAGTAGAGGTCGCAATTGGATTAGACTTCGTTGTAGTGAATCTCGTTGTGAGGCAAGAGCAGAGAAAAGGATTCGGTATAACGCAACAGGGTTTTTGGTGTTGTATGGGGGCAGGAAAGAGGGAATTGTGTTAATGCATGAAGATTTTTTTCACACAAGGGGGTATTTTTGCCCATGTAGGTTTCGTTGTAGAGGAGGTTCACTGTATCAAAAGTTTGAGGTGAGTGGAACAAAGCGAGATGCTTGTGCTAATGCTAGCTCTCGGTCTGTTATCATAAAGGAGAAACTAGTATCAGCCCATGCCAATTCAAATGTATGCCTTAGCCCACCAGTACCTCGTAAATACAGTTACCATAGATGCGGATGGGAAATTGGACAAAAACAATGTTTGAAAGGAAATATAAATGTGGACTTTAAGTAATTGCTGACTGACACACACACACAGGTCAATTATTGTGGGGTATTTTTCTCACCTTGAACACAACACCACAGATAGTAGTTCCGGTTTTACGAGCAGCCGGTAAATGACAGCCTGCTTCATTTGCTTTGTCTTCCAGGAAGCCATTTCTACAAAATAAAATAAGAATCGCTTCAAAAACCATATCAAATGAAATATTTCAAAATAGACATGAGGGGTTAGTTTGATAGAATCATCTAAATATAGTTAGGTTTACTTTAGATTAATTGACTTGATGATTGACTTTGTGTTTAGAAAGTCGAAACTTACTGCAGCTGCAGTGTTTCTTACATATCCTGTGGCATGAAATGAATTTTGGTAGCCACTTATAAAATGTGGTGCCATCCTGTCAATATTCAACTGAAAAAAATGAGGAAAAGAAAGGGAAAAACGGAATGCACCCGTTCCTGGATTGTGGGGAGAAGAGGTATGGACCTGTCCATCCATCCATCCATCCATCATCTACCGCTTATCCGGGGCCGGGTCGCGGGGGCAACAGCTTTAGCAGGGAAGCCCAGACTTCCCTCTCCCTAGCTACTTCTTCCAGCTCTCCCCGGGGATCCCGAGTCGTTCCTAGGCAAGCTGGGTGACATAGTCTCTCCAGCGTGCCCTGGGTCTTCCTCGGGGTCTCCTCCCGGTGGGACATGACCGGAACACCTCACCGGGGAGGCGCTCAGGAGGCATCCGAATCAGATGCCCAAGCCACCTCATCTGGCTCCTCTCGATGTGGAGGAGAAGCGGCTCGACTCTGAGCCCCTCCCGGATGACTGAGCTTCTCACCTTATCTCTAAGGGAGAGCCCGGACACCCTGCGGAGAAAACTCATTTCAGCCGCTTGTATCCGGGATCTCGTTCTTTCGGTCACGACCCATAGCTCGTGACCATAGGTGAGGGTTGGGATGTAGATCGACCGGTAAATTGAGAGCTTCGCCTTTTGGCTCAGCTCCTTCTTCACCACGACAGACCGATACAACGTCCGCATCACAGCAGACGCTGCACCGATCCGCCTGTCGATCTCCCGCTCCCTCCTACCCCCACTCGTGAACAAGACCCCAAGATACTTGAACTCCTCCACTTGGGGTTAGATCTCCTCCCAGACCCGGAGGGGGCACTCCACCCTTTTCCGACTGAGGACCATGGTTTCAGATTTGGAGGTGCTGATTTTCATCCCAACCGCTTCACACTCGGCTGCGAAACGCTCCAGTGAGAGTTGGAGAGCCCCGTTTGAAGGAGCCAACAGCACCACATCATCTGCAAAAAGCAGGGATGCAATACTGAGGCCCCCATAACGGACCCCCTCAACGCTTCGGCTGCGCCTAGAAATTCTGTCCATAAAAGTTATGAACAGAATCGGCGACAAAGGGCAGCCTTGGCGGAGTCCTACCTCCACTGGAAACGATTCCGACTTACTGCCGGCAATGCGAACCAAACTCTGACATCGGTGGTATAGTGACCGAACAGCCCGTATCAGGGGGTTCGGTATCCCATACCCACGAAGCACCCCCCACAAAACTCCCCGAGGGACACGGTCAAACGCCTTCTCCAAGTCCACAAAACACATGTAGACTGGTTGGGCGAATTCCCACATACCCTCGAGAACCCTGCTAAGGGTGTAGAGCTGGTCCACTGTTCCACGGCCGGGACGAAAACCACACTGCTCCTCCTCAATCTGAGGCTCGACTTCCTGACGGACCCTCTTCTCCAGCACCCCTGAATAGACCTTATCAGGGAGGCTGAGGAGTCTGATCCCTCTGTAGTTGGAACACACCCTCCGGTCCCCCTTTTTAAAAAAGGGACTACCACCCTGGTCAGCCAATCCAGAGGCACTCTCCCTGTTGACCACGCGATGTTGCAGAGGCGTGCCAACCAGGCAGGACAGCCCCACAACATCCAGAGCCTGGAGGAACTCCGGGCGGATCTCATCCACCCCCGGGGCCTTGCCACCGAGGAGCTTTTTAACCACATCGGTGACTTCAACCACAGAGATAGGAGAGCCCACCTCAGAGTCAGGCTCTGCTTCCTCCAAGGAAGGCGTGTTGGTGGAGTTGAGGAGGTCTTCGAAGTATTCTGCCCACTGGTTCACAACGTCCCGAGTTGAAGTCAGCAGCGCCGCATCCCCACTGTACACAGTGTTAGTTGTGCACTGCTTCCCCCTCCTGAGACGTCGGATGGTGGACCAGAATTTCCTCGAAGCTGTTCGGAAGTCGGCTTCCATGGCCTCACCGAACTCTTCCCACGCTCTGGTTTTTGCCTCGGCGACCACCGAAGCCGCGGCCCGCTTGGCCAATCGATACCCGTCAGCTGCCTCTGGGGTCCCACAGGCCATAAAGGCTCGATAGGACTCCTCCTTCAGCTTGACGGCATCCCTTACTGCTGGTGTCCACCAGCGAGTACGGGGGTTGCCGCCACGACAGGCACCAACCACCTTACGGCCACAACTCAGATTGGCCGCCTCAACAATAGAGGCACGGAACATGGTCCACTCGGGCTCAATGTCCCACGCCTCCCCCGGAACATGGGAAAAGCTCTGTCGGAGGTGGGAGTTGAAACTCCTTCTGACAGGGGATTCCGCCAGATGCTCCCAACAAACCCTCACTATACGTTTGGGTCTGCCAGGACGGACCGGCATCTTCCCCCACCATCGGAGCCTACTCACCACCAGGTGGTGATCAGTTGACAGCTCCGCCCCTCTCTTCACCCGAGTGTCCAGAACATGCGGCCGCAAATCCGATGATACAACTACAAAGTCGATCATCGAACTGCGGCCTAGGGTTTCCTGGTGCCAAGTGCACATATGGACACTCTTATGTTTGAACAAGGTGTTCGTTATGGACAATCCGTGACGAGCACAGAAGTCCAATAACAAAACACCACTCGGGTTCTGATCGGGGGGGCGTTCCTCCCAATCACGCCCCTCCAGGTCTCACTGTCATTGCCCACGTGAGCATTGAAGTCCCCCAGCAGAACAAGGGAGTCCCCAGCAGGAGTACTCTCCAGCACACCCTCCAGGGACTCCAAAAAGGGTGGGTATGCTGAGCTGCTGTTTGGTGCATATGCACAAACAACAGTTAGGACCCGTCCACCCACCCGAAGACGGAGGGAGGCAACCCTCTCGTCTACCGGTGTGAACCCCAATGTACAGGCACTGAGCCGGGGGGTAATGAGTATGCCCACACCTGCTCTGCGCCTCTCACCGTGAGCAACTCCAGAGTGGAAGAGAGTCCAACCCCTCTCGAGAGAACTGGTACCAGAACCCAGGCTGTGTGTGGAGGCAAGTCCGACTATATCCAGTCGGAAAATCTCTGCCTCACACACCAGCTCGGGCTCCTTCCCTGCCAGAGAGGTGACATTCCATGTCCCAAGAGCTAGCTTCTGCAGCCGAGGATCGGACCGCCAGGGTCCCCGCTTTTGGCTGCCGCCCAGCTCACATTGCACCCGACCCCTTTGGCCCCTCTCATGGGTGGTGAGCCCATGGGAAGGGGGACCCACGTTGCCTCATGGGTGTAGGCCCGGCCACCAGGCGCTTGCCAACGAGCCCCACCTCCAGGCCTGGCTCCAGAGGGGGGCCCCGGTGACCCGCGTCCGGGCAAGGGAAACCGAGATCCATTTATCGTAATCATCATTGGGGTCTTTGAGCCGTGCTTTGTCTGGCCCCTCACCTAGAACCTGTTTGCCATGGGTGACCCTGCCAGGGGCATAAAGCCCCAGACAACTTAGCTTCTCTGATCATTGGGACACACAAACCCCTCCACCACGGTAAGGTGACGACTCACGGAGGGGGGTATGGACTGTGTTTTGTCGAAAAACAATTTGAGCTCATGAATTTGTATTTTGACACGACGTTGATTAATCAGGTACGAGCTTTGCAGTTATAAAAACAGCTTGAGTTGATATGTTACGTATACAGTACTTTCATTGAAAATTGCATGAACGGAAACAGGAACCATGCACTGCGCATGACTCCGAGAAATATAACAGCAGTTTACAATACAACCAAATTACGTATTCGCGACCAACCTCGTAAATGGCGAAGCACGGCAAAATATCGCTAGCTGTAGAGTTGCCGATCAGGACAAAATAAGCTAATTGAAAGGGCTTTCGAAGACTGTGGCAGCAACATTTTTGGCTACAATGTGAAACTGCTCATGAAAAATTAAAGTTGAACAATAGTCCTCATCCTTATCGTATGGAGCTGATAATGCTATCGGCATTGTTTAGGCAAGAATCTACATTTTTGTCATAAAAAAAACTTCTCGGGTTTGGCAGATTAAATGACCAAAGCAGAATATTTCCTCAACTGACCGATCATTATACATGTATCCCATGTATACCAATTGTTTGGTGTTTTTAATAACGAAAGTCGTACTGCGGCACCACCATGTTCAACGCGCGCACTTAACGTACAGGAAAAGGCTGAGTCATCCCATCGAAAAACAATACAATCGCCACGAAAAAAATGTTAGCAGGCATGAATGGAATAACTGTTTACATAGGCTCTGAGTATTCATTATTAAATCCCGATTCTCAGCCAACAACGCCTACCTTTTACAGTTCTCAAAAGTGAATCCACCGAGGGGTGGCAAGCTAACTGTTAAGGACGCCATCTTGTTGTAACGATGGCCAATGTCTTCTTCTTCGACTTTTCCGTTTTCTTCTTCTTCCTCCTCTTCTTCTTCTTCGGTTGGCAAACCGGTGTTTTTTTTAAAACAAGACTTTATTGATAGAATTACAAATCACAGAAAACATGTCCAGAGTTATCAATACAAATAGTGTATCAATAGAGATTTTTTAAAAAGGAGAGCAAGGGGGTTTTCACAAATAATTTTAATAAAGAACATAAAGCAACAGTCTTAACTGCTTTCTTGTTTTGGGAGTCCAGAATAGAATTCAATTACTGTTTGGTTTCTGCTTCGAAAATTAAGAAAAGAGGGTTTGAGTGACTGAATTTGGATTTGCTAGAATAATTGTTAAATTTATATTAATGACTTTGTTTTTTAACCATCGTTATTGAAGAAGCCAAACAGTTCATTTTCCAGTAAAGAGTAAAGTCAGAGTTAACATATAATCAATCAAGTTGGACATATGACTTTCCAAAACTTATTGGTATACGGGCATTGCCAGAACAGGTGAATCAACGTTTCAGGGGATTTTCCACAAAACAGTCAATACAGATTGATTTATTGAGTTTAAGAAGATAATACTTGGCAGGGGGCGGCGTGGTAGTCCAGTGGTTAGCACGTCGGCTTCACAGTGCAGAGGTACCGGATTTGATTACAGCTCCGGCCTCCCTGTGTGGAGTTTGCATCTTCTCCCCGGGCCTGCGTGGGTTTTCTCCAGGTGCTCCGGTTTCCTCCCACATTCTAAAAACATGCATGGCGGGATGATTGGGCGCTCTAAATTGTCCCTGGTGTGAGTGTGGGCATGGATGGTCGTTTGTCTCTATGTGCCCTGCGATTGGCTGGCCACTGATTCAGGGTGTCCCCCGCCTACTGCCCGAAGACGGCTGGGATAGGCTCCAGCACCCCCGCGACCCTCGTGCGGATCAAGCGGTTCGGAAAATGGATGGATGCTTGGTAGGATAGTACTCAAGTATAATTTAAAAAGAGACATCTCTTACTTTATTTGTCAGAACGCATTCGTATGGAAGAGATTTTTTCCCCAATGTAAATTCTCAACAAAACCAGACCATTAAGAAACAAAATTCGAGGTTGAAAAAATACATTTTCGAAACAATGAACGTATTTTATGGTTACCTCTAACTCAAGTAGTTAGACAGACCTTGGCGATAGAAGTCACTTTTGCGTCCAGACTTGACAAACTGGCTGTTTCAAACCCTTTCAAGACAGTCAAGATTCCAAAAGGAATAGCATTGTTGAACCTACTACTGCGGAAGTCTCTCGCTGTTCATGTGTAGACACCATTGCTGGTGACTACACTATGTTCTAGGCACAAGACTGGAGACGTTTCGTATTTTTCTGTGTTCGCTACCACCGAGTCGCTGAACACCCAACTTGCCTCAATGCATCGTCACTGCCAGAAGCGAACTGCAGAGAAGCTCCACCCCCTTTATTTATATACACCCCATAAGACGGTATCCCTCCACACAAAATGGCACCAAACATGAAGCAATAATGCCAGTGGCATACATCGTCACCCAACAACCCCACTCGATGGTGCCACATACACTAACATTGCATTAGTTACCGAACATATAGGGTCTAAACTTTTCAATTTTTGCCCTTGTAGAAGATTTAGTGAACACATCTTCTACCATAATATCTGATGGACAATACATCAAAACAATTATTTTCAGCAAAACATTGGACCTGATGAAATGGTATTTAATGTCCACATGCTTGCTTCTTTGGCGATACACTGGGTTCTTCGCAAGGCGTATCGTTCCCTGATTGTCCTCGAATATCTTCGTGGATTGTTGAAATCCTGCAAGTCTTTCAAAACTTGTGTAAGATACAGTGCTTCCTGAATAGTTGCCGCCAGTGCAACAAAAATATTCAGCCTCACAAGTTCAAAGTGCAACTGTCTGTTGTTTCTTTGTCTTCCATGAGACAATAGCACCCCCTTGTGCCAGACTAAAGCAATAGCCTGTGGTGCTCTTTCTATCCTCATTATCATTTGCCCAGTCGGCATCGGAGTAATCTACCAACTCTAATTGTGTGTCACTCTTTTTGTAACATAGTACCTGGTTCTTAGTTCCTTTTAAGTACCTGTACACATGTTTTAATTCAGTCAAGTGCTTTTCTCTCGGATCAGACATATACTGAGATAGTTTACTCACAATCCAGCTCATATGAGGCCGAGTGCAGGTCATGATATATATGAGGCTGCCCAGCATTGCTCTGTATTTCCTCTGATCGGTTTTGTCCCCTTCTGGAGACAGGTCACATTTGATTTCACTTGGAGTGGCTCTTGCTTTGCATTCAGACATGCCAAACTTTTCCAATATTTTCTCAATATATCTGGATTGGTTTAATGTGATTGAGCCCAGATTTTGCTTGAAATCAATCCCAATGAAATGAGTGAGGCATCCGAGGTCTTTCATCCTAAACTTACTCTTGAGTTTCTCTTTGATCTCGCATGAACACCTCTCATTGCTGGCAGCCACAATATCATCGACCCACACTAACAAAATTACTTTTTCTTTGTCAGACATTTTGGTGTAGATACAGTGGTCTGCTTGACTCTGTACAAACTTGTTCGCAAGTAAAAACTCATGGAGCATCATGTTCCAATTTCTGCCAAACTGTTTGAGGCCATATATGGATTTGTTTAACTTACACACAAGTTGTACACCATCCTTTTGTTTCACACAAAAACCTTCAGGTTGATCCATGTATAGTTCGCAGTCAATAGGTGCATGTAAGTATGCTACCTTCACGTCCATTTGGTTTAAGAGCAAGTTATACTGTGCTGCAAGCTGCATTAGTAGTCGCAGTGATGTCAGATTAGCGGTCGGCGAAAACGTCTCAAAATAGTCACGTCCTTCTTTCTGACTGTACCCTTTGGCTACATATCTCGCTTTATATGTTTCATTGCCTTTGTCATCCTCCTTTAAAGCGTATACCCACCTTCCCCCCACTGTCTGTCTACCCTCCGGTAATAGCACAAGGGTGAAAGTGTCGTTCTTTTTAAAAGAAGTCATCTCATCTATCATAGCCTTTCTCCACTTATCTGACTTTGGCGATGCCATTGCCTCGGAGAATGTTTGTGGCAATCCCACCGTTGCTCTATAGCAGTAATCAATTGTGATCTCATTGTCTTCTACTCCACATTCATAATCCTCTAAATATTTTGGTGTCTTCCTTTCTCTACCAGAAGTACGAGGAGTCTCAGTATCATTGTTTGAGTCCGTGTCGCAGTCAGGTTTAAGCTCTAGTTCTGTGTCAAAATCTTTTTCTGCATATTCTGTCTGTGACCGACTTGCTTTAGGCATAGTTACCCACTCTACATACATAGTTGAGTCTTCTCAGTCTGCGTCTCACTCCCAGTCACGGTCTTTGTGATGAAGTGGACCCGTCTGTGTTTCTGAACCTTGTTTTTCTCTGGAAAATAGATTAAATAAGCAGGTGAATGACAGTCAAAACCAACAAAGATCCCCTTTTTGCCCTTTGGATCTAGCTTTTTTTTTTTTTTCATAGACCATGCATTCTGAACCAAACTTTTTCATTTTTTACAAATCTGGCCATTTTCCTGTGAAAAGGAAATAAGGAGTCTCCCCTGTTCTTTCACAGTAACACCTGTTCCGTATAACTGCTGCTGTTCTGGCTGCATATGGCCATAGCTCTTTGGGTAAGCCTCATTCTATCAGCATACACCTCGCCATCTCAAACAATGTGTGCCAGTTCCTCTCTGCTGTCCCATTTTGATGTGGGGAGTAGGGCGCTGATCTCTCATGTTTTATCACATTATCTCAAAGCAGAGATTGATACTCTTTTGAAACAAACTCTGTCCCATTATCCGATCTCATTCGCTTTACTTTACCATATGGTGCTGTGTCTACCAAGAACTGCTTTGTAGCTTCAACTGCCATGTTTTTGTTCCTGAGAAAGTATACAAAAACAGCTCCAGAAAAGTCATCAGTAAAAGTGATGGCATATTTGTACCCGTCGAATGACTCTGGGTCAATAGGCCCACCTAGATCTGCATGTACCAGCCCTAATGGCTCTTTAGCTCTCGCATCACTTTTCCCGTTTCTATTCTGAATGAATTTCCCTTGAATACAGGTTTCACACTGGTTAGGTCTAGTTTTGTCACCGATTTTCTTACCTTCTACTATCGCTTCAAGCTTAGCAATATCACCATAGTTACAATGGCCCATTATCTCATGCCATGTTTTCATGTTTAAAGATGCATTGCAGGAGTCCTCACTGCATGCAAAATTTTCTGTGACAATGTCAAGATAGTACATTCGGTCCTTTACATTCATCTTGCATATTGTCCCATCTGAAAGGATCATTTTGTTATTTTTATTTTGAACTTCGCTCCTTTCGAAGTTGCTGCTTCCACTGAAAGGATATTCTGCGGGTATCCCGGGATGAGGAGTGCATTTGTGATCTTGACGCTCACTACTCGTCCACTGCTGTCGGCCAGCTTGATTTGTGCGTTCCCCTTCTTCTCGACACTTCCGGTGATCCGTCTCCCATCAGCCAGCTGCATGATGTGATCTTTAGGCCGGAAACTCTCATCAAATCGAGTGAATGCGTTCTTGTCGGTGATTATGTGGGCAGAAGCACCGCTGTCCACGAGTAGTCCATATTGCTGCGCTCCATTGGGTCGCCATTCACTCACCCGGAGTAATACTGTTTCCTCTTCTTCCCTCAAAGATTTGGCTTGGTCTCTGCCACGAAAACCCTTTTCTGCATCGTCCATAACTGCAGCCACTTTGTTGTTCTTATCAGCATTTGTCCTTCGCTTGTGTTGTTTCTTATCCTTACTCATGCAGTCTCTTGCTTTATGCCCCACTTTTTCCCAAATAAAGCATTCTCCTTTTAAGACGTATTTTTTGTCTTTTTCTTTGGGCTTCGGCTTGAATTACTTGGCGGTCATTACTTCATCTGGTCTGGGCCTGCTTCGGTAGCGGAGGGTGCATTCAAAACTTCTCAGCCTAGTCTTGAATTCAGCGAAGGTTAACACTTCCCTCGTTTGAGTCACATGCACAGAAAACGGGTTGTATTCATCCGTGAGTCCTTTCAACACCATAGCCACCAATAGTGCATCGCTTAGGCTCTCCTTAGCTCTTTGTAACGAAGCCACTAGCTTCTCGACACGTGCTAGATAGTCCGTTAGCTCCTCGCCGTTATCCATTAGCATATTGGTTAGCTCTGTGTACAGCCCGACAATTCTCGGCTTTTCTTCGGACTCAAAATGGCGTCTCAATATTTCCAGACTTTTCTTACCATCTTCTGGTGCTTCATACAGGATGAGTGTCAATGTTTTATCATCCAAGCAGCCGCACAGTTCAGCATATGCCAGTTCGTTTTTCCACTCGGAACCCACCTGGGCCCATAACCTGTTGAACCTACTACTGCGGAAGTCTCTCGCTGTTCATGTGTAGACATCATTGCTGGTGACTACACTAGGTTCTAGGCACAAGACTGGAGACGTTTCGTATTTTTCTGTGGTCGCTACCACTGAGTCGCTGAACACCCAACGTGCCTCAATGCATGCGCAGAAATTCAGCCTTTCGATCCCAACGCCACATAGAAACCTGCGTTCGGCGAGAGAAATTGTTGTCTATTTACATTTTTATCATGGGTTTTCTGAGCTGAGTTTTGTCATTTTTTGTCAAATTTATTTGAATGTGTGTTTTCAACATGCTGATTAAATCTTCTTTCCCCATATGCCTTAACTTCTAATTTTCTGTGCAAAACATTACGCGTGCCACAGTGTTTTGCAGCTTTTTGCAAAAAGTGAGGGGTGGAGGAGGCAAAAAGAACGGAACATACTATAGTCTTGTCACGCGACTTTTCTTGCTTAGATTTTTGGAAGTTGTAGTTTCTGACACGAGAACAATTGCGTATTGCGGTATCGGCTACGCGACTGCCGTAAACTTCAACTCCCATGTTTCATTGCAGGACACCGTTGGTTTGTTTAGTTCATGTAACGCGACAGCAATATTTGCTTCGGATTTCGTTGTCATCTACTGCAAGTCAATGTGTTGCGGACCGAAAAATGGAATCCAGACTAAAGTAAGAAATATTTGCTGTCCTATTATTAGCATGTATGGTTTAGTTAGTTAGCTTTTTTCACAATAATTCCTCAAATATACGTACAGTTCGTGGGCCTGACACCGAAACAGTCGTGTTTTTCAAAAATGAAGTACAGCAAAACAAAATAACACCAGCATCATTGCCTTGGTCTTCACTGCATTTTGCGGATTATTTCAAGGACGTAAATTCTCGTTGAATTCGGGAAATTTACATGCCATGTGCTGGCAATGACATCCGCAAATGCAGTGCTGCGTTATATTGAGAGTGGGCATTGATCAATTGACGCGGAGCAATTGACGCGGAGCAGTAGAAATAGTAGTTCTTCAATGTGTCATGAAGGTAATTTGTTATTGTATCGTCGATGTGTACTCGCTGCGTGTGTTGAAGTAGCTGTTTTACATTTACGGCAAAATTCAATTGATATTTTTTAAGACTGAATTTCTCTATTGAACAGTAGAAGTTTTGGTAAATCCAAAATGGCAATAAACCCCACACGGTGAGATTTAAGGACGTCAAAGTAAGGTTTAGACTTACAGTGTCTTTGTTTGGACGAGTATTGGCCTACTATTGGTGTGCAAACTTATCATTCTGCAACTAGTTAATTCTCACAAGTCTCACTCGTGAATTGTCATCTGTTTCAGACTGTTGACACCCCCCCCCCCACCACCACCAACAACAACAATCTGGGAACTCTTTATTTGTCTAGCAACCATAAGCCTTCAAGTTATTAAATATGTCATGTTTAAAATTTGTTCATTGATTACCAATATTTTGTGCAGCAGAAAAAACAGCCTCCCAAAAAACGTTCTGAGTACAGAACAAATGGCTGACAGATAAAATGGGATCAAATCTACCAGGGTTCACTGGCCTGACCGGGCAAGTTGAAATGTCATAAATACAGATCATGACTAAACAATACCAAATAAGAATAATGGTTTAATGACCATTAATTGGGGAGAAATGGCTTTGTAATACACTTTAATGCAAAATAAAATACCCGATTATTCAATTAATTGATGGATTCATCAACAGAATAATCAACTCTAAAATTGTTTCACGGTGACAGCCCTATATTATGTCATGCATGTGCAGGGTAGGAGTACACAGTACAGATGTTATATTCAATATCAGGTATGAATTTGGCTGAAAGTAGAGCTTTGGAGTTGCAGTAATGCATGTTGATTATATCTTCCATGCACACTGCTCAGTGTGGCAGATATGCCCAAATTATACACTCGCATCACCATACTGTTTTCTGCTGTTGGTTGTTTTACACTGCTTGTAAAGACGCTGCTACTTACACGCTGTGGCTTGATAGCTGTCATGGCTAAATGATGAGAAGGCAAAAGTTTGGTTTGTATCCAGTTTCTTCATAGCATAAGTCACAAATCACCACCGCAGCAGTGAAAAAGCTACGCTTCTTACAATACAATACAATACAATACAATACAATACAATACAATACAATACAATACAATACAATACAGTACATGCTGATTTATATAGCGCTTTCACAACAGTGGCAGCTGTAACAAAGCGCTTAACAAAACAGTTAACATAAAGTCAAATAATAAACACAACACATAACATAAAACACGGACAGTCGTGCAGACCTAATCACTTTTCCGTCACACGCTTTGTTGTTTGAAGCAGTTTGAGATGAAAGAGGAGAGAATAAAAGAATCTTACGATGAAGATGAAGGGAGTATGGAGAGAAAGATGGGAATCCATGCTAATTGCTAAACTATTAAAATGCAGTCCCAAAACATAATACAAAAATAAGTGCTCGGGTGATACAGCATGCTTGTCACATAGGTCGGGCTCGAACCGTATGACAGCAAAACAGTTACTAAATTTAAATTTTAAATCATACAGAACAACATAGACTGGAAATGACGGAGGACTTCACCACAGACGTCAGATGAGAGAAGAGGGAACACTATCCAATCCAATCTATCTGTTATTTTGAGTACTGAGGGTTAATTTTCACCTATGAGAACTGATTCATTTGACTTCCCTCATTACATCTGAAAACAGAATCGCTAAAGACGAATGAATCCGTGGGACCAGTTATTTAAATGAAATACAGAATATTAAACAGAAATTAATAAGTACTGTTTTCATTTAAAATATCAGCAGTATTATTTTTTGTTTGCACTATTTTGCATAAGGGAAAGTTAACAATCAATTCTGAGTTGAGATTTGCTCAATAACTTAGGACTGGACAAGTAATGAAAATTGAAATCATGATTTCAATTTTTGGTTCTCCTTTAAAAGGTTATAGTCGAAGAAAGATCAACGCTTTGGGGGACAGCGGTTACAACAGTGGACAGCTTACAGGTTACAGGGTGCATGAAATGGTTAATGTGCAGAACAGTACTACATGTACACGTTTCTGACATTGTACTACCCACAATGCTTCTGTTTATGGCTGGGCTCTTACTTTAGGTTGCATTGTTTTTAATGGAGCCAGAGAATCCAATACATTTTGACAAGAAGAGCTGAGTTCCTCTGTTTGAAGAGGGAAGACAAAGCTGATCAAAGGCATCAGAGAAACAACTTGATGACTGCACTCACTAGCAGTCGGTTTAACAGCATTACAGGAAAACACTACATCAAAGAGCACAGTGGCAGTGTTGCTATAAAAATATACTGTTGAGATGAAAAAGGAAGGAGAGGAGTTCACTAATGGCAAATAAATGAGTCATACGAACTAGTGTTGTGCTGTTCATAGCCTGTTAAGAAAATACAGTGTTTGGCTACCCGCTGGCCTTATTATTTTGCTTCCCGACATCACATACTCAACCCGGTTAGAGACAATTAAAGGGATGGATAAAAACCTACCCCTCCGTGAGCCGTCACCTTACCGTGGTGGAGGGGTTTGCGTGTCCCAATGATCCTAGGAGCTAAGTTGTCTGGGGCTTTATGCCCCTGGCAGGGTCACCCATGGCAAACAGGTTCTAGGTGAGGGGCCAGACAAAGCATGGCTCATAGACCCTTATGATGACTACAATATATGGACCAAGGTTTCCCTTGCCCGGACGCGGGTCACCGGGGCCCCACTCTGGAGCCAGGCCTGGAGGTGGGGCTCGTTGGCAAGCGCCTGGTGGCCGGGCCTACACCCACGGGGCCCGGCCGGGCACAGCCCGAAGAGGCAACGTGGGTCCCCCTTCCCATGGGCTCACCACCCATGAGAGGGGCCAAAGGGGTCGGGTGCTATGTGAGCTGGGCGGCAGCCAAAGACTCGGACCCTGGCGGTCCGATCCTCGGCTGCAGAAGCTAGCTCTTGGGACATGGAATGTCACCTCTCTGGCAGGGAAGGAGCCCGAGCTGGTGTGTGAGGCAGAGAATTTCCGACTGGATATAGTCGGACTTGCCTCCACACACAGCTTGGGTTCTGGTACCAGTTCTCTCGAGAGGGGTTGGACTCTCTTCCACTCTGGAGTTGCTCACGGTGAGAGGCGCAGAGCAGGTGTGGGCATACTCATTGCCCCCCGGCTCAGTGCCTGTACATTGGGGTTCACACTGGTAGACGAGAGGGTTGCCTCCCTCCGCCTTCGGGTGGGTGGACGGGTCCTGACTGTTGTTTGTGCATATGCACCAAACAGCAGCTCAGCATACCCACCCTTTTTGGAGTCCTTGGAGGGTGTGCTGGAGAGTGCTCCTGCTGGGGACTCCCTTGTTCTGCTGGGGGACTTCAATGCTCACGTGGGCAATGACAGTGAGACTTGGAGGGGCGTGATTGGGAGGAACGGCCCCCCCGATCAGAACTCGAGTGGTGTTTTGTTATTGGACTTCTGTGCTCGCCACGGATTGTCCATAACGAACACCTTGTTCAAACATAAGGGTGTCCATATGTGCACTTGGCACCAGGACACCCTAGGCCGCAGTTCGATGATCGACTTTGTAGTTGTATCATCGGATTTGCGGCCGCATGTTCTGGACACTCGGGTGAAGAGAGGGGCGGAGCTGTCAACTGATCACCACCTGGTGGTGAGTGGGCTCCGATGGTGGGGGAAGATGCCAGTCCGTCCTGGCAGACCCAAACGTATCGTGAGGGTTTGTTGGGAGCGTCTGGCGGAATCCCCCGTCAGAAGGAGTTTCAACTCCCACCTTCGACAGAGCTTTTCCCATGTTCCGGGGGAGGCGGGGGACATTGAGCCCGAGTGGACCATGTTCCGTGCCTCTATTGTTGAGGCGGCCAATCTGAGTTGTGGCCGTAAGGTGGTTGGTGCCTGTCGTGGCGGCAATCCCCGTACTCGCTGGTGGACACCAGCAGTAAGGGATGCCGTCAAGCTGAAGAAGGAGTCCTATCGAGCCTTTATGGCCTGTGGGACCCCAGAGGCAGCTGACGGGTATCGACTGGCCAAGCGGACCGCGGCTTCGGTGGTCGCCGAGGCAAAAACCCGAGCGTGGGAAGAGTTCGGTGAGGCCATGGAAGCCGACTTCCGGACGGCTTCGAGGAAATTCTGGTCCACCATCCGACGTCTCAGGAGGGGAAAGCAGTGCACCACTAACACTGTGTACAGTGGGGATGGGGCGCTGCTGACTTCGACTCGGGACGTTGTGAACCGGTGGGCAGAGTACTTCGAAGACCTCCTCAACTCCACCAACACGCCTTCCTTGGAGGAAGCAGAGTCCGAGGACTCTGAGGTGGGCTCTCCTATCTCTGTGGTTGAAGTCACCGATGTGGTTAAAAAGCTCCTCGGTGGCAAGGCCCCTGGGGTGGATGAGATCCGCCCGGAGTTCCTCAAGGCTCTGGATGTTGTGGGGCTGTCCTGGTTGACACGCCTCTACAACATCGCGTGGTCAACAGGGAGAGTGCCTCTGGATTGGCAGACCGGGGTGGTAGTCCCTCTTTTTAAAAAGGGGGACCGGAGGGTGTGTTCCAACTACAGAGGGATCACACTCCTCAGCCTCCCTGGTAAGGTCTATTCAGGGGTGCTGGAGAGGAGGGTCCGTCAGGAAGTCGAGCCTCAGATTGAGGAGGAGCAGTGTGGTTTTCGTCCCGGCCGTGGAACAGTGGACCAGCTCTACACCCTTAGCAGGGTCCTTGAGGGTATGTGGGAATTCGCCCAACCAGTCTACATGTGTTTTGTGGACTTGGAGAAGGCGTTTGACCGTGTCCCTCGGGGAGTTCTGTGGGGGGTGCTTCGTGGGTATGGGGTACCGAACCCCCTGATACGGGCTGTTCGGTCACTATACCACCGATGTCAGAGTTTGGTTCGCATTGCCGGCAGTAAGTCGGAACCGTTTCCAGTGGGGGTAGGACTCCGCCAAGGCTGCCCTTTGTCACCGATTCTGTTCATAACCTTTATGGACAGAATTTCTAGGCGCAGCCGAAGCGTTGAGGGAGTCCGTTTTGGGGGCCTCAGTATTACATCCCTGCTTTTTGCAGATGATGTGGTGCTGTTGGCTCCTTCAAACGGGGCTCTACAACTCTCACTGGAGCGTTTCGCAGCCGAGTGTGAAGCGGTTGGGATGAAAATCAGCACCTCCAAATCTGAAACCATGGTCCTCAGTCGGAAAAGGGTGGAGTGCCCCCTCCGGGTCGGGGAGGAGATATTACCCCAAGTGGAGGAGTTTAAGTATCTTGGGGTCTTGTTCACGAGTGAGGGCAGGAGGGAGCGAGAGATCGACAGGCGGATCGGTGCAGCGTCTGCTGTGATGCGGACGTTGTATCGGTCTGTCGTGGTGAAGAAGGAGCTGAGCCAAAGGGCGAAGCTCTCAATTTACCGGTCGATCTACGTCCCAACCCTCATCTATGGCCACGAGCTATGGGTCGTGACCGAAAGAACGAGATCCCGGATACAAGCGGCCGAAATGAGTTTTCTCCGCAGGGTGTCCGGGCTCTCCCTTAGAGATAAGGTGAGGAGCTCGGTCATCCGGGAGGGGCTCAGAGTCGAGCCGCTTCTCCTCCACATCGAGAGGAGCCAGATGAGGTGGCTTGGGCATCTGATTCGGATGCCTCCTGAGCGCCTCCCTGGTGAGGTGTTCCGGGCATGTCCCACCGGGAGGAGACCCCGAGGAAGACCCAGGACACGCTGGAGAGACTATGTCACCCAGCTGGCCTGGGAACGCCTCGGGATCCCCCGGGGAGAGCTGGAAGAAGTAGCTAGGGAGAGGGAAGTCTGGGCTTCCCTGCTAAAGCTGTTGCCCCCGCAACCCGGCCCCGGATAAGCGGTAGATGATGGATGGATGGATAAAAACCTACTTCTGTCCTTTTTAAAAAAACTTCTCATCCTCCATCCCCAATATGGGCATCCGTCTGGGATGGAATGGGATGTGATGGAATGCCTATCACTGCTGTTTGGGAATGTCTGGTGAATGCCTTTGTGACTGCTTACAAATTGTATGCAACACTGACAAAAAAAAACATTTGCTACCTGCACACACACACCTACAAACCTTTGTAGCTCAGTGATATACGGGCTTAACTTTTGGTGCTTACGGCCTGACAAAATTAAAGTTCCATCCATTTTTAACAATGTCGGCTCATTCAAAAGTTCTGTTACAACAGGCATACGCAGTACTGTGATTCTAATGTATTCCACAGTCCATGCTCTC
This sequence comes from Hippocampus zosterae, assembly GCF_025434085.1. Lineage (NCBI taxonomy): Eukaryota > Metazoa > Chordata > Actinopteri > Syngnathiformes > Syngnathidae > Hippocampus > Hippocampus zosterae. The sequence goes on from NC_067468.1 coordinate 3,538,002, forward strand.
ATTAGGAAAATCAAGTTAACTGCAATGCACAATTATGCAGTTTAAATTTAAGAAAGAAATCGTGGTGATTATCGATAAAAAAAAGAAAACTAGTTGATTGTTTACGATTGAGTTAAGTCTTATTTTTTATGTATTAGTAACAGTTGTTCAGCCAAGCCTTCACAGTGCAGAGGTACCGGGTTCGATTCCAGCTCCGGCCTCCCTCTGTGGAGTTTGCATGTTCTCCCGGGGCCTGCATGGGTTTTCTCCGGGTGCTCCGGTTTCCTCCCACATTCCAAAAACATGCGTGGCAGGCTGATTGAACACTCTAAATTATCCCAAGGTCTGAGTGTGAGCGTGGATGGTTGTTCGTCTCTGTGTGCCCTGTGATTGGCTGGCAACCGATTCAGGGTGTCCCCCGCCCGGAGACAGCTGGGATAGGCTCCAGCACCCCCCGCAACCCTAGTGAGGATCAAGCGGTTCGGAAAATGAATGAATGAATGTTCAGCCAAGCAAAAAAGGTTAAAATTGTAATATATTTTTTTTCTTCTCTAGGGAAAGTCCAGCATCTGCTTTTGAGGTGTATATGGAGGTTTTTCATCCAGGCACACAAAACTCGGGTAAGTTTCTCAAGACACTTTATTTAAAAAAAAAAAAAGCAATATTTTTGAGGAACATTTTACCATTCTTAGCCAACAACCAAATGGTAAAATAATAATAAAATCAAACCATTGATGGACGCGTATTATCGAAGAAAGCCGTGAGAGGATGCCATGTTGATGTTTTAAAAATTTTAGCTGTTAGGTTGGATTTTTTTATAGCGATTTATAAGATTGATAGATTGAAGATAAGATTATAAGATTTTTTATAAAATTGTTTAAATTAGCACACCAAAAAATGCAAAATGTGACTTCTGTTTCATGAGCTGGGGAGAGGCACAGCATTCTGTATTTTATTTTTATTGTATGTTATTGTTATTATTATTCACCCTAAATTACCACAACTAAATCCCAAACAAACCTAAAATGTTGCTGAAACTATCCTCATAAACAATTATGACATCTATTACGGTTGAATCTTGGAAAAAAAAATCTTGCCACAGCCAACGTTGACAATGTTTGTTGACAATGCCAAAGTTTGTTTTTTTTATTCTTCTTTCTTATTTCTACCTACATTCTTGCTGCTGGAGGCTGTAAATTTCCCCAGTGTGGGACAAATAAAGGATATCTTATCTTATCTTAATTCTATTTTAATGTGCTAACCGAACTGAGAGCGGACCTGTTGACCAAACCTGACTCGCTTTGCATCAATTTTAAAATCAAACTCACAGACATTGATACAATATTTGAATGGAATACAGACCAACCAAGAACAATGTGTTTCTGACTTTGAATCAGCATTGAACCAGCTGCAGCACTTTTTCTGCTTTTGGAATAGCCCCACCTGACACCACTCCTCTTGGCAGGGGCACCACACTGCACTTTTGCAGATGTAAAGACGAACGGGATCGGTTTGTGCCAAGCCGCCTCCCTCGCTCCCTCCACCACCAATACTCATAGTGGACATTTGGAATGACTTATCGGGGGGAAATTGTAGATATGTTGCTCATGCATTACGTTGAATGGGGGAAAAACTGCAAAGAACCATCAAAACGTTTTTAATTTTCTTCATGTGGCCAAATGCATTTGAGAAATGGCGGCCTACTGCAGAGCAAACCTTAGAAACAGGTTTGGTTCAGTGTATACATCAGACGTCGTTTGATTGAACGTTGTCCATGGAGGCTCCCTGATGCTAGATCTTGACACCTCGATGTGCGTTTGAGGCACAAACTCTTCATCAATAAGATGACGTCATCTGCCTCAGAATCAACCAACACCTGAAGAGAGACACAGTTGTTTTGGGAGGACACAGTGGCAGGCAAATTAATCCATTGAGAAGATTCACTAGAAGTCTTGGTGTGACTCAACCTAAGGCTGTGTGGTCTGTGATCACAAGTGGAGTCCTGGGTCGCCATAAGCACTGATTAATGAGTTGCCCGGATCTTCCACAAAAGATGCAAAGAAAGACCCTGCCAAACCTGCCGTCCGTTTTCCTCTGGGGAGAGGCAGATTCTGCCAAGTTGCATGGGTTCTTCCTCAGCGGAAACAGGCATTTTGGGAATTGTTCAAGGCCGGGTGACAAGACAAGGGACACTGGCGTTCGGGGAGGAAATTGGTGTCTCGCACAAGGGCAGCGTTGTATGATGCGATTGTCAGTCTGAATCAGGATTATAATGAGATTAATTGATCGACAAACTCAGGCTAATCCCAAGTAGGCACCTGATCTTGAGGCCCCTCGTAAAGTCCGCAAATGAAAGCTGGGTTTACAGAGGCTAAAATCCTGAATTCGCTAGCATAGCAAGCTGATTGAGAGCTGTGATGTAATGGCATTAGTTGTTTGCCTGAAGACTGATTAATGAAGGGTTGATCAAAGAACCGATCCGAACCGAATATTGACGGAATGAACAATCCGTTAATGTAGTGGGAGACACAGATCCACATTTATATGATCTGGCACTTGCATTTCTCTGCACCCGAGGTTCATCTGTGCCCTATGAAAGAATATCTTCTAAAGCTGGTGAAATACTTTCTGACCAGCTAAAGCCAAACACCGTGGGAAAGCTATTATTTCCAAATAAAAATAAATAACAAATTATCCTTGTAGCACTTGTTTCATTTTGTTCATATCATGACACAAGCATATTCATAACATTTCGTGATACCAAGTGTCAAAATCAAGGACCGGGTGCCAGATCTGGCCCGCCACATCATTTTATGTGGCCCGCGAAAACAAATCAAGCATGTCAAGTTCTGTAATGCTTGTTAAAGTCTGAACCAAAATTTCAAATTGTCATGTGTAATCCACAATCACAGTCATTATTTTTGACTTCTGATTTTAAAATTAGTTATTCATCAATTTGTTGTACACTGAGTATGTAATATGTAGATATGATTAAACAGCTATCTGGTTTCCCAAAATTCACAATGGCCCTCCAAGGCAAACCGTAACTACAATGTGGCCCACAACAAAAAATTGTTTGACACCCCTGCCTTACACACACAGCCATAGAATTCTCACCACGGCTGACTTCTTCTTCTGACTGCTTTGAGATCATTGGTGGCACCATAGAGCAAATGAAGCACCATGAAGCTTTAAACCATGTACGAACCAATTTGCTGCAAAGTTTCATTGTTTCATGAGGCTTCCTTTGGCTGTCACTAGTTGAACCATTACTAAACGTTTTCAAAAGGTTGCAAAATGTGGGTGGTGAAGCTACAATAAGAACTAGAGCTTGCTTTATGTGACCTGTGTGACAAGCAAAGGAGCGACAGACCATTTTACTGGCAAAAGTGCTTGGGACTAGACACTGATCAGAGAGGCATCACCATCGTGACGTCACCGAATTTCTGGGAATAAGCTATAGAAGTCCTGCAAAATCATGAAGGAGCTCGGCTTTGCCAAGGCTTCCCAGGTAGGTTCCCAAACAACTCAGAGATGTGCACAAGTAGGATCAATTTTCAACTTCTTGGGAGCTCCTTGAGTGTCACGAAGGCGATGAAATTAGTCTCAAGCGTGTAGTGACTGGGGATTAGATGGGTTCATCGCTTTTAGCCTGAGTCCAAAAGAGCATACATCGAAGAAAGCATGGCATTCAATAACAGCTCTGCTTCTCACGGGCATCCAACAATTTCTGAAATGGCAAGAGTACAGGCTTAAACAAGACTTGTTTTGAATAAACTTTCAAATAATTATCGAATCAATGAACCTTGAAAAAAAGTCTGAAAAAAAATCACCTCGGTTAAATTAAATTTGCTTTTTGACAGCCCATTTTGTTTCTGTTTTGTATGTTTGTAATTTAAAATATTTTCATTTTGTTTTTCTACCAGAGCCTGCAATCCGAAGGAAATTTCCGGAAGACTTTCAAGATGAGGTCTGTTTTTTCAAACTTTTATTGTGTATTTATGAGAAATTTTGCCCATTACCTGTCGTCAATGTTCACTCCAATTTTCTACGCGTCTGAGCATTAATTAAAATTCCTTGAGCATTCCTTGGACCGGGCGGCAGTATTCGACTGGTTAGCATGCTGGCCTCACAGTGCAGAGCTCCAGGGTTCGACTCCGGCCCTGGCCTTCCCGTGTTTGCCTTTGCCTGTTCTTCTTGTGCCTCTGTGGGTTTTCTCCGGGTATTCCGGTTTCCTCCCACATTCCAAAAACATGCATGGCAGGTCAATGAAACACTCTAAATTGTCCCTAGGTGTGATTGTGAGCGTCAATGATTGTTCGCCAAGGTGTGCCCTGCGAGCAACCTATTCAGGGTGTACCCCGCCTGCTGCCCGAGGACAGGTGGGATAAGGCTCCAGCATGCCCCTGACCCTTTTGAGCAGGGGTGCCCAAACTTTTTGGACAGAAGATCTACTTTTCGATCAACTAACCTCCCGGGATCTACCCTTACCGGCGCATACACACACACACACACACGCACACGCACACACACACACACACACACACACACACACACACGCACGGTAAATTCAAGATTTACCTGCTTTATTTATTTTTTTTTTCCTCCTCGACACTCCTCGGATCTACTTGGGACCTGTCTTAGATCTACCAGTAGATCAGGATCCACGTAATGGGCACCCCTGCTTTTGAGGACCCTTGGATTAGAAAATGAATGGACGGATTCCTTGGACCACAGTGAGCAACGCGAGACATGCATAGCCAAACCAATATCGCATCTGTCTTAAGTCTGAGATATACTGTATCATGTTACACAAAAAGAAAAAAAGAAAAAAAAAGAAAAAACCCCTCCACCAATATCAGGTGAAACTTAGTTAGGCGCAGCGGCTAGCAGCTTGCCTCCATTTTAGCAGCACTGACAGCTCAATTTTTTTACTTCAGTGATTACGTTCCAAACAATGATTAGCAGTCACCATTCCCTTGACTCCTCCGCATGTAGAGGACACGACATGGCCAGTTCCCCAACCTCGCTGACTGTACATTTGCACCCTTGTACTCTCAAAATGGATGATGGTCCTCATGGGCAGAACGAAACATGAATGGAAAAGCTGAGTCAGTTTTGATTGTTTTGTTGAAACAGTTGTATTATACAGACGAATTCTATTCAAGAATGAAAGAAACCTATTAGAACAGTCTTTGAGTCAACAGTATGAATACGTTTAATTGACAATTTGACATCAATTACAATATTTTACTCAGGTAAATATTTGTTACAAGCAAGTAAACGTAGAAAAATGTGATTAATCAGAATTACGGAAAATGGTGCTATTATTTTAAAAATGTGATTGCCTGACAGCACACATTTTTGAAAATGTGATTGCCTGACAGCACACACACACACACACACACACACACACACACACACGCTCAGACTCGTGGGCAATTAGTGAGATAATGCTTTATATTTTGTTGATGCATGCAGCGATGCGAGGCTCCTTTGGTTGCCAAATAAGGTGTTTATCCCCCAACATGTCAAAGCTCGTTTTCGATGTGTTTAGCTGTGTTTTCTCCTGGAAGACAAATTTTATTCAAGAAAAAAAAAGAACGGTTGTTCAAAAGCCATTCACAGGCGCTAGAATGAACGCTTTTGCGGAAACGTTCAATAGTCAGAAGTCCACTACGTTTACTTCCCGTTCGCCCAAAATATGAACGACTTGATAAGCTTTCGTTCATCGTACTCATTCAAGTGCAACACTGACCATTAACTGTTCATTCTCGGAGGCCTTATCATTTTGCCCTTCACATTTTTGTTGCAGCAAAACAATAATTTGACCTCATGCAGATGCAGGTAACATATTAACTCATTCAGTACCAGCCAATTCTAGACCAAGTCTGAAAAGACGTGTAAAAACGTCTTTGGGAGTGAATGAGTTAACAATGTGGTTTATGGTCATAGAATTGGAAAAAAAATACGACAAAAATGTAAAAAGAGATGTTAATTTTATAAAGTGGCCGCAGTATATTGTGCTGTTTTCATATATTGATCTGCTAATAATTTTCATGTCTTCAACAGGAAACCATTAAGACGGTGCCTAAGTTCTGCTTTCCGTTCTGCTTGGATAGGTACACTTTGACAACTTTCTGCTCTTTTATTTGTCTGTTTGTGTCACGTTGTGCCCGAAGCGATAAAATGATCGCTTCGTGCACAACAAGATAATGAGGTGGATCCCCGAAATAGCAGACAGAGAAAAGATGGTCCGAGAACAAATGAGTTTTAATACAAACACAAAATACCCGTCCGGGAGCAACAAACAGAAAACGCTGGTCAAAATCAGGACCAGGAATAAAAGGAAGTAACAGAAAACGCTTGCGAGAAAATGGCAAGGAATATAGTTGGTAACAATTAGGAATTGACAATAGTGGATTAAACGACGCGCAATCACAGTCACAAGGCTACACGGCAACGAATAGATTTGGGCAATAATCGAGAGAGTTGGCACGGCGTTGAATACTCCGGCAGTAAGTCAACTGTCCGAGCACAAAGATAAAGCCTGTGTAATCAGTCCTAGATGGGTGACAGGTGTGTCGGCGGTAGGCAGGAAAAGCCTGCCCCCTGCTGGCAAACACGGGACGTGACAGTACCCCCCCCTCAACGGACGCCTCCCGGCGGCCTACCCGGCTTGGTCGGATGAGCTGCGTGGAAGTCGCGCAGAAGGGACGGATCAAGGATCCAGGAGCGGGGCACCCATTGCCGATCCTCAGGCCCGTAGCCCTCCCAGTCGACCAGATACTGGAACCCCTTACCCCTGCGCCGAGAGTCCAGGATGGTACGAACCGTGTACACCGGGCCACCGTCGACGACCCGCGGAGGGGGGGGCGGAGTGGAAGGCGGAGCCAAGGGACTGGAAACCACTGGTTTGAGCAGGGAAACGTGGAACACGGGGTGAACCTTCATGGCGGGCGGCAGCCGGAGCCTGACCGTGACGGGGCTGACGATGGACTCGACCACGAACGGTCCAGTGAATCGGGGCCCCAGTTTCGCGGACGTGCCGGCCAGGCGGAGATCCCTCGTAGCCAGCCACACCTCCTGCCCCACCACGTAAGTAGGTGCCGGGCGCCGACGACGGTCTGCGATCTGCTGGTTCTGGGTCGCCGTGCGGGCCAATGCAGCTCGGGCCTCTTTCCATACGCGGTGGGCTCGCTTGAGGTGATGCTGCACAGACGGGACCTCCACCTGTCCTTCCTGGGACGGGAACAGCGGCGGTTGATACCCGTAGGCCGACATGAAGGGGGACCTACCAGTGGCTGAAGAGACGAGGGTGTTGTGTGCATACTCCACCCACGGTAGATGGTCGACCCAGGAGGAGGGACTGCGCAGGCATACACAGCGGAGGGCCGCCCCCAGATCCTGGTTGGCACGCTCGGCTTGTCCGTTGGACTGGGGGTGATATCCCGAGGTCAGACTGACCGTGGCCCCGAGGGATCGGCAGAACCGCTTCCATACGCGGGACACGAACTGGGGCCCCCGGTCCGAGACGATGTCCATCGGGATCCCATGGAGACGGAAGACGTGTTGGACTAGGAGGTCGGCGGTCTCCAGTGCAGACGGCAACTTAGACAGCGGAACAAAATGAGCCGCCTTAGAGAACCGGTCCACGATGGTGAGGACGACCGACCGCCCCCGGGATGGAGGAAGGCCCGTGACGAAATCCAGGGCGATGTGTGACCAAGGTCGAGGAGGGATGGGCAATGGCTGGAGCAGTCCTGCCGGAGGCCTATGTGAGCCCTTGCCGCAGGCGCAGGCGGAGCAGGCATTGATATAGTCCACCACATCCTTCCGAAGCTCCGGCCACCAGAACCGCTGGGTGACGAGATGCACAGTCCGGTTCACCCCAGGATGGCAGGCCACCTTGGACCCGTGCCCCCACTGCAACACCTCCGAGCGCAGAGGTGGGGGTACAAACAACTTCCCTGCGGGGCATCCAGCCGGGACCTGGACACCATCCAGGGCTTCCTGGACCTTCTGTTCGATCTCCCATCTCAACGCCCCCACGATGCACCGGGTCGGGAGGATGGTCTCTGGTGACCGGTCCCTCTCCACGGGGTCGTGGAGACGGGAAAGGGCATCGGGCTTGGTGTTCTTAGAGCCAGGAGAGTATGTGAGGATGAAATTAAACCGGGTTAAGAATAGTGCCCAACGGGCCTGACGGGGGTTGAGTCTTTTAGCAGAGCGGAGATATTCCAAGTTCTTGTGGTCGGTGTAGACCGTGAACGGTTCCTTAGTCCCCTCGAGCCAGTGGCGCCATTCCTGTAGGGCGACGATTACAGCTAGCAGTTCACGATTGCCCACGTCGTAGTTGGACTCTGCTGTACTGAGTCGACGAGAGAAAAAGGCGCAGGGGTGCAATTTCTGGTCGACCGGGGAACGCTGGGACAGAACAGCCCCGACCCCTGAATCCGAGGCGTCCACCTCTACAACGAACGGGAAGTCCGGGTTAGGATGGTGCAACACCGGGGGACTTGTGAATGCGGCCTTTAAGCTAGAAAATGCCGACTCAGCAGCCGAATCCCATTTGAATGGGATTTTTGTGGACCTCAGACGGGTCAACGGGAGTACCTTTTGGCTGTAGCCGCGAATAAAACGACGGTAGAAGTTAGCGAACCCCAAGAAGCGTTGCAACTCCTTCCGGTTAGTCGGTGTTGGCCAGTTCGTCACCGCCTCCGTCTTGGTGGGGTCTGCTCTCAGCTTGCCCTGCTCAATAATAAACCCCAGAAAGGAGATGACAGGTACATGGAATTCACACTTCTCTGCCTTGACGAAGAGCCTGTTCTCTAATAAACGCTGCAATACCAGTCTGACGTGTCGCTTGTGTTCATGAATTGATTGGGAAAAAATTAAAATATCGTCGAGATAGACGAAACAGAAAATGTTCAGCATGTCTCTCAACACGTCGTTGATGAGATTCTGAAAGACGGCGGGAGCATTTGTCAGCCCGAAGGGCATAACCAGATATTCAAAATGGCCGAGCGGGGTCTTAAAAGCAGTCTTCCACTCGTCACCTTTCCGGATGCGAACCAGGTGGTAGGCACTGCGTAAATCTAATTTTGAAAAGATCGTGGCTGACTGTAAAGGGGCGAAGGCGGAGTCTAGCAACGGTAGCGGATACTTATTTTTTACCGTGATGTCGTTCAGACCTCGATAGTCCACACACGGTCGCAGGGATTTGTCCTTCTTTTCAACAAAGAAAAACCCCGCACCTAACGGCGATCGCGATGGTCTAATTAGACCTGCAGCGAGCGAGCTGTTGATGTATTCCGTGAGTGCCTCGCGCTCGGGTTTAGACACCTGATACAGCCGTGAGGTTGGCAACGGAGCGCCCGCCTGCAGGTCTATGGCGCAATCGTAGGGTCGGTGCGGGGGCAAGGAGCGTGCGCGATCCTCGCTGAACACCTGTCGCAAGTCATGATAGCAGTCTGGCACTCCGTCAAGGCAGATAGTTTCGGGGATGTCGTCACCGGCACGTTCGTGCTGCCCTACGGCTGATCCTAGACAACGCTCATAACAGTTTCGGCTCCAACTCTCTATTGCCGGACGCTCCCAGGAAATTACGGGGTTGTGAGTCCTGAGCCAGGGCAAGCCGAGAATAACCGGAGCGTTACGACACTGCATTAAATAGAACCGTAAATGCTCAACATGGTTACCGGATAATTTTAGTTTTAGTGGTTCTGTTCTTTGCGTCACGACCCCCAGGAGGCGTCCATCGAGATCACAAACCCGCCTTTTATCGGCCAACTTCTCGACATAACAGCCCAGGTCAGCGGCGAAGTCGGTATCCATAAAACAACCATCAGCCCCCGAGTCTATCAGAGCCCTAACCCGCCGCGACCGGGACCCCTCACATATCTCGCCCTCGAGTTCCAGTCTCCCGGTGTGTCCCGGCCGGGAGTCAGTTCGCCGAGGCGTGGGGGACTCTGCGCGGGGTCGGGACTCACAGTTTTTGGAGGGCGAGGATGGGGAATGTTCCGGTCGGCTGGGAGCAGCATGAGGTCCCCGTTGACAGCTGTCAGATCGAGCCCGATCGTTGAATCGGCGCCGTCTCTGCTCCGGTCCAACGTTTTCGCCACCCAGCTGCATCGGCTCCTCCCCGCAGTACGTGGCACACCGGGACGGAGAACGATCACCTCCCCGCTCCCGGTTTCTCTCTCTCAGGCGGTTGTCCAGTCGCAGGGAGAGCTCGATTAACTCCTCCAGGTTGGAGCTGTGGTCGCGAGTCGCCAGCTCATCCTTGAGCTCGGTGTTTAATCCACGACGAAACAGTCCGCACAGCGCCCGGTCGCCGTAGCCACTCTGGGCGGCCAGAATCTGGAACTCGATGGAGTAGTCCGCAACCGATCGCCTCCCCTGGTGGAGTTCAAGTAGCCGGCCCTCAGCCTCTCTGCCCCGCACGGGATGGTGGAACACCCGGCGAAACGCCGCCACGAAGCCGTGGAATGAAGACCGGAGGCTTGGCTTCGCGTCGCTTGTCGCCATCGCCCATGACGCCGCCGGACCTGTCAACAGGCTCATAATATATGCCACCTTCGCGGCGTCAGTAGCATAGAGGGAGGGTTGCTGGTCGAAAACGAGCGAGCACTGGTGGAGGAAGTACCCACACTGCCCGTGCTCACCCCCGTAACGTGGGGGGTGTGGAAGCGAAGGCTCCCTCATCATTGTGGGAAATGATGCGGGTGCCTCAGGGGTGGCAGGACGAATCACGGAGGGAGGTGCTCTCCGTTCCTCCACCCGTACAAGACGGGGTTCGAAATCATCGAACCTGTGAGCCAGCATGGCAACCGCGCGGCTGATTTCCGCAATGGCTTGGCCCTGCTGACTCAACTGTTGCTCTCGGCAGGGCAGAGCGGAAAAAATCTTTTCTAAGTCTGCGGGATCCATGGTGGCCGGAGTATTCTGTCACGTTGTGCCCGAAGCGATAAAATGATCGCTTCGTGCACAACAAGATAATGAGGTGGATCCCCGAAATAGCAGACAGAGAAAAGATGGTCCGAGAACAAATGAGTTTTAATACAAACACAAAATACCCGTCCGGGAGCAACAAACAGGAAACGCTGGTCAAAATCAGGACCAGGAATAAAAGGAAGTAACAGAAAACGCTTGCGAGAAAATGGCAAGGAATATAGTTGGTAACAATTAGGAATTGACAATAGTGGATTAAACGACGCGCAATCACAGTCACAAGGCTACACGGCAACGAATAGATTTGGGCAATAATCGAGAGAGTTGGCACGGCGTTGAATACTCCGGCAGTAAGTCAACTGTCCGAGCACAAAGATAAAGCCTGTGTAATCAGTCCTAGATGGGTGACAGGTGTGTCGGCGGTAGGCAGGAAAAGCCTGCCCCCTGCTGGCAAACACGGGACGTGACAGTTTGTCTGTGTGTCTGTCTGCCCGTCTAATCTATCAGTTACACTCTCCTCCAAGAGCGCTGCAACAACAAGGCCAATAATTTCATTTTTGCCGTAAACCCAAATCATATGGGTTTAACGTCAAACAAAAGAAGAAAATAAACATGAATCGTGACATGACGTCCTTTCTGGCCACAACACTCTCTGGTCGCGAAGGTAACTTTTAGACGTGCCTTGAAAAGAAGATACACAGCAAATACCGTATTTTCCGGACTTTGAGTCGCTCTGGAGTATAGGTCGCACCAACCATAAAATGCATAATAAAGAAGTAAAAAACATATATAAGTCGCACTGGAGTATAAGTCACATTTTGGGGTGAAATTTATTTGATAAAATCCAACACCAAGAACATACATGCCATCTTGAAAGGCAATTTAAAATTAAAAATAGAAAACAACACACTAAATAAGTTACATTACGCATAAACCACAAACAGAACGTGCCTGGTATGTTCAAGTAACATATTAAGAGTTATTCAGATAACTATATATAGCTTAAAGAACATGCTAACAAGTTCACCAAACCATCAATGACACTCCAAATCACAAAATCCATTGAAATCCTCATCCTCTGTGTCACTTTTAAAACAACTCTACCAACTCCTGAGGTTGAAGATGCAGCGCTTCCTCTTCTACGTCGCTGACGTCAGACTCATCGTGGTTTTATCAATACAGGTCTAGAGCGGCCTCTTGTGGTTTAATGTGAAAATAACATGTGAAATCAGAATCGTATATAATAAGTGAACCATAGTGCGGTGGTACCACCCAGTGACAACTGTGAGATAATGTGCAAAGTATCAGCAGAGCTAAAGTGACCAGTGGTAGAATACAATACTATGACAGTTGTACAGTTGGTGCAAAAAATCTAGAGATGTCAGTTTAGCGCGTTTTTATTGGCATTAATTTAAATGAATTTTAACGGGATTAAATTTTTTCTCGCGAGATGAAGGCGGCACACGTCACAAGCGGATGTTACGTTGCTCTATAAATACACCAGACACAAAACAAGCGCGCTGCAGAAGTCCAGGCGCATGTCTGTTTTGCCAGCCACGGCAGCGCGAGACACCGAAAACGTATACTTAAAGAGTTTATGAATGGAAAGTTTACTTTTAAAAAGTTGCCAGTTTGCTCCACTGACAAGACCAAAGTTACCTGTTCTTCTCTTTCTGTGTATCATACAGTTATACGATGTATGCCACTGACGCGATTGTTACTTGTTTGGAACTATTTTGTGTGGAAGGTTACAGCGTTCCGTGTCCATATAAATAGAGCGGGTGGAGCTTCTCTGTATTCGTCTGACAGTTACGGCACGCTGCTGTTGTAGCGACCTAGCGAAAATCAAACGTCTCCAGTGTTGTCATCGAACCAAGTGTCGTCATCCGAAATGAGGTAGACACAAAAACCGTAGAGAGACTTCCGCGCAAGAAGGACCAATACGATCAACATAGCCTGACTGTGTTACGGGGAGTGAAACCCGCCTCTTTCAGAATGGTTTGCCCCAGCAGCACGGGGGAAGTGCTTGCGCTTGTTTGTACGGCCGGCAGTTTTGAATACAGCGGCAAATAACGAACACTGGTGTCCGGGGTCTCGTTATTCTTCGACAAACATACAGAAACAGCTGCTGTGTTCAAAGCAAACTTGAGAAAAACGAAGTATGCAACCATGGTTTAAATCCACTATAGGCTGAGTACTAGTTTACCTTAGGTGTGCACTTTATAATGTTATATTGCTCTGTTTTGATTTAATAAAAAAAGCTGTTAAAGCAGCTGTTGTGTGACAAAAAAAAAATTTCACTGTTGTTGATGGACAGTAATATTGTGTGAGAGATTATGTGTGAACAACTGCTCCGTGTGAAAAATGTTCATGTAAAATTGAAAATTGAAATTGTTATTTCAGTAAATATTTGCATTTGGCACATAGAAAACTGATACATGATTCCAAGTTGATGAGAGCATTAAAATGGGGAAAAATAGGACAAAAAAATGTAAAAGGAAATTCAGAAACGATAATAAATGTGTGAGTAATCACGATTAATTTTTTAGTTCATTTGAGTTAATTATGAGAGTTGCATTTTTAATTAGATTAAGTATTTTAATCGTTTGACAGCTCTAAAAAAAATCATTGAATCATTTTAGAGTGACCAGTAGCAGTAGCATGGATCTGTAGCGCCTGCCTGAGGGGAGTAGCTGGAAAGATGGTGAGCAGGGTGCGGGGGATCCAGGAGGATTTTCCGTGCCCTTGTTTTAATTCTTGCAGTGTGCAAGTCCTCAAGAGTGGGTAGGGCGGTGCCAAAGATTTTTTTCCGCCGTCCTAACTGTCCGCTGCAGTCCGATTTTGTCCTTTTTTTGTGGCGGCCCCAAACCAAACCGTGATGGAAGAACACAGGATTGATTCGATGATTGCCATGTAGAACTGACGTAGCACCTCCTGTGGCAGGCCATGCTTCCTCAGCAGCCTCAGGAAGTACATCCTCTGCCAGGCCCTTTTCAGGATGGAGATGGTGTTGACTTCCCACTTCATGTCTTGGGAGACTGTGATTCCCAGGAACTTGAAGGTCTCGACGGTTGACACAGGGCAGTTGGAAAGTGTGAGGGGCAACTGTGGCGATTAATGTTTCCTGAAGTCCACGATCATCTCTACAGTCTTGAGCGTGTTCAGCCTGAGGTTGTGTCGGTTGCACCAGAGTTCCAGCTGCTCCACTTGTTGTCGGTACGCAGACTCGTCGCTGTCTTTGATGAGACCGATGACCGTGCTGTCGTCTGCGAACTTTGAGTATGACAGCTGGACTTGTTGAGGTGCAATCGTTTGTGTAGAGGGAGAAGAGCAGTGGAGAGAGAACGCATCCCTGTGTGGCTCCAGTGCTAGTGGTGCGTGTTGATGATTCTTGTTCTTCCCAGTCTCACCTGTTGTGTCCGTCACGTCATGAAGCTGAGGATCCACTGGCAGATCGTAGGGGACACACCGACTTGTTCGTGGATCTGTAGGGTAGAAAATGAGGGTGGTGGGCAGGGGGGTGGGGGGGGGGTAGATAGAATAGTTTCTGGGATATACTCTCGATCAGGGGTGCGTGATTACATCGTTCGCAATCAACCGGTAGCTCGCAGACTGGGCTTGAGTTGTTCACGAGGGGTGTTGAGTCAAAAACAAAATATTTGTGTCTCTGTGCATGTTCGTAATATATATTTTTGTGTTCATTCACACTCCACCCTAAAAATCCTATCATATCTCACTTTCACAAAAAGTATTAAAACATTTTAAATAAAGTAAAGCAGGTCACCTTTAACCTATGGTGGTGGGTGACCTGTGTCACCGGAAGTTGTTTGGGCTCAGCAGTTTGCAATTGCAGCTTGCGATCAGAGCTTTTGCGATTTTGCTTTTATTATTATTAGTATTATTATTCTCATCCAGAGTTTGTTTCATGTACAATTCAGCAATGGCACTCACAAAGAATGGTAATCTGAAGGGCTGAGAGGAGCATTTTAAAACGGTACACGTAAGCTAGATAACTGGCTTCAAAAGTGAATCATATGCCTCCTTGTCAGGCCTCCCACTGAAGGTAGGCAGTGATATCCTTTAAACAAGCTCATAAACTCTTGTGTCTTCTTTATTTTTCTGTTTCGTTCATCTTAGGGGCCATTATGGTTATTGCTCATTATGGCATGCGTGTGTAAGTGCATGCGTATGCGCGTGTCACGTTGAGCCCGAGGCGATGAGAAATCGCCTCGTGCACAACAGAAAAAACGAGGTGGATCCCAGGAAAAGCAGACAACGAAAAGATCTTGTGAGAAACAAAAGGGTTTTAATAATGAACAAAAGGAGCCCAAACAGGGAAAAACGGTAACAGAAAACGCTGGTCAAATAAGGACCAGGAAAATAATGAAGACAACCGAAAACGCTCGCGAAACAATAAAGAGCGAGGAAGTACCGAAATAGGAGAACATTAGCGATAACAATTTGGTCACAACGCGAAATGAACGAAGGTAGTGGCCGTAAGGCAATAGGGCAGCGAGAATTATCGAACGACGAGGTTAGCGATAGAGAGCAATGGCACGGTAAGGAATTCTCCGGCAGTGAGAGGACTGCCGGAGTCTCTTAATATAGAAGGGTAATCAGTCCGAGATTGCGAACAGGTGTGCCGAACAGGCGGAGGGAAAAACCCGCCACCTGCTGGCGAGCACGCGACGTGACAGTACCCCCCCCTCAATGGACGCCTCCCGGCGGACTACCCGGTTTGGACGGATGAGCAGTGTGGAAGTCGCGCAGAAGGGACAGGTCAAGGATCCAGGAGCGAGGCACCCATTGCCGCTCCTCCGGCCCGTAGCCCTCCCAATCGACCAGGTACTGGAAGCCCTTGCCCCTGCGCCGAGAGTCCAGGATGGCACGAACCGTGTACACTGGGTCCCCGTCGACCACCCGCGGCGGCGGAGCGGGAGGGGGCGCCAAGGCGCTGGAAGACACAGGCTTGAGCAGGGAGACGTGGAACACGGGGTGGACCTTCATGGAGGCCGGCAGCCGGAGCCTGACCGCGACGGGGCTGATGACGGCCTCGACCTCGAATGGGCCAGTGAATCGGGGCCCCAGTTTGGCAGACGAGCCGGCCAGGCGAAGATCCCTCGTTGCCAGCCACACCTTCTCTCCCACCACATATGAGGGCGCCGGGCGCCGACGACGATCTGCGATCTGCCGGTTCCGGGACGCAGTGCGGGACAACGCAGCCCGGGCCTCCTTCCACACGTGATAGGCCCGCTTAAGGTGGTGCTGCACGGAAGGGACCTCCACCTGCCCCTCCTGGGACGGGAACAACGGTGGCTGGTACCCGTAGGCCGTCATGAACGGCGATCTGCCTGTAGCGGAGGAGACGAGAGTGTTGTGGGCATATTCCACCCAGGGCAAGTGGTCGACCCAGGATGCCGGACGGTGGAGACAAGCACAGCGGAGGGCCGCCCCCAGATCCTGGTTGGCGCGCTCAGCCTGTCCATTGGACTGGGGGTGGTATCCCGAGGTCAGGCTGGCCGTAGCTCCGAGGGACCGGCAGAACCGCTTCCAGACGCGAGACACAAACTGGGGCCCCCGATCCGACACAATGTCCGCCGGAATGCCGTGGAGACGGAAGACGTGCCTGATGAGGAGGTTGGCGGTCTCCAGCGCCGACGGCAACCTGGACAAAGGCACAAAGTGAGCGGCCTTGGAGAAGCGGTCCACGATCGTGAGTACGACCGCCCGACCCCGGGAAGGCGGCAGGCCCGTGACGAAGTCCAGAGCGATGTGGGACAACGGACGAGGAGGAATGGGCAGCGGCTGGAGCAGTCCCGCCGGAGGTTGATGGGACGACTTGCCGCAGGCGCAGGAGGTGCAGGCCTTGACGAACTCCGTCACGTCGCGGCGGAGCTCCGGCCACCAGAAACGCTGGGCGACGAGTTGCACAGTCCGGTTCACCCCGGGATGACACGCCACCTTGGATCCGTGTCCCCACTGCAGGACCTCTGAACGAAGGGCAGGAGGCACGAACAGCCTCCCCGCTGGGCACCCCGCCGGCACCTGCACCCCCTCCAGGGCGGACTGGATCCGCTGCTCAACCTCCCACTGGACGGCCCCCACGATGCACTGGGTCGGGAGGATGGTCTCCGGGGAACGGTCCCTCCCCGCAGGCTCGCGGAGCCGGGAAAGGGCGTCAGGCTTAGTGTTCTTTGACCCGGGGGAGTAGGTGAGGACGAAGTCGAACCTGGTGAGGAAGAGGGCCCACCGGGCCTGACGGGCGTTTAGTCTCTTCGCGGAGCGGAGATAGGCAAGGTTTTTATGATCCGTGTAAACGGTAAAAGGCTCCTTTGCCCCCTCGAGCCAGTGCCGCCACTCCTGCAAGGCGGTCACCACAGCCAACAGTTCCCGGTTGCCCGCGTCGTAGTTGGACTCGGCGGCACTGAGTCGATGGGAGAAGAAGGCGCAGGGGTGCAGCTTCTGGTCGACTGGGGAGCGTTGGGACAGCACCGCACCCACCCCTGAATCCGAGGCGTCCACCTCTACGATGAAAGGGTGGTCAGGGTCAGGATGTTGCAGTACAGGGGGACTAGTAAACGCCGCCTTAAGATTCGCAAACGCCGCATCCGCGGCAGGGTCCCACTTAAAAGGGATCTTGACCGAAGTAAGGCGGGTTAGGGGAAGCGCCATCTGGCTGTAACCGCGGATGAAACGCCTATAGAAGTTGGCGAACCCCAAGAAGCGCTGCAGTTCCTTGCGGTTGGACGGAACCGGCCAGTTAGTGACCGCACGCGTCTTAATGGGGTCCGCTCGCAGCCTGCCCTGTTCTATAATGAACCCCAGGAAGGAGATGACGGGAACATGGAACTCACACTTTTCTGCCTTGACGAAGAGCCGGTTCTCCAGTAACCGTTGTAGCACCAGCCGAACATGTTGCCGGTGCTCATGTAGCGAACGGGAGAAAATTAAAATGTCGTCAAGGTAAACGAAACAGAAGAGGTTAATCATGTCCCGTAGCACGTCGTTAATAAGGTTCTGGAATACGGCAGGGGCGTTTGTGAGACCAAAAGGCATAACTAAATATTCGAAATGGCCCAGGGGGGTCTTAAAGGCGGTTTTCCATTCATCGCCCTCTCGGATACGAACCAAATGGTAGGCGCTGCGCAAGTCTAACTTTGAAAAGACCGTGGCAGATTGCAGTGGGGCGAAGGCGGAGTCTATCAAGGGTAAGGGGTATTTGTTTTTTATAGTGATCTCGTTCAATCCCCGATAGTCCACGCAGGGTCCCCACGAAGAAAAAACCCGCCCCTAACGGTGAGCGTGATGGTCTGATGAGACCTGCAGCGAGCGAGCTGTTAATGTATTCCGTTAACGCCTCACGCTCGGGGTGGGATACCTGATACAGCCGCGAGGTCGGCAACGTGGCGCCCGCCTGCAGGTCTATAGCGCAATCGTAGGGCCGGTGTGGGGGCAAGGAGCGCGCGCGATCCTCGCTAAATACCTTCCTCAGATCCCGATAGCACTCCGGCACTCCGTCAAGGCAGATCTCCTCAGGGGGGCGTGACGCGTTCGTGCCTCCCGACGGCTGACTGTAGGCAGTGCTGGTAGCAATATTGGCTCCAGCTATCGATAGCGGGGCGCGCCCACGAAATCACAGGGTTATGCGTCTGGAGCCAGGGTAATCCGAGGATGATCGGAGCGTTGCGGGACCGCATAACATAAAAACGGCGATGCTCAATATGATTACCGGACAGTAGGAGCTTTAGCGGCTCCGTTCGATGCGTTACTACCGCCAGGAGACGCCCATCCAGATCACGCACCCGCTTCTCTACAACCAACTCCTCTAAGAAGCAACCCAGTTCGGACGCGAGATTAGTGTCCATCAAACAGTCATCTGCTCCTGAATCTACCAGGGCCCGAACCCGTCTTGACCGGGACCCACCGAATACCTCCCCCTCGAGCTCCAGTCTGTTGGGGTGTCCTGGTCGCTTGTCGACTCGCCTAGACTCGGGGGGTGACGCGCGAGGTCGTGACTCACAGTAATCGGGGGGAGCGTGGAAAGACGATCCCGGATAGCTGGTTGTGGCGCGGGGGGGTGGTTGGGCGCCGTCTGTCGTAGCATGGTCGCGGCGACGGCGCCTTCCTTCCTCCGCACCACCGTCCTTGCCGCCCAGCTGCATCGGTTCCTCCGTGGATGCTGTCTCCCGGCCCCGGGAGTGCTCACCGAACCCGCGATATTCCTCACGGTACGGGAAACGTCAAGACGGATACCGATCACCTCCACGCTCCCGGCCTCGCTCCCTCAGGCGATTGTCCATTAGGAGGGAGAGGTCGATCAGCTCCTCCAAGTCGGCGCTGTGGTCGCGAGTCGCCAGCTCGTCCTTGAGTTGTGAGTTGAGACCCCGGCGAAACAGTCCACACAGGGCCCGATCATCGTACCCACTCTGTGCGGCCAGGATCCGGAACTCAATGGAGTAGTCAGCGACCGACCGCCTTCCCTGCTGCAGGGCGAGCAGCCGACCCTCCGCCTCTCTGCCCCGCACGGGATGGTGGAACACCCGACGGAAGGCTGCCACGAAGTCAGGAAATGAGGTGCGGAGATTCGGCTTAGCGTCACTGGTCGCAATAGCCCACGACGCCGCCGGACCTGTTAAGAGACTCACAACATAAGCCACCTTGGCGGCGTCAGTGGTGTAGGCGGACGGCTGTTGGTCAAATATGAGCGAGCAATGGTGTAGGAAGTGTCCACACTGCCCGTGCTCACCCCCGTAACGAGGGGGATGTGGAAGCGAGGGCTCCCTCGACGTAGTGGGGTACGAGGAGGGCGCCTCCGGGGTGGTAGGACGAAGCCCGGAAGGTGGTCTTTGTTCCTCCACCCGAATTAGGCGAGGTTCGAAATCATCGAACCGATGAGCCAGCATGGAGACCGCGCCGCGGAGTTCCGTAAGGGCTTGGCTGTGCTGGCTCATTTGTTGCTCTTGTCGAGAAAGAGCAGACAATATCTTTTCGACGTCTGCGGGATCCATGTTGGCCGGAGAATTCTGTCACGTTGAGCCTCGTGCACAACAGAAAAAACGAGGTGCATCCCAGGAAAAGCAGACAACGAAAAGATCTTGTGAGAAACAAAAGGGTTTTAATAATGAACAAAAGGAGCCCGAAAAAGGAAAAACGGTAACAGAAAACGCTGGTCAAACAAGGACCAGGAAAATAATGAAGACAACCGAAAACGCTCGCGAAACAATAAAGAGCGAGGAAGTACCGAAATAGGAGAACTTTAGCGATAACAATTTGGTCACAACGCGAAATGAACGAAGGTAGTGGCCGTAAGGCAATAGGGCAGCGAGAATTATCGAACGACGAGGTTAGCGATAGAGAGCAATGGCACGGTAAGGAATTCTCCGGCAGTGAGAGGACTGCCGGAGTCTCTTAATATAGAAGGGTAATCAGTCCGAGATTGCGAACAGGTGTGCCGAACAGGCGGAGGGAAAAACCCGCCACCTGCTGGCGAGCACGCGACGTGACAGCGCGTGTGCACGATAACGGGTCATCAAGTGATGAAGGTTCGTTGATTGAAAAGTAGATCTTTGCTCCAAAACGTTTGGGACCCCTGCTACAGATGATTGATCTATTATTATATTAATATTAAAACATTAAAAACACAAAGAACAAGAAGGAGGACTAGTTCTGTTTTCTTTAAACTTCTTCCTACTTTCTTTAAACATCTAAACTGTGTTATTTTACTTCTTTGAAGATTTTTGAACTTCTCTTTTACTTCCTACCAAATTGCTGTCATCTGTTTACATGTTCAATCAACAAACAAACAGACAGTCACATCTCACTGAGTGTGAGCTGAACCCATTCTGCCTGCACGGTAGTCGGGCGACGAAATCTCCCGATCAGTTACATTGTTTGTCAAAACAAAGTTCATATCTCACAAATCCAATTAGGGCAGATACCCGATGTGGAAAAAGTAATTCCTCCGCAAACCTAATAACTGGTGGTGCCACCTGAGAACTGAAATTTAGAAATCTTTTACCCACCATTGGTTTTCTTCATATAGGATGGTTTTCAATCATGAAGTCTTGAATACTCATAAGTATGACATTGTGTTGTCAAACCTTTTCTCTCTGCAGTGTCATGATCAACCAGATGGACCAAAATTTCACATTTGTGCTGACTGACATCAACAGTAAACACAGATTTGGGTTTTGTCGCCTCTCGTCAAACTCACACACCTGCTATTGTCTCCTTAGGTGAGCGTCATGTTTACTTTTTTGTTCTCTTTTATTAGTTTCATTTATTGTGCAACTGCATTATTTTGGAATTTCCATCAAAATTGTCCTGAGCTGTCAACTTTCCTACTAAAGGTTTCTTTGTATTCCCAGCTACCTGCCCTGGTTTGATGTGTATTATAAACTGCTAAATATCATTGCAGATTACACTGTGTTTGGCCAGGTAAGGAAAATAAAGATATTGTAACTTTGTATTAATGTCGGCTAAAAAAATCTCAATAGATGTCTGCAAAATGTCACTCTATGTCACCAACCTACAAAGGTGAATGAAAACCCCATTCAAAGCCAACTAAAAATAACAGTGTCCTGAAATGTAATTTGGCAATATTTGTAAGATTCCTTATTTCTTCAGTCATCAGTGTAGTCGTAGCTGCAACATACTAAATCAATGCAAATGTACTAAAGGTGAACAGTGTGAAAGTGGGATTGGAGTACTTTTTGAATAAATTGCATAAATGGCATACGGACACTCAAGAAAGACACATTAAAAGAAAATATAATGTGATATTTATTGTAGGATATTCTTCATTTTCATTGATCTTTAATCTTTTGAATGCTTTAGGAAATCAATTTCCAGGATCTCCTGGTGTCCTTACACACCCTTTCCATTCCTGAGCCTGGTGTCCCTGTTCATCTTGCTATGGTGAGTCACAATTCACTACATCATTTTATCTTCATTTTTGTTTAAGATAAGAATTAACTTGGGGGAAAAAAAGCAAATGTGTAAACCTCAATGTATTTTGTGGAGCAGGTAAACATTTCTCCCATCACAGTTCACTGGTGTGATTCGGCACCCATAAGTATGAAAAATGCTTGTGAAGCCAGCAATGTTGCCATTCCATTTGCACAGTTTTGAGTTCCACCGTCCAAAGTTGTAATTTTGGGTGTACATGTGTGTTGTTGCTCAAATTTATTTTGGTCTGAAAATGTAGGGCTAAATCATCAGTGGAAATATACTAAGGTAAACAAGACTATACGTGTGTGTGTGTGTGTGTGTGTGTGTGTGTGTGTGCGTGTGTGTGTGTGTGCGCGCTTGCGTGCGTGCGTTCGTGTGTTTAATCAAATAGATTTTTTTACTTGAACATCTCTCTTGGGCTCTGGTAATTGATTTCATTTCCTTTGTGTACATTTTTGTGCAACAAAACAAAACAAAAAAAACTTATGAAGCTTTAATTAAGATATCCTTTATTTGTCCCGCAATGGGGAAAAATCATGCTAGATAAAAACTTGTGAGGTATGGTGTGCAGTCGTCTTGAACAACGGTTTGGTTTCAGTGTTACCACAAAGTGTGTTGTGGCACACTGACGACACATTTTCAAGGGTGGCACTCCATCGCGCTCTGGAGAATGACAAAAGATGACTATGACACCAATGGTAAATATTATCTTAAAACCTTCTAATGATGATTTGGTTTTCTGTTGATTCCAGCATTTCTACTTCACTGTACCTGACTTAAAAGAGCTCCCCAGAATACCAGAGAACGTGAGTGTTTTCCAAGGATCAAATCTCGCTCCTTGAGCATACAAAACAGTGTCTAGCGATCCCCTCATGCAGTCGTTGAGAGAAAACTAGTACTTTGAGGGGTTTTTTTTTTTTGTGATTTCAAATCTAGTGACGATGGCAACAAGTGCTGGCTTTCGGGCGGGTTCCTTAATAGAGCTCTTTTTGCTTTTAGAATACCGCCGTAGAAATGGCAATGTTATATTTTACTGATACTACTTCTTTGAACATAATAATTGTGTTGAAATTGTGTTGAATGAGGGGTGTGCTGGAGGCTATCGCAGCTCTCTTCGGGCAGTCGGCAGGGTACACCCTGAACTGGTTGCCAGCCAATCGCAGGGTGCACACAGACAAACAACCATCCGTGCTCACAATCACATTTACGGACACTTTAGAGTGTTCCATTAGCCTACCATGCATGTTTTTGGAATGTAGGAAGGAACCGGAGCACTCGGAGAAAACCCACGCAGCATGTGGAGAACATGCAGACTCCACACCGGAAGGCAGGAGCCTGCACTTCTGCACTGAGAGGCCAAAGTGCTGACCAGTTGTCCACCGTGCCGCCCATGATCTATTCCATCTTTGTTAAATATGAGCATGTTTGCGTCAGGCCATATTCAGTTTGAATGCTTGATTTGCTCATTGAAAAATTCCACACAACCCACACGACGCTGAGCTTGCATAGAGAGATTCCGACAGGTCTATTCAGCATAAAAGAGCACACTGACAGCAAAGTATGACTACATTAGATTTTATTTATATCTTTATACAGTAGGCATTGTAAATATTGACTTAATACACATGAACCCACACAATTGATGGAAATTCCTAAAAGACAAGTAACTGCTGGTCAAGGGATAGCAATTTAGCCAATTTGGATGACTGGATGGATTTGTGTGTAGTAGCTTTTTTGAAAATGACTTGCCATAGGTTGGGGGGGAATCAGTCGATGTAGTGACAGTTGCCAAGATGGCAACACAAGTATTGTACATCATTTAAATTAGATGCACGAATGAAGAATGACAATTACCTGAGAATGAAAAAATATTTTTGTTTGTTTCAGGTTTTTTTAACCTATTTTCTTTAGTCATTCAATAGTAGTGTGTGATGCTTTTGTGTCAGATTGACTCCACAATTGTTGACTTTCTTTTGCCTGGTAATAAGCTATCCCCACCCAGCAACCCCCCCCCCCCCCTGCCCCCGATCCCAACCCTCAAATAATGCTGTATTTATTTGAACTAAGGAATGTTTCACCGTGCACCGTGTAATTTACATTTCATAACGAACACAAGTTTTTGTTTGGCTCTTGCAGAGGAACCTGACAGAGTATTTTTTAGCTGTCGATGTGAATAACATGCTTCAACTCTACGCTAGTATGCTTTATGAACGTCGAATCCTCATCTGCTGCAGCACACTGAGCACTGTAAGTTGAGTCCCCACGTTTTTTAAATATTTTCTGCAATACCTGTCAAAGTAATGTGTTGAAGCTCATCCACAGTGTTGGGCCTGGTGTCTCTCAACTTCCTCTTCACAATATGCCACAGATTATCTTTGGGGTTCAGGTCAGGGATGTTGGCAGGCCAATTGAGCACAGTAATACCATGGTCACTAAACCATTTACCGCTGGGTTTGGCACTGTGAGCAGGTACCAGGTTGTGCTGAAAAATGACATTTTCATCTCCATAAAGCTTTTCAGCAAATAGAAGCATAAAGTGCTCGAAAAGTGCTCCCGATAGCTAGCTGCATTGACCCTGCCCTTGATAAAACATAGTGGACCAACACCAGGAGCTGACATTGCGCCCCAGACCATCACTGACTGTGGGTACTTGACACTAGACTTTTTGGCATTTCCTTCTCCCCACTCTAGAATTTCTATCAGGTACTTCTAAAAAAAAATGCGGATTGTAATAAAGTTTCTTATCTTCCATAATGTAATGATAAAAAAATCTACTCTCACATATATATTTTAGATTTATTGCACACCAACTGAAATATTTGAGGTCTTTTCAAAATCATCAATTTTAAAACGATAAAAGGCTTAAACTGCTTCAGTTGTGTGTAAATGTAAATGAATGAAAGTCTAATGTTTATCAGTACATTACAGAAAATAATTAACTTTATCACAACATGCAAGTTTTTTGAGGACCTATAATATATATATATACTGTATAAAAAAAAAAATCCTCGTCTCACCCCCCTCGGGTGGTGTCCGTCCCTCATTCAGCTCGGGTCCTCTACCAGAGGCCAGTTAGCTTGAGGGTTCTGCGCAGTATCTTTGCTGTTCCCAGCACTGCACATTTCTGGACTGAGATGTCCGATGTTGTTCCTGGGATCTGTTGCAACTACTCATCTAGTTTGGGGGTCACTGCCCCGAGTGCTCCGACCACCACAGGCACGACTGTCACCTTTACCTTCCAGGCTCTCTCCAGCTCCTCTCTGAGCCCTTGGTATTTCTCGAGTTTCTCATGTTCCTTCTTCCTGATGTTTCCATCACTTGGGACTGCTACATCCACTACAACGGCTTTCCTCTGCCCTTTATCTATGATCACGATATCTGGTTGGTTCGCCATTACCATCTTGTCAGTCTGGATCTGGAATTCCCACAGGATCTTCGCTCTGGCATTCTCCACCACCTTCGGAGGTGTTTCCCATTTTGACCTTGTTTGGCTCCTCTGTGCTTCGCTCATGTATTGATCCATGTGTCCACTTATCTTAGCCGCAATGATGCCTGACATGAGCTTCCATGTTGTGGAGAGACAGGTTATTGGCCGATAGTTGGATAGTTCGTTCGCCCTTCGGTTAGCCATCCTGGGTGAGTCCCATCCCTCAGGTTCATTTGTGCTGCTAGGCGCTCATGGAGTGCTGTGAGTTTCTTTAGCCAGTAGGTGTGGACTGGTGCTGTCCAGTTCTTCATATCTGAAGCTCTTTCCTGTATTTCTGCCACTGTTATGGTAACTGGGTTCTGTTCAGGGAGGTTGCTGTGCTCCTCTCTCAGGGTCACCAGCCATTGTGCACTGCTGTTATGTGCAACCTCCTTCTCCCATATGCCTTTCCAGTACCTTTCAGTTTCCAGTCTTGGTGGGTCAGCTCTGTTGTTAGGACCCTGCCACTGAGCGTACACTTTCGCAGGTTGTGTTGCGAACAGCCTGTTTATTCGTCTGGCCTCATTCTCTTTCGTGTACCGCTTTAGGCGACTGGACAAGGCTTGGAGCCTTTGTTTGGCAGTTTCGAGTGCTTCAGGTATGGTCATCTGGATTTACCTCTCGGGTATCACATCTTTCCGAGCCGCCTTGATCTTCGCCTTCAACCGTCTTTTCCATGGTGGGTAACGTATCTCATGGCTTCCATGGTTGCTCTTATAGCCAAGCATCTCAAGGATCACTGATGCTGAAGCGTATATCAGCTCATTGGTTTCCGTGATCGTTACGGTGCTCAGTGCTGCATTCACACTTTCCATGACACTTTCAGGTGGTACTTCACATAGTCGTTGTAATCGGTTTCTAGGTTGCCCAGCTTTCATTCTCGCCATGATCTTAGCTTTCAGGTCAGCTGCCTCGCTCAGCATTTCATTCATTGGAGCTGGCCTCCCAATCTCGTCATCTGCATTCATTGGGGCTTGCCTCCCAATCTCTGGTATGACCTCCTCCTCTGATCTGGCAGCCTGGGGCCCTTCACCATGGAACCTGCGTTGTACCTCATCACTCTCAAGTTGTGACAGCAGTTGCCGTTTGTGGATGTTGGAACACCATGTTACTAGTTGTTTCGTGGTCAACCGTGACTGTGGGTTTCGAAGTAACCATTTAGGCCACATTCTCTGCCTGTAACCCCTCTGACTATTGCTTGAGTAGTAGCATTCCAACAGAGCCATGTTATCGCATCTCGCCCGTCCCCGCTGGTTCCCCAGCACCTGATACAGACCTTGTTTGGCCGGGCGACATCTGAGCCGGCATGTCATTCATTTTATTGTCTCTCATCATTGCATGAGGTAGGCATTAGCGTGAAGGATCTTGCCCAAGGACCCACACTGGATGGTGTTATGTGCTCATTTTTTTTTTGCCCCAAGCGGGATTGGAACCACCGTCTCCTGTATGCCAAACCGTGTATATATATATATATATATATATATATATATATATATATATATATATATATATATAATTAGAGCTGTCGGTTTAGGACGTTTTATATAATATATATATATATATATATATATATATATACACACACACACAATGATACAGTTTCCATTTTAACCTTTGTTTCCTCTCTGTTCCTGTAAACAGTTAACAGCTTGTGTCCATGGGTCTGTTGCCATGTTATATCCAATGCACTGGCAACATGTTTACATTCCAGTCCTGCCACAGCATCTATTAGACTACTGCTGGTGAGTTTGTTGGCTCCTATTGAAATACACTGTTTCCACATAAAATCTCCCGCAGAACAACATGGCATTCACCAAATGGTGTGACACACAATCAAATCGACTACATATTCACCCCACAAAGATTCAAGTCAAGCATCAACAAAGCCCAAACCAGAACGTTTCCTGGTGCGGACGTGGGAAGTGACCACGATATGGTACTGCTGACGCTCAGACTCAAACTTAAAACACAAAAGCAACACAGTACACCACGCATCAGGTTCAACTTAGACAAACTGAAAGACCCACAAGTTGCAGGAATATTTGAGGCAAGCATAGGAGGAAAATTTGTAACACTTAACCTACTACAAGACATAGACTCATTGACAGACACTATGGAGAGCATACTCGTAGAAACAGCGACAGAAGTATTGGGGAAGTTTAGAAAGAAAAAGAATCCGTGGGTCACAGATGACATCCTTGATTTGTGTGACCATAGAAGGACATTAAAAAGGACCAAGAAGGATGACCCAGAGGCAGCAGAGCAGCACACTCTGGTGAACAAAAATATCAGGAAGAGGATGAGGGAAGCGAAGGAGAAGTGGATCACAGAGCAGTGTGAAAACATAGATGCAGGGATACGTCAGGGCAACAGTAAAGCAGCATACGCCACATTGAAGACACTGACAAAGACACGGCAACATACAGCAACAATAATAGAAGATGGGGACGGTGCTCTGCTAACCGAAAAGACAGCAGTAACCAGAAGATGAACAGAGTACTGCCAGGAACTCTACAATTTCACAATAAAACCCAACCTTAACATAATCACCGACACCACAAAGACTACCAGCGAAGATGCCGACGTGCCAATACTCCAGGCTGAAGTGGAGGAGGCAGTAAGGAGCCTGCAAATTGGCAAATCACCTGGCATCGACAACATTCCTGCAGAGCTTTGGAAACATGGAGGGCATGAGACAACAAAAGTACTCACACACATCTGTCAAAATATCTGGGTAACCAAGCAATGGCCCCAAAAATGGACACAATCTCTCGTTATTCCCATCCCTAAGAAAGGGAACTCAAGGCAGTGTCAGAACTACAGGACCATCAGCCTGATCTGCCATGCAAGCAAGGTGCTACTACGGATCATCCTGAATAGACTAAAGAGCAGGGCAGAGGAAATCATTTCAGAAGAACAAGCAGGATTCCGACCAAAAAGGAGTACCACGGAGCAGATCTTTAACATCAGATTACTCATCGAGAAACACCTCCAGCATCAACATGACCTTTACCACAACTTCATCGACTTTAAAAAAGCCTTTGACCGTGTGTGGCATGAGGGGCTGTGGCAGGTGCTCTGAAACTACAACTTCAACAATAATCTCATCCAGGTCATCCAATCACTCTACACAAATTCAAGTAGTGCAGTTCTCATTAACAACACTATGGGAGAACTTTTTAAAACATCGATCGGTGTCCGCCAAGGATGTCTTCTGTCCCCTGTCCTATTCAATGTCTTTCTGGAAAACATCATGGACGAGGCCCTTGAAGAGTTCCACACCTCCATATCCATCGGAGGAAGACCCATCTGCAACCTCCGGTTCGCTGATGACATAGACCTTATGGGAAAAAGCGAAGCTGAACTCCAGGATCTTACCACCAGACTGGAAGAGGTAGCGAGGGCTTATGGCATGGAGATAAGTGCAGAGAAAAGCAAGATACTGGGCAATAGCCACAGTAAAACAACACCAACAAGCATCACATTGAACAGGCAAACCCTGGAAGTGGTTAAGGACTTCAAATACCTTGGGTCCTTTGTGAGTGAGGATGGCAGCTCCACAAAGGAGATTAAAGCAAGAATAGGCATCGCAACATCAGCCATGACAAGACTGGCCAGAATTTGGAGGAGCAATACCATCAGCTTCACGGTGAAGGTCAGGCTGTATAAGTCCCTGGTACTCTCCACCTTACTATACGGCTGTGAGAGTTGGACACTCACAGCAGACACGGAACGCAGGATTCAGTCCTTTGAGAACAAGAGCTACAGAAGGATGCTCCATATATCTTATAGAGAACACCAGACAAATGACTATGTCAGACAGCTAGTCACCACTCTCGCTGGAGAACAGGACCCCGTACTGTCAACGGTAAAACGTCGCAAAATGGCCTGGTATGGCCACGTTACAAGGCATACCTCGCTATCCAAAACCATCCTACAGGGGACAGTTGAAGGGAAACGGAGAAGAGGCAGACAGAGAAAGTGCTGGATGGACAACATTAAGGAATGGACTAACTGCAGCTTCCAGACTCTGCTACGAACAGCTAAGGACCGAGAGTGCTGGAGATCCCTGACTGCCCAGACCTCCACCATGGCACCCCGACGGCCTCTTAGGCCATGGGATGAATAAGAATAAGAAATAAGAATTGAAATACTTGTCGGCGAGACTAATCCATGTGCTTTTCACATACATAAAGCAAATAAGACTAAACCGTCTTTGATGTAGTGCAATTTTTACATTCGAAAAATCTGTTCAATATCCGTTTTCCAATTGCTTGTTAGTTTTTGTGAATAGCAAGTTTATATACGAGGTTAAAAAAAATGTGTTTTTTTCACATTTAAAAATGTACACCAAAAAATTTGAAGCCATACAAACATTTGCAGGTATTTAATATGCCTGTGAAATCCTTTTGTCAAATTATCCCAAAGATTAAGAATTACAGTGCACATTTCTGGGGCTGCTTTATGCCGTTGAGCAACAGTTCACCTTCCACTCTCCTCCAGCAGGACTAATTCTGAGTTCGTTTTTCGTTACCGTGACATTTTAACAGACACATTTCACATGTGTATTTATACCCTGCTCTGTATGTATAGCATTGTGAAAAAATGCATTGACACTTCACTGGGAATACATTTTCTCTTTTCTTCAACTGCTTATGACTGATCAGCAACAGACCCAAAAACTCCATTAAATTTGAGGGATAACATGATTTTCTTTTCAGTGCTCCAATGCCCTACCTGATTGGAGTCCATTCCAGCCTGATGGAGGTCAGTAATCTGCTCATTGAAAGTATGAAATTCAGTTGCATTCATTTTTTTTTTTGTCTAAAAAATGCTTCTCTTTCAACGTACTGGTAAAGCTGTTTTTTAAAAAAAAACAGACTTTAAAAATGACAGCAAAAACAAAATTCTGCACATATTTAAAAATCAAACAAAACAATCAAACACAACATATTTTATAAACAATGAACCAGGAGCAACATTAAAAACACTTGACAGTGTCTTTTTTCAGACACTAAAAGAAGGGCTCAAGTCTCATGCTTTGATTAACACAAAAGAATAAAAATGAGTTTTCAAAACGGACAGTCATGGGTCTTGTTTCATGTTACACGGGAGTTCATTGCATTGTTTGAGACCAGCAACAGAAGAAGCCCTGTACTGTCTGAGCTTCCGCTTTGTTACAGCTACAGCTGTTGTGAAAGCGCTATATAAATCAGGATGTATTGTATTGTATTGTATTGGATTGAACTTCAATACCTCCAGGAGCAGGTGCTTAGCTAACTCCAGGCACCGGGCTGGAGTGTAGGGATGAAACATCTCAGAGTGGTAACGGTGTGGCGAGACCTTTTTGAAATTCTAAAACAAAAAGCATACTTCTTAATATGAACTCTTAAGTACAGAGACAACCTGTGGAAAGAGGCCAGAAGATAAGGGTACATCTGCCAAGATGGCATTCTTCCAAAAAGCTTTGTGGCTTGTCGGTGTGGATTTTGTCCTCTTTTTTTTTTTTTTTAATTTTTTATTTTCAAAAGTGTCCTCCTTTGTCATCTGGCCCTTTCCCTGATAAAGTCACTTCATGCATCCATCCATCCATCCATCATCGAATCACTTACTGGTAATCTTCACGGGGGGTCGCGGGGGGACTGGAGCCTATCCCTGCTGAAGTCTAGCCCAGCTGACTTTGGGCAGTATGCAGGGTACACCCTGAACAGATTGCCAGGCAATCACACTCACTTCCTGTGGTCCATGATAATGTCTTGACACACATTACCAAGCAGCACAGTGCCTACTTCTCATACTTTTAATAGGATGAATGACAATTTATAGGCTTGGACACATCTTAGTTGAACATGTTACTACGGTCAAATCATTTTCTGTCTTTTCTATGGGTGCTATCATTTTTGTTCAGGCTTGTTTTTAAAAAAAAAAATATTAAAATAATTCTGTTGAACCACATTTCAAAACCAAAGTCAGATTTTCATAGATTAATTTTCTTTTTAAAAAATTATTACGTTAGTCACTTTTATTAATGTAATGAACAGAGGAGTAACAACTATTTTGAAGATGTGTGTAGGATGCTATTAGGATGTCCTTGTTACTGTCTGGGCAAAACATTCTGACTGATATATTAGTTATTTTCTACTTCATCTATTTTCAATATTTCAGGTCATGAAACTAAATGTAATAGATGACAAAGTAAAGGGTACATTAGAAATGTATTAAAAACACGCACAGACACGCGCACACACGCATGTCCTTTACCTTATATTATACAAATAAATATTAGATTTTATTTGTACATTCTGTATCTTGATTTTCTTGGAATGACGTTGATTTCTTTTCTTTAGAAAGTTCAAGGAATGGCTATGGAGGATGTTGTGATCTTGAATGTGGACACAAACACCCTTGAAACACCCTATAATGATCTTCAAAGCCTACCCCAAGATGTGGTGAGGAGCAATCACGTGTTTTTTGTCTTTTCTATCCTGTCATTCGTCACTCATTTTGATGACCAAGATGGTCCTACGCACGCACGCAAAGCATTAAACAACCTCAGCAACATTACAGTGTGACCGGAAACTGTCTGCATTGCACTTTTCGTTGTGTTACAGCTTCATTCCAAAATGGAATATATTCATGCCTATCCTCAAAATTCTACACACAAGATTCCATAATGAGATTTTTTTTATTCTAACAAATTAATTACAAATAAAAATCTCACAAATCACATGTCCCTAAGTACTTACAACTAATTTGCATCATGTTTCCACTAATCAGTCTTGAGCGATTCCTACAGCTTCATTGAAGTTCACCTTCAGTTGATTGGACATGATTTGGAAAGGGACACACCTGTCCATATAAGGTCCCACAGCTGACAGTACATGTCAGCTGTACTGCCCAGGACGTTTACGTATGCGTACCTCGACAGCCAGCTAACAGTTGAATGTCCCCCAATAAACAAACAAGGTTTTGGTCTTTGGTCTTGTACTTTAGTGAAGTCATTTGCAGTTTGTTGTAAATCTAACACAGAATTTAGCATAAATCAACATACAGAATTGTACATAATATACTGTACATTTATATACACCTTCCAATACCTTACACAAGTTACCACATTTCCCGCACTAAAAGGCGCACTGTAAAAGCCTTCCATTTTCTTAAAAGCTCACAGCTCGCCGTAAAATCTGTTGTGCCTTGTGTATGGTCATTACGGTAATAATTCGACCTCAAATTGGCTCCTTGCTAGAGACATGCTTGCAACGCAGAGTTCCAGCTTAAGGCGATCGGTTACGCAGTTGCACACAGAAATAGAGAAGCGGCAAGAGAGTTTAATGTTAATGAGTCAATGTTATAACTTGCAGTTGGTTAAGTGAACTGTGTCGCTGCTTTATTAAATATGTTTTAGTGACATCTGATCGTTCTGTTGGCATTATTTAACCGTACCACTATCTAGTGGATGCATTATAGATTGCGTCTGATAATGCGGTGAGTCCAATGTGTGATAAAATGGTAAAATAAGCCATTCATTGAAGGTGCGCCTCATAATCCAGTGCGCCTTTTAGTGTGGAAAATACGGTAGATTAAAGTTACACTAAGTATTCGTAGCTATGTACCAAACAAGATAGTTACAAGCTAAACAGAGCAAGAATACTTTATAAACAAAAGTCATGTTGCTAAATAGAATGCACATAAGCACTGGATATTTAAGTTATTGACTATTACTTACAGACATGTAGTCGCCAAGCTCAGAAAGTATTTAGCAGCAATAACTTGTCCGGTGTGTTCCGTATCGTCTGTGCGGATAGCAACGAGGCCGTGTCACAAGCTTATTTCACTGGATTATAATGACCATAAGGTGGCTGTAAATAATTAACGCTTGCAAATTTAAACTAAGGGCAGAATATCAGCACAAATCAACTATGGAGTCAAAGGGTCTGTCAAAGCATATGTCTGCAAGACAGGATTGTCTCAAGGCACAAATCTGCTGGAAATTAAAATAAAAACTGCTGCTTTGAAGGTTCCATTGAGCACAGTAGCCCTCATCATCCATACACAGAAGAAATTCCAAACCACAAGGATTATTACTATAGCTGTCCGCCTCCCTTAACCTAGAAATCGGGGGAGAAGACCCTTTGAGGTGAAAAAGAGTCACTCTGTCAAGAAAACCTTCCAAAAGGACCACCACACACACGCCAAAAACTAATCATGCTTCAACGAAAAAAAAAAACATCACCTGGAAACTTGTGTACCGAGCAGTGACATTTCATCAATGTTCATTGTACACCAGGAGTGCCCAACCATTCAATTGCGGCTGACCGGTAGTCCGTGTAACGGTCCCAAGTCGACCACAAGAGAAAATGGAAACAAAAAATATTTGTGCGTCTGTGTGCGTTGTTATTCTAATATATTTTTGTGTTGGTGTACACTGCACCTTAAGGATCAGTTTCAGTCCCCCCCACCCCACCCCCAAATCCCCAAAAATAAATAAATAAAAGGTCACCTGTAACCGACGGTGACGCATGACCTCCATTACAGCAACGTTTTAGCGGTCAGCACTTCGTGCTTGCAGCTAGTCATCAGCAGAGCCGTTGAGACATACTGTATATATTTTTTGTTTATTCTCATTCAAAGTTTGTTTGATCGGCAATTCACCGCTGGCATTGTCAAAGAATCAAAATCTGGAGCACCAGGATAAGCACTTTAAAATGGTACATCCGAGCCACGATAAGTGATGTTTCTGCACTTAACATGCTACAAAAGTGCATCCCCGCCTACCTGTGTCAGGTCTACCACTAAGGTAGGCAGTGATATACTTTTCACAAACTCAGTATTATCTTATAGCTCGTTTATTTTTCTGTTTCATTCATGTTTTACGGTCTGTTTTGGCGGTTGCTCATCATAGCATGCCCGTGCATGTGTATGCGCGCATGTGTGTTTGTGTGTAAGTGTGTGCATGCACGTGCAGTAACAGATCGTTCGTGGGAGGTTGGATGCTTGAAAAGTAGATCTTTGGTCAAAAAAGGTTGGGCACCACTGGTCTAAAAGGTCATCAGGATTGTACCTTTAGCTACAATGTGATGCGGGATAATAGTAAATATAATACATTTTAAACTGAAAAGAAAAACTTTTACCTAAGTATTAGCAGATGTTTAGTCATCCTTGTTCCCTCTCCCGGGGTGCAGAGCGCACTCCGCTCACATAAATTCATGAATGCCTATCATCAGCAGCTCAGTTATCTTTGTTTTTCAAACTTCATGCCAACTGCTGTGAACTGCTGAGGCAGGTCAAGAAAGACATAAAGAATAAATGCAAAGGTCATCAATCAGAAGGAGTCATCTTGCTTATTCACAGTAGTTGGCATGAAATTTGAAAGTGACAAGTCAAAAGTGTTGTGAGTTCAATTATTTTTACGCTGAGGGAACATGGAGGCTTGTGCACAAATGGAAAAAGTGACTACGTTGAAAAAAAAAAAGTAAGTACAGTAAGTTCTATCTGTATTAGAAGTCCTTATACCCAAAGAAATGCAACTTATATTTCTTTCTCTCCCCGTCTCTCTCTCTCTCTCTCTCTCTCTCTCTCTCTAAATATACCGTATTGGCCCGAATATAAGACGCTGTTTTTTGCATTGAAATTAGACTGAAAAAGTAGGGGTCGTCTTAACATTCGCGGTCTAGATATTATACCCATTCACGACCCTAGATGGAGCCATATATGAACTTGAACTTGACTTCCCAGACCAAAGTGAACCCCTGCCACGAAGAATAAAAATAAAAATAGCGGTATCGCAAAGAAAAAAAAATTAAAAAAATAGCGGTAACAATGAAAAGAGAAGAAAATAAGATATGTAAATAAAAAATAACATGCTTTTCTCTCAAATATATTGTTATAATAATTCGTTTCAGATGTACCTGTACTGTAATTATTTTCTGTATAAAAATTAATTTGGTGTTCAAAAAACTTGAGTCTTGAAAAAGAGGGGGCCGTCTTATAATCAGGCCAATACGGTGTGTGTATGTGTGTGTGTATATATATATATATATATATATATACATATATATATATATATATATATATAAAACACTGTACCGGTATTTATATAATCATCCAGCTTCTCATGGCACACAATATTACGGAGGCAAAAAAAAAAAAAAACAAGCCTGATGTTAATTTGGTCATTACACAAAATTGTAATGCAAAACTAATTGCCAATCACCAATCCTTAGATGAATGTTTCAGTTTTCGACTTTCTACATTGTACCTTAAATTAAATTGGGCATTGTTCCATTAGGTTTCATCTCTAAAAAGTCGGTTGAGGAAGTTTTCAACAACCCCAGGCGATGGTGTGGCTCGTGCCTTCCTCAAGAGTC
Source organism: Hippocampus zosterae (assembly GCF_025434085.1). Lineage (NCBI taxonomy): Eukaryota > Metazoa > Chordata > Actinopteri > Syngnathiformes > Syngnathidae > Hippocampus > Hippocampus zosterae. The sequence goes on from NC_067468.1 coordinate 3,573,717, forward strand.
AGGCAGCTCTGTTTGGCAGCTACAGAAATGCTCTTCAGATTGAGTTGGTCAGTAAATCGTTTCACACTACAGATAACATATTTAACACAGAAAGAAACCACTGTTTTTTTTTTATTAATCAAATCATCTATCCATCCATTGATTTTATGACTTTTCTCCTTTTAATGATGAGCTGAAATCAATCCGAGCTGAGTTTAAGCAAGAGGAAAACTTCATCCTGGACTGTTTGCCAGTTGCGCTTTATTAATCATGGCTTCACTACATGTGCAGAGCTTTCAGCCGCTCCGCCCCCAAACTCTGGAACTCAATTCCACCCGAAATCTGTAATATTGATTTTCTTCTCACATTCAATCCCATCTCAAAACGCACCTATTAAAAATCGCATGCTTAATTTAAATTAATCTCTTCTTTTATTATCTAAAATTTTAACAGTGGTTTTATTGGTTTGTTCTTGAGTGCAAAGTATCCTTGAGTGTTTTGAAAGGCGCTTATAAATAAAATGTACTATTATTGGTAGTCCAGTGGTTAGCACGTTGGCTTCGCAGTGCGGCGGTACCGGGTTCGATTCCAGCTCCGGCCTCCCTGTGTGGAGTTTGCATGTTCTCCCCGGGCCTGCGTGGGTTTTCTCCGGGTGCTCCGGTTTCCTCCCACATTCCAAAAACATGCATGGCAGGCTGATTGAACACTCTAAAATGTCCCTAGGGGTGAGTGTGGGCGTGGATGGTTGTTCGTCTCTGTGTGTCCTGCGATTGGCTGGCAACCGATTCAGGGTGTCCCCCGCCTACTGCCCGGAGACGGCTGGAATAGGCTCCAGCACCCCCGTGACCCTAGTGAGGATGAAGCAATTCGGAAAATGAATGAATGAATGAATGAATATTATTGTTATTATTATTGATATACCTACTATTACTTCTGTTTCCATTTGTTCTTCCACTTTCTTTTGGCGGTTGGCAAATAATTTTTGTATCTTGCCACCACCTGCTGGCCACTGATATCAATGCACATGAAATTGGAAGTACTTTTGTCTTACACCCACCCGCTGGCCACTGGTGGTAATGCACATCAAATATTCGCCAAGCACCAAAACAAAGTCAATGTCATGAGGAAACGATTAATTTGTGTGGCAGTTCGAGCTCTAATTTCAATATTTACAAGTCCCAGGACCAGCCAAACTATGGAAAAAAACTGTGACTTGTCGTCCAAATAGTATGGTACACATTCTTACCCAACAATTGAAATTCACTGCACTAGAGCACTACAGATGTGTATTTTTTTAGCTTTTTAAATGTTTTTTTGTTCATTGTCAGGGTGAACCAATAACATTTAATGAAGAAACCTTTGTAAACCATCGATTGAGTGCCATGAGAGTGTTCCTTCAGAATGCCATCCAGCTTCAACTTTTCAAACAGGTAAACATTTGCATCCATATAAATTTTGTATGCATTATTGTATTCTACCCAGAGAATTATGGAATACCGAGCCAGAACACTTCAACGGATTTTTTTGCTTCGATTACGGTCATGGTTTTATTTGAATCATGAATAAACTGTGAGTCATTTTAAAAATCAACTCAACTGTATTTATAGAGCACTTTTGAACAGCCATCGCTGCACACAAAGTGCTGTTGAGCAACTAACATATACAACAGTAAAACAACCAATCAGTAACAAAGGCGGTAGAGAGCACCAAACAGTATAACTAAGATCATAATTTGGGTCATGCTGAGTCAAATGCCAAAGAATATAAGTGAGTTTTGAGGCAGGTTTTAAAGATGGGCAGCGAGGAGGCTTGCCGAATGTTCAGTGGGAGGTCATCGCAGAGAGAGGTACCGGCGACGGAAAAGGCTCGATCCCCTCTGAGCCTCAGTTTAGTTCTTAGTACTTCTAATAATGTCTGGTCCACAGACCTGAGGCGCCGGGCAGGTGTGAAGGGGCGGATGAGCTCAGAGAGGTAAGGTGGCGCGAGGTAATGTCGAGATTTGAAAACAAATAATAGGATCTTGAAAATAACTCTAAAATGTAAAGGGAGCCAGTGAAGGGATGCCAGAGTAGGAGAGTAGCTCCCTCTTACGAGTACCAGTTAAGAGGCGAGCAGCGGCATTCTGGCCCAGCTGGAGGCGCTTAATGGAGGACTGGCTGACTCCAAAGTAAAGGGCATTGCAGTAATCGAGCCGGGATGTGACGAAGGCATGAATTACTGTCTCAAAGTGTTCTGCAGAGAGGAGAGGTTTTACTTTGGCCAGCTGCCTAAGATGAAAGAAGCTGGATTTAACAACGGCACCAATTTGCCGGTCAAGTTTAAAGTCACTGTCCAGTTTAAGACCCAAGTTTGAGACTTGACTTAAGACTTAAGATAAGGAGACAGGGGGCCCAAGTCTACAGAATGGGATGTACAAGGGCCACTGGGACCAGACAGTATCACCTCTTAACTCATTCACTCCCAAAGACGTTTTTAAACGTCTTTTCAGACATGGTCTAGAATTGGCTGGTACTGAATGAGTTAATAATACTACTTATATTACTATTGTAATATTCTAATACTACTTAAGAACCCGATTTGGGGCAAAATTGAATATGTTTATTTATATTTTCATAGACTTAATTGGTATTTTACATTTTTTTGTCAGTCTTATTCCAATACATACTACAGTATATGCAAGGCTCTCATCGCAATTTGTGAGTCATGAGTATTTTGTGCCTCCATCATACACATTGAAATGCAAAACTGCAAATGGGTTTTTATGTGGGGAAAATATGGAGCTGCCAAATGCTCTGGAAATCCCCGTAATGCTGACTCAGTATATCCATAAAACGTGATTGTTTCATTTTTGTTCAAACATATCACCAGTGGCCACCGTTAGTCTGCACTCTTAATGCAGGACTTAGGAGACATGGAATTGAGTAGTTTGTGTGACTCTGCCATAACCGATACAGATTGAGTAGTTTGTGTGACTCTGCCATAACCGATACAGATTTTTTTTTTCTATTTTATGACATACATTTTATGGGCTCTATGCACGAGAGCTCAAGACATCATTTACTGGTGAAAAGATTCGTAGGCATACAAGCTTCCGGTTTCCATTGACGGTTTCCTTCTGGAAGAAAGAAATGACCGATGTGAGTAAAAATTGCAGTAAAAATTGAATTTATGTGTACAATAGATTCATGGTTTTAGTGATTAATCGATTCCAAAAGTAAACCAGTTCATACAAAACTTACATTGTCAATTTGTTTTTTGTTAATAAACCCTTATATCTACACATTAAATTTATTTAGCTTTGAAAATTGATCACACGCATATGAGAAGTTTAACTGTCGAAATACCAATGTAAAAACAACTTGTTTTTCCAATGACAGTTCATTGATGGCCGTTTGGTGCTATTAAACTCTGGAGAAGGTTTCAATGACATCTTTGAGGAGGAGATCAACAATGGCAATTATGCAGGTGAGCCAGTCTTGATGTATCGTTGTGATTGTGAATAAGGCCCTTTCTATTAATTGTCCGACCATCATCCAAGATTCGAGAGGTGGGCTACTAACCTAGAATATGTATACTTGTCTGTTCATGAAAGTTTCTTGGATGGTTTGGTGCTGTTTTAATTTCGACTCTCCCAGTACATAGAATCTTAAAAACCTTTCACTTGGCAGTATTGTGTGAGCTGAGTTTTGTTGAGAATATCAATGTTTCTTATATACAGCCCAAATTCCTGGAGTTTTATATTGTAACAGCCTTTGTATGCTCAAGTATCCCATCAGAAAGCTTTTATCCATGTCTCGGTGAACAGTTTTTAAAATGTGGATGATGATTAGATTGACCTGAGGTAAACTCCTCAAAAGCTAAAATGGTGCACATTTTGGCAACATTTCAGTATTTGATGAATTTGTTATGAAAATTACATTTTGCGTGTATATTGACAAACCTCACTTTCAATCCATCTCTTATATTTGGGGGAGTTTTCTGTTTTATCATAGGCAATAGAAAACAGGCATTGTAATCACTCTCTTATTGTATTCATTCAGATATATTTGGCTACATTTCCTAAATCATCTCAGTCCCTTAAACATGTCCACAAAAAAATAAAAAAATTAAAGACATTTGATCAGTTTTCTCCACTTCTCTTAAACATTCATTCATTCATCTTCCGGACCGCTTGATCCTCACTAGGGTCGCGGGGGGTGCTGGAGCCTATCCCAGCCGTCTCCGGGCAGTAGGCGGGGGACACCCTGAATCGGTTGCCAGCCAATCGCAGGGCACACAGAAACGAACAACCATTCGCACTCACACTCACACCTAGGGACAATTTAGAGCGTCCAATCAGCCTGCCACGCATATTTTTGGAATGTGGGAGGAAACCGGAGCACCCGGAGAAAACCCACGCACGCCCGGGGAGAACATGCAAACTCCACACAGGGAGGCCGGAGCTGGAATCGAACCCGGTACCTCTGCACTGTGAAGCCCACGTGCTAACCACTGGACTACCGGGCCGCCCTCTCTTAAACATATTCACAGAAATATTTAAAGACGTTTTAACAATTTTCTTCACAGGAAATGATACATCTTACCACCAGTGGCTAATCACTGTGAAGGTGAGTAAAATCAGACCCATCACCACCCCATTCAGAATTTTACCAAGTCTATTGTGCACTTGTATAAAAACATTCTAATTGTATCTGTGGAAAAAACGTTGTTCAACCATGATGAGGATAAGCGGATTTAGACAATGGATGGCTGGATGGATGAAAAACTTCAAAATGTGTGTCGAAGTGGTAGGAGGCATTAGCATAAAAATACAATTCAAAATCTAACTCGCACCTCAGTAGTCCTCTGTTGTGTCTTGTTAGATTATGTCTACACCAGTGGTCCCCAAACCTTTTCCTGTGAGGGCCACATAACTTTTCGCTTCTCTGATGGGGGGGGGCGGGGGGCGGGGTCAGTTTGTAACAGCAAAAGTGTGACTGCAAGAGTACCTAGACGTAAAAATGTATTGTTTCCCAGAAACCCACACAAAATCAAATAACTTTTTTTTATATACTCGCGGTATTAAAGACGTCTTTCTTTTTGGGACACACCACCTCCGCAACAGCATTCATGCATTTCTTGACAAACTCTCCTTACCGCTGCTTGCTATCAGTTGAGCAACCCGAAAGCTAGCCCGAACAGATGGCTGGTTCAGCTGAGCTTGGCGTACAAATGTATTTTGCTGAGTTAACGTTCCTCATTTTAGCGTTGACAGTTTGTCTGCTCTCATTTGCCCATGCAAAAAATCGTACTTGTTGTTCCGAAGGGATTCCTAGTGTCTCCGCAGATTGTATTCTTTGAATACCGCCACCGACAGATGAGACAGACAATATTTTCTTTGAATTGAAAAAGAAATCGTTTCTCCATTTTAGGTTAAATAACCTGAATTCTGAATAATTTTTTTTCTCTTACCTCACCTTTTCGCCATGATTACGTTCTCTTTGAGAGGGACGGATTTAGGATTTTTTTTTTCTGGGGTTGCCAGATAACGGCACAGACCGCAGAACGATGGAACAAATGTCACGTTATATGTGTTTATGAAATTGTTACTAGCTAATAGTTAATCATGACAATAGTTCATAACTAAGGAATATTTTATTGCTAAAGCCAAATTTTACGATAAAATACAAATATACATAGATGAAAAATAAATCAAAAGACTCTCTGGTATTGTTCAGGGGGGCCGGACCAAATGTGGAGATGGGCCAGATCCGGCCCGCGGGCCGTAGTTTGGTGACAATTGGTCTACACCTTATATTGAAAAAAAAAAAAAAGCACCTCAGTTGACATCACTGCTACTATCAAGCATTACCGTGATCCTCTCGCTATATTGCACTTCATTTATCACGGCTTCAAAGTACTGTATTCAGAAAAAAAAACTGCTGTATGATTCAGAGGTTTAGTACATGACTGTATGCATGATTGGTTCCCCGCGCGATGTCGGCCAATGACAGCATAAGTGGATTTATCCCGTGAGCTGATTCGCTGCGCATGTCCGCAGCCCGCCCAGCGCCTTCCCTTGTGTCTCGTCACGTTGTTGACTCTCTGATCAGTGTCTCGTCAATGCTGTTGTTTGCTATGTGTGCGGAGGTGTGTAGGTGGGTGGGTGAGGGGTGCGGAGGGAGAAGAGAGAGGGAGAAAGTGATTGGGCTTGTCCGTGTGTCCTGACAGAAAGGGAGCGGTGCTATTTTGAACACCGTGAAGACCAAAGCAAACCCAGCTATGAAGACAGTGTACAAATTTGTGAGTACATGCCACAAAATGTTCAACCTATGTTCAACCAAGTGCTTTGCTTCTAGTCTGCTTCTATTGACAGGCTAAAGACCATGCCAAAATGGGCATCAAGGAAGTAAAGAGCCGACTAAAGCATAAAGTAAGTAGGTGAACACAACAGGGCTATGGAATATATACACAAGGGGTGGGCAAACTTTTTGGCTCAGGGGCCACATTGACTTTTAAAATTTGATAGACGGGCCGGGTCAGCACAAGATATCTATCAGTTCCAACTGCAACTCCTGTGGCACTGTTTCCGGGTCTTGTGAGAAGGGACATGACACCAGCTGAAGTGCCCTGTCAATTTTTCACAAAAGCGACGGCAGAATTACTCATGCAGGTCATCCGGTGATTTTCTGTATTTTTTCACATGTTGTGGGGCCTCCTTTAACGTAGCCAGTGTGGGGAAATGAGCAAATGACTTGCCTGACATTTGCTTCGAAAATAAAATCAGCTTGCTTTTGAAGGCGTTGACGTTTGCTTGCATTTCATTCACAAACTAGTTTTCCCTTGGAGCTTCATATTCAGTCCGTTCATATGTGTCAGTATGTCCACAGTAAAAGCAAAATCACAAAGCCTATCTCTGTCATTCAGCTCAGGAAACTTGTCACTGTTATCAAATTGCTCTAAAAATGAAATAATCTCCCGTCTGAGCTCGCACACACGTTGACATACTTTCCCCAACTTAACCACCGGATATTAGAATGGTACAATAAATCCGTGCATCAGCTTCTTCAAGGAATTGAATAAATTGACGATGGTGAAGTCCCCTCGCTTGAATAAAATTGACATGTTTCACGACTGGCTTCACTACGTGGTCAAGCTGCAGCACGGATTTACACAGTGCTTCCTGGTGAATTATGCAGTGTACGAAAATTACCTCCTGCTCAGGGTTGTCCTCTTTCACCCTGTCCTGAACTCTCTTCAGCATCCCAATATTTTTTCCTGTCAGATTCGGTGATCTGTCTGTGGTAACGTTGGTGAGCGTTCTCCAAGGTAATTTGTGCCTTTGTATGACCGCTGACACGCTGTTAAATAAATCCTCTCCTCGTGTTTTTCCTTTCAGTGATTCCATATCCAAGAACTCCTCTGTAATCTCGAAATTCTCATTAATCCCTCTGATAAAAATTAAGATTTTAGCAGTGTCCTTAACATCATTGCTTTCGTCCAGTGCCAAAGAATATAATGAAAATCTCTCCGCTTTTTTGTTTAGCTTGCTCGTTAAGTGTTCGTCAATTACTTCAATCCTGCGAGTCACTTACCTGCGTGATAAGCTATTTTTTTCACATTTGTTCTTGCTCTCAGGACATAAAATACTTGCTGTCTCTAACACGCACTCTTTAAGAAACTCTCCTTCGGAGAAAGGCTTGCTGGCTCTTGCTAGTTTGAATGCCAGTAAAAAAAAAGTTGATCAAGTAAAGGTGTTTTGTTGAGCCTGCAAACTTGCTAGCAACCTGTCAGCGGTGGCTGTACGTTCTTGTGTTGAAAGGTTGCTGGCGTAATTAGCATGTTTAGTGGAAAAGTGACGGACGATCTTGTATTCTTTTAAAACCGCAACAGTTTATTGACATATATGACATACAGCCTTGGATCGGACTTCGGTAAAAAAGTATTTAGGCCTTCTTAAACACCCGGCACTCACTGTCGACTTTTCTTTTTTTTTTACATTGCTGCAGATGGCTTGCGATCTAACCAGTAGAATTAGAGCGATTACTGAATTGGAAATGGCTCGCTCTCTAGAGTGCGCTCTCTCTCTCTCTCTCTCTCTCTCTCTCTCTCTCTCTCTCTCTCTCTCCCTCTCTCTCATTCTTTCGGGGTACAGGCACTGCAAAATAAAGTCACAGCGCCATCTGGTGTTGAACGACAGTCATTGGAACTAAATATGAAATAAATTGCGGGAATTCACATCAAACCTTGTACTGTATTCTGAACCAATCTTCGGTGGGCGGATCTGGCCCGCGGGCCGTAGTTTGCCCATCCCTGATATACACCGTTTTTCCACTGTGTTCAAGTCACTTTTAAAAATTCATTTTCCCAAAATTGTGCAATTTTTCAGTGCAAGGTTTTTTTTCCCCCCCCCCACATCAAAATTATTATTTTTTCACTGCTTACAAATAATGGGCATTTTATTGAGTAAAACTACTACCATCCACAGTATTTGACACGTTCCAGTGGTGGAGGGGTTTGTATCTCCGATTGATCCTAAGAGCTAAGTTGTTTGGGGCTTTAGGCCTCGGCGTGGGTCACCTTTAGCAAACACAGCATGGCTCATCGACCCCTTATAATGATTAAACATTAGTACCCACCCTTTTTAGGAGTACTTGAAGGGTTTGTTTGAGAGTGCTCCTTCGTTTTGCTGTAGTACTTTAATGCTCACGTGGGCAATGACAGTGAGACCTGAAAGTGCGTGATTCGGAAGAACGACCCACCAGATCTGACCCGAAGTGGTGTTCATTTTGCACAGGGGCCCGATTGAGAAACGGGATTGCTTGTTGAGGGCCAAGCCACCATGCTAACCTAATCTTGCCAATAGAGTCATACCTCAGTCTTCGACCATCAAAGGCTGTTCAAAACACGATTTGTTCGAAAACCAAAACCACACTCTTTAAAAAAAAAAAAAATCTTTATTGAACACGTCTGCTCACAATGGAACGCTACACGAGGAAGCGTTACTTCCTCATCTACCCAATGAAGTGTCACTTCCTTGTGTAAGGAAGGTGAGAGGAGTCAAGTGGTGCATTCAGGTGCGCTCAATTTGGTCGAGAACCAATTTTCGGTCGTAATCCGAGGCATAAAAAAAAAAACTCGAAATTTTTGGTCGAGAACAGAGACGTTCGAAAACCAACGTTTAGCTGTATTAGATTTCATTTATTTAGTATAAAAGCATAGTCCTGTTTCAAGAAATTGTTTTGGGTGTAGATATGTTATGATATTGTTATTGTGGCGAGATTTTTAGACATAATTATAAGCAGTCATTAAGATTCAATTTTTACACTTTTTAATAATAACATGAATATTGTGCACCAACCACCAACTCATATTACCTGTGACGAGTTAGTTTTATTAAATATATAGATTAGTGGGAAATCTATTCTTGACAGTGATTCATAATGATATAGTGATGACGTAATACTGCTAGAGGGCTTAGAAAAGGTGCAAAATTTCGCAAAACCTTTGCTATTTTGACAACGGTTTAGACAGAAGTTGTAGCTCTTGCTTGCGACCTTGCTTGTACTAGTATGCACACACGTCCACATAAAATAAAAGCACAATTTTCTCAATAAAGGCACTTAATAGTCACTGTGAGAGCTGGTCTGCCCTGACAGCTTGACTTTGGTTTTTAATGAATCAGGACAGCATTTGATTGAAATTGTTAGTTCAGTTTTGGCATTCACAAACATAATATAATCAAATGATAAATTACGTCATATATTCGGGGGGCGGGGAGGTTGGGATCACTTTTTACAGACGACTTTGTCAATCTACAATTTCTGCGGCGTTGGATACCTAATCTCATCTACCTAATCTGAACTACAGAGTCAAAACATCCCAGTTTTACATTAATAGTTATTGTTTCCACATTGCAGGAAAATGTAGATAATGGATCTGGAATCATCGCTGGAGACAATGACTTCCTTGCAATTAGAATAAAGAGTGGGAGGTCACTGCAGACATTGGATGAACATAGAACGAATTGGCAGTTTGGACTTGTAAGTATTTTCACATTTGTTTATAATGTATTTGAAAAAGAAAATGTTATTTAGTACATTTCAATTGTGTGTAGTTTGAAGTACTGTAAAAGCTGGACTCTTAGTTTTTCAATGTTTTTTTGTTTGTTTTGCTTTTACAGAGACAATCACCTGTGCAGTTGAAGAAAAGCAATTGTGATGAAAGTCTGGAAGGTTCTCATGACCCGTAAGACATCTTAAATGATAGATACGTATTATACATAGACCATTTTGTAATTTATAAGAAACATCACTGTATATTTTATTGGTGGCCTTGTGAGCAACTCATTACACTAACACAATGAAAGGGCAAGTTCAATTAAAAGGTTTCAAACATTTGTTAATGCTGTGTAAACGCATCAAGTGAGGAAAGTTTTATGGCCTGACTAGAACAGAACCTTATTGTCACTATCACAGAAACAATAAAGTCTCTGTTTACAGCCATTATTGTCAGTTTGATAAGTGCACATCAGCGGGCACAGAAGCCGCCAAAAAAAAAAAATGTGGGTCGGGAGGGGATCCCCCTGACAAATAAACTTCAATTAATCGATAAAACTGATGAATTGCACTGCTGACCCTCACGGTCCCAGCATTCTTATTTCCTGCACAGTGGAGAGAAGAGGGTGATATCCCCTGATACTTATTTTGACATCTCGACTCGGAAAATCCAGTAGCGGTACTTCTATTTACGAAATTATTATGTCCTAGAAGACATTTCTTTACTAGAAAATTTTGTAAGCAGATAAAGCCTTTTCCATGTAAATGCATTTAATCCGTTCCAAGGCCCTCAAAATTATGACATAAATGTTTTATGAAGCATAAAAATGCATCAAAATATGTAACAAATACATGTTACAATTAGATTATTGCACAATAAATGAGAGTTGTGCATAATGTAAAAAAGAAAGAGAAAAAAAAGATGGTCATTTAACTTTTAACTGCTTCCTCATCGTTTTTTTTGCCCTCTTTAGTCACCCCCCGCGACCCTATTAGGATTAAGCGGTTTGGAAAATGGATGGATGGACAGTTCATGTTCTCTTAGAAGTGGTTTTTGCCTGGCGTTTTGTAAAGAACTGATCCAAGGACGTTTGCTTTTGTCGGCTTTAAACAATCCTTCAAAAATGTCCAAGGCAAACATCAGCAGAGTGAGAAATCGCCCAACTGGTGAACACTTTTTCTGGGTGATTCACGTTAACGTAATACTGTCGGAACACCTCATGGCCAGAGGGGCGAATGACGAGGACGCTGCATAGACACTTAGCTATTTATCTATCTATCTACACACATCGACTCATCGACATAGACACATCTTGTTACGAAATTTGTTTCGTAACAAGAGGCAATATTTTCCTGTTGAGGCGTTTCATAACGTGAACATTTCGTATGAAGAGACGTTCGTAAGTAGAGGTACCACTGTATTAGCATTTATCATAATATCAGGACACTTTAAAAATGTGCAAAAAAATGTATTCTCACTAGACGTTTTTGAGTATAAAATTGCAGATGTGGCTATTGGTCAAAGTCTAAAAATAGAGGGAGGATTAGTAGTATGTGCTATGATGATCATTTTATGTGTTTTATGTTAAGACCGAGGACCCCTATGCAAATAAGTCTATGATTTTAGTGATCCATCCTTTACATTTGTGTTTAATGCATATGTATTGTAAATTGCTATGTTGAATTAACAATCCATCCATCCAACCATTTTGTAATCCGCTCATCCTCACAAGGGTCGCGGGCGCGCTGTAGCGTGTCCCAGTTGACTTGGGGCAGTCGATGGGGGACACCCTATGCTGGTTGCCAGCCAATGGCAGGCACACAGAGACCAACAACCATTCGCGCTCACAATCACACCTCAGGACAATTTGCATGCTTGTTGGAATGTGGGAGGAAGCCGGAGAAAACCCATGCATGCACGAATTAGAAATAAGTTTTGTCCATACTCTAATCCAATCTTTCAACAATAGTATGAACTGTGAATTTGATTTGACCGCCTCATTGAGTCTAGGCATGTGTCCACAGGTCACAGCGATACTACTCACTAAGAAAGGCCGAGTGGATAGAAGAACATGATTCTAATTTGGGTATTGAAACTCCCAGCCCACTTCCAGAGAACCTCTCCAATGCCAGCATTCTAGCAAATTTTTTTAGCTGCCTTGATGAGCATGAGCCACTTCCCTTGGCTAAAAGCCTTGAGGACCTGAAGAGTCTGCAAGATTATGAAAAGCTTCAAACCAAGTTCACCAGTCAGGTCAGAGACACGGTATATCGGCTTGTATCATTTATTTTAACTTCCAGACGAGACCTTTGCCAAATGTTTTTGTTGGAGAGTACATTCTGAATGTTGTTCTTCTGTTGTTGTTGTTTTTTAAATGTCTTCTATGCCCGATATTAATAAAGCTGCCTTGCCCAGCCTGTGGCAGTGTCAGTTACGAACCACATTATTTAGCAAGAGCTGTATTTTTTTATTCTTTTGAATGACCATTAATGAACAATTCTTATTTACCAGGTCTACCAGGTCTCTTTTACAAATCAGTGTCCTTTAGCTTAATGTTTGTTATTTGTGACGTTCATCGTTAGCATAAGTACCGGCAGATTCGTACAGTAATCCTCTAATAATACAATGGTTCACCGGTTACGGTCCTGCTTTAGAGCAGATTTTTTTGTAAAATGTAAAGTTTGGAAATCCTCATTATTTAGTGGAAAACTGTGGTTGAAAGGAATCAAGCCGTAAGCGAATAATGGTTATATAGGAGAAGCCGCATGCTGGTACGATATTCCATGACATGTTAATGATGTGTTATCGGGTATTCATCAAGATTTTGGTCATGTGTCGCATGATAAGTTTCTGCAAATACCAGCATATAATATGACATTGCTGGTAAATTGGGATCGATGTATTTTGTAAAAAGATTTTGCGCATTTGACGGCAAAATGAAACAAATATTTATACAATCTTTTTTGTGTTTGCAGCAGGAGGACCTTCATTTCTGTGAACACTCACAATTATCTCCGGACCTCAAGCTCCACAGTGCTTTAAAGCTGCTGAGTAAAGAATCAGATCAAAGTGAAATTCCTTCTTGGGAACCTATGACCTGCAAGAAAACTCAATCAGCTCAACTTCTCACACAGACAAATGACCAAAATAGTAACAGCACAGGTGCTGAATCACAAGACCTGTCCAGCAACGACACTATCGCCATACCTCGTCCTCACGTAAGGAAGAGTACTGAATTTGGAATGATGTTAGCACCACTTATTGGTCAGTCTCAATCGAAACCGAATGAGGAAAGGACAAAAATAGGGGGTCAAGAATTTCGAAAAGCCCTGAGTAAGACCTCAGACGTGTTCAATATTGCGGACGATCACATGGATTTGATAAGCCTTCTTGACCCCCTTAACAAGTCACCACGGACTAGTTCCATATCAGCAAGGGATGAAATGAATATTGACACACACTCAACATCGTGTCAAACAACAATTCCTCCGAGATCTTACCCACTCAGCCAGTCTTCTTTTCAGCCGCATCATCAAATATCACCAACTGTCTTTACTCAGTCTTTCCGGCATTCTCTTCCTCAAATGCAATATTTGTCAGGTGGGAGAAGAACACCTCTGAATCCAGTTTCTGGACCACCATGTGCTTCTTATCTACACAGTGCAACCCAGCCACCGCATTTCCCTTCACTCTCAGAGGTCTATAAACAGCAATTGCCTGACAATTCTACTCTTCTTCCCAGTTATCGAATGGGCAACTCTTCCCCTTGTATCCCACTGCTTCACTCGTCAACCAGCACTCGGGCCCTTTCAGGACTGACGGACTCAATGCCCATCCCGGGCACTGCTTCCAACACACTAACAAGGCCACTTGAAATGGAAGAAGGCAACCAGAAAACTCAGGATCTTTTTGGCGATCTTCTGACAATGATTAAACCAACCGCACCTCTTCAAAAGAGCATCGATCAACTCCAAAAGACGTGGGAAACATTTGACTAAAACCTTGCCATGGATTTATTCCTCTTTGACAGAGGCAGATGTGTTCATTCTTGCATGAAAAACCTCTTTGGAAGAACTTGAATTATAGCATCAGACTGATTTAAGAATCAGTATATTTGTTCCTTCAGCAAAACAGAGACTATGATTAAATTATGTTTACATGAAATGTTGTGCGACAAATTAATAAAACATCACACACATTAAAAACCTACAGTACGTACCATTTGAAATCTTTCTTGACAGAAGTAACGTCAAATTCAGTCCAAACAGTGAAATAGTTTTTTTCCCTTTGGTTTCTGGCAGTTTATTGTGACAGTCTTAAGGATTTTCATACATATAGCACTGTGTCATTATAGTCATTTCTAAACAACTTGAGTTAAAATTTGTTTATGATGATATTTTGTAATATGCAATTAGCTTAAGTTTCTTCAGTGAGTATGGAGCACCTTACATGACATGAAAGACCAAAAAAAAGTGAAGTTTGTGGGGGGAAAAAACCTGTGCAAGGCAAGATTTAGGCAAGATTCCTCATCTCACCCCTCGGGTGGTGTCCGTCCCACATTCAGCTCGGCTCCTCTACCAGAGGCCAGGAAGCTTGAGGGTTCTGCGCAGTATTTTTGCTGTTCCCAGGACTGCGCTTTTCTGGACTGAGATGTCCGATGTTGTTGTTCTTAAGTCACCCGAGGCGCTTCAGGATAATCCTGAGTAGCGCTAGACTTCTATTTGGGAGGTTTCTGAGTTCGCCGAAGTCATTCCCCAGCTGACAATGATGCCGTTCCACCATAAGCGCCGGGCAGCGGAGCCACAGATGTTCGCCTGACTCTTCCTCCTCTCCGCAGAGTCGGCAAGGCGCGTCCGCACACCTCCCTAACAGTGGCGGATCAATTTCACTGAGGGGGCCGGGCTGGGGCCAGGGGTTTTGATGGAGGGGCACATTCAACCCAGGGCTAGAAAAACACATTCAAAATCTTATTTGACTTTTTATTTCATCAAACTTTGAAAGCATTGTAGTCATAACATGACAGTGATGAGAAAAAAAACTATTAGGGGGGCTAAAATGTCTGCAAGCATAACAATACGCCGTGTCCATCTGTTGAGAATATTCAAGCCAGGGGATGATGACACTAATAATAATAATACATTTTATTTATAAGCGCGGTACCAGCCTGCCTTGAAGCTCCTTCTCCTGTCCCCCGTCAGGGTCCTGGGAAACTGTTTTAGGTCTGGCTGCATTGTCGGGTCCTCTTCACATCAACTGATGTCTGTGGACAAAGACAAACCAAATAGATGTAAACACAAGTTCTGCATGGACACAGCATATTCACTAACCTGCTACACTTATATTGCTGAGGCACTCAGACATACACAATTGTCTAAAATGAATTGATTGATGCTATTAATTAAATGTATTCATTATTTTTTTAATTGTATTAAATAAATTTAAATTAATACATTCTCAAGCCTGACCGGGGACAAAAAATGCAACTACACTAGATGTTTTACATGCATATAATTATCCACATTTTAAAAGACAATCAATGTCTTATATATTGATCCTGTCAAATAAAAACAAAAATAAATAGGGAGACTAAAAAAGTTACACACAGACACACAGAACAGGATCCGTGTTCTTTTCAGCAACACATACCTGATAGTCCAGTGCTTGTTGAAGCGCAACTATCATCTGTCTGTGTCTCACACTCCACTTCTATTGCAGTCTCGTCTTCCTCATTCTCAGGATCTTCATTTGTATCCCTTTCCTGCTCTGTGTCCTCGCTCTGAAAATAAATGAATCCAGTGTCCTCTCACTCTCCCTCTCTGGTGCCTTCAACTCAACTTGCTCCTCTTCAGAACTCTCACCACCATCATCATCTGACTCTCTCTCTGTCTGGATCAATTTGTTTCTTTTTCATATAGAAATATGATGTAATGTCCGTTTTTCTTTCATTTTTATTTTTTCATTTTAAATGTTTAAGTGAAGAGGAATTAGAATTAGAATTAATAATGCTACTGTTGGGGGGCTTGTTTCGTTTTGTGATTTTACATCGAAAATAGCACTCGTGTCGTGGTCATTTTCTTCTCTGCGGACTGCTTCTCCTTTTCCCGCTCATTTTTAAGTGGTGCAGCGCACTAAAGGGTCCGACTAGAATGTTAAGCCACGCACTTTGTTTCCACCTTTCGCATTGGCGACTCGGCGCGACTGGGTAATCTATGCTCGGAAGGGGGGGGGGGGGCAGAATCAGTGCTGCAGAAGCACTGGCCCACGTTGCCCCCAGCCTTCATTTTCGCCCTGATCTTATGTTTCAGGTCAGTTGCTGCCTTGCTCAGCATGTCATTCATTGGGGTCGGCCTCCCAATCTCTGGTATAACCTCCTCCTCTGATCTGGCAGCCTGGGGCCCTTCACCATGTAATCTGCGTTGTACCTCATCAATCTCCTTGCTCGCCACTCAGTCTATGTGCTGTCCTTGTGCTGTCTTCTCCTAGCCTCCATCCTTTTTCATCCAAAAAAACAAACCATGGAATTGGTTGGCTGGTCTCTTGATGCAATCGACAAGATTTTCTCGACGAGAAGAGCAGGCAGTGGGGAGCCTGCTTGCCCCTCGGGACATTTGCTTCTGGGCACACCCTAGCCTAGATCCTTGGAGGAAGCAGAGAATGGTGTGCCTGTCAATACTGTCCGTTGAGGAGGAGAAAGACATCTACATTAACAGCCTTCTGATAGCAGGTATGCTGCAGTTTGGTGTTAGCAGTTTCCTGTTCTATCGCAAAATCCAACCGACGGGAGCAGCTTTATTGGAAGTGAAGAAGCTGCCGGTCATTCTCGATGGTCTAGCGTAAATGTCCAACACTCAGACTCAAGCGGTGATTGAGCTCAACCGCAATTGCGGTTCTGGAGCGTCTCCGTACGATCGACAACAACAGAGAGAAGTGGAATTCTCGCTTCGAAAATGCATTGAGGATTTGGCTGATCAGCGCCACTGAAGGGATACACCCACGGACTCAAGGCCACCTGAAATTGTTGGCGGCCGTCCCTCCAAAACAAACAATTCTATTTGGACCCCTTTCCCCTGGATGGAAGGTATGCACGGAAGCTAGTGCCCCCACCATCACCCCCTTCTTCTCGGACATGGACTGATAAGCCAGGACTGTCTTCATGAGCAGACCTTGACAAAGCAGCTGCAGCCTGTTCACGCATACACATTAGGGATGTGAATCTCAGCACTGAGGACGATTCGATACACATCTCGATGCACTACAAGCGATGCGATACTTAAACGATACATGGAATTTTCTGGCGATACGATGCGATACGTTTCACCATCGTCACGATGTGATACGACGCGATACACATTAAGTTCAAATCAATGCGATCCGATACGATACAATGCAATTTGTTGCAATATTGTGCAATTAAACATGACGCAAATAAGCAAAGAAAAAAAGTTTTTAAAAAGATGGAATTCGGTATGGTATTACAAAAAGGATACCACTTTATTCCTTATAAACAGTAGAACTTGTAAAACAACTTATTTAAGTCCTTTCACAATTGGGTTTTGTGCAAAGAAAATGGAAACAATTTGGCACCAGAGACTCACAGCTGTTGGTATAGTGTAAACACAAACAGACTACTCTCACTGAGTGTCTTATATGAAATATAATTATATATATATATATATATATATATATATATATATATAACGGCTGGATAGCTCAGTTGGTAAGGCATCGGTTTGGCATACGGTTCGAATCCCGCTTGGGGCAAAAATGAGCACATAACACCATCCAGTGTGGGTCCTTGGGCAAGATCCTTCACGCTAATGCCTACCTCATACAATGATGAGAGACAATAAAACGAATGACATGCCGGCTCAGACGTCGCCCGGCCAAACAAGGTCTGCGTCAGGTGCTGGGGAAGCAGAGAAAAACCTTGATGAAAAATGGGCTACTGGAACAAAGCGGAGATGGGCGAGATGCGATAACATGGCTCTATTGGAATGCTACTACTCAAGCAACCCTAGTCAGAGGGGTTACATGCAGAGAATGTGGGCTAAATGGTTACTTCGAAACCCACAGTCACGGTTGACCACGAAACAACTAGTAGCTCAGTGTTCCAACATCCACAAGCGGCAACTGCTGTCACAACTTGAGATTGATGAGGTACAACACAGGTTCCATGGTGAAGGGCCCCAGGCTGCCAGATCAGAGGAGGAGGTCATACAAGAGATTGGGAGGCAAGCCCCAATGAATGCAGATGATGAGATTGGGTGGCCAGCCCCAATGAATGAAATGCTGAGCGAGGCAGCAATTGACCTGAAAGCTAAGATCATGGCGAGAATGAAAGCTGGGCAACCTAGAAACCGATTACAACGGCTATGTGAAGTACCATCTGAAAGTCTCATAGAAAGTGTGAATGCAGCACTGAGGGCGATCCCTACCGTAACGATCACAGAAACCAATGAGCTGATATACACTTCAGCATCAGTGATCCTGGAGACTCTGGGCTATAGGAGCAACCATGGAAGCCATGAGCTACGTTACCCACCATGGAAAAGACGGTTGGAGGCTAAGATCAAGGCGGCCCGGAAAGATGTGAGTCAATTGACGGAGGCCCAGAGAGGTGTAATGAAAAGGCCGATACCAGAGAGGTACATCCAGATGACCATACCTGAAGCACTCGAAACTGCCAAACAAAGGCTCCAAGCCTTGTCCAGTCGCCTAAAGCGGTACACGAAAGAGAATGAGGCCAGACGAATAAACAGGCTGTTCGCAACACAACCTGCGAAAGTGTACGCTCAGTGGCAGGGTCCTAACAACAGAGCTGACCCACCAAGACTGGAAACTGAAAGGTACTGGAAAGGCATATGGGAGAAGGAGGTTGCACATAACAGCAGTGCACAATGGCTGGTGACCCTGAGAGAGGAGCACAGCAACCTCCCTGAACAGAACCCAGTTACCATAACAGTGGCAGACATACAGGAAAGAGTCTCAGATATGAAGAACTGGACAGCACCAGGCCCGGACATGGTCCACACCTACTGGCTAAAGAAACTCACAGCACTCCATGAGCGCCGAGCAGTACAAATGAACCAGCTGCTGAGGGATGGGACTCACCCAGAATGGCTAACCGAAGGGCGAACGATCCTGATCATGAAGGATCCCTCGAAGGGTGCAGCCCCATCCAACTATCGGCCAATAACCTGTCTCTCCACAACATGGAAGCTCATGTCAGGCATCATTGCGGCTAAGATAAGTGGACACATGGATCAATACATGAACAAAGCGCAGAAGGGCATTGGTAGAGATACCAGAGGAGCCAAACATCAGCTCCTGGTTGGCAGAACAGTCGCACAAGACTGCAGGTCCCGACGTACCAACCTGTGCACAGCTTGGATTGATTACAAGAAAGCCTATGACTCGATGCCACATACATGGATCACTGAATGCTTGGAGTTGTATAAGGTGAACAGGACCCTAAGAGCCTTCGTTGCGAACTCGATGAGGATGTGAAAAACCACACTTGAAGCCAATGGCAATCCACTTACCCAAGTGTCCATCAAATGTGGCATATACCAAGGTGATGCACTCTCCCCACTGCTTGTCACGTTCTGCCCGAAGCGATAACAGATCGCTCCGTGCAGAACAAGGAAGTAAAGGGTTGGATCCCCGGAAAGCAGACAACGAAAAAATCTTGTCAAAGAAAAGGGTGTCTTTAATGACAAAAAACAGAAAGAGCCCGACAGGGAAAAAAACGGTAACACAAAACGCTGGTCAAATAAGGACCAGGAATAACAAAGAAGGAAACAACAACTGAAAACGCTCGCGGAAAACAAAAAACGCGAGGAGGGCCTGAATTGGCGGAAATACGAATAATACAAAATCTTAGAGGCAAAACGCGAATCACAAGAGTATCGGCCGTAAGGCAAAAAGGGAACGAGTCACATAACAAATAGCGAAATAGAGCGCGAGAGCAATATGGCACGGCGTGGAATTCTCCGGCAGTGAGTAAACTGCCGGAGTCTCCTAATAAAGGAAGCATAATCATCCCGAAATGAACAACAGGTGTGCAGTCGGCGGGGAGAAAGCCCCCCCCCTGCAGGCAGGCACGGAACGTGACAGAAACCCCCCCTCAACGGACGCCTCCCGGCGGACCCCCCGGTTTGGAAGGATGAGAGGTTGGAAGTCGCGCAGAAGGGACGGATCAAGGATCCAGGAGCGAGGCACCCATTGCCGCTCCTCCGGCCCGTAGCCCTCCCAATCGACCAGGTACTGGAAGCCCCTGCCCCTGCGCCGAGAGTCCAGGATGGCACGCACCGTGTACACCGGACCACCCTCGACCACCCGCGGAGGTGGCGGCGGCGTGGGAGGAGGAGGCAAGTCACTGGAAGACACGGGTTTGAGTAGGGAGACGTGGAAGACGGGGTGGACCTTCATGGTGGGTGGCAGCCGGAGCCTGACTGCAGTTGGACTGATGACGGCCTCGACCTCGAACGGTCCAGTGAATCGGGGACCCAGCTTCGCCGACGAGCCGGCCAGGCGAAGATCCCTCGTAGCCAGCCACACCCTTTGTCCCACCACGTATGAGGGGGCCGGACGCCGACGACGATCCGCGATCTGCCGGTTCCGGGTAGCAGTGCGGGACAATGCCGCCCGGGCCTCTCTCCACATGTGATGGGCCCGCTTAAGATGGTGCTGAACGGAAGGGACCTCCACCTGCCCCTCCTGTGATGGGAACAGCGGCGGCTGGTAGCCGTAAGCAGTCATGAACGGTGACCGGCCGGTTGCGGAGGAGACGAGGGTGTTGTGTGCATACTCCACCCATGGTAAGTGGTCGACCCATGATGCGGGACGGTGGAGGCACACACAGCGGAGGGCCGCCCCCAGATCCTGGTTGGCGCGCTCCGCCTGTCCGTTGGACTGGGGGTGGTAGCCGGAGGTCAGGCTGGCAGTAGCTCCGAGGGACCGGCAGAACCGCTTCCAGACGCGAGACACAAACAGGGGCCCCCAATCAGACACAATGTCAGTTGGAATGCCGTGGAGACGGAAAACGTGTTTGACCAGGAGGTCGGCGGTCTCCAGCGCCGACGGTAACCTGGACAAGGGCACAAAATGAGCCGCCTTGGAGAAGCGGTCCACGATCGTGAGCACGACCGTACGACCCCGGGAGGAGGGAAGGCCCGTAACGAAGTCCAGAGCGATGTGGGACCAGGGGCGTGGCGGAATGGGCAACGGCTGGAGCAATCCCGCCGGAGGTTGACGGGAAGACTTGCCGCATGCGCAGGAGGTGCAGGCCCTGACGAACTCCGTCACGTCGCTTTGGAGCTCCGGCCACCAGAACCCCTGGGCGACGAGTTGCACCGTCCGGTTCACCCCCGGATGGCATGCCACCTTGGACCCATGTACCCACTGCAGAACTTCCGACCGCAGGGACGGAGGCACGAACAGTCTCCCCGCCGGTACCTGAACCCCCTCCAGGGCAGTCTGGATCCGCTGCTCAACCTCCCACTGGACGGCCCCCACGATGCACTGAGCCGGGAGGATGGTTTCCGGGGGCCGATCCCCTCCCGTTGGGTCGTGGAGACGGGAAAGGGCGTCGGGCTTGGTATTCTTCGACCCGGGGGAGTAGGTGAGAATAAAGTTGAATCTGGTGAGGAACAAGGCCCACCGGGCCTGACGGGAGTTTAGTCTCTTGGCGGTACGGAGGTAAGCAAGGTTTTTATGGTCCGTGTAGACCCTGAACTGTTCCCTTGCCCCCTCGAGCCAGTGTCACCATTCCTGCAAGGCGGAGACAACAGCCAACAGTTCGCGGTTGCCCACGTCGTAGTTGGATTCGGCCGCTGTGAGTCGACGGGAGAAGAAGGCGCAGGGGTGCAGCTTCTGGTCGATCGGAGAGCGTTGAGACAGCACCGCCCCCACCCCTGAATCCGAGGCGTCCACCTCTACAATAAAGGGAAGGTCAGGGTCAGGATGTTGAAGTACGGGGGGACTGGTAAACGCCGCCTTTAAGTCTGGGAACGCTGCGTCCGCGGTGGAGTCCCACTTAAATGGGGTCTTAACAGACGTCAGGCGGGTCAAGCGGAGCGCCTTTTGACTATAGCCTCGGATAAACCGTCTATAGAAATTTGCAAACCCCAGGAAACGCTGCAGTTCCTTGCGATTAGTAGGAACCGGCCAATTCGTGACTGCCTGTGTCTTAACGGGGTCTGCACGCAACCTACCCTGCTCAATGATAAACCCCAGGAAGGAGATGACGGGAACATGGAATTCACACTTCTCTGCCTTGACGAAGAGCCGGTTCTCTAATAGGCGCTGTAGCACCAGCCTAACATGTTGCTGGTGCTCAAGTAACGACCGGGAGAAAATCAATATATCGTCCAGATAGACAAAACAGAAGATGTTAATCATGTCCCTTAAAACATCGTTGATGAGATTTTGGAAAATGGCAGGAGCGTTAGTAAGCCCGAAAGGCATCACTAAATACTCGAAATGGCCCAGAGGGGTCTTAAAAGCGGTCTTCCATTCATCTCCCTCTCTGATACGGACCAAGTGGTAAGCGCTGCGTAAATCTAATTTGGAGAAAACGGTGGCGGATTGCAATGGGGCGAAGGCGGAATCTAACAAGGGTAGTGGGTATCTATTCTTTATTGTAATTTCGTTTAACCCACGATAGTCGACGCAGGGTCGCAGGGTCTTGTCCTTCTTTCCCACGAAGAAAAAACCCGCCCCTAACGGTGAACGCGAAGGTCTAATGAGGCCTGCGGCGAGCGAGCTGTTAATGTACTCCGTCAACGCCTCGCGTTCAGGCCGAGACACCTGATACAGCCTCGAGGTCGGCAACGGGGCGCCCGCCTGCAGGTCTATTGCGCAATCGTAGGGGCGGTGTGGAGGTAAAGAGCGCGCGCGGTCCTCGCTGAAAACCTCCTTGAGGTCCCGATAGCAATCCGGCACTCCGTCAAGGCAGATATCCTCGGGGGGTGTGACACGTTTGTACCCCCCGACGGCTGACTGTAAACAGTGCTGATAACAGTACGGGCTCCAACTATCAATTGCTGGGCGCGCCCAGGAAATTACGGGGTTGTGTACCCTGAGCCAGGGTAACCCGAGAATAATAGGAGCGTTGCGGGACCGCATTACGAGAAAACGGCGATGCTCGACATGGTTACCCGAAAGTTGGAGCTTCAATGGCTCCGTTCTATGTGTTACGACCGCCAGGAGACGCCCATTGAGATCACGAACCCGCTTTCTATCGATAAGTTCCTCCAAAAAACAACCCAGCTCGGATGCGAGCTCGGTGTCCATCAGGCAGTCGTCTGCTCCTGAGTCTACCAGGGCCCGAACCCGCCTCGACCGGGAATCACCAAATATCTCCCCCTCAAGCTCCAGTCTGTTGGGGTGTCCCGGTCGCGCGTCGACTCGTCTAGACTCGGGAGTTAACGCGCGGGATCGTGACTCACAGTACTCGGGATGGACGTGAAAAGACGATCCTGGATGACTGGTTGTGGCGTGAGGAGAGGTTTGGGTGTTGTCACTAGTCGCTCGACGGCTGACACGGCGACTTCCTTCCTTTCCACCAACGTCTTTGCCTCCCAGCTGCATAGGTTCCTCCGCGGGTGCTGTCTCCCGGAATACTCCACGATGTTCCTCACGATATGGAGTGCGTCGGTACGGGAAACGATCTCCCCCACGCTCCCGGCCCCGCTCCCTCAAGCGATTGTCCATGAGGAGAGCGAGGTCGATCAGCTCCTCCAGGTCGGTGCTGTGGTCGCGGGTCGCCAGCTCGTCCTTGAGCTGAGAGTTCAGGGCGCGACGAAACAGTCCACACAATGCTCGATCGTCGTATCCGCTCTGTGCTGCCAGAATCCGGAACTCGATAGAGTAGTCTGCGACCGATCGCCTTCCCTGGTGGAGGGCAAGTAGCCGACCCTCTGCCTCTCGGCCCCGCACGGGATGGTGGAACACCCGGCGAAATGCCGTCACGAACTCAGGGAACGATGATCGGAGAATCGGCTTGGATTCGCTGGTCGCAATCGCCCATGACGCCGCCGGACCTGTCAACAAACTCATCACATAGGCCACTTTGGCGGCATCATTAGCGTAGGCAGACGGCTGTTGGTCGAATATGAGTGAGCACTGGTGAAGGAAGTGGCCACACTGCCCATGCTCACCCCCATAACGAGGGGGGTGTGGAAGCGACGGTTCCCTCGACATAATGGTATGAGAGGGGGGCGCTTCCGGGGTGGCTGGATGGCCCCCGGAGGGATGGGGTCTCGGTTCCTCCACCCGTACTAAACGAGGTTCGAAATCGTCGAACCGATGAGCCAGCATGGAGACCGCGCCTCGGAGTTCCGAAATGGCTTGGCCCTGCTGACTCATCTGTTGCTCTTGTCGGCTAAGAGCGGACAATATTTTCTCTATCTGCGGGATCCATGACTGCCGGAGAATTCTGTCACGTTCTGCCCGAAGCGATAACAGATCGCTCCGTGCAGAACAAGGAAGTAAAGGGTTGGATCCCCGGAAAGCAGACAACGAAAAAATCTTGTCAAAGAAAAGGGTGTCTTTAATGACAAAAAACAGAAAGAGCCCGACAGGGAAAAAACGGTAACACAAAACGCTGGTCAAATAAGGACCAGAAATAACAAAGAAGGAAACAACAACTGAAAACGCTCGCGGAAAACAAAAAACGCGAGGAGGGCCTGAATTGGCGGAAATACGAATAATACAAAATCTTAGAGGCAAAACGCGAATCACAAGAGTATCGGCCGTAAGGCAAAAAGGCAACGAGTCAAATAACAAATAGTGAAATAGAGCGCGAGAGCAATATGGCACGGCGTGGAATTCTCCGGCAGTGAGTAAACTGCCGGAGTCTCCTAATAAAGGAAGCATAATCATCCCGAAATGAACAACAGGTGTGCAGTCGGCGGGGAGAAAGCCCGCCCCCTGCAGGCAGGCACGGAACGTGACACTGCTGTTCTGCATAGGACTGAACCCCCTAAGCCAAGTCATCACCAAGACAGGCTATGGATACCGCCTCAGAAATGGAGCTACAATCAGTCACCTCCTCTACATGGATGACATAAAGCTGTATGCTAAGAGCGAAAGGGACATAGATTCCCTGATCCACACAACCAGGATCTACAGCAGCGACATCGGGATGTCATTCGGGCTTGAGAAATGTAGTCGGATGGTGACTAAGAGAGGAAAGGTAGTCCACACTGAAGGGGTCTCACTCCCTGAAGGAACAATAGCAGACATCGAGGACAGCTACAAGTACCTTGGTATACCACAAGCCAATGGCAACCTCGAACTGGCAACAAGGAAAGCGGCTACGGCCAAATACCTCCAGCGAGTGAGGCAAGTCCTAAAAAGCCAGCTCAATGGCAAGAATAAGACCCGGGCAATAAACGGCTATGCCCTGCCAGTGATCAGATACCCTGCAGGAATAATAAGGTGGCCAAAGGAAGAGATTCAGACCACGGACGTTAAGACCCGAAAGCTCCTAACCATGCATGGAGGGTTCCATCCCAAATCCAGCACCCTGAGACTGTACGCAAGCCGAAAGGAAGGAGGCCGGGGACGAGTGAGTGTGAGAGCCACTGTCCAGGATGAAACATCCAAGCTCCATGAATACATCAAGGAGAAGGCTCCAACAGATGACGTACTCAGAGAATGTCTCAGACAATGGGGAACAGAAGATGAGGCGCTGGAAGAGGGACCATCATGGGAGGACAAGCCCCTACACGGGATGTACCACCGGACCATAACTGAAGTGGCTGATCTCAAGAAGTCCTATCAGTGGCTACAGAGGGCTGGCCTGAAGGACAGCACCGAGGCACTCATCCTGGATGCTCAGGAGCAGGCCCTGAGCACCAGAGCCATTGAGGCCCAGATATACCACACCAGACAAGACCCAAGGTGTAGGTTGTGCAAAGAGGCACCTGAGACAATCCAACACATAACTGCAGGGTGTAAGATGCTGGCAGGGAAAGCCTACATGGAACGCCATAACCAGGTGGCTGGCATAGTCTACCGAAACATCTGTGCGGAGTATGGACTGGAAACCCCAAGGTCAAAATGGGAAACACCTCCGAAGGTGGTGGAGAATGACAGAGCGAAGATCCTGTGGGACTTCCAGATCCAGACTCACAAGATGGTAATGGCGAACCAACCAGATATCGTGATCATAGATAAAGGGCAGAGGAAAGCCGTTGTAGTGGATGTAGCGGTCCCAAGTGATGGAAACATCAGGAAGAAGGTACATGAGAAACTCGAGAAATACCAAGGGCTCAGAGAGGAGCTGGAGAGAGCCTGGAAGGTAAAGGTGACAGTCGTGCCTGTGGTGGTCGGAGCACTCGGGGCAGTGACCCCCAAACTAGATGAGTGGTTGCAACAGATCCCGGGAACAACATCGGACATCTCAGTCCAGAAATGTGCAGTGCTGGGAACAGCAAAGATACTGCGCAGAACCCTCAAGCTTCCTGGCCTCTGGTAGAGGACCCGAGCTGAATGAGGGACGGACACCACCCGAGGGGTGAGATGCGGATTTTTATATATATAATATATATATATATATATAATGTCCACCCATCCACTGTAAGTGCAACTCTTTGCGTACTGTTCAGCGACACAGTAATCTCACTTCTCACTTTGTTGTACAGATCGGGAATATGTTTGTAAGTGAACACAGACCTGTCTGGTATTTTATACCTGGGTTCCAAAACGTGCACGAGCTGTCTGAAACCCTCGTTGTCCACCACGCTGTAAGGCTGGAGGTCTTTGCATATGAAATAAGCAGTGGCCTTAGTTATAGCCATTGCGCGGTCACAGTGAGTTACAAGGGGACTCCCAAAATAAGAGGCGATTTTTTCTAATCCTAACCTGGTTTGCCAAGAGTTTCTCCGGTGTCCGACGAGGAACTGATGGGGAGGCGGGAGAGTTGGCGGGAACCTTGTCGGTGATGTGGTGCCATCGTTTTAAGTGGTCTGCATATTTGTGGCGCTGCCGTTGTATGGCTTCTTAGTGCGACATTCCTTGCAAATTACGGAGGTTTTATCAAGCTTTCAGTCTTTCTTTTCGAAGCCGTAGTATTTCCAAACATAAGATTTGAATGCTGCGGGTGCATTAAATATAGTAGTTTCTTCGCTGCTGCTTGCACTAACTTCCATAATGTTTCCCTAGTTGTGTACTGGACTGTATGTGACGCACGGCTAACGTCCGTATTCAAGAGAAAATAATGATGGTGCATTCATTGTGCCTAGGAAAGGGCAAATATGTGACGTTTAACATGAATAAAACGGCGCTTGAATCAGATTTTACCGATACCCCCCAATGCATCGTGATGAATCTCGATTTCACCCGTCGATCGCGTCGTACCCAGTGAATGAGCCGATGCACTCGCATCGCGCACGTGCGCATCGATGTATCGATTAATATCGATTATTTTCCATTATTTTCCTTATGAGGGCCCTTGCGCCCTCATAAGGAGGGCGCAAGCGCCCTCTGTGCCCATCAACGCGAATGAACACATAACCAGCTGACAGGAGGTCCTTGGGCATGTGAGAACCTGGAACACCGTGGCAAGAAGTGGGCAGCGGGGCAAAGAGCCTGGCATTGTCCAAGTGGGTGGAGCGTTGTGTTGTGGCCGACCAAGGAGTCGAAGCAGTCGGCACAAAATCTCCAGGCACCCGCAGAGGCTGGCCATAAACCAGCTCCGCAGAGGAAGACCGGAGATCCTCCCTAGGCGCCGTCCTGATGCCCAGCATGACCCACGGGAGTCTGTCAATCCAGTTGCCATCCTTCAAAGTGGCACGAAGAGCAGCCTTCATCGACCGGTGGAAACGTTCACAAAGGCCGTTGCCCTGCGGGTGATACGCTGTGGTGCGGTGCAACTTCACCCCTAAGCCGTCTGCCACTGTAGTCCAAAGCTCAGAAGTGACCTGCACGACGCGATCTGAGGAAATATCCGAAGGGGTGCCAAAACGGGATATCCAGGTGCCAATAAACGCTCGTGCCACGTCGACTGATGTAATGGACGAGAGCGGGGCGACATCCGCCCAACGTGTGGTGCGGTCGACCATAGTTAACAGGTGAGTGCACCCCCGAGAAGGGAGCAGGGGGCCAACCAGGTCGACGTTGACATGGTCGAAACGTCGCTCGGACACGTGAAAGTGTTCCAAAGGGGCCTTGGTGTGGCGGTGCAACTTGGCCCGCTGGCACTCCACGCAGGCACGAGCCCAATCTCTGACATCCTTCCTCAGGCCGTGCCACACGAACTTGGCTGCCACCAGTCTTTGAGAGGCCTTGGTCCCTGGGTGAGAGAGTCCATGGACAGCATCGAAAACCGGCCGTCGCCAGCTCAAGGGAACCATAGGCCGAGGTGTGCCTGTGGAGACGTCACAGAGCAAAGTGGTGCCGGAGCTGCCAAAAACCATGTCCCTCAGCTGCAAACCTGTAGTGGACGACCGGCACTGCTGCACTGTGGTGTCGGAAACCTGGTCCTTCGCCATACTGCAGTAGTCGAGACCCAGGTGGACCGCTCCAGCTATGGCTCTGGAGAGGCAGTCAGCAACACAGTTGTCTTTCCCCGCCACGTGTTGAATGTCTGTAGTAAATTCGGAGACATAGGACAGCTGGCGTTGCTGTCGGGCGGACCATGGTTCTGCTGCCTTGAACATGGCGAAGGTCAACGGTTTGTGGTCGACGTAAACTGTAAACCGGCGGCCTTCCAGCATGTGTCGAAAATGGCGGATGGCGAGGTACATCCCAAGCAGTTCACGTCGAAAGTACTGTACTTTCGCTCAGGGGGGCGTAACTGTCTACTGAAAAAAGCGAGAGGTTGCCAGGTACCGCCCATCCATTGTTCAAACACCGCCCCCACCGCGTAGTCCGAAGCATCCGTGGTCAGTGCCACAGGGGCAGAAAAGGAGGGATGTGCCAGCATCGTAGCCCGTGCCAAAGCTGCTTTGGTGTCCATAAAAGCCCTGACCCTGCTTTCAGTCCAGTCAACAGTGTGTTTGGGCTTCTTGCCTTTAAGGGCCTCATATAGAAGCCGCATGGTGCGAGCTGCTCCTGGGATGAAACGATGATAGAAGTTCACCATGCCAAGAAATTCCTGCAGGGACTTCACGGTGACTGGGCGTGGGAATGCTGTGACGGCCTTCACTTTGGACGGGAGAGGAACTGAGCCTGCTTCCGTGACCCTGTGCCCCAAGAAGTCTATGGTGGAGAGGCCAAACTGGCACTTCGCAGGGTTGATGATAAATCCGTGTTGACTGAGCCGTTGAAAGAGGGTTCGGAGGTGTGCCATGTGGTCTGAAGTGGAAGAACTTGCTACCAGGATGTCGTCGAGGTACACGAAAACAAAGGGAAGGTCCCGCAGCATAGAATCCATCAGGCGTTGGAAGGTCTGAGCAGCGTTCTTAAGCCCAAACGGCATGCGTAGAAACTCGAACAATCCAAAAGGTGTGATCACTGCTGTTTTAGGGATGTCGGGGGGGTGAACGGGAACCTGATGGTAGCCCCTCACGAGGTCGACCTTGGAGAAAATCACTGTGCCGGCTAGGCTAGGTGAGCTAAGAAATCCTGGATGTGCGGTACAGGGTAGCGGTCGGGCGTAGTAGCGTCGTTGAGCCGTCGATAATCTCCACAAGGGCGGCAGCCGCCGCCGGGTTTAGGGACCATGTGGAGAGGAGAGGCCCAAGGGCTGTTCGAGCGGCGGACAATTCCCAGGCGCTCCATGTTGTCAAACTCCGTCTTGGCCACAGCCAGCTTGGCCGGGTTCAGGCGCCGCGCTCGGGCGTAGACCGGTGGGCCCGTGGTGGCGATGTGATGTTCCACCCCGTGCCTGGCAGCCGCCGAAGTGAAGGTGGGCTGTGTGAGTGCAGGGAATTCAGCAAGCAGGCGGTGGAAAACGTCCGTGAGGGGGATTATGCTGGAGAGGCGGATAACATCGGGCGGTCCGAGTGTGCACGCGTAAGAACAGAAAGTGGCAGCGTCTATTAAGCGTTGGTTTTTCACACCCACCAAAAGTCCTTGAGCGCACAAAAAATCCGCCCCCAAAAGAGGTACATCGACACGCGCTGTAACAAAGTTCCAACTAGAGCGCTCCCCACCGAAGCACAGTTCCACGAACCTCATGCCGTAGGTGCGAATGGGGCTCCCATTCGCAGCTGCCAAAGGAGGGCCGCGGCTGTCAGCTACCATGTCGATCTGCGATGCGGGCAAAATGCTGCGCTGTGCCCCTGTGTCGCAGAGGAAACGCCGTCCAGAGATAGAGTCGCAGATGAAAAGCAGCCCGCCAACGTTGCTCATGGCCACTAATGAGCGCCGGCCGCGGCGTTTCCCGGCCCGCCGAACGAGCACGGAGAGCGGCACGTCTTAGCCTTCGGTCCGAACTTGGCGTGGTAAAAACATAAACCAGTAGCCTGCCGCGGGTGAGTGACAGCCGCCGCGACGAGTGTGTAATTATCGGAGGCACTCGCGGCAGTCACGGGGAGGAGAGCCGCTGCACAGTGTGGCCGGCCAGCCAGGAAAAATTTATCAGCCTCCGCAGCGAGCTCTCTACAGTCAGTGATAGCGGTGTTAGCCAAAGCCGCCCTCACCTGGCACTCACTCACTGGCGCAGAAAAAGGTGAAGAAAAAGAAAGTCCGGTTTGTGCTCGCCTAGCAGCTCGAGCATACGATCCATTAATTCGGACTTGCCGTCCCCCAGGCCGTGAAGAGAAAAAAAGTTTGTCGGCCCGTTCAGCGTCGGAAAGTTCAAAGGTTTTTAATAAGTGAGCCTTCAGCGCATCATATCGTCCTTCTGTCGGAGGAGATTTGAGGAAACTCACGACCCTGGACGCCGTCGAACCGCCCAGCGCGGAAACAACGTAGTAGTATCTCGTAGTATCCGCAGTGATGTCGCGTAGGGCGAACTGGGCCTCAGTCTGAGCGAACCAAGCAGACGCAGATATTCCCAAAACTCGGGGAGCTTGAGCGAAACAGCGTTCACGGACATCTTCGCGGTCTGGAATCGTCCAGCAAAAAACGTCGAGGGTCACCAGTGTGGAAATTGTAGCAACGCGAAGAAAGCGACAATTTCTCACGTTCGCACTCAGAGAGAGTGTGTCATTTTTTTATTAGCACCAACAGCAGCAAAACTCCCCGCGCCACCCGAGACCCGCCGAAAGTCGGTTTCCATAGAAACCAGCAGATAAACATGGCGGTCCTTAAAGGGACTGCAATTACAGTGTAACTTCAGAAATAAGACCACCTATGTTACTGCTCAAGGTGGTCTTATTTTCGGGGTGGTCTGATTTCTGAAGTGGCATGCAGTCATGATAATGCAGAAGTAATGTGGCTCACATGCAACAATATACTGTAGCGTCATGTACACACAATGAGTAATAAATGATGGATTGTACATGCAACTGTATTGTACACAAAATAAATTTAAGCATTTGAATAGTCTATGTATGTATAAGGCAAGAGAAAAAAAACTACATATCACCGCTGGCTCGCTCTCCTGACAGCTTAGCGCCTCCAATGTTGTGCCTTGTTTTGAAACGATCCAGCCAACCGTTGGACGCTTTAAAGACTTCGTCCTTTTTAAGCTCCTTCGCGTATTCTCGTGCCTGTTCCTGGATCATCTGTCCGCTGATAGGGATATTCTGGCTGCGCGCTTTCTGAAACCATCGCCAAGTTAGCTCGTCCACGTCGTCGTAGTCACTTCGGTAGCACAGGCGTTTTCTAGAAGAGCTAGTGTTTGCTTGGTATGCGTCTAGGAGCTCCCGTTTCTTCTTCAAAATGGTTTGGATTTGAGTTTTTCCAACTCCAAACCGCTCAGCCAATGTTCGCTGGCTCGATCCTGGCTGCTCACTGCCTCGAATAACTAGGGTCAAATCAATTCTCTTCTTGCTTGCTGCCATTTTCACACCTGGTCGCAATTATGAGGCGATAGCTTCCTGGGACCGGATATCGCGGTCGCAATTCTGAATTCCGGGGTGGTCTCATTTCTAGGGTTTCAATACAATACAATACATAGGCGTTCTATTTGGGACTGTACAAAACCGGTCGTATTTTTAAGGTGGTCGTTTAAATGAGGTGGTCGCATAGCGGGGTTTCACTGTATTTCTACCCCGTTACCAAATCGTGAACTCTCTGACACGCATATGTAACATTGCATTCACACGTTTGCAGTTGGTGGTGAATTATATATATAGAAGTCACTACAGCATTCAAATTATCAAAGGCTAGCAAGCCTTTCTCCGAAGGCGAGTTTTTGAAAGAGTGCATGGTCGAGACAGCAGGTCTATGTTTAGCGTTATGGAAATCAACAAAGCCCATCACAGATCCAAGTTAACTGACCAACACTTCAGATCTGTCCTGAGAATTGCCACAACAAAACTAACTCCAGACTTTGATGCACTGGCAAAAAAGAGAGACCAACAACACTGTTCCCACTGAAATGGTGAGTTTTTCTGCTGTGTTATGAAAAAATACATTTGGAAAGTTTGGAAAGATTAAGAAAACCTTTATTAGTCTCGCAATGGAGAAATTCCAGATTCACAGCAGCAAAGTTATGAAAGGAAGAAGTAGAACAACAAAAAAAATAGGAGCTGCTGGAAAGGCAGCCACTCTCGCGGCGCCATTTTGAAGTCAAAATAACAAAAAATAACACAAGACAACACATAGGACAGAGACAGTCGTGCAATCTTCACCACTTTTCTGCATACACTTTGTTGTCTGAAGCAGTTATAGATGAAAGAGGAGAGGATCAAAGTGTCCTTTCACCAGTGGATCAGAGACATCATGCCGAAAAATGTGCACACGTCTGCTACAAGCAAAGTTTTGAAAGCAAACACGAAGCTGTAGCATCCATTGACGAAAAGAGATTAGTTCACTTCTGTCCCACATAATCCGCTTCAAACTCCAAGCCGCGACTCCCAGCTCCAAATCCGCATCGGCACTCCGCGCCAACGCTCCTTTCTTCTCATCGTCGGCTCCTCAAGACCTCCATCCATCCAGCCGCAGACCGTTCAACAGCACCGATCTCTCCGCTGAACAAAGCGGGGCTGTGAAAAATGCTGCCCATTACAGGCGCAAGACACAAGCGCCCCGGGACTGTCCAGCAACGACAGTCAAATGGCGCCGACATTCCTCCAGTCAAAAACAGTGCTGGTATACCCATGCTGCCGAGAAGGCGCAACCACCAAGCACAGAGTCTCCTCCTTGATGAATGTCGTGGCCAAAAAATGCTGAAAAAGGTCCACATCAAGTCCACACGACGTAACAACAAACACAAAGCGACAAAAGAAACACAAGAACAACAAAAAAATGCAAGGCTCATGAGAGCACTTGCTGACGGCTGCCTCTTCGGGCGCCATCTTGACTTCAAAGCTGGAAGTCATTCATTCATTCATTCATTCATCTTCCTAACCGCTTGATCCTCACTAGGGTCGCGGGGGGTGCTGGAGCCTATCCCAGCTGTCTTCAGGCAGTAGGCGGGGGACACCCTGAATCGGTTGCCAGCCAATCGCAGGGCACACAGAAACGAACAACCATTCGCACTTACACTCACGCCTAGGGACAATTTAGAGTGTTCAATCAGCCTGCCATGCATATTTTTGGAATGTGGGAGGAAACCGGAGCACCTGGAGAAAACCCACGCAGGCCCGGGGAGAACATGCAAACTCCACACAGGGAGCCCGGAGCTGGAATCGAACCCGGTACCTCTGCACTGTGAAGCCGACGTGCTAGCCACTGGACTACCGGGCCGCCCCTCAAGTTCAGAATTTGAATCGAAAATAACAAATTACGAAATGGCTTCAAAGTTTCATGGAAATGGCTATTTCTGGGCAAAAAAAAAAAGGAAGAAAAAGAGCTTTACAAAAAGCTTTTTAAGCATGAATTTCAATCACGTGAGGCACCACTGCCACCTACTGGTCGCTTTTTTACATGCTTTACAATGCAAATGGCTTATTCTCATTCACAGATTGCATCAGACCTCCTCCTCTCTATGACGCACCAAAAAAAAAAAAACAAAAAAACTTAGACGTACAAGTACGTCCTTGGTAGGCGGGGGCCTAATTTTAAAAAGACGTCTTGTGGAATGAAAGAGTTAAAAAAAAACAAATCTGAATTTTCGGCCCTTTTAGAATCCAGCCATACTCACATGCGAGGGATTACAGATGTCAAAACATTTCTGCACGCTTTGTCCGACCGCGACAGAACCAAAGTTTAGCACGGGACCGCCATGTTGTTGATCAGCTTTCGAACTGGGGCTTCTCAACTGAAGACACGGGTACTTGGCTTTCACCGGGAGAGCAAAGCAGAAAAGAGGCGAATGATTCCACATGCAGCCTTCACGTGTTCACACACTTTGGAAGTGTGTTGGTCGAGAATGACAGTACCCACTCCCTGAAGACGCACGGCGACGCAGCAGTCGGCTTTTTCCCCTTCCTCCCCGAAACGGCAAGCGGCCATTTTGTTGTACAAGAGCGCCAGCTGTGGTTGGAAGTGTGTCTTTTAATTAAGAGCAATGCGTATTTACGCACAGCAGCGGTACAGTAGCTTAATTAACACGCCGCACATCGCTCTTAATTTAAATTTTCAGCTGCAGGTAGGATATTTCATACAGCCTATGTCTGTGTGCTTGGCAACAATACACGTGTACTGTTTGCGTGTGAAGGCGAGGGCGTCCGTGGCGAGTTTGTAGAGCGCGCGGTCAGGACAATCCATCCATGATTTTGCGGAGTTTAACACAAGTAGATATTATCGAGCTTGAGTACCGGTATTTCGTTGTGTAATATGTTTTGAATGTTGAAAGTGATTAAATTTTTCAATAAATGTTGATTTCCTTAACTTTGCACCTTAAATTGAAACTTATTAAAAACAGACGCAATCTTGATAAATCACAGTGCGTGTGTTATTTTAATCTATTTACATTTCCTCCTCCCGGCATCTGCAAAATAGTATGTAAATGCCATATCTTGCATATTCCTTGAGACAAATTTATTAACTGATAATGGCTATTTTCACATTTGAAAGACAGTTAATAAATTGGGTTGTAGTGTTCTTCCTTTGCTATGAGGTTTGCACACACTACATTTAATGCTTTCGTATATCCGGCCCAAACACTCCCTCCAAATGCACCTGGCCCGGCCCCTCTGTCAAATTTGAAAACCCATTGTGCCCCGCGAGTCAAAACGTTTGCCCACCCCCGATTTAAGGTCTTCAGGTAATGTCAAGCAACAAAACAGTAACAAAAATTAGCCCAAAAAAGTATTTAAAAAAACAACAACAACATTTTCAATGTATTATTAAACAAAAAGGTCACAGAAATGGGTAAAAAGCTGGACTCGCAAACTCACCCTAAAACTAACTAATACAAAAGCGAACATCTAACTAAGGTGGCTCAATAACTAATGAAGAATGAATTGTTTAGCAAGAATCACTGGTTGGAGGCAGAGAGCAAACTGTCAGTCCACGGAGGATCATGCGGCAGTTAAGTGTTGGCCAATCAGGAAGGGCCTCTACATCAGCCATTTTCGCTAGTCCCCGTCGGCCATCTTAGTTCCCAAAGAGATCCTATTAAGGACGGGAACACTCACTTCCACAAACATACCGGAACATACATACATCAGTGGCGAATGCTGGTCTGTCAAGGAGGGGAAGTTAAATTCTTTAAAAATTGAGCACATTGTAGCGCATATTTAGTCAATGACACGTACACACAATTGTATGTACACACATATTATATTATATATTATATATTATTATATTTTATCACTTATTTTTTTGACATTTTAGGGTAAGCTGAGCTTCGCTTGCAGTCTTTGAGCAATCACCTCTGACATACATACACAACACCAGAGACAGCTGCCACACACATGAACAAAACAAGTACAGCATGTACATAAGATTACAAAATACGGCCAGGACCGTAACACCCCACACTTAAGAATAAACATACTCGGATTTGTCAATGACCAGACTCAAATAACCCAAAACAGAGCATCAGGCATAACATTATTTTGGACTTTTTTATGTCTTACATCTAAATTGAAATGTAGGCCACCACGAGCAGAGAGCTGGAGCCGACATACACCTCGAAATGTTGCAGAGCAAGACGCAGTGCGAAGGCAACTTGTGCTGTGCTTTACCTGGTCCTGATTAATCCTTTTCGAGAGTAGCTGACGGGATGGTGATCACTATGCTCATTCTCATACCACAGGACCACACCCACACCTTTGGCGCTGGCGTCGGCCTCCGGTTTAAAAGGATGCATAAAATCAAGAGGCTGAAAGAACAGGAGTGCAGTCTTGAGCGTGTTCAGCCCGAGGTTGTGTTGGCTGCACCAGAGCTCCAGCTGCTCCACTTGTTGGCGGTACGCAGACTCGTCACCGTCTTTGATGAGACCGATGACCGTGGTGTCGTCTGCGAACTTTATGAGTTTAACAGCTGGATCTGATTCAAAGTAAGCGATGCCTTTTGGAATGTTTCCAGAAGCTCGTGCCAACAACCTGAATACACCACAATGTTGTCTGGGTACGCCTCACAGTTTGGGACAACAGGAAAAAAAATGGATACATGAACCTCTGAAAGTTGGCGGGAACAGTTCGGGGGCCGAATGTCATGATGTTTTACTGGTAAAATCTGTCAGGGCTCACGAAATAGAAATCCCTGATGCCCTAGGCCTGAAGGGAACTTAGCAATAACTCTTTCAATAGGTCGAGTTTAGTTTGACACACTGCATTGCGGTCAACATAATCCTCTATTTGCGGCAAAGTTTATGAATCAGGCTTACTAACGTTGTTCACTTTCCTGAAATCTGTGCAAAATCGCAGAGTTTGATCTGACTTCTGCACCAGAAGGCAGTGAGAACTCCACACACTCAAGCTAGGGACAGCCAAGCCATTTTCCAGCAGGTATGCGACCTCCTTCTGGAAAAGGCCACATTTAGTGGGGTTTAATCTGTTTGCATGTTGTGTAATTGGTGGCTGATCACCTACATCAATGCCGTGTAAGAAGACATTGGAGCGGGTGGGAATGTCCGGAAAAAGAGAGAGTTATCTGTCAAATGACAAATATAGATCTGAACTCCAATGCTTGAGTGGGACAGTTTACTTCTCATGTTCTTCAAAGTTTCAGAGTTTTGGAGATGCAAACACGGGATTCTGCCTCGATACTGAGCCCCGGAGAATGAACGTGTGGTATGCCTCATCCGCCACGTTTTCAGTTGGCTCAACTGCACGGACAGGTGACAGAGCAAGTTAATGCTGAACCAAATCGAAGCTCTTTGGCTTCGCAGACTATTTTTTCCCCTTCTGCTGCAGTGCCGGCCATTTAGCAAGCAGGCGCCCTGGTTCATGGCAATAAAAGTACTCGCGCTTCTTCACGGACACAGAGTATGATCGTGGTTGAGATTTCAGGGAAATGCACACAACACGATGTGTCAACACAAATTCGGCGGTAAGCACAGCAGCTTTTTTGCTGGCTTTTATAATGGAAGTTTGTCTGTCACAAGCTCTCCACTTCAGGAAACCCGAATAGGAAGCCTTCTCCATGGCCCCTTTCTCAAAGGAGAAAAAGGAGGCATCGGTAGAATGGTTGTGTCATGTACAATTCCTCACTCCTAAGCGCCGCTGCCATGTTGGGGACTTCCTCCTTGGGCCGAAGGGGGACGCCTTGGCCAGCGCCACCTTCCAGAAGCTGGTGTTCTTCACGGGAGTCATTCCAAACCAGTGCTCGACAGGGCAGTCTGTGCCGGGCAGCACAGAAAGACAGATGCGGTGCAAATACATTAGCTCCAAAACACCACCACTCAACTTCGAAAACAATATGTGTTGTGAAAAAAGGCATCAATATAGATAGATGCCTCAATATTCGTTTTTTTAATCCAATCGTAGCTCTTGAATCGTAATCGAATCGTTAAGTGGCCAAACATTCCCACCATCAGATACTGTTCTTTTAAGTTCACAAAATATACAAGTTTCATGCTGTATAAATTTACTTTATATCTGGGGCTCTCAAATGCAATACTGAGGTCACTATAAAACAGATACAAACTGCAAAAGTTTGATATTTTCCATGTGGTCGGTGACTTCTGTCAAATGAGTCTTTCCTCTGGTGGAATTTTGAGCATTCTGTTCATCTTCAACCGAGCCCCGGTCAGCTCTTCAGAGCTGGGGCTGTAAACTCCCTCTGACTGGCGCTTCTTTCTTGTTGTTAAAATCATGAAGGTCAAACCACATATTAAAACTAGCATGGAGAGGGACAACAAGGCGACAGACGTGACCAGCCAGGCCGTTTCTTGTTTATTGGCTTGTGTCTGCAAAGGCAAAAAGAACAAAGATTGTGCTGAAGTGATGAGACTGTAGTGTGTCAATATAAAGGTCGCATATACTGTATAAGTATATGCGCGTATACTGTATAAGTATAGCCCGGATATAAGACGGTGTTTTTTGCATTGAAATAAAAAGTGGGGGTCGTCTTATATTCGGGGTCTAGACGCTATACCCACTCACGACGCTAGATGGCGCCAGATATCATTGACGCGAATGCTGAACTTGACTCCCGAGACCAAAGTGAACCCGTCTCGAAGAATAAAAATGTAGCGGTAGTACAAAGAAGAAAAATAAAAATATACAGTGAAAGTCCTCTACGAC
Source organism: Hippocampus zosterae (assembly GCF_025434085.1). NCBI lineage: Eukaryota > Metazoa > Chordata > Actinopteri > Syngnathiformes > Syngnathidae > Hippocampus > Hippocampus zosterae. The sequence continues at coordinate 3,612,377 of NC_067468.1, forward strand.
GAAATCATGTTTGCAGCAAGAAATTTTTCACAACAGGGGGGTTTTCATTGTAGCAATTTTGATCTCAGAAGTAAGCACACACACAAACGTATGTGGACTCTATTATTATTCCAATAGTCCACAAGTATGAGTACACACTTATTTGACACTTCATATTGTCAGTGTTGAAAGAAAAAAATGGAAAGAAATTGCAAAATTGCGATCAACATCCACTTTCACTTACATCGATTTCTTGGATAATGTCTTTTATTTTGCTTGCTCCGTCTTTCATTTTGATCACTTTTATCCTCTCTTCCAGCATCAGAGCTCTTCTTGTCTTAACTGCTTGACATCAAAAGGTCCGTTTTGTAGCCATTTTAGCAATGCAACGTCCATATTCGTCTGAATCTAACAATAACAAATACTTCCTGGCATGCAATGAACTTTTAAGCCGGCCACGGGACGCTTCGTAGTATAGTGGAAGAGACTATTATTCTTGACTTCTTTATTTGGTTTCACTGTCAGAAATCTCTATTCAATGATCTCCTCTGTTTTGAGGTACTGTACATGTGGTATGATTTCATTTTTTTAACATCCCCATAACTCTTGCGTGGCTCTCGACAAAGGCAGACACTTTAGCTCCTCCCAATTATTTTACTGTGTTACTGCAAAGAGCAACATCATACACACATAAACATCACCGCATCCCTTCCTCACTCACATTCACACACACACACACACACCCACACACACACACACACACACACACACACACACACACACACACATTTGCTCAGACAGATTTATTGTAAATGTCACACACCAACATGAAAATGACAGAAATTGACTCCTAAGGTACTAAGACCTCACACACAAACAAACTCTCATTTCAACTCCAGTCCACAAACAAAAATATAATAAAGTTTTTCTTCTAAGTGTTACTTAGCGCCTTCTCTTGAACAATACTCTTCCAATCTGGCATGTCATCCGTTGTTGCCACTCGAAGCAGGCAGTCACTGTCTGCATGCGAGCTGCAGCAGTTACTTACTACTTGGGTCAGCTTGCCACATAGGTGAAACATTTTTGACCTAAGATTGACTTTTGAAGATGACCAACCTCCCGCGATCAACCTGATCGCGCACTTGCAAGCATATACACAAACGCACGCACTCGGGCACCCAACAAAGCACACACATGCATGCCACAATGAGCAACAGCCAGAACGTCCCCTTTCATGAACGAAACTGAAAAACACAGATACACCAATCTTCCCCTACCCCCATTTCCTCTTCCCACCCCTCACAGTCGACTTGGGACCAGTCCACTGGATCCTGGTCGATCGCGATCGAGGTATGGGTACCCCTGCCTTAAAATCAGAGATAATTCGCTGGCTAGCTTAGCATGCTGTTGTTTGTGCATGAGCACCACTTCATTTGTCATTGAAGTGGTTGCCCTGTGTGTCAATCAAGTAACAGGATTGATGATAGGCTGACATAATAAATTCTGCTGTGCTTAGCACCGTTGTTTGATAGGCAGCGCCACTGCCGAGTTTTTGATGCTTATCATGTGAAAGCCCGGAAGCCACATGGAAGCAGCCAAAGAGCCACATGCAGCTCGCGAGCTGCGGATTGTCCACCACTGGTGTAAATAAGATTAGTCTTGCAATGGAGAAATTCCCAATTCACAGCAGCAAAGTTATGAAAGGAAGAAGTAGAACAACAAAATATAGGAGCTGCTGGAAAGGCAGCCACTCACGTGGCGCCATTTTGAAGTCATTCATTCAGTCATTCATCTTCCGACCGCTTGATCCTCACTAGGGTCGCGCCTGGTGATGGAGCCTATCCCAGCTGTCTTCGGGCAGTAGGCGGGGGACACCCTGAATCGTTTGCCAGCCAATCACAGGGCACACAGAGACGAACAACCATCCACGATCACACTCACACCTAGGGACAATCTAGAGCAGGCGTGTCCAAAGTCCGGCCCGCGGGCCAAATCCGGCCCGCGGTCGAATTTCATCCGGCCCTCGGCCCCCGTCATAAAATCAGTGCCGTCTGGCCCGCAGGTTGGGCGCAATGGAACACGTGTTGCATTGACTGAGGTCTCGTAGACTGGTGAGTGATGTTTCATAGAGTACTGCTTCCCTCTAGTGGCTAAGTGAGTAATAGCATTCACTAAATGAGTAAAAGCATTTAGACACTAGAGGGCATCACTCACGAGTTAACAAGACATCACTCCGTGTTTATATTGACTGATATGTCATATTTCAAATCATCCTTGCAGTTGTGGATATGTGTATTGCTTGTTCATTTCCCTGTTGTTCGAGTCAAAGGTTTTGTGACTATTGAAAAGTCATTTTATGTTTCAAATCAATCAATTTGCACTCAGGAGACTTCCGTTTAAGAAAAAGTCAAGTGAATAAGCAGTTGCATGTGATATACCTGTTTCAAATGAACCAAAAGAAATTCTTAAGATTGTTGAAATTCAAATAAAAATGGAAATGTGAAACAGACTGGCTTACTAAACAATATTGTTGTTCAATGTAAAGAATATCAGCCAAGGTCGGCCCCCCGACATTTTACCACATAAAATCTGGCCCCCTTGGCAAAAAGTTTGGACACCCCTGATCTAGAGTGTTCAATCAGCCTGCTTCTCTCTTAAAATGCCACGCTAGATTTTTAAGGACGTACTGCTGCTGTGGTTTAACGGCCCAATTTTCAACCCGTCAAAATGACGGACGACCTTAAAATTTCCCCGTCCACTCTTAAAAAAAAATTGTTATTGATGGGAAATTGTTGGTTAATGTAACTTCTTCAGAAACAGAAATATAAGAGATGTAAATGTTTATACAGTCTTGTCTAACTTACACTTCGTTACAAAAGACAGGCTTTGTTATCATAAATCACCCCTCCTCCTCCCGAGTCCTCACAAATAAAATATGAAATGTCGGGTTTGCTTCAGGCTCGGGCCTGCATATCAAGCTAGGTGATTGGGCTTGGGCCGGGTCGGGCTTAAATACCCTCGGGCCCGATTTTTTTAGGACAGATCTTAGCTCTAGTGCAGACATGGGCATAATACGCCCGTTAGTCTTTTTAATCCGGCCTGCCAAACATCTCCCAGTTATATCAAAATATAACATTAATAATATTGTTTCCCCATGTAATGCCCACATTTCCCCAATAGATGGCGCTTGAGCATTTGCCCCCTCTTCTTCGCGGTTAAGCTTTTCCCAGAAGAAGCACTCTCCTTCTCGGTTCTCCCTGTAAAGCTTTCCCCCTTCTAAAAACAAACATGAGTTTATCAAAGAAAAGAAAAGTCGACAGTGAGTGCCAAGTGTTTAACACAGAATGGACAACAAAATATTTGTTTAATATTAGCCGTCAATTTGCTACGAAGCATGCCAATGATTCCAGCTGTCGGCGCAAGAACGGACAGCTACGGCTGAGAGGTTGGCAGCCAATTTACTGACCCAGCAAAATTTTTTCACCGACAAACTGCGCTTCAGGAGTCATCTACCAAGGCAAACCTTTTGTTGGCTTTCAAATTAGCACAAGCTAGCAAGCCTTTCTCCGAAGGTGAGTTTTTGAAAGACTGAATGGTGGAGACTGAAGGTGTTCTGTGTCCGGAAAGTCAAGGCAGGTTTGAAAAAATCAATTTGTCACATCGGACTGTGACTCGCCGTGTGGAACTAATTGATGAACATATAGCTAGCCAGCTAAACAATAAGGCAGAGTTCTTTCAGTTATATTCACTTGCACTGGATGAAAGTAATGATATCAAAGACACAGTGCAGCTCCTAATTTTTATCAGAGGAATAAATGACAGCTTTGAGATAACGGAGGAGTTTTTGACCATGCAGTCCCTGAAGGGAACAACGTGTCAATGTGACAAGGTGTCTGCTGCTATCGAGAAACAAACTACCTTGGAGTAAACTTGCCAATGTCATAACGGATGGATCACCAAATTTAACAGGAAAAAACGTTGGGCTGCTGAAACGAATCCAGGATAAAGTAAAAGAGGAAAACCCTGAACAGGATGCAATTTTCCTTCACTGTATCATCCATCAGGAATCACTTTGCAAGTCTGTATTGCAGCTTAACCATGTTGTGAATCCAGTCGTAAAACTTGTTAACTTTATACGTGCAAGGGGACTCCAGCATCATCAGTTCATCACGTTCCTGAAGGAAATTGATGCAGATCATCAGGACTTACTTTACCACTCTCGTGTCCGGTGGTTAAGTTTGGGCAAAGTTTTTCAATGCCTGTGGGACCTGAAAGAGGATCGGCGCATTTTTAGAGTTCAATGAGAAATTTGACGAATTTCCTGAGCTACGAGACCAGATTTTTGATTTGCTTTGTGATTTTGCGTTTGTTGTGGAGGTATTTTCACACTTGAATGAGCTGGATGTTAAACTGCAGGGGAAAGATCAGTTTGTGCACGACATCTCCAAACATGTTACAGCGTTCAAATCTAAGCTTGTTTTATTCTCCAGACAATTTGTGAACGCATACTTTACTCATTTCGCCACACTTGACACGAAAGAGGCGACGCAATATGCAAAGAAATTACAGCAAATCACTGGATGACTAGATGACCTGCACAGAGAATTCAGTCACTGGTTCTCTGATTTTCAAAACATTGAAAAGTCACTTCAGCTCGTGTCTTGTCCCTTCTCACAAGACCCTGAAACAGTACCACATGAGGTGCAATTGGAACTGATCGAGCTTCAGTCTGACGCCATCTTGAAGGAAAAGTTCAACACTCTTAAGCTTAACCACTTTTATGCTTCACTGAACCAAGCCACCTTTCCAAACCTACGGAGGACGGCACTGAAGATGCTGGCCTTGTTTGGCTCGACCTATGTATGTGAGCAGACATTCAGTGTTATGAACATGAACAAAGCCCGTCACAGATCCAGGATAACTGACCAACACCTCGGATCTATCCTGAGAATCACCACAACAAAACTTACTCCAGACTTTGATGCACTGACAAAACACGGAGCTCAACAACACTGTTCCCACTGAAACTGATGGTGAGTTTTCCTCTGTGATTATTCAACTCAAATGTAATTAAATAATCATTAATAGGTCAAATCCTGTATGTAATTAATATAATTCTTGGCTCGGCCCCTCTGTCAAATTTTAGAACTCATTGTGGCCCTTGAGTCAAAAAGTTTGCCCACCCCTGCTCTTGTGTGTGTGTGTGTGTGTGTGTGTGTGTGTGTGCGTCTGTGTGTGTGTGGGAGTGAGCGTGTGTGCACGTGTGTCTGTGTGTGTGTGTCTGTGTGTGTGTGTGCGTCTGTGTGTGTGGGGGAGTGAGCGTGTGTGCACATGTGCGTGTGTGTGAGTGTGTTTGTGTATGTGTGAGCATGTGTGTATGTGTTGCTCTTAGTCTCTGACTCGTTGGCCACCCCTGCAGTAATGGATCATGCTGTGATCCTGAAAAACATTTTTTCAAAACAACAATACTGCACTTACATTGGTTTCACAGACTGGCCCATTGTATCCTGGTGGACATTCACACACAAACCTATTTAACCGATCCAAACAGGTCGCACCATGTCGACAGGGGTTGGAGCCACATTCATCAATCTCCAGTTCACATCTGTAACACACGAGAGCACATGTGTTTGTGAAACATTAAACCTCCTAGATCAGGGGTGCCCAAACTTTTCGGATCGAAGATCTACTTTTCGATCAACTAACCTCATGGGATCTACCCTTACCGACGTGCGTGCACGCGCACACACACACACACACACACACACACACACACACACACACACACACGCCATGATGAGAAACAGCCTGAAACTGAGGCATGTGACGCACTTCTGCAGCCTGTCAACTATCGTAGCTCACAAGTACCATTTTAAAGTGCTTCGCTGGACCCTCCTAGATTCCTATTCTTTGCCCGTGCCCTCGGTAATTGTACACGAAGCAAACTCTGAATGAGAATCATGACGATAAAAGATAGAGCGCAACAGCTCTGATTACAAGCTGCAATTGCAGACTGCTGAGCGCTAACAACTTCCGGTGAAGTAATCAGGCGCGACCGTAAATTCAAGATTTACCTGCTTTATTTTATTTTTTAAATATTTATTTTGTGAAAATGAGACTGAAAATGAGACCATTAGGTAGATCAGGATCTACCTAATGGGCACCCCTGTCCTAGATGCTTTAAATTCTTTTACCCCTGTGTAGAGGAGGGATGGGCAACTGTCTCACAGCCACTCTTGGAGTGGCCTTTGATAAATTTGGGAAAAGAGAAAAAATTTATTGTTGCCTAGCCAGTGAAAGATGTCATACCAGTGTTAACCACAGGGTAGCAGACTTCGCTCATCAGTGCCTCCTACCCAAGACTTTAATGCCTAACAGAAGAAGACCTTGTCATTGCCCCCATCTGCGGATTTATATATGAAAGCACTAACAATGCCGCTTACTTGCCGTCGAAAGAAGAGAAGCCATTTTACTGGCAGCTGACTAAGCGCAGCTAATTTCAATTAAGAACTTTTTGTGTTAGCCTTAGTTTCTCTGAGTGACGAACTGTCATACTGCTGTGTAGTGTTTCAGAGTCTCAGCCTTCACACAAAAGTTACTCCTGTTTTTTTTTTTTTGATTAGTATCATTCTGACTACTTTTTTTGTCATCTCCTCCAGCGTTTTCATCCGATTCACTCTCAATTCCAATTTCAAAATATTTAGTAAATATTATCCAATAAATTCAGGTGCTTCAATGTGGCTTTCACAATTCCTACTTCGGAAGTGCGAGACTACAGGGAGAACAGATACCCAGGGTGAATACTTTGGGTCTATGGTGGAGGGAAATAGGAACTACAATAAGGACAGAAAGATACAGATCCAACCAGGTAGGAATGCATGCAGTAAAGTCTCGAGTGTCTTAAAAGAGTCCCTGGTAGGATGAAGGGAAACGTTTCTAGTGATGACATCGGCCATGATATAAGAATTAGATACAGAGGCACTTAAGAGATATCAGGAAGCAGATCCGAAGGTGTCGTAAATGAAGATGTTGAGGTTTTTTTCTCTGGAGTGACCTAAGGTTAGAGGAGCGGTACCCAAACCCCGGGCCGTGGGTCATTTGTATTGTATTGTATTTGGTACCGGGCCGCGCAGAAAGAACATATAACTTGCGTTTCAACAATGCTCCGGTTTCCTCCCACATTCCAAAAACATGTGTGGCAGGCTGATTGAACACTCTACATTGTCCCTAGGTGTGAGTGTGAGCATGGATGGTTGTTTGTCTCTGTGTGCCCTGCGATTGGCTGGCAACCTGTTCAGGGTGTCCCCCGCCCACTGCCCGGAGACAGCTGGGATAGGCTCCAGCACCCTCCGCGACCCTAGTGAGGATCAAACGGTTCGGAAGATGACATTACAACAACTTCCTTTTTATTTATTTTGGAATCTGAAAGATATTTTATCTTGAAAATTTACCGGATTCTCTGTTACCCACGTCTACAGCAGGGGTGTCCAAAGTCGGTCCTCAAGGGCCGCTGTCCTGCCTGTTTTCCAGCGCTCCCAGTAGCAACACACCTGATTCCAATAATCAGGAATGTTCTAATGCTGCTTCAGAGCTGGATCAAGAGCTGATCATCTGTATCAGGTGTGTTGCAACTGAGAGAGATAGCAAATAGTCAGGATGGTGGCCCTCCAGGCCTGGATCTGGACATGCCTGGTCTACAGTATGTTACTCTTGACGCAGATCAAGGCGCGCTTCTCTGTCACGTGATAGGGCTAGTAGAGGGCTGATTAGAATGAAGCTGACAGGCCAAAAGAGCTCGAGGAAACTTGCAAAAATAGATAGTTTGGACATGTCCAGAGGAGAGAGAGTAAGTATATTGATAGAAATATGATGAGTATGGGGCTCCCAGGAAAGCGAGTGAAAGGAATACCTAAAAGAAGGTTGATGCATGTAGGGGTGTCCAAAGTCGGTCCTCAAGGGCCGCTGTCCTGCCTGTTTTCCATTTCTGCCGGCTGCAACACACCTGATTCAAATAATCAGTATTGTTCTAATGCTGCTTCAGAGCTGGCTGATGCGCTGATCATCTGAATCAGGTGTGTTGCAGCCGGGAGAGTTGGAAAACAGGCAGGACAGTGGCGCTCCAGGCCCGGAAATGGACATGGCTGATGTATTGAGAGAAGACATGAGGGCGGTTAGTGTTAGAGAGGAGGATGCAGAAGATAGACTTGGCTGGAAAAGGACGACACACTGTAGCAATCTCGAACGGGACAATTTGAAAGGATGACAAGAAATATGTCCTTGAACAGAAACTTACCTTTTGCCTTTAAATCCTGGAACGCATGTACAGTTAGCTCCCCAGAGGCCATCATTGCAGATTCCCTCATTTGCACAAAGCACATCTTTACCACATTGTAGTGGTGGATAGTCCCACCTATTGGAAAATGAATTAATGTGTAATGTATGCCAAAAAATAATTAACATAATAATTCAACTTTATATATGTTTTGCTTTGCATATTTACTCGCATAGTGGACCGCTGTATTCTTTTGGGCATGAACAGGTGTACATGTTGGTTCCGTCTCGACAGGTGCCTCCATGTTTACAAGCATGTTGTTCACACTCATTAATATCCACATCACAGAGTGTTCCTGAATATCCAGGGTGGCACAGACACTCAAAACCAGTTAAGTAGTCTTTACAGTTCCCATGAGCACAGGGGTGGGAAACACAATCATCAGTTTCTGTCTCACATAGATGTCCTTCCCAACCTGAGTCACACTGACAGTTAAATTTATTAAAGAGATCATGACATGTAGCTCCATTTCGACACGGATCTGAATCGCAAACAGGGACACCGCTACAGCCCAAATACAGGTTTTGTTTTCCAAGTAAACGGAATGGAGATTGCTGCGGAGTGTTGAAGTCACTGACAAATGGAAGATAAACTCCTCCGACCCTTACTGCTCCTAAGCACCCGATAAAGCTCTCTGCTATGGTGAGAACAGAACTTTGATCATGGAGAAAGTGTAAACTGCCTGTGGTCTTAGGTAGGCTGCTGGCGTCAACTATTCCATCCACACTAATTAACCAGTGAGAGGTTTTGTGATCTTGCTTTGCCATGGATACATTTATTCGATGCCACCTGCCATCACTCACTTTGCGCTCTCCGGTAAAGATCAGTAACTCAGGTCTGGCGGCTATGTGGATCTCGACCCAGATTGAGGAGTCAAGCAGACCTAATATCAGCAGGTCAGAACCCTTTGAGGCCCTCAAAAGAACTGCACTCTCAGAACGTGTCCGTAGCTCCATGTATATTGAAGATACCGGTTCAGCCAAGGAATCTCTAGCACTGAACTGTACAGGACTGTTGTTGAAGGTTGCATTGTATATACCTAGGGGGAACATATGAAAACAGTTGTCAGTAATTATCATTATCCATCCATCCATCCATTCATCAATTTCCTGATCCGCTTTATCCTCACAAGGTTCACGGGGCATGCTGGAGCCTATCCCAGCTGTCTTCGGGCAGTAAGCAGGGGACACAGAGAGGAACAAGCATCCGCGCTCACACTCACACCTAGGGACACTTTAGAGCACGGGTGCCCATTATGTCGATTGCGATCGACCAGTGGATCAAGGACTGTTCCCAAGTTGATTCGAGGGGTGTAGAGGGGAAAAAAAACATTTGTGCCCGTCTGTGTTAGTATTTTATTTTTTGTGTTAATGCACACCTAATCATTCTATCAGTCTCACTTTCACAAAAAGTATTTAAAAAAGAAAAGAAAAGAAAGCAGGTCATGTCATCTTTGACCTATGGTGACTGTCACCATAAGTTGTTAGCATTCAAGCACTCTGCAGTTGCAGCTTGTGATCAGAGTTGTTGCGCTATATCTTTTATCGTGATCATTATTCTCATTCAGGGTTTGTTTTGTACAATTCACAGAGGGGACGCGCAAAGAATGGGAATCTGGAGGGCCAAGAGAAGCATTTTAAAACGGTAGGCGTGAGCTACGATCATTAATAGGCTGCCTAAGTGCATTGCATGCCACAGCGTCACACTATTGCTCATCATGACATGGTGTGTACGTGCGTGCGTGCGTATGCGCGCATGCGCGGTAACGGGTCGATCACGGGAGGTTGGTTGATCGAAAAGTAGATCTTTGGTCAAAAAAGTTTGGGCACCACTGATTTAGAGTGTTCAATTAGCCTGTCATGCATGTTTCTGGAATGTGGGAGGAAACCCGAGAACCCGGAGAAAACCCATCCAAGCACGGAGAGAACATGCAAACTCCACACAGGAAGATCGGAGCTGGAATCGAGCCCAGTACCTCTGCACTGTGAGGTCAGCGCGCTAATCACCCGCCAACCCACCGGGCCGCCCAATTATCATTATTATTATTGTAATTTTTTATGAGAATTTGTTTTTGTTTGATATGATTGATGTTTCTTAGTGGTCAAAACTGTCATAATCCTGTCAGGATCGCGGGCTCCCTGGAGCCTATCCCAGCTGCCTTCAGGCAGTACGCGAGGTACGCCCTGAACTGCTGGCCAGGCAATCGCAGGGCACACATAGACAAACAACCATCCGCACTTCCATTCACACCGAGGGACAATTTAGAGTGTTCAATTCACCTGCCAGGCATGTTTCTGAAAACCAGAGTACCCAGATAAAATCCACACAAGGACAGCGATAAGATGCAAACCCCACACAGGAAGGCCAGAGCCAGAATCGAACTCTGCACCTCTGCACTGTGAGGCCAGCGTGCTAACCAGTCACCCACTGTGCCTCCCCCTTGTGTACATATGGTGACATTCAAATACACTTGCCTTGCCTGGTTTACAAACTGCATTTTGTATTTATAGTACCAGTACTTGGGTTGTTTCTTTTTTTGCAAAATAAAAATTGCCCCAAAAACCGAAAGAGTTAGCTGTGATAATTAATTAAATATTAGAATTCAAGAAGGCAGCAATTTTTAATGGCGCTGGCTGAAGCAATAGATAAAGATACTTACATTCATATCTATTAACGAGGTTGACGCAGTAGCCACCATTTAAACAAGGATCACTGACACACCATATTCGAGTTTCACAAGTAATGCCTGTGTAGTCCTCCGGACACAAACATGTGAAGTCATTGAATGAGAATGTGCATTCGCCTCCGTTTTGACAAGGGCTCATCTGTTGAGAAAAACAATATTGGTACTTGATTACCTGATTTCTGTGACACATGTGGGATACTTGAGACAGAAAATGAACATTTTGTCCAAAAGGTTGATGCTTGAAATACGAAAGTTAGGTTTCAATGTTTTTTAAAAACGCCTTGTTCCATCTGAGTTAAATTGACGTTCTTAAATTGAGGAAGTTTTATGAAGCTGTAAAGCTGTCACATTTACCCATTCGTTGTCATAGCCAGCATACAGCATTCCCTCATTTTTCGCAGCTGATACTTTAACCTAGTTCTTGGAATGTATTTCTTTTTATCTTCCATTTATCCAACCATCCATCCACCCATTATCCGAGCCTCAGGCCTACTGAACCCTATCCCTTTAATGTTAAAGGGTAAGTCTGTTCAAAAATGTTTTTTTTTTTTACAATATGGTTGAAGCCTGAGTATTCGTTTCAGACGAGTTTCTGTTATGGAGAATGCAATTTTGCCAAGTATGAGCATGAAATAAGTAGAACTCATCATGATGCGTACTCATGCTGAAAAAAAATCCTCAAATTTTCATTCAGAAAATTAAGAATATTTATTAAGATTAAGATATCCTTTATTTGTCCCACACTGGGGAAATTTATCCTTTTATGATCAATCCATGTCAGTTTCAGATATGATAATGTACAGATTTAAGCCCCACCCATTCCTGGGTAAACCACGCCCACTTAGGTGTTACCCCTGCTCCCATCCCGAGTACAGATACCGTATAGATAATTTAGGTGTGTGAACAGATACAGCTAGTGGTGACGCGCCCATTTCTAATATGTTCTGCTCTTCTAAAAACAGTATTCTGATTAATATTGTGTTTGTGCAATATGAATTAAGCAGCAAAATCCACCCATTTTTTTTCCATCTCAGAGATCAGTCATTTTGTCACTCACTATCAACTGAAAATTGCATCGCAGTTGCTCAACACAATATTATTCAGAATACAGTGGTACTTCTACTTATGAAATTAATTGGTTCTGCAAGAAATTTCTTCAGTCGAAAATTTTGTAAGTACTTTTCCATAGAAATGCCCTAATCCGTTTCAAGCCCCCCCAAAATTCAGGCATAAATCTTTTCTAAAGCAGAAAAATGCATCAAACAATGTAACAAATACATTTTACAATTAGATTATTGCACAATAAATGAGAGTTATTGTGCAATAATCACTTAACTTTTAACTGCGTCCTCACCATTTTTGGCCCTATTTAGTTCATGTTCTCTTTCAGAAGTGGTTTTTGCCTGGCGTTTTGTCAAGAACCGTTTGTTTTTGTCGGCTTTTAACAATCGTTCGAAAATGTCCAATGCAAACATCAGCATAGTGAGCGATCGCCCAACTGGTTAACACTTTTTCTGGGTGATTCACATTTACGTAAAACTGTCGGAACACCTCATGGCCAGTGGTGGGTGGGGTCGAGGGGGGGGATGACGAGGATGCCACAAAGACACATATCTATCTATTATTTCTATCTACAGTCTTAGACGCATACGGTAGAGGTCCTTCAATGAGATGCCAGGATGATGCTCGGTAGTAGCCAATGGCAGAGCAGCTATCAGTATGTTGCATTCAAGAAACTCGGAGATCTGATGAGCAGCCCCATCCTGTATGTTTACCTTTCGTAACTTGAAATTTCTTTCGTAACTGGAGGCAATATTTTCCTGTTGAGGCGTTTCATAACTTGAAAATTTCTTATGAATAGATGTTCGTAAGAAGAGGTACCATTGTACCGTTTTAAGACTCATTGGACTGCACAGACAATATTATTTTCAAGAAAATGTTGGAGTTGATTTCCTCTTTTAAAATTTCTTACCTTAATCAGATTCCCGCATCACATTTAAGACAAAGGTAGAATTTTGGTGCAAAGTTAGTTGCCATGACTACTGTTGTTTCTTCTTCATATAAAGAAGATTTCTGCCGGAAGTATGTACGGTACATGGAAGAACGATAGTCATGGAAACAAACTTTCTGTTTCCACAATAGCAATTTACCAGGCCATTAATACACCAGGATTATACGTTTGGCTACAATATGACGCGGGATTCTGATTGCGGTTAGCAATCAGCCAACAAAAAGAATTACACACATTATATTTTTAAATGCAACAACATGCTTCGTTAACATTGCTAGCGCTAATGCCAAAGTCAATGTAATATCCCATTGACATACCAACGGGAAATTAGCATGGACTTTAGGAATATTCCTTCAAATAACAAATATTTACAAACGCTGTGAAAACACGCTGTGAAAAAACAATTTTTAAAAATCTGTGAAAAAGGAGTGATATTAGTTGAGCTCAATCACAACTTTCTTCTTATCTCATAAATGTGTAAATCTACGCACAGCACCACGCTGCCCCTAAAAGGCTAACATGCACAGGAAAAGTCAGTATTTGTTGTTTTGTTTTAGTTTTAGTAGTTGAGAAAAATACAAATCAGATCAATGAATTAAATCAATGTTTAATAGTTTTATGACTTGTGATTTCAATCGCAATCAAGACAATTGTTATTGTTATTTTTTTTCCAATGCATCAGAAATGAAATGTTACTTCTGTAACAACGGACATGACATTCATCTTTCCCACCTTGCAAGTGTTATCGCTGATGCAGCCTCTCTTGACATTTTCAGCTTCACTTGATAAATAGATGTCCTCTCCATTTTGGTCGTTCCATGTATCCACCTCCAGATGCACTGAATCCAAACGAAAGTCCTGGATGCAGCCTTTGTAATGCCCCCCCCAAGGATTAGAGTCCCAGTTTTCCGGTAGTCCTCCTAAGTAAGCCTGATCCCCACTCTTAATGCTCACATCAGGTATGGTCCCTATTCCATAACGAAGACTTGCATGTTCAAAGATAACGTGCCTTTGATGGACTTCTACCAGAAGGAATTGCTTCTCCCCCGTTGTCAAAAATACGGGAGCTGTTAAGGGGGAACTGTTGGTCTGAGAGTTGATAAAAATTCTCCCCATATTTAAATACATTGAAAAGTAGACTTCTTCCTTGGGTGTTCTCAGCTGAAAGATCAGCCCGTCCATCTTTCGTGACCTCAAAAAGAAGGACACTTGAAAGTCCCTCCCATGGCTCTTGCCGATATCATACAAGCTAAAACTCATACTGTCTTCATGGCTGTATGTCCAGGACTGTAATTCTGTCAAGGAAACATTTCCAGTTTGAACACAGTCAAAAAAAGACAATGTTAACAACAAGTAAGGGTTGAACCAAATCGTCAACATCTCGATTAATCGGCAAACAAACCTATTTTGGCAATAACACAGACGCCTCACTGAAATTAATAGGTGATAGATTTGCGCTACAAACTAGCAGCAGTGCCTCACTGTCGTGGTCCTGCTGGTCCCGCCCGTGACGCACTCATCCAATCACAGATACCTTGGTGATCTCACTGTTACTTGGATCTTCATAAAACTCTTGCAACAATTCATGTACCACAACTACAATTTGCTCCAATACAATTTTGCAAAGCATTCTCTCCTCCGATAATATTTTTATTGTTATCTGTTATTTGCAATTGTGAGGGTCAGCAACCTTAAATGCTGTATTGGCCACAGAAAAAGAATAGCGCAGGGAGCCACAAAACCCTTTTGACATCTACATTAGATTGAGGATAACTCTACACATATGGTTTGAATGTTTTTACCTGTATTTTTTTTTTTTAACTAGCTTTGCATTTGTGAACTCAATGAGCTGTTCCCAAGAATAGTTTTATTTTTTCTGCATGTTATATTTTGAAAATATTTTGAAAGAGAAAGTTTTCTTGGACTTTTCAGGAGTCGAATAGCACTATAAATCTTGAGGCCTCGTGGCACACATTGGTGTTCGTGATGAATATATTGAGCCATAACAACAAAAACAAAGGTGGTGCATCTTCAAATTTAGAATTGCATTTAAGAATGTAAATTTAAAATGGCGGTAAATCCAGAGAGCCACAAATTGCAAACCCCTCTTATATACTCTAGGGAGCTGTGACCCTGTAGTTGTGCTACTTGAATATATATTATGAGTTTTACTGTGCCTACGAGGCCATGATGGTATCTGAATGTGAATGGAAAAATCTGAATTCATTCAAACCCTACTTGAAAAAACATCCTAGGATAAATCAAACATGTTTATATTACACATAAAATACATTTTTAAAAATTGCTGATGTGATAGACATGGAATTTAATCAGGGGTGTATATAAGTGGTGTGTAGGTGCCCACGCACACTGAAAATGTTAAATTCGCACCGGTTTAGTCCATCACTCCACATTGTACGGAAGAGGATTAGGGCCAATGAAGAAAAAAAAAGTTGGCAAGCACATTACATTTTTCTTTTGGAGCAAACAATTTGTTCCAATGAGCTAATTTTTTCTTTTTTCTTTCTTTCTCAATTCAGTTGATTTCAGCGGCTTGGCTTGTACCGCACAAATAAAGTGGTGTGGTGCGGCCGCCATCTGAGTGGCAGCCTTTATGTGCATCTTTGTCTCGCTGTGCAGCTGCTGCGATGATCTGTCAAAATATGTCTTGATGTGAGATCAGTCTGTGGTGCAAAGAAGATTGGGGACCTCTACCTTAGAGAATAATCACAAATTAGCTGATTCTGTGGCCCTGTACTCGAAACAACATTGGTTGAGGGCCACAGCAACATCCCAACACTGGTGTGATTGTCTTTTTTGGTCAGATTACGTTTGGTTTTGTTTCCTTGTGTCTCTTTTTTTGTCTCCACCTGTTCTTGCCATCCGAGTACCTTGTGTTAACCAATCAACCCTTTTGTCTTGTCAGTTTGCTCCTATTTAGTTCCATAATTGTGTCAGTCTTTGTTGGATCGTTGTGTTACTGTCATGTTTTTTTTTTCTGTCACGTCGTTTTGTGCTTCTGTCATGGGTTTTTGTTTGTTACTTTGGTTTCTTGGGGTTTTTCCGGACTCGTTTGTGTTTGTACTGTCATGTTGTTTGTTTGTTTTTTTGTTTGTCATAGTGTTGTTTTGTGCTTACTTTGAATTTTGGGCTTTTTAAGTACTTTGTCAGGTCTTTCGGTTATTTTTTCCAGTGTAACCTTGTGTTTTTGTTGATATACTTTGTTCAGTGCACCTTGCTTCTCCTGCCTCCTTACTTTTTTGGTCCCCTATCATCTAGCACTCCATGACAAATATCAGTTGTGTTATAAATGAATTAAATGTCTTTTTATAAGATGGTAAATTCTATTGTTTTAATGGCCCGGTATGTGTTGTAAATACTGTAGAAATTATTCAACAAAAAAATTAGAATTTCTAGAAAACTATTCGGACCATTCTTCTTCTTCTTCTTCTCCTTTCGGCTTGTCCCTTTTCAGGAGTTGCCACAGCGAGTCATTAATTTTCATCTTTCCATGTTCTCTGCATCCTCTACTCTTGACTCCAACTACCTGCGTATCTTTCCTCACGGCATCCATGAATCTCCTCTTTGGCCT
This sequence comes from Hippocampus zosterae, assembly GCF_025434085.1. NCBI lineage: Eukaryota > Metazoa > Chordata > Actinopteri > Syngnathiformes > Syngnathidae > Hippocampus > Hippocampus zosterae. The sequence goes on from NC_067468.1 coordinate 3,628,977, forward strand.
TCCTCTCTGTCTCCTACCTGGTAGCTCCATCTCTAACATTCTCCTACCAATGTATCTGTCCCTCCTCTGTACATGTCCAAACCATCTCAGTCTGGCCTCTCTAACTTTTTCTCCAAACGTTCCTGTCTGAGTTGTCCCTCTGATTACCTAATTTATGATCCTGTCCATCCTTGTCACTCCTAAGGAGAATCTCAGAATCTTTAACTCAGCCACCTCTAACTCTGCCTCCTATTCCGCTATAAAACTATTCTAACAATTAAAATGGTGTAATATACGTTACATCACTATTTAATCATCGATCTATCCATTATCTAATCTATTTATCCTCAATGGGGTCGCAGGCATGCTGGAACTTATCCTAGCTGTCATTGAGGAGTAGGCGGGATACACTCTGAACTGGTTGCCAGCCAATCGAAGGGCACACAAAGACAAACCCATTCACACTCACGGTCACACCTAGGGTAAATTTAGAGTGTTCCTCCATTAATCTGCCATGTGTGTTTTTGTAATGTGGGAGAAAACTGGAGCACCCCAATAAAACCCACGCAGGCACGGGAAGAACATGCAAACTCCACACAGGGAGGCCAGAGCCAGAATCAGACCCACAACCTCTGCACTGTGAGGCCACCACTGTGCCGCCACTAGTTAATCACGATTCTAAAACATTCGGTTTGGTCAGAACCTAACCGGTTCTGCTTTGAAGAGCAGACCCAAATTATAACGTGCACCCCTGAATATAATTCTTAGAATTTGTGTGCTAGAATGTTGTCTTTCTGAAAAAATAGTGGGAAAACCGCTCACCTTCAGTGCATCTTTCACCGTAGAAGGGACGCTGGCAGTCACAGCGGTAGTTGGTCCACAGGTCCATACAATGTCCATTCCCATAGCAGGGGTCAGGCTTACACCACTCGGTCTTGGGACATCCATGATTTTGTACTTCCTTCTCTTGAAATGATTGGAGGAGGATCGGTTGGGCATCGATCTTTAAGTCTTCCATGCATCCAATAAAGTTTGCCTCACTTAGGGAGTTAAGTAACATTTCTTCAGATGCTCCACCAACATATATATGCGAGAGGGTTTCCAAAGTCTGGAAGGGTGATTCATGTCCAGCTCTGCAGTTATCTCTGTAACAGCCAGGTCCTTTCATTATCAAATGAATGCCTTTCTTATGCTCAAATACATGAATATCTCTCCAAAACCCGTCATTAACAACGACAGGAAAGGTCAAGTTCACTTCAGATCCATCAGAAAACGCTTTTGTGTGAAGGAAACCATCCACAATCTCTATCAGGACATAGGTGTCAACATCTCCTCTGTAAAAGAGTAACACATCAAACAATGTTGTCCGGAAGCGGAACTGTATTGCAAATTCATTATTTTGAGTCTCAGTTTGGATCATCTCTTGAGAAACGTTAATAAAAATGAACCGCGGGGAAGAGAAAGAGAACGTTGTTAGCGTAGAGCACTGCTCATCCATGAAGCCATGTGGGCACAAACAGGTGTGGCCATGTTCAACTCCATCAAACCACGGGTAGCAGGTGGCTCCATTTTGACATTCATGGCGGACACAGCCCGAAAGCTTAACACTGCAGTCCTTGCCTCCCCATGGCCAATAACCAACATTGACCTCGGGACAGTGACAGTTGTAGGAAGCAATGTCGTCTTCGCACCAGCCATTATTCTGACAGGGCTGGCTTTCACATTCGTCAATATTCATTTCACAAAGAAAACCTGAGGGAAGATGTAAACAAAAATTTAATTGAAGATCACTTAAAATCCACTTGGCATTGATTTTTATTTAAATTATGAACAATATGCCCTGTACATGTTGTACTAGTTGTGTAATTAAGCGGTTTAAGATCAGCGAAGAGAATTGTGAAGGAAGTAGGTTTATACATTTTTTTTTCTTACTACAGTGGTGCCTTGAGGTTAAACAAGCTCAAAAGTAGAAACAATCTTAAATGATCTTTTTCCATTAAAATGAATCAAAATGCCATGAATCTGTTTCAGATAATAAAAAAATAATACATGTACATTTTTTGAAATGTTTATTTGAATGTGGTGAAGCAGCACTCAAGTTTTTATTTCGTGTTTTCAAGTGCTGAATGTGGCCACCATCGTCAGCATAGACAACATCAAGCCAATATGAGAATTCTCCCAAATGTGCCTCAGAATGTTGCGGTTATTCGATCTTTCATGTCATCGATATTTGCTGGAAGTAGGGGGAACATGCCACTAAAAGATAAAGCCACACACAGTGAGGTCTAAGTGTCCAGGCCAAACGCAGAGAGTGAGGTCTTTAGCACCTCTGCTACCAATCCACTGCAGAGGCACATTTTTGTTCAGATAAGCTTGAACCCCAAAATGCCGATGGGGCAATGCTCCATCTGGTTGAAAAATGAAGTACATTAAAGTCTTAATACAGGAAAATCGTAAATATTTTAAGGGTGTCAATTATTATTACCGGTAGTTTTTTTTTTTTTTTGTTGCTAAAATTGCAGCATGCCTCAGACCCTAGCCTGACTATATTTGCTTTTTGTCTGCAGCGCTACTGAAACTAAAATTCCTTTTGGTAAACTCTTAATGCCGTGATGTACGCTATTAAAGAAATCCATAATACCAAAATAGATGTACTTCATTTGAATAAGAAATACACGAGTAGCCGAGGCAGCAAAATACACCGCACTTCTTTTTCTGTTGCTTCAGGGAATTCATTCATATTTGTAAGAATGAAGTTTTATTGTGTTTGTTGGATCATTTTAAGTTACGAATAATACAAATCAGTTAGAACTCTTACCTGAAAACCCAGCAGGGCAGGTACAAACATAACCTTTGTTTTGATCTGCACAAGTGCCTCCATTATGGCAGGGTTCAGAGTCACACTCATCAATGTTAATGGTACAGTTCTGTCCTGTAATCAAAGCAGTACAGGATTTGACAAGTTTACATAGAGAGGAGAGTTATGTTATTTTTTATGATCATTTTTCATTATGTCACCTACCTGCAAACCCTGACTGACACTGGCAAATATATCCAGCTGCATTTGCATAGCTTCGCTCCCAATCAAGCTCCCGGTGACTCAGATTTGAACGTTCAAAACATTCCCCATCATTGTCACAAGGATGTTCAGCACACTCGTCTATGTCAATCTCACAGTTTGCGCCTTCATAACCTGGATGGAGCAAAACAAAAATCAAATGTTAATACTGTGGCTGTCATGAATGAAAATTACGATGATTATCTTCACCTACGAGCCTTTAGCATATGAGGTTGGCGAATTGTTTCTCTGTTGCTGTTGCTATGCCATCTAGTGGTGATTATTAGCAGGAACCAATTGTAACCTGAAAGGGGTTTCGGTCCGACAGGTGCAACTTTGAGAGCTCTGCGCAGCCATTATGAAGCAAAGATCACACCAAAAGCTGCATTAACTACTGACTAAACCGCGGATCGGCAACACGCGGCTCCAGAGCCACATACGGCTCTTTAGCGGCATCTAGTGGCTCCGTGGAGCTTTGTAAATAAATGTTTGAAAATGGAAAAAGATTTTGATAGTAGGCTAATATAGCTCAAATAGATATCGATACATGTTGCAGCTCTGAAAAAGGAGAGCTGTGGTGTTGTTTTTTTTTTTAAACGTACACTATATTTATGCTTTTAACAGTCTCGACAAACAGACACGTCTGCTTCCGACTCCTTGCCTTCTCTCTTCTCGTTCGGCTCAAGAGGCGTCCAAACAAAGGCAGCCTCCGAAAAACGGAAATTAATGATCACTTCACTGGCACTAAGAAAAGCAAAAATAATGCACCAAAACAAAAAATCAGGCAAGGAAATCACAAAATAAATTCTATGGGGGAGTTTGTGAACACACAACAAAGGAATAAGATAAGATATCCTTTATTCGTCCCACAATGGGGAAATTTACAGCCTCCAGCAGCAAGAATGTATGTAGAAAGAAGAAAGGAGAAAGAGAAAAAAACAACAACAAACATCTTTCAATTAAATACAATATGAACACAAATGGATAAATCGCAGTACTATTTACAACCTTCACATCATTTAATTATTATTATTATTATTATGATTGTTATTTTTTATTCATCAGCCTGACAGCAGTCGGTAGGAACGAGCGTCGGTATCTCTCCTTCTTGCAGCGCGGGTGTAACGGTCTCTGGCTGAAGGAACTACCAAGTGCTGTCAGGGTGGGCTGGAGGGGGTGGGAGGGACTGGCCATCATAGCTTTTAGCTTAGTTAGCATCCTTCTGTTGCCCACCTCCTCCAGAGTGTCAAGGGAGCAACCCAGGACAGAACTGGCCTTCCTGACCAGTCGCTCCAGTCTCTTTCTGTCTCGGGCCGAGATGCTGCCTGACCAGCAGACAATGCCATAATGTATGGCCGAGGCCACCACCGAGTTATAGAACGTCTTAAGGAGTGACCCCTGAACCCCAAAAGACCTCAGTTTCCTGAGTAGGAAGAGTCGGCTCTGTCCTTTCCTAATCAGGGATTGAATGAATAACAAACAATTCTGAGGCAGTCCAGTCTCCTACATACATACAGCATGTGTTTCCTTAATTATAGGTTTTATAGAAGGCTTTTATTTTTTTGCGGCTCCAGACATGTTTGTTTTTTGTTTTTTTCCTATATGGCTCTTTCAACATTTTGGGTTGCCGATCCCTGGTCTAAACGAAGGAAGAAGGAGACAAGCAAGACTTATAAGGATATTTAGATCCTTCTGAATGTGAGCCCACAAAGTTTGTCTGCCTTTTTGTTGAATCAATTGTCTTCATAAGTTTTGTCTTTCATTTTTTGTTTTGCTATGCCATTTGTATTTATATGTTTCATGTCCGTGTTTGTGACCAGTTCTCAAAGCTTTGTTACCGGTGCAGTGGTTGTGTAGGCTCTAAGCTGCATTGTATTGTATTCACTTTAGCGTACAGTTTGGTTTGTTGATTGAACATAAAATATATACAGTAATAATTTGACAGAAAATAAGGTAAATAAAATAGTAAAAAGAAAGAAATCAGTCGTCATTCAACACAGTTATTATGTTCAAGGGAGTAGGAAGAAGTAAAAAACGTATCTAGTCAGTAGTAACATATAATGCAGGGGTGCCCATTACGTCGATCCTGATCTACCGGTAGATCTAAGACAGATCCCAAGTAGATCCGAAGAGTGTCGAGGAGAAAAAAAACAAACAACCATTTGTGTGTCCTTGTACATGTTAGTAACATATTTTTTGTGTTCATGTACGCTGCACCCTAATCATCTTATCAGTCTCGTTTTCACCCAAAAAATATTTTAAAAATAAAATCAAGCAGGTGAATCTGTAATTTACGGTGGCGCGTGATTATGTCACCGGAAGTTGTTATCACTCAGCAGTCTGCAATTGCAGCTTGTGACCAGAGCTGTTGCGCTGTATCTTTTATCATCATTATTCTCATTCAGAGTTTGCTTCGTGTGCAATTCACCAAGGGCACGGGCAAAGAATAGGAATCGAGAAGGGCCCAGGGAAGCAAAATGCTTCATGTGAGCTAAAATGGTACATGTGAGCTACGATAGTTAACTGCAAATGTGCGTCGTATGCCTCAGTTTCAGGCTGTTTCTCATCATAGCGTGAGTGCGTGTGTGTGTGTGTGTGTGTGTGTGTGTGTGTGTGTGTGTGTGTGTGTGTGTGTGTGTGTGTGTGTGTGTGTGTGTGTGTGTGTGTGCGCGCGTGCGCGTGCCGGTAAGGGTAGATCCCAGGAGGTTAGTTGATCGAAAAGTAGATCTACGATCCGAAAAGTTTGGGCACCCCTGATATTATAATGGATCCATAGCGGAACCACAGCCACTATTTCAGCTTCTATTCAATGCACTTCATAATGCAGTGTACCCTATACATAAAAACAGTTTTAAAACAGGCCATTCATTGAAGCTGTGCTTTATTATCTGAAGTGCCTTACAGTGCAGAAAATACAGTATTTATATAACCCTTAACAAGAAAAGAGTCACAGTAAACACATATTGATCACATTCCCTGATCAACAGTGATCCCACGCTATTTCGCGGTCCGTTTATCGCGGATTCGGTTCATCGCAGATTTTTTCTAACATATTCATTAAAAAAAAAAATCCCAAATGGAGTACAGTACTGTATATGTTGCTCTATGTGACTCGCTGTTGTTTTGCAGCTTCTCCCGGACTGTTTGCGGACTTTAAAAAAAAAAAAAACTGTATATGTTAATTGGTCACAACTTGGCGGATTTTCGTTTATCGCGGGTGGTTATGGTCCCCATTAACCGCGATAAACAAGGGATTACTGTACCTCCACCCACTCTACCCCCCACCCCAAGAGGGCAATGAAAAGCTCATAAACCTCATATGGGGAAAAAGGGAGTGCCCTTGAGAAGGGCCCAGAGATGGCCAGGTTGCAATCAATGTTGATTAGGCAACATGTAATCCAAAATGGTTTTGCACAATGTTAGTTAGAAAAATGTAAGAGTCTACTGAGCAAGATGAAATTTAACATATTATGTGGTGCTATACATTGTTAACTTCAACATCACAAGAGTCCATATAATAGTCAAGTAAAATTTATTTATATAGCCGTAATCACAGAAAAATCTCAATGGACTTCATGTGCCTACATTTGACAAATACAGTATTGACATCCCCTAATCTTGGCCCCGAGGAGTGCAAGGAAAAACATAAAAAAATACACTCAGGGGAAAAATGAGAAACCTTGAAGAGGCCAGCGATGGGGGAATCCCACTTTCAAAATAACTACCCTGCCGTGGATGCAGAGTGAGTAACATTTAACACAATATGGTGCTTTATAGGGTAGTTACAAAAAATGTAAGACTCTGTTTCATAAGATAAAACACTGCAGGAAGATGCCTTCGGAGATGCGGGTCCTCTTCAAATCCCATGCCGATTGTTCAATGAAGAAATCTCCACAGCAGCGTCTCCAACTGGATGGTCCAGCTCAGATCCTGTCAAGATCAGTTGGTGCAGATATTTTCCAGATCATTTGGAGCAGAACCTGTACAGCGACATCCACTTAGGTCATCATCACCTTGCCCCCTCTCCAAGGAGGGGGGGGGGGGAGGCGGGGGGGGGGGGAATAGAAGAAGTGGCAGTCAAACAGGCCAACATGTAGTTCAACTAAATGCAAGAGCCTACCAAACAACTCGTAACTCCAGTTTAAAACATTTCTACTGAGGTGGCAGTTGTAATTACCATGTGTATGGTATTCCAGTGCACTGTAGCCCGAATACAAAATCCTAAAGATGAAACGCTGCAGGACGACACCTTCGGATTAGTGGGTCCTCCTGAAAACCCTGCCCAGTCAATCAATGCAATATTCTTCATAAAAACCCCTTCGGGAAAGTGGTTTGTTGAGATGAAATCAGGCAATGAGAACCCCGCTACCAGTGTCTCCATACAGTCGACACTAGCACGCTAACAGACAGCTCGCACCATCCACCCGCCTTCCCTAAAATTTGCTGGTAACAAAGGCAAAAGTGAGGAGCTTTTGCCCAGAAGCCAGACCTGACCGTGAACAAATTAATGAGGAATACCATCAGCTCACGCAAGAGGTCGCGCCACCAAGAAATCAGCTTTAGACTTTGGCACCAACAAGAAAAAGGAAATCATCTTATGGATAACAAAAACAATGCACATGTTTTGAACTGAGAAACAGGTTCGCTTGACTGTCATCTGACCAACAAGCTTTGGTTGATCACAGTACCAATGCAAGGTATGAAGGTGGAGCCTCTCAGCAAATGGAAGCAGTTACTGAGCAACAAACACTAATCGGCTACAAAGCCTTATTTGCCGTCAAACATCTATGTAGCAGAAAACACTCAAAGGTTCTGTGTTTTGCTCATGACATAGTTTCTGATATTTCTTAAGCTGAGATCACTACTGAGCATCCAAGTGTCAGAACAGTTATAATTCACACAGTAGCATCTGATATGTTGATAAAACAGTCAGAGGTACTGAAGAAATAACTTTGTTAAGCTTTCTACAAAAAAAGCAATCTCTGAATCCTAGAGATATTCATGAGCAGGCCTCCCGACAAGGGGGTAAGTGCTTCAGCCAAATCATGTGGCTATCAAAATGGCTGAGAAGCATCTAAACAAAACAGAGGTGATTGTTTTTGGTAATAAAGAAAAGAGAATTACTGTTAGAAAACACCTGGAATCACTGCCTTTAGAAACCAAAGACCAAGTCTAGAATCTTTGGGGTGCTGATAGACTCAGACCTGACTTGAAGCAATCGTATAAAATCAATCACTAAAACAACCTTTGCATGCTGCAAGCAGACTTGATTACTATAACAATCTTTTTTTCCGGATTCCATCAAAAGAGCATCAAACAACTGCACCTCATTCAGAATTTTGCAGTTTGTTTTCTGACCACGACCAAAATGTTAGAATATATTACTCCAGTCCTAAAGGCTTTTTCCTGGCTCCCACTTAGCTGTTGAATGACTGGTGACATTCTGATAATGGTCTTAAAATACGGAATGGTTTGGGTTCTGAATACATTAAAGAAATACTGATTGACGCAGCATCAGGAGCAACAGGGGGTTCAGCATCTTGCTCAATGACACTACAACATGGTCAACATGGCTGGTGATTGAACCCCCAACCACTCTACCATTGAGCCATGCTGCCTCATGCTAACTGTTTCCATGTACCCCCATTCAACATTAGAGATTTTTCATTCGAATTTAATATCTCTATGGGTGGTTCTCTATGTGCAGTTGGTGACGTTTTTGATCTTGCGATGACCACCTAACTTGGGGCTCGAACCTGTGATTCCGTCCAAAAAAAAAAAAAAAAAACCTCACTGTGTGGGCACACACTTGCAAATCTTCGCCGCTCCACACCCGTTTTTACAATCTCACAAATCTGCTGTAACCCAGCCTGCTCTAATGTGTGCTGTCATGGAAGCATCTAACAAGAGTCTATATTTCTAAAAAGTGTGATGGATGAAAGTTGTCCAACCTCAGCAGGCCAAGTCTACCCAAAAGCAGGCGCCATTACCTACCAACCGCAATCCCTGCTTACTACGAAAATTGCCAGCTACTTATTAAGCGAGAATAATTTGCTGACTAGTTAGTCCAATCATTGCGTTTCATAGGCAAGGGTTTAAATATGATGAGAGCTCGAGTGTCCTGTAGCTAAGGTGTGGGAGCCAGGAGACCGGAGTGAGGTGAGACTAGCTCAGGGGCTAAATCTCTGCATAAGGACACTTTGATCCTCTCCTTTTCCATCTACAGTATAACTGATTCAGACAACAAAGTGTATGCAGAAAAGTGGTGAAGATTGCACGACTGTTTGTGTCCTATGTGTTGTGTTGTGTTATTTTTGTTATTTTGACTTTAAAATGGTGCCGCGAGAGTGGCTGCCTTTCCAGCAGCTCCTATATTTTGTTGTTCTACTTCTTCCTTTCATAACTTTGCTGCTGTGAATCGGGAATTTCTCCATTGCGAGACTGATAAAGGTTTTCTTATCTTATCTTATCTTATCTTATTTGAACATGCTCGGCACAATTGGCAAGAATCTTAGAGCTAATGCTAACCGAACTAGTAGGTCAGTTACAACTGACACTTTCTGTTGTGTCTGCCACATCTACAGCTATCAAACCATTCTGCTCTAGCTGATGGGCCGTCTTTGTACCAAGGAAAGCCTCTCAAGGAGAAGGGTGCTAATGGTGCATGAGTCCATACATACGTTTAGTCGTCTGGAGATTTGGGAGCAAAGGCAGTAGAGAAGTTGAGGAGCCGAAGTCTGCACAGCAAAAATCGATCCTTCTCTGCTTACAAAAGCAAAAAAAGAGTCTTCCCGCCGACCCCGGAAAAAAAATGAAAAACTAGAAATGTAGGACATGGGTGGGGAAAAGAAAATGTTTGTCTCTATGCGAGGACAGAGTAGTTGTTGGAAGTTGCAAGAAGGAGATGACGCCAAAATCTAGCATGTCTTATTGCTGGTAAACCTAAAACATGGTCAGAAACTAAGTGATCCACTTAGTTTGACGTGCTACTTGACTAGCGGTTTGGACGCTCCTCAGCAAGGGTAAAAATCGGGAGTCATATTCTTGAGGAGCCACACACTTTCTAGTTTGAGGTACCCTTGCTAGTTTGAGGTACCCTGACTGCTGCTTTGTTAAATTAAGCAATGGCTTAATACACTCTCGGACAACACAACACAAACAACCTGTCGGTAAATTGTTTCTAATACAAAATATCTGAGGTCAATGAATGCATCGTGTTTGCCCTCTTCACATAAAAACACACGTCGTACAGCTTAAAATCAGGCTAGTAAATTTATAATCTATCAATAGCTATTAGTTTCTTGATAACATTTCTTGACAATCTTAATGATTAATATATTAATATTAAAAACCTTAATACAGTGGTTAGCGCGTCAACCTCGCACTGGTTCAATTCCAGCTCTGGCCTCCCTGTGTGGAGTTTGCATGTTCCCCCCATGCCTGCGTGTGTTTTTACCGGGTACTTCGGTTTCCTCCCACATTCCAAAAACGTGCATGGCAGGCTGATTGAACACTCTAAATCAGGGGTCTCCATCCACGGGCCTGGAGTGCTACTGTCCTGCCTGTTTTCCAGCTCTCCCAGGAGCAACACACCTGATTCAAATAATCAGGATCGTTCTAATGCTGATTCAGAGCTGGCTGATGAGCTGATTGTTTAAATCAGGTGTGTTGCAGCTGGGAAAGACGGAAAACAGGCACGACAGTAGCCATCCAGGCCCGCAGTTGGAGACCCCTGCTCTAAATTGTCCCGAGGTGTGTGTGTAAGCATGGATGGTTGTTCGTCTGTGTGTTCCCTGTGATTGGCTAGCAACCGATTCAGGGTGTTCCCCGCCTATGGCCCGAAGACGGCTGGGATAGGCTCCAACACCCCCCATGGGCCTTGTGAGAATAAGCGGATTGGAAAATTGATGGATGATTTTCTTCACTTTGGAGCCCTTCAAATTGCATTTTTAAGCCACACAGGATGACTTGAAAATGCACTGTACATGCTGTACATGTCCATCTAAGTAGAAGGTGTTTGCGCAAATGTTTGGTGTTTGACATATAGTTCAGGTACCTGGCCAACAGACGCAAGTATAATCTTTCACTCCCTCCAGGCACGTAGCACCATGTTGACAGGGATGAGACGCACATTCAGCGATGTCCACTTCACAATGGACGCCCTCAAATCCGGTGTCACCGCAGTCGCATTCATAACTGTAACAAATTTAAAAAATTTTTAAAATGGTTCTTGTTGAAGGTAAAAGAAGATACATGAAACTGTGGTTAGAGTACAGAAAATATTTTCTGAACATTCTGGGCAAATAGGGTCAAATTTTAGAGCGATCCCAGAAAAATACAACTCAACTCAACACAATGGTATTTATATAGTACTTTAGAATAATCACCGCTGTATAAAGAGTAAAGTACATGGAGTGAAATAAGTTATACAACACCAAACAATAGAATCTCAAAGACAGTAAAAAGGACAAGGGCGGCCCAGTGGTCCAGTAGTTAGTGCTCGACCTCACAGTGCAGAGGTCGTGGGTTTGATACCGGTTTGATACCTTCCTGTGTAGAGTTTGCATGTTCTCTGCGTGCCTGCGTGGGTTTTCTCTGGGTACTCCGGTTTCTTCCCACATTCCAAAAACGTGCATGGCAGGCTGATTGGATGCTCTAGTCTAAATTGTCCTTAGGTGTGAGTGTGAGCGCGGATGGTTGTTCATCTATCTGTATGTGCCCTGTGAGTGGCTGGAAACCGGTTCAGGGTGTCCCCCGCCAACTGCCCGAAGACAGCTGGGATAGGCTCCAGCACCCCCAGCGACCCTCGTGAGGATAAAGCCGATCGGAAAATGGATGGATGGATACATAAAAATCACAAAAACAGTAAGAATAAACTCAAGTCACATGCTGAGTCAAAAGTCAAAGAAGAAAAATGTATTTTAAGACAATTTTTTCTTAAAGATGGGCAGCAAAGGGTCTTGGCGAGCATTTCGTGGGAGGTCATTCTAATGGAAAATGAACTGGCAATGGAAAAGGCTCGATCCCCTCTGTCTGGCACAACACTGGGTGCCTAAATAAACAGGGAATGACAATTTCATATTAAGGTGGGGCATGTAACATACTAAAACCTGCAAGTCTAAAGAGCTTCATTATAGTTTTTTGTACTGGTTGAGTCACAGATGGTGTAGTGATACACTCGTCTGACTTGTGAGCGGGCAGTGTGAAATCGGTTCCCACTCAGTGACGATGTGCTTGTGGGTGTGAATAGTTGTTTGTCTCTATAGGTGCCCTGCGACTGACTGGCAACTAGTGAAGGGTACTGTCTGCTTTCCGCCTCAAGTCAGTTGGGATCGGCCTCAGCACCCCCCGCCGCCCTGTTCAGGATAAGCTGTGTAGTGACTTCTATATATATAATTCACCACCAACTGCAAACGTGTGAATGCAATGTTGCATATGCGTGTCAGAGAGTTCACGATTTGGTAACGGGGTAGAAATAATTGCAGTCCCTTTAAGGACCACCATGTTTATCTGCTGGTTTCTATGGAAACCGACTTTCGGCGGGTCTCGGTTGGCGCGGGAAGTTTTGCTGCTGTTTGTGCTAATAAAAAAATGACATACTCTCTCTGAGTGCGAACGTGAGAAATTGTCGCTTTCTTCGCGTTGCTACAATTTCTACAGCGGTGTTGAAAATTGATGGATGGATAGACTGACTGATTGGCACTATAGATCCTCTGTTAATACATTGTACCACTTTACTTTTCAAAACATACACTTACATAATTCACAATGAACCAAAAACATTCAAGAGTTAATAGAAAAGAAGAAAACCAAGTCTTTTTCAAATGATTCCCTCACCTGTTGACCATGTCACGACAGCCACCTCCATTGTTACATGGCTTACTTGCACACTCATCAATGTTAGCTTCACAACTGATGCCTTCAAACCCAGGTAGACATTCACATGAGTAAATGCCAATACCGTCGTGGCAGGTGCCTCCATTGTGGCAGGGATCCACTTCACACTCATCAATTTCAGTTTCACAGTTGATTCCTAGTTTTGAAAAGGAAACACAAGATACCATTTTCGATGGCAGTGTTTGAGAAATATTGTTAGTATTGGTTCTCAGGGCACTGAATCAATCGCAACTAGACTGGACTCTATTTTTGCATCTTGAGCCAAGCAGGCCATTCATGCAACAAGGCTAGCTATGACAGGACGATCGTGGGTTTGACTCAAACATTTATGCTCCAGGTTGGACACATGCTGCAAACCACAAATGGTACAATTCTTATGGCATGCAAAATGACAATCTTTAGAATAATGAGAGACCACTGTCCATCAGCAAGAGTCATTGGGTGGAAATTCCCTCATTAATATTCTATTCAGTTGGGGAAAAAAAAGTGCAACTGCCTCATTGCTAAAATAGACAAGTTATTTCTGCTTATAATTGTCTTTGCCTTTTGCAAGCATTTTCCCCCTAATTTTATCCTTGTTTATTGTGTAACCAGTGTCATTTGTTGTTCTTTGTCGGTCCTGTGCATTTTTGTGTAAATAAATCTTTTTGTTAGTCTCATCAAAGTCTATGTTTGTAGAGCCAAATTCTGTCTGGAGATATCAGGACATCTTGAGACACAGGCAACTCAGTGAGACCAACAAAACATGTATGCGTGGACAGAATTGGTGGTAACCCTCTTTTAATGCAAGAAAAATCACTAAAAATCTGTGAGCAACTATAAAGGGCCCTCGCAGCCCTAGCAAGGTTGAGGTACTGGCACATTGGAATTGTAATTTTTTGAAAGAAAAAAAAAAAGAAATACTGTACATCAGATTAAAACCCACTTTGATAGAATATGAAATCTATAAAATGCAAAAAGTGAGTCAAAATTTAAAAGCAAATTAAAAAGGAAGACATTTTGTCTAATTCTTGGCCTTTCATTGAGGTGATATTTTACCAATGCAGCTTCCAAACTGATGTACTTCATTTTCTAAGAATACAAATTTCAATGTCACACGTGCCAGCTTTGCCAAGGCTGTGAGGGCCCTTTATAGCTGCTAGCAGCTTTAATTGGTAATGTTACAGAACATATGTATGTTGCCTCAAAGCTTGATTTGGGGAAAAAAAGAAACACATCTGTTCTGTCTTTTCTTGAACCCATTTAGCCATACAAGTCTGTCCTTTTCGTGGTGGGAATCAACAAGTCCACAATGAGGGATGCCATGAAGCTGAAGGAGTCCTACTGATGCTAGCTGAGTACTGGCTGGCCAAGCGGAATGTAGCTTTGCCAGTCACAAAGGTAAAAACTGGAGCATGGGAAGAATTTTGCTTTTGAAAACAACTTCCAGAGGTTTCATTGAAATTCTGGTCCACCATCCTGGGAAGCATCCATCCATCCATCCATCCATCCATCCATTTTCCAATCTGCTTATCCTCATGGGGGTCACAGGCATGGAGCTTGGAGCTTATCTCAGCCATAATCGGGCATGGGCTTTGTTGTGTCTTGAAATGACGAGGCACACACACGCGTTTTCCATTATGTATTCGACAGTCGAGTTCCGCCATTAACCTCGTGGGGAACATTTCACACATGCGCAGTCGATGGCAATACAAAGTACGGGAAGTCAATGCGTTGAAACAACATACAAATCTATGATGGTTAATACACCACATTACCTCCCCCCTTAGTTTAAAGATGCATAACAAATTCACGTTTCCTTATCCATCATACTGCATAACATTTCTTCAATAATAAACAAACTCGATTTAAACATCTTTCAATTACGACATCACAATCAATCCCTGTAACGTAAAGGGCGTTGTGCTTTACGTCCTGAACGTCTCAAAGCTACTGTCTCTGGCACAAGTGGTTCAGGCGGGTCTGGTGCAAAAGTTGGTGATGCGGGTGTTGTGGACTCCGGTTCGTCAAAGTCTTTCTCCTGCTCAGCTGACTGAGTCGCACTTTCAGGTCCAGGATCTAAAATGTCAGGTGGGTATCGAAGACGCAGCTGGTCTCCATGGCGCCTGTATACCTGATCAGTTTCACCTTGCACATTGTATGACACTGGTCCAGTCCGCTGTGTCACTACTCCAAGGATCCATTTGGGATGTTCTCCTGCTGTGTTGCGTAGACAGACGGGGTCAACCACATCAAACTGTCTGTCAGCAGCCTGACGATCATGTTCCTCCTTCTGTTGATACTGTCTCCTCCTCACCGTCTCAGAGATGCTTGGTTTAAGGAAATCCAGCCGTGTTCGTACATGTCTCTTTAAGAACAAGTCTGCTGGTGACTTTCCAGTTGTACTATTTGGCGTTGTGCGATAACACAGTAAGAAGTGTGAAATCTTATCCTCAACACTCAGGATCTCTCTTGCAAGCTTCTTCATGCCCGCCTTGAATGTTGCAATGCATCTCTCAGCGAGTCCATGTGTAGCAGGATGCTTCGGTGCTCCAGTAGTGTGCAAGATTCCGTTCCTTTTCATGAAGAGTTGGAACTCATCCAACATGAAGGTTGTGGCGTTGTCAGTGACGATTTGTTCGGGTACTCCTTGTGCTGATGGTGGATGATGAGGTTATCTGTGACATTTTGAAGACCTCTAGCCACTTGGAGTACGCATCGACCACCATCATAAACATGTGACTCATGAATGGACCTGCAAAATCAATGTGAATCCTTCTCCATACCCGTCCAGGAAACTCCCATGGGTGCAGAGGAACATGGTGTGGCATGCCTTGTTCTAGCTGGCA
Organism: Hippocampus zosterae; assembly: GCF_025434085.1. Lineage (NCBI taxonomy): Eukaryota > Metazoa > Chordata > Actinopteri > Syngnathiformes > Syngnathidae > Hippocampus > Hippocampus zosterae. Next base: position 3,644,739 of record NC_067468.1, read on the forward strand.
CGTCTCACACTGCTTGTAGACCTTCTCGATTTCCATGTCAATATTTGGCCATCAGACATATTGTCGTGCAATTGTCTTCATTTTTACGATACCAGGGTGTCCGTCGTGGATCTCTTTTAACACTGCTCTTCTCATTTTCTCTTGCACCACTACTCTTGTTCCCCACAGCACACATCCCTGTTCTACAGAAAGTTAATCTTTCTTTCTGTGAAATACCCTGACATTTTCGGGAATTTCAGTTGGCCACCCTAACTGAATGTATCTGTGTAGTAGTGAGAGCTCAGTGTCTTTGCGTGTAGCCTTCAATATTTGTTTTGCACTTAATGGCGCCTCCTCCAGGTGCTCACAAATCAGTGCGTTGAGAGAAGCTGTTATTGTCTTTGTTCCATCGTCTATCGTCTCAGGCAGGGGGACACGGGATAGTCTATCTGCATTACCGTGCTCCTCTGATTGCCTGTAGGTTATGTGATAATCATAAGCGGACAATATGATTGCGCATCTCTGTGTGCGTGCTGCTGCCATTGTTGGTAGTCCCTTGCATTCTCCGAACAGCGCGAGCAGAGGCTTGTGGTCGGTTACCAATTCGAACTTCCGCCCCCAAAGGTATTGGTGGAATTTCTTTACTGCGTACACCAGACTCAAAGCCTCCTTTTCTATTTGTGAGTAGTTCTTTTCCGCTGGAGAGAGCGTTCGAGAAGCAAAAGTGATGGGATGTTCTTTCCCATCAGGTGTCGTGTGCTGAATGACAGCTCAGATCCCATAAGCAGAAGCATCACATGCGAGTGTAAGTGGCAGGCACGGGTTGTAATGGGTTAATATATTTTCACTTGTCAACAGTTCTTTACAGTTGTCAAACGCGCTCTGCTCATCTTTACTCCATTTCCACTTTGTTTTCTCCTTCAGCAGTCTGTAAAGTGGAGCCAAAACTGTACTTTGGCATGGTACAAAGTGTTCATAGTAGTTCACGAGACCTAAGAAGGCTCTCAGCTCTTTAGTGTTTGTGGGTGCTGGAGCATCATGAATGGCCCTGGCCTTATCTTTGGACGGGTAGACTCCTTTTCCATCCAGCACGTGCCCCAGGTACTCTATTTGCGTCTTACCAAAGTCACACTTTGTCCTCTTCACTCTCAGACCATTCTCTTTCAGCCGCTGAAGAATTCTGTCCAAGTTCGTTAGGTGCTCGGATTCGTCTCGGCCCATCACAAGCAAGTCATCGAGGTAGACCACCACATTGAGGTCTTTCATTAGATTCTCCATGATCCTTTGGAAAATACTGACAGCAGAGTTGACACCAAAACACAGTCTATTGTACACAAACAGTCCTTTGTGTGTATTGATTGTAGTATACTTCTTTGAGTCATCATCGATAAGAATTTGTTGATAAGCTGCAGCCAAATCTATTTTTGAGAATATTTTCCCACCACATAGTGTGGTCCTCCTTGTGGGTCCTGGCCTTGCCGTGGCAAGGAGGCTTGTGTGTTCCAATGATCCGGAGAGCGTTACCGTCTGGAGCTTGCTCCAGGTAGGGTCTCCCTTGGCGGGCCGGTCTTCGGGGAGGTTCCAGACTAACAAGGTCCCAACGGTGTGTCGGTACGCCGCTGAGATGGCAGCCCCATCATCCGACTATCCTGCAGAGGGCCAACAACCCACTCAGGAGAAATTAATTGTTACGAAACCGACCAGAAGAAACCAGACTGCCCAAACCAAGACAAGACATAGGAACGCCCCCGACCAACGAGTACGGATTGACCTACGCCTGAAGACGCGCATTGCCACATGGAACGTCCGAACGCTTCTTCGGGATGGAGCTCCTTTACTGCTGTCCTTGGAGCTCTCCCGCTACAAAATCACCATGGCGGGTCTTTGTGAATCAAGATGGCAAGGCAGCGGCGAAATTACAGAAGGAGAACACAGCTTCATATGGAGTGGCCCTGAAATCCGGACGGGCCTCCATGGAGTTGAGCTGGCCATGTCCAAACATACACGGCAATCACTTATCAGCTGGATCGCAATTAACGATCGACTCCTGTCTGCACGGTTCCTCCACCGACATGGCAAGATGACAGTCATCGTTGCTTATGCCCCCACAGAACTCGCCGATGATACAGTGAAGGACACCTTCTTCGACCAACTCCATCAGGTCGTTAGCCAAACCCCACCACATGACATCGTCATCATCCTCACGGACGCCAATCCAACCTTCTCTTCTTCCTCCAGAGAAGGACCATCTCACCAAACCCCCACACAACCCATTGGCACCACCTTTGTCGATAACACCACAAATGATAACGGCAAACGTCTGCTTCTCCGCTGCCATTCAAATAACCTCTGTATCACCGACACATGGTTCCCCCGCAAGCAGATCCATCACTGGACCTGGTATAGCCCTGATGGAAGAACCCGGAAGGCGATAGACCATATCATCATCTCCTGCCGCTGGCTATCCTCCGTCACCAACTGCAGGGTCTTCAGAGGTGCACAGTTGGGCAACACTGACCACCGCCTGTTGGTTGCCCAGCTAAGACTTAAAATACTACCAGACCCGTCTATCAGGCCACAGCCACGCTTAATGTCTTCCAGGCTCTGCGACCCCACCACTGCCTCCGCATATCGCCGCTCCATCACCAACGCCTTCACCGCTCTGGCCGTTGATGACATCGCAGACTGGGAGACTTTCAAATTAAAGGTCAACCAGTCTGCCCAGGATGTACTGGGAAGATCAAGATCTCTTCCCAAACAACCATGGATCTCACAACCGACCCTCGACATCATTGACCGCCGCCGTGCTGCTCGCCTGCACGGTGATATCACAGAGTACCGAAGGCTCAATGCAGCACGGAATGCGGCAATTGCAACTGACAGGGAGAGATACTGGGGAGAAGAGGCCGAACGCATGGAATCAGCAGCACAGCGCAACGACCTTAGACAGGTCTTTCAAATGCTGCGCCAAGCCCGCATCGGACCACACATCAAGACCGCCCTCATGAAGGATGCCAGTGGAAATCGCATCACCACTGAAATAGACTGCCTTGAACTCTGGAAAGAGCACTTCAGCAACCTCCTTCATCACCCTCCAGTTCCCACCGACCCCCGTCTTGTCACTGCTGCCAACTCTACCACCCCCAACCCCAACTGCAAAACTGACCCAGTCACAATCGACGAGGTCAGAGCAGCAATAAAATCACAAAAAAATCACAAGGCCCCTGGAATCTGTGCCATCACCGCAGAGCTGCTCAAAGAAGGTGGTGACTCCATGGCCCAGTGGCTCACCCACATCATTAACCATGTCTGGGTGGCAGAACAGCCCCCCACAGACTGGACCCGAGGCATCATCCTGCCATTCTGGAAGCGGAAAGGCGACAAGCAACTCTGCAACAACTACAGAGGTGTCTCACTGCTCTCCATACCCGCAAAACTGTTCACCCGGATCCTTCTCACCCGCGCCCTTCCCGCCATTCAAAGCCATCGCTGCCCCCAACAAGCTGGCTTCATGCCCAACCGGTCCACCATATATCACATCTCAGCAGTTAGACTCATTGTGGAGAAGGTTAGAGAGTTTCGGAAGGACCAACATCTTTTTATAGCCTTCATAGATCTCAAAGCTGCCTTTGATACAGTCGACCACCTCTCCCTTTGGAACATTCTGAAATACCTTGGAGTGCCACCCAAAATAACCACATTGTTCCAGCGACTCTACAACAACTCAGAGAGCTGTGTTCGTGTGAATGGGAAGGACTCAGAGTGGTTCCCCATTAACAGCGGGGTCAGACAGGGCTGCGTGGCCGCTCCTGATCTATTTAACTGTGTCATTGACCACCTTATGATCCGAGTACAGGAGCAAGTCTCAGGCGTGTCGCTCGGCAACTTCCACCTGAGCGACCTTGAATAAGCTGATGACACCACCCTGTTCAGCAACTCCCTCCAACACCTCAGCAGTGCCCTCTCCATATACCAAACAGAAAAGCTGGGCCTCCAAGTAAGCTGGCAGAAAACCAAACTTATGTATATCGGTGACGGACCCAACCCCTCCCCCCTGATCTTTGGCAGAGACGAAGTGCAATTTGTCAACTCCATCATTTACCTGGGCTCCACTATTACCAGCAGCGGCGATCTCAAGCCAGAGATTGACCGCAGACGCGCCCTTGCGGCCGCGGCAATGCAGTCACTGTGGCGGCTCCTTTGTCGCCACCACTCAGTGTCCCAAAAGACCAAGATGCGCATTTATAACGCAGCAGTTCTTCCCATCCTCCTGTATGGTGCAGAATCCTGGCCATTAAACAAGACCCAGGCCAAGAGGATCGACGGCTTTGACAGCAGGTCACTAAGAACCATTTTGAACATCAGCTGGCACCTCCATGTTTCCAACTCAGACCTCCGAAAACATACCCTTCAGCCCCCTGCATCCCGACTGGCCGCTCAGAGGCGCATCCGTTGGCTTGGTCATCTCCTCTGATTATCCCCGGAACACCCAACTCGTGCCATCTTCTCATTTGATCCAGCGACAGCCGGCTGGAAAAGGCCACGCGGCAGACCCCACACCAGATGGCTCGATGTCATCAGAGAGGATCTCAAACACCAGGGCCTCACCCTGGAGGATGCAGCGGACCTGGCCCATGACCGTGGTCATTGGCGGACCCTGGTGAAGCTGATCGGCTCTACGCACTGCGACGACCCAGCCGAATGAGACTGGGCCCCCGCGTCGCAAGAGCATTATTATTATTATTATTATTATTATTATTATTATTATTATTACATAGTGTGGCTAACACCTCCTCGATGTGTGGTAGTGGATATGTCTCTGTGTTAATAGCTTGGTTCGCCGTTATCTTGTAATCACCACACAAGCGAAGTCCACCATCCCGCTTGGGTACTGTAACCACTGGAGCCACCCACTCACTGTACTTGACAGGGGTGATAACGCCATCTTTCTCAAGTCGCTCCAGTTCTTTTTCTACTTTTTCTTTCATGGCAAAGGGCAAAACACAGGCTTTAAAAAGGTGGTTAAAAAGCTCCTCGGTGGCAGAGCGCTATGTGTGGATAAAATGAAGCTATGGGACTGTCCTAGTTGATACAACTCTGCAAAGTCATGTGGACTTTGGGGACAGAACATGAGATTGGCAGACCAGGGTGGTGGTCTCCCTTTTTAAAAAGGTGGACCGTAATGTGTGTTTCAAATAGAGATGGGTCACACTCGTCAGGCCTCCCTGATCAGATCTGTTCAGGAGTTCTGGGGGGAGGGCCTGTTGGGAAGTTGAGTCTCAGATTTAGGAGGAGCTTGTTTGTGGAACAGTGAACAAGCGCTACAGTCTACACCAGGGGTGCCCATTAGGTAGATCCTGATCTACCGGTAGATCTAAGACAGGTCCCAAGTAGATCCGAGGATTGTTGAGGAGAAAAAGAACAATCAACCATTTGTGTCGTTGTACATGTTAGTAATATATTTTTTTGTGTTAATATACACTGCACACTAATCATCTTATCAGTCTCATTTTCACACAAAAAAAAATTGCGCTCCATCTTTTATCGTCATGATTCTCATTCAGAGTTTGCTAAGTGTACAATTCACCGAGGGCACAAGCAAAGAATAGGACTCTTGGAGGGCCCAGGGAAGCACTTTAAAACAGTACGTGTGAGCTACGATAGTTAACAGGCTGCAAAAATGCATCGCATGCCTCAGTTTCAGGCTGTTTCTCATCACGGCGTACGCGCGTGTGTGCGTGTGCGCGCGTGCCGGTGAGGGTAGATCCCGGGAGGTTAGTTGATCGAAAAGTAGATCTTCGGTCCAAAAAGTTTGGGCACCCCTGGTCTACACCCTCGGCAGACCCCACGAGGGTGAATGGGTGTTCGCTCAATCTGTGTACATGTGTTTTGTGGATTGTAGGCCACAAATCACATGTACAGGATTCGAAAAGCAGCCAAAATGAGTTTCCTCCGAGAGTGTCCACACTTTCATTTTGAGATAGGGTGAGAAGCTCGGTCATCTGGGAGTGGATCAGAGTAGAGCCATTGCTCCCCTGAATCAAGAGGAGCGATATGAGGTGGCTCAGGCATCCGGTTAGGATGCCCCGTGGATTCCTTCCTTGTCAGGCATGTTCCAAAGGTAGGAGGCCCCAGGGACGACTCAGATCAAGATGCAGACACTATGTCTCCCGGCTCCTCGGCACGCATCCAGAAGAGCTAGACAGAGTGGCTGTGGAGAAGGATGTCAGGGCAACCTGACCCCGTATAACAAATGAATGGATGGATGGATGCATGAATATTCGATTGTGCCCGCATATTAGAAGAAGAATCTGTGCTTGGTGGTTGCGCGTTCTCGGCGGCACGTGTTTACCAGCACTGATTTTGATTGGGAGGAATGTCGGCGCCATTTGATTGTCGTTGCTGGTACTTGTGTCTTGAGCCTGAAATAGGCAGCATTTTCACAGCCCTGCTTTGGTCAGCGAAAAGGTCGGTGCTGATGGATAGTCTGCGGCTGGATGGAAGCATGAGGAGCCGACGATGAAAAGAAAGGAGCGTCAGCGCAGAGCGCTGATGCGTATGTGGAACTGGGAGTCGCGGCTTGAAGCGGATTTGAAGCGGATTTACATGGGACATGAGAAGAGAGCCAATCTTTCTTTTCGTTAATGGATGTGACAGCTTCTTGTTGAGTTCAAGCTTAGCTTTCAGCATAACGTCTTTGATCCACTGGTGAAAAGGACACTTTGATTTGCGCCTCTTTCATCTATTATTGCTTCAAACAACAAAGTAAATGGAGGAAAAGTGGCACAACTGTCTGTTTTATGTGTTGTGTTGTATTATTTTGTCATTTTATGTTCAGTGTTCTTTTGATGGCGGCACGGGAAATACACAATAAAGTTGTACTTGATACTTGATATTCCACATTTTGTATTCCAGTTAATTTAAGTGTGTATCCTGTGAATGTTTGTGTCAAAATTTTGATTTACCTGTAAAGCCCATGAGGCACTCACACGTATAGTGGTCCTTTTCATTGATGCAAGTAGCATTGTTGTCACATGGTCTTGATGCACACTCATTGATGTCAATTTCACAGGTGTAGCCCTGAAAACCTGGCACACAGAAGCAATGGAACTCTGCCACTCCATCAATACAGAGAGCACCGTTTTGACAAGGCTCCGACAAACAATCATTTATATCTTCCTCACACGTTTTTCCTTCATATCCTTGTGCACATTGGCATTTAAAGCCTTGTGGGTGAAAAATGCAGGTCCCATTGTTCATGCAGGGTTCGTCAATGCAATCAGTTACACGTTGGTGGCATCCTGGCCCTCCATAACCAGCGGGACACCTGCAGAAGTATCCATTGAGTTGATCTACACACAAATAACGTGGCTCAGAGCAGGGGCTACTCAGGCATTCGTCCATCTCCTCCGCACAGTTATCACCCGATAGGCCACTTGGGCAGATGCAATGGTATTCTGGCATACCAAGAGTGCTGAGGCAGTTTTCACATGGTGCAAAGGAACAAGCATCATAGAGTCGGTCACAGTTTTTGCCCATGTATCTCACTCCTTCATTGACACAAATGCAAGCATAATCATCCGTTGTGTCCACACAGGTGGCTCCATTTTGACAAGGTGCAGACAGGCATTTGTCAGGTGCAGCTGTGCAGAAGATTCCTGAAAAAGAAAGGGAAGAGTCGAGATACCAATCCCATACATGGTAATTCAATGTAAACATTTCTGGTGAGTTAATTCAATGACGCAGAGAATTGATTTCAAGAATGGGGATTTGTGTTTTGTATCTTATGTCTCTATAATAACAATGCTTCTTGTGAGTTAGTTTTATGGTATTATGTTTATTACTCTAAGTATTTTTAAAGACCCATTCTATCATAAAAATTGTGAATGACCATTTTCACCCAAGATAAGGTGCAATTATGTAATTGTTGTTAAATTGATTTTGTGATAACTTCCGTTGCCTTGTGTTGGTGCCCACCCCTAATTCAAATATGCATTATTACTTTGTGAATGCTTGCCCAATCAATTTATTGTAAAAAGCTTTCACGCTTCGACTTGGAATTGCCTATTCCTCAGACCCTAAAAAGTTCACTGTCCAAAGGAGAAAAAATAAGCAAAGCGAGGAAAAAAGGAAAGACTGAAGTAAGGAAGCAAGAATGCAATTAAATAAGAAAGCAAGGAAACTAGGAACCAAAGAAAGAAGGAAGCAAAGAAAAAAAGTAGCAAGGAAACTAAGACGCAAGCGAGGAAGGAAGCCAGGAAACAAGAAAAGAAGTAGGGAAACTTGGAAGGAACGAAGAAAGCTTGAGGAAGCAAGCATCTGTGAAGCAAGGAAGGTAGGAAGGAAACTAGGAAGCAAGGAAATAAGTAATCAAGGTAACAAGGAAATTAGAAAACAAGGAAGCTAGGAAACAGGGAATGAAGTAAGGAAACTAATAAGGAAGGAAGAAAGCTGGGGAACAAGGCAGCAAGGATCTATGAAGGAAGGAAGGAAGGAAGGAAACTAGGAAGCAAGAAAACAAGTAATCAAGGTAGGAAAGCATCTCAGGTGTACGCAATCCATCTATCCATCCATTTTCAGCATTGCTTATCCTAAACAGGGTCGCAGGGGGGTGCTGGAGCCTATCCCAGCTGATTTCAGCCGGAAGACGGACTACACCCTGAACTGGTCGGGAGTCAGTCGCAGGGAACATTGACAAGTTCTCGGGTATACCCCAAATGATGATGAAATCTCACACGCGTAGACAGGGATAAAGGTTTAACAAAAAGTGTTTATTTAGACAAAAGCATAGAACCGACGAAGTACAAACAAAGGTCACTGGCATCAAAGAGCCATTAAAACACAGAACAAAGATGGCAATGTAATAGTTAAACAAGAATACACTGAAAAAAATAATTGCAAGAGAGTTAATGCGAAATCAAACTGAAGAGAACAACATGATGCGATAATACATACAAAAACGAGATCAAGATGGACGAAAGTGAACTATGAGCAGGGACAAGAGGTCTTGAGAACAATCACTTGAAGCATGAAAAGCGAGCAAAATTAATAATCCGATAAAGAACAGCCGTCGTCGGAGTCCTTATAAAGTCCAGTGACTGCAACAAGAGACAGGTGCACCATTGCAGGGAACATCTTCCACTTCAGCCGGAACTGAAACAAAAAAATCAAACCATGACACATAAGGGGTGTTCACACGGCAAGATTTGCTCCAGTGCTGCGCCAGCGCTGCCCCAGTTGAACGTTCACATGTGCAAATTTACACCGGTGTAGCCCCGGAAAACAGCTTACTCCGGAGAAAATATTTAAACCACCTCCCTGAGGTGGGTTAAATTTGCTCCGGAGCAAATGCTCGTTTGCGGGGCAGCACCGATGTAAATTTGCACGTATGAACTCTACAATTTGCTCCGGAACAAATGCTCGTTTGCGGGGGAGGGGAGGCAGCCTCGCTACGCATGAAAGGAGTTGATTACATACGGCAAGAATGCGTTGCTTTCGTGCTCTGTTGTACTTCCGTCATGTGTTTGTTTAATAACGACACAAGATATGGCTGGTAACAGTAGCAAGCGTCACCTCTTGGGTTATACCATCTCAACTAGAACGGGGGGGGGGGGGGGGGGCGAGTCCCAAAACGCCATCTTTCCTTTTGTAGGAGACTGGACTGTCTCGGAGTTGTTAGTGTAGTTTTTAGTTCCTTTGTTGTGTGTTCATAACCCACCGGCCCCCATAGAATTTATTTTGTGATTTCCTCTCTTCATTTTCTGTTTGGCGCATTACATGTTTGCTTTTCTAAGTGTTATTGAAGTCATCATTGATTTACGTTTTCATCGGCGGTCACTCTCGAGCAGAAGGCACGGAGACCGAGAAGGAGAATGACGTGCCTGTACAGTAAGTGCTTGAGTTGTGTATACGTTTTTAAACTAACCAACACGACAGCCCCTTGTTTTCTATCGTTTTGCTCCACTGCAGAAACTGCCGTGTGACCGCAAGTGGAGCTGCACTGACGCTGCGCTGGTGCTAACACGTTCAGCGGCTTTGCATATGTGACCGCTCCACAAAATCTTTTCCGGTGTAAAATATATCGCAACAAAATACATCGGTGCAGCACCGAAGCATATATGTGCTGTGTGAACACCCCTATATAGAGATGAACAACCATTCATACCTTTGTGGAGTGGGAACTGATCTCACCGTGCCCGCAAACAAGTCAGACAAGTGAACGACAACGCCATTAGTGGCACGGTCTATGTAATATTTTTGCAAATATAGTCGCCACAATCGGGATGTCTTGGGATGAGAATCCGGGGCGTTGGTAATGATTTGTTCGGTATGGAATAGAATATAGAATCCGGGGTGCACCTAATATTTTGGCCAACACGGTCGACCCACTGGAGAAATCTCGAGATGTGAATCTGGGGTGTTCCTAGTGTGTTGGCCAATATGGCTGCACTATTGGGGATGCCGAGGGATGAGAATCCAGGGTGTTGCTCATGATTTGGCCTGTATGGCCTACCCACTGGGGACGCTGAGGGATGAGAATCCGGGGTGCACCAATATTTTGCCAATGCAGACGTCCCACTGGGGATGCCTAAGGATGAGAATCTGTGGTTTTCGGCCTTGCCGCTTACATGCTGTGATTTCTCCAGATTCTCTTAATCTTTCCATGATATTATAGACCATAGATAATGAAATCTCTAAATTTCTTGGAATTGTACATTGAGGGGAGGTTTGCATGTTCTCCCCGTGTCTGCGTGGGTTTTCTCCGGGTATTCCAGTTTCCTCCCACATTCCAAAAACATGCATGGCAGGTTAATGGAACGCTCAAAATTGTCCCTAGGGGTGAGTGTGAGCGCGGATGGTTGTTCGTCTCTATGTGCCCTGCGATTGGTTGGCAACCGGTTCAGGGTTGCTTGAAGACAGCTGGGATAGGCTCCAGCACCCCCTGCGGCCCTTGTGAGTATAAGTGGATTGGAAAATGGATGGATGAATGCTTGTCCTGAAGCTGTTCGACAATTGTCTCACGTAGTTGTTCAAAAAGATGTGAACCTTGCCCCATATTTGCTAGTGAATGACCAGTAGCGTGGTAAAATAACGACAGTTATGAAAATGACGCAGAGTCCTTGAGCTCTTTAAAGTTTCCACTAGTGTTGAAATACTGATAAGCAACAGTTATCCAAATAATGCAGAGTGGCGATGCGACAATATGGTAATATAATATAATATAATATAATATAATATATAATATATATATAATATATAATATGGTAATGCTACGTTCACACCGCACCACCTATTCCCAACTTGCTAATTTTTTGGCTCTGTCCCGGTGTTGGAAGCTGGCTGTGTTGTACAGCTTCCACTGCCCACAACCCGCAATGACTATTTCGTCCTATATTTCCTATTATTTTCATCATTTACATTCAGACAGGTAGTAGCTTTTGGGAAAAAAAAGCTATTTTTCAAATCGGTTTCACCAAACACTAAGAAATAAAGTGTGGCAAATGTAAAATGGAGTGAATGACACAGATTTAAGTGACACTTTCTATCTTGGCCTCATTAACTGGGAAAATGAAGGAGAAAAACTCAACAGCATCACAAATGCTGAAAAAAAATTATCACTTACCTGCTGATTAAAGGGAATTTTATAATTATGAGACTGGACAATGGTGCAAAAGCAAATGTCATTAGCATGTCTGATGTAAGAGAAATGCAGGTAATGCCAAAAATACACAGAAAGAGTTGAAAGATTACAATGGCCACCCATGAAGTGCTTGGGTACTTGTAAATCTCATGTCAATGTCAAAGGTAACAGTGTACAATGTACAATTTTTGGTTGTTACTGACATATGTGAATCACTTTTGGGTGATAAGAGCTGTGAAGAGCTAAGACTGCTGAGACAGACTCAAAATGTGACACTAATGTTATTGTCCCAAAATTGTTCAAAGGTTTTGTGTACAATACCCTTGACATACAAAATAAGACAAATATCCCGGGAGACTGTCGGTTGATTAGGAGCACCCGTGGCAAAACGTGGTTGTCTGAAAGAATGATGAGTTGAGAACATAAAAAATCAAGCATGAGTATTACCAAATACTCACATGAGAAAAAAATGGTGAAATCAGTGAAATGGTAAGAGCAACCTATTTTACAAAACTTAAAGCTTCACAAGGTTTCTGGCATTTAAGACTGGATGAGTGCAGTAATAAATACTGCACCTTTGATAAACCTAGCTGGTATTGTATCTGACTGAATACCCAATTTGTCATATGGCTAGAACACTTTATAACACCATTTGAGGATTCCATCCATCCATCCATTACCAAGGTTGCTTATCCTCATGAGGGTTACGGGCATGCTGGAGCCTAAACCAGTTGTCTTTGGGCAGTTGGCGGGGGACACGTTGAAGTGTTTGCCAGCCAATTGCAGGTTACACAGACAAATAACCATTCACACTCACAGTCACACCTAGAGACAATTCAAGGTACGTACTCAATTTACCTCCCATGCATGTGTCATGATCCTGTTTTGGTCTGGCCAGCAGGTGCCATTAGCGGACTTCGGCACGCACCTGCTGCCAATCTTTAATTTGTGAACACTGTATTTAAGGTCTCTTCTGCATTACACCTGTGTCGGAGAATTGTTTTTGGTATTGCTATTCTCGCTGCTCATGGACTATTGTGGTATTGACCTCGTCGTGTTTCGCGTTTTGCAATTTCGGTACACCAGCTTTTTGTGTGATTTTGGCTTTGTGATTTGGCTTTTGCTCGCGTGTATTTGGATACATTGTTTTTATTTGTATTCGCGGTCTTTATTTTTCTCCCTTGCCTTTTGTGCAAGCGCTTTTTGTTATTCGTTAATGTTCTCTCTGGTCCCTGTTTGACCAGCGCTTTGTGTTACCTCTTTATCGGTGCGATTATAAGCATTAAAACCTATTTTTGTTTCAGAGACCATGTTTACGTCTACGTTTTTGGGATCCAGACTTTACTCGGCTTGTCCGAGTCGTGACAGCATGTTTTTCGAATGTGGGAGGAAATCGCAGTACCTGGAGAAAACCCATGCACATACAGGCACGAATAGAACATGCAAACTCAACACAGGAAGGCCAGAGCCTGGGATTGAACCCTGGATTTCTGCACTGTGAGATAGACGTACTCAGCACTCCTGCACCATGTCGCTCTTAACCGCCATTAGGAATAAAATCTACATCATAAATATTCCACAGAGCAATGGAAAATATTGAAGGCTTAGGGGGAGTCAATGACATTATCGTATGGGGCTTGACTCTCCAAGAGCACAACCAGAGGCTTTATAAGGTGATGGAGTGCATACAAAAGTATGGACTGAAACAATAGAGCCAAGTGTGAGCGTGAAGTGCAAGAGGTCCTTTTCCTTGGGGGCAAACTTACAACAAGAGGCATACAACCAAGACCAAACCAAGACAAAATAAAAGGGATACTGAACATAACGAGACCAACAGACAAAACATGTACAATGCTCAGTATGGGAATTGTAAATTTTATAGAAATAAATCTATCTATAAATATATCTATTATATATTATATTATACAATACAATACAATACAATACAATACATGCTGATTTATATAGTGCTTTCACAACAGCAGCAGCTGTAACAAAGCGCTTTACAAAACAGTTAACATAAAGTAAAATAATAAACACAACACATAACATAAAACACGGACAGTCGTGCAGTCCTAACCACTTTTCTGTCACACGCTTTGTTGTTTGAAGCAGTTTGAGATGAAAGAGGAGAGTATCAAGGTGTCCTTTAACCAGCGGATAAGAGACGTTATGCTCAAAATGTGCACACGTCGGCTACAAGCTAAGTTTCAAAGTCAACAAGAAGCTGTAGCATCCATTGACGAAAAAAGAGATTGGTTCACTTCTCCTATCCCATGGAAATCCATTTCAATTCCAAACGGCGACTCACGGTTCCAAATACGCATCGGCGCTCTTCGCCAACGCTCCTGTCTCCTCATCCTCAACTTCAGCGGCCATCCATCCAGCCGCACCAACGCCAACTGTCCAACAGCGCTGACATAGCCACTGAACAAATCGGGGTTGTGAAAAATGCTGCCCATTACTGGCGCAAAAAACACAAGCGCCCCAGGTCTGTCCAGCACCGACAGTCAATGGCGCCGACATTCCTCCCAATCAAAATCTGTGCTGGTACAGGCTCTGCTGCCGAGAAGGCGCAACCACCTAGCACAGATACTGCTCCTTTGACGAATAATTCATTCATTCATTCATTCATTATTATATTATTATAAAATATATATTATCTATCTATCTATCTATCTATCTATCTATCTATCTATCTATCTATCTATCTATCTATCTATCTATCTATCTATCTATCTATCTATCTATCTATCTATCTATCTATCTATCTATCTATCTATCTATCTATCTATCTATCTATAGATTTATTATATATAGATTTATTGTCAATGACGAGAGACAATAAAACGAATGACATGCCGGCTCAGACGTCGCCCGGCCAAACAAGGTCTGCGTCAGGTGCTGGGGAACCAGAGCACCTTGATGAAAAATGGGCTACTGGAACAAAGCGGAGATGGGCGAGATGCGATAACATGGCTCTGTTGGAATGCTACTACTCAAGCAACCCTAGTCAGAGGGGTTACATGCAGAGAATGTGGGCTAAATGGTTACTTCGAAACCCACAGTCACGGTTGACAACGAAACAACGAGTAGCTCAGTGTTCCAACATCCACAAATGGCAACTGCTATCACAACTTGAGATTGATGAGGTACAACGCCGGTTCCACGGTGAAGGGCCCCAGGCTGCCAGATCAGAGGAGGAGGTCATCCCAGAGATTGGGAGGCAAGCCCCAATGAATATAGATGATGAGATTGGGAGGCCAGCCACAATGAATGAAATGCTGAGCGAGGCAGCAACTGACCTGAAAGCTAAGATCATTGCGACAATGAAAGCTGGGCAACCTAGAAACCGATTACAACGGCTATGTGAAGTACCATCTGAAAGTCTCATAGAAAGTGTGAATGCAGCACTGAGGGCGATCCCTACCGTAACGATCACAGAAACCAATGAGCTGATATACGCTTCAGCATCAGTGATCCTAGAGACTCTGGGCTATAAAAGCAACCATGAAAGCCATGAGATACGTTACCCACCATGGAAAAGACGGTTGGAGGCTAAGATCAAGGCGGCCCGGAAAGAAATGCTGAGCGAGGCAGCAACTGACCTGAAAGCTAAGATCATGGCGACAATGAAAGCTGGGCAACCTAGAAACAGATTACAACGGCTATGTGAAGTACCATCTGAAAGTCTCATAGAAAGTGTGAATGCAGCACTGAGGGCGATCCCTACCGTAACGATCACAGAAACCAATGAGCTGATATACGCTTCAGCATCAGTGATCCTGGAGACTCTGGGCTATAAGAGCAACCATGGAAGCCATGAGATATGTTACCCACCATGGAAAAGACGGTTGGAGGCTAAGATCAAGGCGGCCCGGAAAGATGTGAGTCAATTGACGGAGGCCCAGAGAGGTGTGATGAAAAGGCCGATACCCGAGAGGTACATCCAGATGACCATACCTGAAGCACTCGAAACTGTCACGTTGTGCCCGAAGCGATAAAATGATCGCTTCGTGCACAACAAGATAATGAGGTGGATCCCCGAAATAGCAGACAAAGCAAAGGTGGTCCGAGAACAAATGGGTTTTAATACAAAACACAAAATACCCGTCCGGGAGCAACAAACAGAAAACGCTGGTCAAAATCAGGACCAGGAATAAAAGGAAGCAACAGAAAACGCTTGCGAGAAAACAGCAAGGATTATAGTTGGCAACAATAGGAATTAATAAGAGTAGATTTAACGACGCGCAATCACAGCCACAAGGCTACACAGCAATGAATAGATTAAGGCAGTAATCGAGAGAATTGGCTCGGGGTGGAATACTCCGGCAGTAAGTTAACTGCCCGAGCACAAAGATAAACCCTGTGTAATCAGTCCTTAATGGGTGACAGGTGTGTCGGCGGTAGGCAGGAAAAGTCTGCCCCCCTGCTGGCAAACACGGGACGTGACAGTACCCCCCCCTCAACGGACGCCTGCCGGCGGCCTACCCGGCTTGGTCGGATGAGCTGCGTGGAAGTCGCGCAGAAGGGACGGATCAAGGATCCAGGAGCGGGGCACCCATTGACGATCCTCAGGCCCGTAGCCCTCCCAGTCGACCAGATACTGGAATCCCTTACCCCTGCGCCGAGAGTCCAGGACGGTACGAACCGTGTACACCGGGTCACCGTCGACGACCCGCGGAGGGGGGGGCGGAGTGGAAGGCGGAGCCAAGGGACTGGAAACCACTGGTTTGAGCAGGGAAACGTGGAACACGGGGTGAACCTTCATGGCGGGCGGCAGCCGGAGCCTGACCGTGACGGGGCTGACGATGGACTCGACCACGAACGGACCAGTGAATCGGGGCCCCAGTTTCGCGGACGTGCCGGCCAGGCGGAGATCCCTCGTAGCCAGCCACACCTCCTGCCCCACCACGTAAGTAGGTGCCGGGCGCCGACGACGGTCCGCGATCTGCTGGTTCCGGGTCGCCGTGCGGGCCAATGCAGCTCGGGCCTCTTTCCACACGCGGTGGGCTCGCTTGAGGTGATGCTGCACAGACGGGACCTCCACCTGTCCTTCCTGGGACGGGAACAGCGGCGGTTGATACCCGTAGGCCGACATGAAGGGGGACCTACCAGTGGCTGAAGAGACGAGGGTGTTGTGTGCGTACTCCACCCACGGTAGATGGTCGACCCAGGAGGAGGGACTGCGCAGGCATACACAGCGGAGGGCCGCCCCCAGATCCTGGTTGGCACGCTCGGCTTGTCCGTTGGACTGGGGGTGATATCCCGAGGTCAGACTGACCGTGGCCCCGAGGGATCGGCAGAACCGCTTCCACACGCGGGACACGAACTGGGGCCCCCGGTCCGAGACGATGTCCGTCGGGATCCCATGGAGACGGAAGACGTGTTGGACTAGGAGGTCGGCGGTCTCCAGTGCAGATGGCAACTTAGACAGCGGAACAAAATGAGCCGCCTTAGAGAACCGGTCCACGATGGTGAGGACGACCGACCGCCCACGGGATGGAGGAAGGCCCGTGACGAAATCCAGGGCGATGTGTGACCAAGGTCGAGGAGGGATGGGCAATGGCTGGAGCAGGCCTGCCGGAGGCCTATGTGAGACCTTGCCGCAGGCGCAGGCGGAGCAGGCATTGATATAGTCCACCACATCCCTCCGAAGCTCCGGCCACCAGAACCGCTGGGTGACGAGATGCACAGTCCGGTTCACCCCAGGATGGCAGGCCACCTTGGACCCGTGCCCCCACTGCAACACCTCCGAGCGCAGAGGTGGGGGTACAAACAATCTCCCTGTGGGGCATCCAGCCGGGACCTGGACACCATCCAGGGCTTCCTGGATCTTCTGTTCAATCTCCCACCTCAACGCCCCCACGATGCACCGGGTCGGGAGGATGGTCTCTGGTGACCGGTCCCTCTCCACGGGGTCGTGGAGACGGGAAAGGGCATCGGGCTTGGTATTCTTAGAGCCAGGAGAGTAAGTGAGGATGAAATTAAACCGGGTTAAGAATAGTGCCCAACGGGCCTGACGGGGGTTGAGTCTTTTAGCCGAGCGGAGATATTCCAAGTTCTTGTGGTCGGTGTAGACCGTGAACGGTTCCTTAGTCCCCTCGAGCCAGTGGCGCCATTCCTGTAGGGCGACGATTACAGCTAGCAGTTCACGATTGCCCACGTCGTAGTTGGACTCTGCTGTACTGAGTCGACGAGAGAAAAAGGCGCAGGGGTGCAATTTCTGGTCGACCGGGGAACGCTGCGACAGAACAGCCCCGACCCCTGAATCCGAGGCGTCCACCTCTACGACAAACGGGAAGTCCGGGTTAGCATGGTGCAACACCGGGGGATTTGTGAATGCGGCCTTTAAGCCAGAGAATGCCGACTCCGCAGCCGAGTCCCATTTGAATGGGATTTTTGTGGACGTCAGACGGGTCAACGGGAGTACCTTTTGGCTGTAGCCGCGAATAAAACGACGGTAGAAGTTAGCGAACCCCAAGAAGCGTTGCAACTCCTTCCGGTTAGTCGGTGTTGGCCAGTTCGTCACCGCCTCCGTCTTGGTGGGGTCTGCTCTCAGCTTGCCCTGCTCAATAATAAACCCCAGAAAGGAGATGACAGGTACATGGAATTCGCACTTCTCTGCCTTGACGAAGAGCCTGTTCTCTAATAAACGCTGCAATACCAGTCTGACGTGTCGCTTGTGTTCTTGGATAGATTGGGAAAAAATTAAAATATCGTCGAGATAGACGAAACAGAAAATGTTCAGCATGTCTCTCAACACGTCGTTGATGAGATTCTGAAAAACGGCGGGAGCATTTGTCAGCCCGAAGGGCATAACCAGGTATTCAAAATGGCCGAGCGGGGTCTTAAAAGCAGTCTTCCACTCGTCACCTTTCCGGATGCGAACCAGGTGGTAGGCACTGCGTAAATCTAATTTTGAAAAGATTGTGGCTGATTGTAAAGGAGCGAAGGCGGAGTCTAGCAACGGTAGCGGATACTTATTTTTTACCGTGATGTCGTTCAGACCTCGATAGTCCACACACGGTCGCAGGGATTTGTCCTTTTTCTCAACAAAGAAAAACCCCGCACCTAACGGCGATCGCGATGGTCTAATTAGACCTGCAGCGAGCGAGCTGTTGATGTATTCCGTGAGTGCCTCGCGCTCGGGTTTAGACACCTGATACAGCCGTGAGGTTGGTAACGGAGCGCCCGCCTGCAGGTCTATGGCGCAATCGTAGGGTCGGTGCGGGGGCAAGGAGCGTGCGCGATCCTCGTTGAACACCTGTCGCAAGTCATGATAGCAGTCTGGCACTCCGTCAAGGCAGATAGTTTCGGGGATGTCGTCACCGGCACGTTCGTGCTGCCCTACGGCTGATCCTAGACAACGTTCATAACAGTTTCGGCTCCAACTCTCTATTGCCGGACGCTCCCAGGAAATTACGGGGTTGTGAGTCCTGAGCCAGGGCAAGCCGAGAATAACCGGGGCGTTACGACACTGCATTAAATGGAACCGTAGATGCTCAACATGGTTGCCGGATAATTTTAGTTTTAGTGGTTCTGTTCTTTGCGTCACGACCCCCAGGAGGCGCCCATCGAGATCACAAACCCGCTTCTTATCGGCCAACTTCTCGACATAACAGCCCAGGTCAGCGGCGAAGTCGGTATCCATAAAACAACCATCAGCCCCCGAGTCTATCAGAGCCCTAACCCGCCGCGACCGGGACCCCTCAAATATCTCACCCTCGAGTTCCAGTCTCCCGGTGTGTCCCGGCCGGGAGTCAGTTCGCCGAGGCGTGGGGAACTCTGCGCGGGGTCGGGACTCACAGTTTTTGGAGGGCGAGGATGGGGAATGTCCCGGTCGGCTGGGAGCAGCATGAGGTCCCCGTTGACAGCTGTCAGACCGAGCACGATCGTCGAATCGGCGCCATCTCTGCTCCGGTCCTACGTTTTCGCCACCCAGCTGCATCGGCTCCTCCCCGCAGTACGTGGCACACCGGGACGGAGAACGATCACCTCCCCGCTCCCGGTTTCTCTCTCTCAGGCGGTTGTCCAGTCGCAGGGAGAGCTCGATTAACTCCTCCAGGTTGGAGCTGTGGTCGCGAGTCGCCAGCTCATCCTTGAGCTCGGTGTTTAATCCACGACGAAACAGTCCGCACAACGCCCGGTCGCCGTAGCCACTCTGGGCGGCCAGAATCTGGAACTCGATGGAGTAGTCCGCAACCGATCGCCTCCCCTGGTGGAGTTCAAGTAGCCGGCCCTCAGCCTCTCTGCCCCGCACGGGATGGTGGAACACCCGGCGAAACGCCGCCACGAAGCCGTGGAATGAAGACCGGAGGCTCGGCTTCGCGTCGCTTGTCGCCATCGCCCATGACGCCGCCGGACCTGTCAACAGGCTCATAATATATGCCACCTTCGCGGCGTCAGTAGCATAGAGGGAAGGTTGCTGGTCGAAAACGAGCGAGCACTGGTGGAGGAAGTACCCACACTGCCCGTGCTCACCCCCGTAACGTGGGGGGTGTGGAAGCGAAGGCTCACTCATCATTGTGGGGAATGATGCGGGTGCCTCAGGGGTGGCAGGACGAATCACGGAGGGAGGTGCTCTCCGTTCCTCCACCCGTACAAGACGGGGTTCGAAATCATCGAACCTGTGAGCCAGCATGGAAACCGCGCGGCTGATTTCCGCAATGGCTTGGCCCTGCTGACTCAACTGTTGCTCTCGGCAGGGCAGAGCGGAAAAAATCCTTTCTAAGTCTGCGGGATCCATGGTGGCCGGAGAATTCTGTCACGTTGGGTCCGAAGCGATAAAGTGATCGCTTCGTGCCCAACAAGATAATGAGGTGGATCCCCGAAAAAGCAGACAAAGAAAAGGTGTTCCGAGAACAAATGAATTTTAATACCAAACACAAAATACCCGTCCGGGAGCAACAAACAGAAAACGCTGGTCAAAATCAGGACCAGGAATAAAAGGAGGTAAACAGAAAACGCTTGCGAGAAAAGGGCAAGGAATATGGTTGGTAATAATAGGAATAGACAATAGTTGATTTTAACGACGCGTAATCACAATCGCAAGGCTACACGGCAATGAATAGAATAGGGCAATAATTGAGAGATTTGGCACGGCGTTGAATTCTCCGGCAGTAAGTCAACTGCCCGAGCACAAAGATAAAGCCTGTGTAATTAGCCCTTGATGGGTGACAGGTGTGTCGGCGGTAGGCAGGAAAAACCTGCCCCCTGCTGGCAAACACGGGACGTGACACCTAGTGTGTTGGCCAATATGGCTGCACTATTGGGGATGCCGAGGGATGAGAATCCAGGGTGTTGCTCATGATTTGGCCTGTATGGCCTACCCACTGGGGACGCTGAGGGATGAGAATCCGGGGTGCACCAATATTTTGCCAATGCAGACGTCCCACTGGGGATGCCTAAGGATGAGAATCTGTGGTTTTCGGCCTTGCCGCTTACATGCTGTGATTTCTCCAGATTCTCTTAATCTTTCCATGATATTATAGACCATAGATAATGAAATCTCTAAATTTCTTGGAATTGTACATTGAGGGGAGGTTTGCATGTTCTCCCCGTGTCTGCGTGGGTTTTCTCCGGGTATTCCAGTTTCCTCCCACATTCCAAAAACATGCATGGCAGGTTAATGGAACGCTCAAAATTGTCCCTAGGGGTGAGTGTGAGCGCGGATGGTTGTTCGTCTCTATGTGCCCTGCGATTGGTTGGCAACCGGTTCAGGGTTGCTTGAAGACAGCTGGGATAGGCTCCAGCACCCCCTGCGGCCCTTGTGAGTATAAGTGGATTGGAAAATGGATGGATGAATGCTTGTCCTGAAGCTGTTCGACAATTGTCTCACGTAGTTGTTCAAAAAGATGTGAACCTTGCCCCATATTTGCTAGTGAATGACCAGTAGCGTGGTAAAATAACGACAGTTATGAAAATGACGCAGAGTCCTTGAGCTCTTTAAAGTTTCCACTAGTGTTGAAATACTGATAAGCAACAGTTATCCAAATAATGCAGAGTGGCGATGCGACAATATGGTAATATAATATAATATAATATAATATAATATATAATATATATATAATATATAATATGGTAATGCTACGTTCACACCGCACCACCTATTCCCAACTTGCTAATTTTTTGGCTCTGTCCCGGTGTTGGAAGCTGGCTGTGTTGTACAGCTTCCACTGCCCACAACCCGCAATGACTATTTCGTCCTATATTTCCTATTATTTTCATCATTTACATTCAGACAGGTAGTAGCTTTTGGGAAAAAAAAGCTATTTTTCAAATCGGTTTCACCAAACACTAAGAAATAAAGTGTGGCAAATGTAAAATGGAGTGAATGACACAGATTTAAGTGACACTTTCTATCTTGGCCTCATTAACTGGGAAAATGAAGGAGAAAAACTCAACAGCATCACAAATGCTGAAAAAAAATTATCACTTACCTGCTGATTAAAGGGAATTTTATAATTATGAGACTGGACAATGGTGCAAAAGCAAATGTCATTAGCATGTCTGATGTAAGAGAAATGCAGGTAATGCCAAAAATACACAGAAAGAGTTGAAAGATTACAATGGCCACCCATGAAGTGCTTGGGTACTTGTAAATCTCATGTCAATGTCAAAGGTAACAGTGTACAATGTACAATTTTTGGTTGTTACTGACATATGTGAATCACTTTTGGGTGATAAGAGCTGTGAAGAGCTAAGACTGCTGAGACAGACTCAAAATGTGACACTAATGTTATTGTCCCAAAATTGTTCAAAGGTTTTGTGTACAATACCCTTGACATACAAAATAAGACAAATATCCCGGGAGACTGTCGGTTGATTAGGAGCACCCGTGGCAAAACGTGGTTGTCTGAAAGAATGATGAGTTGAGAACATAAAAAATCAAGCATGAGTATTACCAAATACTCACATGAGAAAAAAATGGTGAAATCAGTGAAATGGTAAGAGCAACCTATTTTACAAAACTTAAAGCTTCACAAGGTTTCTGGCATTTAAGACTGGATGAGTGCAGTAATAAATACTGCACCTTTGATAAACCTAGCTGGTATTGTATCTGACTGAATACCCAATTTGTCATATGGCTAGAACACTTTATAACACCATTTGAGGATTCCATCCATCCATCCATTACCAAGGTTGCTTATCCTCATGAGGGTTACGGGCATGCTGGAGCCTAAACCAGTTGTCTTTGGGCAGTTGGCGGGGGACACGTTGAAGTGTTTGCCAGCCAATTGCAGGTTACACAGACAAATAACCATTCACACTCACAGTCACACCTAGAGACAATTCAAGGTACGTACTCAATTTACCTCCCATGCATGTGTCATGATCCTGTTTTGGTCTGGCCAGCAGGTGCCATTAGCGGACTTCGGCACGCACCTGCTGCCAATCTTTAATTTGTGAACACTGTATTTAAGGTCTCTTCTGCATTACACCTGTGTCGGAGAATTGTTTTTGGTATTGCTATTCTCGCTGCTCATGGACTATTGTGGTATTGACCTCGTCGTGTTTCGCGTTTTGCAATTTCGGTACACCAGCTTTTTGTGTGATTTTGGCTTTGTGATTTGGCTTTTGCTCGCGTGTATTTGGATACATTGTTTTTATTTGTATTCGCGGTCTTTATTTTTCTCCCTTGCCTTTTGTGCAAGCGCTTTTTGTTATTCGTTAATGTTCTCTCTGGTCCCTGTTTGACCAGCGCTTTGTGTTACCTCTTTATCGGTGCGATTATAAGCATTAAAACCTATTTTTGTTTCAGAGACCATGTTTACGTCTACGTTTTTGGGATCCAGACTTTACTCGGCTTGTCCGAGTCGTGACAGCATGTTTTTCGAATGTGGGAGGAAATCGCAGTACCTGGAGAAAACCCATGCACATACAGGCACGAATAGAACATGCAAACTCAACACAGGAAGGCCAGAGCCTGGGATTGAACCCTGGATTTCTGCACTGTGAGATAGACGTACTCAGCACTCCTGCACCATGTCGCTCTTAACCGCCATTAGGAATAAAATCTACATCATAAATATTCCACAGAGCAATGGAAAATATTGAAGGCTTAGGGGGAGTCAATGACATTATCGTATGGGGCTTGACTCTCCAAGAGCACAACCAGAGGCTTTATAAGGTGATGGAGTGCATACAAAAGTATGGACTGAAACAATAGAGCCAAGTGTGAGCGTGAAGTGCAAGAGGTCCTTTTCCTTGGGGGCAAACTTACAACAAGAGGCATACAACCAAGACCAAACCAAGACAAAATAAAAGGGATACTGAACATAACGAGACCAACAGACAAAACATGTACAATGCTCAGTATGGGAATTGTAAATTTTATAGAAATAAATCTATCTATAAATATATCTATTATATATTATATTATACAATACAATACAATACAATACAATACATGCTGATTTATATAGTGCTTTCACAACAGCAGCAGCTGTAACAAAGCGCTTTACAAAACAGTTAACATAAAGTAAAATAATAAACACAACACATAACATAAAACACGGACAGTCGTGCAGTCCTAACCACTTTTCTGTCACACGCTTTGTTGTTTGAAGCAGTTTGAGATGAAAGAGGAGAGTATCAAGGTGTCCTTTAACCAGCGGATAAGAGACGTTATGCTCAAAATGTGCACACGTCGGCTACAAGCTAAGTTTCAAAGTCAACAAGAAGCTGTAGCATCCATTGACGAAAAAAGAGATTGGTTCACTTCTCCTATCCCATGGAAATCCATTTCAATTCCAAACGGCGACTCACGGTTCCAAATACGCATCGGCGCTCTTCGCCAACGCTCCTGTCTCCTCATCCTCAACTTCAGCGGCCATCCATCCAGCCGCACCAACGCCAACTGTCCAACAGCGCTGACATAGCCACTGAACAAATCGGGGTTGTGAAAAATGCTGCCCATTACTGGCGCAAAAAACACAAGCGCCCCAGGTCTGTCCAGCACCGACAGTCAATGGCGCCGACATTCCTCCCAATCAAAATCTGTGCTGGTACAGGCTCTGCTGCCGAGAAGGCGCAACCACCTAGCACAGATACTGCTCCTTTGACGAATAATTCATTCATTCATTCATTCATTATTATATTATTATAAAATATATATTATCTATCTATCTATCTATCTATCTATCTATCTATCTATCTATCTATCTATCTATCTATCTATCTATCTATCTATCTATCTATCTATCTATAGATTTATTATATATAGATTTATTGTCAATGACGAGAGACAATAAAACGAATGACATGCCGGCTCAGACGTCGCCCGGCCAAACAAGGTCTGCGTCAGGTGCTGGGGAACCAGAGCACCTTGATGAAAAATGGGCTACTGGAACAAAGCGGAGATGGGCGAGATGCGATAACATGGCTCTGTTGGAATGCTACTACTCAAGCAACCCTAGTCAGAGGGGTTACATGCAGAGAATGTGGGCTAAATGGTTACTTCGAAACCCACAGTCACGGTTGACAACGAAACAACGAGTAGCTCAGTGTTCCAACATCCACAAATGGCAACTGCTATCACAACTTGAGATTGATGAGGTACAACGCCGGTTCCACGGTGAAGGGCCCCAGGCTGCCAGATCAGAGGAGGAGGTCATCCCAGAGATTGGGAGGCAAGCCCCAATGAATATAGATGATGAGATTGGGAGGCCAGCCACAATGAATGAAATGCTGAGCGAGGCAGCAACTGACCTGAAAGCTAAGATCATTGCGACAATGAAAGCTGGGCAACCTAGAAACCGATTACAACGGCTATGTGAAGTACCATCTGAAAGTCTCATAGAAAGTGTGAATGCAGCACTGAGGGCGATCCCTACCGTAACGATCACAGAAACCAATGAGCTGATATACGCTTCAGCATCAGTGATCCTAGAGACTCTGGGCTATAAAAGCAACCATGAAAGCCATGAGATACGTTACCCACCATGGAAAAGACGGTTGGAGGCTAAGATCAAGGCGGCCCGGAAAGAAATGCTGAGCGAGGCAGCAACTGACCTGAAAGCTAAGATCATGGCGACAATGAAAGCTGGGCAACCTAGAAACAGATTACAACGGCTATGTGAAGTACCATCTGAAAGTCTCATAGAAAGTGTGAATGCAGCACTGAGGGCGATCCCTACCGTAACGATCACAGAAACCAATGAGCTGATATACGCTTCAGCATCAGTGATCCTGGAGACTCTGGGCTATAAGAGCAACCATGGAAGCCATGAGATATGTTACCCACCATGGAAAAGACGGTTGGAGGCTAAGATCAAGGCGGCCCGGAAAGATGTGAGTCAATTGACGGAGGCCCAGAGAGGTGTGATGAAAAGGCCGATACCCGAGAGGTACATCCAGATGACCATACCTGAAGCACTCGAAACTGTCACGTTGTGCCCGAAGCGATAAAATGATCGCTTCGTGCACAACAAGATAATGAGGTGGATCCCCGAAATAGCAGACAAAGCAAAGGTGGTCCGAGAACAAATGGGTTTTAATACAAAACACAAAATACCCGTCCGGGAGCAACAAACAGAAAACGCTGGTCAAAATCAGGACCAGGAATAAAAGGAAGCAACAGAAAACGCTTGCGAGAAAACAGCAAGGATTATAGTTGGCAACAATAGGAATTAATAAGAGTAGATTTAACGACGCGCAATCACAGCCACAAGGCTACACAGCAATGAATAGATTAAGGCAGTAATCGAGAGAATTGGCTCGGGGTGGAATACTCCGGCAGTAAGTTAACTGCCCGAGCACAAAGATAAACCCTGTGTAATCAGTCCTTAATGGGTGACAGGTGTGTCGGCGGTAGGCAGGAAAAGTCTGCCCCCCTGCTGGCAAACACGGGACGTGACAGTACCCCCCCCTCAACGGACGCCTGCCGGCGGCCTACCCGGCTTGGTCGGATGAGCTGCGTGGAAGTCGCGCAGAAGGGACGGATCAAGGATCCAGGAGCGGGGCACCCATTGACGATCCTCAGGCCCGTAGCCCTCCCAGTCGACCAGATACTGGAATCCCTTACCCCTGCGCCGAGAGTCCAGGATGGCACGAACCGTGTACACCGGGTCACCGTCGACGACCTGCGGAGGGGGGGGCGGAGTGGAAGGCGGAGCCAAGGGACTGGAAACCACTGGTTTGAGCAGGGAAACATGGAACACGGGGTGAACCTTCATGGCAGGCGGCAGCCGGAGCCTGACCGTGACGGGGCTGACGATGGACTCGACCACGAACGGTCCAGTGAATCGGGGCCCCAGTTTCGCGGACGTGCCGGCCAGGCGGAGATCCCTCGTAGCCAACCACACCTCCTGGCCCACCACGTAAGTAGGTGCCGGGCGCCGACGACGGTCCGCGATTTGCTGGTTCCGGGTCGCCGTGCGGGCCAATGCAGCTCTGGCCTCTTTCCATACGCGGTGGGCTCGCTTGAGGTGATGCTGCACAGACGGGACCTCCACCTGTCCTTCCTGGGACGGGAACAGCGGCGGTTGATACCCGTAGGCCGACATGAAGGGGGACCTACCAGTGGCTGAAGAGACGAGGGTGTTGTGTGCGTACTCCACCCACGGTAGGTGGTCGACCCAGGAGGAGGGACTGCGCAGGCATACACAGCGGAGGGCCGCTCCCAGATCCTGGTTGGCACGCTCGGCTTGTCCGTTGGACTGGGGGTGGTATCCCGAGGTCAGACTGACCGTGGCCCCGAGGGATCGGCAGAACCGCTTCCATACGCGGGACACGAACTGGGGCCCCCGATCCGAGACGATGTCCTTCGGGATCCCATGGAGACGGAAGACGTGTTGGACTAGGAGGTCGGCGGTCTCCAGCGCAGACGGCAACTTAGACAGCGGAACAAAATGAACCGCCTTAGAGAACCGGTCCACGATGGTGAGGACGACCGACCGCCCACGGGATGGAGGGAGGCCCGTGACGAAATCCAGGGCGATGTGTGACCAAGGTCGAGGAGGGATGGGCAATGGCTGGAGCAGTCCTGCCGGAGGCCTATGTGAGACCTTGCCGCAGGCGCAGGCGGAGCAGGCATTGATATAGTCCACCACATCCCTCCGAAGCTCCGGCCACCAGAACCGCTGGGTGACGAGATGCACAGTCCGGTTCACCCCAGGATGGCAGGCCACCTTGGACCCGTGCCCCCACTGCAACACCTCCGAGCGCAGAGGTGGGGGTACAAACAACTTCCCTGCGGGGCATCCAGCCGGGACCTGGACACCATCCAGGGCTTCCTGGACCTTCTGTTCGATCTCCCATCTCAACGCCCCCACGATGCACCGGGTTGGGAGGATGGTCTCTGGTGACCGGTCCCTCTCCACGGGGTCGTGGAGACGGGAAAGGGCATCGGGCTTGGTGTTCTTTGAGCCAGGAGAGTATGTGAGGATGAAGTTAAAACGGGTTAAGAATAGTGCCCACCGGGCCTGACGGGGGTTGAGTCTTTTAGCGGAGCGGAGATATTCCAGGTTCTTGTGGTCGGTGTAGACCGTGAACGGTTCCTTAGCCCCCTCGAGCCAGTGGCGCCATTCCTGTAGGGCGACGATTACAGCTAGCAGTTCACGATTGCCCACGTCGTAGTTGGACTCTGCTGTACTGAGTCGACGAGAGAAAAAGGCGCAGGGGTGCAATTTCTGGTCGACCGGGGAACGCTGGGACAGAACGGCCCCGACCCCCGAATCCGAGGCGTCCACCTCTACGACGAACGGGAAGTCCGGGTTAGGATGTTGCAGTACCGGGGGATTTGTGAATGCGGCCTTTAGGCTGGAAAATGCCGACCCCGCAGCCGAATCCCATTTGAATGGGACTTTTGTGGACGTCAGACGGGTCAACGGGAGTACCTTTTGGCTGTAGTTGCGAATAAAACGACGGTAGAAGTTAGCGAACCCCAAGAAGCGTTGCAACTCCTTCCGGTTAGTCGGTGTTGGCCAGTTCGTCACCGCCTCCGTCTTGGTGGGGTCTGCTCTCAGCTTGCCCTGCTCAATTATAAACCCCAGAAAGGAGATGACAGGTACATGGAATTCACACTTCTCTGCCTTGACGAAGAGCTTGTTCTCTAATAAACGCTGCAATACCAGCCTGACGTGTCGCTTGTGTTCTTGAATTGATTGGGAAAAAATTAAAATATCGTCGAGATAGACGAAACAGAAAATGTTCAGCATGTCTCTCAACACGTCGTTGATGAGATTCTGAAAAACGGCGGGGGCATTTGTCAGCCCGAAGGGCATAACCAGATATTCAAAATGGCCGAGCGGGGTCTTAAAAGCAGTCTTCCACTCGTCACCTTTCCGGATGCGAACCAGGTGGTAGGCACTGCGTAAATCTAATTTTGAAAAGACTGTGGCTGACTGTAAAGGGGCGAAGGCGGAGTCTAGCAATGGTAGCGGATACTTATTTTTTACTGTGATGTCGTTCAGACCCCGATAATCCACACACGGTCGCAGGGATTTGTCCTTCTTTCCAACAAAGAAAAACCCCGCACCTAACGGCGATTGCGATGGTCTAATTAGACCTGCAGCGAGCGAGCTGTTGATGTATTCCGTCAGTGCCTCGCGCTCGGGTTTAGACACCTGATACAGCCGGGAGGTTGGCAACGGAGCGCCCGCCCGCAGGTCTATGGCGCAATCGTAGGGTCGGTGCGGGGGCAAAGAGCGTGCGCGATCCTTGCTGAACACTTGACGCAAGTCATGATAGCAGTCTGGCACTCCGTCAAGGCAGATAGTTTCGGGGATGTCGTCACCGGCGCGTTCGTGCTGCCCTACGGCTGATCCTAAACAACGTTCATAACAGTTCCGGCTCCAACTCTCTATTGCCGGACGCTCCCAGGAAATTACGGGGTTGTGAGTCCTGAGCCAGGGCAAGCCGAGAATAACCGGAGCGTTACGGCACTGCAATAAATCGAACCGTAGATGCTCAACATGGTTACCGGATAATTTTAGTTTTAGTGGTTCTGTTCTTTGCGTCACGACCCCCAGGAGGCGTCCATCGAGATCACAAACCCGCTTTTTATCGGCCAACTTCTCGACATAACAGCCCAGGTCGGCGGCGAAGTCGGTATCCATAAAACAACCATCAGCCCCCGAGTCTATCAGAGCCCTAACCCGCCGCGACCGGGGCCCCTCAAATATCTCCCCCTCGAGTTCCAGTCTCCCGGTGTGTCCCGGCCGGGAGTCAGTTCGCCGAGGCGTGGGGGACTCTGCGCGGGGTCGGGACTCACAGTTTTTGGAGGGCGAGGATGGGGAATGTTCCGGTCGGCTGGGAGCAGCATGAGGTCCTCGTTGACAGCTGTCAGGCCGAGCCCGATCGTTGAATCGGCGCTGTCTCTGCTCCGGTCCAACGTTTTCGCCACCCAGCTGCATCGGCTCCTCCCCGCAGTACGTGGCACACCGGGACGGAGAACGATCACCTCCCCGCTCACGGTTTCTCTCTCTCAGGCGGTTGTCCAATCGCAGGGAGAGCTCGATTAACTCCTCCAGGTTGGAGCTGTGGTCGCGAGTCGCCAGCTCATCCTTGAGTTCGGTGTTTAATCCACGGCGAAACAGTCCGCACAGCGCCCGGTCGCCGTAGCCACTCTGGGCGGCCAGAATCTGGAACTCGATGGAGTAGTCCGCCACCGATCGCCTCCCCTGGTGGAGTTGAAGTAGCCGGCCCTCAGCCTCTCTGCCCCGCACGGGATGGTGGAACACCCGGCGAAACGCCGCCACGAAGCCGTGGAATGAAGACCGGAGGCTCGGCTTCGCGTCGCTTGTCGCCATCGCCCATGACGCCGCCGGACCTGTCAACAGGCTCATAATATATGCCACCTTCGCGGCGTCAGTAGCATAGAGGTAAGGTTGCTGGTCGAAAACGAGCGAGCACTGGTGGAGGAAGTACCCACACTGCCCGTGCTCACCCCCGTAACGTGGGGGGTGTGGAAGCGAAGGCTCCCTCATCATTGTGGGAAATGATGCGGGTGCCTCAGGGGTGGCAGGACGAATCACGGAGGGAGGTGCTCTCCGTTCCTCCACCCGTACAAGACGGGGTTCGAAATCATCGAACCTGTGAGCCAGCATGGAAACCGCGCTGCTGATTTCCGAAATGGCTTGGCCCTGCTGACTTAACTGTTGCTCTCGGCAGGACAGAACGGAAAAAATCTTTTCTAAGTCTGCGGGATCCATGGTGGCCGGAGTATTCTGTCACGTTGTGCCCGAAGCGATAAAATGATCGCTTCGTGCACAACAAGATAATGAGGTGGATCCCCGAAATAGCAGACAAAGCAAAGGTGGTCCGAGAACAAATGGGTTTTAATACAAAACACAAAATACCCGTCCGGGAGCAACAAACAGAAAACGCTGGTCAAAATCAGGACCAGGAATAAAAGGAAGCAACAGAAAACGCTTGCGAGAAAACGGCAAGGATTATAGTTGGCAACAATAGGAATTAATAAGAGTAGATTTAACGACGCGCAATCACAGCCACAAGGCTACACAGCAATGAATAGATTAAGGCAGTAATCGAGAGAATTGGCTCGGGGTGGAATACTCCGGCAGTAAGTTAACTGCCCGAGCACAAAGATAAACCCTGTGTAATCAGTCCTTAATGGGTGACAGGTGTGTCGGCGGTAGGCAGGAAAAGTCTGCCCCCCTGCTGGCAAACACGGGACGTGACAGAAACTGCCAAACAAAGGCTCCAAGCCTTGTCCAGTCGCCTAAAGCGGTACATGAAAGAGAATGAGGCCAGGCGAATAAACAGGCTGTTCGCAACACAACCTGCGAAAGTGTACGCTAAGTGGCATGGTCCTAACAACAGAGCTGACCCACCAAGACTGGAAACTGAAAGGTACTGGAAAGGCATATGGGAGAAGGAGGTTGCACATAACAGCAGTGCACAATGGCTGGTGACCCTGAGAGAGGAGCACAGCAACCTCCCTGAACAGAACCCAGTTACCATAACAGTGGCAGACATACAGGAAAGTCTCAGATATGAAGAACTGGACAGCACCAGGCCCGGACATGGTCCACACCTACTGGCTAAAGAAACTCACAGCACTCCATGAGCGCCTAGCAGTACAAATGAACCAGCTGCTGAGGGATGGGACTCACCCAGAATGGCTAACCGAAGGGCGAACAATCCTGATCATGAAGGATCCCTCGAAGGGTGCAGTTCCATCCAACTATCGGCCAATAACCTGTCTCTCCACAACATGGAAGCTCATGTCAGGCATCATTGCGGGTAAGATAAGTAGACACATGGATCAATACATGAACGAAGCGCAGAAGGGCATTGGTAGAGATACTAGAGGAGCCAAACATCAACTCCTGGTTGACAGAACAGTCGCACAAGACTGCAGGTCCCGACGTACCAACCTGTGCACAGCTTGGATTGATTACAAGAAAGCCTATGACTCGATGCCACATACATGGATCACTGAATGCTTGGAGTTGTATAAGGTGAACAGGACCCTAAGAGCCTTCGTTGCGAACTTGATGAGGATGTGGAAAACCACACTTGAAGCCAATGGCAAGCCACTTACCCAAGTGTCCATCAAATGTGGCATATACCAAGGTGATGCACTCTCCCCACTGCTGTTCTGCATAGGACTGAACCCCCTAAGCCAAGTAATCACCAAGACAGGCTATGGATACCGCCTCAGAAATGGAGCTACGATCAGTCACCTCCTCTACATGGATGACATAAAGCTGTATGCTAAGAGCGAAAGGGACATAGATTCCCTGATCCACACAACCAGGATCTACAGCAGCGACATCGGGATGTCATTCGGGCTTGAGAAATGTAGTCGGATGGTGACTCAGAGAGGAAAGGTAGTCCGCACTGAAGGGGTCTCACTCCCAGAAGGAACAATAGCAGACATTGAGGACAGCTACAAGTACCTTGGTATACCACAAGCCAATGGCAACCTCGAACTGGCAAAAAGGAAAGCGGCTACGGCCAAATACCTCCAGCGAGTGAGGCAAGTCCTAAAAAGCCAGCTCAATGGCAAGAATAAGACCCGGGCAATAAACAGCTATGCCCTGCCAGTGATCAGATACCCTGCAGGAATAATAAGGTGGCCAAAGGAAGAGATTCAGACCACGGACGTTAAGACCCGAAAGCTCCTAACCATGCATGGAGGGTTCCATCCCAAATCCAGCACCCTGAGACTGTACGCAAGCCGAAAGGAAGGAGGCCAGGGAGTAGTGAGTGTGAGAGCCACTGTCCAGGATGAAACATCCAAGCTCCATGAATACATCAAGGAGAAGGCTCCAACGAATGACGTACTCAGAGAATGTCTCAGACAATGGGGAACAGAAGATGAGGCGCTGGAAGAGGGACCATCATGGGAGGACAAGCCCCTACACAGGATGTACCACCGGACCATAACTGAAGTGGCTGATCTCAAGAAGTCCTATCAGTGGCTAGAGAGGGCTGGCCTGAAGGACAGCACAGAGGCACTCATCCTGGCTGCTCAGGAGCAGGCCTTGAGCACCAGAGCCATCGAGGCCCAGATATACCACACCAGACAAGACCCAAGGTGTAGGTTGTGCAAAGAGGCACCTGAGACGATCCAACACATAACTGCAGGGTGTAAGATGCTGGCAGGGAAAGCCTACATGGAACGCCATAACCAGGTGGCTGGCATAGTCTACCGAAACATCTGTGCGGAGTATGGACTGGAAACCCCAAGGTCAAAATGGGAAACACCTCTGAAGGAGGTGGAGAATGACAGAGCGAAGATCCTGTGGGACTTCAAGATCCAGACTGACAAGACGGTAATGGCGAACCAACCAGATATCGTGATCATAGATAAAGGGCAGAGGAAAGCCGTTGTAGTGGATGTAGCGGTCCCAAGTGATGGAAACATCAGGAAGAAGGAACATGAGAAACTCGAGAAATACCAAGGGCTCAGAGAGGAGCTGGAGAGAGCCTGGAAGGTAAAGGTGACAGTCGTGCCTGTGGTGGTCGGAGCACTCGGGGCAGTGACCCCCAAACTAGATGAGTGGTTGCAACAGATCCCTGGAACAACATCGGACATCTCAGTCCAGAAATGTGCAGTGCTGGGAACAGCAAGGATACTGCGCAGAACCCTCAAGCTTCCTGGCCTCTGGTAGAGGACCCGAGCTGAATGAGGGACGGACACCACCCGAGGGGTGAGATGAGGATTTTTTAATTTATATATATATATATATATATATATAAATTTATTCCCAACCGTACAGCAAAGACATCCTGCATCCATGCGATCTGGCATTCCTTCATTGGCTCCTTGTACATTTTAGTTATTTTTAAGATTCAAATACATTTGTTTTCAAATCTTTAAATGGCCTCGCCCCACCTTACCACGTTGAGCTCCTCCACCCAGAGTCTCAGGTCTGCAGACCAGACACTTCTAGAGGTACTAAGGACTAAGCCAAGGCTCAGATGGGATCAAGCCTTTTCCAATGCCGGTCTCTCTCTCTTTGGAATGACTTCCCACAAAATTTCAGGTTTGCCGTGTAATTGACTGGCGACCAGTTCAGAGTGTAGTTTGCCTTTTTCCCTTCGTCAGCTGCAACGGGCTCCAGCACTCCCCGCAATGCTGTCCAGGATAAGCGATGTTGAAAATGGATGAATAGTTAAATTCATTCATTCGCGGGCAACTTCCGGGTTGAGTGAAAGCTGGCGTGTCTGGCTGCCGCTGCTCTCCCACAACTTTTTGTGTTTTTACGGGCGACTGTTTTACTGTCCTCGCATTACTGTCTTCATACGACAATCATTCCACTCCAGCCCCCAATCAACTCTTGCTTCACACCCTCAACCATTTTCGACTGTTTTTGTTCTGGTGTCGCAGCGTCCTACCTGCTCGGCTCTCGGACCAGGCCCCGTGCCATCTCCGCTTCGTTGTGCCCCGTGATGGGGGTCGGCAGGGCCTGTGTCTGGGTTCTACTGTTGTGGACCATCCTATCGCTCCTCCATCGACCTGCCGAGGGTCTTCTCCAGTACTCGGTGGCTGAGCTCCTCAGGCTCCGCTTCCAATGGCTGGGCTCTACACGAGTTCCCGGACATCGCTCGCTTTCCTTCCCGGAAAGACATCCACCGTGGTCTCGTCGGGGCTTCCGCCTCGACCGGTTCAAAAGCATCACTTCCTTCTGGTCATCCTTCCGTCGGCCATCCAGAAACGCCAGCCGGTCCATCGACCATGGTGTGTTAGCCGGCTTGGCTAGGTCGGCAAATGGCCCTCGCAGCAGAGATACTGCTGGCGTCAACTTCGGGCGACTCAACATCCGTTCGCTTACTGGGAAGGATAATCTTATCCAAAATATCCTCACTGACCGTAAACTTGACATTCTCTGTTTGAATGAAACCTGGAAAACTCCTGGAGACTTTTCACAGCTTAACGACTCTACTCCCCCGGAGTAGAGTCGTTAAGCTGTCGTTAAGAATATACACATGGACAACTCTCCCTTCCTCTTACCATTGACTTCACTTCTTCACTTGATAGTTTGGTTTCTATCAGTTTGTAGACTTCCCCACATACATCAAAGGTCACACCCTGGATCGGATTTGCTGGTCTGGTCTCACCCCCTCCAACTGTACTGCTAACAATTCGATACACATCACGATCCACTGCCAGCGATGCGATACTTAAACGAGACATGGAATTTTCTGGCGATACGATGCGATACGTTTCACCGTCGTCACGATGCGATACGATTCGATACACATTAAGTTCAAATCAATGCGATCCGATACGATACAATGCAATTTGTTGCGATATTGTGCAATTAAACATGATGCAAATAAGCAAAGAAAAAAAGCTTTTAAAAAGATGGAATTCAGTATGATATTACAAAAAGGATACCACTTTATTCCTTATAAAGAGTAGAACTTGTAAAACAACTTATTTAAGCCCTTTCACAATTGGGTTTTGTGCAAAGAAAATGTAAACAATTTGGCACCTGAGACTCACAGCTGTTGCTATAGTGTAAACACAAACAGACTATTCTCACTGAGTGTCTTATATGAAATATAATAATAATATATATATGTATATGAATCTCTAGCGCAAGATGTCCACCCATCCACTGTAAGTGCAACTCTTTGCGCACTGTTCAGCGACACAGTAATCTCACTTCTCACTTTGTTGTACACATCGGGAATATGTTTGTAAGTGAACACAGACCTGTCTGGTATTTTATACCTGGGTTCCAAAACGTGCACGAGCTGTCTGAAACCCTCGTTGTCCACCACGCTAAGGCGATCCTCACCTGGTTTACCAAGAGTTTCTCCGGTGTCCGACGAGGAACTGGGCGGGGAAGCGGGAGGGAAACTTGTCGGTGATCTGGTGCCATCGGTTTAAGTGGGTCTGCATATTTGTGGTGCTGCCGTTGTATGGCTTCTTAGTGCGACATTCCTTGCAAATTACGGAGGTTTTATCAATCTTTCCGTCTTTCTTTTCGAAGCCGTAGTATTTCCAAACATAAGATTTGAATGTTGCGCCTGCATTAAATATAGTAGTTTCCTTGCTGCTGCGTGCGCTGACTTCCATAATGTTTCGCTCGTTGTGTACTGGACTGTATGTGACGCACGGCTACCGTCCGTATTCAACACAAAACGCAAAGCAATGATGGTGCATTCATTGCGCCTAGGAAAGGGCAGATATGTGACGTTTAACATGAATAAAACGGCGATTGAATCGGATTTTACCGATACCCATCAATGCATCGTGATGAATCGCGATTTCACCGATACCCATCAATGCATCGTGATGAATCGCGATTTCACCCGTCAATCGCGTCGTACCCAGTGAATGAGCCGATGCACTCGGATCGCGGACGTGCGCATCGATGTATCGATTAATATCGATTATTTTCCACACCCTTACTCTGGACTCATCTGCTCCAATGCTGCAAATATGAAGACTCTCTTTTCCCTCTGGAACAAAATCACTCAACCCCCTGTCTCCCTACCACCTTACTTTTACTTGTCTGACACCTGCAAAGCTCTTCTCCTATTTTTCAATGAAAAAAATCAACAAAATCCACCAGCACCTGGGCTCCTCTGTACCTCTCCCCTCCTCTGACCATCTTACCCCTTGCCAACTATTATCTTCTTTTGAACTCCCCCATCTGTCATTAATTTCACACCTCATCATTAAATCCAAGACTTCCTCCTGTCAGCTCGATCCCCTCTCTACAGTCCTGGTCAAATCCTGCTTACCCTCTCTGCTTCCTTTCATCTCAGCCATTATTCATTCCTCTCGGTCAACTGGAATTGTTCCTATCCCCTTCAAAACTGCAGCTGTCACCCCAATCCTGAAAAAAACTGGTTCAGATCCCAATGATTTCAATAACCTACGCCCCATCTCCCACCTTCCTTTCATCTCTAAAATTCTTGAGAAAATTGGTGCCTCTCAGCTCTGCTCCCACCTCACCGACAATAGTCTCTATGAACAATTCCAGTCCGGCTTCCGTCCCCGTCACAGTACTAAAACAGCCTTCATAAAAATCATTAATGATCTTCTCATGGCAGCAGACTCTGGCTTAATCTCCATCCTCATCCTCCTTGACCTGAGTGCAGCTTTCGACACCATCTCTCACCCCATCCTCCTTAACAGATTCTCCACCATAGGCATCACCCACACCTCCCTACGTTGGTTTCACTCTTATCTCACTGGCCGCTCTCAGTTCATCCAACTCACTTCTTTCACCTCAGAATCCCTCTTCTGGTGTGCCCCAGGGTTCTGCCCTGGGTCCCCTCCTTTTTATCATCTACCTTCTTCCCCTTGGCAATATTGTTCGCAATTTTGGATTACACTTTCACTGCTTCGCGGGTGACACCCAGCTCTACCTCACCAGCAAACCCGATGCCTCCCTCCCACCCTCCTCCCTCTCTCACTGTCTCTCAGAAATCAAATCTTGGTTCACCCATAACTTCCTCAAGCTAAACAGCAATAAAACAGAACTCCTCCTCGCCTGTACCAAAGCAGACAGTTTTTCCCTCATAATTGATAATTCCATGATATCTCCTTCCCCCCAGGTTAAGAGCCTGGGTGTCATCCTCGACAGCTCACTATCCTTCCACTCCCACATCAATAACATTACCCGGTCTGCACATTTCCACCTCCGGAATATCAATCGTCTCCGCCCCTCACTCACTCCTCACATCACTGCTATCCTTGTTCACAGTCTCGTCACCTCCCATATTGCAATTCACTTCTCTTCGGTGTCCGTCACAAATTCCTCCATAAACTTCAACTTGTTCAGAATTCAGCAACCCGGATCATCACGAGATCCCACTCCTTCCATCATATCACCCCCATCCTCCGACAGCTCCACTGGCTCCCTGTCAAATTTTTGAATTAATTCCAAAATATTTCTCTATACATTCAAAGCCATCCAGAACCTCCCCCCCACCCCCATCTGTCAGATCTTCAAATTTCCATTCCTTCTCGCTCACTCAGGTCCTCATCCTCCCTCCACCTCTCTCTACCCTCTGCCCGTCTCAGTACAATGGGGTGCAGAGCCTTCAGCCGCTCTGCCCCCCAAACTCTGGAACTCACTTTCACCCAATATTCGTAATATTGACTCTTCCTACATTCAAAAGCCAGCTCAAAACCCACCTATTCAGACTTGCATATCCACCTTAAATCTTTCTCTTCTTTTGTTTATAATTTTATCTGTGGTTTTATTATTTGCTCTTTGTTGTAAAGTGTTCTTGAGTGTTGTGAAAGGCGCTTACAAATGAAATGTATTGTTATTAAACTTTAGGCAAGCCCCCTCGCTGCTCATTATTTATTTTCCTCCATGTACAGCAGTGGTGGTTGTTTTAAAGTGCACTATAAATACAGTTGAGTTGAGTTGAGCCAAAGCAGGTTAGTTGGCCTCCTTGACCTGTGCAGCCTCTTCATGTTGTAATCCCTGTTGCCGTTCGGAACAATCCCCTTGCTGCACTAATCTTCTCATGACAGAATGGCTCACATATATGATTTAAATTTAAGGTTATTGACTCGCATTTCTCCCTTACATACTTTTATCCTATTATTCTTATGAATTTCTATTTCATTCAATTCAGAATTACAACAATGCAAGACTCTTACTTACTGAATATTTTCGAAAGATTATAGAAATTAGATGTGCATTTTTTAAATTATTTTCCGAACAATGAAATAAATAAAAACACACACACACACACATACACACACACACACACACACACGCACACACACACACACACGCACACACACACACACACGCACACACACACACACAGACACACACCAAAAGACATTTGGAGGGCCACAATTCCTTTTTTGCAGAATTCCAACTCAATATGTCTTTGCATTGGGATTTTCTTCATCAATATCAAGCCTTGTTTTTCCACTCTGATCCTGCAATTCAACTTGAGTTGGCAGAATGGGGAAATGTAATGTTTCTCCTTGATTGTAAGCAACATATTTTAATTTTCTCAAAACTCGTCAGTCTGCTTTGTAATTTGGTGCAGAGTTGGTTTTTAAATTAATCATATTGAATTCAAATTCCGGTAGTCATACTAGCCTAACGCTGCGGTCAGACCGAACGCAAGCCGAGTGATTCTGGCTTCACGTTTTCAATGTTGTGGAACATTGTGGGACACTATCATTATGTTCTGTGGCACACAGAGGAAAATGTCACAGCCAGCTTCCAGTAGATACCAGGATAGAGGAAAAAACTTGCAGGTTTGGACAATGCCGAATGAGAAATTTGGCATATCTGGTTATTGATTTTTTTTTTCACGTTTACCACTTTTCAACTGTCAAGCAAGATAGCATTTTTGCAGTCAATATAATAACACAACCACTGTTCACCAGGTTAATAAACGGTGTTCAAACTTTTTTCATCTGTCAAATAATATAATAATATCGCTAAATTTATCAAATAAACATACAGTACAATAAACTATGTGACATACAATTCTTCATCCAGATAATGTGCTTTATAGTCTGGTGCACTGTGGTGAAAATGTTTAAAATAGACCCGTTCATTGATATTGTGCCTAAAACTCCAGTGCACCCAACGGTCTGGAAAATAGGGTATGCAAATGTAACAAAGTGACATAACGCTTCTCATGTCCATCAATACAGTCGAAGAACACGTTACAAAGTCCGCATCACAGTTGACTTCATTCTGCCGTGCAGGAGTTACCACTCATAAATCTTGTTCTAAGAATTTTGAAAGTTCCTAACAAAAGTATTTAGTGTTTTTTTTTTTGAGTAATTTTTTGAAAGCTGCTACATTCCTACAAAAAAAACACGTTCTGCTTGCTTGTTAACATATACCGGTAAATGTTTTATATTCAAATCACACTCCTTTTTTCAGCCATGCCTTCTTTCCTTGCGGCATTCTAAAGATTACTAAACATTGGTAAAAATGCTTTACAATACTTCTACTGCTGCTCAGTAAACAATACACAAGTGTACATTTCAATAAACAAGTGAATGAAACAGACATATTGATCCATCTTGTGATTGGAGACTATGAGCATAAGCAACCATGAGCATATGGTTCACAGCCCATGTTGATAGTGACTACTTAGTGCCACTCCTTATGATGATTAAATCTACTCAGTAATAATGCTAATACATGCAAGCTAAACACAATAGGTTTACAGACAGGCTTCAAGATTAAATTGTTCTTGCAAATCAAAGTTATGGTTACACTCAGGAAACAAATTAAAATACAACCAAGTTGCCTCTACTCACCCCATTTGAACATCATCGTTGTCAAAAACAGAGTTTTAAGATTAAAATACGCTTTCCTAAAATCCATTTTACATGATGTGACGAGCGTATTATAAAAACGGTGATACTGTAATCCTGACATTAAATGGAGAGACTCCTTGTTTGTTACTGTCACCTTGTGCGAATAGACAGGCAAAGAACATACTGTTTTTGTCGAGCTGCCAGTAAGCACAGCCCAGGTCTTAAGATCCAGTGCCACATAGTCTGGAGTAGAATTAGACCTGACAGGCTAACTGGAAGACATGAGCTGGTTAAACCGTTCACCGATTATCATTCTTTGTTTCCATCGGTGTC
The DNA here is from genome assembly GCF_025434085.1 of Hippocampus zosterae. Classification (NCBI taxonomy): domain Eukaryota; kingdom Metazoa; phylum Chordata; class Actinopteri; order Syngnathiformes; family Syngnathidae; genus Hippocampus; species Hippocampus zosterae. The sequence continues at coordinate 3,685,388 of NC_067468.1, forward strand.
AGGTGAAAAGTATCTTTTTTTTATTCCTTTTGTAAACATTAAAAGATTAAAAAGCGACAAATAAACTACTAATTCATCCGAATGCATGTGTATTTTGCCAGATTGCCCATAAAAGCTAATATTTGACAAGGTTATGTTTTTTTTTCTTTTTCTTGCAGGAGTGTAGCTTCTGACACAAATAGAGCCCCCCCCCCCCCCCCCCCACACACACACACACACACACACACGTGTTAGCTGTCCATCATGTCTGATGATGACACTTGCTCCAAGGGAGGGGAGGGTCGGTAGGGTGGGTGGTGTGGGTGGGGGGGGGGGGGGGGGTGTTCAGCGACTCTGTCGCTGGTGCCACTTCTCGTGGGCATAGAGACCGATCCTTGAGCCGCAGACTCGACCACAGATGGAGCAAGGGAAACCGGATACCAGGGGGGTACCAGCTGCCCGCTGGTGTCGTTGAATGCGTTTCTCGGTTCGTCTGGCTTGGTTAATTTGGTGTATTTGAGAGATTGCAGTGGCACAAGTGATCTGCCAGGTTGGTCTGTTGAGTGCAAGTGTTTCAAGCTGCGTGGGGTTGACGTTGGCTCGCTTTAGGAGGTCCCTGCTGTAGTCCTTGAGACGCCGCTTTTGCCCCCCAGCAGAACGCTTTGCACCTCTCAGTTGGCCATAGAGGACCTGGCGGGGTAGGCGGTTGTTTGGCATGCGTATGGTGTGTCCAATCCACCGAAGATGTTTCTTCGCCACAGCCGCTTCCATGCAGATGGAATTGGTCCTTTTGAGGATGTCTGTATGGGGAATTCGATCTTCCCAGGACAGGCCAAGGATCTTTTGCAGGCAGCGGATGTGGAAGGCTTCCAAGGTAGTAATGTGCCGGCGATATGGTGTCCATGACTCTGACCCGTAGAGCAGAGTGGAGAGACATACTGCATTGTACACAGCAATCTTGGTACAGGTCTTCAGGTTTCGGTTTTCAAAGACCCTGCTGCGCAGGCGACCAAAGGATGATGATGCTTTATTAATACGGGTGTAGACTTCAGTATCAAGGGAACAGTTTGAAGATAAAGTGGAGCCAAGGTAGGTGAAATGGTCCACTACGTTTAGTGGAGTGCCATTAATGTGAAAGGTGGGGGATGTGGAAGTTGGGGTCGCGAGTTGGAACATGACCTAGGTTTTTTTATTGTTGATCTGAAGACCAAAGGATTTGTACAGATTGGAAATGGTGTCCAGGGCGTGCTGCATCGAGTTTGAACTGTGAGCTAGTACAACGCAGTCATCAGCATACTGAAGCTCACAGATCTGACAGATTTTTGTCTTTGAGTGAGCCTGGAGCCGTCTGATGTTGAAGAGGCTTCCGTCTAGGCAGAGAGCAGGATGTTAAAAAGCACTCTGGCTTGCATCCCATCATGCAGCTGCTGGAGGATGCAGAGAAACTTGGGTGGCACCCCAAGTTTGGAGAGGTGTTTCCAGAGCAACTCACGGTTGATGGTGTCAAAGGCTTTGCTGAGATTGATGAAGGCTATGTACAGGTCCTTGTGATGTTCTCTGCTTTTCTCCATTAGCTGTCTTAAAACAAAGATCATGTCAATGGTGGATCTAGTCTTCCGGTAGCCACACTGAGTTTCTGGAAGCACACCTTCTGAGATGTGCTTGACCAGCCTGCTGAGCACGATTTTGGCCAAGATCTTTCCTGTGGTGGAGAGGACAGAAATTCCTCAGCTATTCCCACAGGCTGCTCTGTCCCCTTTCTGTTTATAAATAACAACGATGTTAGAATCCTTCCAATCCTGCGGGACGGTCCCATGTTCCCAGATGTTTTGAATCAGGAGGTGCAGTCGGCGCGTGAGGAGATAACCTCTGTTTTTGAAAACCTCTGCAGGGATGCCATCAGGTCAAGCGCTTTTGTTGTTCTTTAGGCCTGCAATGGCTTGCTGGGTTTCAGAATAGGATGGTGGGGTGTCGAGGCTCATGATTGTTGGCAGGTCTGGGATATTGTCCAGAATGTGTGGGTTGACAGGGTTGGGTATGGTTGAGAAGATTTGCAAAGTGGTTTGCCCAACGGGCAAGGATCTCATGGTGGTCCTTGAGGAGTGCAGAGCAATCAGCTGATCGGACTGGAGCAATTGCCCGCTTCTTGGGACCATACAGTGCTTTGATGGCATTGTAGAAGCCTTGGGTGTTTTTACAGTCTGCCAGGTTTTGGATCTCATTTGCCTTCTGCACCCACCCACCAGGTGTCCTCCATGATACGGAGTGCTCGATGGGTCACTGTTCTAACTGCAGAAATGGTGGCTTTACGGGTGAGAGATGTAGGGCAAGACAGGAGAGCTTTATGGGCCTCATGCTTTGCTTTCAGAAGTGTATGTATCTCGGTTGAGTTGCAGTCAAACCAATCCTGGTGGCGTCTCCTTGACTGGTCAAGCATCTCCGAAGCTGTGCTCTGGATAGCCTGGTGCAGAGCTGGCCAGTCACCTGATTCCTCCGGGATCTTGTCAAGGTTTTCAGCAAGGAGTCACCGGAGGTTGGCTCTGGTGGTGGGTGGGGTTGTTCAATGCTGCACAGTTGAGCCTTTTGTTGGGAGCTGTCCTTGGATGACGGGGTTGAATGATCATGAGGAGTTTGGATCTGACCATAAGATGGTCAGTCCAACACTCAGCTCCGCGCATGACACGGGTGATGAGGACATCCCGTATGTCCTTTTGACGGACAATCACATAGTCCAGGAGATGCCAGTGTTTGGAGTGGGGGTGCTTCCAGGTGGTCTTAAACCTGTTCTTCATTTGGAAAATGGTGTTAGTGATGACCAACTGATGTTCTGCACAGAGGGAGAGGAGCCGAAGGCCGTTGTTGTTAATTTTTCCCACTCCATGCTGGCCAATAACTTTATTCCATACCAGTTGTTCCATGCCCACCCTAGCATTGAAATCTCCCATGACTATGAGCTTGTCCGTAGCTAGTGTTTGCTACAGGATGGTGTCCAGAGCTCTGTAGAAATCCTCCTTTATATTGTGCTCGGCATTCAGAGTTGGTGCGTAGGCACTGATGAGTGTGGCGAAGTGTCCCTTTTCCAGGGGAATGCACCAGCCTTTCATTGATGCCGGTGGGGGATTCTGGGATGCGCTTCAGCAGTTGGTACTTCACAGCAAAACCAACTCCATGGTTACGACGAGTGCCTTTAGGGACTCCTTTCCAGAAGAAGGTGTACCCTGCACCAACTTCTGTCAGGGAGTCCTCTCCATGTATTCTGGTCTCGCTGAGAGCTGTGATATCGATGTTATACCTCGCGAGCTCTGTGGCCACAAGTGCTGTCCTCCGGTGGGGCCTTTCAGGAGTTTCAGTCGGGTCCAGCAGTGTGCGGACGTCCCACGAAGATTTGCATAGATGTTTCGTTTATTATCCTTTCAACCGCAGGGAGGATGCTCAGACGATTGCGGTTTACCATCCGGAGTGTGGAGAGCAGACAATTTTTAGACCATTTTTTCTAGGTCCCTCCCCATCACAGGGGTGAGCAGTGTGGAGCTGTTTGAAAGTGCTCTATAAATACTGTTGACTTGACTTGACTTGACAATGGAAGATGAAAGGTAGTCCAAAATACGTCTGCCTTGCCTGATCTAAAGAAGTTTCCACAGTGCTAAACAGCATAATCAAGGAGTTGAGAAAGTGACAGACAGGTTTGAGAGGTGGAAACGTCTAAACAACTTAAAATAGAATTTTAACCAGTGTAAATTTGGGGAGAAGCAAGCTTGTTCCCCACTGGTTCATCTCTGCTGTTGTGTTTATTTCCCAGCCCAGCATCACCAGAGGAGGACTACAGCTTGTGGAACTGTGGATGGCTGAAACAGAAGCCACCAGCACTAGAGGAATGTGGTGATCCCAATCGCCTTGATTCTTGGACGTGAGGATGGCAAACTGCTGCTACAGAGCGCTGTTAAAGCACTCCACAAGACTGAGCACTCTGCGGATGCAAATTGGTGGTGCGTGTCGCTGTCAGTATGTGGCAGGTATAGTCGAATGACCGGGAGTGGTTACGCCCAGATGGCTGCAGCTCGGGTATCCGAGGGCGGTGTCCCTCGGGTTCCCAAATGCTCGACATGAGTACCCAATTCCTCAAATTATTGAACCAGCACGGTGGCCGCGTCATGGATCCCCACAAACGAGGTCTCGTTGTTGTCGCACCGGTCGTCCTTGGCTGGCTAAAGCTTTTTATTTTCTTATCTGAGTCTACGGGATCCATTATTGTCAGGTTCCGGTGAGGATTGGTAAGAATGGGACCCCACAAATATAGATAAGGATAAGTGAAAAATAAAAGATTACCCAAAAACTACAATACCGTGAGGGGTTTTGCGAGGTGATAATGTAGGACCCCAAAAGGTAGGGAGGCAGGGAGGAGTAGGGTGGACTGAACAAAATGTATTTAACAAAAAAAATACAAAGTAAGGCGGACACAAAGACAAACACAGTGACAAAGCACAATGACCCGACCTCGACAGGTCGGGCAGAGAGTCCTTTTAACAGAAACACTAACTAATGAGGGCGGCCCGGTGGTCCAGTGGTTAGCGCGTCGACCTCACAGTGCAGAGTTCAATCCCTGCTCCGGCCTCCCTGTGTGGAGTTTGCATGTTCGTGTGCATAGGTTTTATCCGGGTACTCTGGTTTCCTCACACATTCCAAAAACATGCATTGCAGGCTGATTGAACACTCTAAATTATCCCTTGATGTGAGTGTGAGTGTGAGCGTGAATGGTTGTTCATCTCTGTGTGCCCTGCAATTGGCTGGCAACTGGTTCAGGGTGTCCCCCATCTACTGCCCGAAGATGACTGGGATAGGATCCAGCACCACCCGCGACTCTTGTGAGGATAAAGCGGATCAGAAAATGAATGAATGAACTAACTAATGACACAATGACCAACAGGTGGCACTGTTGGGCACTTCCTGCAGTGGCACACCTGCAGGAAGAGCCCTACACTGCTACTACCTGTTGGTCACAAACAGAACCGCCCTAAAACGGAGTATGGACAAAACGGGTCCAAGGTCAAAAGGGGAAACACCCCAAATATGGTGGAGATTGACCGAACGAAGATCCTGTGCGACTTCCAGATACAGACTGACAAGATGGTAATGGCGAACCAACCAGATAACGTGATCATAGATAAAGGGTGGAGGAAAGCCATTGTAGTGGATGTAGCGGTTCCAAGTGATGGAAACATCATAAAGAAGGAACATGAAAAACTGGAGAAATACCAAGGGCTCAGAGAGGAGCTGGAGGGAGCCTGGAAGGTAAAGGTGACAGTTGTGCCTGTGGTGGTCGGCGCACTCGGGGCAGTGACCCCCAAACTAGATGAGTGGTTGCAACAGATCCCAGGAATAACATCTGACATCTCAGTCCAGAAAAGTGCAATGCTGGGAACAGCAAGGATACTGCGCAGAACCCTCAAGCTTCCTGGCCTCGAGAACCCGAGCTGAATGTGGGACGGACACCACCCGAGGAGTGAGACGAGGAATTTTATAATTATGAAAAGTATATAAAGTAAATATTCCTGTTTTTTTCTTTATTTACAAACCCGATTCCACTAAAATCAGGATGTTCTGCAAAATGTAAATTTTAAAAACAGAATTTTCACAATATTTTACAATATTTGCACATCATTTCTAACCATATTCAATTAAACACATTACAAACAAGATATTCAAGATATTTAATGTTCACACTGATGAATGTTATTGTTCTTTTGCAAATATCTAATTTTGAATTTGATGCCTGCAACACATTCCAAAATCGCTGGGACGGGGGCAACAAACGATTGGGAAGGTGAGAGAATGCTGAAAAGGAGGATGCACGAAAGGCTCAGTTGTTCACAACCAGGGATGGGATGAGGTTTGCCACTTTGTGAGCAAGTGCAACAACAGTTGAATAACAATGTTTCACAATTTACACTTGCAAGAAATTGAATGATTTAATCATCCATGGTCAAGATTCAGAGAACCAGGGGAAATCTCCAAAGATAAGTGCCAAAAACAAACAACTTCTCATGCAGCCATGTATTACAAAAGCGATAAATCAACAACAGGCGGCCCGGTAGTCCAGTGGTTAGCACGTCGACTTCACAGTGCAGAGGTACCGGGTTCGATTCCAGCTCCGGGCTCCCTGTGTGGAGTTTGCATGTTCTCCCCGGGCCTGCGTGGGTTTTCTCCGGGTGCTCCAGTTTCCTCCCACATTCCAAAAATATGCATGGCAGGCTGATTGAACACTTTAAATTGTCCCTAGGTGTGAGTGTGAGCGTGGATGGTTGTTCGTCTATGTGTGCCCTGCGATTGGCTGGCAACCGATTCAGGGTGTCCCCCGCCTACTGCCCGGAGACGGCTGGGATGGGCTCCAGCACCCCCCGCGACCCTAGTGAGGATCAAGCGGTACGGAAGATGAATGAATGAATGAATAAATCAACAACATCCACAAATACCATCGGCTTCTCTGGGCCTGAGCTCATCTGAGATGGACTGATTCAAAGTGAAAAACTATGCTGTGGCTGACGAGCCCATATTTCAAATTAATTATGGAAAACATGTATGTTGTATCCTCCTGATCAATGAGGAAAAGGATCTTTCAGATAGTTTTGAAATAAAAGTGGCATGGGTGACTTGCCTGCCAAGGCACCATTAATGCTGAACGGTACATTCAGGTTTTGGAGCAAATTTGTCACGTTGTGCCCGAAGCGATGGAATAATTGCTTTGTGCACAACAAAATAACTGAAAGTGGATCCCCGAAATAGCAGACACAGAAAAAGGTTTTGTCAAAGAACAAAAGGAGTCTTTAATACGAACACAACATTACCCGACAGGGAGAATAACAAAAAGCGCTGGTCAAAATAAGGACCAGGGATAAAATAAAGAGAACAACAGAAAACGCTTGCGGAAAAAATAGCAAGGAGGGTCTGATTAGACAATTATATAAATTTCATTCGCAAGAGGAACAACGACGCACAATAACAGCCACAAGGCTAAGAGGCAATGAATAATACAAATAGGCATTGGGAGAGAGAATTTTGGCACGGCGTGGAATACTCCGGCGAGTGAGTAGACTGCCAGAGCGTCCAAATAAAGGCAGAGTAATCACTCACAAATGGGTGACAGGTGTGCAAGCGGCGGGCAGAAAGCCCGCCCAATGCTGGCAAATACGGGACGTGACAAAATTATGCTGTTGTCCAAGCAATGTAATTTTACAACTGTTACAACAGTATGGCTTCTTCGTAAAAGAGTACGAGTACAAGACTGGTATGCAGTAGTCCCCATAGAAGATGCGTGGCGACAAAGGACACCTCATACGGGTGTGCAACTGAAGCTTTACATCAAGCGAGAATGGAAAACATTTCTTCCTACAAAGCTTCAACAATAACTTCCTCAGCACCCAAATGCCAAATGCTAATTGAGTGTTGTTAAAAAGGACATGCCCATTCGTGATGGGAATTCCGGCTGCTTTTAGAGAGCCGGCTCTTTTGGCTCGGCTCCCTAAAAAGAAGTTTTTTTGTTGCTAAAATATATTTAATACCAAAAATAAATATTATATGTATAATGAATTACTAATGCAAAAAATAGACAATATATCAAATATGTATTATTTATATGGCTTTATTTATATTCTTCTGAACATACTCAACATGGAACACACAATTGGCTGGCAACCGATTCAGGGTGTCCCCCGCCTACTGCCCGGAGACGGCTGGGATGGGCTCCAGCACCCCCGCGACCCTAGTGAGGATCAAGCGGTACGGAAGATGAATGAATGAGTACAACATGGAGTGCTACAAAAATATAAACAAAGTACAAAGACCCATCTCAAAACAAGGTCGTCAAAAAGTTCCAATCTCTGAATGTGTATATTTATAACCTTTTAACTATTTACAGTAAAACAACATAAGTAAGCGTTGAATACCACACAACAAATTATAAATTAAAATTTGTAAAAGAAAAAGAAAAAACAGCATCCAGCTAAAGGTTTTAGCTTGTCTTTAGTGAAGATTCTTTAGAGAAGATCTTTAGAGAATCCCTGATATCAATGTTTGATATCAGGGATTGTGTGTGTGTGTGTGTGTGTGTGTGTGTGTGTGTGTGTGTGTGTGTGTGTGTGTGTGTGTGTGTGTGTGTGTAAAACCCTCCCCTTCCGGCTGCCAATGAGGAGTCGGCTCCCATCGTTCTCTTCAAAGAGCCGGCCTTAAGAGCCAGCTCGTTCGCGAGCGACACATCACTATACATTACAGTCAAGTAAAACTTTCCAGTGTTTAAAACATGCAATATAACACATTATTAGATTACAGGCAAAATCTCATGTTATTTTTTTAATCCTGTTCAGTACATTTTAAGTACAGTTGCTAGTATAATCCATTTGGAATTGTTTTCAATCTTTTGTTCATCCAATTCTTACATTTCATACATTAATTGTATTACAATTTTATGTGTTCAGTACATTCTGAATCTGTCGTTAATGAGTTGACTTTTTCGGATTTTTAAGAGAATTCAAGTTTCTTTAATCAAGCACCTATTTTGAAAGGATTATTTGGGTTCCCTTTAGACATTATTTTGTTATTTAAAGATACTCAGGAACTCTTAGGCAGTGTATAATGGATGTAATAGTCATCGGGTAACTTTGAGGGATTATTTCTGATATTTAAGACTGTTTCAACATTTACAGTATACAGTACAGTATTACAGTATTTGAATACATCCAGGAGTGTTACATTCATATTCTACACAATTGTGCACAGTGCAAATGTTGTAGATTCAATTTTGTGCACCGGTCCTTCTGTGTGGAGTTTGCATGTTCTTCCCGTGCTTGCGTGGGTTCTCTCTGGGTACTCCAGTTTCCTCTAACATTCCAAAAACATGCATGATCGGTTGATTGACAGCTCCAAATTGTCTCTTCGTGTGATGGTGAGTGAATGTTTATCTATGGGTGCCCTACGTTTGGCTGCCAACCGGTAAAGGATGTACCCTGATCGAAGTCAGCTGGGATAGACTCCAAGCATTCCTGAGCACCTCGTCAGAAAGAGCACATCGGATAATGGATGGATGGAGAAAGAGAGTGAGCGAAAGAGAGAGATAGAGAGAGAGAGAGAGAGAGAGAGAGAGAGAGAGAGAGAGAGAGAGAGAGAGAGAGAGAGAGAGAGAGAGAGAGAGAGCGAGGGATAGATATGGAGGGAGGGGCACAGAGAGAGAGGGAGAGAGAGAGCGCGCGAAAGAGAGAGAGAATTATTTTATCTCTGTTGCTACTGTCAATACCTGCAAAAATGTACGTGTTCCCCTTTTCTTCATATATTTTTTTCCAAGAAAGTCACTTCCTTTCACTTTTTCTCCCCGACCACAATTCGGCACCCTCGCGGATCGTAGCGCCAGCTTCAGTGACGAATCTGCCAGTCGGTAGAAGAAGATTGCTGTTCCAATGAAAACATCCGCAACAGTAGCCAGTTGAAACAGTTCACCTTACTTGAACAAAAATATCTAGACTTCACCGAATGTAGTTCGCTAGCATAGCACCTGGAAATATATGAAGCGCTTTGCTACTAGATGCATTATGTGACGTTTTCTGTCAGAAGAGAATACTTCCTTCGATCGTGGTGGATAGCTAACGATAGCAACGAAGCTAGCTTAGTTCAACAGCATTTCAACTTGATTGATGCCCGGTTACCCTCCAGCAGATAACTTATATTAGTAAATGAACTATGGCAGAAAGATGGTGAAAAGAATTTCTACAGTCCGGTTAGTATATGCTTTGTATAAACATTTTCACTGTTAAACGATTACATGATATGGTGTTTTATTATATTCTTGCTGATGGGAAAATTGTCTTTGTAGAACTGTTTACGTTACACTGGTCACGTTAATCCTTCTGCATTTGCGAGCGCACACCGGAGTGGCGACATTCATGTCATGAACTACAGGTAATAGTTTTCATCACAGACAGTGTTTGCTCTGTGATCTATAATATCATGATACCCACGGTAAAATGTTGAAAGGATGAACTCAAGCATTCATTTTTTTCTGAAGTAACATTTTACTACCAGTTATGGAAAATTAACTTTGACATAGAGCCCGAAAATGTAATTCATCTATCATTTAAGTTCATCAGTAGTTTTGCACAGTGTCAATAAGACTGTAATTTCAAACTAGAAGCCTTGTCCTGCACTCCAACGTTGTCCCTTGCCAACCACTGATAATACATGTAGCCATCTAATATTCATAAAATTACTTTTGGAAATATTGTGTAAAAGGTGTTTATTACAAAAACATACAGGGTCTGAAGTCAATGGGAAACATGTTTTTAATCGGGGAAAGGCTGAGCGAAGAAAATAAAAAATTTAAGCAATGAATGTAATGCAATATAGTAGATTTCACCTAAAAGTCAGTGTTTAAAATAAAGATGATTCTGATTACTTTATGGACTTGTTTCCCCTCAACCAGAATGATCAATTGCATTCCTAAAAAAATAACAATGGAAGTGTTTATATTAAATGCTTACCTATTTAAGGAAAAGTTTCACCTTTAATATTTTAAGAAAAACCAACAAGCGTTATATTTAATACACTTGCATAATAAATTAAAAACATACCCAGGAAAAAAAGCAAATATGTTACAGTCATTTGACAGGTCCAACAGATATCAGATATTTGGTCTTTTATATGTGGTAATAACAATAATAATAATATGAGACAATGTTGAATGATTTGCAAGTACATTGATTAATGTGGAATGATGGGATTTTGGGATAATCTTGATTAATATGGATGGGGGTGGAGTAGTAGGGAATATTGTGGGAAGATACAGAATAATATGGAATCATATCAATGACATGGAAGACTATTGAATGAGATGAAAAACAGTCAAACCTTGTTTTTCGAACGTCTCTGTTATCGGCCAAAGAAAATTCGATATTTTTACACCTCGGATTATGACCGAAAACCGGTTTTCGACCAAACTGAGCAAACCCAAATACAGTATATCAAAGATTAGATACGTCTGTAAACTAAAAGAAGGCAGACAAAGATGAATAAGGTGAAAATCTAAAAACTAACAAAGATGAATGAGAAATGGGTGTATGAATGTTGAACAATGAGACTCTGTTTATGAAGCATACAAAGCCCAGATTTAAACCTAGGATATCGCAAGGGTGCATTTACTCTGGTAGAAGGAGGGTCACACTTGGCTCACGATGATGATGATGATGATGGTGATAAGTCATGATGAGGAGCCAGTTGAGCCCTCGCGTGGTGGGATGCCTCTGAGTGGCGCGAGAGGGGAAACGCCGGGGCTCTTGCACCCCAGACGCAGCTAAATTCCCACCACCGGTGGGGAAGGAGGTGGGGTCAGGGCTCGCCCCGCCGGAACGGAGGGCAGTGGGAGTAGCCGCCCCACAACAATCCTTAAACAATAATCAGGCGAGGGCCCTTCTGGGGCCTGCACTGGGTGTGAACCTCGCGTATCACCTGTGAGAGTCGTACCGGGTGTGGGACCCGGGAGGGGAGGCAAGTCCCTGATGGGGGCCGATTGCCCAGGAGGAGGAGGAGGAGCCAGTTGAAAATGGGGAAAAAGATAAAGGTGAGGGAGTGGAGAAACCCAGAAAGGTTACCACCACGGTGGTCCTCCATACTCAAAGTGATGGAAGCTGCTGGAGATCATGTCAGATTGCCCTTATTTCGAAGAGTACTGCAGCGTGTCTGTAAAGTAAGCGACAGAGCGCAAATAACTCAGAGGAATGAGTTTGAGAGAAGGAAGAGCAGCTGAAGCGATCAAAAAGCCACTAGGGAGGGCCAATGGTTCACCCCTTAATGTGAAAGCATGCATATTCATAGACATAGCCCACTACATATCATGTTCCAAATTAGACTTCCTATTCCTTTGCCTGATTTCCATGGGCTGGTTTTTATAAGCAAATTTTCCTATTTGTCTGAAACAGCCTCGTAAACTTCCTTGCTTGCCGCTCATGTTGTTTCTTAAGTTAACACACATGGAAGTAATAGACTATGGATTTAAATAGTCATGATTTCAGCGTCATGAGTTAATTTGGATCATATTCGATTGTGCATCTGGGAATCTACGTGGAGTTTGTACTTACTGGAAAAAGTCAGAATTGTCAATTTTGCTGTTGTAATTTTCCGACAACAATTGGTACGTGGCTACGTTGTCACTATGCAAATTGGCATCCTTGGGAACGTCAATCTACTTGGTTTGATTTTGTAAGTTTACTCTATTGATAGTACTTAATGTAACAGGCAAAGCAGGGGTGTTAACCAACCGACATTCGCGGCGCGGATTGTAAGTGGCTTGGTTTCGGGATCTTGGTTCAGCTTTCAACCTTTATCTGTTTTTAATCAGTTTGAGGTCGCAGATCCCTTGCTGGGACAAAGGAAATGAATGTCTTTAGTGGAGATACATATTCAATATGTATGTAATCCCTAGCTTAGTTCTGAGTTGCTGTTGTGATAGGCGTTGACTTCAGGTGTACTAACCTTCACATAGCTTTGGCAGGTGCCAACCTTGATGACATCTTTTAAGCGGTAAATCTTGTGAGTATCAATGATTGCCATAGCAAAAAGAACCATCACTTCACAGAACTCAGGACTGACATGCAACACGATGGAATGATGGTACTAAGTACGGTGGAATTTGTCCCATGGATAAATCTTTCATCGAGTAACCTTTTTTCATGCAGCATGTCATTCATTACTCATGACAATAACTTGGGTGCAGAGGTATAGGGTTCGATTTGGCATGGGTGTTCTCCGGGTTCTCGGTTTCCTCCCACATTCGAAGAACATGCATGGCAGGTTAATGGAACAGCTCAAAATTCTAACGAAATGCGATTGTGAGCGTGAATGTTTGTTCGGCTATGTGTGCCCTGCGATTGGATTGGCTGGCAACCAGTTCAGGGTAGAGGTAAGATCGGGCCGCCCGAGCCCAACCCGAAATGTCAATCATTGCTTCGGGTTCGGGTCGGACTTCTCTCTTGCTGACCTCCCCCCCCCGAGGCCTTGAATAGTTTTGGCCACGAGAGACGGTGGTTCTCAAAAAAACAGAAGTCGCCTCATCACAACACGTACTGTACTAAAAACTCTTGCAATGACAATTCAAAGAACTCCTTACACTCTCTGTCGAGTATCCACCCGTCATTGTTCGTCTTTGTCTCCCTGCTACTCTCTCTTAAAGTGCCGCGCTAGATTCTTCCAGTTTACGCTTTGGGAGTGTACCTTGGTAAACCTCACTCCTTGAACCCCTCAAGGCCGCTGACTTCATGGCCTGTACTCCCAAAACGGTAATGTGGTAGCGGCGTTCTGAAGCCCAAATAAGGCAAAGACGACGCAGGAGTTGCCACCGATATGCCAATACCAAACCCACATATCAAAATAACAGTCCATTTTATATAATACCACAAATCATATTGTAATATGATCACACTCCACTATACTGGCACAGGAAGTCTCTCAGTTCTCAACTTCCACCTCTATCCAGGAACGCCTTCAACTGTGTGTCCTGCACAAATTACAAATTTATGTTGGTTTGGTACATTTTACCCTTTCAGTTTTTGGACTTGATGAGTTGAGCTTATCATGTCATGATTATGATGATGCGGTGAAATGTTTTACAGAAAAAAACAAAACATTGATTGACACTGAAATACTAATCTATGACCCTGTTTTCTTCTTCCAGGGATTGCTGGTTGCTCTAATGAGCGCTCATGGAGAGAACAGATTTCCAGAGGTGGCTGGAGTCAGTCTCGACCACTTTCCTCACACTAAATGACCAGCAGCGAAACCAGTCTTTGGACCACATTATATCCCTTAGCGGTGCAGCCCAGCTTCGTCATTTGTCAAATGGCCTGGAGGCACTCCTCAAACGTGACTTTCTGCGACTCCTGCCGCTGGAACTGGCTTTCTATTTGCTGCGCTGGTTAGATCCACAGACTTTACTCTGTTGCTGCTTAGTCTCCAAGCAGTGGAACAAAGTAAATATTGCAGCTATTTTTTTTAGATGTATGAAATTGAAAGCCAAATTAGAACACATTTAATATGCTTACTTAAATGTGTACACGGTTGCCAGCCAATCGCAGGGCACACATAGAAGAAACAACCATCCACGCTCACACTCGCACCTCGGGACAATTTAGAGTGTTCCATTAACCTGCCATGCATGTTTTTGGAATTTGGGAGAAAACCGGAGTACCTGGACAAAACTCACGCAGGCACGGGGGAGTACAAACTACACGGGGAAAGCCAGAGCCGAAATCGAACCCTGCAACTCTGCACTGTGAGGCGGATGCACTAACCAGTTGATTGGGCACTCCAAATGGTCCCTAGGTGTGATTGTGAGTGTGGAATGTTTGTCTATGTGTGCCCTGTAATTGGCTGACAACCAGTTCAGGGTGCATGCACCTTGCCTACTGCCCGAAGACACCTGATTAGGCTCCAGCACGCCTGCAACGTTTGTGAGCATATGCGGATGAGAAAATTGATCGATGTATCATTAGTATTGGGATACTCTTTGTACAAGTATCACATTTTTCACATATCCACACAGTTTTAACTGTAAAGCACTGCATTAAAATCAATTTGTTGGATGTTTTCATGTCTCTTTTCAGTCATTTTAGACTGTTCAAACCTATTAACAAGTGTCCATCTCTCTTTAGGTGATAAATTCATGCACAGAAGTGTGGCAGAACGTTTGTCGGGAGCTGGGCTGGAGGATTGACGAGTCCATTCAGGATGCATCCCATTGGAAGGGTGTCTACCTTAAAGCTAAACTGCGTATGGTTCAACTGAAGGATCAGAAGGCCTTTGAGACATCCTCACTCATTGGCCACAGTGCTCGTGTGTATGCTCTATATTATAAGGATGGTCTTCTCTGCACAGGTATGCTGTTGCTTGATTTATAGTGATTTCCAATGTGTATCAACAACAACAACAAATGACGCACTCACTATATACCTTATATTCTGCACTATAAGGCCCTTCGAATTATAAGGTGCACTGTCAATGAATGGCCTATTTTAAAACTTTTTTCATATAGTCTAGGTTTAAAGACGGGAACTAATTTATTTTTCTTCGCAGTGGTAGCGCCACCTACTGGCAACAGGAACTAAATCTATTTTTCTTTGATGTTTCCCTCTTGCGGGATAACGAGATTTATTCAATTTTTGCTTGCAAGAGTGTTTAGCCCTTGTGATGTTGAAATGTATGAGTCATTGCGAAACACTGTTGCTGTGGCAATCCACAGTTCACTGAGAAAACATTAATTTTCAATGAATGATACACAGATTTTTATGCATGACTATGGGGGGGCTGGCAGTGATTGAGTTGATGCTATGCAATCAACTGACACCCCCTTCGCGGTCTACTGGTCGATCAAAAACGACACATTGGGAACCCCCTGGCATAGACTATAATAATCAGAGATCATAATTTGGAACGCATAGTATATTATTGAAGTCATACTTTTGGTATTGTGACTAAACTAACTGTATGTTGTCTTACTTTCCAGGATCTGATGATCTCTCTGCAAAATTATGGGATGTACGTACTGGTCAATGCATTTATGGAATTCAGACTCACACCTGTGCCACCGTGAAGTTTGACGAACAGAAGCTTGTAACCGGATCCTTTGACAACACTATTGCGTGCTGGGAATGGAGCACAGGGGCCAAAATTCAGCACTTCCGTGGCCACACTGGAGCAGGTTTGTTGAGGACACAGGCTTGCTGTGGATCGATTTCTTTTTATTTATTTATTTAATTTTTGGTACCGTTGGCAAAAATCATTCCTTATGTACAAAAATGGGCATTTAGGACATTTCAGAGCGGATCACAACAATTAAACCAAGTCTTGCAAAGGTGGGAAAAGGAACAACATTAAGCTGCACCGATGTCACCTTTCATTGTTTCCATTTCTATGAATTAGGTGTTGGTGTCCCTCCTGCTTCCTCGCCTCTAGTGTGCAGGTACTCGTTAGGGCCCAAGCAGCAAAATAAATACATAAAAACAATAATTTACACGTTTTGAATAAATTGCTATTGTAATTTAATTCAAAACATCATAGAACCCATTTTTAGTCTAAAAAGGGGTGTTCACATGGCACACATTTGCATTGGTGCTGCACCGATGTATTTTGTTGCAATATATCTTACACCGGTGTAAATTTTGTGGTGTGTTCACATGTATAAAGCTGCTTACTAAAGAGAAGCGCGTTAACCCCGGTGGACTCCCACTTGCGTTCACACGGCAGCTTCTGCGGCCGTGCAATACGATAAAATAATATGGAAATAAAACATGCTCATGCGTATAGTGTACTTCCTTTTCCCCGTTATGTTTGTGACATATCGAGAAAACATGGTTTATACTTCTCCAGACTAATAAACGCTGTGGTCTATCAAACACCGTAAAAGGATGAGAGAGAGAAAGGAAAAATGGAAATTGAGGATTGAAACACCACTTTATTTCTCCTGGATCCTTCTAATTGGGCTTGGATGGTCCAGTCAGCCCAAATAGTTTTCAGGGCTGACGTTTCATCGTCACCCCAGTTCACTCCCCTGTGTTCGTTTCTATTATCGCATATGTCGTTGTTGTTACTCGCCATTTTGGAAGTGTACAATACCCAGGATGCAAGTTATGCAATGCCCATATGTAATCAATGCCCATATGTAATCAACTCTTCGCACACATAGCAAGTCTACCCCTGTAGTGTTAACACATCCCATTTTACATCGGTGCTGCCCCGCAAACTAGCATTTACTCCGGAGCAAATTTTTAAACCACCTCCTGAGCAGGGTTAAATTTGCTCCGGTTTAAGCTGTTCTCAGGGGCTACACTGGTATAATGTTGTACGTGTGAATGCTCTATGGGGGGCAGCCCCGGTGCTACACCGTCGTAAAAGTTGCCATGTGAACACCCCTATAGAAAACCAGGCATGGCTCCAGGAGTTTTTGTCTCCGGGACTAACGGGGGGACTTTACTTACAGTATACGTAAAGATATATTTTAGAATACATAATAAAATATTGGGGCGGCCCGGTAGTCCAGTGGTTAGCGCGTCGACTTCACAGTGCAGAGGTACTCGGTTCAATTCCAGCTCCGGCCTCCCTGTGTGAAATTTGCATGCTCTCCCCGGGCCTGCGTGGGTTTTCTCCGGGTACTCCGGTTTACTCCCACATTCCAATAACATGCATGGCAGGCTGATTGAACACTCTAAATTGTCCCTAGGTGTGAGTGTGGGCGTGGATGGTTGTTCGTCTATGTGTGCCCTGCGATTGGCTGGCAACCGATTCAGGGTGTCCCCCATATATTGCCCGAAGACCGCTAGGATAGGCTCCAGCGCCCCCCGCGACCCTAGTGAGGATCAAGCGGCTCGGAAGATGAATGAATGAATGAACGAATAATAAAATATTGGAGGGGCTCAACTGGGGCTACATAGATTTGTGATGAGCTTAGAACACGCCCGGTGTTGCGCCATCCCTGAAGAAATCTGGTTTAGAGGAACAAGGTACGTGCAGTTGGACAGCAAAAAGCATTTTCTGTTTAAGGTAGCTTGTGTTTCCCCATGACTTTTTAATGATTGCTTGCATGTGTGGCATCACATCACCATCAACCATTGAGAAATGTAACCACACTTTTGACTCTTTCCCTGGCCATGATTGTCAATTACTAAGAGCACTGAAGCTGGAATCAGCAGTAGTGTGCCAATTATGTGATATTCTTTTGCGATGTATTTTATTTCATCAAAATCTTGCCGTCGTCTGATTGCAAAGAGTAATGGAGTTGGCAAAAGAAAAGATGACTCACCAAGCCACATTAGCTTGAAGCTTATTTAGCTGACTCGGCTGCTCGGTAGTTGCCTCCTCAAGCCAGCTGATGGTGGTATTTTTTGCGTTTTAATTTGCCCCTCAAAAGGCTTCAATGAAGATTGGACCTTTCTCTTCAGTCTCTCACACATGATAGCGTCGAATTTGGAAGAATCCACTTAACGAGTCTGCCTACACTATCCGAGTTTTTGGACTCGATCGTTGAAAAAAACGATACTCGATCAGCATCTGGAGCAATATATCTATTGGATTGTATAATGACTCTACAATCAACTCCTCCCATAACGAAAATGCAAACACTGATAAACACTAAATATAACATGGAATATTTACATCATCCCTCTCTCTTCATTAATGAATTAAAAAAGTATTATCTTGATCGCAATCTTAGCTATCTTGCTATCTTAGTTCAAAAACTATAAACAAATCTTACTTACCAGCTTCAAGTTCCTCACTTCACATTGTGTTCCTGCTGAAGTCCCGGATGAACTCCCAACCTGTTGCGTGCGCTATACAGATTTGGCCCCATCTCCGCAAACAGTATTGACTTTTTATGTAATATCGAAAATAGCTCAACAAACAATCGATACCACAGTATAGGGTCTTCTATTCTTGCTGAGCAAATGTGCATGGCCGGTCGTCACATAGCTACACTGAGTGATGAAAGCTCTTTTGAATGAAAGAGATGCTAAACTGGAATACATAACACATACTGTAGCTAGGTCTTTCTTTTTTTTGGACCTAAATAAAATGGTTTCAGACTTTTTACCAGTCAAAGACAAAAAAAATGACATGAAAGCTCTTACTGTGTTTGGATGGTCGAGAGCACAGGCGCGGAGCTTCCGCCTCCTAGCGCAAAGCCTTCCGCTCACATCAAATGCGACAAGGCTAAAAATGGATTAGCTGGCCACTAGACAGTAGCGGTGCAGTGCACATACAAACCAATGTCATTAAAACGTAATTAATCTTAACTGTTGTTTCCCAGCAGAAGTGCAGTCGATCAGTGTATGGAATATGAATATACACTGTTTACTGTTTAAATGAACAGTAGGTTCAAAATTTGAAACCCATCACCCTGATTTTTTTTGTTTAGCTGTTTAGGTTTAAAATAGATTACAGTACATGAAAAACATCAACTTTCCAGCAGTTGAAATTGTCCAAATCACAGGTTTCTATGTTGCTTCCCACCAGTTTTTTTATTTTATAATTACCATACCCATAATGCACCGCACGACGCAGAGATCTAGCACCATCTAGTGTGTACATAGCGCAACTGTTTCCACTATTGTTGTGTTTATCATTTTACTTTATGTTAACTGTTTTGTTAAGCGCTTTGTTACAGCTGCCGCTGTTGTGAAAGCGCTATATAAATCAGCATGTATTGTATTGTAGTTTCGATTTTATGCGCCTTATAATGCAGTACCCCCGATACAGTATATGAAAACAGTTTTAATTCATCCATTGAAGGTGTACCTTATAATCCGAAGCACTTTATTGTGCAGAAAATACAGTAACTTGGTCTTTTTCTGCTCAGTTTTCAGTGTGGAC
The DNA here is from genome assembly GCF_025434085.1 of Hippocampus zosterae. Lineage (NCBI taxonomy): Eukaryota > Metazoa > Chordata > Actinopteri > Syngnathiformes > Syngnathidae > Hippocampus > Hippocampus zosterae. The sequence goes on from NC_067468.1 coordinate 3,704,759, forward strand.
TACAATGATGAGATGGACGTGCTGGTGAGCGGTTCTGCAGACTTCAGTGTGAAGGTCTGGGCTCTGGCAGCCGGTGCTTGTCTCAACACTTTGACTGGACACACTGAATGGGTTACCAAGGTCTTCAATCAATTTGTAGTTTTTATTAGAGATTGTGTTGTTCATGACGATTGGCAGATATTTTTCTTAAATTCCAGAATGCCTTTTTTGTGGCTACTTTTTATGAACGGCTGTTAACAAAAGGCATTTTGTGATGTCACTATCTGCATTCCAAATCAAATTTGACATTGCCCTTCACCCACTAATATAGTCACACCCTTTTACTATTACTTGAAGGGGACGTTGAATCAGAAATTTAATTGTGCATGACACTAAAAAAGAAATAAACAAAACTAACCTAAACCACCCACACCCACAGAAGCTAGAGCTCATGGGACAAGTTTGTGATATGGTCTTTTAATGTCCAGCGCGATAGTTTGGGGGGGCGCCCAACATATCACGAAGCATTTTGTCCCCAAATTCAATCATCGGCAACGCCTCGCCTCCTTCGGGGACATTATAAATACATATTCTCTTTTGGACCTCCCTTCTTGATCAAATATTTTGTTTTTGTTTTGACTAATCACTTTTAGCTTCTTGCTCAGCGTTAAAATCCACTGTCTGGACTTTACCGTAATTCTAACAGGGCTTTCCGTTTCCATAGTTCTTTGATTAACATTCGCAAGTTGGCTTTAAAAGACAATTATTGCTTGATATTCTTAGGAAACTCCTCTGTATCTCCTCCAAAACTTTAACCAGGGCCACATCACCATTAGCTTCAGCGTTAGTATTAGCCTTACCGTCCAGCATCACAGAGCTATGTCATTTGCAGGCTCTTGTGCATTGCCCTTACCACTTGCATCCTTTCTCCCTAGATTCAAAGCTCGTTCTTAATTACGTTTTATGGGGTTAATTTCTTTTGAAATCGTTTAGGGGGGTGAAATTTATGACGACTCGAGGGATAGCTCCCTGCCATTTGTGCCGATAATGTCGCCAGAAGCCCATAAAGGCCTTCTTAAGGGTCTTAAGCCATTATTGACGCAATAATAAATAAAACAATGAGCCGATTAACCCCATGTTTAATAAGCAGATATCGATATGAAACATCGACCTGGATGGGGAGTGAACATACAGAGGGCGTTGGCTAGGTTTACCCTGCTTCCCAAATGATTAGCTACAGCCCCAGGCTGAGCCAATAATAACAATAATAAAAATACATTTTATTTATAAGCACCTTTCTAAACACACTCAAGGACAACTTACAATCAAAACAGGAACAATAAAACCACAGCTAAAATTATAAATAATAAAAAGACATGATGTAATTAGCAGCCTGACACAGCCATGTTTAATTATATATGTATGTATATGACCGCCCAGGCTGACGGATGGCTCCAGCAGATACTGACTTCCTGATACAGGAGAGTGCAATACTCTACTGAGAACAACTACGATCCTGCGTAGAAAAATAAATAAGATATAGGATACAATAAATTTAAATGCATACCAAAACAATGAATAACAAAATTAAGAGTAAAATATCTGATGACCAAAATATTCCATAGCTGCAACCCTTATACATTATCATTCAAACATTTCCTTGTTTTCAAAAATTCTTGATATTTTGCTTTCGTACCAAGGTGTTTTTGCCTTTCTGGACTACAAAATGCACTAGATTAAAACGTACATTGGCTTTCGTATTAATAGCCCCCGGGTCTCATTTTATAAAACGGGATATTTGCAGAGGCAAAGCTGAGCCTGAGCAGTAGATAGAAGAGTCAGGTAAAAGCCCGGGCTGTGTCCACGGCAGCACCCTCCACGGCCAGAGCCCACCCCTACTCCTATCACTGACAGCCCCTGCAGTGATGAAATTAATACAAAAAAAAAAACACCAACAGTACAAATTTAACAAACTAAGAGGACTGCATAATGTATAGGAAATAGAAGTGCTATAATAATTAAATCCAAAACAATCAAAAACAAAATTAAGATAAGGGTGAAATCATTAAGAGTTAACAACAGAGCGTATGACAGTAAAAAAAAGATCAGTTTAATCTTAGGTAACCCAATTTTTTTAATGAGATATATAGCTTCAAGAGGAATAGAAAAATAATACAGATAAATACAATGGATAAAAAAACAAAGGCATCATAAAGGCTAAAAAGGTGGAACTTGAGCCACCTTTTAAAACTATCAATGCTCTCTTTGGTCTGCCAGGTTATTCCGAGGGCCAAAGACTTGAAGAGTTGACAGTCCGCAACGGTTGATATGATAAAAGAAGATCTCCTAGATAAGAAGGGGTTTCCTAAATTAATAAAAGAAGTCTGAATTTATGTTCATTTTCATACAGGTGATACTCCAGAAAAGTGAAGTGGAGTCTGTGGTGCACAGTCCTGGTGATTACATCCTCCTTAGTGCTGATAAGTATGAAATTAAGGTAATGCTCCCATCCTCACTCTATCCACTACTGTTGAGATAAAACGTTTTCGTGGGGGCTATGAGCACAAGATGCATGATTTAATCATTTCTGAGCTTTCTGTCATGTTATGTAAAAATGCACCTGCACAATTTAATTTAAAAAACCTTTAAAGGTATAATACAAAAAAGAGAAAAAACGTGAACTGGGATGGTGTACCCAGAGGCTTGTAGTCATGATGAAAAGGCTTCAGCACCTTCTGGCAAGTACTGGTTCAAATTTCCCTCTTGCATGGATTACTTGTTGCAGCATAAAAAATCTTGTCGCTGCAATCTTTCTGTTTTGGTCAGGATCCACAGCCAAAGCTTTTGCCCCACCTGATTTATTACACCCTGATTTTGTGTTGTTGTCATACAGTATGTATTGCAGTGAAACACCTCTACAATGAAATCATGTTTGCAGCAAGACGTTTTTCACAACAGGGGACTTTTCACGATTGCAAATTTATCTGAGATGTAAACACACACACACACTCAGACATATGTGTACTCTTTATTTTTATTCCAATAGTGCATAAGTATGAGCATACACTTATTTGACACTTCATATAGCCAGCGTAGAAAGAAAAAAAAGGGAAAGAAGTTGCAAAATTTAAGATTAAGATTAAGATATCCTTTATTTGTCCCGCAAAAAAAACACGCTCGAACTATCCTCTTCTGAGGATATTTTAAGTCCAGGATAAAAAAAGACCCTAGCACATAAATAAGCATATGACAGTTACAACAAGTCACAAGACATAACATGTAATAAGGAGAGGATGAATGGGAAGGGGGGGGTGGGGGTTGAGGAGAGGGGTGACCGCGACGCGGCCGAAAATGACCAGCTGCACGGATTCACACAGCTCTGCATGGTGAACCATGTCACGGGGGAAAAAGAATCGGAGCGATGAAGACGGTGATAACAAGGATGTGTATGCGCGTGTGGTTGTCCAGTTGTGTATGTGTATGCGTGTACAGGTCATAGCTGCTTCGTCGAGGTCTGCTCATCATGAAGACAGTCCCAGCTTATCAGTCCATGGCCGAGAAGGAGGGGGGTGATGGTGGGGGCCCTAGTTTCCATGCATACTTCCATCCAGAGGAAAGGGCCAGATAGCGTTTTTTGTTTTGGAGGGACGGTCGCCAACAATTTCAGACAGCCTTGAGTCCGTGGTCTGTATCTCTTCACTGGCGCCGATCAGCCGAATCTGAAAACTTTCCGCGGCGCTGATTCCAACTTCTCCATGATGTTGTCAATCGCGCGGAGTCGCTCCAAAACCGCATCAATATTGCGGTTGAGCTCAGTCACCGCTTGAGTCTGAGTGTTGGACATTTGCGCCAAACCATCCAGAATGACAGCTTATTCACTTCCAATAAAGCCGTTAAATTTTGCGATAGAACAGAAAGCTGCCAACACCAAACAGCACCTGTTATCAAAAGGCCAAGAATGTAGATGTCTTCCACATGCTCCACGGACAGTATTGCCAGGCACACTGGTCTCCACTTTATCCATGGATCCAGGGCGTATCCGGCAGCAAATATCCCCGGAGGGCAAGCAGGCTCCCCACTGCCTGCTCTTTTCGGCGAAAAAATGTTGTCGATTGCATCGAGAGACCAGCCAACTAATTCCATGGTTAGTTCTTTGGATGAAAATACGGTAGGAGGCTAGGAAAAAACAAAGACAGCACAAAGACTAAGTGGCGAGCAAGGAGAGGGTGGGGGTGAGGGCAGGAGCTGATCAGGATTCACTTTCAATTACCGTATTTTCATGACTATAAGGCGCCATTAAAAGTCTTAAATTTTCTCCAAAATGGACAGGACGCCTTATGATGCGGAGCGTCTTTTGTATGCGCTGAGTTCCGAAATCTGACCAACAGCCGACACGCTGTTTATATAGAGAAAAGGCGGAAGTGACTGTGGATAGGCATGCTGCAAAAAAGTCGGCCAATCAGTGAAGGGTGGGCGTGTATATATACATATGTGGAGAGGGAGAGCGAGAGAAGGCAGACGTGAGAGAGGAAAGGCATGCGGGGGAGAAATCCGCCAATGAGAGTGAATTGTGGGCGTGTAAGTGGACGCTAAAGGGACGCCCCAAGCAGGTACCAACACCTGTATAGAGTGTGGCAATGTGCATTGTTGCAAAACAACTCCGGTTTTGGTTTCTAAGAACCCCTGAAAATAAATTTGACAAAGAGACACGCTTGCGAAGCTCAGTTCAAACTTCAAGCCATCGGTTATGCTTTTGGCATGCGTGCCCATCTCACAGCAGCGGTGAAAAACCAAGTCAAGCAAATGAACTCTGAGCTTGCAGTTATTCCCGGAGGCTTGACTAAAGAACTCCAACCGCTGGACATCTGCATCAACCGGGCGTTCAAAGTAAAGTTGCGAACGGCATGGGAACAATGTATGATCGATGGCAAACAAAACTTTACAAAGAGTGAGAGGCAGCGCTGGGCGAGTTACGCCACAATTTGCAAATGGATTGAGGCTGCTTGGACGAATGTGTCTGCTTGCACTGTTGTTCGAGTTTTTGGCAAAGCCGGCATCATTTCTGTGGAGCCACATGGTGAAAGTGACTCTGACAACGAGAGGGAACGCGGCGTTTTTGATTGATTACGGTACTTGCACAATCGTTCAATTCTTTCTACACACACACACGCGCTGCCACCATGTTTCGCTCTGTAGCATGTGATGCGTTCAATGACAACTGGGATGTGCAGTCCTCTGCTTCTGATACAGAGGATGAGGACTTTGATGGATTTCTGTGTGATGATTGATCGAAAAACGTGAGAAATGTGTAAAATACAGAATTGGCACCCATTAATGAGACTGCGCCCAACTGTACGGTGCGTCGAATGGTCGTGAAAATACGGTACATCTATTTCTTGCATCATGTCTTTTACTTTGCTTCCTCCATCTTTCATTTTGATCACTTTTTTCCCCTGTCTTCAAGCGTCAGAGCTGTTCTTAACTCCTTGGCATGAAAATGTCCGTTTTGTTGCCATTTTTGCAATGCCACGAGCATTTGAAACTAACAATAACAAATACTTCCTGTACTACTGTGTATATGTAAGGTGTTTGCTGTTGCCGCTTCCGAGCTAAACAGTAGGAGTCGCTGTAGGCTGAGGTCGGATTAGACTTTTGTGGAAGGCTTGTTTTCGTTGTGAATCTCGTTGCGAGGCAAGAGCAGAGAAAAAGATTTCGTATTGTGCAACAAGGGAGCAGAAAAGTGGGAATGGTTTTAATGCATGAAGATTTTTTCACACTAGGGGCCATTTAGGTAGGTTTCATTGTAGAGGAGTTTCAATGTATATATATTTTTATCATCCATAATATGGATCCAACACTGACTTCTCTTTTCAGATCTGGCCTTTAGGAAAAGAAATCAACTGTAAGTGCTTAAAGACACTGTCAGTATCGGAGAACCGCAGCATAAGCCTTCAGCCCCGTTTGCAGTTTGATGGACGCCACATTGTTTGCAGCTCTGACATCGGAGTGTATCAGTGGGATTTTGCCAGTTTTGAGATTCTCAGGTAAATTATCAGCAAGTCTTGCCGAATCCAGTGTTTCTCAATATGGTTCAGCGTTATTGTAAAACACTACAACCTCGTTACAATGCCCCTCGAGGGACATAACGAATATGTACGTTATAACGGTAGTTCATTGTAATCATTTCCAATAAAATGGCCGCCAACTACAATGTATAATACAGTATGACCATTTATAATTGTAAAAGCATGAACATGTCATATAGTATAAACATGTCAATTACAAATACGCCTGCATATAGTATGAAGGAAAAAAATTATTGTATAAGATGTGATTCAAACAACTGTAGTGTTCCTACTTCATCTCTGAAAACACTCGGTCAACAAATGAAAAGTGACTTCTCCAGTTCAGAATGTGCCGCGCCCCAAATCCGGTTACGATCGTCTTTCAAACTGTTGGCCTCGAAATCTGCCATGACTTGGTTGCCATTACGGATGATTGTCGAAATCATCGACTTTGCCAATTTCTACTCTCAGCTGAGTTTTGTCTCGAAGACTCTTTCGAAAGTGAGAGACAATTTCAGCCTTCACACATTTGCTTCCGTTTACCAGACATGTTTGCATACCATGTGTTCAGGACTGCGCCGTGCCTCCGGAAGTACAACAATGTCTTAGTTGATCAATAGTGTTGCTAAGGGGAATCCCACGCTGGACATTTTGTTCATAATCAAGTTCGTGGCGACAGTTAATTTCCCGCGGTTTGTTACAACGAAGACCTTTTCACTATTTTGTGGGAAACATCTTGTCGTTATAATGAAGTTTACATTATAAAGGTGTTCATTGTCAGTAAAATTGGCACCTGGAAAATGAATTATGTGAAATCTGGACTTTGAAATATGAACATTACAGGGGTGGAAGCGTAAACGGGGAACATTGAAAAGAGGTTTGACTGTATTATGTTTGTAATGCATGGGTGCCCATTACGTCGATCCCGATCGACCGGTAGATCTAAGAGAGGTCCCAAGTAGATCCGAGGAGTGTCGAGGAGAAAAAAAAAACAACCATTTGTGTGTCTTTGTACATGTTAGTAAGATATTTTTTGTGTTAATGTATGCTGCACCCTAATCATCCTATCACTCTCATTTTCACAAAAAAAATATATTTAAAAAATAAAATAAAGCAATTAAATCTTGAACTTACATTGGCGCGTGATTACGTCACCGTCAGTTGTGAGCGCGCAGCAATCTGCAGTTGCAGCTTGTGATCAGAGCTGTTGCGCTCTATCTTTTATCGTCAGTATTCTCATTCAGAGTTTGCTTTGTGTACAATTCACCGAGGGCACGGGCAAAGAATAGGAATTGAGGAGGGCCCAGGGAAGCACTTTAATGCGGTACGTGTGAGCTACGATAGTTAACAAGCTGCAAAAGTGCATCGCATGCCTCAGTGTCAGGCTGTTTCGCATCATGGCGTGTGTGCGTGCGCGTGCCGGTAAGGGGCGATCCTGGGAGGTTGGTTGATCGAAAAGTAGATCTTCGGTCCAAAAGGTTGTAATGGGACTGCTGTGGAGCAAGGAGCTCATCTTACTCTCCAGCATACTTCCGCTTTATTGTTCTGCCATTTTTTTTCTTGTGAGGATTCAGCCCAGCCCACACCGTTTAACATTTCTGCACAATAAAGGTATCAAAAGTTGCATCTCAGCCCAACTCAAGTCAAGTTAAAATTATTTCTATAGTCCTTTATCATAAAAGGTCTCAAAGGGCTTCAAATGCCCACAGATATTAACAACATCCCCTGATCTTAACCTTGAGAAGGGGCCACAGATGGGAGAATCCCCCTTCCCTTTGGATGGAATGCGCTCACCCCAGGCCACATCTCTCCACCATGGAAAGCAGAAGAAAGAGAATCTGAATTAATTGCTCCTATAATTAGTCAATACTTTACTTTTTTGGTCAACACTTGACTTTTCGCATCACTCTTAATCCAACATATTCTTATTTTCCCAGGGTGATAAAAGTGCAGGATCCAGCCAACTTGTCCTTGCTGAGCTTTGGTGAGGTGTTTGCACTCCTTTTTGACAACCATTTCCTCTATGTGATGGATCTCAGGACAGAGTCAATTTCAGGTCGCTGGCCTCTACCGCCGTACAGGAAATCGAAACGTGGATCCAGTTTCCTGGCTGGCGTGACATCGTGGCTCAATGGCTTGGATGGGGACAACGACTCTGGACTGGTGTTTGCGACAAGCATGCCAGATCACAGCATTCACTTAGTACTATGGAAGGAAAACGGCTGAAGAGGATTGAACCCGAGATTCACCCAATGTGAAGTAGGGCTGCACAATATGGAACAAAAATAGCGTTATGGCGATCATGGCCCATGCAATTTGTCGCAAAGACACGCAATAATTTTGATTTGGAATTGGATGCTTTTGTCTGAAGTTGACCAGTCAGATGCAACTGAAAACGCATATCGCCAATCAGTAGGTGAACAGTATCTAGGGGCATTCCAATTCATTAGCTGAGAAAACACCAAGCTTGCTTACTTTGCCGCATGAAAAGCTGTATTCCTTTCATTGGCTAATAATGTCTCTGCTTTAGGTACTTGTTAAATATCCTGATATTGATATTGCTGTATTCAACACCCATAATCGCATATCGTGCAGCCCTAATGTAGAGCACCATCATTGTGACACACGCGAACATAAAAGGATCATGGTTTAATTAAGGATTTTGTTTTTATCAATTTCATGTAACCCTGCAAGCGAGGGGCTGTAGATTTTTGTCAAATCGGAAAGCACGAGACCACTCCTTGGAGTACTGGCCTACCTGACGCGACAACGGTGAAAGACTATCCAATCTTTACGCTCAGAATAAAATGCACACATTATTTTGTATCAAATGTACTAAACATTTTGACATTTGTGTTGAATCAAATAGTGAAGCAAATTCTGAGACAACAGATGAACATTTTAGCCTTTCATTTCCAGGTATTTATATGGATTGGATACATGACTTTGATCTTACCTTTTCTTTTAATCAACATTTTTTTTTTCTTGAGCAAGTACATCTGACTGACAGGTGTGTTTTGTCGAAAGGTGTGTCCTAACTCATTGATTATTCAAACTAAGCTAATTAAAATTTAAAAAAAAGATTTGCTCCTGATCTCCAACATAAGCTTGTCTGTACACACTGAGATACTGTCACTCATCACTTGCGCTTGAATGGCGTATTCTGGGACAGTGTTGCTGATCTTTATTAAAGAATAACATGATGCTAGCGCAGAATTAACTTAAACATTTGCGGAAATCGTTTGTCTGTTCTTTGAAAGATAGGCTTTCACCACATAATCTTTTTAATTGCTTGTACACAAGTTGCTGGGTCTCTGAAGTGTCTCAGTGGACCTCAAACCGCAGACAATTCGGACAAGCCAGCTGTTTGCAAACGAATATGCTGCTTCTTCCAAGTATGACATCCACGTGACGTCACTACCAGCGCGATCGGCCGCACGCCAGTGTCTAAATCAGTGGTTCTTAACCTGGGTTCGATCGAACCCGAGGGGTTCGGTAAATCGGTATCAAGGGTTCGACGGAGCCTCTGACATGAAGGGTAAAACACACCTGACTCCAAATGTCAATTAGTTATGACACGCCCGCTAGGCCATCGCTGGCTGCAAATGATCACATTACATTGCTTATTCAATCAGTGCTGCGGGAAATTTAGTTCGCTCAGTCGTCACCGTGTGACAAATGCAAATTTAAAAGACTGGAGCATCTTATTTTTCTAAATCAAAAATTGTGAAGACAAAGCCCACAAGCATCCTCATTCACATCAATTTCACATTATTAAAACACATTGAATGATACAATATAAATGCATGAATGTGAATGATATTGTCAAGGGTCAATGTCATCTTTATTGTCAAATATGCTTTATGTATGACATGCAGCATAGATGAAATTTCTTCCTCTCAATCCTCAGTGCATACATGCATGTAAACATGCTGTGCATTAAACACGCGCAGCTAAGAAAGGATAGCAGCTACACTATATAAAAAAAGACATGTAATCTGAACAGTATAGACAATATAAACAGCATAAACAACAACATAAACAATGGCGCTTGTGGCTACACTGAGCTTTTAACTCATTCAGTACCAGTCATTGGGTAGAGTGAGGTAGTGCATTGTATACACGTCATCATCAAATCAGTTTGTTCAGTCTGTCAAGTGGGTTGGCTGCAGGGATTTTGAAGGTCCAGAAGGTGGCAGTGGTCAGCGATACAGTATCGGTACAGTATCAACACAGTGTGTCATTGTGTCGACACGCCTCATGAGGCCTCATGGACCCATCACTACCTACAGTATTAGCAAAAATGTTCAACATTTCGTTATGCTTCACCTCATATCAAAAGATTCACCACAATCACTATTTTTTACAATTATTTTCTGACATTTTTATTTGGGTTACACAAACACAAAAATTCCTAGGTGGGAGGGAGCAAAATCCTACTTCACGGTTTTTCAATTTTCGCACCCATTACTAATTAACCACAAAAAACGAGGGGCTAATGAAGATTATATATCTATATCTACACACACACACACGTTGATTATTCTTCCAAACGTATTTTCCTGTCATCCCGAGTTCCCAAAATCCCATCTACGTGCAAGCAGCAGATGTGTGTGTGTGTGTGAGCGTGTGTGTGCGTGCGTACAGGGGGCTGAGAGACGATGCAGCTATCGTGGACCCCCGCATACTTGCCGTGTTACTCTACTTTTTGGGGTGTTTCTTTTTCGGCATTTGCTTTGTTTTTTTGGGGGGTGGGGGGGGAGTGGGAATCAATCCCCGTTGACATGGAAAACACAGAAAACATAATTTGCATTATTTAAATATTTGGGGTTAAATTTCGAATCACCCCCCCCCCCCCCCCCCCATGCATTTTAATGGCAGTCATTTCGACACCTTTTTTGCTATTACTCGCTGGCCACCCCAGTGCCTGCAAATAGCAGAGGTCCACTGGTCCGCAGCTATTTAACAGGAGTTGACCGTAACTCCACGAGACCTTGACTTATTGGGGACTGACATTGCGGTCCAAGATTTTAAAATCAATCATCATCGCTCAACAGACAATAAAATCACAGTTCATTTATTTTAAGTCCATCACATGAAATGTGGTCATCTGTTATACATGAAAAAGACAAAACATATGTCAAGGTAAAATCATGAAATGTGTCTCCTTGGTTATTTTTACAAATGAGCTTACCTGTTCTATTTTAAACTTGCTTCAACTCAGAGTGGTTCTCTTCACATTGAACTTCTATTTCTCAGTTAAAATGCTTCTCACTGCCGTTTGATCAGCACAATGAAAAGATGGACCATAACAGGTTCTACAAATTCAGTGTTGCCGCATTTTTTCCCTCAATACAGTTCTGGATGAGTGGAGTGTATACGAGAAAGTCTAGTGGGGTGGCCAAAAGTGATCTTGACCAGGTGCATCAGGCCTCAGAGCTTAGGGTTGTCCGAGTTGGACTGGGAGGGAGCCGTGCTGCAGCGCTGTGTTCAGTACGAAAACTGTAATCATACTGATAAAGAAATGTTTGTTAAAATTCCAAGCTTATTCAAGAACACTCATGACATTTTATGTCCATTTTACTTATACTTGTTGAATACACGGCATCATGGAGACACCATTTAGGGCTGAGCAATTAAAAAAAAAAAAAAAAAAAGATTGAATTGGGACTTTTTCTGACAGATATTGTGCTTACGATTTGATCTGATTTTTTTTCCAAATCATGCTTTAGGGCAATTGTCACTTTGTGCAGTAACATTTACAAACCCATCCATCAATTTCCCCCCCCCCCCCCCACCCCCCGACCTTTCCGGGTTCGGGTCATGGGTGTAGCAGCTTCAGCCGTAACTGAATTGGGAAAATGGATGGATGGATGAAGTTGCAGCCACTTTGAAGTCAGATAACGTTTCTTCACCGTTTCCACGGGGGCTTCCTGAGGGTTAGGACTGGTCGTTTAAAAAAAAAAAAAACACACATTCGTGGTCAGAGATAGCCAGGTCATTAGCGGAGGGCGCTCCCATTGACTGCCCACAAATTATAATGAGGTTCAGGATGTGCCCTCTCCTGTGAGTCGGCTGTGTGAGGTGCTGCTTGGAATGCATGTGGCTAATACATTGCTGCTAATATAAGGTAAGATATCCTTTATTTGTCCCACACTGGGGAAATTAACAGTCTACAGCAGCAAGATTGTGGGTAGAAAGAAGAAAGAAGAAACAAACACTGTTCAATTAAGTGCAATATAAGTACAAATATGGATAAGGTGCTATTTACAATTGTTTTTCACATCATTTACTTATTTTTAATTTTTTTTCCCAGCAGCCTGGCAGCAGTCGGTAGGAACGAGCGGCGGTATCTCTCCTTCTTGCAGCGCGGCTGTAACAGTCTCTGGCTGAAGGAGTTACCTAGTGCCTGTCAGGGCGGGCTGGAGTAGTAAAGCAAAACCTCAATGATTTTTCAGGGCTCCGCTAGTCCAATTCAGGCAAACGCCATGGACCATGTTGAATGTTCAATTTAGTCTAAAGTGTAGAATGCAGGCGAGGGTATAGCAGAGTGGAAAGAACGCCCACATTTAAGGTGCGCTCCCACCCAGAGTGTGTAACTGGTGGGAACGTGTGCAAATGACCAGAATTAAATAGTTGAGAGAATGAGCACACCCAGAAAAGCCTTTTCTGACTTCAGCACAATGGACAATATGCCCCAATTAGCACATGGTATGTTTACTAAAAAAAAAAACACTTGATATGTGACCCGTCCATAAATGAACTTTCATGCTCCTAATCAAAATATTTAGCTTTAAATACTCACTTCTTTCTCAATTTCAGCCAACGTTTTGATCGTAATACCAATGAGATCCATCTGCTGCAACTGAACGGGAAGATAATGTTTATTGAAGAAGTCATCCAGTCATGTAAAATACTGTATCTCTACAAATAATGTCATTTTACGGAAATAATTGGAAATTTCTTGTTACCAACTACAGGCTGAACGGCTATATGATGTAACACACACACACATGTATTTAGCATTTGCCTAATGTGTCCACTGTTCTGGTGTCTTAAAAAAAAATTTGCCTCATTGGTCAAAAAACCCCAAAACATTCTTCCAAAGTTCTGCTCTTTGTCTCTGTTCTCTCTCTCCAAGTGAACTTGTTTGGAGGACCAGACCCAGGGCAAGCTGGCAAATTAATTTTAATGTCTTCTACTTGCACACTATTTTCCAGACAGTGGAAGAGATGATTTCATCATCTTTTGAGATATTCATAAATTCCTTCCTAAACCCATAAGCTGCAACAATCTTCTTTCTAAAGGACTCAGGCAGGTCGTTTGACCTCATCTGGTGTTGACGCTCTCCATTTATATTGTTCCCTTAGATTACTTGACTTTACTGTATTGTTCGAATTTATATTTGATATTTGTGTTTACATTTGTTAAAAAATGTTTGTATAGGGGGTCCTGATTTGTACACGATGAGTTTACACATAAATACAGCTGAATGTTTTTTCATTGCCGTATTTTCTTCACTAAAAGGCACACTGGACTTTGAGGTGCATCTTCAATGAATGGCCTATTTTGTTTACGTTTTTTTTATACATTGGGTATTATAAGACGCAATCTACAATGCATCCACTGGCTGGAGCTACGCTCAAGGAAACACCAACAGAACACTACACTACACCCTGATTTCAATAGCGACGATCAGATGTCAATATAACTTATTTAATGAAACAGCGACACAGTACCTTAACCAACAGCAAGTTATAACATTGATTCATTCACGTTGAACTCTGTTGCCGCTGCTATATTTCCGTGTGCAACTGCGTAACCCGATCGCCTTAAGTTTGAACTCTGCGTTATAAGCATGTCTCTAGCAAGAGCCCTTTTGGGGTCGAAATATTACCCTAATGACCATACACAAGCTGTCAGATTTTAAGAAAATGGAAGGCTTTTAGGTATGCCTTTTAGTGCGGAAAATACGGTACTAAATTACAGTATAACAATATATACTGTAGATTTACTGAAAAGGATTCGAAAAACTTACATCTGATGAGGCACATGAAAACTTCTCAGAGATCATGAAGGGCACGCCGTCCATTGCTGAAAGACACGGATAAAGATATTCTATAATAATAATAATACATTTGATTTATAAGCGCCTTTCAAGACAGCCAAGGACACTTTATAGTCAGCTTTTGCAATAATAGATCACGACTTTGTGTTATGGAGTGAGTAAAATGAGTAGCGCCTGACCGATTAATCAGCCGGACTATTATATTGGCCGATTAAAGCCTTGAAAGAAAACAAATAAATCAAGAAATAAAATAAAGAATGACATTTTTTTTTTTTAATCGGCCACATTTTTGCTGATTCAACGCCAATATATTACTTTCACAGACAAGAGTAGTGCTGTTCTGCAGGTATGGGCAGGGAATAAAGCTAATGCATGGCTGACATTGTGTTATTCTGTGTGAATTGCATCGATATTAGTCCTCCCACATGCCCATTATTTTGCCGTCTATGTACAGTATCTGTAAGGAATAGAGTGCAAGTGGACAAGGTTTCTTCCTCAACAAGACCCCCACAGCCCAGACTGCCGCACCATGCCTGGTCAGGTTTCTGACATAATGGTGTCGATACATTGCCCAATTTATATCCTTCGGATGGATTCAAAATGAGATGTTTCCCGTCTTGGCGTGAACTTGATGCAAGTTATGAATTGTGACATGCAAACGGTTTTAAAAGAAGAATGAATTAGACTCAGATCTAACTTGTATTTGACAGAGAATTTGAGTCTTACCTAAAATTTGAGCTGAGGGGTGGAAAATTTGCACATTTGCCTGTCTGAATAGAAAAGGGACTTCCCTTTTGGACGCAAGCTCTCACTCTGACCATGCTTGTCTTCTGAAAGACCTCTCGCTCTGTGGCAATTTTTATTTAGCCCCCACCCCACCCCGCCTCCACTCGCGATGAAACTTCCAACTCGCTTTAGTTTTGGGCTCTCATCCCTTAACCCACAATGTGACAAGTTAGCCGTGACAACTCGGCTGCTGAAAAGACAAGGAGATGCATAAGCCGGACTCGCTTCCGCCTGAAAACCACCCCTGGTGGCGGTGGCAGGATTCTGTCGCCGTACAGGATCCGAGCCACGAGAATCCCAAAAAGGTTTTGTTTTCCTGCTTCCTGGCTTTTTTTTCTTTTCTTCATCTGCAAACAAGTTCAAGATTCCAGACTCACTGATCAGATATAAGAATTATTACTCTTCTCTACAAAGAATAACATTTTGGAGACCCTGAACATGAACCATATAGACTCACATCAAGCCTGGCAAAATATTTGATATTTTCTTCATGTACATAACGAGTACAGAAAAAAAAGGATCTGTATTCCCCCATACAGAGATTTATTTGGAACCTTAACTTATGTGTGACTGACGGCTATAGAAATTAGCAGGCACATATGGAACGCTCAGCTGTAAAGAAACAAACAAACAAAAACACATTTGGTAGCCATACTATAAAATGTACAGGAAGTCAGCTTTGAGTTATTTGAACATCCAAATTTGGACAATTTTTACATATTTATATGGATCATCCTTTTTTTGACAAATTGTACTACAGATTTCACCCGAGTGACTTCAAACATAGGCTGCACCAGCTCAAGATTTTGCCAGGCCTTCATGAGTATGTGCAAAATGATGCTGTTTTTGACTGTCTATAACCCGGTTTTAGACAATCAAAAACAGCATCATTTTTCTTTGGAAAGGGTGATCTCTTGGGCAACAGCGTGCGATAAAATAAAAAGATTTCACAAACGTTTAGAAACGTCAAAAGGGCAGATTTCCTGTTTGATTGAACATATGGCTCCCAAAGACTTTTTTTTCCCTTTTCATTTTGATTTTCACAGTGAAATGTCTACCAGTGAATATAAAAAAATTGTAGGGCGAGCTCAGCTTTAGACCCTCAAAAACTGCATCATTTTTTTTTTGGAAACAGCAAATGGCTTCGGCGAAAACATACGACGAAAACAAGATTTCACTAAGTGTTTAAAGATGATCAGGAGTTTGCCGATATAAAACCACTATAAAAGGCCAAAAACGATGCTGATTTTATCAATAAAGTCAAAATGGCGGACAACAGGACGTCTGCCATTTTGATCTTATTTTGAAGGTTTAGTATATGGCTCCAAAATACTTTTTTGTAGGTTTTGGGCTGCCAATTTCAACACACACAGACCCAAACGACAACAGAAAAGCATTTCAATCACAATTAGCAGGAACAAGCACCACTATGACGCTCAAAGTGAATTCCCCAGTGGATAATCTTTTGGAGAAGTTAATCCGGAAAAAAATATAATTTGCCCAGTGCAGAAAGACTGGGACAAATTCCAGTGTAAACTTTGGAGAGATGTTGAATATCAAACCAGAGATTGCGTAGAGGTTGGAATTTTGGTGCTCGTAATCTGGTCGAGTAGGATTTTTTCCTCTGAAACTGGCAGGGAGAGTCATGGAAAAATGCCTGTGGGCAAAAAGAGGGAAAAAAAATTAAACAACATGTAGTGTTATTTACTCTGTAGTGACTAAAAGTCCATTGGTGTATTTAGCTACAGATACAGAAGTACCGCATTTTTCGGACGATAAGTCACACATTTTTTTTCATTGTATTACTTAGCCTGCTACGACTACTCAGGTGCGACTTGTATCAATTAAAATTAGAACTCAGACTAACATCCAAAATTTAGAAGAGAAGAAAGAAGTAGTAGTATTAATCGAAGTGGTGGTCATGGCCGTGGTGGCAGCGGCGGTAGTAGTATTCGTCATTGTAGTAGAAGTTTGTAGTAGCAGTAGTAGTAGTAGTAGTAGTAGTAGTAGTAGTAGTCGTCATAGTAGGAGTAGTAGTCGTAGTTAGCAGTAGTAGCAGAAATAGTAGTAGTAGTTGTGTCTTGGTTGCGAGGTTTCCAGTCATTTGTGGGTTAATTTTTTTGGTGTGCAATCAGATTTCAGCTTCGATGTGTTCCTCACGCAAAAATAATTTCATCCTTTGCTTTAAGACCCTTGAGTGCTGGCGTCAACCACATGCACGCGCGCACTACTGAAATCCCTGGTTCTCCTTTTAGCCAATCAGATTGGAGATTCCTTTTATTGGTTCAACCATTAGCACTTCTGATTGGTTCAGCTGTATGTGCGGCCGAAGCTTGATTTATGATGGAAGACGATATCGGACCATGAGTGAAAATATAATTCATTTTGTGATTTCCTCGCTTGATTTTCTGTTTTGATGCATTATTTTCTATTTTTGTAGTTTCATTGAAGTAATCGTCAATTTACGTTTTTCAGAGTCGTCATGAACGCCTTTGGAGTTGAACGGAAGGAGCGTAGCTCCATCTAGTGGATGCATTGTGGATTGCTTCTTATAATCCAGTGCGTCCAATATATGGAAAAAAAATTAAAAATAGCCCATTCATTGAAGGTGCGCCTCATAATCCAATGCGCCTTTTAGTGCGGAAAATACAGATATATATATTATATACTAGAGCTGTCAGTTTAGCGCGTTTTTATTGGCATTAATTTAAATGAATTTTAACGGGATTAATTTTTTTCTCGCGAGATTAACGTGGCAGACGTCACAGCGGATGTTACGTTGCTCTATATAAACCGGAAACAAAACAACAAGCGCGCTGCAGAAGCCAACGGCCAAAACGGATACTTAGAGTGTATATCAGGGGTCTCCAACGTGGTGCCCGCGAGCACCAGGTAGCCCGTGAGGACCACACCAGTAGCCCGCCAGTGCTAGGATTGTGATTTGCTCGTAGAAATTATGATTTAAAAATGCAAACATGGGCAGTATTATAGATTCTATAGCTACCTATTTAGCTATCTAACTAGCTAGCTACAGTATACATCTCGCTAGCTAATGTTCTAATATTATTAAATGTAATTTGTACAAATGTTATTTCAGACGTGTATCAATTTGGTAGCCCTTCACACAATCAGGACACATGAAGTAGCTCTCACTCTCAAAAAGTTTGGTGACCCCTGGTGTATATGAATGGAAAGTTTACTTTTAAAAAGTTGCCAGATAGTTCCAATGACAAGACCAAAGTTACCTGTATGTTTTGCAGTCGTAAACTGAGCTATCATCATAGCACGTCGAGTCTGAAATACCACTTAATGGCCAAGCACACAGTTGATGTGAGTACTCCGCCCCCTCGTCTCAAACAGACAGCTATGCAAGCCTGTCAACATTGTCCACAACTCGACTCAAACTGAAACTGACGCGATTGTTACTTGTTTGGAACTATTTTGTGTGGAAGATTACAGTGTTCCGTGTCCATATAAATAAAGCAGGTGGAGCCTCTCTGTGTTCGTCTGACAGTGACCGGTGCGCTGAGGCACGTCGAGAGTTCAGCGGTGCGGATGTAGCGACCTAGCGAACACTGAAAATAAAACGTCTCCAGTGTTGTCATCGAACCAAGTGTTGCCATCTGAAATGATGTCTACACAAAACCATAGCGAGACTTGCGCGAAAGAAGAATCAACATAGCGTGACTGCTGTGTTCAAAGCAAACTTGAGAAAAACGAAGTATGCAATCATGGCTTAAATCCACTATAGGCCGAGTAATTGTTTACCGTAGATGTGCACTTTATAATGTTATATTGCTCTGTTTGAGTCCATAAAACGAGCTGTTAAAGCAGCTGTTGTGTGACAAAATGTTTTTTTCACTGTTGTTGATGGACAGTAATATTGTGTGAGAGATTATTTGTGAATAACTGCTCCAAGTGAAAAATGTTCATGTAAAATTGAAAGTCGAAATTGTTATTTCAGTAAATAATTACATTTTGCACATAGAAAATTGATTCATAATTCCATGTTGATGAGAGCTTTAAAATGGGGAAAAAATAGGACAAAAAAATATAAAGGGAAATTCAGAAACGATAAATGCGTGATTAATCGCGATTAATTTTTTGTGAATTTGAGTTAATTATGACATTTGCATTTATTGCATTACAATTGCATTATATTAAATATTTTAGTCATTTGACAGCTCTAATATATACACATACGTATACACACACACACACACATAAACTTTATATATGTAATTTCTTTTCCCAAATGAACCGGTTGTGAGGAGTTTCCACAGTACATTGTAGAAAAATCTTTTATGGGGGGGGGGGGAAAAAAAAAATCAACAAACAAATCACCATTAAGAGACCAATATGATTGTGCATACTTTGTCACTGAAGCTGGTGGGACAGGAGGTGAAGTGGAGGTAGAATTCACATTCTGGACATCAGTCACGACTGATGAGTGAGAGGAGTCTTGAGTTCGCGGCACGGTTCCCATACGATACCAGATACCCATATTGTTTAGCTCTCTGTCAAAAAAAAAAAAAAAAATCATGGTTACGTATCAAATGCCAAAAATAAAAAGAGTTAAACCTAAAAAGCATGAACTGTTAGGAATTATTCACAACAACTTGAGAAATGTGTAATGTGCATTTATGATGCTTCGGGCCTGATTTACTAAAAGTCTGCCTGCACAAAAATGGCCACAAACGTGATCGTGGTCTCAAGCAGGAGGAGAAACTAATAAGGCTGGATGATTCATCGAAATGTAATCGTGATTTTGATTTTTAAAATGTTATCGTAGAACAGGGGTGGCCAACTCACGACTCGCGAGCCACATGCTGCTCTTTAGTTTGTTCAATGCAGCTTCCGGGCTTTCACATGAAAAGCGTTGAAAATCCCTCTGCGGTGGTGCTGCCATTCAAACTATGGCGTCATGTACAGCAGAATTTACAATGTCAGCCTATCATCAATCCCATTACTTGATTGCCATAAAGGGCAAATGAATCACCGCTCATGCGCAAACAACGGCACAAAGCGCAAAGATAGTCAAGTCAAGTCAACAGTATTTATAGAGCACTTTCAAACAGCCATCGCTGCATACAAAGTGCTGTACATGGAGCGATTTAACATACACAATAAACAGTAAGACGAAATGGTAAGAAAGGCGGTAGAAAGCACCAAGCAGTAAAATCATGCTGAGTCGAACGCCAAAGAATACAAGTGGGTTTTGAGGGGGGCTTTAAAGATGGGCAACGAGGAGGCTTGCCGAATGTTCAGTGGTAGGTCATTCCAGAGAGAGGGACCAGCAACAGAAAGAGCCTCAGTTTAGTTCTTGGTACTTCTAACAAAGACTGGTCCATAGACCTGAGGCGCCGGGCAGGTGTGTAGGGGCGGATGAGCTCAGAGAGGTAAGGTGGCGCGAGATTATTTAGAGATTTGAAAACAAAGAGGAGGATCTTGAAAATAACTCTAAAATGAATGGGGAGCCAATGAAGGGATGCCAGAGTAGGAGTTATATGCTCCCTCTTACGAGTACCAGTCAAGAGGCGAGCAGCGGCATTCTGGACCAGCTGAAGGCGCTTAGTCAGCGAATTACCTCTGATTTTCAGGCAGGGGCGCCCCATACGTCAACTGCGATCTACCGGGAGCCAGAGGACTGGTCCCAAGTCGACCGCAAGGGGTGGGAGGAGGAAATGGGGGCGAAAAAAAGTGTGTCTGTGTGTTTAGATTTCGTTCATGTTCAGTGACGTTCCAGCTGTCATTCATCTCGGCGTGCGTGCTTGCGTATGCGCACGTGTGCGTGGTTGGGCGTCCGCGTGTGTGCGTGCATGCGTATATGCTTGCACGTGCGCGATTGGGTCGATCGTGGGTGGTTTGTCGCTTCAAAAGTCTTCGGTCGAATATGTAGCAAGCTGACACCAAGTAATAAGTAACCACTGCAGCTCGCATGTAGACAGTGCCTGTTTCGAGTGGCAAAACGCATTACAAACAAGATTTGAAGAGGATTGTTTAAGAGAAGGAATGTCAAAAGTCCCTGCACTAAGGCGTTAACAACTGTCCTGGGCTGCACCCTGGACACTCTGGAGGAGGTGGGCAACAGGAGGATGCTCGCTAAACGAAAGGTTATGATGGACAGTCCCTCCCAACCCTTCCAGCCCGCCCTGACAGCACTGGGTAGCTCGTTCAGCCAGAGACTGTTACACCCGCGCTGCAAGAAGGAGAGATAGCGCCGCTCATTCCTACTGACTGCTGTCAGGCTGCTGAATAAACATAAATGAAAAACCTGTAACCATTATAAATAGCACAGCCACCTTACGCTGTGTTTTCTATGCTATTGCTAATTTATTATATTTATTCTACTAATATATTGTTAATGCTTTATTTTATATTGCACTTATATTGAACTGTGTACAGCTCTTTCCTGAAACAGTCGTTTTGTGCAATGAAACACTTTCATTCCCCCCCCCCCCCCCCCTCCCAATTTTGCTGCTGTAGACTGCAAATTTCCCCAGTGCGGGACGCGCACACACACACACTAGAGTGTTTGTGGGGACGTATGTGTGTGTATTGATTAGTACAATTGCAATAAAACATTTTGTGACAGAAAAAAAAATTAAAAACCCAAGAAACAAACCCAATAAAGGTGAACTGTGGGGGCGCCTGCTTTGATCTTCCCAGGATACGAATATCACAGATGGCTGCCTCTGTAGAGTCTCGTGGAATAAACTTGATACAGAGTCGCCTCTTCCTGAATGCCTGTTCCTCTAAACGACAAAACATGAAAACAAATCAGATACCATCTTGATTTAAATTTTATATGAATCAAAAGAGACAATTTGGTCAACGGTTAGATCACATCTACTCTTGACGACTTGATAAGCCACTCTCAGCAACCTGACTCTTAAATCAAAATTTGCCGTGATATATTCCAGTTTTAAACATTGGCCCTGGTGTGGTACCCACCAGTTCTTTTATTTTCAATGGCCTCAAATATAAGTCGAATCCCTAGAAGAATTCTTGCCAAACGGCATGATGTTTTCATAAGCTTCTGATATTGTGAAAGTACTTGGAATAAACCATGTTACTTGCAGGGCAAGCGTGTAAGCTTATGCGATTATACCCGCCCAAAGCCTGCTTTAAAATGTTTCATGATACCACATTTGGCGTTTACTGTAAGACTACAGATGCAAAAAAAATTAGACATAAATTTAAATAGAAGACATGTTTTATTTTAAAAACATTGCCAGTGCTAAAACTGAAGTCACTGTAAAATCTCAATGACTTGCGAACAAGAAATTAACATTGACTTTGAGAATGATATTCATTGAAATAAAGAATAGTCACACAATAATCGTAATAGAGTTAAGTTAAAACGTACGTCATCTTATCCCATGAAGTGTGTACTCCATGCACGCACGGAGCCACACTGACCTTAAGAGGCCAATGTGACGACAGCAGGAAGAGACGGAATTTCTTTAAAAAGATATATATTTTTTTTCCTGTTTTTTAATTGATATTATTTGGGCAGCGATCGTTGCGACGTCCCTATTTTTCTAGAAATGTATTTGTATCATCTTTTTCCGAACATTGAATAGTATTTTGGGGGACCGAAGCATGTGCGAAAACTCACCAAATTTTGCACACTCATTGATAAATTGGATATTTTAAAGTACAGTGGTACCCCTCTACTTCCGAACATCCCCTGTGCATCACCGTATGGTACGGCGCTTGCACCGTGTCCTGCAGAAAGATTCTGCAGCGCATTGTGAGAGCAGCTGAGAAGATCATCGGTGTCGCGTTTCCTCTACTTGTGGACACTTACGACTCTTGTCTGACCCGCCAAGACACCCAGATAGAAGGTGACCCCATCCACCCGTCTCACAGCCTCTTTGACCTGCTGCAGTCAGCGAGGAGACTGCAATGTCTCTCTGCTCAGGCCAACAAGTTGAACAGTTTATTACACCAGGCGGTCAGACTAAACTCCCTCCATGTTCTGCACGCGCACCCCCCCCCCCCCCCCACTCCGGTCTACCCCGCCTCCTGCCACAATCGGTGTCCCTCCCCCAACATCTGACATCCGATTACTGCACTTAAAACAAGTCAGTACGAATATGCAATAATCACCAGTGCCCTTAGTTGTATGCTGTTGCTATTTGTTTATTTATTTTACTTGTATTTAAAATATTTATATATTTACTGTATATAAATATACAGTACAAATATTATACAATATATAATATATATTTACTGTACCCCTCCGTGAGTCGTCACCTTACCGTGGTGGAGGGGTTTGTGTGTCCCAATGATCCTAGAAGCTAAGTTGTCTGTGGCTTTATGCCCCTGGCAGGGTCACCCATGGCAAACAGGTTCTAGGTGAGGGGCCAGACAAAGCACGGCTCAAAAGACCCCAATGACGACAAAAATAAATGGATCTAGGTTTCCCTTGCCCGGACGCGGGTCACCGGGGCCCCCCTCTGGAGCCAGGCCTGGAGGTGGGGCTCGTTTGCAGGCGCCTGGTGGCCGGGCTTACACCCATGGGCCCCGGCCGGGCACAGCCCGAAGAGGCAACGTGGGTCCCCCTTCCCATGGGCTCACCACCCATGAGAGGGGCCAAAGGGGTCGGGTGCAATGCGAGCTGGGCGGCAGCCAAAGGCGGGGACCCTGGCGGTCCGATCCTCGGCTGCAGAAGCTAGCTCTTGGGACATGGAATGTCACCTCTCTGGCAGGGAAGGAGCCCGAGCTGGTGTGTGAGGCAGAGAATTTCCGACTGGATATAGTCGGACTTGCCTCCACACACAGCCTGGGTTCTGGTACCAGTTCTCTCGAGAGGGGTTGGACTCTCTTCCACTCTGGAGTTGCTCACGGTGAGAGGCGCAGAGCAGGTGTGGGCATACTCATTGCCCCCCGGCTCAGTGCCTGTACATTGGGGTTCACACCGGTAGACGAGAGGGTTGCCTCCCTCCGCCTTCGGGTGGGTGGACGGGTCCTGACTGTTGTTTGTGCATATGCACCAAACAGCAGCTCAGCATACCCACCCTTTTTGGAGTCCTTGGAGGGTGTGCTGGAGAGTACTCCTGCTGGGGACTCCATTGTTCTGCTGGGGGACTTCAATGCTCACGTGGGCAATGACAGTGATACCTGGAGGGGCGTGATTGGGAGGAACGGCCCCCCCCGATCAAAACCCGAGTGGTGTTTTGTTATTGGACTTCTGTGCTCGCCACGGATTGTCCATAACGAACACATTGTTCAAACATAAGGGTGTCCATATGTGCACTTGGCACCAGGACACCCAAGGCCGCAGTTCGATGATCGACTTTGTAGTTGTATCATCGGATTTGCGGCCGCATGTTCTGGACACTCGGGTGAAGAGAGGGGCGGAGCTGTCAACTGATCACCACCTGGTGGTGAGTAGGCTCCGATGGTGGGGGAAGATGCCGGTCCGTCCTGGCAGACCCAAACGTATAGTGAGGGTTTGTTGGGAGCGTCTGGCGGAATCCCCTGTCAGAAGGAGTTTCAACTCCCACCTCCGACAGAGCTTTTCCCATGTTCCGGGGGAGACGGGGGACATTGAGTCCGAGTGGACCATGTTCCGTGCCTCTATTGTTGAGGCGGCCAATCTGAGTTGTGGCCGTAAGGTGGTTGGTGCCTGTCGTGGCGGCAATCCTCGTACTCGCTGGTGGACACCAGCAGTAAGGGATGCCGTCTAGCTGAAGAAGGAGTCCTATCGAGCCTTTATGGCCTGTGGGACCCCAGAGGCAGCTGACTGGTATCGACTGGCCAAGCGGACCGCGGCTTCGGTGGTCGCCGAGGCAAAAACCCGAGCGTGGGAAGAGTTCGGTGAGGCCATGGAAGCCGACTTCCGGACGGCTTCGAGGAAATTCTGGTCCACCATCCGACGTCTCAGGAGGGGGAAGCAGTGCACCACTAACACTGTGTACAGTGGGGATGGGGCGCTGCGGACTTCGACTCGGGACGTTGTGAACCGGTGGGCAGAGTACTTCGAAGACCTCCTCAACTCCACCAACACGCCTTCCTTTGAGGAAGCAGAGCCTGGGGACTCTGAGGTGGGCTCTCCTATCTCTGTGGTTGAAGTCACCGATGTGGTTAAAAAGCTGCTCGGTGGCAAGGCCCCGGGGGTGGATGAGATCCGCCCGGAGTTCCTCAAGGCTCTGGATGTTGTGGGGCTGTCCTGGTTGACACGCCTCTGCAACATCGCGTGGTCAACGGGGAGAGTGCCTCTGGATTGGCAGACCGGGGTGGTAGTCCCTCTTTTTAAAAAGGGGGACCGGAGGGTGTGTTCCAACTACAGAGGGATCACACTCCTCAGCCTCCCTGGTAAGGTCTATTCAGGGGTGCTGGAGAGGAGGGTCCGTCAGGAAGTCGAGCCTCAGATTGAGGAGGAGCAGTGTGGTTTTCGTCCCGGCCGTGGAACAGTGGACCAGCTCTACACCCTTAGCAGGGTCCTTGAGGGTATGTGGGAATTCGCCCAACCAGTCTACATGTGTTTTGTGGACTTGGAGAAGGCGTTTGACCGTGTCCCTCGGGGAGTTCTGTGGGGGGTGCTTCGTGGGTATGGGGTACCGAACCCCCTGATACGGGCTGTTCGGTCACTATACCACCGATGTCAGAGTTTGGTTCGCATTGCCGGCAGTAAGTCGGAATCATTTCCAGTGAGGGTAGGACTCCGCCAAGGGTGCCCTTTGTCGCCGATTCTGTTCATAACCTTTATGGACAGAATTTCTAGGCGCAGCCGAAGCGTTGAGGGGGTCCGTTTTGGGGGCCTCAGTATTACATCCCTGCTTTTTGCAGATGATGTGGTGCTGTTGGCTCCTTCAAACGGGGCTCTCCAACTCTCACTGGAGCGTTTCGCAGCCGAGTGTGAAGCGGTTGGGATGAAAATCAGCACCTCCAAATCTGAAACCATGGTCCTCAGTCGGAAAAGGGTGGAGTGCCCCCTCCGGGTCGGGGAGGAGATCTTACCCCAAGTGGAGGAGTTCAAGTATCTTGGGGTCTTGTTCACGAGTGGGGGTAGGAGGGAGCGGGAGATCGACAGGCGGATCGGTGCAGCGTCTGCTGTGATGCGGACGTTGTATCGGTCTGTCGTGGTGAAGAAGCAGCTGAGCCAAAGGGCGAAGCTCTCAATTTACCGGTCGATCTACGTCCCAACCCTCACCTATGGTCACGAGCTATGGGTCGTGACCGAAAGAACGAGATCCCGGATACAAGCGGCTGAAATGAGTTTTCTCCGCAGGGTGTCCGGGCTCTCCCTTAGAGATAAGGTGAGAAGCTCAGTCATCCGGGAGAGGCTCAGAGTCGAGCCGCTTCTCCTCCACATCGAGAGGAGCCAGATGAGGTGGCTTGGGCATCTGATTCGGATGCCTCCTGAGCGCCTCCCCGGTGAGGTGTTCCGGTCATGTCCCACCGGGAGGAGACCCCGAGGAAGACCCAGGACACGCTGGAGAGACTATGTCACCCAGCTTGCCTGGGAACGACTCGGGATCCCCCGGGGAGAGCTGGAAGAAGTAGCTAGGGAGAGGGAAGTCTGGGCTTCCCTGCTAAAGCTGTTGCCCCCGCGACCCGGCCCCGGATAAGCGGTAGATGATGGATGGATGGATGGATGGATATTTACTGTATGTTTTGTGAATTTTTTACGTAAATTTTAGCTTTGTGTGTTCAATGCACCACATGTTTGCACTGTGGGTGAGAGAGGAAAGTAATTTCATCTGTGCTGTATGTTACACATAGAGCACATTTGACAATAGGGGTGTTCGCACGGCACACATTTGCTCCGGTGCTGCACCGATGTATTTTGTTGCGATATATTTTACACCGGAGCAAATTTTGTGTTCAATGACCCCCCCCCCCCATCGAAAACGTAAATCAATGATGACTTCAATGACACTCAGAAAAGTAAACATAATGCGTCAAACAGAAAATCAAGAGAGGTAATCACAAAATAAATTCTATGGGGCGTGGGTGTGAGCACACAACAAAGGAACAAACTACACAAACAACTCAGAGACAGTCCAGTCTCCTACAAAAGGAAAGATGATGTTTGGGGATTATTCTCCCCCCGCCTTCTCATTGGGATGATGGTATAACCCAAGAGGCAAGGTGCCGAAACGAGTTTTTGCTATTGAAAATAATCCCCATTTTATGATGCTAGCACTACGTGTCTTCATTTTTTTCAATGTCATACATTTACATAAAAGTTTAACACCTAATTCACACTGTCGCTATGGCGTGTTGTGTGTAGAATTTTGAAGAAAACATTTTCATTAATTTTATTTTGGAATGGGACTGTGAAATGAAATGTGAAAAAAAATTAAGCGCTGATGAATACTTTGCAGATGCACTGTATATAGGTCTGTCCAGTCGGTACCCATTACTCACTGCTTGAGGTGGTGACTTACGAGTGTCAACAGTCTCCTGGATTGGAATAAAGCCCACAGGCAGGGTGTCCTTTATATCTATCAGCTTCATGTCAACAAGAACATTCCCTAAATGGCTCTGTAAGAACAGGATAGGAATTATGGGTGGAAAAGTGAGAGAAGAGCAGATATTAGATAATAGAACACATCTTAATTTTTTATAAGACACTACTCTGTTTATGAAAGAATAAAGTGGTCACAGAAATAAATTAAACTACAAAAAAAAAAAAAATATCCCTCCATTATCTGAACCGTTTTAACCTCATGAGGGTTGCGGACATGCCGGAGCCTATCTCAGCTGACTTCAGGCAGAAGCAGAATACGCCCTGACCTGGTTGCCAGCCAATCCCTGGGCAAACAGCCATTCACATTCACAATCACACCTACGGACAATTTAGAGTCATCAATTAACCTACCGTACATGTTTTTAGAATGTGGGAGGAATCGGGACTGCCCAGAGAAAACCCTCATGGGCACAGGGATAACATGAAAACCGGGCCCCAGAATCAAACCCTCGACCTATGTACTGTGAGACAGACGTACTAACCATCATGCCTCCCGAAAATAATAATGAAAATTAAATGAAATGCTTTTGAATCGTCGTTCAACAGAAATATTAGGGTCCGGGGGGGAAAAAAAAAATATATATATATATAGTACTCGAATAGTCACCAATACCAAGTATGTATCCCATTACTACTTCTGAAAGATACCATATGTATTCCAACAATGACAGATAACTTGAAAGAATATGTACAATATGAAGAATATATTCCAATATGGGATTTTTCCTTAAAATTGCATGCAATTAATGGCCATTTTCTCTAAACAATTCGCCAGAACCAGGTTTCCTTCAACAAAGTCGGGAAAAGACGGTAAACTACTCGTTCTTTTCAAAGGCAACGTAAAGACTGGCTTTGTGGCTGTGCTGTAAAAAAAACAAAAACATCTTTTCCCGCTTTTCCTGCCTTTTATTCTCAACGAGTGAGATTGTGTGCACCCATATAGGATTTTGTTACTTGTAAAAAAAGACAAACATCTGCGTCCCGTGTTCATTCGTTTTGTATTTGTTGGCAAAAATTCTCAATCAATTTATCGTACTGACTGACTTCTATTTTTGTTTTTGTATAAAAATAGTGTGACGAAAAAAATGACGAACGTTTTTAGTCAATGAAATTAACAGTGGAACAATTATTATTATTTTTTATTTTTTAATAATTTTTTTCACTTAGAGATTTTCCCAAAAACCATCAAACTGGAGCTTATATTAAATATTTCGCTTTTGTTGCTACCACGTTGTTGACCAATGTGAAATCAATTGAAACAATTTAAGCTTTGAAAAGACCTAAATGTTTTTTTGCAGCTTCATAATTGTAATAAGGCTCATGTTTTTCGGCTTCATATTTTTCGACCCCACTCCGGGAAAAGGAGTGCCTCACCAATCCCGAATCTCACCGCATGTCACTGCATTAAAATGGCATCTACACATAGATAAACTTTGCCGAGATGTGCCATAAGTCTAAGTTCATCACTGAAGTCGGTTGGTCGGGAAAAAAAAAGGAGCACCACCTAACAACCACACTAAAATTGTTATATGTGCCACGGATTGTAAATAAATTTAATGCACATGAAGCAGGAGAAGTAAATTTACATTTTCCTTTGAGAATACCCTGGTGAAGCACAGGTACCGGGTCACCTTGGACTTGAAAAGTCCATCTTTCCACAGATCAGCGTCCAGACCATCAGTTGTTGTTGAAACCTAGAATCGACATTGATTAGCATGGTGGGAATACAAGTATTAATTGGTGTGATTGGAGATGCTCCACGCAACTGTACACTGTATGAGCTGGATAAATGAGAATGCTGGTGATTAACTTTATTTATGACAATTACATTAGGGTACAAACAACAAAAAAAGTAAAGGATCTTACAACATCATAACCAGTTGGTGCTCTGCTCCTTGAGGCTACGACACCAACTCCAGTGATTGGGTCCATGGGCATCTCTGGCAAAGCCTCAGAGAGGTCCCGAATCTCAGGCATTTCTGTTAAGTTCTGCAATCAAAAGATGGCAATTTTTCTTATTTAGAAAAACTGTAACCCACCATTTGATTAATTGCTTTAGTTATAATGATGTTGTGTGGTAAAATATTTACTACATCCTGTTTGCTGAAAATTGTTGAAAACATCCAAAGACTGAGCTCTATGTAGTACTATATTATGACATATAAAGCCGTTTTTCTCAAATTGGGAGAGCCGCTGCCAGCTATTTTTGACCATTTTGACTCATTTTTGAAGGCCTGCAGAAAACGGAGTTCTGCAGCTACAGTATATAAGCATGGAAGCATTAACCCTCTTCTTTCATCAGGAAAAAAAGGCACATTTCTCCCTTTTACAATCCTTTAGTCAACAGCAGTTAAACATTGATTAAGTTTCTTGAAAATACTTGTTTCCAAGAAAAATTCGGAGAAAAATACATTTTGTGAAAGGATGAATTTCAAAGAACACTTTCACTTTGAGGCTCTTTTTGGGGGATTTGTGATACCTCAAATATCTTCAGCAATGCTTTCCTACTAAATAATAACAAACAACACAAAAAAACAAAATAACACGTATCATCCATCCATCCATCCATCATCTACCGCTTATCCGGGGCCGGGTCGCGGGGGCAACAGCTTTAGCAGGGAAGCCCAGACTTCCCTCTCCCTAGC
Source organism: Hippocampus zosterae (assembly GCF_025434085.1). Classification (NCBI taxonomy): domain Eukaryota; kingdom Metazoa; phylum Chordata; class Actinopteri; order Syngnathiformes; family Syngnathidae; genus Hippocampus; species Hippocampus zosterae. The sequence goes on from NC_067468.1 coordinate 3,734,789, forward strand.
TACTTCTTCCAGCTCTCCCCGGGGGATCCCGAGTCGTTCCCAGGCAAAACAAAATAACACGTTTCCATCCATCCATCATCTACCGCTTATCCGGGGCCGGGTCGCGGGGGCAACAGCTTTAGCAGGGAAGCCCAGACTTCCCTCTCCCTAGCTACTTCTTCCAGCTCTCCCCGGGGGATCCCGAGTCGTTCCCAGGCAAGCTGGGTGACATAGTCTCTCCAGCGTGTCCTGGGTCTTCCTCGGGGTCTCCTCCCGGTGGGACATGACCGGAACACCTCACCGGGGAGGCGCTCAGGGGGCATCCGAATCAGATGCCCAAGCCACCTCATCTGGCTCCTCTCGATGTGGAGGAGAAGCGACTCGACTCTGAGCCTCTCCCAGATGACTGAGCTTCTCACCTTATCTCTAAGGGAGAGCCCGGACACCCTCCGGAGAAAACTCATTTCGGCCGCTTGTATCCGGGATCTCGTTCTTTCGGTCACGACCCATAGCTCGTGACCATAGGTGAGGGTTGGGAGGTAGATCGACCGGTAAATTGAGAGCTTCGCCCTATGGCTCAGCTCCTTCTTCACCACGACAGACCGATACAACGTCCGCATCACAGCGACGCTGCACCGATCCGCCTGCCGATCTCCCGCTCCCTCCTACCCTCACTCGTGAACAAGACCTCAAGATACTTGAACTCCTCCACTTGGGGTAAGATCTCCTCCCCGACCCGGAGGGGGCACTCCACCCTTTTCCGACTGAGGACCATGGTTTCAGATTTGGAGGTGCTGATTCTCATCCCAACCGCTTCACACTCGGCTGCGAAACGCTCCAGTGAGAGTTGGAGAGCCCCGTTTGAAGGAGCCAACAGCACCACATCATCTGCAAAAAGCAGGGATGCAATACTGAGGCTCCCAAAACGGACCCCGTCAACGCTTCGGCTGCGCCTAGAAATTCTGTACATAAAGGTTATGAACAGAATCGGCGACAAAGGGCAGCCTTGGCGGAGTCCCACCCCCAATGGAAACGATTCCGACTTACTGCCGGCAATGCGAACCAAACTCTGACATCGGTGGTATAGTGACCGAACAGCCCGTATCAGAGGGTTCGGTACCCCATACTCACGAAGCACCCTCCACAGAACTCCCCAAGGGACACGGTCAAACGCCTTTCTCCAAGTCCACAAAACACATGTAGACTGGTTGGGCGAATTCCCACATACCCTCAAGGACCGTGCTAAGGGTGTAGAGCTGGTCCACTGTTCCACGGCCGGGACGAAAACCACACTGCTCCTCCTCAATCTGAGGCTCGACTTCCTGACGGACCCTCCTCTCCAGCACTCCCGAATAGACCTTACCAGGGAGGCTGAGGAGTGTGATCCCTCTGTAGTTGGAACACACCCTCCGGTCCCCCTTTTTAAAAAAAGGGACTACCACCCCGGTCTGCCAATCCAGAGGTACTCTCCCTGTTGACTATGCGATGTTGCAGAGGCGTGTCAACCAGGACAGCCCCACAACATCCGGAGCTTTGAGGAACTCCGGGCGGATCTCATCCACCCCTGGGGCCTTGCCACCGAGGAGCTTTTTAACCACATCTGTGACTTCAACCACAGAGATAGGAGAGCCCACCCCAGAGTCCCCAGGCTCTACTTCCTCCAAGGAAGGCGTGTTGGTGGAGTTGATGAGGTCTTCGAAGTACTCTGCCCACCGGTTCACAACGTCCCGAGTCAAAGTCAGCAGCGCTCCATCCCCGCTGTACACAGTGTTAGTGGTGCACTGCTTCCCCCTCCTGAGATGTCGGATGGTGGACCAGAATTTCCTCGAAGTCGTCCGGAAGTCGGCTTCCATGGCCTCAACGAACTCTTCCCACGCTCTGGTTTTTGCATCGGCGACCACCGAAGCCGCGGTCCGCTTGGCCAGTCAATACCCGTCAGCTGCCTCTGGGGTCCCACAGGCCATAAAGGCTCGATAGGACTCCTTCAGCTTGACGGCATCCCTTACTGCTGGTGTCCACCAGCGAGTACGGGGGTTGCCGCCACGACAGGCACCAACCACCTTACGGCCACAACTCAGATTGGCCGCCTCAACAATAGAGGCACGGAACATGGTCCACTCGGGCTCAATGTCCCCCGCCTCTCCCGGAACATGGGAAAAGCTCTGTCGGAGGTGGGAGTTGAAACTCCTTCTGACAGGGGATTCCGCCAGATGCTCCCAACAAACCCTCACTATACGTTTGGGTCTGCCAGGACGGACCGGCATCTTCCCCCACCATCGGAGCCTACTCACCACCAGGTGGTGATCACTTGACAGCTCCGCCCCTCTCTTCACCCGAGTGTCCAGAACATGCGGCCGCAAATCCGATGATACAACTACAAAGTCGATCATCGAATTGCGGCCTTGGGTGTCCTGGTGCCAAGTGCACATATGGACACCCTTATGCTTGAACAAGGTGTTCGTTATGGACAATCCACAGAAGTCCAATAACAAAACCCCACTCGGGTTCTGATCGGTGGGGGGGGGGGGGGGGGGGGGGGTGGCGTTCCTCCCAATCACGCCCCTCCAGGTCTCACTTTCATTGCCCACGTGAGCAAGGGAGTCCCCAGCTGTACTCTCCAGCACACCCTCCAAGGACTCCAAAAAGGGTGGGTATGCTGAGCTGCTGTTTGGTGCATATGCACAAACAACAGTCAGGACCCGTCCACCCACCCGAAGGCAGAGGGAGGCAACCCTCTCGTCTACCGGTGTGAACCCCAATGTACAGGCACTGAGCCGGGGGGCAATGAGTATGCCCACACCTGCTCTGCGCCTCTCACCGTGAGCAACTCCAGAGTGGAAGAGAGTCCAACCCCTCTCGAGAGAACTGGTACCAGAACCCAGGCTGTGTGTGGAGGCAAGTCCGACTATATCCAGTCGGAAATTCTCTGCCTCACACACCAGCTCGGGCTCCTTCCCTGCCAGAGAGGTGACATTCCATGTCCCAAGAGCTAGCTTCTGCAGCCGAGGATCGGACCGCCAGGGTCCCCGCCTTTGGCTGCCGCCCAGCTCACATTGCACCCGACCCCTTTGGCCCCTCTCATGGGTGGTGAGCCCATGGGAAGGGGGACCCACGTTGCCTCTTTGGGCTGTGCCCGGCCGGGCCCCAGGCGCCTGCCAACGAGCCCCACCTCCAGGCCTGGCTCCAGAGGGGGGCCCCGGTGACCCGCGTCCGGGCAAGGGAAACCTAGATCCATTTATTGTATTCATCATTGGGGTCTTTGAGCCGTGCTTTGTCTGGCCCCTCACCTAGTTTCTTGCAAGATAAACACTGCACTGATGCATTACCTATGCATGACATTTGCATGAACTTTTCAGGAACGTTGAACTTTGTCTGTGTGTGTGCGTGTGTGTGTGTGTGAGAGAGAGAGTGACTACATGCATGTGTGTGAATGTTCGTTAAAAGATAAAAATAATGATGGGACTTGGTCATCTATTTATTTTTTTTGAAAAAGCTTTGTTCTCACCACTACACTGCTTTCGCACGCCACCTCACGACATGGGATCGTGAGCCACACCCACTCTCGCAATGTGTGGACCAAGATCTAAATAAAGCCAATCCTGGCATCTAGCGGTGATTTATCATACTAAAATCATTCCCTCAGCCGTGACACAGACCGAGGTGGTGAACGAGGCCCTTCATTTATTTTTTAAAATAAAAAACACAACACACCCAAAACGTATGTTTTTTTGCAAATGTAGTTTTGCGTTTGGGCATTAAATGAATTAAGGAGGTATTAAAATTGTTTTCATTTTCACTTTATAAGACAAGTAGCTGAGCCTGGGAGCTCCCTGTTGTAATCTTGCCAAATACAACAGTAGTAGCTTGGTTTTATATTACATGATGTTACACTTCTTTTGTTGGTTTGTTCTTTTTAGTGGCAATGTAGTTAGCGTGACACAAACACACCCACAGACATGTCTCCTCCGCTGCGCACAGCTGTGCTGCAGGCAGAGACAGAGCGGTGGGTTTGTCTTTGCTTGTTTGGAGGGAGAGGCAAGCCAAAAGGTACTTCTAAATAATACTGCCTTGCTGGACAAGCAAGCTTGTTCCCCTCTAAAAAGCCAATAAATAACCATGTAAATCTTCTGTTGACCATTAGACAAATCAAATGTATTCAACAGAGCAATCTCCCATTCGATGATAATGTGCAATTCAACCAAATCGATGCTATTTGCATCACCAGGCAAATACATGAAAATTCATGTATTGTGTTTCGAGTCAATGTTCACTTAGCAAACATGTCAGGGCTATAGTGCCTGTATTTGCTAATTTTCTGGTGAAAGCTCACAAAGAGTTTCAACACCCAAACTGACATGATAAAACCAGCTCTGAGATGGCCCAATACAAATAGAGTACCGTATTTTCACGGCTATAAGGCGCCATTAAAAGTCTTAAATTTTCTCCAAAATGGACAGGACGCCTTATGATGCGGAGCGTCTTGTGTATGCGCGGAGTTCCAAAATCTGACTGACAGCTGACACGCTGTTTATATAGAGAAAAGGCGGAAGTGACAAAAAGTCGGCCAATCAGTGAAGGGTGGGCATGTATATATACATATATGGAGAGAGAGAGAGAGAGAGAGAGAGAGAGAGAGAGAGAGAGAGAGAGAGAGAGAGAGAGAGATGGGACAGGCATGCTGGGGAGCAGTCCGCCAATGAGTGAAGGGTGGGCGTGTAAGTGGACGCTAAAGTGTCGCCCCAAGCCGGTACCAAGACCTGTATAGAGTGTGGCAATGTGCATTGTTGCAAAACAACTTTGGTTTCTAAGAACCCCCGAAAATAAATTCTACAAAGAGACACGCCTACGAAGCTCAACATGATTCTCAACATGCGAGCTCATCTGTGAAACTCAGTGAAAGTTTTGCATCTGGTTTGTGTGTGTGTGTGTGTGTTTTTCTAATGAGTTTCTTTTTGACTAATCTTCATTAGTAGCCCATGACGGCATTTGCAAAATGAGTGTACAGAAAACATTGTGTCTGCCAATTTTGGTGTCAGGATGTGTTCATCTTTAAGTGTTCTGTTGTTTTCTCTGATCTGCTTCTGTTATGGGGCCCAGCTGGGTTTTGCTGATCTGAACATTGCAGAATTTGCGGGCTCCGGTTCTACAGTTCGCTGCTGCATCCTGGAGGGCTATGATACAAAAAATACCCGCCAGGACAACTCAATTCTCAAGGTAAGTTACACACTCATTCAAAAGACAGCTCAGCAGATTCACTGAACCACGCATGTTTTTTCCATCTATTAGGTGACAATTGGGATGGCACTTCTGTCTGGGGATCCATGCTTTAAAATGTAGGTCTTTATTTCTGTCAGGCATAAATTCACTCCGGTTCCTTTAAAAATAATAATAATAATAATAAATTCATATGCGGTTTCATCAACACGCCTCCCAGCACAGCAAAATCTGTCTCTGTCACAGATGAGGATCCTAACCTGCAGCTTGACTGTAAGGGTGATGATTGCACTGACGTCAAAATACAACCACTCAGCACAATTGTGGAGGGACATTGCGCCCATAAACCAAGACAGACATCGATTCGCAGCACAGGTAACCACTTAGTGTGTGTATTAACATACAGTGTAATGTAGATTCTCATAGCCTTCTCCAAAGTGCTTGAAGTTTTATGTATCAGTCTGATTGCTGTCCTAATTTCAGCCTCACATTCTCAAAGGATGTGATTTAGCTTTAGTTGAAATGTCTCAAAAATTAAATAAAATAACATTTGGCGCCACACGGTAGCTGCTCGGTCAACTTTTGCCATGACCTGGTCTATGTTTCACCCAAATCTACCTGTATGATCATGCTAAATTAGCCTACTGTCAGCAAACATGCATATTTCCATGTTTGTTGACACAACCTTACAGAGTGGTATCTCCACCCTCTTGCCACATACATCTGTACTTCCTGAAATTACCATATTTCCTGCACTATGAGGCACTCCAGATTATAAGGCGCACCATAAATGAATGGCCAATTTTAAAACGGTTTTCATAGATTAGGCGCACTGCATTATAAGGCGCATAAAATATAAGCGACAAAAGTGACTACGGTTGTGCTATGCATACAGTAGATGGTGCAATGCTAAAGGGAATACAATACAATACAATACAATACAGCTTTATTTATATTGAATAAAACCATGCAGAAGTCACAAACACGGACATGAAACATATACCGTATTTTCACGACTATAAGGCGCCATTAAAAGTCTTAAATTTTCTCCAAAATGGACAGGACGCCTTATGATGCGGAGCGTCTTGTGTATGCGCTGAGTTCCAAAATCTGACTGACAGCCGACACGCTGTTTATATAGAGAAAAGGCGGAAGTGACTGTGGATAGGCATGCTGCAAAAAAGTCGGCCAATCAGTGAAGGGTGGGCGTGTATATATACATATGTGGAGAGGGAGAGCGAGAGAAGGCAGACGTGAGAGAGGAAAGGCATGCGGGGGAGAAATCCGCCAATGAGAGTGAATTGTGGGCGTGTAAGTGGACGCTAAAGGGACGCCCCAAGCAGGTACCAACACCTGTATAGAGTGTGGCAATGTGCATTGTTCCAAAACAACTTCGGTTTTGGTTTCTAAGAACCCCCGAAAATAAATTATACAAAGAGACACGCCTACGAAGCTCAGTTCAAACTTCAAGCCATCGGTTATGCTTTTGGCATGCGTGCCCATCTCACAGCAGCGGCGAAAAACCAAGTCAAGCAAATGAACTCTGAGCTTGCCGTTATTCCCGGAGGCTTGACTAAAGAACTCCAACCGCTCGCTGGACATCGGCATCAACTGGGCGTTCAAAGTAAAGTTGCGAACGGCATGGGAACAATGGATGATCGATGGCAAACACAACTTTACAAAGAGTGAGAGGCAGCGCTGGGTGAGTTACGCCACAATTTGCGAATGGATTGTGGCTGCTTGGACGAACGTGTCTGCTTGCACTGTTGTTCGAGTTTTTGGTAAAGCCGGCACATTTCGGTGGAGCCACATGGCAATGAGCGTGACTCTGACAACGAGAGGGAACACTGCGTTTTTGATGGATTAACTGGTACTTGCACAATTGTTCGATTCTGATACAGAGGATGAGGACTTTGGATTTCTGGGTGATGATTGATCGAAAAACGTGAGTACATTGTACAATGGCTAAATAAAATACAACGGAACTCAGTTTTGCTTCCGTTGCCTTTTTAAAAACGTGTTTTTAGCTTGTATCTGTATGTCTTGGCATGCTACCGTATGCTTCAAGCTAACGTGTTTTTAGCATCCGCGCATGCATGCCGTATGTTTAAGCTGGCGTATGTTTTACCACTTTAAAACTGCGGCCAATAATACAGTGCGTTTTGTCTATGTGTAAAATACAGAAATGGCACCCATTAATGAGACTGCGCCCAACCATACGATGCGGCGAATGGTCGTGAAAATACGGTAGTTCAATATGTGTATCATCAAATTTGGTGCTTCAAAAAAAAATATATATATAGCTTTGATTTTATATTGAGAGTTTTATAAAATGCAATTGGCACTGATGTAGTGGAAGTTTTAAATTGTAAATTTCCCCATTGCGGGACAAATCAAGGATATCTTAAGGTCCACATCGCTCTATAAGGCATTCATTGAAATACTATGAAAAAAACAAAACAAACAACAAAAAAAACCCTTAAGAGTGTTATTGTGAGCCATAACCAGAGTGTATTTGTTTTCAACATTTCCAATTTCTTGCAGAAAACCAAACTAATCGAAGTTACAGTATTTGGTTCTTTGACCTTCAGTTGTGTTAAAAATGTGTGTAAAATACACAACAAAAACGTAAATTCTTCCATGTCATTTCCATTTTTGTTTAATTACCGTATTTTCACGACTATAAGGCGCCATTAAAAGTCTTAAATTTTCTCCAAAATGGACAGGACGCCTTATGGTGCGGAGCGTCCTTTATATGCGCCGAGTTGCAAAATCTGACTGACAGCCGACACGCTGTTTATATAGAGAAAAGGCGGAAGTGACTGTGGCCAGCCATGCGGGAAAGAAGTCGGCCAATCAGGGAAGGGTGGGCGTGTATATATACATATATGGAGAGGGAGAGCGAGAGAGAGGACAGGCAAGCTAGTCCGCCAATGGTGAAGGGTGGGCGTGTAAGAAGCTAAAGGGACGCCTCAAGCCAGTACCAACACTTGTATAGAGTGTGGCAATGTGCATTGTTGCAAAACAACTCCGGTTTTGGTTTCCAAGAACCCCTGAAAATAAATTCGACAAAAAGACACGCCTACGAAGCTCAGTTCAAACTTAAAGCCACCGGTTATGCTTTTGGCATGCGTGCCCATCTCACAGCAGCGGTGAAAAAAGTCAAGCAAATGAACTCTGAGCTTGCCGTTATTCCCGGAGGCTTGACTAAAGAACTCCAACCGCTGGACATTGGCATCAACCGGGCGTTCAAAGTAAAGTTGCGAACGGCATGGGAACAATGGATTATCGGTGGCAAACACAACTTTACAAAGAGTGAGAGGCAGCGCTTGGCGAGTTACGCCACAATACGCAACAACGAGAGGGAACGCGGCGTTTTTGATGGATTACGGTACTTGCACAATTGTTCAATTCTTTCTACACACACACGCGCTGCCACCATGTTTCGCTCTGTTCTTTACTTTCAAATGTGGGAAAGCTTCACACGAGAGAAATGTTGACTTTGCTGTTGCTACTCCTTCTTTCCGCTCGGCAATGCGTAGCAACTCACACTAGCATGTGATGCATTCAATGACAACTGAGATGTGCAGTCCTCTGCTTCTGATACAGAGGATAAGGACTTTGATGGATTTCTGGGTGATGATTGATCGAAAAACGTGAGAACATTGTACGATGGCTAAATAAAATACACCCGAACTCAGTTCTGCTTTCGTTGCCTTTTTAAAAACGTGTTTTTAGCTTATCTGTATGTCTTGGCATGCTACCGTATGCTTCAAGCTAACGTGTTAGAGTGCGCGCATGCATGCCGTATGTTTAAGCTGGCGTATGTTTTACCACTGTAAAACTGCGGCCATTAGTACGGTGCGTCCTGTGTATGTGTAAAATACAGAAATGTCACCCATTAATGAGACTGCGGCCATTAGTACGGTGCGTCGAATAGTCGTGAAAATACGGTAATTCTTTTATTTATTTTTTGGCCAACGGAGACCCCTAGTAAGGATAAGCGGTGTCCAAAATGGATGGAAGGTATCTCCTACTTACATTATCCTTCCATCTGCAAAGTTGTGAAAAAAATGACTGGGTTTAATTTGATATTTTACTTACTAATTTAATTCCACTTGCACATTTGTACCGGAGGACTTAGTAGGGTGCAGTTAAAGCGTCTCTTCGCTTGCATTTGCTCTGCCAAGGTGGCCCTTAAAAATACATTTGTGAAGATCAGCGGTAAGTCGTGCACCCCTGCTCATATTCATGTTTTCTGTAAGTTTTTAAATTTTTATAAATTACACTCTGTGAGGGTCAAGGCAAATGCATTAATTTATTCATACGGTAATTTGGTACGTATAAATTCTCCATCATAATGCATAACTATTACTCAGATTTCCCTTTTTATTAACATTCGATAATTATTCTGTAATAATTGAACTTCGATCAACATCAGGCTGAAAAGCTCGTTGGCTAGCGGAACGACAGGGTAGAAACACAATCAGCAACAAGGCCCGACTGTCTAAAACTACCCTTCGGTCTAACATGTTCCTTGTGAGAGCAAAGAGCTGTACCCAGGATATATGCCCATCAAATACATACCACGTTGGTTTCACGACCACCTTTTTGTGCTGCAAAGAATGCTAGTTAAATCCTAGGGCCAATAGCATTAGCATTGATAAGATGCAACGTTAGCTCACTCACCAATGACGACAAAATTGTATCCCAAGGGTATTTGTGTTCTCCTTTGTGTTATCACGCATGCCCTCTCTAAGCGTTGAGAAGAGATGTACGAACAGATGAAAAGAGAAGACATAACAAGAATTTAGCATCGTGATTTTGTCATTTGCGATATGAACTCAGAAGAAGCAAACCTGGGAGACGCGTTATGAATCCGATTGGTATCTTGCCAGGCCACGCCCTTCTGCAATATGATTGGGTACTGCATCCCGCAAGGATACGCCTATTTAGAGCATGGATTATATGAAGGCTTTTTTTTAATGATGTATGAGTGGGTCAGCGGATTTAACTGGGTGTGCCTACTCCTAGCCTGCAAAAATTTAAAAACAAAAAACCTCGGTGAATTGTACATGAAACAAACTCTGAATGAGAATAATAGAAGATATAGCACAACAGCTCTGATCGCAAACTGCAATTGCAGACTGCTGACCGCTAACGATTTCCGGTGATGCAAGTCACACACCATTGTAGGTTAAAGGTGACCTGCTTAATTTTATTTGATTGTTTAACTACTTGTTATGAAAGTGAGACTGATAGGATACTACGGGTATGGTGTGCACTAATACAAAAATATACCATATTAATACACACACGCACACACACACAGACACACAAATGTTTTGGGTTGGGGTTTTTTTCCCCTCTACACCGCTCGTGATTGAGTTGGGACCAGTCCGGGAGCTACCAGTCGATCGCAATGGATGTATTGGGTACGCCTACTATACAGTCGATAAGCAAACACTTTTGAGTAAGTTCTTTTATTGTTTCAATACAAATACAGTGTTACAAGTACACATGCCAACAATTATAATTCCAACAAATGAAATTATAGTATACAGTATGAACAATGTTAACATATGCAACTGGGCCAAAACTATTGATCTACTGCCTCTACATATAAACATGTCTTAAGCCTAGCTGGAATCAACATGCATCATGCTCATCATTTCGGCCATTTTAGAAACACCAAATAAGGCCACCAGGAAAAATTTTAGAGGTTTGTTTTTTTTCTTCAGACCTCCCACCTGCATTTTGTGGCATAGGTATTTTTTGAATAACAAATTTGGCTTGGTGAGTGTTATAATACTATATGTTGAAAGAGTGTATCAGGTAATCTTGCTCCAAGCAGCTACAGCATGAATGTATATGCCAATTAAAAGGTGATGTGTAAAGCTGTAGTCCAAAGACTGTAGAATCTAACACAAGTGGCACTTTTGTTGCTGAAGAATTGTCACATTTTATACTAAAGTCACAGGTGGGACTGGCATTTTATTGGTGGTCATATGTGGGTCCTTTGTTCGGAAATAACTTTTCACTGTCACTATCCTCAAAGTGTGAGCACTGACTACATATGGATATATTTACGGTGTGTATATATGCGTGTGTGAGTAACGTCTGGGTCTCCAGAGGATGTCTTGTAGGAGTAATCATCAACTGTACCTTCAAATCTCCTCCTACCAGGATGGAGCAGTGTTGGCCAGTCGTCTCATACGTCTAAAAAGAAACATTATATTACCATTCTTAAAATACGCACAATTTGCAGAATATTGAAATCTATTTAGGCTATAGTCGTAGTTCAAAATTTGAGATGTCTCCATTGTTGAAGAGTTGTCAAATTCTATGCCTCTTTATCACAAGGTGGGAGTGAGCTTTTAGAGGTGGTCATATGTGTCAGAAGATTGCTCAGAGAGATTTTTGGTTTGAGTTACGGCGGGCATCTTGTCTTCTGCTGATGATAGGTTTCAGATTTCCTTATTTTTTTCCCCCCAGACAATTGTTTTTTTCCAGTAAAGAGAACTCTCTTACAACCTTGCTTTCAGGCCTTCATCAGAAATTGTCAGCAAGTCAAGAAATTTATATTTACTGGAAAAAATAATTGTCTGAAAAAAAGAAACCTAAAACCAATGTTGTAGTGGAGTAAGCTCATGACAGCTGACCACCTCTGATCAAATAATCACTTTTTTAGTTTTTAGATGTAATAGATGGCTTCTTTGACACCCCTCGTAAACAGTTGAACCTTTAGTCATAAAGTCAAATTACCCCTCCCCCCCATTTTTTTATTTATTATTCTCGGCTGTATTATGAAATTTTAAAAAATATTCTGGTAGTGATAAGATGAGTTCTTTAGATTTAGAACAGTGTGAATTATGTACTGTAATATGATATTAAATTATGCACAAACATTAAATACATCTCAGTATTATTAGTTGAAAAAGAAGTTCAACTGATGACATGTTTATATAATATTAAATGAAACAGATGTTGGACATAAAAAACATTCCACTGAAAATCAGCCATCACACAACTAGTTATGAAATCAGAAGTCAAGAATTATAGTTTGTTCAAATATTGTTACGTTCTTGGAAAAATTCAACAAGAAAATGCAATTGCTTGCAATATCCCATTATTTATTACATATGACAATTTGAAATATTGGTCAAGATTTTTGCAAGCATCATGGAAGGTCTGTAAATTCTATATGTACATACTGTAGATTCAGTATACCCGTATACTGTGCTAGTTTGGATACATGTGCCTCACCTTGTGTTCCTGTCTTGATCTCGGATCTTCTTCTCCATTTCAGCATCTGTGAGTGTCTCCAACAGGGGACACCACTGGTCTGCATCACCAGTGTTACGAATGGCAATCTCTACTGTTGGGAGTGGGTTCTCACTGCAAGCAAAATGAATGCATCAGATTGAGTCTAAATACAGTTCTCCACAAGTGCGGACATGAGGTGGTGTATTTAAAGAGCACTTTAAAACAACGACCGCTTTATACAAAGTCCTGTACATGGAGCAAAAATAATTTATACAACAAAACAATAAGTTAATAACAAAGGCAGTAGAAAGCACAAAAACAGTGAAACAAAAACAAAAAATCAAGTCCCATGGTGAGTCAAAAGCCAAAGAATAATAATTTGTTTTAAGATGAATTCTAAAGATGGGCAGCGATTGCCAAATGTTCAGTGGGAGGTTATTCCAAAGAGAGGGACCAGCAAAGGAAAATGCTCGATCCCCTCTGAGCCTCCGCTTAGTTCTTGGTACCTCTAATAGTGTCTGGTTTGCAGACCTGAGGCAATGGGCAGGTGCGTAGTGGGGGAGGTGCTCAGAGAGGTGAAGTGGGGATAGGCTATTTAAAGATTTGAAAACAAATAATAGGATCTTGAAACCAACTCTGAAATGTCGAGGGAGCCAGTGAAGGGGATGCCAGAGTATCAGTTATAAGATAAGATATCCTTTATTCGTCCCACACTGTGGAAATTTACAGCCTCCAGCAGCAAGAATGTATGTAGAAAGAAGAAAGGAGAAAGAGAAAAAAAACCCCAACAAACATCTTTCAATTAAATACAATATGAACACAATGGATAAATCGCAGTACTATTTACAATTTTACTTCACATAATTTAATTATTATTATGATTGTTATTTTTTATTCATCAGCCTGACAGCAGTCGGTAGGAACGAGTGTCGGTATCTCTCCTTGCAGCGCGGGTGTAACAGTCTCTGGCTGAAGGAGCTACCAAGTGCTGTCAGGGCGGGCTGGAGGGGTTGGGAGGGACTGGCCATCATAGCTTTTAGCTTAGTTAGCACCCTTCTGTTGCCCACCTCCTCCAGAGTGTCAAGGGAGCAACCTCTTATGTGGTCCATTTTAGGAGTACCAGTCAAGAGGTGAGCAGCAGCATTCTGGACCAACTGTAGATGTTTCATGGAGGATTTGGCTCACTCTAAAGCTAAGTGCATAACAGTGATCCAGCCGATATGTAGCAAATGCATGAATTACTGTTTGAAGTGATCCTGGGAAGGAGAGGCTTTACTTTAGCCAGCTGCCTGAGATGAAAGAAGCTGGATTTCACAACGGCACCAATTTGCCGGTCCAATTTAAAATATTTGTCCATCTTAAGAACCAAGTCCGCAGGACAGTATGTACAAGGACCACTGGGACCAAACACCACCACCACTTTGATCATCTTTTCATTGAAATGCAAGAAATGTAGTGCCATCCAGGTCTTCATTTCCTCCAGACAGGATAAAAGTGGTCTTAATGAGAAAGAGTCTTTTTTGCGGGACATAGATCTGACAGCCATCTGCGTAGCAGTAGAAGGAAATACCATGTTTCTTTAAAATGGAACCCAATGGGAGCAGATAGTGAGAACAGCAGAGGCCTCAGAATTGAGCCCTGTGAAACACCACACGGCAGTTTGTGATTCAAAGCATCCAAGGCTAACACAAAAGGTTCTGTCAGCTATATACTATAATACTATATACTATATAATAATATATACTATAATACTGTAGGACCCTAAACCACTCAAGGACACAGCTTCAAAATAATTCAACACCACTGAACCTGGAACATGGGCATAGGAGTCAAATGTGGTCTTTGAAACAAGAGTCCGAGCTGTAGAAACCTTATCAATGAAAAACTGAAGGAAACTGCTGCAAGTGATATTCTTAAGTCTTGTAAAATTTGAGTAGGTTTTGAGACTCGAGCAAGTCTTTCTTGACAACAAGCACAAAGACAGTTCAACCTCCAAGTTTAGAGGGCATGTTTTTCATCAAATGGAGCTTGAATTTCTTTTGTGCACATATGTCTAAAATTCTGCCGATTGCATATTCTTGAACAGTGATTTTCTACCAAGGTGCCCAGAGATCATCAACGGAGGATCCAATAATCCAATTTCACTTAACTTGTTAGCACATTATGGTTTATTAATTACAAATATGTAATTAATTCATCTTCATTCATCAGGATATTGGAGGAATGTAAGGCGGCAAGGGACAAATAACTACTGTTCCAGGAGATGGCAAAAGGTACAATAAAACTGTGTATCCACTTATCGCTTTTCATGTAGTGCAATAAAACAAGTCATGGCTTCCCGTAAATATATCAGCTTTGTGTTCAATTAAAAATCATCATTATTGCTGCACTCGTATTTTTTGGTGACATCTCAGATTCGTGGCGTGGCATGAGATTTTTCTGATGTAAAATGAGTGCCTTGGCTCAAAGTTGAGAAACACTATTCCATGATGATGAAGCTTTTCATCAATGCATTCTTAGTCCTGTGTCTTATTGTTTTCAACAACAAAGCCCTGGTTGCACATTTCACCAAGATCCACTAGAAGTATTTCCTGATATTTTTATATAGATTTCCTTCAAAATTGGTCATCGCCGTTACAACAAAAGCTGCTGTAACTTGACAGGATCATATTGTGTCAAAACTTCACACATTTCATGAGAAGTAGTCCTGAATACATTAAACAACTTATTTTTCGTCGTAGTGGTAACCTACCTACTGGCAAAAAGAACAGTATGATTTATTCTTTGACGTTTTTACCAGATCTACCTCATATTTAGTCGGAAGAATGTTTATGCCCGATTGTTGGTGAGCTTTCGCGAAAGGCTTCAGACCTGGCAAAATAATAAATCATTTCTGAGCTTATTGTGTCAACTGATATTAGCAAAAATGTCAATTATAAGCCTGGTCTGAAATGAACAGGAAGTGAGCTATGAATTTTTGAATGTCCAATTTTGGCCCATTTTTTAACATTTACAGGCGTCATACTTTTGCACCCTTGTGAGACGGGTCACCAACGTGGTTCTCGCAAGTACCAGGTAGCCCGTGAGGACCACATGAGAAGCCCGCCCAGTGCTCAGGACATTGTCATTTGCTCAACGTAACAAGGAGTTTGCTATTTTGAATTTCCTTGAACATTCGGCGTAACCTTCACTACAAAAGCGGCTATAACATGACCCACGGTCTTGTCAAATTTGATGAGTCTAGGCCAACAAACTCATCGTAGTGGTAGCGCTTTGTATCAGATGAAAGAAAAATGTGTTTATTCTTTGATGTTTTCCTTCCAGCAAGTTAACCAAATTGACCGTATATTTGCTCACATGTGTTCGGCCATCACGATGCTGGAACACAAAGTTTTTCAATTTTGGCATAAAGCTGTTGCCGTGGCAACACGCTGTTTGCAAAGAAAACGACACTACTTTCAATTTTATTTGAGCCTGATTTAGGCAAGAAGTCATTCAAAAAGTCCTTATTGTATTAAGCAGTAGAGTAAATGACAACACAGTGCACCTGGACATGTGAGAGTTACCTGAAGGCGTATGTTCTCTGGTGCCAGCTAAGTTGTCCTCGAATGCTGTAGGCAATTGTTGTCACAAATTCACCCCCAAGACCTAGTTCTGAGCACAACTTCAGTGCAAAAGACTCGGGGGAGTTTTCATGCTCTGACATGTCCCATTCAAACTGGTCCACAAGTGAGATGTTTCCCACATGGATGTTGAGCTGCATTAAAAAGAAAACACATACACATACACATACACATACACATACACATACACATACACACACACACACACACACACACACAGACAGACCTCTTAATTAAAACAGTAATACCTTAAATGTATTAAACTGGCCATCTCAGCCTCAATCACAAAGAAATTAAGAATAAGAAAACATTTCACTAAAGGCAAAAGATGAAAAAAAATGTAAATAATTCAAGCCTTTGAACACAGAAATGATTCCAAAAATGAACACAGAAAATTGTGCCATATTTGTTTTCGTGGATTATGATTTCTTTTTCCTGACAGGAGACATATTGCACTTGAACTTGCATACAAATAGTAAATATTATTTGATTGAAATCATGAGATGAATAATATAACAAAAATATTACAATTAAATCATGCCCAATAAAATTATTTTATTCACTTAAAAACTCTAAATTCAGGTAAATCATGTTTTCAACTAATGCAGTAATATAGTTGTAAAGTGGAACCTGTGTTCACCAGTTTAATTTAATTTAAAATTAAGAGACTAATTTCAGCAAGATGAAAAATAGGGGTTGTCAAGTGACCTCCAAATCTTGGTCATTGGTGTGTATTTTATGGACACCTGGGAAGAGTTTTGAATGGTTGAAACTTTACTTTGCTTCAGAACCCACCTTGATGATGACTCTCTGGTCTGCCTGCTCATCTAAAATGCTGTCAGTGGGGTATGACTCAATCTGCTGACGTACGGCTGAGGTGATGGCAGGGACAAAGGTCAGAGGATTCAGGTCCAAGTCATCACACAGAATTTCTGCAAACATCTCTGGGGTCATCAGCTTTTCTGTTGGGAAATGGAGTCGAAGTTAAAAAGAAAAACAAAATGACATTCCTGGCAATGAGCGTTACCATTCATGTTCCATGTGAAAGCATCTCTGAGTTTTTGTCCATCTATTTCCATGTCAAGGCGGATGGGAACCAGTACCTCCACTTGGGCAGCATTCTCATGAATCACAGCGGGATCATGATCATCAAAGCTACAGAGAGACAGCATTTCATTCACATACATGCACTGCAATGCAGAATCTAGGGACAAAACAAACCAGCACTAAGCAATCCATTTCTCGTGCCATAAAGTTGATCTACATCATTAACCTAATAAAACTGATCACATTCTCCAAATCTGAATGCAAGGGCTATAAGGTAAACCTATAACCCTCATGGACGTACGGTCGAAATTTTTTGTGGTATATGTAACCGCCCAAGATTTAGAAAAATGGACTTGGAGCCATCTACTAAACCTAACAGGAAATCTGCCATTTTGAATTTTTGAAAATGTGGTGTCGCCCTGACTACAAAAATCGCTGGAACTTAGCCCAGATGATCAGATTTTGAAGACATCGAGAAACTTCTTTTTATCTGCGTGCCAGCGTCTCCTACTGGCTAAAAGAAACATGTTTTACTTTATGTTTTTTCTCCCAAAGGGCTGACCATATTTACTTGTTTCATCTGTGCTGTATGTTTCACATACAGTACATTTGACAATAAAGTTTATCCAATCCAATCCAGTCTTATTTGCTTGTAGGAGCCTTCATGATTTAAGCCTTGCAAATGATGTGGTGAAATGTGAAGTGGCATGGTAAATATTTCCCACATTCGCCCCACTGGACCAGTTATTTTACTCATCATACCCCCCCAAAATCAACTGGCTATGAACATTCAAACCTGGAAACCACCAGTACAATTGCAAGTTTTGCATCTTCATACCACAGTGGGAAAGTCCTCTTCTTGTCTCGACTCATTCTGTTGCGGTTGATGGTAGTGGAACAAGGCACGGCGTCTAAATGGTGGGAGCTGTTGGGAAGCGTTGGGACCCATTGACTGCTTCTTTTGGCTTTCTGCTCCCTTCGATAGGAAAAGAAGTGTTAATTAAGCTGATGCCTGGAGTTCCTCGGTCAAATATTTAACTTTGTAAACTCTACTGCTATATAAATGGAACCATTTTTGTTACTTTGTATCTGTACTGTTTGATTTCATGTATGTTTCACTTGTGCTCATGACATCAGAAAAAAAGGACACACCTTAATCCTTCATAATTGGTTAAACAAATATTCAGTGACAACATTTGTTGCATGTCTTTCATCTTACCAAATAACTGCACAGTTACGTTATAGCACGTGCATAAAACCCACTCAAAATGTTAAATTCACTCTGATACCGCTGAGGCAAAAAAAAAAAAAAAGACAGCTCTAAGCATAGGTGTACATAAGTGTTGTGCAGATATTAATGCGTATTGGAAATTGAAAATTGCGGTGCACTTCAAGTCTGTCTCCCGGTTGCACACTTTCCGATTTTTTTTCTTTTTTTGCAGAGTAGCAGACCCTTGTCTCATTTGTGACTCATTACTATGACTTGTTCACACCAACAGATTTGTCGTTCCTTTTTCAGTTGCTTTGAAAGCAGTCCTGCATTTGCGCCACCAATTTCCTTGCAAACTGCAACATGCTTTTTCATGGATGCCCCTGTTTATTTCAGCCAAACAATGATAAACCACATTCTGCACGTTACAACAGTGTGGGTACCGTATTTTCCGCACTAAAAGGCACACTGGATTATGAGGCGCACCCTCAATGAATGGGCTATTTTATTTTTTTTTTCATATATTATACGCTCTGGATTATAAGGGGGCGGCCCGGTAGTCCAGTGGTTGTTCGTCTCTGTGTGCCCTGCGATTGGCTGGCAACCGATTCAGGGTGTCCCCCGCCTACTGCCCGGAGACAGCTGGGATAGGCTCCAGCACCCCCCGCGACCCTAGTGAGGGTCAAGCGGTTAGGAATATGAATGAATGAATGAATGAATGGATTATCAGGCGCAATCTACAATGCATCCACTAGATGTAGCTACACTTCTTCCGTTCGACTCGAGAGGCGTTCATCACTGCCTCCGAAAAAACGTAAATTACCATTTACTTCATTGAAACTACGAAAATTGACAATCATGCATCAAAATAGAAAATCACAAAATAAATTCTATAGCCCCCCTTGGTTTAGCAAAGAAATAATTTATGGTAAAACATTTGAGAGAAACATGTCAAGCAAAAAGAAACTAAAATATTCTGCATAAGCAACTTTAAAGGAAGCAATACCTGAGATATGCCGGTGGCTCTGTGCTGATAGACACTGCCTTGTATTTGTCATCGTTACCTTCGAAGATCTCCTCACACTCAGATGCCTTCAGTAGAGTAACACTGGTGGCTACAATTTGTGGAAGAAAAAAAATTGTCATTTTCTGAAGTTTAGCAGTTGGGTGATAACTCTTAATTCGTATTTTTTTAAACAGTTTGCAATGTAAAAGACATGACCAAATTCAAGCAGTCTATTAACTGTAAGATGTCCCATCTGTAAGATGCAAAATATATGCAATTAGGTTGTAACTGATGTTATAATCGTTTTAGTAATGTTTCGGTTGAACAAAATATTTAAAATGTATTCCATTAAGATAACATTCAATGAGAAATGCATGATATGTAATCTACCTTTTCAAACAAACAAAAAATGGCTGGTTCATAACAAATAATAACAAGAGAATAATAATAATAATGAGAATAACAAGAAAAAAAGATGAAGAGTTTCCTGTAGATGGCTTATCAAAGATTTAAAGAATTCTTTTCAATTCTTGTTCACATTTCCTTTTGTACTTGTTCAAAATTCTAAATGTTATTTCTTCTCAATGTATCTTCTATATATATATTGCGCGTCGTCCCGCACGCGGTCTGTCCTTCCGTCTGTCCCTTTTCAAAATGTACCTACTTCAACGCGCCGCTGCGCGCCGCCACTGCGCGCCGCCACTGCGCCGCTCAGGCAGTGGCTCACTACGATCGTGCGGGCATCTTAGCGAAAAAATGTTGTCTACCCACAAGCATTGCAATACAATTGTTAGTTATTTAGTAGAGCTAAACATCTCTTTATTTTCGCGATAAGCAATGAAGATGAACAAAAAGTTGAACCAAGCAACAACACTTTTGTGGGCTGAAGGCCCACCTTACCAGCCTTCCGCAGGAACTAGCTGATGAGCCGCCCGGGGGGCGGCGAACCACCACCTTACCAGCCTTCCGCAGGAACTAGCTGATGAGCCGCCCGGAGGGCGGCGAACCAGCTAGTTATTTTATATTTAGAGAAGAAAATGTGAACTAGGTTGATACAAATTCAAGCTTCTTTATTGGAGCCATTGTGCATATACTAATGATGCTACACCTGCGGTTCTTAACCTGGGTTCGATCGAACCATAGGGGGTTCGGTGAATCGGTCTCAGGGGTTCGACAGAGCGTTCGCCATGGAGGTTAAGGCCCACCCAACTAAACCTGTCAATTAGTTATGACACACGTGCTTGGCCATCACTGGCTGGTTCATTTTGTGCACAATTTAAAAACGTGTACTTTATACTAAGACTAATTGTGTTTACTTTTTTCTGTTTTTAATAAATGCATTAGTAAAAAAAAATCGTATTTTTATTTTTCACATATGAAGGGTTCAGTGAATGTGCATAGGAACCGTTTGGGTTCTGTGCTATACTCACCATGAGATGATGCTACAATTTTTTTTCTCTCTTCTACTGAAGCCAGCCGCCTCCATAAAGATGGATATCTTTTGTATAAAGAACCTCTAAACATACGCAGATAGTTTCCAACCTGAAATCAAACAATGAATGTGATTTTCAGAAGACCAGTTGAAACATAAAATACTCCATTTGAGGCAGAGCTGAATTGCCAAACGCCAATGTGTATTCGGACCAAATCAGCTATCCGACCGCAACCCAACATAATATTGTCTCCCCCACCCCCCTTTGCTTTTCTTACTGCTGACTAAATTAAAAGCGGTAAGACCCACACGTATCTTGGGTCTGCTACAGTTTAGGCTAGATAAACAAGAGTGAAATAAATAAAAACACCCGACCCCTCTCCACTTTGCAGACCAACGGAGACGTCTGACTGCAGAGACTTGACCAGTATGTACACATGTTCGGTATACATTCCTCTTTATTTCTGAGATCGACAATTCAAACAACACAAATTAAGGCATACATCCACTGGTTATATACATTTATTCAACGTTTCAACGGTGACTGAAGAACCGGACCAAGCTAGTAAGAAACCAATTATTATGCTAACATCGGTACATACCTCCGAACCAACCATGTAAAAGTCCCCATCTTGTTCTAACTGAAATTTAACTGGCTTCTGCCCAAATGTTTTACTTAGAGCCAACTGCATCGCTGCGAGAGATGTATGTGTTTGCTTCTTCTTGATTTCAGTGACACTGAGCACCTTTTGCTCATTGTTGCCCCCCCCCAGATATGAATGGTAGATATGCTAGCATATTAGTCAGCACGGATAAACAACAGGCCAACGTGGTGGCCATGTTGGCAGGGGCAACCTTTCCGATTTGGGCAATACATTGTCATTGAAATTAAGTTGTAACTTGCTTATTTTTGACTGATTTTCAAAATGTTTGATTTAATGGGAATTCTAAAACGTACGCTATGAAAAAGAGAACATCTGAGAAAAAAACTGACAAAAATTACCATTCATTGTGAAGGATATTTCTACGTCCCTCTATGTAATTATAAGCGTTGTGCACAATTGTATGCAGCAAAATGTGCCGACATCTTAATTCAATTAGAATTTTTAACGTTTATAGACAAATATGCATCAAAGGCGCTAACGACTTTGCCTCGCTGAGCATAGCAATGCAGTAGGCACGTAGGTTAAAAGGGGGTTCTCAAGGAACCTCGTCGCACGAAATAACTGGGAGCGCGCAATGGTTCACTCCGACCTTTCGTAACTCAAGGCGTTTCTCAAATTTAATCAGAGTAAAAAAAAAAAAAGAAACGGAGTGTCAATGCAAACATAGGCGTTCCAACTGGGGACACGGTGAGCCAGTGCGTGATGTGTTCAGCAATAAATTGCACTCTCCCAACACACTCACTCAAAGCATCTAATTACCCAAA
The DNA here is from genome assembly GCF_025434085.1 of Hippocampus zosterae. Lineage (NCBI taxonomy): Eukaryota > Metazoa > Chordata > Actinopteri > Syngnathiformes > Syngnathidae > Hippocampus > Hippocampus zosterae. The sequence continues at coordinate 3,756,995 of NC_067468.1, forward strand.
TAAACGAATTACAGATCTCCTCTGCGCAAAACGCTGCTTCGAATGGTTGTTTGAATTGTTTATCAAAAGTTTTTGACTTCGGCCCCTGCAGTTTGGTAAGCCACTGAAATTGAGAGTTTTCTAGTCAACAAGACCAAGTCAAACCCTTCTCTTGCAAAGGCCGGAGCAGCTACAACAAGGACGACGCTTTTAACACACTAAATTCTTTTATACTGTTACAGAACAAACAACAGTGTTTTGTTGTATCGCCGATGGAAAGGATGAATGAATCTTGCACCACTGTAGTCAAATATTACATGTTTATTTGGCCACGGTGATGCCATCGGTGTGTTAGGAAAAGAATGCTTAGTGTAGCGTGCCGTGCGTACCACGTTTTAAAACGGGAACAAAATAATAATAATAAAAATAAATGAATAAAATCATAAAAAACAGGACGTGTACTTCTCTGGGAGCGAAAACCTTCGGCCACATTTAATTTCCACCTCTCATTTTTTGTAGGTTTTTGCCTATTGTCATCTTTAAATCAAAGACAAAGCATACAAATTGTCTGATATGAAATATTCCAATTCATGTTTTATATATATATACACCTCCGTGAGCCGTCACCTTACCGTGGTGGAGGGGTTTGTGTGTCCTAATGATCCTAGGAGCTAAGTTGTCTGGGGCTTTATGCCCCTGGCAGGGTCACCCACGGCAAACAGGTCCGAGGTGAGGGACCAGAAAAAGCACGGCTCGCAAACCCCTAATGATGAATACAATAAATGGCACTCAGTTTCCCTTGCCCGGACGCGGGTTACCGGGGCCCCCCTCTGGAGCCAGGCCTTGAGGTGGGGCTCATTGGCGAGCGCCTGGTGGGCGGGCCTACACACATGACGCCCGGCTGGGCTCAGCCCGAAGAGGCAACGTGGGTCCCCCTTCTCATGGTCTCACCACCCATGGGAGGGGCCAAAGGGGTCGGGTGCAGTGTGAGCTGGGCGGCAGCCAAAGGCGGGGACCCTGGCGGTCCAATCCTCGGCTGCAGAAGCTAGCTATTGGGACATGGAATGTCACCTCTCTGGCAGGGAAGGAGCCCGAGCTGGTGTGTGAGGCAGAGAAGTTCCGACTAGATATAGTCAGACTTGCCTCGACACACAGCCTGGGTTCTGGTACCAGTTCTCTCGAGAGGGGTTGGACTCTCTTCCACTCTGGAGTTGCTCACGGTGAGAGGCGCAGAGCAGGTGCGGGCATACTCATTGCCCCCCGGTTCAGTGCCTGTACATTGGGGTTCACACCGGTAGACGAGAGGGTTGCCTCCCTCCGTCTTTGGGTGGGGGGACGGGTCCTGACTGTTGTTTGTGCATATGCACCAAACAGCAGCTCAGCGTGCCCACCCTTTTTGGAGTCCTTGGAGGGTGTGTTGGATAGTACTCCTGCTGGGCACTCCCTTGTTCAGCTAGGGGACTTCAATGCTCATGTGGGCAATGACAGTGAGACCTGGAAGGGCGTGATTTGGGAGGAACGGCCCCCCTCGAGTGGTGTTTTGTTATTGGACTTCTGTGCTCGTCACGGATTGTCCATAACGAACACCTTGTTCAAACAAATGTGCACTTGGCACCAGGATACCCTTGGCCGCAGTTCAATGATTGACTTTGTGGTTGTATCATAGGATTTGCGGCCGCATGTTTTGGACACTCGAGTGACGAGAGGGGCGTAGCTGTCAAATGATCACCACCTCGTGGTGAATAGGCTCCGATGGTGGGGGAAGATGCCGGTCCGTCATGGCAGACCCAAACGTATTGTGAGGGTTTGTTGGGAGCGTCTGGCGAAATCCCTGTCAGAAAGAGTTTCAACTCCCACCTCCGGCAGAGCTTTTCCCATGTCCCGAGGGTTGCGGGGGACATTGAGTCCGAATGGACCATGTTCCGTGCCTCTATTGTTGAGGCGGCCAATCTGAGTTGTGGACATAAGGTGGTTGGTGCCTGTCGTGGCGGCAATCCCCGTACTCGCTGGTGGACACCAGCAGTTAGGGATGCCGTCAAGCTGAAGAAGGAGTCCTATTGGGCCTTTATGGCCAGTGGGACCCCAGAGGCAGCTGACGGGTATCGAACTACCTAAGCGGAACGCAGCTTCGGTGGTCGCCGAGGCAAAACCCGGGCGTGGGAAGGGTTCGGTGAGGCCATGGAAGCCGACTTCCGGACGGCTTTGAGGAAATTCTGGTCCACCATCCGACGTCTCAGGAGAGGGAAGCAGTGCACCACTAACACTGTGTACAGTGGGATGGAGCGCTGCTGACTTTGCAGACCGGAGCTGAAATTGAACCCAGTACCTCTGCACTGTGAAGTCGACATGCTAACCACTGGACTACCGGGAGTCCCTCTATACATAAATATACACTTTCTAATTTACTTATCCTCAGGAGGTTCGGGCGTGTTGGAGCCTCCCCCAGCTGGCTTTGGGCAGCAGGTGGGTGGGTACACTTTGAACTGGTTGCCACTCAATCAGAGGGCACACAAAGACAGACAACGTTTTATATTCAGAGTCACACCTCGAAACAATTTTGAGTTTTCACTTAACCTACCATGAGTACCTGGAGAAAAATCACGCAGGCACGGGGAAGGTTGGGACCGGAATCGAACCTCAAACCCCGGACCTCTGCACTGTGAGGCGGACGTGCTAATCAGTCTACCTGTACCACCACCCTATCTCCCTGCAAGTTATTCAGTGATATGAATTAAATGCTGTGAAGATAAAATATTAATTTATGTATATAGATTAAGGATATTAGAAATAAGGTTTGGTGTAGGTCAAAATGTGTTTTGATGAACTAGAACCATAACCACATTTTAAAAATCGGACGTTAGTTCTTCACATTCATCTCGAACGCTTTAAGGTCGGTAGTGGATATTCCGCCTTCCAACCCTCCTCAAATGCAGCAATAGCCCGGCTGTTATCAAACTACTTCCGGGTTATCTCTCACTGATCGGATCGGAAAATATAATTCCAAAACAAAATCGAGAATCTAAAGATACCCAAGGCGGGGTTTCTGTCTGGAGGCGCCGTCATGTAAACAGAAGAGTGATATTCGAGGACGTCACAAATGAGGAAAATTAGACTTTGGCTCTGAGTGTCTCCGACCCACACGCCGGAACTGAAAGTGTCAGTGGTGCTCCGAAAAGGCAGATGCAAAACTGGAGAAAATAAGAATACGCAAAGAGGTAGCGGTGTCGTTTATGTTCCAATGTAACATCTCTCAATTTATACGTCAGATGCAACTGGAAGATCCAATTTGATTTCATTCACAGCGTTCCAATGAATTTTGTGTGACCCCTGGAACAGTGGGGCGCGATCAAATCAGTTAACTATCATCATCTATATTTACTCAAAATAAGATGAATTCGTGCATTTATTTTTTGTATTTTCAATATGTTCATCTCAGTAGTTATTACATTGTAAATGTGTATGTATATTTTTTAAACGACGCCCGGTGACATGAAGGAAGTTCCCTGTACAGCCAAGAAAAAGAAAGGAGGAGCGGGTTAAACCGGCTTAATTTTCTTGTCGATGACCAGTTAAATACCGCGGTCAGGGCAGCCTCCACTCGCAAAATTAAAGTCAAGACAACTGCCACGGCGATTATTAATATTGTGCTTTACGTTAAACTTCCGCGAGCTAGCGGCGTTGGCCACCTTCGAAATAAAAGCTGCCCAACTAAAGCATGCATGTCAGTCGTTTGGATTTGATGTAACGTTATAAAATACCTTCTTACCGGTCAGGCAACGATGGGTTCCCCATAGGACAATGAAAACTGTCTCAGAATATTACCAAGAAACATTTATCAAGTGGTGACAGAAACCAAAGTTATTGGTAACTCTGCGTCAATGACTAAGATTACACCAGATTTAAAAAAAGAATTTAATTTTACCATCTTTGTCCTGCAGTATATGATGAGGACTATTGGTTTTCGAAGCCCAGTCGTTTTTCATGTGAGAGGTTTGTTTCCTGCAAAAAAAATGGCACTTCAATTTCATCTCACTTCAATTTCGTCAAGCATGCTTTTACAGAACTAATATGACCATTCACATTGTAGGTTGCTAATTTCACCGTCTGGCGGCATGGCTCAGTGGTAGAGTGGTAGTCTTCCAACCGAGCAGTTGGAGATTCGAATCCCCAACCAGTGTGACCTTGTCGAAGTGTCGTTGGTAATTTGGGTGATATGCTAGTTAAAAGAAAAATGATTGTCAAAAAGAACACCAAGGTTGTGACAGTAAGAAAAGGTAGACGGGGTGGAGTTGTCGATAGAAAGATTAAAGTTGGAGGCAGTTTGGGTGAGTGACCAATAATTAACAGGTGAAAGTGAGTGCAGTTTAGAATGAGAACTTTTGTATTCAAGATTTAATATCAGAAAGACAGTTGCACAGGGTTGTTGGGGTGATGGATTTGGTGGAGATGTACAGTTGGACATCATCAGCGTAGCAGTGAAAGCGGAGACCATGATGATGAATGAATTAGCCAAGTGGCAGAAGGTAGGATGAAGATAAGAGGACCAAGCACAGAGCCCTGGAGGGCACCTGAGGAACCGGGGGCGGGGGGACAGAGGAGGAGGAGCAGTTGTTGATGTGGATGAATTGTTTCCAGTCTGTAAAATATGTATGAAGTTAGGTGAGGACATTGTCTGTGATGTTGATTTCAGGCGAGACAGTGGGATGGAGTGGTTGATGGTGTCGAAGGGGGCAGTTAGGTTAAGGAGGATTGAGAGTAGGCTGGAGTCGGAGAAGAGGAGGAGTTCATTGGTGATTTTAAGGATTGCGGTTTTGGTGCTGTGTTTTGTGCGGAATCCAGATTGAAATTGTTCGAAGACTTGGTTATTGTCGAGGTGGGCTTTGATTTGGGATGTGATGACACGTTCTATGATTTTGGAAAGAAAGGAGAGGTTGGAGATGGGTCGGAAGTTGCTCATTTTGTCAGGATTGAATCCGGCTTTTTTGATGATGGGGGTTACAGCAGCCAGTTTGAGGGAGGCCTTGACAATTTTGATGACAATGTGCGAGATGGTGGGAAAGCAGTTGTTGACGAAGAAATATGGGATGGAATCCAGTATACAGATAGAGGATTTCATTGTTGAGATGATTTTGGTGAGTTCAACAGTGGAGAACAGGTGTGAATTGAGGGACAAAGGAAGGTGGGTGAGGTACTTAGTGAAATGTAGAGGATGTCGATTTTGGATTGAAAGAAGGATCGGAATGAATTATACCTGTATTTGTTGATGGCAAAAGAGGTTGAAATGTTGTCATTAGGTTGTTGTCTAATATCAGAGATTTTGGTTGAGGGCGGATAATATCCGATACTGTTTCGTTGGCTCATGTCGGACCGACATCAATATCGGATCCGGACACCCCCAATTACAGCTGGGCGAAAGATGTGGTTGAATTGCTTCCTGAATGAAGCTTAATTTCCGATATTGACCGCTGTCAACACGTGCCTCCACATCTAATTAAAAGGGAACGAATGACTTTAGCAAGTGGTAGAGTCAGGAAGAAAAACAATCATTCAATTTCTGTCTCAGTTTTCACATAGGGGAAGAAATGGCTTTCTTGGACAATCCAGCTATTATTCTGGCCCACATCAGACAGTCACACGTGACCAGTGATGATACAGGAATGTGTGAAATGGTGCTTATCGACCAGGATGTGGATCTGGAGAAATGTCATCTGGCTCAAGTACCTGGCAGCAGCTATGAGTCAGCAATGTTAGGTTCCTTCAATGAGGGGTTTGGCACCACTACAGACAGCCATACTTGTGACCTCTCCCAATCAATGGACATCACCTCTAGCTGGGACTTTGGCATCCGTCGACGCTCCAACACAGGTACAGTACATTTCTTTTCGGGGGTCACCTGATTTGCAGCGCAGGATTTTTGTGAGGCTTTTCTTGCACTCATGCATGCAAGGACACACAGAAATTCTGCTTTTCACTGTTTGATGGGTTTGTGTAACCAATCTGGGCCCATTTTAAATTTTCAATGCCAGTGTGTAGTCCCTTGAAGTGATCCCAGATTACAATTGAAGTCTGCAAAAAAATAGAATACAGTACTGACTCTTTCCTTGACAAATTTTGTTTCAGAAGCTCATAGGTCAGATACTGTGAATATTATGTGCCACCTGACAGAGCATGTATCTGAAAATGAGATATTTTATTTTCAATGAATGAATAATACCAGACAAATTTGGCCTAAACTGTGAAAACATCTCCAATGCTTCGCAGGGACTACAATGACATGCAAACCAAATTGTGTGCTATTGAAGGCTGCACAAGGCAATACATGCATTTTCATTGTATTTCATAAATGTTGTAAAATAGTCAGTGCTGTTGTTAAATCCAGTTTCTTTCATCTGAAGGAGTTGGCTAAGGTAAAGCCCTTCTTTTCTCAGCAGCACTTAGAAATAGTAATGCACAAGTGTCAAACTCCGGTCCTTGAGGGCCGCCATCCTGCATGTTTTCCATTTCTCCTTGTTGCAACACAACCGATTCGCACTTAAAAATAGCATAAGTGTACGTTTTTTTAGAAACATTAATACTTTAGAAGTGGATTGTTTTTAATGACACTATCCTTTTTTGACATTTTGTGTTGGTGGGTGTTTCAATTGATTTATCATCATTTTGGTGAAATGATAGCTTGAAAACGTTTTACCTAGCAGTTTATGGTGCTGTGGTGTGATGTCATTGAGTTGAACTTTTTCTTTTTTGCGGGGAGGGGGTGTTTGTTTTTTGGATGGTTAAATTGATTTGGGGTTGGAGAATTGAAAGGTTGACGAAATGTTAACTTTGGGCACTCCTGATTCTCATGGTAAAATTGGTGAAACATTGGTCAAGATGTGTATTTCTGGTCAAAAAGCTGCAATCCTTCGAAATGGGGATGAAGAATTGATATGTTGTGGCTGTCTTATTAGGGCTCCAACAAGATAGCCATGAGAAACCCGGGGCTGCTGGTAAGATATGAGGGATAGTCCAATTTGAAGGGGAAGTCAAGTCAAACATTTTCTTGACAATTATATGGTATATGCACCATTACTAGTCGAAATGCAGTATTCTGATTAATATTGCGTTTGTAGAATATAAATTGACCAGAAAAATCCAGTGCCCGTAGCCCCTTACCACAGAGATGTTACATGAAGTTAATACTCTTGAATGGCGCCGTTTGAGACAACCGCAAGTATTGTCATAGACAACATTTGCAATGCATCTTTGTACACAGCCAAATTGAATGTGGTAAAGTGAAGTGTGAAGTTGCCTGATTCACTTCCTATTTCGAGATGTATTATCAAAAACCAGCTCACTTTATTAATACCGAATCATTGTTTTTGATTGCATTATGTCATTGAAACTCAATTTTGCGATTTGCCGATTTCATAGTGGATACATTATAATGCAATAGACATATCCGACAAACGCGCCGACGTATCGCTTTGACCGGCTGCTAAATTTAAAAGAAAAAAATGTTAAGGAAAAAGGAAAAAAAAATCTAGCTGCATTTTAAATGTCCAAAGAGTTTGTGGATCCCGTGTCTCTTTAGTTCCCGACACTCATGTTATATGCCCCTTATATGCCGTACAGTGACATACCACGACAGTCTAAACCCATAATTTAGGAAACTAAACGTCAGCTAATAATGCGATCAATAGTCATCAAAATTTATGTTGACATCTCTGCTTTTGCCCACATCAACCTCTGAGAATATCAGAATGATCGCCCAAGTATTATGGATTTTAGGGGAGCGTTTTCCTCTTCATAGAGGTTCACAAAGCTTATTTACTTCAATGAGAGAAACATGTCATCCATAAAATAAAAAATATTGAGGCAATATTTTTAGAGCTTGATGTAGCTGTACGTTAGATGCCCACATCAGTACCAGTACATTTTGGAGACGAGTGATTGCAGTTTAACGCTTGGGACCTTCAAATGAAAAAAAACCCTAAGTTACGCATTTTATAATTTTTGTAATGATGTATTTTGTGTTATACAAACTTTCTTTTCTTTTTTCAAACACTCAAAATGTTCAGAGGCATCTGTGCTATCCATACACATATAGTTTTTATTAGTTCTTTGGGATTTTTTATTCTTTATTTTTTGCAAAATGAAAAAAACATGTGTCTGGAGGTCCCAACCAAGCCCTACTACCAATCGCGACCGGACGTGTTCATGTAAAATGCATTGGTTTGAAGCCTCCTGCAAAAAGACAAACTCATTTGCGATCCTCTAGCGGCACCAAAAAGTTGCACAATTGGAATGACCTCAACCCAACAATGTGGCATGCATACGTCTGTGCAAGCGAAAACAAAGCGATTGACGTAAAAATCGCGTGAAATGCATGTTTACACATTAGGTTTATGATGCATTCAAAAATATGAATTATAATGGGTCTCTATGGTGCAAAATATGTAAATTGTGAAGATTACGGAATCAAAACCTTTTTTATTATTGCTGCAATGCCTGAGAATTATCACCCGGTGACGTCATAAAATTTAGGCCATTTTAGAAACCCCCCCCATACGTTTCAGCTCTCTCGTGTTTTTCCGAATGCCTTTGCCTTTGATTCAAAGACATAATTTTACATTATCACAAGCGGTGGACTATGAGGGTTAAACAACATGAGCTTTTAATTAATTAATTAATTAATTTTTAAACCTTTATGTTAAATTGTAGACTGCTGCCCCAAGTGCCAGTCAACATTATTGCTTTGGAGTTGGATCTTTCACAAATAAACATTGACGGTGCACTGGTGCAGGAGCATGGATGAATTAATAATTTTCGCGGCATGACGGCCACCGGGCCGAATTTTGGTCCCACTGATGTCCCTGGTGGAAACTATAGCTAAGATAAGATAAGATATCCTTTATTCGTCCCACACTGGGGAAATTTACAGCCTCCAGCAGCAAGAATGTATGTAGAAAGAAGAAAGAGAAAAAAAGCTATTAGTATTCATCATCGTCAATCGTTTAGGCCAACAATGGATCATTCAAAAATCATCAAGGAACCTCTGGAGTCAGTTGGTGCATGAGAGAAAATAGGGAAAATAATTTTGAATGTAAGGTAAGTTGACCATATCTCATACATTTTGTTCCACTTCACAATTGTATCCCACATGGTGTTGCTTCATCACTTTAAAAAATCCTATTTTATATTTGTGCGTTTCAAACCTGAAATGTGGCAAAAGCTCAAAAATTTCAAGTGGGCTAATACTTTCGTCAGGCATATTCTTGTAAAGATTTTTTTTTTATACTTGACTTCCCCTAATGTTCATTAATGTTCATTTTGTGTGAAGCACATTTCCTTTATTTACGCAATGCTTGTTTTTAGTAACATTGAACAAACTTTTTTTTTCCTTTTTGTTTTTGCCATTTTGAATCTGACTCAAATTTTGTAATTGTGCTTCTTGTTTCAGCCCAAAGACTTGAAAGACTGAGGAAGGAGCGTCAAAACCAAATCAAATGTAAAAATATTCAGTGGAAAGAAAGATCATCTCAATCAGGTAAGTGTTACCAACCATTTCTGAAAGGCCAATATTATATTACATTGAACTCTCTCATGTGTTTTTGTTTGAATGTCTGTGTACAACTTTATTGTCAAATGTGCTATATGTGCAAAATACAGCACAGATGAAATTTCTTCCCTCTCAAGACGACATTCAACAAAAGGAGCCGCTGCGGGTGCCCGCACCGTCATCAAAAGAAAAGTTAACAAAATGAAAAAAAACCCCAAGATAACACATAAGACAGACAATCGAGCAATCTTGACCACTTTCCTGCATACACGTTGTTGTTTGAAACAGTTATAGATGAAAGGAGTCAAAGATGTCATCCTGAAATGTGCACACGTCTGCTACAACAAGTTTGAAAGCAACAAGAAGCTGTGCAGCATCAATTAACGAAAAAGAGACAGGCTCTCTTCTTTTGTCCCATGTAAATCCGCTTCAATTCCAAGCCACGACTCCCAGTTCCACATACGCATCGGCGCTCTGCGCTGACGCTCCTTTCTTCTCATCGTCGGCTCCTCAAGCCATGCATCCATCCAGCCACAGACTGTCCATCAGCACCGACCTTTCCGCTGGACAAAGCGGGGCTGTAAAAATGCTGCCCATTACAGGCTCAAAACACAAGCTCCCCGGGGCTGTCCAGCAACGACAATCAAATGGCGCTCCCGATCAAATTCAGTGCTGGTAGACGCGTGCTGCCGGGAAGATGCCACCACCAAGCATAGATTCTTCTTTGACGAATGCCGTTGCCAAATATTCTGAAAACAGTTCACATCAGGTTCACATGATGTAACAACAACACCATGTGACAAAACAAAAGACAAAAACACCAACAAAAAAACACCAACAAAAAACGCAAGGCTCTTGAAGAGCACTTGCCGACAGCTGTGTGTTAGCGAATCTTCTTCTTCTCCTTTTGGCTTGTCCCTTTTCAGGGGTTGCCACATCGAGTCATTAATTTTCATCTTTCCCTGTTCTCTGCATCCTATACTGTGACTCCAACTACCTGCATGTCTTCCCTCACGGCATCCATGAATCTCCTCTTTGGCCTTCCTCTCTGTCTCCTACCTGGTAGCTCCATCTCCGACATTCTCCTACCAATCTATCCACTGTCCCTCCTCTGTACACGTCCCAACCATCTCAGTCTGGCCTCTCTAACTTTTTCTCCAGACGTTCCTGTCTGAGTTGTCCCTCTGATGACCTCATTTCTGATCCTGTCCATTCTTGTCACTCCTATGGCGAATGCACATGTCAATTAGTGTCTGGTAGAACCTTTTTAGCTTACATTTGGTTCCTGCTAATAATCACCACTAGATGGCAATGGAACACTAACACACAACACAGCTTTATTTATATAGCGCTTTCACAACCGCTGCACTGTAACAAAGTGCTTTTCAGAACATTTAAAATACTCTGTCCAAGAAATCAGAATATTGATCCATATATAAGGCACGTCATACTATAAGGCGCACTGTCGTCTTTTGAGAAAATGTATTGCTTTTTGGTGCGCCTTATAGTCCGGTAAATATGGAATGAAATATTACACGGTAAGAATCGGGGCCACTGTTTTCAGAGTTCAAATTGAATAAATGGCGCTAACAGGGAAACAACTCAGTGAGGAATATAAAGAGACTGTTACTCCATATATAGAGCAATGCACCTTATATATGGATTACAGTGCGCACTGTCGGCTTTTGAGAACATTGAATGCTTTTAGCTGCGCCTTATAGTGCGGAAAATACGGTCGTAATTCTGCCAAGTTGCTAATTTATCCAATGCAATTGTTGAAGATTGAAAATGTGTTCAGTGAAAATGATCTTATTAATTTTGAGCATGTACACTAATTGCCATACTTATTCATGTGCATTATTAGGTGTGTCTTGTCTTGGTTTTACTTTCTGTTTAGTGGAGGATCTGGGGTCCTTTTTTGAAAAACGTGACTTTAAAGATAGAACGCGGTCGACATGTGTGAAATCTACTCTTTCGCTACGACTGGAGCAATGTCCCCAGCAGCTCAACAACCCCTTCAATGAATACTCCAAATTTGATGGCAAGGTGAGTTCTGCAGCTTATTTTTTAAAAGTGGCAATCAAACTGTACTTGATGAAAATGTCATACTATGTTTTGAATAAGATTTGTGTTCTCAGGATTAAAAAGGAGTTAAATCTCGACCACTGGTCGTTCATTTCACTCTTAGAATGATTAATGGAACTGTAGTGTCCGTGGAAAGTGGTAAAAAAAAAAAATCAATAGACTTTGTCAAATTAGAGTTCTGTATTTGCCGGACTATAAACTGCAATTTTTTTCCCCAAAACTTAGAAGTGGCTAATGTATGTACAAATTAGTTTTAATGGCTAAATTTAGCTATTGCAGCTTTTTATCAGGTGCGGTTTGTAGTCCAGAAATGTTGGTAGTTAAGATGGTCTTCACCAGTTGTTTGCTCTATGTTACAAGTAAAAGGCAATGCGGTTAATGTTTCTGTATTTTCTGTGCTCTGTAAAATCTACCACCTTGTTCAAGGGCCATATTGGCACAACGGCGACAAAAAAGATAGATGTGTACCTCTCAATGCAAATGGGTCAGGAAAAAGTTTCTCCCATGGCAGTAGTAACCATTGCGAATGCCCGCGTTCATGATCTCATTGGGCTTATTTGTTGGCAATACACAAGCGAGGGACGAGAACCCAAACTCAAGTATGTACAAACATTTCAAGAACCATTTTTACATCCACCCAAATTGTTTCAATCTCTTTTGACTAATGTTCACTCTGTCGGCAGTGAGAATGTGAACGCTTACTGCCTTCACATTGCAGAAGATGATGGTGAAGTGGACACAGACTTCCCTCCTCTGGACTCCAATGAGCCAATCCACAAGTTTGGTTTCAGCACTCTTGCATTGGTGGAGAAGTACACCTCACCTGGCCTTGGTTCACGACAATCGCTGTTTGTCAGAATGTAAGTGATAATTTATTTAAAAGGTTCTCAGATCCATTATGGCATCTTAGGACTTTCTTTGTTAAAGTAAATAAAATAAACACCCTCAAAATGTTTTTATTTTGAGTGGGCTGGAACGGAATAATTGCAATTCCCTAGTGAGGATCAAGCGGCTCGGAAGATGAATGAATAAAAAAAGTTAGTCATTTTAAATGTCACGGGATTTGAATCATGAGCACGGTCACGAACAAACTCAACTCTCAAATCAAAGTACCGCTGTGTAATCCAGTGTTCTTGTATTGGGAATGGCATAAATTTTACTCTATTGTTATTTAATCTCTGTCCTAATGACTGGGGGAAATGTATAGAAATCTCCATAATCTTCCCTTCCTTATCCATTATAGAAATGCTGCTCAGGGGTTTTCATTAATCCCCGTGGACAGTCTGAAAGTAACCATGAAGGAAATTCTTCAGAAAGCACTCAAGAAGAGGAAAGGATCACAGAAAGGATCAGGTAATGAAACCAGGTGAACTACAGCAGAGGTTTTTGCAAAGGCACCAAAATGGACATTCGTGTCAGGGTTTGTTCAAGGTCGCAGACGTTCACCAAATGTTCTCCAGACATTCACTAGATGTTTGTTGACATCTTAATGTTTTTTCTTGTTCCAAAGAAATGTTCAACTTGCAAAAAAAAATTCTGAACTTGAGGCGAATGTTGGCGACCTTATACAAACCCTGACGAGAATGCAACATTCGTTACCTTTGCGAATGTTCGCCCCACAGCGGGATAGGGGCTTAAGAGAAAATGATTTGCGTGTCAACATGTTACTGATGTCAGAAAGAGTTTCAACTCCCACCTCTGGCAGAACTTGGCCCACGAATGTTATGAGTCGGTGGGGACAATACTTCAAAGACCTCCTCAATGCCACTGACACGTCTTCTTTTGAGGAAGCAGCATCTGGGCTATCTTGTGTCTGGGGTTAAAGTCACCAAAGTGGTTAAAAAGCTCTTAGGGGCAAAGTCCCAGGGTTAGACAGGCTCTGCACAGAGTTCCGAAAGCAGGGGTGTCAAAGTCGTTTTTGTTGCGGGCCACTTTGGAGTTACGTCCTCCCTGAGAGGACCATGATGACAATCCATCCATCCATCCATCCATCCATCCATCATCTACCACTTATCCGGGGCCGGGTCGCGGGGGCAACAGCTTTAGCAGGGAAGCCCAGACTTCCCTCTCCCTAGCTACTTCTTCCAGCTCCCCCTGGGGGATCCCGAGTCATTCCCAGGCAAGCTGGGTGACATAGTCTCTCCAGCTTGTCCTGGGTCTTCCTCGGGGTCTCCTCCCGGTGGGACATGACCGGAACACCTCACCGGGGAGGCGCTCAGGAGGCATCCGAATCAGATGCCCAAGCCACCTCATCTGGCTCCTCTCGATGTGGAGGAGAAGCGGCTCGACTCTGAGCCCCTCCCGGATGACCGAGCTTCTCACCTTATCTCCAAGGGAGAGCCCGGACACCCTGCGGAGAAAACTCATTTCGGCCGCTTGTAACCGGGTTTCATTGATGACAATGAAACCACAAAAATGTTTCATCGTTTCATCACATTATTATTTGTACTGAACATTATTGGATTACTGGTTTTGAAATCAGTCAAGTTAACAATAATAGTTGGTCAAGTATTGTTCAAGTGAGTGTAAACGGGTAACAAAGTTATCGCAAAATTGGAAGGTTATTTAATACACATGACAACTTGACATTTCGGAACAGATTTTAGCAAGTATCATGCAAGTTGACAAATGATTTTCTTTCAGGAGGCCACATAACTGATATGGCGGGCCAGATCTGGCCGCTGACCTTAAGTTTGACATCTGCCTCCTAAAGGCTCAGAATGTTGTAGGGCTGTCCTGGTTGACATGCCTCTACAACATCGCATGGACACTGGGGACAGTGCCTCTGGATTGGCAGACCGGGGTGGTCATCCCTCTTTATAAAAAGGGAGACCGGAGGATGTGTTCCAATTGTAGAGCGACCACACTTCTCATTTTACCTTCGAAGGTCTACTCGGGAGTGCTGAAGAGGAGGGTCTGTCAAGAGGTCGAATCTCAGGTTCTAGAGGAGCAGTGTAGTTTTCGTCCTGGCCATGAACAGTGGACCAGCTCTACACCCTCGGCAGGGTCCTTGAGGGTGCATGTGAGTTCGCTCAACCAGTCTGTATGTCTTTTGTGGACTTGGAGAAGGCATTTGACTGTATTCCCCGATTTATTTTTTTGGGGGGGTAGGGTCTTCATTATGGTGTATCAGACAGCCTAGTATAGGCGAGTCAATCTTTCTATTTTAAGGTGTCCGGTTTGGTGGTTTTAGCACCACATCTCTGCTTCTTCAAGCCGTGATTTTCAACTCTCACTGAATCTGTTCGCAGCTGTGTGAATCTGAGACCATGGTCCACAGTCGGAAAAGGGCGGAATGTCCTCCCCTAGGTTGGGGATGAGATCCTGCCCCATGGGAAGAAGTTCTTTAGGTCTTGTTTATGAGTGAGTGGAGGACTGAGCGGGAGATTGGCAGGCGGATCAGGGTAAGATGTGGCTGAGCTTAGAAGGTGAACCTTTTGATTTACGGGGCGATCTACGTTCCAACCCTCATCTATGGTCACGAGCTATGGGTGGTGACTGAAAAAATAAGATCCTGGATAAAAGTTGTCAAAATGAGTTTCCTCGCCAGGGTATCTGGGCTCTCCCTCTAGACTAGAGAAACTCGGTCATCTGGAAGAGGCTCCAAGTTGACCTCCTGCTCTTCTGCATTGAAAGGAGCCAGATGAGGACGCCTCACTGGTGAGGAGTTCCAGCCATATCCCACTGGATGGAAGCTTCCATGCAGAATTTTGACACAAATTCTAAATGGCGGATGTCCTCATAGATTTAGCATATGGCTCCATGAGACTTTTTCGTAGGTGGTGGGTTGCAAAAGTGAACCATTTTTTGAAAATTACACAGTAAACTAATAAAATATTGATCATTTTGTCAGGCCTTTCATGGGTTTTCATCAAAATTTTTCTCAAATTCTGCATCTGTTTTATTGGCCAACTGCGCATTGTCCCTGCATTAGCGATTCGTGAAATCGTAAAATTCGTGTTTTAACATCATAAAGGCCCAAACATTCTTCCGAGCAAATGTAAAGTAAACCTGATTAACACGCACGTCGATGAAAACTAAGTTTGTATATGTCTTGGAAATCTTGAGATCATAGGTTAATCATGGTCAAGTTACAGCAGCTTCTATTGCCACAGTGAATAATTAGACTTTGCGGCACTGTAATGGCCCCGCCCTTTACTGATGTAAATTAAGACATTCTTGTTGCCACTAGGCGCCACAATACATAAAATATTTTCATGTAGATGTCTTCAGGTCACGACTATGTATATATTTATATATCGTTTTGGAGCATGTGCATGGGATTTATTAAGCATTTTTTGGAGTGAAGAAAATATGAAGCAATGAAAATTTTATGCCCATCCCTGTCATATAGTTTTTCAAAAATATTTTATCCCTTGTTGTCCCAGGTCTTAAGATGGCTCAGCCCAAGTCTGAAGTCCATTGAAGGCCAGTGGTGAAAAAGTATGGCCCTCTTAAATGTGGAAAAATTGGACATTTGAAAATTAATTGCTCACATTCTGTTAATTTTAGACAATGGATGCAGTGGACTTGTTGTACATCTCCGGGTGCTACACATGTTTGCTTGAGCTTCGGTCAAATGGTTTTTATCGGTTGGTTTTTATTTTTCCGCTGTAGGTTTAACCTGTAAAATTTTGCACCACGCCCGAAAAGTAACACTTATTTGTGAGTTTTCATACATGACTAGGATTGTGTGTTTCGTTTTTCTTCAATTGTACGAAAGTGTTCAAAAGGTTTTCTAATTTGTTTTATAAATTGTTTGAATTAATACAAATGAAAATAATTTTAAGTAGTTAGCGGAAGATGAATGAATAGTTTAGCTGTGAGCTATTATTTCACTGCTTTTTACTGATGAGTTTTTGCAATGGTACCGTTTCATCCTGGTATCAGGGTACTTTTTGCATGTATAGTACCAAAGTCAAAATTTTGTATGG
Source organism: Hippocampus zosterae (assembly GCF_025434085.1). Lineage (NCBI taxonomy): Eukaryota > Metazoa > Chordata > Actinopteri > Syngnathiformes > Syngnathidae > Hippocampus > Hippocampus zosterae. The sequence goes on from NC_067468.1 coordinate 3,773,531, forward strand.
TGACAACTCAAATGTTTTGTTTTCACTGGACATTCGGGTATAGTACCAAAGTCAAAATTTTGTATGCATAGTACCAAAGTCAAAATTTTGTATGGTGACAACTCAAATGTTTTGTTTTCACTGGACAATCGGGTATAGTACCAAAGTCAAAATTTTGTATGCTGACAACTCAAATGTTTTGTTTTCACTAGACAATCGATAATCAAGTTCAACTGTCATCCTAAAACAGGGCCTTTGTATCGTTTGGAGAAGCAAACAGACCCAAATGTTGCTGTAGACCTAGACTCCACTCTTGAAAACCAGAGCACTCTTGAGTTTTGCCTCGTCAGAGAAAACAGTAAGTCTTTCCAGAATCTTTATCATTTTATTTATTTATAGTATGACTATACAGTATATCAGTCGACAGAAAATATAACAGATCGATCTAGCTAGCTAGCTAGATAGCCAGCTACTGCATGTATCTGTCTGTCTGCCCTGATGCCTGTCTGTATATTTTATCTGTGTAATGTGTCTTATCATTTTAATGTCCAGGTACCAGAGGTGAGGAGAGTTCGGAGGAAGACCCACCCATTGACATCACTTCAGTCCAAGATATGCTGAGCAGCCATCACTATAAGTCATTCAAGATTAGTATGATCCACAAGCTGCGTTTCACAACAGATGTTCAACTCGGTATGTCCTACAGGCTGATATGTATATAGGGAATGTGCTTATCTCATTAAGTCTAATTTTATATTTAATAGACCCATTTTGTATTCATCTAATATTAGTTGATGTAGGTTTGTTTTTAGACAATAGATTGAATTGTCCCCTGTTTACTCACTGCTTTGGTGATGTCTGAAAATGTTAACTGATGTAATGTTTTTCTCAAATTGGGAGAGCGCCCGCCAGCCATTGTTGACCATTTTGACTTATTTTTGAAGGCCAACAGGAAATTGTGTTCTGTAGCTATATAAGCATGGAAAGCATTAACCCTCTTCTTTTATCAGGAAAAAAGTACATTTCTACCTTTAACCATTGTCTAGTAAACAGTAGTTGAACAATGGTAAATTTCTTGAAAATACTCATGTCCAAGAAAAATTCTTAGAAAAAATACCTTTTTGTGAAAGGATGCATTTCAAGGAACACTCTCACCTTCATGCTAATTTGTGATACCTCAAATATCTAAACAATACTTTCCTACTAAATAACAACATAAACAACACAAAAAAACGTTTCTTGCAAGATAAACACTGCACTGATGCATGACCTATGCATGAACTTTTCATGAATGTTGAACTTTTTGTGTATGTGTGTGTGTGCGTGCGTGAGACATGAATGACAAGGATGACCGTCATGATTGTAAAAAGCAATTAAACATACGAGCCCATGACTGATGTGCCATGTGGTGAGTCCGAATTTTTTCATAGTGCTTGTATATTGGTCAATACATTCATATTCGGATATAATCAAACCAATCCTAAACGTTGCTTTTTGCAGTTTTATCAAGGGTAACCATTCTTCACATTTCAGATGCGTCTCAAAAGCAAAAAGTATGAACACCAGAGTCACTGTTCTGCTTCTTTTTCACAAAAAGGTTGTTTTCTCCACTTTTGGCGAGAAACGGCTGTATTTTGGGAAAAACAATTGATGTTCTACTGCTACTTACTGAAGAGCAGAAATTATTTTTCCCCATGAAAAAAGAAGATATTTTACCCTTTGGTAGATTTGTTGTGTGTGCGCGTGTGTATGTGTGCTTATGTGTATGTATGTATGTATGTATGTATGTATGTATGTATGTATGATAGATAGATGGATAGAAATCACAAAGCACAATTTTCTATGGGTCTTAAAAACTCAGTCCAGCTAAATAGCTGGCAGTGGATGAGTTCATAATTTTACGTTTTGGGGGTCTTGCATGCATGTTACTGATTTGGCTGATCAAAATGTTTCTGTGCTTCTGGATTAATGATTAAAATGTTTAAGTGTATTATTATTCTTGGTTTACGTCAACCATTCGATATCAGCGGAGTCTTTTGGAACCCAAACTGACCATCTCATACAATTTATACTGTACCCTTAGTGTATTGTGGAGCCTGACTTTGACAGTGGTGTGTCAATAATGAGGACAACAGATAAATAACTATGCACATTGAAATAGGGGTGATATATATCCTAAGTACTCATGGCTTGGATTGCAGCAGCTTTAATTTGAACAAAATAAAAAAAAAATTGAAATGACAATCGTTAACTTTGCTTTCAGGGATTTCAGGAGAAAAGGTAGAAATTGATCCTGTCACCAATCAGAAGGCCAGCACAAAGTTTTGGATTCGACAGAAACCCATTTCTATTGATTCGGACCATCTTTGTGCCTGTGACCTTGTCGAAGAAAGAAGCCCCAGTAAGTGCAATGTATCGTAATACAGTAATCCCCCTACCCCCTTTATTTTGGTGCAATGAATTCAAAATGCAATGCTTCTTTATTTTGGTACGTTTTTCCCCTTTTATGCCAACCCAGTGTTTATATTCAAACGGAATATTACCAAAGCTTACAAATACAAAGAGACTTTCTGTAAATAAATTCTGTTGGTGGTGTGACTTTAAAGAGCTGAACATTTTTGTGTGGTCGTTAAAACACCACACACTACCACAAAAACTGATCAATACAACAGGTCATTTACTAAAGACAAATTCCAAGTACTTAACACTCATTTCCACGTTGCCTCTTGTAATCCGTGACTTTTTTATGTCTTATTTAAACTTTGCAGCTTCCACTAACTTGTTTTTGCCATGTGAAAAGTGTTTCATAGTAATGCTATTGGTTTGCACAATAGCGTACACCCGCTTTCGTGCGGGACGTCTGGATATTGGTTTGCATGGTCCTTTACTGTGATTTTTAATAGAAAAATGCTTCACATTTTCTCTGCTCGACATATTTCTCATTTGTCAACATGGAAAAAAAAAGATGTGACGTGAGGGCTTTTTTCTTCATGAGTTCAGCATGTGCTATTTCCAGTAAAGTGCCTGTGAGCCATTTTAGGCGAAATAAATTCCCAAACTAACGTGAAACGCGCATTTTCAAAACATAGTTGTTGCGGGAAAGTTGCTGTGTTTAGACAAAGTTGTGGGTAAATGTGATTTTGTGGGATTGTTTTGATTTTGCGGTAATAGTTGAAATCACGACTTCACAAATCGTGGAGTGACTGATAACCCGTTATACTATATTTGTATGATAAAATGTTTTCCCTTTTCATAGGAATGAAGAAACCAAACACAACCGTATTTTCCAGATTATAAATCGCTCCGGAGTATAACTCACACGAGCCATAAAATTCATAACAAAGAAGAAAAACAACATATAAGTCGCACTGGAGTATAAGTCACATTTTTCTGTGAAATTTGTTTGATAACATCCAAAACCAAGAACAGACATGTCATCTTGAAAGGCAATTTAAAATAAAAACAGCATACAACAGGCTGAATAAGTGTACCATATGCTAAATTTACATGACGCATAAACGTATACGTCAGACCCAATCGTCGACTTTTCAACGCCTTGAGTGCCCTCTTGCGGTTTGATGTGAAAATAACTTGTCAAATTGTATAATAATGTGTTAATAATTTCACACATAAATCTCTCCAGAGTATAGGTCGCACCCCCGTCCAAACTATTATAAATCTGCGACTTATAAACCGGAAAATGACTTGCTTATCAAATTGATTAGCTCACTAATTAAGCAAGTGTGATCAGTGCTGAAGGTTGACATTGGTGCCTTTTGATAAACAATGGTTGATCACCATTAATTTAGGAATGTTGTAGTGCCATTTCTAAACAATTTGGAATTCATCATTCAAGTCATGCAATATCTAGCAACGGTTCAAGTTCTCAGCCACACAAACCAAATGTGTGGTATGTTTGTGACTGTTTTGCCATGAGTCGAAACCAGGTTATGGACAGCAAAACATCTGATGTCACACAGATCAGCAATGGAATATCTCCACATTTACTGAGTTACTGAGTGTTTTCTTCTTTTTTTAACTTACTTATCTTCCTCTCTTTGCCTCTTCCAGACCATGCCATATTCAAGATCACTTACATGAGCAACCATGACTATAAACCTCTCTACTTTGAGTCTGATTCTGCCACAGTCAATGAAATCGTTCTCAAGGTGAGTTTTTAACTCGCAGACGTTTGGGATGAGAGAATAAATGACACGCGCACACATGCAGGTAGTCCTCACCTTACAAATGTTGAACTTGTGAACACCCGATCACTGATCAGGCAGCCAGTGAATAGTTGCGTCTTCATGAAATGCTATTCATCCATAGGTGAACTACATCCTCGAGTCAAGAGCCAGCACCACACGGGCTGATTATTTTGCCCAGAAGCAGAGGAAACTCAGCCGTCGGACAAGTTTCAGTTTCCAGAAAGAGAAGAAGGCCGGCCAGTAGAGAGACTACATTTGTGCAGCTATTATTTTGTCAAGAAAACTGTAGTCCGACTCATAGAGACTTTTCAACCGAAATTCACTGAATAAACTCACAAACAACCACAGATTAGAAGAGAGAAGGATTGAGTCCAATAATCCCAACAGACAACAAAATAGTGATATAAATTGTCTAGATTGGTTCTATTGGGTGGCAATAGCTCACCTGGTAGCACTTGTGCTTTGAAGCCAGAGGAACACAGTTCAAGTTCTGCTGGGAATAAAATGTGAAAATGCCCACTCGAGGTCCAGCACTTTTTGGGGACCTTTTCATTCTGACTTTTTTCCTTGAATGTCTGCATGCATTTGATCTGCAGTTGATTGTTTTTTTTCCCCTCAATGGGTAACAATGAGTAAAAACATTTTGCAAAAGACAAATTAAAATTTATAAACAGTCCACAAAATGGCATTTTTCTCCCATCATTTATGTCGACAGATGTAGCTTTGCTTTGGTTCCCAAAATCAACTTACAATGGATGTAGAGCAGTGAGTGGTTCTTAATCTGGGTTCGACGGAGCCCTGCCTTGGAGGTTAAGACATACGCTACGCAACATGTCAAATTAGTTACGACATGCCCACTGTAGATGACCACATTATATAGCTTGTCTAATCAGTGTTGATGGAAATGTAGTTTGCTCAGTCGTCAATGTATAACTGTCGTGATAGTATGCCATGTGATTTTTTTTTAATACATGCCATGTCGAGCAAAACAAAAAACGAAAGCAGTCAGAAGATTATGTACAAAGTGATGGGACTCAGTGTCCTATCTGCATAATTTGAGGAACTCAAAACTGAAGAAACACTTCTGAAGATATCCTTTATTTGTCCCACAATGGGGAAATTACAATCAGAATTCAGAAAGGAAAAACACTGGGTAGGGAGAGGGAAAAAAAAAACACGCTCGAACTATCCTCTTCCAAGGATAATTTAAGTCCAGGATAAAAAAAGACCCTAGCACATGAATAAGCATATGACCGTTACAACAAGTCACAAGACATAACATGTATAAGGGGGAGGATAAATGGGAAGGAGGTTGGGGGGGGACCGCGACGCGGCCAAAAAATGACCAGGTGCACGGTCGCCGTTGCGCTCCGCATTATCGAACCACGTCACGGGGGAAAAAGAATCGGAGCGATGAAGATGGTTATAACAAGGATGTGTAGGCGCGTGTTCTTGTCCAGTTGAGCATGTGTATGCGTGTACAGGTCATAGCTGCTTCGTCGAGGTCTGCTCATCATGAAGACAGTCCCGGCTTATCAGTCCATGGCTGAGAAGGAGGGGGGTGGTGGTGGGGGCCCTAGACTCCATACGTATTTCCATCCAGGGGAAAGGCCAGATAGCGTTGTTTTGGAGAGACGGACGCCAAAAATTACAAACAGCCTTGAGTCCTTGGTCTGTATCTCCTCACTGGCGCCAATCATTCAGATCCGAAAAATTCTTTCGCAGCGTGGATTCCAACGTCTCCATGGTATTTTCAATTGCGCGGAGTCGCTCCAAAACCGCAAAGTCGCAACAATATTGCGGTTGAGCTCAGTCACCGCTTGAGTCTGAGTGTTGGACATTCGCGCCAAGCTATCCAGAGTGACCGGCAGCTTCTTCACTTCCAATAGAGCCGCTCCCGTTGGTTGAATTTTGCGATAGAACAGTCAGCTGCCAACACCAAACAGCAGCATACCTGTTATCAAAAGGGATGTAGATGTCTTCCACATCCTCCACGGACAGTACTGTCAGGCATACCGGTCTCCACTTTCTCCATGGATCCAGGGTGTATCCGGCAGCAAGTGTCCCCGGAGGGCAGGCAGGCTCCCCACTGCCCGCTCTTTCCATCGAAAAAATTTTGCCAATTACAGCGAGAGACCAGCCAACTAATTCCATGGTTAGTTCTTCGGATGAAAACACGGTAGGAGGCTAGGGAAAAAAAGTTGGACAAAGACAGCACAAAAGACTAAGTGGTGAGCAGTTGAAAAAAAGGTGGGAGGGCAGGGGAGCTGTGCAAAAAGTGTCCGCCTTCGTCGAGAGCCAAGCAGAAAGGGCTTCTTGATTCATATTTTGATTTTTCCCTAATGTAGGGTTCGGTGAATGTGCCTATGAAGTAGTTGTTCTCTATCTTTAACAAGGTTAAGAACTACTGATGTAGAGTCTACACACCCATGGTGAAATGGTTTTTATAACTTTAAAAAAATAGCAATTTTTCAATCTGACCAAGACTTACTTGACAGCAGAACGGTGGGGAAAAAAGACTATCAACAGCCATACTAAATGGAAAACATGGATTAAACAATCTCACACATTTCTTTGACCGTTTGATAATAAAACCACAAACATCAGATAGAACATCTACAAATTGATGTGTCTGCCTTCTAGTTATCCAACAATGTTGTGAATGCATCCAGTTAGCCTCAGTTACATGTGTCAAACTCTCGGCCCGGGGGCCAGATATGGCCCACCACATCATTTTATGTGGCCCACGAAAGCAAATTAAACAGGTCAACTTCCATGATGCTTGCTAAAATCAAAATTTAAAATTCTTATGTGTGAGGAATAAGAGAGATACTGTAAGCAGGGTGGGATGGGTTGAACACCTTGCTGTACTGGTAAAAAGGTTCGCTGTTGTTGAATCACTGCAGGCACCTAAGGAGGGTCCTTAGAGGCGCGAGACTGCCTGACGGAAGACGGACAAGCTCGTCGAGAGGGGCATCGTCGCCATAGTTGATGAGTGGATTCCTCTTCCTTGCCACAGCTGCTGTTTGTAGCAACAGGTGTCTTACATATGGATATGGGGGACTCTCCAGTGTTGGGGATGGAAAAGGATGCATGACATACAAAGTTGGTCTATTCAGGGCTCCAGACTGTGCCCCCTTAAGTTTAAGATAGTCCAAGTAAATTTGACATCTACTTGCACATGTCCAACCATTTATTTTTTTATTTTTTTCTCTTTTTTGAAATTATTCTTCTTGAATATTTTTGTTTCTGAGAAACCTCTGCTGCACATTTCTATCTATTTATCAATATAATGAAAATTTATGTAAATGGCAAAATATTCTATGTCTATTCACAGTGTGCACCGCTAAATGTCCAACTTGCACCACTAAAGTTTCGGTTTAGGGGCCACTGTGCTCCTGGTTAAAAAAATAAACAAACAGATATTACTTATTCACCTTTTGGTGTATGCTTTTGTCATGCAGCTTTTTTTTAGCTTGAAATAAGAACATGAAAGTCAATCTTTTTATGAAAATTTGTTTTTGGTCTTCAAATCACATAAGAGCCTGTGATAATTGTTTATTATTTGACCTTTAATTTGAATTTTGATGTTTTTTTTTTTAAATGAAGGTGCAACCCGCAGGCTGCCAATTGTCCATCCCGGATAAAGACCGTCAAAAGCAACCATTCCGACAGAAATCGTCAATACATTATTTAATTCGGCCGAAGGGGCCAACAAAACTCATATACAGTATAGAGTCAAGAAAAGACAGCTGAATATTGCTTGAAGGGTTCATGATTCTATGTCCTTGCCCTTAAACAGCAGCTGTCCATTTGGATTCAGAAGAGGATTAAAATTTAAAGTTGAGTTTTGGATTATTTGTTTACTTACAAAAATACATATTTGGATTGTGATCTATTAAGGAGCCACTGGCAGAGAATGAAGGGAATGATCCGAGAGGTTTACAGTTCCACACTCATCTTTCAGCAACAACAGTCCCATTTTGAGATTAGTTCACTTTTTTGGGTTTCTGATTCTTCCAAAGGATGACAGCGGTAAAGGCCCCTGTAGATAGGAAAGATAGGGCATTCATTTTAAAATATTAAATTATATATATATATATATATATATATATACATACACATATATATACACATACAATACATTCTGATTTATATAGCGCTTTTACAACAGCGGCAGCTGTAACAAAGCGCTTAACAAAACAGTTCACATAAAGTAAAATAAATAAATACAACACATAACATAAAACGGACAGTCGTGCAGTCCTAACCACTTTTCCGTCACACGCTTTGTTGTTTGAAGCAGTTTGAGATGAAAGAGGAGAGTATCAAGGTGTCCTTTAACCAGTGGATCAGAGACGTTATGCTCAAAATGTGCACACGTCGGCTACAAGCTGAGTTTCAAAGTCAACAAGAAGCGGTAGCATCCATTGACGAAAAAAGATTGGTTCACTTTTCCTGTCGCATGGAAATCCATTTCAATTCCAAGCGGCGACTTTCGGTTCCAAATACGCATCGGCGCTCTGCGCCAACGAACCTCTCTCTTCATCCTCAACTTAAGCAGCCATCCACCCGCCGCACCAACGCCGACTGTCCAACAGCGCCGACATATCCACTGAACAAAATGGGGTTGTGAAAAATGCTGACCATTACAGGCGCAAAAAACACAAGCGCCCCAGGTCTGTCCATCACCAACAGTCAATGGCGCCGACATTTCTCTCAATCAAAATCTGTGCTGGTACACGCGTGCTGCCGAGAAGGTGCAACCACCAAGCACAGATACGTCTCCTTTGACTAACGGCGTGGCCAAAAAACGCTGAAAACAGTCCATAACAGGTCCACACGATGAAACAACAAACAGCATGTGACAAAACAAAAGACAAAAACACCAAAAAAGCAAGGCTCTTGAAGAGCACTTACCGAAGGCTGCCTACTCAGGCGCCTTCTTCCCATCCAATTATTTATATTTTATATATATATATATATATATATATATTCCACACACACCGAATTTTCCGCACTATAGGGCACACCAAAAAGTCTTCAATTTTCTTAAAAGCTCACCGAGCGCCTTAAAATCCGGTGCGTCTTTTGTATGGTCATTACGGTAATGCATTGACTCAAAGATGGCTCCTTCCTGGAGACATGCTTCCAATGTTATAACTTCCTGTTGGTTCAGTGAACTGTGTCGCTGCTTTATTAAATACGTTTTTGTTGCAGCTCCAAAAAAATGAGAGCTGTGGTGTTCATTTTTTTAAAAATAGTCTCAACGAATACAGGTACGTCTTTGTCTTTCTACGTGCCTTCTTCCGTTCGACTCGAGAGTCGTTCAAGACCGCCTCCGAAAAACATAAACTAATGATTACTTCAATGAAATTCCGAAAATTGAAAAGAATACATCAAAACTGAAAAGCAAGCAAGGATATCACAAAATAAATTCTATAGCCACCCCTACAGAATTTATATTGTGATTTCATCATTTGTGAATACACAACAAAGGAATAAATAACTACTACTGACATCTGATCGTAGTAGTCGTGACGCTATCATCAAGGAAATGCCAATGCGTTTTTCGGAAGCGGTCGTGAACGCCTCTCGAGTTGAACGGAATAAGAGAAGGCACAGAGACGGACAAAGACTCACCTGTATTTGTTGAAAAAAGGAGAGCTGTGGTTTTATTTTATTTTTTAAAATAAGACTTGAAAAATACTGGTACTGTACGTCTTTGTCCGTCTCCGTGCCTTCTTCCGTTCCACTCGAGAGGCATTTTCATGGCCGCCTCCGAAAAATGTAAATTAATTATTACTTCAAAGAAACCACGAAGAAAATCAAGCGAGGAAATCACAAAATAAATTCTTTAGGGGTGATATAGAATTTTTGTGATTTCCTCGCTTGATTTTCTGTTTTGATGCATTATTTTCAATTTTTGTAGTTTCGTTTAAGTACAGTAATAGTTAATTTACGTTTTTCAGAGGCGGTCATGAACGCCTCTCAAGTTGAACTGACGCCTCTCGAATTGAATGGAAGGAGAATCTAGTGGAAACATTGTAGATTGCGCCTAATAATGTGAAGCGTCCAATGTGTGAAAAAAATGACAAAAAAGCCATTCATTGAAAGTGCGCCTCATAATCCAGTGCGTATTTTAGTGCAGAAAATACGGTGTGTGTGTATTTAAATACTTTTTTTTTTTTTACACCGACTTGGTTTCATCAAATGAGTGGTGTGATATTTGTGTATTAGTAGGAACATTGTGTGTGAGTCTTACCTATACAAAGGAGCAGTAGTACAGCTGCGATACCAGGCAGAATGACCGCGTATTCCCGTGGCAGAAAATATTTGTGTAATACGTGATCACTGTCCACGAAAGGCTGGGAAATGGCAAGATATCAAACAACAAATTAAACAAAACAATGGAGATCATTTGGACAACAAATTAGGTCTGAACGATATTTGAAAAACAAAAATCAAATTCGGATGCGTTTTTCCGCAAAATGCAATTTCAGAGGTAATTTTTTTTTTTTTGCAATATCCTCTTACCGTGCATTTTTTTTTCAACAAACACAAGCAATAAATGCATTTGTATTACAGTAGCCAATCCGAGTTGTTTTATATAAATGATTTGGTTTTATACGTTAGACTTACGGTAAAATAAAGGAAACTGGAACTAAATTATATGAGATACAGTTTAGCTACTTCGCATGTTAAGTTACTGAGCGCTGGCTTGCAATGCTCTTTTAAATTTGCTGTGACAATCTGACATAATGACTATCAAACAAGTGTGTATTAAATAAAAGTGAGCAAATCAGTAATTTAGATTACTCTACTGCAAACCAATCTGCGGTTTTATCACTTCAACTATTCATGAACCCAAAGACCTGGATTGCACTTAAACCTTATTAAAGTTATCAGACACTATATAAAACAATAAATAATGTACACAAGTACATATACACTGTAGATATAAAAAGAATTCATACCAACCAACCAAAGTGAAGCATTTTTTTCACCAAAATGGAGCCTTTGCAATTTGAAAATGGCATTCTACGACTTTGTTGATTTGAATTCAGTTATTTGTTAAGGACCACACCAAATATAGTCTATGACAGAGAAGAATGGTTGGTTGTATTTAACTAGAGTACGTACAAAACTTGCACTGAAGTAGAACTTAAGCATCCAAACCTACCAGAACGATGACCCAGATCGAGTAGTAAGTAAACAGCATGAGGCTGAAGACAATAAGACTCATGCCTGCTGCTTGATCTACTCCGGTAGCCTGGAAACAAAGTCGCACAGTCATCAGAATGACTTTCCACAAAGAGAAAAAACAAACTAACAAACAAACACTGTGTAATGGTGTAACCAGAGTCTAATGGTGTCGCGATACATTCGTGTGACTTCAGTGAGGGCAGCGTGGGTTCAACTCCTGCTTCGTAATGGTGTGAATGTAAGAGCGAATGGTTGTCTGTCTATAAATGTGGCTCGGGACAGACTGGTGAGCAGTTCAGGGTGTGCTTTGGCTTTTGCCCGAAGTCAGCTGGGAACGGTGACCCTGAACAGGATAAGTAAGTAATATTAAAAATGAATGGACAAATGGTGTCGCAGGTGTGTCAAAAACGTTGTTGCAGGTCATATTATAGTTATGGTTTCCCTCTGAGGGTTCTTTATGATTGTGAAACCATATAAATATTTAATTGGTATTATACGCACCAACTTCAAGGACAATTTAAGCTAAAAGTTGTTGAGGAGAGAATTAAAGTCTCCTTTCATGAGTAGATCAGAGACATCATGCTCAAAATGTACACACGTCTGCTACAAGCTAATTTGAAAGTAAACAAGAAGCTATAGCATCCGTTGACAAAAAAAAAAAAAAGAAATTGCTTCACTTCTCCTGTCCGATGTAAATCCGTTCCAAGCAGTGACTGTCAGTTCCAAATACGCATCCGCGCTGTTCTCCTCTCTCCTCATCTTTGGCTCCACAAGCCATCCATCCAACCACACCAACGCAGACTGTCCAACAGCAGCAACATCGCCACTAAACAAACCGGACCTGTGAAAAATGCTGCCCATTACAGGTGCAAAAAAAAAAAAAAAACAAGCACCCCAGGGCTGTCCAGCACCGACAGTCAACTAGTGTCGGCATTCCTCCCAATCAAAATCAGTGCTGGTACGCATTTTTTTCCCTCTCCCTACCCAGCGTTTTTCCTTTCTGAATTCTGATTGTAATTTCCCCATTGAGGGACAAATAAAGGATATCTTAATCTTAATGTGCTGCCAAAATGGTGCAACCACCAAGCACAGATTCTCCACCAAGCACAAGAAAACCTCTTCCTTGCATGCAGTTATGTCCACTTGGTGGTGCCAGAGGGGATTGAACCGCATTGTAAATTTCCCCAGTGTGGGACGAATAAAGGATATCTTATCTTATTTGAAGCCTGGCCACATGAGTCTGACTAATTGTATGGAAAGCCTCCACACTTCAAAGAGCTTCATCTCACCATCACTAGTTTTCATCTTGTTAAATTGACTTTTATATAATTCTGACTAACAGTGGACCGTACAATATTTGTCAAATACTGTATTGACCATTCAGCATCCATTGCAGCCTGGCCATCATTGAAGTGGGATTCGCCCATATGTGGCCGCTTCTTAAGGTTTCTCATTTTTTCCATTTTTTAGATTTTCTCTTGCCCTCCTGGGGGTGAAGGTCAGAGAATGCAATTAATATTTGTCAACTGTGGGCATGTGAACCCCTTTGAGACTATTTGAGATTAAGGGCTCCCGGTATATAAATAAATGTGACTTGGCTCAAAGGTCCTTAGATCAATTGAAAAACTATGATCATTGGTTTGTTTCGGTCAGTGATATAAATGTGCTCGAACTTTTGCGGTATTGTGGTAAAAATGTATGCTGTGTTCAGTTCGGACAACTTTTTTTCTTTTTAAACAGTAATGTACTGGGGCACCCTGGTGGACCAGAGGTTAGCGTGTCGACCTCACAGTGCAGAGGCTCAATTCCAGCTCCGGCCTCCCTGTGTGGAGTTTGCATGTTCTCCCTAGGCCTGCGTGTGTTTTCTCTGGGTACTCCGGTTTCCTCCTACATTCCAAAAACAAGCTTGGCAGTCTGACTGAACACTCTAAATCAGGGGTGGCTAACCTATGGCTCGCGAGCCGCATGCGGCTCTTTGGTTGGTTCCATGCTGCTCTCAGGCTTTCACACGACAATTGTCGAAAACGCCTCGGCGATGGCGCTGCCAGTCAAACAATGGTGCTTAATAGACAGAACGTACTACGTTAGCCGATCATCAATCCTGTTACTTGACTGACATAGAGGGTGACCAATCAGATGACTGAATCAACGCTCATGCGCAGACAACGGCACTAAGTGCTAAGCTAGTCAGCGATTTACCTCTGTTTTTAAGGCAGGGGTGTTCAATACGTCGATCGCAATCCACCGAGAGCCAGCAGACTGGTCCCAAGTCGGTGGGAGGAGGAAATGTGGGGAGGGGGGTAGAATTGTGTGTTTGTGTCTTAAAGTTTTATTTATGTTTGGGCGCTCAGGCTGTGCTCATCGTGGTGTGCATGCATATGTGCGGGAGTGCGTGGTCGTGTGTCTGTGTGTGTGGCTCTTTGCAGTAACACAGTAAAAAATTGGCTCTTAGTCTCTGACTGGTTGGCCAGCTCTGCTCTAAATTGTCCCTTCGTGTGAGTGTGAGTGAGGATGGTTGTTTGTCCCCGTGTACCCTGCGAGTGGGTAGTAACTGGTTCAGGGTGTCCCCCGCCTACTGCCCCAAGACAGCTGGGATAGGCTCCAGCACCCCTTGAGACCCTTGTGAGGATTAAGCACAGTACTGCGTTCATCATTAATACACCGCCACACAAAACTGGATCATGTTCAGTTACCATTACATCTCAGAATAACCAAAATACTTTTAGAATACCATTCAAAATACAAAATACAGTGTAGTTCCACGAGTCTACTATATACAAATCCTCCACTCCATAAACACATTGTCAAGATAATAACCAGACGCTAAAGCTGTAGCACATTTTGAATTTGTTTCACCCAATAATTTCCAACAGAGTATTCACCAAATTGAGTCTAAAAGCCAAAATAGATGTTAATTCAACTACTGTAATCCCATTACGAAGTGAACCCCCCACAAGACCAAAAACTAAACCCGAAGATTCCCTTAGACTACCCGAAAAGCACGTGTTCGACTAACCAACATGAAGCCAATGTTATGGTCGTAGGAGACCCAAAAATGTATCATAAACCAGCGTTATAAACAGGTTGAATTAAATTGTCTTAATTTTCTTACCATTTTCCTGACAGGTATTATTTTCAGACGCTTCCTGGTTGTCTTCTTCTGTTTCGTAAATCTAGCTGCTGGGATACGATTGCTAATATCTGCTGCCCTCCTCTGGCCAATACTCAAAGCGCCGGCAATATTTGAAAGTACAGTAAAGAAACGAGACAACGAATCTGCTGTACAGTACACGGTGGCCCAATTGCCTGCCATTTTGGTCTTTCGGGTAAAAAATAAGGTTGAACCTCAAATTCTCGATCATCTTTACAGATTAATTAAATTTTACTTTCCCTTTCTTAGAGAATCGTGAGTTGTAAAATTAGGACTCGTACATTTTAGGTTCATCATGAATCGCAACTCAAAAGAAGTTTTTGCAAACAGTGTACGGCAATGTTTCATCAAAGTTTAACTACATATCTTGTTATGTAGTATGTAGAGAGGGGGCATTTTTTTGCATTCATGTCAATTTCTCGTTCAAAAAAGGTAAGAGTTTAATTTAATACTTGAGTCACAGCCGACAACTGCAATATATCACCGTTGTTTATTTATTTCCCAATGTCATGTTACCCCCTCAAAAAACTTTAATCACTCGGTGCAGAAAATAAAGTTGTCAAAAGGTAAATCATATCACAGAGTATAAACAATCAAGTACAGAGGAAAACGTAAATATCAGAACTACCGGTAGTTCAAGACAATTCACCAAAAAATGAATCCCCTCCCCTCGAAACCAACTGTAAATATTGAAAACAGTATTTCTCGTTTCATCTCATTTTACGGCATCTTTCAATTCACATTAAAAAAAAAAAAAAAAAAGACCAGCCCGCTGGTCTGAAACTACAACGCAGAGTTTATAGTGATTCTCTGTGGTGACAAAATCAGTAATCTTTCTAGATTACCTCATTAGGTTAGAATTAAAGTAAATGTCATCATGTTTTGGGTCATCTTCATGAGGAGGTCAAGAAATAGCCCCAAAGGTCACATAAATCACATCCCAAATTTCTATTGGCCGCAGAAGTTCATAATAGTAGTTTAAAGTACAAAAATGTGTTTGTCGTGTTTTTCTCTCTTCAATTCCTCCAACAAATCCTAAGCAGTGGCTACTGTAAGGTCTATTGCTTATGGACTGACTGGATCATATTTGCCCAATATAACCCAGAGCAGGGCAAAGACTTTCACAAGCAGAATTGAATACGTATGGGCTACATTGCACACCCAGACTGACATTCACTAACAAAGTGACAGTGTCAGTAAACACAAATGTGTCCAGTGGAGGGAAGGCCCATTGTTTACACTGACAATCTTGGTACACTGAAAGCTTTGTGGTGTCCCAGCCATTAGACGGGTGTCACTGCAGCTCTGTACACGATGTGACAAGAGCAGAGTTTGCACAAACAGTTGAAAAAGAGAATATTGATTTTCTTGTTACATAAACGTGTTACATCCTCACATATTGCATCACTCAGAGCAAACTGTCAAGAGAAGTGCAATGTCAATTCAAGTTAATATTACTATCCGCTTGTGAAATTATTTTTGGAATGAAAAACACAAGTGCACTACATGCCAGCCATCAAAAAATGGGGGTGTTTTTTTGGCAAAATGGCACTGAAATAGGGCACAGCATTAGTGTCTCATTGTTATGATGAGTCCTTATTTGAGTGGCCTATAACTGCACCCCCCATCGACATCTCTCATTTTCCTTTTAGTGCTGTACAACTTTTGACACCCGCAAAATTCAGTGGACACCTCATTTAGCATGCACATTATCCCTTTCAAGGACAGCGGTTACTACAGTGGACAGTTTATCATGTTATCGGATGACACGGTGCATGAAAGGGTTGAACTGAATGAGGAACTTCAGCTTCTGATCATGTGTTCAGTCAGTCAGCTAAAAGAAATTATGAATAACTATTAGGTCCATCCTTCCATTTTCTAATTCGCTTTATTCTCACAAGGGTCGCGGGTGGTGCTGGAGCCAATCCCAGGTGTCTTCGGGCCGTAGGCGGGGGACACCCTGAACCGGTTGCCAGCCAATCGCAGGGCACACAGAGAAAACAACCATCCACGCTCACACTCACACCTAGGGACAATTTTGAGTGTTCAATCAGCCTGCTATGCATGTGTTTGGATTGTGGGAGGAAACCGGTGTACCCGGAGAAAACCCACACGGGCTTGGGCAGAACATGCAATCTCCACACAGGGAGGCCGGAGGTGGAATTGAACCCACTACCTCTGCACTATGAGGTTGACGTGCTTAACCACTGGACCACCGGGCTGCCCAACTTGAACAATGATTGAACAAAATATTATAATTGACTTGACTGATTTCAAACCTAGTAATTTGTTGTGTACAAGTAATAATATTGTGGTTTCCCTGTCATAACGGCCCTCCAAGGGAAGACGTAAATCCAAATTGTCCCGCGACTAAAATGAGTTTGACACCATTGCTCTTGGCCGTCAACAGCTAAATGTTCTTATAAACATAACATTAGTATCGTTGCCAACAATTGTTAATCTGCTGATTTTCGTTAACAAAGAAAAACATCTGATCATCACAAGTCGTCGATGGTGTAGTGGTACACCCGCATGACTTGGATGGATAGTCACCATGAAATTAAACATTTTGGCTGTATGCGAAAGATTTTTTTACTTAATAAATCCAATGCAAAGATCGAATGGAATGGAATATAAAGCAACGGTCTCATTTGCGATTGGTTCAATGAGCGTTCAGTACACAACAGTAGAGTTTTACATATGGCATGCCATATGAGCTTTTGAGAAAAATAGACATTTGAATAAAAGATAAAAACATGTTGGCCATTTAACATGTCATGTGCATTGCCTTTAAGAGATTTTTCTATAAATCCTCTTAGATGTGTGCAAAACTGTTTAAGCAGCTAACAAACACAGAGATCACGTAACAATATAGATCGGAATAAAAGCTTGGGGCCAGTTGTATGTTGGATTTTGTACGATCATACAAAACTAAAGTTGCCTGATTCAACACTTGCTTTTAATTCCTTATATAGAATTCAATTTATATGTTCCTTTTATCGCCTGAATGTGATAAGATTGCCTTTTTTTTTCCTAATGAGAAAGAAGTGCAATTTACTGTACATAGAAATCGTATGCGTGTACAAACTCCCGGAGGACTGAAAAAACATAATTTCTTCAGTGTTCTACTGAGTCAGGCGTTCAAGTCATTTGTTGATTTTGAAGTCATTGGGAAAAAAAAATCAGTGAGAAAATTATGACTGACAAAATTATGTTCTAGCAAAATGCTTAAATACACTGTCAATTTGAAACAACGGCTACATTTGATTTTAGTTATTTTGCACAAGCAGTATTAAATGAGTGAAATATATTCCAACGTCAAATTTGGTTATTTGATATAAATGTGATACAGTAACTCTGACATTCCACAAGGCTCCTCAGGCTGATGTGCTCATTTATCTTTCTCTATGCGCCAACTTGGGCTTTACATTTAGAGTACACTTCTGTCGCCACTACATCATTTATGCTGCCGTTCCATCTATCAGAGTTGTTCAGTCATCATGAGTCAAGAGTTTTTAACGCCGGATTCCATCCCTGATGCAACCCACCCATTTTTCATCCAAGTCTTGGGACAGGCACCGTCAGAGATTCAAACCTGCACTGACTGCATGAAAGGCAACAACATATAGCACTGTCGATATATCATAGTAGTCTAAAAGTGGTGTGTCCTTGAAGGCAGTCTTGTACACGCTTGTACACAATCCCCCCTACATTCAGAAGTTTGAGAATCCAGCTTGTCTTGCAGCACACGGGATGTTGCATCGTTTAATGTGTCTCAATGACCACAGCTTCAAAGACACCTGGTGTTACTCTGTGAAGAAAAAAGTGTGCATTTTGGTTAACCCTTTCATGCACAAATAACAATAACTTTCATCATGATTTTTTTTCCTCAAGTGTTTTTATTAGTCTTTAGGCATGAAATAAATAATGGCAGTGGATGGCAACACACATAAATGTCCATTGTAATGGTTGATGCACAGCTGTGACATTAACATTAATTATTCATTCATTCATTCAACCACTTTATCCTCACTAGGCTCACAGGGGTGCTTGAGCCTATCCCAGCTGTATTCGCGGAGTAGGCGGGGGACACCCTGAACCAGTTGCCAGCCAATCGCAGGGCACACAGAGACGAACAACCATCGGCGCTCACACTCACACCTCAGGACAATTTTGAGTGTTCAATCAGGCTGCCATGCATGTTTTTGGAATGTAGAAGGAAACCAGAGGACCCGGGTAAAACCCACGCAAGCATGGGGAGAACATGCAAACTCCACACAGGAAGGCCGGAACTGGAATTGAACCCGCTACCTCTGCACTGTGAAGTCGAAGTGCTAACCATCCGACTACCGGGCCGCCCTAAGATTAATTAATATAAGAGAAAACAACATGTGAATGAATAGCTGTCAACTCTAGTGATCGCGGTCCCTGAAACGGTTAAATAGTGGGAGATTTTGGTGTGATGTAGGGAAAAAAACACTGAGCACTGTACCTGTTGGTGAGCTGCACCCCACTAAGGGTCGTGGTCCCATCTTTGCTGACAAACAATTTCAAGTTGCTGTCTGGAGAGGGAAAAAACCCAATGTTAATTTCAATATCCTTATTACTGCCCTTTATTTGTGAACAGCAAATGAAGTATAAGCACTCAAACAGTCTGCATTTCCTGGCTATCCGTAAGTGTATTAGTTAGATACCAAAAATTAAAAAGTTACAAAAACTGTTAAGATAACACAGGAAGTAATACAAAAACAAATGTAAATATATTAACTCAGTCCTATTCAAGTAAACTTCAATCGCTTAAAAAAAGGCTGGTGCCCGAACCTTCATTGTTGCTGCGGTCCGAAAAATTCTGGCTCTGAACAATCTTTTCCACAATGTCATCAGCATCAATGCGGGTATCGTCCACACAGCTATGTTGTCTCTCCATCATGCCGTTCTTCCTTCTGTGCAACACAACAAATTGATTGTATCTGAAATATTTTGAATTAACCAACATCTGATGTTTGCCCCAAAGCAGACTTTACGGCGATAAATTAACTTTGAATGGTCTGAAACTTTGGAGTCCGTCACTAAAAATAAAATAAAATAAAAATCTATTTATTTAAACAAACAAACAAACAAACAAACAAATAAATAAATAAATAGGCCATTTGCTTGTTAGCCATAAGCTACCCAGCTAACCACTGACTGGTTAGCTTCCGCATGTTGTTAGTTGCAATCGAGATCTTAAGTGTCACGTTGCAAGGTGGTGGTGGACCCCCAAAAGCAGGCAGAGGAGTAGCAGGGTGTACTTGAAGAAGTGTATTGATAAAACACAGAAAACTAAATCTTAAACAAACAAAGTCGTAACAACAAAATAAATCCTAAGTATCAAACAAAACCATGACTGAAGCTCAAAAAACTAGAACAGAACCATGACAGAAACAAATAGGACGAGCAAACAAACAATGACCCGACAATGAGTGGTCGGGCGAGGAGTCCTTTTATACAACTAATTACATAATGACCAACAGGTGTGCAGCTGTTGGTCCAAACCGAATCATGACATTAAGGATAAACATATTACATTACATGAGTGTTTTTTTTATCCTGTTAATGTTCGACCACATTTGTAGGAATTGCAAATTTTTTGTCATGATCAGTGTGCACACCTGCTGCCGATATTGATTAGCCATGTATTTAGGACTGACAAGATGACCGCTGCTTGTCGGATTATTGAGCTCCTTGCTGGTCTTGTTCAAGGGTTTGTTTTCACGACCTCCCGCTCTCGTCATAGTCGTTCTTGTTCCCTTAGTTCCGCGTTTTTGTAAGTATAGTCCTTGTTTTGACATTTGATCTCGCTTTTGTTTTGTCAAGTGGATTGGACTCTTGTCATTTCATTTGGTATTCCCAATTTAAATCTTTCTTTGCCTTTTTCAAGCGCTTTTTGGGAATGTTTTGTTTTAATCCTGGTTCTTGCTGACCAGCGATTCTGTTTATACTTTGCCATGCACTTTTGTTCTTGTCTTGTAAATAAATATTCTTGTTACGGAGTTATATTTGGTCTCTACATTTGTGGGAACCGATCGCTATGAAGTTCATTCTGAACTGTGACATTTTTTTTTAAGAGCGTAAAATAAAATCCATCCATTTTCTACCACTTATCCGGGATCGGGTAGCGGAGGCAGCAGCTTTGGCAGGGAAAATCAGACTTCCCTCTCCCCAGCCACTTCTTCTAGTTCTTCCCGGGGGATCCCGAGGCATTCCCAGGCCGGCTGGGTGACATAGTCTATCCAGCGTGTCCTGAGTCATCCCCGGGGCCTCCTGCCGGTGGTATGTGCCCGGAACACCTCACCGGGGAGGCGTTCAGGAGGCATCTTAATCAGATGCCCGAACCACCTCATCTGGCTCCTCTCGACATGGAGGAGAAGCGGCTCGACCTTGAGCCCCTCCCGGATGACCGGGCTTCTCATCTTATCTCTTTGGGAGAGCCCAAACACCCTGCGGAGAAAACTAATTTCGGCCGCTTGTATCCAGGGGATCTCGCTCTTTCGGTCACGACCCAAAACTTGTGACCATAGATGAGTGTTGGAACGTATGGAGGAGTTTAAAATAAAATAAAAAGTAAAAAAAAATAAAAGCAAAATGCCATTGTTTCGCAATCCCTGGCTGCATTGTACGTTTTATAATGTGATGAATCACGTGAAAACATATTTATACATGGCACTGAGCTTGTGAAAATAGTTAGCTGTGTTGATTCAAGCGGTTTCTTGTGAAGTTTTTTTTTAAGCCTACCATTGTGCTAGTCCTTACTGATGGCCTCTGCCACTGATTCAAGAATTTTTAGTCAGACAGAAGAAAGCCTTGAGCGAAGACTGTGACAAACATTCTGATAGGCTGCAGATAACTCTTACAACACTGAAATGGAATTATGGCACTGTGTGACAGGACTGTCATAAAGTGATTTATATCATTAAATAGTCTGAAATTGTCAAATGCCTATCGTCCACAGCTCCAAAAAAGCTTCACATAACTTCAATTCCACATCGAATATGGGCACTCTCTGCAGATTGGAGGAATTCTGAAGTTAACACATTCCTGGGAGTCAAACCCTTGTGTGGTACCAGTGTGTGCTCTGGGAGAGCGATGTGGTTGATGTTCTGCAAGATCTCTTTTTGTTTTTGCTACAAGAGCATAGCATGCAAGATTACCTGGATGATCTATTAGACATGATGGTAGCCACGGAGGGGAGTGGGGGTCTCTCCGGTTTGGTGGGAATTCCTTGCTGATGCGGTTGTGTTGGATGCGGGTGCACACAACCACATGAGGCGTTGCTGCTGGAGGAGGTGTTTCGTTGGTGACTGAGATCAGTCAGGCTGGAGGAGCGCGAGTGACCTGTGCTGTAACCTAGAGAAGGAGGCAAGCTTTGACCTTGGACAACCCCTTCCCTGCTTATTTCTGATAAAACTGTGTGTTTGACTAAGCCGTGTGGTATTAACAGGAATGATACACAACAAAGCATCACAAGTCAAATTTCCGACGATCCAAGAATAAGGAGACTGTCTGACCTGATATCTTGCTATGCTGGCTGGCAAAGCTGGAGTTGCGGAAATGACCAGTGTGAAAGATATCATCTTGGTTGGTGACGTTAACCCTCTCACCATGCTGGCCTGAAGCCCCAACATATTGGTGGGAAAAAACGTTACGCATAGTCTTGCATAAAAATAAAAATATGAAGATTAACGTCCCACCGCTCCCCACACAGTCACTCATACTAGTGCCATATCTCTTAGATTTGCAGTGAGTACAGAGGTGTAGAAAAACAAAAAGCCCAGACGAGCCGGGCTTTGTTTGCATAATAAATGTGGCATGAAAAATGTAAAACAAAAGTGTGATCAAGTCATGACTGAAGATGTAGGGCCACAGATGGGTTCAATTACTGTATTTTCCACAATATAAGGTGCACCTACTAAAAGCATTTGATTTTCTCAAAAGAGACAATGCGCCCTATAATGCGATGTGCCTTATATATGGTGTCACAGTCTCTTTATATTCCCCATTCAGTCGTTTCCCTGTTCATGTTCCTATGCCATCGAGTGGTGATTATGAGCAGGAACCAATTGTAACCTAAAAGGGTTCTGCTTGACACTAATTGACACGTGTATTCGCCAACACACACTCAAAGAGACTACTTTGTGCAGCCATTATGAAAGGAAGATAATACCAAAAGCATAGATTATTACTGACTACATGAAGGAAGAAGGAGACAAGCAAGACTTCTAAGGATATTTAGCCCCTTGCGGATGTGACCCCACGAGGTTCGTGTGCTTTTTTTGTTGAACCAATTGTCTTCATGACTTTTGTCTCTCATTTATTGTTTTGTAAAGCCATTTCTTTTTACCGTATTTTCACGACCATTCGCCGCACCGTATGGTTGGGCGCAGTCTCATTAATGGGTGCTATTTCTGTATTTTAGACATAGACAAAACGCACTGTATTATTGGCCGCAGTTTTAAAGTGGTAAAAGATACGCCAGCTTAAACATACGGCATGCATGCGCGCACGCTAAAAACACGTTAGCTTGAAGCATACGGTAGCATGCCAAGACATACAGATACAAGCTAAAAACACGTTTTTAAAAAGGCAACGGAAGCAAAACTGATTTCCGTTGTATTTTATTTAGCCATCGTACAATGTACTCAGGTTTTTCGATCAATTATCACCCAGAAATCCATCAAAGTCCTCATCCTCTGTATCAGAATCGAACAATTGTGCAAGTACCTGTAATCCATCAAAAACGCAGTGTTCCCTCTTGTTGTCAGAGTCACTCTCATTGCCATGTGGCTCCACAGAAATGTGCCGGCTTTGCCAAAAACTTGAACAACAGTGCAAGCAGACACGTTCGTCCAAGCAGCCACAATTCATTCGCAAATTGTGGCGTAACTCGCCCAGCGCTGCCTCTCACTCTTTGTAAAGTTGTGTTTGCCATCGATCATCCATTGTTCCCATGCCGTTCGCAACTTTACTTTGAACACCCAGTGGATGCCGATGTCCAGCGAGCGGTTGGAGTTCTTTAGTCAAGCCTCCGGGAATAACAGCTAGCTCAGAGTTCGTTTGCTTGACTTGGTTTTTCACCGCTGCTGTGAGATGGGCACGCATACCAAAAGCATAACCGATGGCTTGATGTTTTAACTGAGCTTCGTAGGCGTGTCTCTTTGTATAATTTATTTTCGGGGGTTCTTAGAAACCAAAACCGAAGTTGTTTTGGAACAATGCACATTGCCACACTCTATACAGGTGTTGGTACCTGCTTGGGGCGTCCCTTTAGCGTCCACTTACACGCCCACAATTCACTCTCATTGGCGGATTTCTCCCCCGCATGCCTTTCCTCTCTCACGTCTGCCTTCTCTCGCTCTCGCTCTCCCTCTCCACATATGTATATATACACGCCCACCCTTCACTGATTGGCCGACTTTTTTGCAGCATGCCTATCCACAGTCACTTCCGCCTTTTCTCTATATAAACAGCGTGTCGGCTGTCAGTCAGATTTTGGAACTCAGCGCATACACAAGACGCTCCGCATCATAAGGCGTCCTGTCCATTTTGGAGAAAATTTAAGACTTTTAATGGCGCCTTATAGTCGTGAAAATACGGTATATGTTTCATGTCCGTGTTTGTGACTTCTGCATGGTTTTATTCAATATAAATAAAGCTGTATTGTATTGTATTGTATTCCCTTTAGCATTGCACCATCTACTGTATGCACAGCATAACCGTAGTCACTTTTGTAGCTTATATTTTATGCGCCTTATAATGCAGTGCGCCTAATCTATGAAAACAGTTTTAAAATTGGCCATTCATTTATGGTGCGCCTTATAATCTGGAGTGCCTCATAGTGCAGAAAATATGGTAATTTCAGGAAGTACAGATGTATGTGGCAAGAGGGTGGAGATACCACTCTGTAAGGTTGTGTCAACAAACATGGAAATATGCAAGTTTGCTGACAGTAGGCTAATTTAGCATGATCATACAGGTAGATTTGGGTGAAACATAGACCAGGTCATGGCAAAAGTTGACCGAGCAGCTACCGTGTGGCGCCAAATGTTATTTTATTTAATTTTTGAGACATTTCAACTAAAGCTAAATCACATCCTTTGAGAATGTGAGGCTGAAATTAGGACAGCAATCAGACTGATACATAAAACTTCAAGCACTTTGGAGAAGGCTATGAGAATCTACATTACACTGTATGTTAATACACACAATAAGTGGTTACCTGTGCTGCGAATCGATGTCTGTCTTGGTTTATGGGCGCAATGTCCCTCCACAATTGTGCTGAGTGGTTGTATTTTGACGTCAGTGCAATCATCACCCTTACAGTCAAGCTGCAGGTTAGGATCCTCATCTCTGACAGAGACAGATTTTGCTGTGCTGGGAGGCCTGTTGATGAAACCGCATTTGAATTTATTATTATTATTATTATTTTTAAAGGAACCGGAGTGAATTTATGCCTGACAGAAATAAAGACCTACATTTTAAAGCATGGATCCCCAGACAGAAGTGCCATCCCAATTGTCACCTAATAGATGGAAAAAACATGCGTGGTTCAGTGAATCTGCTGAGCTGTCTTTTGAATGAGTGTGTAACTTACCTTGAGAATTGAGTTGTCCTGGCGGGTATTTTTTGTATCATAGCCCTCCAGGATGCAGCAGCGAACTGTAGAACCGGAGCCCGCAAATTCTGCAATGTTCAGATCAGCAAAACCCAGCTGGGCCCCATAACAGAAGCAGATCAGAGAAAACAACAGAACACTTAAAGATGAACACATCCTGACACCAAAATTGGCAGACACAATGTTTTCTGTACACTCATTTTGCAAATGCCGTCATGGGCTACTAATGAAGATTAGTCAAAAAGAAACTCATTAGAAAAACACACACACACACACAAACCAGATGCAAAACTTTCACCGAGTTTCACAGATGAGCTCGCATGTTGAGAATCATGAGAAGATGATTCTCCAAGCTTTCGCTATTCCATCACCTTGGTAAAAAGGGTATTCTTCGTCTCCTCCGTACAGAAAACTTTGTCCCAGAATTGTTTAGCCTCATCTCCGTATTATTTCTGCAAATCTCACCGCCCTTACTATTCTTCTTACTGATGAAGAAGCTTGGGGGTATTCTGGTGGAGCAGATGACCATGACCTTCACTCATGCATTCTGGAATTCAATACTGATGCCACTCACAGTTCTTTTAGATCAGTGGTTCTTAACATGGGTTCGATCAAACCCTAGGTGTTCGGTGAATCGGTCTCAGGGGTTCGACGGAGCCTCTGCCATGTAAGGTATGACACACCCGACTCAGCATGTCAATTAGTTATGACACGCCCGCTTGGCTGTCACTGGCTGCATAAGATCACATTGCATTGCTTGTCCAATCAGTGCTGAGGCAAAGTTAGTTCGCTTCGTAGTCAACGTGTGACTGTCGTGATCATACGTCATACAATTTTTAAAAAAGCATACTTATTCCTTGATATGTTACTTACTTTTTCTGTTTTTAATAAATGTATTCATCGGTTTGGCATACGGGAGACGGTAGTTCGAATCTCGCTTGGGGCAAAAAATGAGCACATAACACCATCCAGTGTGAGTCCTTGGGCAAGATCCTTCACGCTAATGCCTACCTCATACAATGATGAGAGACAATAAAACGAATGACATGCCGGCTCAGACGTCGCCCGGCCAAACAAGGTCTGCGTCAGGTGCTGGGGAACCAGAGCACCTTGATGAAAAATGGGCTACTGGAACAAAGCGGAGATGGGCGAGATGCGATAACATGGCTCTGTTGGAATGCTACTACTCAAGCAACCCTAGTCAGAGGGGTTACATGCAGAGAATGTGGGCAAAATGGTTACTTCGAAACCCACAGTCACGGTTGACCACGAAACAACTAGCAGCTCAGTGTTCCAACATCCACAAGCGGCAACTGCTGTCACAACTTGAGATTGATGAGGTACAACGCAGGTTCCATGGTGAAGGGCCCCAGGCTGCCAGATCAGAGGAGGAGGTCATACAAGAGATTGGGAGGCAAGCCCCAATGAATGCAGATGATGAGATTGGGTGGCCAGCCCCAATGAATGAAATGCTGAGCGAGGCAGCAACTGACCTGAAAGCTAAGATCATGGCGAGAATGAAAGCTGGGCAACCTAGAAACCGATTACAACGGCTATGTGAAGTACCATCTGAAAGTCTCATAGAAAGTGTGAATGCAGCACTGAGGGCGATCCCTACCATAATGATCACAGAAACCAATGAGCTGATAGTGATAGATCAGCATCAGTGATCCTGGAGACTCTGGGCTATAAGAGCAACCATGGAAGCCATGAGATACGTTACCCACCATGGAAAAGACGGTTGGAGGCTAAGATCAAGGCGGCCCGGAAAGATGTGAGTCAATTGACAGAGGCCCAGAGAGGTGTGATGAAAAGGCCGATACCCGAGAGGTACATCCAGATGACCATATCTGAAGCACTCGAAACTGCCAAACAAAGGCTCCAACCCTTGGCCAGTCGCCTAAAGCGGTACACGAAAGAGAATGAGGCCAGACGAATAAACAGGCTGTTCGCAACACAACCTGCGAAAGTGTACGCTCAGTGGCAGGGTCCTAACAACAGAGCTGACCCACCAAGACTGGAAACTGAAAAGGTACTGGAAAGGCCTCTAGATGGATGACATAAACTGTATGCTAAGAGCGAAAGGGACATAGACTCCCTGATCCACACAACCAGGTTCTACAACAGCGACATCGGGATGTCATTCGGGCTTGAGAAATGTAGTCGGATGGTGACTAAGAGAGGAAAGGTAGTCCGCACTGAAGGGGTCTCACTCCCTGAAGGAACAATAGCCGACAATGAGGACAGCTATAAGTACCTCGGTATACCACAAGCCAATGGCAACCTCGAACTGGCAACAAGGAAAGCGGCTACGGCCAAATACCTCCAGCGAGTGAGGCAAGTCCTAAGAAGCCAGCTCAATGGCAAGAATAAGACCCGGGCAATAAACAGCTATGCCCTGCCAGTGATCAGATACCCCGCAGGAATAATAAGGTGGCCAAAGGAAGAGATTCAGACCACGGACGTTAAGACCCGAAAGCTCCTAACCATGCATGGAGGGTTCCATCCCAAATCCAGCACCCTGAGACTGTACGCAAGCCGAAAGGAAGGAGGTCGGGGACTAGTGAGTGTGAGAGCCACTGTCCAGGATGAAACATCCAAGCTCCATGAATAGATCAAGGAGAAGGCTCCAACGGATGACGTACTCAGAGAATGTCTCAGACAATGGGGAACAGAAGATGAGGCGCTGGAAGAGGGACCATCATGGGAGGACAAGCCCCTACAGGGGATGTACCACCGGACCATAACTGAAGTGGCTGATCTCAAGAAGTCCCATCAGTGGCTAGAGAGGGCTGGCCTGAAGGACAGCACAGAGGCACTCATCCTGGCTGCTCAGGAGCAGGCCTTGAGCACCAGAGCCATCGAGGCCCAGATATACCACACCAGACAAGACCCAAGGTGTAGGTTGTGCAAAGAGGCACCCGAGACGATCCAACACATAACTGCAGGGTGTAAGATGCTGGCAGGGAAAGCCTACATGGAACGCCATAACCAGGTGGCTGGCATAGTCTACCGAAACATCTGTGCGGAGTATGGACTGGAAACCCCAAGGTCAAAATGGGAAACACATCCGAAGGTGGTGGAGAATGACAGAGCGAAGATCCTGTGGGACTTCCAGATCCAGACTGACAAGATGGTAATGGCGAACCAACCAGATATCGTGATCATAGATAAAGGGCAGAGGAAAGCCATTGTAGTGGATGAAGCGGTCCCAAGTGATGGAAACATCAGGAAGAAGGAACATGAGAAACTTGAGAAATACCAAGGGCTCAGAGAGGAGCTGGAGAGAGCCTGGGAGGTAAAGGTGACAGTCGTGCCTGTGGTGGTCGGAGCACTCGGGGTAGTGACCCCCAAACTAGATGAGTGGTTGCAACAGATCCCGGGAACAACATCGGACATCTCAGTCCAGAAATCTGCAGTGCTGGGAACAGCAAGGATACTACGCAGAACCCTCAAGCTTCCTGGCCTCTGGTAGAGGACCCGAGCTGAATGAGGGACGGACACCACTCGAGGGGTGAAATGAGGATTTTCTTTTTTTTTTTTATATATATATAACAGCGGATGTTACGTTGCTCTATAAATAAACCAGAAACAAAACAACAAGTGCGCTGCATAGGTCCACGCACGTTTGTTTTGCCAGCCACGGCAGCGCGAGACACCGAAAACTGATACTTAAAGAGTTTATGAATGGAAAGTTTACTTTTAAAAAGTTGCCAGATTGTTCTACTGACAAGACCAAAGTTACCTGGATCATACAGGTATAAAGATGTATGCAACTGACGCGATTGTTACTTGTTTGGAACTATTTTGTGTTGAAGGTTACAGTGTTCCGTGTCCATATAAATAGTGCAGGTGGAGCTTCTCTGTGTTCGTCTGACAGTGACGGGAAGTTCAGCGGTGCAGTGGTGACCTAGCGAAAATAAACCGTCTTCAGTGTTGTCATCGAACCAAGTGTAGTCATCTGAAATTATATCTACACAAAACCGTAGAGAGACTTCCGCGCAAGAAGGACCAACAGAATCATCATGGCTAAAATCCACTATAGGCTGAGTACTAGTTGCACTAGCTGCACTTTATAATGTTGCTCAGTTTTGATCCCATAAAAAGCTGTTAAAGCAGCTGTTGTGTGACAAAATATTTTTTTCACTGTTGTTGATGGACCGTAATATTGTGTGAGAGATTATGAGTGAATAACTGCTCCAAATGAAAAATGGTCATGTAAAATTGAAAATCGAAATTGTTATTTCAGTAAATATTTGCAATTTGCACATAGAAAACTGATTCATGATTCCATATTGATGAGAGCATTAAAATGGGGAAGTGCTTGGCCATTAAGTGGTATTTCAGACTCGACGTGCTATGATGATAGCTCAGTTTATGACTACAAAACATCCAGGTAACTTTGGTCTTGTCAGTGGAACTATCTGGCAACTTTTTAAAAGTAAACTTTCCATTCATGTAAGTTAAGTATCCGTTTTCGGTGTCTCGCACTGCGAGTGGCTGGCAAAACAGACATGGGCGTTGACCTGTGCAAGTGCGCTTGTTTTGTTTCAGGTTTATTTATAGAGCAACGTAACATCTGCTGTGACGTGTGCCGCGTTAATCTCGCGAGAAAAATTTTAATCACGTTAAAATGTATTTAAATTCATGCCGACAGTAACATGGTAAATTGACAGCCCTAATATGTATATATCTATCTGCATATATAGATAGATATATACGGTATGTATAATTTTTTTTTCACTCATGAAGGTTTCGGTGGACGTGCATATTAACTGGTTGGGTTTGGTACCTCTAAAAAGGTTAAGAGCCACTGTTCTCAAGTTTTTCTTTTTAACGCAACATGTTTCTGTCAGCAGCTGTTGTTTTCCTTGGGCTACACGTTTTGACATCTGTTTCACAGTATACCAGTTTATTTATTTTTTCATAACCAAAGACAACTCTGTGCTTTTTATGTTGGTTACACCTTTATCTATTATAAATATATGTTCAGTCTACAGAAACAATAATTACCATTATAAAGAATAATGTTCAAGTTAAAATGAGGTTATACAAGATATAACATATCTTGTATAACATAAGATATATATACAACCATAATATTTGCTCAATAACAGGTAAAATGTGAATTTGAAATTCTTGAGCAATGTAAAGCTTGTTATTCATTTGGATATCTCTACAGCAGGGGTGCCCAAACTTTTTGGATTGAAGATCTACTTTTCTATCAACTAACCTCACAGGATCTACCCTTACCGGCGCACGCACGCACACACACACACACACACACACACACACACAAATTTAAGATTTACCTGCTTTATTTTATTTTTTAAATATTTTTTTTGTGTGAAAATGAGACTGATAAGATGATTAGTGTGCAGTGTATATTAACACAAAAAATATATTACTAACATGTACAAAGACACACAAATGATTGTTTGTTTTTTTTCTTCTCGACACTCCTCGGATCTACTTGGGACCCGTCTTAGATCAGGATCTACCTAATGGGCACCCCTGCTCTACAGTATATTGCTGGACTGGGTTGTGTCAGGTTCAGTGAGTGAACATCACAAACCTATCACCTCTTGGCTGTGTCACAATGCCTCGCTCAAAGGATGTCACATGGTGGGTATTTAACATTGCCTTTTACCACTGGGAATTGAATAAAATGTTTATGAAGGAAGCATGACAGCACTTGAATTTGTTAGCTAAAACATACTACTACTGCAGATTAGGAAACAATGTTACCTTTGAAAAGGTTTTTCCTCCTTTCAGCTCCTGCAAAGATGATTATCAATTAGGAGATTCATTAGCATTGATTAAAAAAAAAACTGTAATGGTCAATTAAATATACACAATGGCCAGCCATGTTGTTTTGAGACGTGCAGTTCTGTTTAAGTTTTACATTCTGGATGGCATAATTTTCCAGTAGCTAAAAGTAAGTTTGCATTTATATCAAGATTTAATTTGAGGGTGGATAGCGAAATATAAGGTGCACGATTTTCTTTTTTTTTTTTAAATGATGAAGAAAATTAAGCGAATGTGGACTTTACAACAAAATAAAAAGGGCGGAGAAATACAGAAAAATGGCCACAAACCAGGCAAACCTAGTGGAACTAACATGGAGGCATGTGACTCCCCATAACGTAAACATGGGTGCATAAAACATTACAGAGTAAGCACGTGACAGGCTACTGAAACACCGTGTGCCAGAAACGACGCCCACTCCCACATAGTTTGAGATACTCGTTATCACTGAGCAGAATGCCAATTTACAAAATCCAATGAGAATTTTGAATGAATCTGGGAGACGGTTTATGTGCCTCCTAAAAGTGCTGCTGTTTGCATTAGCAAACGGAATTGCGCTCATGATAATTCTTTAATGTCTATTTAAGTGAGTTAGTCAGATTTTGCAGTGAGGAGTAACAGAAGGTTGCTCAAATGCGCAAAGCTATGCAAAGACAGGACTGCGAGCAAAAATCCCAAAGGGTTTATTTCCAAATAAACACAGTTAAAATAAATAAATAAATAAATAAATTGAAAAACGGATGTGATCAAAATGCAGGTATAAAAAACAACAACAACTTAAAAAAACAAAAACAAATGGGACATAGCACAAATGAAGATAACCAGACCAAGACTGTTTTTGGCTGGGTATACATATTAACCCTTTCATCCACCAATAATGACAACTTGTAACCTGATAACATAAGTTGTCCACTGTAGTAACCGCTGTCCCTGAAAGGGTTAAGACAATCAAACTATTTTTGTCCCAATTGTGCCCTGGCCAAAAATTCCTGTGTTGTTCTTAGACTGTACTATAAATGTGTTGATTTGTCCCGATAAAATGCTTCAAAATGGATCAGTGAAACAATTTAATTTGAAACCAAACATCTTTGATTGTGGGGGAAAAGCATTTCGTTCAATGAATTATCTTGTGATTGAATGTAGCCAATCAAAACATTGTTCTGACTGATGAACAAAGAAGCAGTCATAGATAAAACCAAACATCCTACCAGAATTTGTTTTGTTTTGGGGGGTTTTTGTAGAAAAGTGGGTTTGGCGAGAAGTATTTTCCAAAGCAAGTATCTTCTTGACGACAAGAAGAAGAAGAGCACTCCTGCCTCCGGTACCTTCGGAAACATGTCTGTTCACATCTGAGTGTCTGTCTTGTTTTTTTTCACAGAACATCTGTGATCACGAGATTTTTGCCTTGATGGCTTCGATACTATTGGTGGAAGAGAATCTTAATAAGTGTGGTGCTCTGTGTTAACATTATCAGAGCACACCACACACGGTGCGACCAAAACTGTTAAATGGCTGATTCTTTATGTGTAGGGACTGCAGTAGATAAATGATCTTCAAAGGTTTGAAAAATCCTTATGTGTGCCAGACCTTAGAAACCAGCAAGTTACTGATATCGCTATATCACGCTTCATTTATCGCGGCTTCACTACATTGCGGGTTTTTTTTTTATCAGGGGGGGATGTGCGAGAGTGAAAGCATAAGTGAGCAGGAGAGAGAGAGAGAGGGGGGGGGGGTGATTAGGATTGCCCGAAAAAAGCAGAGTCTCTCTTCGCCTTCGCCTGATTAATTAATCAGTAGTGATGAGTAGTCTTATCACAAACACATGGGCTGTGCCAGGAGCTAGCTGGAGGCTAACGGCGGCTACACCGTCAGAGCGCACCTTCAACGCCACTAACACAAGTCTCTTTGTCTCACTCAGAAAGCAACGTTGATGAATGTTAATTACCGTATACGGTTTTATAATGAAAGATTTAAGTAAATAAATGTACTGCCATAGTCTATGTCTCAAATATGTAAAGTATTAATCCTGTTTACATATTTTAAACATGCTGGTACCCATATACTGTGCACTTAAACAAAAATTCCTAGGGGGGGAAGCCAACCCTCCTTGCGGTTTTTCACTTATTGCGACAGGGTCACTCCCATTAAGTGACGTCTGCTGGTAACTGTAGTTTACCTTGCGTACAGAGACCCTACAGATGCAGGGTTCCAATATGCCGGTTACTGGATTGGCGCTCATTTTACACACAAAAGAGAACTTCTTCCCCCATCGGACACAGTTCTGTTGCACCTCCTCCCTGTCGAGATACATGTACAAATCAAGACACGTACAGATCAAATGCTTGACAAAGGACATTGTGAACTAAATGATACACTTCTTGGATTGCTCTTTGAATGA
This sequence comes from Hippocampus zosterae, assembly GCF_025434085.1. Classification (NCBI taxonomy): domain Eukaryota; kingdom Metazoa; phylum Chordata; class Actinopteri; order Syngnathiformes; family Syngnathidae; genus Hippocampus; species Hippocampus zosterae. The sequence continues at coordinate 3,806,932 of NC_067468.1, forward strand.
GCACTGCAGATGTGGATTGCAAAATGCAACATTTATTGCCCCGCTACAAATAACAAGAGATTTAAGACACATAATTTATATAGGTAGATTATTACCGGTACATTGTAGAAAGTCCTATGGCTCACCCCCTGCTCCTCCCCACCTCCACCCTCCAGTCACAGTATTGCAGTGCAGATATAAATGAACAACAAAATAACAAGGATATCTCATTCTCATTTTTAGGAATCTGGGAGTTAGCGGTGCAAAATTGTGGCCTCGTGGGAATGTGGTCCTCCCTCCTCAGCCTGTGAACAGATTTTTTTCAAACTAAACTAATAAATGAGAGGTGGAGGAAGATCCCACCCAATGTCCAAAACTGCGGCAAGGTTACTAGGAAACTAATGCTACAGAGGTCAGTGGTTTACAAATGTCACAACAGGCACACGCACGCACAAATGAGATCAGCGTGCTGGCTTTTCTCAGCCTGGTGGTGAAACCTGATGTTATCTCTCTCTGTCAATCTCATGTTGGAAGACATGAAAAATGTCCAAATGAGAAACCTCCAGATGGCTACACGTGCTGCACTTGACAGTAATTACAGAACACATTATATCCAGATGCAGGCTATTGCTTTCTTGAAAGACAGCTTAAAACATTTCTATGGAGAGTAATGTCTAAGTGTTGGATAGAAGTATGCTTATATTTTCGTGAAGGCGAACATCCCATTAGCATTGCACAGTACCTAATTGAGTAGCGTAGTGTGTGTCAATCAGACACATATGTTTCCCAGCTCATATGACTTAATACATTCACTCGTAATATTCTTCATCAAATTTGAGAGGACGCGTGCGGAACCAAAAATAACAAGGTGAAATATGATAAAATGGTTGGAAATGGTTGAGCGAACAACATCAGCGTTTTTGCGTAGTTGGCAATTCAGCCGAATCGTGAATAGATTGAATGTGTCATCAATTAAAAAGGTTGCAGACACACTGTATGTACAATCCACACAAGCAAACTCAGTGTAACAGTGAGGAAAATGGATTAAGAATTTGGGGAAAGCCCTGACCATGTACCAATATGAACTGGCAATATGAACCCTTCAAACATCTTTCAAGGGGAAGCCAACGCAACAATCTTGTCCCCAGAAGTCTAAACACGATATTCGGATTATTATTGTGTTTGTGGGATATGAATTATATATAATTACAACATATGACAAAAGACATTCAAAGATTACCCCGCCAAAATAAAATAGTTTGATTTTTGCAGTTTTCTTTTCATATTGTTATTGAAATTTCATCTGTGCTGTATCTTATGCATAAAGCATATTTGACAATAAAGATGACCTTGACCTTATTGATGAAAGTGCTCAAGACAAAGAAATAAGTTATTTTACCCATGACGTATCCATGTTAATGAATCGGCCAATCAATCGGTTGTAGGAATTTTATTCTGCCAAATATCAGAAAAGGCCTTAAAAAACAGCCATATCGGTTGGGTCCCGGAATTGTTCATCCATCCATCCATCCATCATCTACCGCTTATCCGGGGCCGGGTCGCGGGGGCAACAGCTTTAGCAGGGAAGCCCAGACTTCCCTCTCCCTAGCTACTTCTTCCAGCTCTCCCCGGGGGATCCCGAGTCGTTCCCAGGCAAGCTGGGTGACATAGTCTCTCCAGCGTGTCCTGGGTCTTCCTCGGGGTCTCCTCCCGGTGGGACATGACCGGAACACCTCACCGGGGAGGCGCTCAGGAGGCATCCGAATCAGATGCCCAAGCCACCTCATCTGGCTCCTCTCGATGTGGAGGAGAAGCGGCTCGACTCTGAGCCCCTCCCGGATGACTGAGCTTCTCACCTTATCTCTAAGGGAGAGCCCGGACACCCTGCGGAGAAAACTCATTTCAGCCGCTTGTATCCGGGATCTCGTTCTTTCGGTCACGACCCATAGCTCGTGACCATAGGTGAGGGTTTGGGACGTAGATCGACCGGTAAATTGAGAGCTTCGCCCTTTGGCTCAGCTCCTTCTTCACCACGACAGACCGATACAACGTCCGCATCACAGCAGACGCTGCACCGATCCGCCTGTCGATCTCCCGCTCCCTCCTACCCCCACTCGTGAACAAGACCCCAAGATACTTGAACTCCTCCACTTGGGGTAAGATCTCCTCCCCGACCCGGAGGGGGCACTCCACCCTTTTCCGACTGAAGACCATGGTTTCAGATTTGGAGGTGCTGATTTTCATCCCAACCGCTTCACACACGGCTGCGAAACGCTCCAGTGAGAGTTGGAGAGCCCCGTTTGAAGTAGCCAACAGCACCACATCATCTGCAAAAAGCAAGGATGTAATACTGAGGCCCCCAAAACGGACCCCCTCAACGCTTTGGCTGCGCCTAGAAATTCTGTCCATAAAGGTTATGAACAGAATCGGCGACAAAGGGCAGCCTTGGCGGAGTCCTACCCTCACTGGAAACGATTCCGACTTACTGCCGGCAATGCGAACCAAACTCTGACATCGGTGGTATAGTGACGGAACAGCCCGTATCAGGGGGTTCGGTATCCCATACCCACGAAGCACCTTCCACAAAACTCCCCGAGGGACACGGTCAAACGCCTTCTCCAAGTCCACAAAACACATGTAGACTGGTTGGGCGAATTCCCACATACCCTCAAGGACCCTGCTAAGGGTGTAGAGTTGGTCCACTGTTCCACGGCCGGGACGAAAACCACACTGCTCCTCCTCAATCTGAGGCTCGACTTCCTGACGGACCCTCCTCTCCAGCACCCCTGAATAGACCTTACCAGGGAGGCTGAGGAGTGTGATCCCTCTGTAGTTGGAACACACCCTCCGGTCCCCCTTTTTAAAAAGAGGGACTACCACCCCGGTCTGCCAATCCAGAGGCACTCTCCCCGTTGACCACGCGATGTTGCAGAGGCGTGTCAACCAGGACAGCCCCACAACATCCAGAGCCTTGAGGAACTCCGGGCGGATCTCATCCACCCCTGGGGCCTTGCCACCGAGGAGCTTTTTAACCACATCGGTGACCTCAACCACAGAGATAGGATAGCCCACCTCAGGGTCCTCAGACTCTGCTTCCTCCAAGGAAGGCGTGTTGGTGGAGTTGAGGAGGTCTTCGAAGTACTCTGCCCACCGGTTCACAACGTCCCGAGTCAAAGTCAGCAGCGCCCCATCCCCACTGTACACAGTGTTAGTGGTGCACTGCTTCCCCCTCCTGAGACGTCGGATGGTGGACCAGAATTTCCTCGAAGGCGTCCGGAAGTCGGCTTCCATGGCCTCACCGAACTCTTCCCACGCTCGGGTTTTTGCCTCGGCGACCACCGAAGCCGCGGTCCGCTTGGCCAGTCGATACCCGTCAGCTGCCTCTGGGGTCCCACAGGCCATAAAGGCTCGATAGGACTCCTTCTTCAGCTTGACGGCATCCCTTACTGCTGGTGTCCACCAGCGAGTACGGGGATTGCCGCCACGACAGGCACCAACCACCTTACGGCCACAACTCAGATTGGCCGCCTCAACAATAGAGGCACGGAACATGGTCCACTCGGACTCCGTGTCCCCCGTCTCGCCCGGAACATGGGAAAAGCTCTGTCGGAGGTGGGAGTTGAAACTCCTTCTGACAGGGGATTCCGCCAGACGCTCCCAACAAACCCTCACAATACGTTTGGGTCTGCCAGGACGGACCGGCATCTTCCCCCACCATCGGAGCCTACTCACCACCAGGTGGTGATCAGTTGACAGCTCCGCCCCTCTCTTCACCCGAGTGTCCAGAACATGCGGCCGCAAATCCGATGATACAACTACAAAGTCGATCATCGAACTGCGGCCTAGGGTGTCCTGGTGCCAAGTGCACATATGGACACCCTTATGTTTGAACAAGGTGTTCGTTATGGACAATCCGTGACGAGCACAGAAGTCCAATAACAAAACACCACTCGGGTTTTGATCGGGGGGGCCGTTCCTCCCAATCACGCCACTCCAGGTATCACTGTCATTGCCCACGTGAGCATTGAAGTCCCCCAGCAGAACAATGGAGTCCCCAGCAGGAGTACTCTCCAGCACACCCTCCAAGGACTCCAAAAAGGGTGGGTATGCTGAGCTGCTGTTTGGTGCATATGCACAAACAACAGTCAGGACCCGTCCACCCACCCGAAGGCGGAGGGAGGCAACCCTCTCGTCTACCGGTGTGAACCCCAATGTACAGGCACTGAGCCGGGGGGCAATGAGTATGCCCACACCTGCTCTGCGCCTCTCACCGTGAGCAACTCCAGAGCGGAAGAGAGTCCAACCCCTCTCGAGAGAACTGGTACCAGAACCCAGGCTGTGTGTGGAGGCAAGTCCGACTATATCCAGTCGGAAATTCTCTGCCTCACACACCAGCTCGGGCTCCTTCCCTGCCAGAGAGGTGACATTCCATGTCCCAAGAGCTAGCTTCTGCAGCGTAGGATCGGACCGCCAGGGTCCCCGCCGTTGGCTGCCGCACAGCTCACATTGCACCCGACCCCTTTGGCCCCTCTCATGGGTGGTGAGCCCATGGGAAGGGGGACCCACGTTGCCTCTTCGGGCTGTGCCCGGCCGGGCCCCAGGCGCCTGCCAACGAGCCCCACCTCCAGGCCTGGCTCCAGAGGGGGGCCCCGGTGACCCGCGTCCGGGCAAGGGAAACCTAGATCCATTTATTGTATTCATCATTGGGGTCTTTGAGCCGTGCTTTGTCTGGCCCCTCACCTAGAACCTGTTTGCCATGGGTGACCCTGCCAGGGGCATAAAGATCCAGACAACTTAGCTTCTAGGATCATTGGGACACACAAACCCCTCCACCACGGTAAGGTGACGACTCACGGAGGGGCGGAATTGTTCACTATTTGCCAAATTAGTGTTTATTATGAGGTGAGGTAAATTGTGTTTATTGACACCATACAGCGCTCACAGCTCTAGTTGGCACTTGCAAGTCAAAGCAAACCAATAAATATCGCTGAATAACAGTTTGTATCTCGAAAAACTCCAAAGTTGGTTCACTCGTATCTCAAACGGTATTATTAATATGACTATCTATATAAATAATCAAATTTGGAAATTCCCAAAGGCCTGAAAAGAATACACTCCAGCTCTCGCGAGTCATGACGGGGGGATAAGGTAGAGAAGAGATTAGTGATAGCGGCCAGTCGAGAGACCAGTCGAACGCAATTACGATGTTGAAGTTTAGTCCCCTTGAAGAGCTTAAATTCACGAGTTTGGAGAATGGGCGAAGTGGAAACAGAATTCCGTGCTTTCGGTCGGAGATGAAACTAAAACAGACGATGGCGAGGTCCAAGCCTGTTCCCTCATTTAAGGCGTGAATAGTGAAGCAAAAAAACAAATTCAGTTCCTTTGAGTTTGTTAACATGTGACATAAAAAGGACGATGACATTTTGCTAAAGAACTTTGATAAATATTTAATTCCAAGATGGAATCTACTCCTCGAATGGGCTTGCTTTTATCAGCAAACCCAGGTAGCTGGGGAAAAAGCAGCAGCGTATATCAGACTTTTATTTGATTTGGCAGAGAACTATGAGTTTGGTGACAAGAGAGAGGAACACAACCAACTAGTTGCTGGCATTCTAGACAAGAAATATTCAGCTCACAGCAGACGTGATCATCCAGCAAGTACGACAAGTTGAAGAGGTGGCTAAACAAATTAGCCTTCGTTCTCAGCCACCTACAGACATACATGTATATGTGGCTAATGACAGTCGGTTATGAACACAAGACGAAGCGCAGTACGCAGACCCAAAGAAAGACAAGAACAGCGTTAGGTGCAGAACACTGCACGAGGAAAAGGGGAAATGTCCTGCTCTCAAAAGTACCTATAAAAAGTGCAATGAAAGAGGACATTGGGCATTAGTATGTCACACTAAAACAGTGAGTGAAATCACTCAGAGCATGTGACACTTCCACATTTTGGGTGAAGTCAAAAAGGAGGCTAACTCAGGTAAATGGAATGTTCCACTTGAAATAGAAAAGATGCCACTTAAGTTTAACCCTTTCAGGGACAGCGGTTATGACAGTGGACAGCTTATCATGTTATCAGGTTACAGGTTATCATTATTGGTGCATGAAAGGGTTAAGGTTGATACAGGGGCTGATGTGACTGTTATAAATGAAACTACATCAAAGAAGCTCTTTACATCCCATAAATTAAGTACAGCAGGAAGACACTTTGTTGGTTCCCGTGGGAAGCTCAGATGTAAGTGGTGTTTCACAGCCAATACAGTGCGCAGGAGTAAAGAATACACTTTTCCTGTGTATGTAATAATAGGTAACTGCAGTCATCTGCTTAGCTGACCAGAAGCTGTGACAAAGGGTCGTGTCTAGACAGTAGACCACGTGAAAGCACTTTTTGGAAGCCCTTGGAGACAGAACCTGTGAAAATCATTCTCAGATGAGTACTACTGCCACTCGTCCCATAAGTGAAGAAGGGCAACTCGAAACAGAAGATATCATCTAGAAGGTAACACAGCCTAAAGAGAGGTGTGCTGCCATGGTTCCGGTCCTAAAGCAAACAAGAAAGAGGTTCGATGTTGTGCAGACTTAAGTAGATTGAATCGAGCTGGAAAGGCTTCCCGTTCCGTCTCCCTGGTGTTGATTATTGCTATCTTGTCTATGTCCCTCTGAACGGGTTGTAACTGGGAAGTAGATTCCTTGTGTTTTTTTTTCATACACGGCCGATTAATCAGATTCTGATTATGATATTCATTCATTTATTTTCCAAACCACTTGATCCTCACGAGGGTCACGGGGCGTGTTGGAGCCTATGCCAGCTGTCTTCGGGCAGTAGGCGGGGGACACCCTGAATCGGACGCCAGCCAATCGCAGTGCACACAGAGACGAACAACCATCCACGCCCACACGCACACCTAGGGACAATTTAGAGTGTTCAAACAGCCTGCCATGCATGTCTTTGGACTGTGGGAGGAAACCGGAGTACCCGGAGAAAACCCACGCAGGCCCGGGGAGAACATGCAAACTCCACACAGGGAGGCCGAAGCGGTACCTCTGCACTGTGAAGTCAACGTGCTAACCACTGGACTACCGACTACACTCTGATTATGATATTGTACCTTTACAAGGGAGATATGCAATGTATGGAAATTCCAATGGCCCATGAAGTATACACTCTAGCTGTCACCAGTTGCGAAGAGAGTTATGGCGGGTTTTACAAGAACATATGGGAGATAAGCGGGATAGAAGGTGTGAGTGAAAAGGTGCTTGCTGGACAAATAAAAGTGTCTGTTCTTGAGAACGCAAAGTTTCATTTTGTTTGTTGACAAGAAACATCGCAATCTACGTGAATATTGACGCTGTGACCATTTTAATTTCCTTCACAGGATCAACTGGCTATCCTGTGAAGGAAATCTATTTCCATCTTTCCAGACCAATCGAGAGAGTTTTGGTTTATCAAATATTTCTTGAAACAGAGAAAATCTGCAGCTAGAACTGAGAGGCCAGAGACAAAGGGGCAAAAGATATCTTGTTTGACTGTGACTCAACTCCTCCATTGTGCTCTAAATAGTGAACTACCTCTTTCTATTTAATTCCACGGTTATATTAGAATAAGACGCCAAGAGACATCGTCATCATCCAAAAACATAAATGGTACATTGTTAAAAATAAGTAGTCATCATTCCACAAGATAAAGAGAAAAACATTCAATATATTCACATTTAATGTGTAATTTCTTTCCCAACATCTTTTTTACCTTTTTTTGTGCACGTGAGAGCCAATGGCTTCAATCTTTGCATCATAAATACAATCAGTAGGAGATTCCGTTTTCTATGGTCAGCAGTGGCTCAAAATTAGAGAGACAAGGAATGGTTCGACAGGTTCAGCCACATTTTTACCACTCATCATTTCACAATCGCACTATTGTACGACAGGTAGCTGCTTGTAGCTCTCTATATTGCTGTGTGGTTACGCATTGCATAGCTTGTGGAATCCAACCGTCAAGACACATTTTCATTCAGCCCTATTATGAACGATCAGAAACAACCACCGCACCCTTAAAAAATTAAAATCACATCAATGAGCTACTAATCAAAACTTAAAAAACAAAACACTTTTGCAACAAGATTTAACAGTCACGAGGATGGTGTTGAGTCACTGCCACATACTGTAATGACAGTGGTTACAGACTACAGAAATATCTGCCACATTCTGAGGTTGAAAGTTGTGATCTGGAGTGCACATGCTGCACTCGTCGACCCCGTTTATAATCGTGGGAAGTTGGAGACTATCCCAGCTGACTTCAGGCAAAATGAAGCCTTCAACTTTGACTGGTTGCAACGTAAAGACCTTTAATTAGGCCCTTCAGTGGGAATCGAACCCCTACTACCTGCAAAGAGGGCATGTGAACGAACCATTACACCAGGGGTCCCTAAACTACACATTTGACCTGGCCCTCTAACCCTCCTGTTGTCCTCGGGTGAAAATGACCCATCACTGTGTTAAAAACGCCCCAAAGAACCCCTAAATGATAATTTTTTAACTTGAAATTTTATGACTTTTCCTAGATTGTCCCCAACTGCAGAAAAATTGAAATGTTTTTATTTACATTTCCATGGAAGCTGTACCAAAAAAAGTACAAAGGTGGTCTTCGGGGCAAAATGACCCATGACGCAAATCGGGTTGAAATCAAGGTCACAAAGTTATTTACGCACCATAGAATGTTTCAGTGTTTTAGTTGTGTCTCAGATCAATTAGTAGAACAAGTGAACAAGACGGTAGCAGACATAAACAAGACAAGATAGCCACCTATCTTGTCGTTCTCGTAGATGGCAGAACTCTTTTTTTGTGGATTTCAAGGGGCTATAAAGAGAGAGAGTTGTTTAGTTATTATTTATTTCCTGTTTTTTCTGTGAAGAACTCAGAGAGGGTTATTTATTTATTATTTATTTCATTAATAGTGTTAATTTTGGTTCCTGACTTTTTTTCCTGTAAAGAACCTGGAAAGGGTTATTTGGTTATGTGTGGCTTTCTGGGAAACAATAATTTTTTTAAGCTTCCCTACGATCGTTGATGTTACAAACTGACACCGGCCCGCCATCAGAGAAGGGAAAAGTTATGTGGCCCTCACAGGAAAAAGTTTGGGGACCCCTGTATTACACCATTCGGCCAAACAAAAAAAGATAGTTGAGGTGTTCACACGGCAAGTTTGGTCCGGTGCTACGCCGGGGCTGCCCCAGTGGATTTCAGCATAGGGTCGGTAGGTCGGACAAAGTTTTTTTTTTCCATCAAAAATTTAAACAAAATAACCATAAAACATAAAAGAAGACATCGAACCCGCCGCCGCCACCGATTTAGTTTTCTCCCCGCTCCGAACTCGGGGGGGGGGTCGGGCGCACCGCCACCTGCGCCGACTTACTCCTCCGCCCTTGGTGTTTACTAGGCCCGTGGTGTTCATCAAATAGTTAGCTCATTTTTTTTGATACATCAATGGATGCTATTTTCTTAACAATACGGTGCGAGCATGCAACTGTAACTCAGAAAACGCGGTTTAAACTGTCGTCGCAGATCGACAGGACAAACGACGCACGCGCTCAACTTGAATATCGCGAGAGTTTGCACCGATGTAAACCCTCTACACAAAAATGTAGAGGGTTGTTTGAAGAAAATGCTGACCGTAAAGTTTTTTTCGACGTAGAAATTCTCGGTCGGTCAGGTTACCGCAAACACACTACTTTTTTTCTACGCCTTAGTGACTCAAATTTTAATCACATAGTCAAAGCTGTAGGTTGCTTGCACGTAGCTCAGAGCGATGCGTTTGGGACGTCTTTTTTTCGACCGCGACCATCTCGGGGTGGTGTGGCACAGGCACTGCACGCACACACAGCTGTGGACATCATTTATCAACTTGCTTATGGCATGTGTATGTAGGAAGCGCCCCATACACATTCACACTGTTTATTAGGCGTAGAAAAAAAACTAGTGTGTTTCCTGTAACATGAAATTTCAGCATAGGGTCGGTAGGTCAGACAAAGTTTTTTTCCCCTCCCCCCCATCAAAAATGTTGTTGCTGTTGTTTTTTTTTTTTTTTTAGTGAATTTTTTTCACCATAATCTCTCAACTAGGCTGGCAGAATAGAAGCTTTTTTTTAGTCAATTAATTACACTGGAATTATGAAAAGTAATCTATTAACTGTTTTTGTGCTCACAAAATTACACCTAGATGCCAAAGAATTGTTGAAGTGAGTGGAGGAGCTTCATTTACACAAATGTACAGTTGTACTTTGCTGCCACCTTTTCGCTTCTATAGGGTATTATAATAAAATGTAAATGTCAATTCATTAAAAAAATATTTGGATTGACTTAATTCAAACGTACATAAAGTTACACATGATGAAAATGTGGTAAACCTATGTAATTTTCCTGTGTTTTCCAAACAAATCATATGCATTAGTTTAACACGTTTTCATCATGGGCAACTGCAAATCAAGTACTTTTTTCCGTGTTTGCGTGGTTGGCAACTTAGCTATTTGCAGCAGGGCTTCGTCCCAAATAATTATTTTTACACTCAGTGGATGCGTTCATTTTTGGAATGTCCAGAGAATTTTTCCAAACAATTTTGCAATCATTTCAAACCAATAGATCCTGAGCAGCTATGGGAAATACGACACAAGGAGTAGAATATACTTTTTGGAATAAATTATTACAATTTCATGCAACAAATATTTGAATCTTGGTTGAAAATGTAGGTCACTGCATCAGCTAAAAAGGCCTTGCTGATCGTGACTACTCATCTTTATGATATGAGTTGCTAGGTAAATCGTGATAAACTAAAGAACAATTTGAGTAAACGTTATTAAACACAGGTCGAATCCGTGTCACACATAACTGCAGAAAGTTTTGGAAGCAAGAGCTTTGAACTGTTCTTGACCTTTTTTTTGTTTTGTTTATTATACAACAGTTCCATCCATCCATCCATCCATCATCTACCGCTTATCCGGGGCCGGGTCGCGGGGGCAACAGCTTTAGCAGGGAAGCCCAGACTTCCCTCTCCCTAGCTACTTCTTCCAGCTCTCCCCGGGGGATCCCGAGTCGTTCCCAGGCAAGCTGGGTGACATAGTCTCTCCAGCGTGTCCTGGGTCTTCCTCGGGGTCTCCTCCCGGTGGGACATGACCGGAACACCTCACCGGGGAGGCGCTCAGGAGGCATCCGAATCAGATGCCCAAGCCACCTCATCTGGCTCCTCTCGATGTGGAGGAGAAGCGGCTCGACTCCGAGCCCCTCCCGGATGACCGAGCTTCTCACCTTATCTCTAAGGGAGAGCCCGGACACCCTGCGGAGAAAACTCATTTCGGCCGCTTGTATCCGGGATCTCGTTCTTTTGGTCATGACCCATAGCTCGTGACCATAGGTGAGGGTTGGGACGTAGATCGACCGGTAAATTGAGAGCTTCGTCCTTTGGCTCAGCTCCTTCTTCACCACGACAGACCGATACAACGTCCGCATCACAGCAGACGCTGCACCGATCCGCCTGTCGATCTCCCGCTCCCTCCTACCCCCACTCGTGAACAAGACCCCAAGATACTTGAACTCCTCCACTTGGGGTAAGATCTCCTCCCCGACCCGGAGGGGGCACTCCACCCTTTTCCGACTGAGGACCATGGTTTCAGATTTGGAGGTGCTGATTTTCATCCCAACCGCTTCACACTCGGTTGCGAAACGCTCCAGTGAGAGTTGGAGAGCCCCGTTTGAAGGAGCCAACAGCACCACATCATCTGCAAAAAGCAGGGATGTAATACTGAGGCCCCCAAAACGGACCCCCTCAATGCTTCGGCTGCGCCTAGAAATTCTGTCCATAAAGGTTATGAACAGAATCGGCGACAAAGGGCAGCCTTGGCGGAGTCCTACCCTCACTGGAAACGATTCCGACTTACTGCCGGCAATGCGAACCAAACTCTGACATCGGTGGTATAGTGACCGAACAGCCCGTATTAGGGGGTTCGGTACCCCATACCCACGAAGCACCCCCCACAGAACTCCCCGAGGGACACGGTCAAACGCCTTCTCCAAGTCCACAAAACACATGTAGACTGGTTGGGCGAATTCCCACATACCCTCAAGGACCCTGCTAAGGGTGTAGAGTTGGTCCACTGTTCCACGGCCGGGACGAAAACCACACTGCTCCTCCTCAATCTGAGGCTCGACTTCCTGACGGACCCTCCTCTCCAGCACCCCTGAATAGACCTTACCAGGGAGGCTGAGGAGTGTGATCCCTCTGTAGTTGGAACACACCCTCCGGTCCCCCCTTTTAAAAAGAGGGACTACCACCCCGGTCTGCCAATCCAGAGGCACTCTCCCTGTTGACCACGCGATGTTGCAGAGGCGTGTCAACCAGGACAGCCCCACAACATCCAGAGCCTTGAGGAACTCCGGGCGGATCTCATCCACCCCCGGGGCCTTGCCACCGAGGAGCTTTTTAACCACATCGGTGACTTCAGCCACAGAGATAGGAGAGCCCACCTCAGAGTCCCCAGGCTCTGCTTCCTCCAAGGAAGGCGTGTTGGTGGAGTTGAGGAGGTCTTCGAAGTACTCTGCCCACCGGTTCACAACGTCCCGAGTCGAAGTCAGCAGCGCCCCATCCCCACTGTACACAGTGTTAGTGGTGCATTGCTTCCCCCTCCTGAGACGTCGGATGGTGGACCAGAATTTCCTCGAAGCCGTCCGGAAGTCGGCTTCCATGGCCTCACCGAACTCCTCCCACGCACGGGTTTTTGCCTCGGCGACCACCGAAGCTGCGTTCCGCTTGGCCTGTCGATACCCGTCAGCTGCCTCTGGGGTCCCACAGGCCATAAAGGCTCGATAGGACTCCTTCTTCAGCTTGACGGCATCCCTTACTGCTGGTGTCCACCAGCGAGTACGGGGATTGCCGCCACGACAGGCACCAACCACCTTACGGCCACAACTCAGATTGGCCGCCTCTACAATAGAGGCACGGAACATGGTCCACTCGGACTCAATGTCCCCCGCCTCCCCCGGAACATGGGAAAAGCTCTGTCGGAGGTGGGAGTTGAAACTCCTTCTGACAGGGGATTCCGCCAGACGCTCCCAACAAACCCTCACTATACGTTTGGGTCTGCCAGGACGGACCGGCATCTTCCCCCACCATCGGAGCCTACTCACCACCAGGTGGTGATCAGTTGACAGCTCCGCCCCTCTCTTCACACGAGTGTCCAGAACATGCGGCCGCAACTCCGATGATACAACTACAAAGTCGATCATCGAACTGCGGCCTAGGGTGTCCTGGTGCCAAGTGCACATATGGACACCCTTATGTTTGAACAAGGTGTTCGTTATGGACAATCCGTGACGAGCACAGAAGTCCAATAACAAAACACCACTCGGGTTCAGATCGGGGGGGCCGTTCCTCCCAATCACGCCCCTCCAGGTATCACTGTCATTGCCCACGTGAGCATTGAAGTCCCCCAGCATAACAATGGAGTCCCCAGTAGGAGTACTCTCCAGCACACCCTCCAAGGACTCCAAAAAGGGTGGGTATGCTGAGCTGCTGTTTGGTGCATATGCACAAACAACAGTCAGGACCCGTCCACCCACCCGAAGGCGGAGGGAGGCAACCCTCTCGTCTACCGGTGTGAACCCCAATGTACAGGCACTGAGCCGGGGGGCAATGAGTATGCCCACACCTGCTCTGCGCCTCTCACCGTGAGCAACTCCAGAGTGGAAGAGAGTCCAACCCCTCTCGAGAGAACTGGTACCGGAACCCAGGCTGTGTGTGGAGGCAAGTCCGACTATATCCAGTCGGAAATTCTCTGCCTCACATACCAGCTCGGGCTCCTTCCCTGCCAGAGAGGTGACATTCCATGTCCCAAGAGCTAGCTTCTGCAGCCGAGGATCGGACCGCCAGGGTCCCCGCCTTTGGCTGCCGCCCAGCTCACATTGCACCCGACCCCTTTGGCCCCTCTCATGGGTGGTGAGCCCATGGGAAGGGGGACCCACGTTGCCTCTTCGGGCTGTGCCCGGCCGGGCCCCATGGGTGTAAGCCCGGCCACCAGGCGCCTGCCAACGAGCCCCACCTCCAGGCCTGGCTCCAGAGGGGGGCCCCGGTGACCCGCGTCCGGGCAAGGGAAACTGAGATCCATTAATTTTACTCATCATAAGGGGTCTTTTGAGCCGTGCTTTGTCTGGCCCCTCACCTAGAACCTGTTTGCCATGGGTGACCCTGCCAGGGGCATAAAGCCCCAGACAACTTAGCTTCTAGGATCATTGGAACACACAAACCCCTCCACCACGGTAAGGTGACGACTCACGGAGGGGTATACAACAGTTCTGTCATGGGTTTCACCTTAGTTTCAATTACCAGTGTCTGAGTTTGCTCTCGGCACTTGGTAATCATTGGACGATATCTATTTTTTTCAAAGTCAAGTACTGTTACAATACAAAACAAAAGGTCACGAGCATGAAAATCACTGCTGTGTTAACAACACGCAATATTTTGCCTAGCCCTTTTTATCACTCAGATGTTTTGTAATTTTAGTAGTTATTATATTTAGTTATTATTTCCATTGCCCACTCTGTATGTTACATTAACACTTAGCACTTTATCAAACTTGACTTCATGTACAGACAGAAACCAGTAAACAATATTATATACAATACTTTATACTTATACGTGAGGGAAATTTAGGCAGGTGCTCTTATGAAGTTGCAACTTTGCCCAGTGGGCCTTCTGGCATCCCAACTGATAGCAACATTCTGCAACACAATGGCTCAAAGCCCAGGCGAGTGTTAAGACAACTTTACCAAGGGTGCAAAGGGGGGCATGCTTCTCAGAGTAAGGGTTAACTGAACCACATGCAGATACATCTGTGGCTTTCTTCTTTGTTAAAAAAAAGAAAAAGAAAAAGAAAGCAACACCAACACTTGAGAACTGCTTTGAGCACTTTCCTGCTGAGGGCAAAGTCAACACTAGCCATGACTTGAGTGCGTTTGTGGGTTGCAACAGTGTATAAAGGTGTGTTTCGTACCTGGATGACAGAATGGCAAAGTCCCCACCATCGATCAACCGGATCTTACAGAAAAGCACTCCGTTGACAAAAGGCACTGCCATAAGCTCCTCTAATGTAAAATGCACTTGAAACTTGAACTTCTTCTTTTTCATCAAAAAAGACATTGTTCTCAGGTACTGGAGCGCACTCCTGACATTAAAAATAAAATACCAGAAAGTGAGAGATAATTTTGTTCGACTTCATTGCGGTCGTTGAAAGTCCTTTGCTTTAGGGTTATTCATCTCGGTAGTCTGACCTGCAATATAAAAATACACTTGTGATACAACATTCATATCTGCATTTTAAAAGCAACAATAATGCATATACTCAGTAGTTTTGATTAGGACAAAACGATTTCAAATAAAACTATTTATTTTATATGTTAGGGTGACTTCACAGTTGCCAACCGTTTTACGGTTTTGCTGTTGCAGAAGAGGCGTAAAAGTAAATGGTCCGGTTCGTTCGGACTATCTTGAAAACAGCTGCCACGCAAACACACCCACTCGAGTCAAGTTTGTAAAAATGACGACTAAACCTTACCGTTCCGGTGGCCTGCTTCTCCTCACTCGCTGATACCGTACAGGTGGGCACCGCTGAGGAGAACTGCTGGCTACGTACTTGATAGTCGTTTCTGTGCCCCAATGCGTCGTCACGACCTTTTCCCTCTGCTGTGGATTTCAACACTTACCGGCTCAGGAGGGTCGTGAACGCATCGCAGAGAGTTTAGGGACTGTCCACAAAGTCAAACTACAGCTACGCGTGCAAAAGTTGCTCTAGGACAGTGGTTTTCAATTATCTTCTGTCATGCCCCCCGCCCAGGAAGAGGAAAATATCTCGCCCCCCTCCGCACGACTATAAATAGTATCATTTGTCTATAAAATTGTGATAAGTTCATCTTTGCATAACACTGTATCCTTATGAACGTATAAGAGAATAAAATAAGAAACAAATATGGACCAACTTACAATAAAGAATAGCTTTAGTAACTGGAACAGAAAAGATTTCATGTGCATCTGAAAATCAAAAATAACATTAAATCCTTAATTTAACAATAACTATTTTTTGACTGACCATGTCAAACCATACAATACTGAAAAATAAAATTACATAAAATAAATAACTAATAATGCATTAAAACCAATCACCAACATTATCTCTATTATTAGCTCATTTTGCTGTCAATCAAAAATGCTCAGATGGCCCAAAAGTTTTAGGTTTTTGGGTCTCATTACCATACATCACAACCCTGTTCGATCCTTCCTGTGGTACCTATTCGGGAGATTAATTTATCTCACCCGCCAAGTGATAGTGGTGAACTCGGTGTCTGCAGTCAATCTCTGCACAATTGAACTCTCATATTTGACCAACAGACTACAGCCTTTGCACAAGATAGTACTAGGATTGTCTGTGGACTGGCCAAGTGAGTTTGTGGGCTTTGGCAGCGACAAACACACAACCCAAACTTCGGTTCTCCTTCCCAGATTTCATTACCAATTCTGTCAAGTGTTCCTTCATCTAGTCCCCAAGCTGATGCGCCGCCTCGCCCCGCAGTCCGCTGCACCGACAGAGGAACCGATGGAACTGGGAGGAGGACATCTGGAACCGGAAGAGCGACAGCAGCGCTTCCACGCCTGGGCATGCTTCTACTGTGGCCATCAGGGTCATCTGGCCTCCGCATGGCCGACGAGACGCCCACCTCCGTCATGTCTGTCCACCAAATTGGGTAACTGTGAGTCAGACACCAGAACCAGCAACGATCATAGTAGGGTCAACCCAACTCCGACGCAAGGGCGTGGGACGGACTATGGGTCTCGCAAACGCCATAGGCTTGAACTTGTGGGGGAAATTGTCGGACCTATACAAGTACTCTCTATCCCTGCCATAGTTGATTCTGGGGGAGATGATTGTTTTATTGACCCCACAATAGTTTAATAGTTGCAAGTTTGGTTGTCCGGTCGAGAATTTAAATTAGGTCAAGCGGGTCTGTGATCTCGATGGAGGCCTCCTGGCAGAAGTTAAGCAAATCACGGGTCTGTTAATTCTAAAGATACTAGGTAATCATGTAGAAAATAAGCGATTCTTTATCATGCCCTCCCATTCAGCACACGTGGTTTTAGGATTACCCAGGCTCCAAACTCACAACCCGGCCATTTCCTGGGACCGCCCGGCCATTGTGATCTGGGGTTCATTTTGTTACGCACACTGCCTGCGTTCGGCAGTCGGGAGCAGGCATGAGGGGAATATAAACAGTTTAAAAATTGAGGGAATATAAACAATTTTCTTGTCACCAATACATTTTGAAGTTTATAGAAGATAACAATCGAACAAAAATTCCAAGAATTGCTTCAAAAGTCAATTGTTTTCAAAAGGTGGTTTACGATTCATTTGATTTACTGTATGTCATGATGTAACCCCACTTGACAGCTCATTTTTAGACATCCTCGGTCACTTTTTCCATCGAATTGACTAATTTAGGGTTTCTCTGCTAATAATACAGTGTATACATTCCAGATTGACAGTGATGAACTATACTCTTTTATTCAAAACACAAGATTTCATCAACATTTTTTCCCCCTTTAATACTTTTTTCGTGACTAGCAGACATATAAACACAAGACTGGCTGGGAGTGACCTGTGCATAAAAACATCAATTCAAATCCAAAGCCACGGCCAACTCAGGTGAACGCAAAGCTAAAATCATACACATGCGCTTCCTAAGGCAACTTATAAAATGTTTTTCAAGGCTTGCTGAAGTCTCTGTGCAGGGATTCCTCAGGATGTGCAGTGGAGGCAGGTGGCGGTGCCGAGAAAATTAAAGAGTCTATTGTGTCTCCTCTGAGTGCTGGGGAGCAGGTGGCGGTGTCGCTGGCCTACTCTGTTCCTCTATTAACGCCCCATCAGATGTCAATCCTGTTGCTGCGCTGTGCAAGTTTGTCACTTCAGTCCCACTCTGCAGGAATTTGCGCAAGTCTTTTAGAACCGGCCTAAGCATCTGGACCAGTGCTAGCAGTGCGGCCTGAGTACCTTCCAAGGCCTGGGCTTGTCGTTCCTGCGCAAACGCTTGGGCCTCCTGGGAGTGACGCATCATCTGCAGCAACTGGTTCTGACCCTCCAGGTGCTGGGCAATCTGTCGGATGTGGACATTGGTGACTCTCTGCTCCTGTAGAAGTCGAGCTGAGTTGAGGGCAATACGGCTCTTCAGCTCCTGGGGTTTAGCGTGACCCTGAGGCGGAGGCGGCGAGGAAGCTGAGGATGATGCCAACACCTCCACTGGGGTCTCAACGGTTGCCACCACAGTCGGAGTTGAATCGTTTACGGTTGTGGTGCAGTACTCTACTACGCCTCCGTCCTCTAATGCATGGTAAGCCGTTTCCGCTGTAAAATGAAGCAAAGAAAACGATACATTTCAGATTAGCTTCACTCATCTTGGTTAACCCTCCTGTAGTCCTCATTTCCTGTACACACCCTGTGTCCTCTGGGTCAAACTGACCCATCTTCACTAAACCCCCCCCAAATAAGCAGCTACATTGAATTTGAAACACCAAATTTCATATTGCTTGAAGAAGCAATATGAAATATACTATATCTATATACTATACTATATATATATAATATAACTATATCACCACATTATGTGTGATATAGTTCTCGCTCTTCACTTGTATTTCTATAGCTTAAGTGAGGCGTTACTTTCACTTCAAAAAGGTACAGCAGCACAATACGACATTAAAATGTGTATTTCCATTTGGGGATCCTTAATTAAATCGAACTAGCCAAGGCTACTAACGACCGCTACTAAATTTTGAGCCCCCGCCTCTGCCTGTGTCGAATATTCATCTTGGTCACATGATACAGGGAAAAATAATAAGCCCACAAGCGAAAAAAAGAAAGCTGTCGAGACATGAAAGATGCAACGCCGGATGGTCACAATACACTTTGGACGACATCATGTCTGCCATATGTCGTATGACCTACACACATCAGGACAATGCTGTAATTCATATGTCCCCCTACCTAAAACAGCATGATGACCACAGTGTTGCTTAGGTCCAGTGTCTCAGAAGCTTAATTTACGAGCGCGGACTCGGCTCCCATTATGTACATAACGTTGCCTGCGCCGTGGATGGCGAAGATTTGAGAGAAAGCAGATATCCTCCCTTAGGCAGTTAAACTCATCTAAAATACATGGCACAGCATTGTTTTTCAATGTTACTTGCGTGGCGTGTCTCATCTCCATCGATAAATCACTTCCTCTCACAGAAATGCACATGCGTGTGTGCCTCCCTGTCCTCATGAACACCGGGGTCTTGATAAAACTTGGCTAAGTACCTGTTTCGCACAAATTTTGGAATAACATGCCAGTGTGCACCTTGTTTGCCGTTTCGGGTCAACCCTTTGAAAATGTTTGCTGTGCTTTATGGCATTGTTTCTCTTTGCATACTCCTTGTTGTCCGATATGTGTCTATTGTCCAGCAATAAATTTCATACGTTAAGTTTTGTCAGACCCAACATAACTCCACACAGGGAGGCTGCAGCTGGAAATGAACCCGGTACCTCTGCACTGTGAAGTTGACGTACTAACCACCGGACTACCGGGCCGCCCCCTAAACATGTAAAAGTGAAATATATTAATGCAGAGGTGTATTTATGATCAATCAAGCTGTTATGTGTTTTTCCAAGCTAAACTAATTGATTACTGCCAATTAACCTACACGTGTAAAATTAACGAAACCTTCCTTTAAATCAGGGGTGTCCAAACTTTTTGCCAAGGGGGCCAGATTTTATGTGGTAAAATGTCGGGGGGCCGACCTTGGCTGACATTCTTTACATTGAACTACAATATTGTTCAACAAATTTTAGTAAGCCATTCTGTTTCACATTTCCATTTTTATTTTAATTTCAACAATCTTAAGAATTTCTTTTGGTTCATTTGAAACCGGTATATCACATGCAACTGCTTATTCACTTGACTTTTTCTTAAACAGAAGTCTCCTGAGTGCAAATTGATCGATTTGAAACATAAAATGGATCACCATGACTTTTCAATAGTCACAAAACCTTTGACTCGAACAACAGGGAAATGAACAAGCAATACACATATCCACAACTACAAGGATCATTTGAAATATGACATATCAGTCAATATAAACACGGAGTGATGTCTTGTTAACTCGTGAGTGATGCCCTCTAGTGTCTAAATGCTATTACTCATTTAGTGAATGCTATTACTCATTTAGCCACTAGAGGGAAGCAGTACTCTATGAAACATCACTCACCAGGCTACGAGACCTCAGTCAATGCAACACGTGTTCCATTGCGCCCAACCTGCGGGCCAGACGGCACTGATTTTATGACAGGGGCCGAGGGCCGGATGAAATTCGACCGCGGGCCGGACTTTGGAAATTATCCATCCATTTTCTAATCCGCTTATCGTCACAAGGGTCGCGGGGCATGCTGGAACCTATCCCAGCTGTCTTCGGGCAGTAGGCGGGGGACACTCTGAACTGGTTGCCAGCCAATCACAGGGCACATACAGACGAACAACCATCTGCGCTCGCAATCACACCATTCCTAATTTAGAATGTTCCAGTTCTTGCCATGCATGTTTTTGGAAGGTGGGTGGAAATCAGACTACCATGAGAAAACCCACAAAGGCACGGGTAGAACATGCAAACGCCACACAGAAAGACCGGAGCCGGAATCAATTAAAGTGTTTGGAGCCAGATGTAGTTTTGCCAAAGACTGAACGTAACTTAATGACTGTAAACATAGCCTCCACAGAGAAGTTTGAAAAGTCGAGGGGACATAATTAGTCAGTTACTTTATTCAGTAGAACATTTTAAATTACAATACAATACAATACAATACATGCTGATTTATATAGCGCTTGAGTGTTATAATTAACATAAAGTTCATCCACATTGACGAAGACAGGTATACCATTTCAGAAATGTACAGAGCAATACTGATGACAGAGACAAAAACAACTTACCATTCAGTGTTTTTGCTTCTTCACAAACTGTTACGGATACTGCCGGAAGAGCTAAGACACAAAGAGACATTCATCAAGAAATTATCATAATGGCGCGAGGACTCCTTGATAAATAAAATAAAAATGTAAAGCAATGAATAAAAGTAACACAGTTTCCCTCAAAACTGTTTACGTTACAAAGATGTGGTATCACTACCAAACAACAGTCTTTATCTCACACACACACACACGCACAGACAGACACACACACACAGACACACACACACACACACACACTTGATTACTCTAATTGCCTGTTAGCTAGCAAATCAGTGTATGAAATATAATTAGACGATGAGATTCTACACAGGACTAAAGCTAATGCAAAGAGAATATTGTGTCGTAAATTGAGTTCCGCGAACAGTTGCTTTTTTTGTTTAGACTAGTTCCTACTTGATTATGCGTGCGATAGAGATTGTTCTGGATATGAGTGAAATTTGTTTCATGTAACCCTAACTGAGGTCGTATGATAAAGAATGACGGCCGAACGCAAGCAGGGCTGTTGTCTCATCGCATTGAAAAGTTTCTGGCTATGCCCCTGATGTTGTCCTTTCATCCATTCCAAAGAGACTCAATAATTTTGCTTTCAATAAATAGCAAAATAGCCTGTTTTTGCCTATTTGAGGCAGCACCACCACTATCTTCTAACAACTAAATGCAATACGAATGAGGCAGCTTCCACCCAATGGACACAGGCCTCTCTGCTCAACATCTTGACAACTGTTGTTTTGCAATCCGAAAGAAAGTTACTGTTCGTGATCAGGGAATGCCTGTAAATTGGAACATAAAAACTTGAGATTTTTTCCACACTAACTCAGGATAGGGTAGTCCTAACTAAACCTTGTTTAATGACCTGCTCAGCCTACTCGGATGAGAACCAAAAGCATCTGAGACACCTGCAACCGCCCTGTTGCTGTTCAATGCAATGTGGTGACTACTGTGAATGGTGGGGCGGCACCGTGGCGCCCTCTAGTGACTAACTATGGCTGCTTTCTAAAAGTATTGAATAGGGTTATGGCTGGACCCAGGCCACAATTGGTTGTAACACAGTAATGTATTTTGAACCGTGAGCCCACCAATTGCAATACACGGTAAGCAATCTTCCTTAACAGGATGTGCAAACAGAAATATTATGGCTTGACTGCCCTCTGCTGGATAAAAGTAGCTATGGCCGCAATGGCAAACAAGCCACAGTTGGCCTTTCATTTATTTAATGTGTAAGAACTTAATCTGAATTCTATCATGTGAAATTGAGATATTTTTCGCATTATGATTTGTTTTGTTTACGTCCATTCCGTCACAAGTTTGCCTCAGTGACTTGTCAAATGAAAAAAAAACTTTGCTCAGATAGTACTAAAAATATTTTACGGAACATTTACAAAACGTTCCAAGCTAAGATTTGCATGCCACTCTCAGAGCAACAACTTTGTTATTCTCACATCTGTTCAAACTTTACTACAGTACGTTCTTCAAATAACTAAAACGATAATCGACCTGGTGAAATAATAAAGATAAATTTTAATGCTTACATGTTTTGTATATGCGTATTTATGGAAGTGTAAACAGCGCAGTATTACAAAAAGTTTGCAAAGACGTGACAAACATTAAGCAATTGTATACGCACCTCCAATACATTAACAAAAGCGTATAAAATAATTCGTAGCTGACAATCCCAAATAGTAAGATACGAGAAACTGACGAGTGAATTACATCTTATTTTTGTGGAAAAGGAAGACTAGGTCCAATACTGAAATACCATGCCGTTCTCAACATGAAATCGTGATAAAAATAAAAATTTCAGCACATTACTGATCTACACTTTCTAAACCGTGTATTTAGAACACAGGAAATCAGGCTGCAACCGACCCTTGTGTATGCAAACATTTGTCATCTTACTCTCTGTGAGTGTGACGGTGGTGGTGGCGTTCGCTGTGACGGGCAACGTGATCTCTGTATCCGAGTCTCCTGCAGGTAAACTGATGATGGTGGCTTCTCCCAGGAGGTTACAGATCCTCTGCTGCATAGCAGTGAGAAGGACGGGAACGGGAGTGCAGTCGTTGGACGTCCCCTCTATCGCAGCCCGTGCCTGGGCCACCTTCCTTCGGACCTCCGTCTTCATATCGGACCACTTTTTCTTGACCTCAGGTAACTCTCTTGGACAGGTCGTGACAGCGTTCACCTTTTTGAGGATCTCCAGCCATGCGTTGTTCTTTGCCATGTGGGTTACTCCAGCATTGAAGTGGTTTACCAGTGTGTGCTTTTGTTTCTCTATTTCTTCCACAATAATTTCAACCTCTCTCTCCGAGAAATTCATTTTTCTCTTTTTCGCAACCGACACCATAATTGCATAAAGTCCTATTCTGGAGAAGTAGTTGTGCGTAGTATACGCAAAAATAGTACTCAATTGATATGCGCAACGTAATGGCTTCCAGAATCGGCTTCTTCTTCCTACTAAGGAGCGTACGTTAGCTAGCTCATAAATCCCGCCCTCTCTTGGTTCCATTGGTTGGGTGTCTAGGGATAATTCTATATGACCCATTTTTATTGGCTGCGTAAATGCCAGTCATTTAACGAGGCAAACAAACTATGTGATTCAAACCCCCTAAAAACAAAAACATCAGCCATATATTTTATATTGTGGTTCTTTTATAATAATAATAATAATGATAATAATACATTTCATTTATAAGCGCCTTTCAAAACACTCAAGGCCACTTTACACTTTTAGTTTTGTACGATTAATTGACCCTCCCCCCCAATACTGTTATACTCAGGATTTTGATTAGACAAACTGCATGTCCAAAAGTAAACCAGTTACACATTGTAAATAAAAATAATCAAGTATTAAACACTCACCAATATTCATTTGCACAATTTCCAAACAGAATACTCATTTTATAGGCACTAAATAAGGCACATTACCAAACGGAGGTCAGAGACAATGTTTCCCGACCTTTTATTGAGCGAATGCACGTTTTCCTTAACAAAAATCTCAAAGCACACTACCAAACAAAAATGTCACAAAAGATTTGACTATCACATTGGAAACGCTGCAAAACAAGACTTAAAATATTAGGTAGATTGGCAGCAAACGTTTGTGCTAAGTGGTTTATAATGAATAAAAACAAAAGATAACCTTTACCTTTATAGTTTTGAGGTTGGGGCATTTCTTTGAGCAGAGACAGAGACACAGGGGTGGCAGTGAAGCAGTGAATCTTGCTAGCATCTTTACAATACTCCTTCAAGGGCCCCATCTGATTTTTCCAAAATGGCCACATAGGCCAGGTAATTTGTAGAGGAGTTTTTAATGCATATTTTTGACATACAGATCTAATGATATAATTTTCAAATGCTAAATGTAAAATTATGTTATCGGTTGTTGGCACAAAGTCTTTGTTTGGCCACATGTTGACAATTTGTCATTTTGTCATGAAAATATTTTTAGAAGGGGTACTCAGTGGATGGATCAGTTTCAGTTTCAGAGTGCATTGCAATGCAGAGAACAGCATTGTAAACACACTGCATTTTAATAAAGGAACATATTTTTAGTTTAGCTTTTGAATAACTTATTTCTATAAACTTGTTTATATATTACTTTAATTTCAGTCTTTTTGTTGTTGTTTTTAAGCATCAGTGTTTCGTCATGAGGGGCCTCCACACTGGGAAGTTTAGTGACTGGCATTCTTGTCAGCATGGATGAGCTCCCCTTGTGTGTTCTTTTCCTTTTCTTTGTGCCATGCATAGGAATTTTTTAATATACAGTATTTTATCATGTGTGTGCGTGTGCATGAGCACAGGCCTGCCTGTAGAGATGTGTATCTGTGTATGATTGGGGGGAGGGTCCTCTTTTTATGAGTATTTTGGATGTTTTAATTGCACAGCACTTTGAGTTGAAGTGCTATATAAATAAAGTTGGTTTGATTTGATTGATTGAAAGTGTGCTAAATTGTGGGATGAAATAACATTAAGCATTGTCAAACGAATTTTAAGAATGCTTTGTGACTTTTTAACCCATTAAATGGTTTATTGGTGAGTCGATTTTTTGTAATAGGGAAGGATTACTTATTGTCTTAATTCTTGTAAGATATCATTATTATTACCAGGCCGCCGAGTGGTAGCGGTGTCTCATCAATGCCTGTCCACACTGGGGAAATTTACAGCCTCCAGCAGCAAGAATGTGGGTAGAAAGAAGAAAGAAGAAAGAAGAAAAAACAAACAAACACCGTTCAATTATTGCAATATAAATACAAAATGGATAAATCACAGTGCTATTTACAATTGTTTTTCACATCACACACATCACATCATTTAATTATTATTATTATTATTGTTATTTTTATTCGGCAGCCTGACAGCAGTCGGTAGGAACGAGCGTCGGTATCTCTCCTTCTTACAGCACGGGTGTAACAGTCTCTGGCTGAAGGAGCTACCTAGTGCTGTCAGGGTGGGCTGGAGAGGGTGGGAGGGACTGTCCATCATAGCTTTTAGCTTAGTTAGCATCATTCTGTTGCCCACCTCCTCCAGAGTGTCAAGGGAGCAGCCCAGGACAGAACTGGCCTTTCTGACCAGTCGCTCCAGTTTCTTTCTGTCCCGGGCTGAGATGCTGCCTGACCAGCAGACAATGCCATAATGGATGGCCAAGCCCACCACCGAGTTATAGAAAGTCTTAAGGAGCGACCCCTGAACCCCAAAAGACCTCAGTTTCCTGAGTAGGAAGAGTCGGTCTGTCCTTTCCTAATCAGGTTGTCCGTGTTTGTAGACCAGTCCAGTTTGTTGTTCAGAAGAACACCTAGGTACTTGTAGGAGGTCACCCTCTCTATGTCCATACCCTGGATGTTCATCGGTGCTGGTGAGGACTGTTTCCTGCAGAAATCCACAACCAACTCCTTAGTTTTCCTAGGGTTGATCTGGAGGATATTCTGCTGGCACCAGTCCACAAAGTCTTTCGTCAGTCCCATGTACTCCCGATCGTCCCCCTCTGTAATGAGGCCAACAAACGCAGAGTCATCGGAGAACTTCTGTAGGTGGCAGTTTGGAGTGGCGTGTCTGAAGTCCGAGGTGTAGAGGATGAACAGGAATGGAGCCAGAACAGTCCCCTGCGGCGCTCCAGTGCTGCAGAGAAGCCTGTCCGACTCACAGCTCTGCAACCTCACGTAGTGCGGCCGATTTGTGAGGTAGTCTATGATCCATGCTGTGAGATGGTGGTCCACACCGGCGTTCTGCAGTTTGCCTCCCAGTAAGTTGGGCTGGATGGTGTTGAAGGCACTGGAGAAATCAAAGAACATGATTCTCACAGTGCTCCCAGCCTTCTGACAGCACTGAGTGGAGGAGGTAGATAATGGCATCTTCCACGCCGATGCCAGGCTGATAGGCAAACTGCAGCGGGTCCAGTGCCGGGCTCACCAGCGGTCAAAGGTGGGCGAGGACAAGTCTCTCCAGTGTCTTCATCAGGTGAGACGTCAGCGCCACCGGTCTGTAGCTGTTCAGCTCCTTAGGATGGGGGGGTCTTGGGCACTGGGACCAGGCACGAAGTTTTCCACAGCTGTGGAGCTCTGCTCAGCTTCAGGCTCAGGTTGAACATGTGCTGGACAATATCACACAGCTGGTCAGAACAGGTCCTGAGGAGCCGGGAACTGATCTTGTCCGGACCTGCTGCCTTCCTCACATTCATCTTCCTCAGTTGGTTCCTTACCTGCTCTGTTGTGATGGACAGGCAGGAACCAGGTGACATACTGGGTTGATGAGAGCTGGTCGAAAGAGGAGGGGGAGGAGAAGAAGTCCTCAGTGAGAGAGGTTGCAGTTTGTGGTTGGGGGAAGGGACAGACGACTGGTCGAAACGGTTGAAAAAATGGTTCAGTCCATCTGCCCAGTCCTTGTCCCTGCTCCCTGATACCGGATAGCTTTCAATTATAAACTAATTTGGGAATGCCAGCACATTTTTATAGATATGGTTGTATCTTAATATTGAGAAGAAACATTAAAGCCAAGTAGAGGGAGAATGGTACAGTACTGTGTTGCCAAGAGTTTACCAAGTTTCTTTTACTAATTTTCTGGTTATGGATTCCCAACTCCGGATTTCCTGTGTGGAGTTTGCATGTTCTCTCCGTGCCTGCGTGACTTTTCTCCGGGTACAACATTTTCCTCCACATTCCAAAAACCTGAATGGAAGGCTGATTGAACACTTGAAATTGTCCCGAGGTGTGTGTGTGAGCGCGGATGATTGTTCGTCTCTGTGTGCCCCCCGCCTATTGCCCGAAGACAGCTGGGATAGGCCCCATTTGTGGGGTTAAAACCCCTTAAAGTTAGGAGGGCCCCATCAAGGGCCCTCCATCATCTGTCAAAACAAATCGCTGATGCACGTTGTCATGTGTGAACATGTTGTACATCTTTTAAAAGCTGGGTTTCTGGAGATTTGAATCGTACCCTACATGTTACAATTGTCAAATTTGAACCGAACCTTGGGAGACTTCAGCTTTGATCTTGTAGTGTTTAGTTAATTTATTTTCAAGGCAGATATTGTGAAAAAAAAATTAGATGAACATAAGCTTTGCCTTTTTCTTCTGTTTTCAAACATCCATACTTCAGTGACAGGAGCACTTACACAGATTCTTACTGTATGGGAGAAATATTCATAATGTCACATTTTGAATATTTCAAAAAGTGACCAAAACTATGCTGATTCTCCAAATGGTTCAAGAATAGCTAAAAATTGACTTTGGATGCACCTTTCCACAGGCGTTTTCGGCAAAGTTGCCCTCGGTTTAAGGGGTTGAATAAAAGGCAAATAAAGTACTGTAATGATCTTTTCAAAAATAAAAACACTTTTTTGTTTCTTTGCTCTATTTTCCTTTTATTTAACCTACAAATGTGTCAGATAATTTTGCCTGTCCCCATATAATGCCATTCTGTTTCGTCATTTTTGAAAATTAAGTTGAGTTCTGGCGGTGCGAGGTCGGCCGGTTGATTTTCGTTTCAATGCAGATCCAGTAGCTCTGAAGTTGGCAACCCAAGCTGGTACGGGGTCATGTCTACCAAGATTTTAGTGCAAACGGAATGCTTGTTGTGTTGCAGTTACAGATTCGTTTGTTTTGATAACCGTTTCCACAACGAAAGCGGATGCTCACAAGTCCAATTCATGGCAGCAACCGAAAAAGATATAAAAAAAAACAATGGCATTATAAAGAAACAAAGCAAAATGGCATTATATGTACTTTTCGAAAATAAAAACACTTTTTTTTCTTTTTGCCTTTTAAATAAAAACACTCTTTTTTTTCTTTTTGCCTTTTATTTAACCTACAAATGTGTCAGATCATTTTGCCTGACCCTGTACAATGGACTTAGTAGTGTAACCGTTAAGTCTATATTGCATGATAGGTTAATTCGTGTAGGCCTCCTTTTAAAATGAGACATCAAAGCATTTCTCTGAATCCAGCGTTGTCTTGGGCCATGTTCCCGTAAACTGCCTTGTAAACCATCAACACGTCTAGGGCTGATGGACGGAGTTTAGGGTCTTCTGCCTTACACTCCTTATGAATTTGAAAAAGATGGAAGTGGATCAAATCTCCTCCAGCCACAGATCCTATCAGGAACCGTACCACATCTGGGATCTTCCAGATATCTGTCCGTTCATCATACTCATGCATAAGATCGTCAGAAAAAGGCTTCCCTATGTTATTGAATGGCCACAGCTGCTCCGGCGCCACAAAGTCACCGCTGAGTTCCCGGTGGCCGCATTTCACAAGCAAGCCCCTGGATAAGTCCACCTCGGGCAATGCATCTAAGTCATTCACCACCATGTGAAAGTCATTTGTGAGCAGAAACTGGGAGAGAGTTTTCTCCAGCGTGTTGGAATCGCACATCACCCTCCGACCAGCGGGGCTGTTGTGGAGGTAATTGAGGATAGAGACGTAGTCTATCGCCAACAACAGCCGCGTATGCCAAGTGTTGCGATGTTTTTGCTGCTCCTGTCCCAGAACTGCATTCAAATTGAGAAGTGAGCCCAGTGGATGATACTCTGTGACCAACGTATGGTCTTCAAGGCAAAACCCTACCAACTGTACCACCAGGGGACCCTGCAGTGCCTGTAACATTGACAATCCGTGGAGAAAATCACGAGAGTAATCCAGAAATGACAGTTTGGACACAGCCACCTTTTGTCCTTTCCATTCTGCCAAGTAGACCTGAGGGAAGACACAGAAGTATAAGAGTTTAGGACTACATGCACGTGAGTTGGTAACTCAACTCAACCACTGCATACAAAGTGCTGTATAGGAGCAAAAATTTGTCGTACAACATCAAAGACAAAGCAATAAATGAATAACATTAAAACACCAACAAATGCTAAAACAATACCAAGTTTCATCCTGAGTCAAAAGCCAAAGAATATATGTGGCTTAAGATGAGTTTTAAAGATGAACAGAAAGGGGACTTGCCGAACGTTTAGCGCATGGGTGCCCAACCTTTTTTAAACAAAGATCTACTTTTAGAGCAATCAACCACCGCGATTCCGCACTGCTTTTTCAATTTTATTTTTGATGATACATCGAAACTGAAAGGATGCATCAGGAAACATCCTTCTCCACAGCTGCCCCTCACACCATTCAAGTGCCCTGTGTCAACCGTCGTTTCTGGGAATCACAGTCCCCCAAGACATGAAGTCGTAGGTCAACACCAACTCCATCCTGAAAAAGGCCCAGCAGAGGATGTACTTCCTGAGGCTGCTGAGGAAGCATAGCCTGCCACAGGAGATGCTAAGACAGTTCTACACAACAGTCATCGAATCAAGCCTGTGTTATCCCATCACGGTTTAGTTTTGGGGCCACCACAAAAAAGGACAAAATCCAACTGCAACGGGCAGTCCTAAATCCTAAATCCTACTGGACCCCTCACACCCTGCCCACCACCTACCAGCTACTCCCCACAGGCAGGCGCTACAGATCCATGTGCACCAAATCCACCAGACATTCAAACAGCTTCTTCCCTCGAGTCATTAACTCCCGAAACAATAACCCAGCGGCCCCTCTGTGGAACAGCATTACCGCAAAAATCATTGTAGCTCTAGCTCTGTACTGACTTGAACCATTGTCACTGAGATATATTCCACAGCACCAGACACTTTAAAGCACTCAAGGACTTCTGTACAATTGCACACTTAAAGTTGCCCTACAAATACTGCAACTGATCACTTTAAAATGGTGCGTTGATTACCTGCACCAACTGCACAACTGTTATAGTATTGGATTCTACCACTGATCCCTTTAGCTCTGCTTGACACTTTGCACGTTGTCTCACAGCTGTGAGTGTTGTCTCACAGTGCAGTGTGCACTAACACAAAAGTATATCATATTAATAACATGCACACGAACACACACATTTATTTATTTTTTTTTCATTTCCCCTTATAAATTGGGAATTTCTCCATTGTGAGACAAATAAAGGTTATCTTATACTCCTCATGAGTTGGGACCAGTTTGCGGGCGACCAGTTGATCGCGATTAGCGGCAGGTCATTCCAAAGTGAGGCAGCAGCACGCGAAAGGCTTGATCCCCCCTGAGCCTCCTTTTATTCCTTGGTACCCCCTGTTGCGTCTGTTTTGAAGTGCTATTGTAAAAGGAGAGGCTTTGCGTTAGCCAGCTGTCTATTTAGCAACAGCACTAATTTGCCAGTACAATCACCGTCCGGTTTAACACCTAAGTTCAAGATTGTTGGCTTTAGATAAAGGCGCCAGGGGGGCCAAGTCAGCAGGACGGGATGTAAAAGGACCACTGGAACCAAAAATCATTGTTTTTTTTCCCTCATTGAAACTCAAGAAATTTAGTGTCATCAAGGCAATGATTTCCTCCAAACAGGACAAAAGTGGCCTCAATGAGAAAATGTAATTTTTCCTTACCAAGACATATATTTGACATTCATCCACATACTGTAGCAGTGGAAGGAAATATTTTCTTAAGATTGAGCCCATTTGGCAGCAGATACAATGAAAACAACAACGGCCCAGGAATTGAACCCTGTGGAACACCATACAACAATGTTGTCGAATGGTGTGGGTCTCTGAGCAACTAAGCCTAACACAAAAAGTTATGTCAGCCAAATTTAAACCACAATAGTATGCTACCACCAATTCACACCTGGTGCTGCAAATGAGCCAACAAAATGCTGTGGACCACTGTAATGAATGCTGCAGTTAGAGCCAACAAAACAAGACAAATAGTCTCCAACATCATTAGCCAGGAGGATGTCAATTAAAACTTGCATCAAGGATAACTATGTGCTATGCATCATCTTGGGTACCTGACTGTGAGACCTCCATGATGTTATGTTCATGTAACAGAGGTTGCATTCGCTTAATAGCTGATCATTGCCAACTTTTGGTCTGGAATTATCTGTATTTCGCCAACATATGAATATTTGTCTGACAAATAAATGATATCTTAATATTTGTCTGTTCATCGTGTCTGATTCTAATGTACACTATATTGCCAAACGTATTCGCTCTTTTAGATTGATTTGCATATAAATTATAATTAAATCCCCTTTAATTACTCTTTCGACAAAGTTTAGGAGTGTGTTCATGGGAATTTTTGACCATTCTTCCAGATGCGAATTTGTAAGGCCACACACATTTGTTGAATGAGAAGGCTCTCTGTTTTATTTCATCTCAAAAGTGTTCGGTCGGGTTGACAGTTTTGAGTTCAGAGAACAGATGTACCAAAGATTTTACTTTCCCAAAAATCAGCAACACTTGTTTCATGAATAAAGAGTCCACTTTGTTTGCCTGCTGGAAAACTCTAGAAGCCACAGAATCAGTTAGAACCCTCTATGTGCTATCCAATCTGCCATATTCCTAATTTTGAAATGAAAAAAAATATCTCTTCATTTCAGCACATGGGAGCAAAGAGGAATTGTTATTGAATTATAATGTACTTTTGTGCTGTCGCTGCCCAGTGTTGATGCTTATAGTTATTTAAATCCATTTTGGGCTTCTGTGCATGTCGATTGTTTCATGGGTTCACTGAATTAAAAACAAACAAACAAAAAAATTTGTAAAAAAAAATCTAGAAAAGTATACTTGCATCTCTGATTTCAAAAAATGTAGAGAATCATTAATACATATTGAGTAAGGGGGTACTCATGGTATTACAAAAAAAAGGTTCAGACGACACATGAATCGTAGGAATAATCTGCACTCTTGAAGTGTCTATACAGTTTACACCCTTGTGGTAGAGTTTGATAGATCACAACATGTGGGTTTAATATAAATTACAGAACATTGGTAGAGGATGGAGAAATAAGTGAATTAAGTCGCTTAGTTAAAGGGCAAGTTAGTTCACATAATAAAAGAGACATGTTGTTTCAACAACAGTACCTTCTTCACTGCGCCCTGGCCGATGAGCTTCAGTTTGCGAACTTCCGCTTCTAGAAGAGGACATTGAAGCCAAGGGGTGCAGTTCTTCATTGTCGGCATTTTAAAGTGTTGAGCCATACAACCGTTATGGGCGATGACTGGTTGTACATCTGACTCGTACAAAGAGTCCAAATACAGGTAAATGAAGATGTTGCTGAGGAGTAAAGCTGCAAGGCAGATCGCCACCACTGGAGTGCTCTGGTAGAATGAAGTACTGCTTCGACGACTCATGTTGCACTGCAACCAACCAAGGAAACAAAGCAATAATAACATACTGGAGGTAATTCAAACATCAGTAAACCTGCAGCATCATAAAAAAAAAAATCTGCATCCATGTGGCATCTTCAGTTGAGGGGTACATGCATGGGTTGCATAATTATGACACAAATTTGATAAATAAGGCGGTGTTTTAGGAGGTTTCATTTTTCATGAAAGTATCCTTTAAGAACATGTTTCATATCCTCCTGAGACCTGAGGAAAAGACGTATATTTCAGTTTAATTTTTATTTTTTTGTAATTTCAATTGTAAAATCAATTTGTATCAACATTTTTTCTTCATTATTACACTTTATTGATTGTTGACATGATGTCACAGATTTTTACGTTTTAGACAACAAAGAGGGAGAAAATTGGAAAACAAGTATAACTTACACAGTCATATTGAAATACAGCATAGTGGGGATCTGTATGTGATGTATATATTAAGATCGTCACTTTGGCTTTCAGCAACAGAACCAAAGGACTCTACTCGAACAAGCAAACCCAATGAGCTGACTTGAGACTGAGTTCCTTAAAAATAGGAAATCGCCGTTTTGGATAGCTGGCCGACATTAGTCCACACATTAAACTTACCTACAATCCCGCTGGGTCACATGGTAGTAAGCACAATCACATAAAACGACTAGTTCGTTACATCGCATGGTAGTAATACCACAGGGTTATAAGAGACCTGCATTACATTGAGAAAAAAACGTAAACAAATCATCACTTCCTGTAATAATCTTCCAAAATAAAAAAAGATCAGCCCTGGCTTTGCCTTTCGTCAGGATTTAATATGATGGTTATTATTTTTATTAATAGATTTTTAAAAGGAATGTTATGTTTTAATAACTTTATTTTTTATCTAACCTATACATGAATGAATAAATTAAGCGTCCAAGACGTGAAATCGACATGGTGGGAGAACTCTGTTGAGCACTAAACAGAAAATCCTTACGGTGGCATATTTTATGCAGCTCCCGAGTTAGGAATATGAATACGTCCATAAACATTTGTAACTGGAATTTAATCAAATACTCAGAAAAACAGGGTGTACGCTTATATTATTTGCTTTTATTTTGAAAATATAGGAAACCGGACAGATTTGTGCATGTGACTGACAAGATAAATCCGATGGGCATGACTGAAGTTACCGTCATAATACAGTTGACGGGAGAATATCTGCGGCGTTCAGGTAACCAAGTATTCGTAATTACAAAACCTTAATAAAGTTGTCTGTCCAAGCATAGAATTATTATTATGTAGCCAACAATTGATGTATCTCGGTGTAAGTTAATTGGCTGCTATGGCATTTTCAACTGTGAAAAGCTATTGTCAAGCTATTGAAAAGCTAATGTCATAACTAGTTACACCTACATGGCTTTCATGATCGGATTCATGGATTCATAATCGAATTCGAGATGGCATTCCTTCTGTCAGATTGCATTCTCAGGCGAAGGGATGCAACGCGTTTATTAGCAGCCATGTTGCAAGAGTTTAAGATGGCTATTTTGTAACATACTGTAGCTTCCTGTTTGAGGTGTGATATCTCAGAAAGGGCACTCACAATCGATAAGTCACTCTTGATAAACAAGATGAAATCAAACCAAACAAAGCGTGTCGTATTGAATGTGTCTCGTTCAATGTAATTTGCTGTTTAATGTGCAACCTCTTCAGGTTAGCTGCGTTTGTTCAGCTATGGATTACTTTCAGCAGAAAATTAAAACACATTCCATCTCTATCGAGATGCACAGATGATAGTTTGGATGTAAATTGCGTGATCGATAGATTTGTGGATGATACTGTGTTTACTCGTGGGCTACGTGCTATGTTCCATGATTGGACTCAGCCCTGTTTCCATAGTTTCCTCCCTCCTTCTCACATTTGGCTGTGATGTCATGAACACAACTGCGCGGTTCCGTTGCCTCCTCCCCCTTACTTCCACCTGACCGTTGTTAGGGATGAGTCACACAGTGAGTCACAGAATTCTGTACATCGCCGATTTTTGATCACATTGACATCATCTGGATTTGCTTCAAAATGTCGTATACAATGGTACGTACATGGATAGATAACTTTTGTTACAATTGCTGGGATCATCAAGTACCATAATCAGTTGTAGTGGGCCAGTGACCAAATATTCAAGTCAAATTTATTTTGCTCTGAATTACAATACCTCTTAAAGGTACTTCAGGTGCTAACCAACATTGACAAGTATTAAATGCATCACTTGATCTTAACCCCTAGGATGGCAAGGAAAACAAAACAACAACAAAAATCCCCAAACCTCTTTGGAAAAATGAGAAACCTTGAGAAGGCACCACAGATGAGAGAAACTAATGCAGTTCTAGATTTTGTATGGGTACTTTCAAATATCATGGTGGACTGTGATTCCAAAACACTGTAACAAGGGTAATTTAAATGTTGTTAAATGCATAGCAGCATCATCTAGTCAAGTCAAGTTTATAGAGCACTTTCAAACAGCCATCGCTGCATACAAAGTGCTGTCCATGGAGCAATTTAACATGCGCAATAAACAGTAAGACAAATCGTTAATAAAGGTGGTAGAAAGCACCAAACAGTAAAACCAAGATCAAATCTAACTCATGCTGAGTCGAATGCCAAACAATACAAGTGAGTTTTGAGGAGGGTTTTGAAGATGGGCAGCGAGGAGGCTTGCCGAATGTTCAGTGGGAGGTCACTCCAGAGAGAGGGACCAGCAACAGAAAAGGCTCGATCCCCTCTGAGCCTCAGTTTAGTTCTTGGTACTTCTAATAACGCCTGATCCGCAGACCTGAGGTGCAGGGCAGGTGTGTAGGGGCGGATGAGCTCAGAGAGGTTAGGTGGCGCGAGGTCATTTAAAGATTTGAAAAGAGGATCTTGAAAATAACTCTAAAATGAATGGGGAGCCAGTGAAGGGATGCCAGAGTAGGAGTTATGTGCTCCCTCTTACGAGTACCAGTCAAGAGGCGAGCAGCGGCATTATGGACCAGCTGAAAGTGCTTAATGGAGGACTGGCTGACTCCAAAGTAAAGGGCATTGCAGTAATCGAGCCGGGATGTGACAAAGGCATGAATTACTGTCTCAAAGTGTTCATGTGAGAGGACAGGTTTTATTTTGCTCAGCTGTCTAAGGTGATAGAAGCTGGATTTAACAACGGCACCAATTTGCCGTTGAAATCACTATCCAGTTTAAGGCCCAAGTTTGAGACGGTTGACCTAAGATAAGGAGACAAGGGGCCCAAGTCTACAGGATGGGCCACTGGCACCAAACAATATCGCCTCTGTCTTCTTTTCATTGAATTTCAAGAAATGTTGTGCCATCCAGGTTTTGATTTCTTCCAGACACGATAGGAGTGGCCTTAATGAGA
Source organism: Hippocampus zosterae (assembly GCF_025434085.1). Lineage (NCBI taxonomy): Eukaryota > Metazoa > Chordata > Actinopteri > Syngnathiformes > Syngnathidae > Hippocampus > Hippocampus zosterae. Next base: position 3,843,029 of record NC_067468.1, read on the forward strand.
AGGCGTCTTTCTTGCTCAGTGGGACATAGATCCGGTAGTCATCTGCATAGCAGTGGAAGCTAACTCTGTAAAGCTAACTTCTTAATCAATGAAAGCAGTTAAATGTGTAGGATATCGGCCTGAAATACCATCGTGGAAAAAGTTCCAATACTGTACCACCCAAATTGAGTTAGCAAATAAACATTTTGGTCGTAGCAAAACACATATATATATATTATATATATATATATATATATATATATATATATATATATATATATATATAATACACACACCTTTATTTTGTTTTGTTACCGTCATGTACAGTATAGCATGAACAATTGTTGCTGCAGTTAGGGTGTTGAGGTGCAGTTGTGGGTGTTCACTTAAATAAGCAGGTAACGGTAGTCAATGCAAAAAAACCCCCCAAAAAATCCCTCAAGCGTTGAGCATTTATTTTTGAAACGAGGTACTCAAATTATCCGTTTCAGCCCTAGATCTGTGCATCTGCAATCGATTGCTCTTACTAACGTACCCAGATTTTTATCAAACGAATTAAATTTGTAGTGAGTAAACTGAATGTGAAAATATACAGATTTGAAATTTTCAGTGAAGATCAAATAAAGTTTCAGAAAAAAAACTGAAATTCAATTTCAAGTCTGTTGGGACTTCAGTTTCAAATTAGTACTGTCGATTGAAATTTTACAGCTCAAATTTCGTTTTTCAATGCACTGATTCAAATGACGCTGTAAAAATTCTATTCTTGTTGTTAAAATTCTTTGTTCCGCAATTCCAAAATCATGCTAGGTAGATTCATGGAATACTTATCCCGAGGTGTGGTTCTGAGTGTGGTTAGTTGCTTGTGGGCTGTGACTGAATGGCAACCAGTTCATGTCGTACCCTGCTTCAGCACCCTCATGAGGATGAGCGGTTTGGATAATAGGTGGATGATTACAATTCCGTTTTTGAATGCAGTAATTCAAGTTGAGTGATTCAAAACCAAATATAACCGATTCAAATTCCATTTCTTGGTGGCACATATTTCAGTACACATGGTTAGCGGCAAGGCTTCAAAGGGTGTGGTGTAATTCAGGGAGTAATTTATGAAACGTGTGTTGACGCTTAATTTTTTATGGGCCAAAAAAAATCACACACGACGTGTAAAGGACTGCTGTTTCTAAGAGTGGTTTGAACTTGGCGTGCTTCGTAAATGGCCGAATGTTGTGTTTGCAGTCATGCTGCAACCTGACCATTGAACTGACAACAAGTGTTTCCCTTATATGACAACACTGTGAGTAGGTCAGTCCAAATAACTAAGTCATTTCCAAGCTTCTTTCATTCCATTGTTAAATGTGTTAAGTCTGTTGTTCTGTTTTGGAGTTAGCAGTCTGGTTTAATTTAGAAGTGCTGTGATTCCTCACAGAAGCAACCATTGGCTAAAGTGTTTATTATAATGTGCATACGATTTTAATTCATATAATGTAGGAACCCCCATATTGCTGGGCAGGACAGGTGCGTATATTTGCGCTTATGCAGGGAGAAAATGTTTAATAATAAAAAAAAAGTACGTTACCATCTTTTGAATCATTTGCATCAGTCTTAAAATAAAAATTGTGCATCTTATCAGAAGTGTTTCATTAACATTCCTATCTTTATGTGCAATACCTGTTATTTATAAGAGTGACCTTGCCTTGACTGTGTGATGTGGAATAATGGAGACTAAATACATCTTGCCTAGTTGGTGGAGCCCTAACCAGTAGCTCAACATGCCAAGAGAGTGCCTCCTCCTTTAGATGCACTTCCTTCATCTCCTGACTGTTCAAGCAAGAAAGTTAAGTAGTTGTGACAGAATCGCTCTATTTTCAGTTTTATATTCAGTCTTTTCCACAGCTCATGGCTTACAAATGCTGTTTCATTTTTGCAGGTGTTAGGACCACAAGCACGATGGGCCACCCGCGTTTATATATGATTCTGCTCGCATTCATTTGTCACAGTTATGGCCAGGATGCATTCAATCCACTTTACAGATCCAAAAGGTAGGAAAATCCTTCTTTTATTTATTTTTTTCGCTCATACTGGTATATAAATTTGTGTCAATCTAGGCGTTACTCGATTTTAAAAACGTTTTGAGTTGTTGTTTTTTTTTTAGTTTTTCATTTTTTGATGATGCCAAATCTCATCTGTCTGCCAAACAGTCTTTGCATTCCTTTGGCCAGTCATCCTGTTCAGTGTCATAGGTGAGCTTGATCTGATCGCAAAAGTACAGTCAAACCTCGGTTTTTGAACATATCTGTTCTCGACCAAATCAGTTTTCGTCAAAATATTTAGAGTTTTTTTTTATGCCTCGGATTACAGCCGAAAATCGGTTCTCGACCAAACTGGGCGCACTTGAATGCACCACTTTACTTCTCTTGCCTTCCTTACACGAGGAAGTGACGCTTCCTCGTGTAGCGTTCCATTGTGAGCAGACATGTTCAATAAATATATATATTTTTTAAAGAGCGTAGTTTCGGTTTTCGAACAGCCTTCTGGAACAGATTATGGTCGAAAACCATGTATGACTGTATATACATGTAGCCTTCAAAACTTGTAATTAAACCCAGTGCAACAGAACGCCAAGTTCGTAAACAGTCCACCAAAGTTGTGGATACGTTTAAAGCAATATTATCTCAATTAATTAAAATTATCCTAGGCTTTGAACATAGCACTTAGCCCTGTTCAATCCAACATCAAAAAAAGGACATGGACATAGGACAACTGCATACCTACCCAGAAATGTCCATCCACTTGAACTACGGGTTGGTAATGTACTGTACCATACCTTCTCGATAGTTTATTCTTGCCATCATTCTGGTAGAGATTGATCTTGGCTTGGCTTCTTTCTTTTTTTTTGGTCTGTTGCATAACAATTTAAGTACCGGTATGCTGTAGCATAACCTTTGCTCAGGAATCCTGGCCCTGATCAAAATGTACTGTCAAATTTTAGACCCATTTTCAAGCTACTATTAATTGGCCGTGCACACAAATCTTTCCTAAATTAACATAATGTCACAGACATTTTTCAGTCAGTTTTTAAAATGATGCAACAGAGTCAGCCCTGTTATGAGTTTTTAATTACATCTTCCTGGAAAATGAGGCTGGAGACTAGGTGTGTCTGGTTTTGTTGGATGTAACCCAAAGCATTCGATACGGTGGATCAAAGTACTCTGTTGGTTCATGTGAAGCAACAGGGAGGCATTGGCGGTAGCACCCTTGATTGGTTTAGATCCTATTTGGCTGAGAGAACTTTTTGTGTTAGCTGTGGTTGTTCCACACTGCCCCACTGTTGTATGGTGTTCCACAGGGTTCAATTCTGTGGCTTATGCTGTTTTCATTGTATCTGCTGCCTTTGGGTTCCATCTTAAGGAAACATGGTATTATTTCCTTCCATTATAGGGAGAGAATTGGGTAAAAATGATTCGCAATTAGATATGTGATTGTCACACTTTTTTCAGATTCATAAATACAACTGCAATTTCCTCAGGTGCATTTATGAATGAGCGAATACGCACATTTATTTTTGACACAAACATCACGCCCCATCCATCCATCCATCCATCTTCTACCGCTTATCCGGGGCCGGGTCGCGGGGGCAGCAGCTTTAGCAGGGAAGCCCAGACTTCCCTCTCCCTAGCTACTTCTTCCAGCTTATATTCTTCTGAACATACTCAACATGGAGTGCTACAAAAATAAAAACAAAGTACAAAGACCCATCTCAAAACAAGGTCGTCAAAAAGTTCCAATCTCTGAATGTGTATATAAGCTTTTAACTATTTACAGTAAAACAACATAAGTAAGCTTTGAATACCACACAACAAATTATAAATTAAAATTTGTAAAACAAAAAGAAAAAAAAGCAGCATCCAGGTAAAGGTTTTAGCTTGTCTTTAGCGAAGATTGGCATGAAGAAAAACCAAGTGCCTCAGCTTTGAGGGGTTGATCCTCTTTCTCCTCTCTGTTAATATTTGCCCTGTTTTGGAGAAGATTCTCTCTGAGGGGACAGATGTTGCGACAACACACAGCCAACACAAAAGGGATGAAAATCCCTGGCAATCATTTTACCCAGTTCCTCATCAATTGTGTTCTGTTTTGCTGGTTTTATAGCTTTTTGCATAAAGTGGCTCATAGAGCTCTGGGTTGTACATCTAAGCAGCTGTGACATTGCAGCAGCAACAGTTGCAGACACACTAGAACCTTCATTAATGGCTGGTTCCCTTGCTTGTCTTTTCTCTTCAAATTGTACTGATGGGTGGACATTTCTGATGTGCCTGTGCAGGTTATTTGTGGAGCTTGATCTATGGGATATTTCAGAATCAGAATCAGAATCATCTTTATTGGCCAAGTATGTAGAACACACAAGGAATTTGTCTCCGGTATAACACGCTGCACTAGTATCATCGTAAACAACAAAATCATTGAACCATTTTAGAGTAACCAGTAGTTTTGAAGTACCATTTTGTGGTGCAAGAAGAGTGACTATGTCAGTGACTGTTTAAGGAGTTAATGGCTAGAGGGAAGAAGCTGTTTAAGTGTCTACTGGATTTGGTGCGCATGGATCTGTAGCGTCTGCCTGAGGGGAGTGGCTGAAAAAGGTGGTGGGCAGGGTGCGGGGGATCCAGGAGGATTTTCCGTGCCCTTGTCTTGATTCTTGCAGTGTGCAAGTCCTCAAGAGTGGGTAGGGCGGTGCCAACGATTTTTTCTGCCGTCCTAACTGTCCGTTGAAGTCGGATTTTGTCCTTTTTTGTGGCGGCCCCAAACCAAACTGTGATGGAAGAACACAGGATTGATTCGATGACTGCCGTGTAGAACTGTCGTAGCACCTCCTGTGGCAGGCCATGCTTCCTCAGCAGCCTCAGGAAGTACATCCGCTGCCGGGCCCTTTTCAGGATGGAGATGGTGTTGACTTCCCACTTCATGTCCTGGGAGACTGTGATTCCCAGGAACTTGAAGGTCTCGACGGTTGACACAGGGCAGTTGGATAGTGTGAGGGGCAACTGAGGAGAAGAATGTTTCCTGAAGTCCACGATCATCTCTACAGTCTTGAGCGTGTTCAGCCCGAGGTTGTGTCGGCCGCACCACAGCTCCAGCTGCTCCACTTGTTGGCGGTACGCAGACTCGTCGCCGTCTTTGATGAGACCGATGACCGTGGTGTCGTCTGCGAACTTTATGAGTTTGACAGCTGGATCTGTTTAGGTGCAATCGTTTGTGTAGAGAGAGAAGAGCAGTGGCGAGAGGACACATCCCTGTGGGGCTCCAGTGCTGGTAGTGCGTATTGATGATGTTGTTGCTCCCAGTCTCACCTGTTGTGTCCGTCCCGTCAGGAAGCTGAGGATCCACTGGCAGATCGTAGGGGACACACCAAGGTGGAGTAGTTTGGGGGTGAGGAGTTCCGGGATGATGGTGTTGAACGCAGAGCTGAAATCCACAAACAGAATCCTTGCGTAGGTCCCTGTGCTGTCGAGGTGCTTGAGGATGTAGTGCAGACCTATGTTGACTGCGTCTTCCACAGACCTGTTTGCCCGGTAGGCAAACTGGAGAGGGTCCATCAGGGGTCCAGTGACGTTCTTTAGGTGGTTCAGCACAAGGCGTTCAAAGGACTTCATGACCACAGACGTCAGGGCGACAGGCCTATAGTCGTTCAGTTCCGATGTTGCCGGTTTCTTGGGAACTGGGATGATGGTAGACTGTTTGAAGCAGGATGGGACCTCACACAGCTCCAGGGATCTGTTGAAGATTTGTGTGAAGACCGGAGCCAGCTGGTCAGCGCAGACTTTCAGGCAGGAGGGGGACACTTTGTCGGGCCCCGGAGCTTTCTTGATCTTTTGCTGCTTGAAGAGCCGTCTCACGTCCTGTTCGTGGATCTGTAGTGGAGAAAAAGAGGGTGGGGGGGTAGGTAGAGTGGTTTCTGGTAGAGGTGGGTGTGTGTGGGAAATGGGGGTGTCCTTTTCAAATCGGCAGAAAAACATGTTTAGTTCATTAGCAAAACCCTTATTGTTCACTGTTTGGGGGGATGGCATTCTATAGTTAGTGATTGTTTTCAGGCCATTCCATACAGATGCAGAGTCGTTAGCAGAGAACTGGTTTTTCAGCCTCTCTGCATAGCTTCTCTTTGCGATGTTAATTTCCTTTGTCAATTGGTTTCGGGCATGTTTGTACAGTGCCCGATCTCCACTTCTAAATGCGGCCTCTTTCTCTTTCCTGAGTTGCCTGAGTTTGGGAGTAAACCATGGCTTGTTATTGTTGAAGGAGCAGAACGACTTCGTTGGTACACACATGTCCTCACAGAAACAGATGTATGATGTTACAGTGTCTGTGTATTCATCCAGTGTGCCCGTTGAAGTTTCAAAGATGCCCCAATCAGTGCAGTCAAAGCATTCTTGTAGAGCTAGCTTTGCTTCATCTGTCCATTTTTTCACAGTCTTAACAACCGGTTTAACACATTTGAGTTTCTGTCTGTATGTAGGTATTAAGTGGATTAAATTGTGGTCAGAAAGACCCAATGCTGCACGGGCGACCGATCGGTATGCATTTTTGATTGTTGTATAGCAGTGATCTAGAATGTTGCCTTCTCTGGTGAAACAGTCTATGTGCTGCTTATATCTGGGAAGTTCGCGGTTAAGATGTGCTCTATTAAAATCGCCCAAAATGATCAGGGGTGACTCTGGGTATTTTAGTTCGAGTTTGTTTACTTGTTCGGCTAGCGTTTGTATCGCCGTGTTAGCGTTAGCTTGTGGCGCAATGTAAACACCGACTAGTAAAAAGGAGGTGAACTCACGTGGCGAGTAGAATGGCTTGCAGTTTAAAGACAGCGACTCCAGGTCCGGGCTGCAGTGTGCGTCGAGCTCCGTGACATCAGTGCACCATTCTTCGTTGATATAGAAGCAAATCCCACCACCTTTCGATTTCCCCGATAGCTCCGTGTCGCGGTCGGCTCGGAGAAGGCGGAAGCCGGGTAGATGTAGCGCGGGATCTGGATGGCGGTCACTGAGCCAGGTTTCAGTGAAGCAGAGCGCAGCAGAACGTGCAAATGTTTTGTTGGTCTTTGTGAGGAGAAGAAGTTCATCCATCTTGTTTGGCAGAGATCGTAGATTAGCAAGATGGATCGATGGGAGCGGGGTTCGAAATCCGCGCTGCCGGAGCTTGACGAGCACGCCGGCTCGCTTCCCCCTCCTCCGGCGGCGTCTCCATGCTCCGTACAGCGCAGCCGCTCCGCTCGCGATTAGCTCCGAAAAACCTTGTGGATTTTCGTGTGCTGGTGAAAAAAGACCGAGCGTAGACTCCCCAATGCGCAGCAACTTTTCCCTAGTGTAAGTAAGCCGCTCAGGGTCGCCAAAAACAAACGAAAATGACAAAAACAGGGATAATACTAGGGAGCGTGTGACCGAGGCTGCCATACCTGTCGGCGCCTGATGACGTCACCCATTTTAACCTTGCACAGTCTACACGCTGCCTTTGAACTATCAATTAAATTGAAATGAGTCCATATTTCACTGCGTTTCCTATCCGTTTTCTCACCTTTCCACTTTCCACCGTGTTGTTTTATTTTCACTAACTAGCTCTCTCGTCTCCTCGTCTGTCTTGTTCGCGTGCTGCTCAGTGTGCTGCTGTGTGTCTCTTCTCTAACCCTTCCCCCTTCTCTAAACTGCAGCGTGTGTGTGTGTGTGTGTGTGTGTGTGTGTGTGTGTGTGTGTGTGTGCGCGCGTGCGTGTGTGCGCGTGTGCGCGTGTGCGTGCGTGCGCGTGTGCGCGTGTGCGCGCGTGCGCGCGCTCAACCGTCTCCTTTCGGCTCCCAATGAGGTGGGAGCCGGCTCTCATCGTTCACTTCAAAGAGTTCGCGAACGACACATCACTACTCTGGAGCTAATTTAACCCAATTGCGTTCATACGTGCACATTTACACCGGTGCTGCCTCGCAAACGAGCATTTGCCCCGGAGCAAATATTTGACCCACCTCCCCGAGGTGGGTCAAATTTGGTCCGGTATAAGCTCTTTTCCGGGGCTACCCCGGAGCTAATTTGCACGTGTGAACGCTCCACTGGGGCAGCACCGGACCAAATCTTGCCGTGTGAACAGCCCTTTTGTCAATGTCAATAACATAACCATAATTTGAGTTTTTGAATATTTTATACTTTTTTATTAAATAGGTGAATAAAACAAAACTTTTGTCAATGTCCAACTATATACTGCATGTACCTAACTCTAATAGCCATAAATAAAACACATGTATTGGTATGTCCCTCAGGATTCAAGAAAGTGCTGGATCAGATTCCAGTGATTGTTTGCCAAGATCAAATGGGCCACACATCTCCCCAAACTCACCCAACTTCTCTCTGGATCTTCGAATGCCTGGTGTCATCCCAGCTAAGGTAGGGATGCTCTATTGATTAATCTACCTTTACAAACCCCCACTTTTCTACATTTGTTTAACCCTAATCACAATGCTCTACTTGTATTGTAGAACATGGGTAATGAACAGTTTAGCAGCAAATTGGTTGAAACCCTTAAGTGACAACAAATAGGTATTGTAAAATTGACACACCGCAGAGAAGAGAATTGTTATCAAGCCTGCCAAATTTGAATGAATAAAAGCAATGCCAAAAGACAAGGTTTTGTAATAATAACAAATAGAGCCTGGCCTCCATCTGCAGAGCTGTGTGGGCGTGTTCCCAGACGCCAAACTTCAGCTGCCAATAAGTACGTGACTGCTACATCCTTCAGGGTGATACATACGCTATCATGGGCCGCAGAGAATCTGTGGTAGCCAGGCAGCACCTGAGCCCTGATGGCCGGTTCAGTCCACTTTTCCCTCCTCCTTCGCCTCCACTGAAATTTAGTGGGCCTCTGGTGCCGACCGTGGTGCACTGTGAGGCGGCAGCACAATGCTCCGAGCCCCCTTAAAGATTTTTTTTTTTTGTTTCCTCCTCCTTCGCATCTCACAACATCACAGCCAGCAAGTGACCACTCTAAAGCCACTGGGCCGTTTGCTGCCATGCCACATGCACTGCACTTCCACACAGGAAAAAAAATGTCACCTAAATAAAACAAAAAATATTTGGGGGATCTTGGACTTTAATTGCTTGTGGACAAATAGTTGGGTCGCTGGAGTCTGGATTGAAATTAAACGAGCAAGGAAACTAAAATGTTATTTTACTGTTGATGATTTCTGTAATAACAGCATTTCTTCAAAAACATTTTTTTCTTTATGTTTTAGTCGGACACTTACTTATGCATGGCATTTCCTGTGCCAACTACCCGGAGTCATGCTGCATATGTCGGTGAGTATCATTCTTATTCAACATCTACTCAAAAAGTGTTGCATTTTTTACTGGCTGGATTTTGTTTATTGTTTTGGTAATCCTTATTGCTCTCTCAGTATTACAATTTTATAAATTCACACAATATATTACAAGGTATTACAATAAAAGTACATTAAATGGGATGTTCTTCTGTATTTTTTTATCTGCACTAACAATAAATTATCTGATATGTGACATGATTGATGTAAAAATGCCATCATTATCTAATGATATTGTGAATTAATTTTACTGCCACTCTAAACCTAAAATGAAGTATGGGGGTGGTACTGTAGTATCATGCTGTGGGACAGTTTTTCTTAAAATGCACTGAGGTCCTTAGCCAAGTGGGAGGGAATTACGAACACCTCAAAATAGCAGTCAGTATTGGCAAAAGATGTTTGTGCTGACCCGCATTCATACCACATTAAGTTCTGCGCTTGAAAAAGTTTTTTTTTTTAAATCACTTGAGTTGTACTGTTTATATGTCACAATAATGGTGAAAATAGTTCTTGTATCACAAAAAAATTGTATTTGAACAGGGGTGTGTTTTATATCCACTCTTGAAGAAAATTTACACGCAGCAAATTGTATTTTTTGAACAGATTATTATTTTTTAATCATAATGACTATTATCTACACATTATCTATACCATGTACAATACAATACATGCTGATATAGCGCTTATATAGCGCTTTCACAACAGCGGCAGCTGTAACAAAGCGCTTAACAAAACGGTTAACATAAAGTAAAATAATAAACACAACACATAACATAAAACACGGACAGTCATGCAGTCCTAACCACTTTTCCCTCACACACTTTGTTGTTTAAAGCAGTTTGGGATGAAAGAGGAGAGAATCAAAGTGTCCTTTCACCAGTGGATCAGAGGCGTCATGTTCAAAATGTGCACACGTCGGCTACAAGCGCTAAATTTCAAAGTCAACAATAAGCTGTAGCATCCCTTGACGAAAAAAAGAGATTGGTTCACTTCTCCTGTCCCATGTAAATGCATTTCAATTCCAAGCGGCGACTCTCAGTTCCAAATACGCATCTGCGCTCCGCGCCAACGCTCCTCTCTCCTCATCCTCAACTTCAGCAGCCATCCATCCAGCTGCATCAACGACGACTGTCCAACAGCGCCAACATCTCCTCTGAACAAAACGGGGCTGTGAAATATGCTGCCCATTACAGGCGCAAAAAACACAAGCACCCGGCTTGTCCAGTACCGACAGTCAATGGCACCGTCATTCCTCCCAATCAAAATCTGTGCTGGTACAGGCATGCTGCCGAGAAGGCGCAACCACCAAGCACAGATTCTTCTCCTTTGACGAATGTCGTGCCCAAAATAATTTTCCATTTATGTTTTCATCTTTTTTAATTAGATGTATCGTTTCAACTCTCATTTCTGTTTAACTTTGTTAATTTTGTGTGTGTGTGTTTTTAATGCTTTTCCTGTTTGAGGACCAGCCACCCACTGAGTCATCCACTTTATTGTTGTTTTATGTTGAGAGGGAAGAAATTTAATCTGTGCTGTATGTTACACATACGTACAGAACATTTGACAATAAAGTTGTATTCAATTCAATTTATGAGTGAAGGATATAGAAGGGACTAAAGAGAAATGCTTTTAATACAAAATTGGTTAAAGGATTATTATTTTTAAATTGTATGCTATACGTTTAGTTCAGTCTTCATTTATGATCTATATTTTCTAATGGAATATTTTTCCTCCTCAGTGGACTTTATACCTCGGGCTACAATGAACACAGTCCATCACATGCTGCTGTACGGCTGCAAGTCCCCTGTCTCCACCACCAATTACTGGTAATACCTAACTTGATGTTTGTTTTTCACAGGTTCGTTGTACAGTTATTAGTATGGCAAAACTAGTTTTGTCTATGGAGCTGGCTTTTTTTTTTTTTTAGAACGTCCGGAGTACTACCTCGGCTGGAATAGGGAAGAGGGGTTTGTGGTGTCTGGGGTCTGATGATTTTAGATGTGGTTTAACTTCATCCTGTTGAAAGACCCATGACGTGCAGCTAAGAGTAACATTTCACACACTACGCGAGTGGGGAGCTTTATTTACGTCCAGAATGCCTTGATGATGTTGAGAGCTGACGGTACCCAGCACATAAGTCTTCATGTGCCTGATACGGCAAAGGAGACAGTTTTGGCATCAGAGCACATCCAGGAGAGGGGACATTTTGGTGCTCAATAAATGATAGTCTTCCATTGGCTAGCAACCAGTCCAGGGTGTCCCCTGCCTACTGTCCGAAGACAGCTGGGATAGGCTCCAGCACGCCTCGCGACCCTTGTGAGGATAAAACGGATCAGAAACTGGATGGATGAATAAATGATAGTTTTGACAGTTAGAAAAAACTATTGACTAATCCATCTCTCGTTCCAAAATGTGATTGCATCATCAGAAAATCTGTTGCTCTCACATTCACTCAATTGTATTAGTTACTCTCACATTCACACAGCTGAGGTGACTTGTCAAAAAGATTGAGTTTTGTTTCATCTGTCCAAAGTATATTGTCCCAGAAGCTTTGCAGCTCGGAAAAAATTGTTTTGTCAAATAACAAAATATATGGTGCAAACAGGTGCAGAAGTTTGAGAGTTGCACAAATCGTTTGATTACACTGGTTGCTTCTAAAGGTTGTGCAACAAATACCGTATTTCCCGCACTATAAGGCGCACCTTCAATGAGTAGCCTATTTTAAAACTGTTTTCATATATATGGGCGCACTGCATTATAAGGCGCATAGAATAGAAGCTACAATAGTGGATGCAGTTGCGTTATGCACCCCCAATATGTAGCTGTACTGAAGGGAATACAATGTAATACAATACAGCTTTATTTATATGGCTCCTTCACAACCGCTGCCGCTGGAAGAAAGCACTTTACAAAACATTTAAAATACATCCAAGAAATCTGAATATTGATCCATATAAAAGGCAAATTGGATTTTGAGGCGCGTTGTCGGCTTTTGAGAAAATTGAATGCTTTTAGGTGCACCGTATAGTGCAGAAAATACGGTATTCATTTAAGCATTAAGGGTACTAAGGTTTTCAGATATTTCAGGGATCATTGTGAATTTTTACAAGGGCTCTAAAGCTGCAGCATATTGTTGGTGCATGAGTCTGTTTGTGGTGCTGAGCAATGCCCTGTCTGTCACTGACTGACATTTTTCACTCAAGGGACTGTGGCAGTACACGGGGTACTTGTAAAGATGGAGCATCCATTTTGTATGCATGGGCTCGAAATGCACCACCAACAAAACTACCAAAAGGTATGTTTTAGAAGACGTGTTTGTTGTTCATGTCAACATCTATTAACATAGTCAAGTCCCACCCTCATCAAGTAAATCACTAGCTGGCAGGGGGAAGCTATTTAAATGTCACTGTGGTGAAGGCTTCCTTGAGAGTTGGCATGCATTTTAGTTCATTGTACAATTTCTTGCTCCTCCATTTTGCAAAATGAATTGTGGATATCAGTGAAAGGCACCTGTCTGAACGTTTGTATGATTTACTTTTCATAATCATGCATTTCTTTTCCTTTAGTTATAGTGCATCTCTTTTTTGACATGAAAATGTGTTCAATACCTAGAATTCCCATAAAATTCTTACAGCTTTAGTTCTTCTGGTATTTGAATCATCTGTGCTTTCCTGTAATCATTTGTGCTTTGAGGTTATATTGCCATTAGTGGTGAAAGGGAAAACAGGGCTTTAAAAAAATACTTTTTCCAAATGTTTTCAAAGGACGATGGCATTTATTATGTTAGTACGATGGTTATTGGAAAAAAAAAGCCAAACAGAGGCACTTTCTTTTAATTACTTCCTTCTTGCCAGGCACCGTAATTCTATTAATGGCCAATCTCAGGCCAACTGAACTTTCTCATAACAACTTATAGCACAGTACAGTGCATTCAATGTACAGCCATTACCCAGAGAAGCCAAGTGTAATTTTGTCTTATCTCTTCTAAAACAAACTCATTTGAATCTTGATGTTTGAACACACATTTCACTGCAAAGTGAGATGTCGCTCCGAATGCTAAGATGACAAGCCAATGTTTGGTGGACGATCTTGCACCTTATTAGGTCTGGTGCAACACAACCTCAGTTTCAAGTCCTTGTACCCTTGATTTTTTTTAACATTAAATACAGAAACTGGTATTTGTAGATTTAGAGAAGGCTTATGACAGGGTGCCAAGAGAGGAATTGTGGTTCTGTATGAGGAAGTCAGGGGTTGCAGGGAAGTACGTTAGGTTGGTTCAGGACATGTATGAGAATAGTACAACAGTGGTGAGGTGTGCACTTGGACGGACAGAAGACTTCAAGGTGGAGGTAGGACTGCATCAAGGATCGGCCCAGAGCCCCTTCTTGTTTGGTATGGTGATGGATAGATTGACAGATGAGGTCAGACAGGAGTCGCCCTGGACTATGATGTTTGCAGATGACATTGTGATCTATAGTGAGAGTAGGCAGCAGCTACAGGAAAACCTAGAAAGGTGGAGGTTTGCACCAGAGAGAACAGGAATGAAGGTCAGTCATAGTAAGACACAGTACATGTGCATAAATGACAGGGAGACCAGTGGAACGGTGAGGTTACAGGGAACAGAGGTGGAGAAGGTACAGGAATTTAAGTACCTAGGATCAACGGTGCAGAGCAGCGGAGACTGTCAAAGAGAAGTGAAGAATAGTGCAGGCAGGATGGAACAGCTGGAGAAAAGTGTCAGGAGTGATTTGTGATAGGCTGTCAGCTAAGGTGAAGGGAAAAGTTTACAGAACAGTTGTGAGAACAGCCATGATTTACAGTCTAGAGCAGGGGTGCCCATTACGTCGATTCTAACTACCGGTAGATCTAAGACAGGTCCCAAGTAGATCCAAAGAGTGTCGAGGAGAAAAGAAACAAACAGCCATTTGTGTGTCTTTGTACATGTTAGTAACATTTTTTTGTGTTCATGTACGCCGCACCCTAATCATCTTATCAGTCTCATTTTCACCCAAAAAATATTTAAAAAATAAAATAAAGCAGGTAAATCTAGAATTTACGGTGGCGAGTGATTACGTCATCGGAAATTGTTAGCGCTCAGCAGTCTGCAATTGCAGCTTGTGGTAACAGCTGTTGCGCTCTATCTTTTATTGTCATTATTCTCATTCAGAGTTTGCTTTGTGTACAATTCACCGAAGGCACGGGCAAAAAATAGGAATCTAGAAGGGTCCAGGGAATCACTTTAAAACGGTACGTGTGAGCTACGATAGTTAACAGGCTGCAAAAGTGCGTCGCATGCCTCAGTTTCAGGTTGTTTCTCATCATGGCGTGCGTGCGTGCGCGCGCGTGCCGGTAAGGGTAGATCCCGGGAGGTTAGTTGATCGAAATGTAGATCTTTGATCCGAAAAGTTTGGGCACCCCTGGTCTTGAGACACTAGCAATTGGCAAAAGACAGGAGGCAGAGTTACACTAGGTGGCTGAGTTAAATATTCTGAGATTCTTCTTCGAAGTGACAAGGATGGACAGGATCAGAAATGACGTCATCAGAGGGACAAGTCAGACAGGAAAGTTTAGAGAAAAAGTTAGAGAGGCCAGACTGAGATGGTTTGGACATGTACAGAGGAGGGACAGTGGATACATTGGTAGGAGAATGTTAGAGATGGAGCTGCCAGGTAGGAGACAGAGAGGAAGGCCAAAGAGGAGATTCATGGATGCCGTGAGGGAAGACATGCAGGTAGTTGGAGTCAGAATAGAGGATGCAGAGAACAGGGAAAGATGGAAATTAAGGACTTGCTGTGGCAACCCCTGAAAAGGGACAAGCCGAAAGGACAAGTAGAAGAAGAAATGCAGAAACTGGTATAAAAGAGGAGTTCAATGAGTTAGTAAGGATGCAGCCATCGCAGTTTTTCCTCACAGTACGTGGTAATGTCAATAGGTCTCGCAATTGACATGACAATGTCCTTTATTTTAATCAGAAAACTGTTCAACAAAATAAAACGCAAACCTTTCTTAAACATGCACAAGTTTATTTAACATGAATTACAAATAAACCATATTTGTATCTCAGGATCTGTTCAATTTTTGCTCCTTAAACTTCGGATATTCCACAGTGGTTTCAGGAAAGCTTCTGAAGCCCAGGGAAACAAGTCACTGCGAGGCTGTTGGGGGTGTCACGCCATCACACACGATTTCTGAAAAATCAAATATCAAATTAGAGATGCACAATGAGGCCAGAGAGGGAATTTTTTTTCTACAGATAATTTTGGCTGTATGCTACTGTCAGTTTTTTAATGAAAGTTTTAACAAATATTACTTTTTTTGAGGCGGGGGGGTTGTTTTTTGCTTTTAATTGTTAAACACCCCCTTTAAATTAATCCCAACATTTACGTAAAGCTATCGGAATGCCTCATGGTCCGAGGGGCGAATGACGAGGACACTGCATAGACACAGACCTATCTATCTACACACATAGACACATACGGTCGAGGTCCCTCTTTGCCTCTTTCTCCAATTCTTTGCCTCTTTCTCCTCGGGAATAGCCAATGGCAGAGCAGCTATAAGTATGTTGCGTTCAGGAAACTCGGAGCTGCGAGTAGCGGCCGATACTGTATTTTTACCTTTCGTATCTTGAAGTTTCTTGCGTAACAAGAGGTACTATTTTCCTGTTGAGACGCTTCGGAACTTGAATTTTGTATAAATAGACGTTCGTAAGTAGAGGTACCACTGTACTTTGGTCGTATGGAGTTTTAAAATAGTTTTGAATCATTTACATCTGATCGATAAATGAAAAACAAAACCGAAAAAATTCTGGAAGGTATTAATAAATTTCATGGCACTGAAAGCGAATTCATTTTGTTTATTAATTTTATTACTGAACTTGATAGTTCTGGAACTGGAGTTGTCTTCATGTTTTCCTCTGTTTTACGTCCCTGTTCCTCAATAGATGTTGGTTTTGAAGTTGGACGAAATTCAGGAGTGTCTTACTTTGTGCTACAGATCCATTACGGAGATATCAGTGCTTTCCAAGGTAAGTACTCAAATTTGAACATGTTGGCAAAAATTGCTTGATGGATATACCTAACACTTGAGTGGAAATATACAAGACTAATTCCTTATTTCATTTTCTGTGAAATAGATTAGACTCACCAGATTGATTGACATGGTGATTAGGCGAAAGGTAAATTCTATGTCCAGGAGACCAAGCTTAGGGGCAGGGTTCATATTGTTTACCATTTTGGAGATGAGAAGAGAAATCGGCGTTATCTTAAAAGAAAAGGTAGTTGAGAATGTTCTGGAAGTGAAAATGGTGTCAGATTAAGTGATGAAGCTGAAGTGACACTTGTGGGATTGGGTTCAGAGTATAACGTGACGAGCGGAATTTGGACCCAGAAGCAGAGGTGACACTGAAGTTGAAAATTAAAAGTCTTTAGCTAGGAAAATGCAAACTAACTTCAGAGAGCAGGGCTGGATACAGAAGACAGGGAAGAGAGCTGACACTTTGACTAGGAGAAAGCTCGACGTACTGACCATGTATCACAAAGTAACTCAAGCTTATATAATGTGGGAATCATACCTATAGCAACAGCATGGCAACTGAAACATCAAGGAACAAACAGTCACAACACAGAGAATAAGATTTTTTTAAAATTGTGAAAGTCCTTTCAAATTAAGTGATATTTTAGGAAAATTTAAAATGATAATGCAGTTACAAAATCATTTCTACACGACACAGGATTTGGATGTAATTGTGTTTTGTTCCAGTTAATGCTTGAGTAGAGCGTCCAACCGAATGCACTTGTATGAACGAAACTTAAGGGTCACACATGGTCTGACTAAAACAAAAGTATTGTAACACTGAAATTTTGTAACATTCTGTTCTTGGTTTATTCGTATTTGTACACAGTAAACAAATAAAACAAACTTAACCTGTTTGCCATTTATAATATATATCCAATTGTTATTGTATTCTCTTGGTATATTGTTTGCATTTTCATGTTTTGTTTTGTTTTTTTGTTTTTCCTTCGACAGATCATCACAAAGATTGCTCGGGTCTCACTCTGACAATAACATCCACCCCGTGCGTACTTTATTTCTTTATTTGCATTTTTTACAAACTGTATTGTAAAATATGCTACGTTCAGTAAGAAAGGTTTGCTTAATTGTATATAGAATGTGGAACCTTGATTTAAGATGCATTTAATAAACGGCAGGAGTTGTAGTTCATGTCCACTAAATCGAAGCACTATGTTTGTGGCCTACAAACACCTAATACCGTACAAAATTATTTTTGGGTACTGGTACTTTTTTTTCATAAGTTTATCTTGTGTTATAGGTTGCGGGGGTTGATAACTGTGCTTGTTTTTTTCACCTATTTTATGACAAAAAACAACTTTACAGCCCTGGTAAAGTCAGCCAAAGGTTTTGAGAATGAAATTTATATAAATTTCCACAAAGTCTTTCATACTTATTTGTCATGATAGCAATTTTTTTCTGGAGTACTAAGTGCTGGGTGCTCGGGTACCAAGCGCTCCAATATGAAACAATCGATTATAACAGGGTACCTATCAACTTTTCGGCTCGCCAACTGTATAAACTACCAAAAAAATCCTTATAAAGAGCAAAAAATCCTTATAACATACCAAAGCATTTTATATGTCAAAATAACGGCAGAAAAAACCCACAAAATGATATTTATTGTAGATACAATGTCTGGTTAATGTCTAATCATCATTCTACTTAGTGGCATTACTGTGTTCAGAGTTGTATTCCTGCATTACTTTTTTCACCAACTCCAAATGCTGACCCATCGGCTCGAAGTTACAGCATCCATTCATATTTACTTTCGAAATTAAAGCATTCGAGTAGACTATCACCATTCTGGGCAAAAGCAAACGGAACTACCTGTTGGGGGGGGGGGGGGGGGACGGAAATTTTCAGAATCCGTATGATTTGTGCGATACGACCATATACGTAAGATTCACCACAAAATCCGTATGAACTATGGCTAAACCGTATGAGTTGACAGGTATGTAACAGTCTTTTCTAAACAAAGGGCTAAGTGAGCTATCTTAACTTATTCATAGAACAATAGAGGAAGGCTTGAAACATTCTGCATATATGTTTACCTTGTTTTGCACAAGTTAATTTGGGGCTCGCATGTCATATTCCTACACGGTTTTTGAGAACCACCCAAAAGTGATAACTTGGGTTGCAACTTGGTCTTCTTGGGTGCATTTGGCTCAGTTGGTAAAGTAGTTTGCCCAGTGACCAAAGGCTCAGCTGTTCAAATCTTGTTTTTGACACCAGCAAGAAGAGCACAAAAACACAACACAATCATGCTGGGCTATCTCTTCTTTTTAAGCAGGGAAATAAGAGCTGAAATTGTTTTTTTAATTTGTTTGTAGGTCTTGTATAAAACCTATGTAAAACCCTGAAGTTTAAAATGTACAGCAAAAATAAAAGACTTCACCATATAATGCTTTTTGAGAGAAAATGTATAGGGTGATCACTCAAGACAACAGAAGTGAAATGTCTCGTGGGGGGTAAAATACATAAATATTTTATCAGGTCACTTCTTGTAACCTCTAACTGATTCCGTCGTTATTTTCTTTTGCAGGCAGCCGTTTATTGCTGGGATTTACTTGCTCATGTCCATGGACACTGTTATCCAGCCAGGAAAAAGAGGTAGGCTATTCTTCCTCACACTTCTTGTGTGATAAGGGAAAGTTAATAAATTCCACTTCTTTGCGTCACGTTTTGCGATGCAAAAATAATTTGTTTGTGCCAATCCAATTCTCCTATATGCAAATACTAGCTGGTTCGCCGCCCTCCGGGCGGCTCATCAGCTAGTTCCTGCGGAAGGCTGGTAAGGTGGTGGTTCGCCGCCCTGCGGGCGGCTCATCAGCTAGTTCCTGCGGAAGGCTGGTAAGGTGGGCCTTCGGCCCACAAAAGTGTTGTGCTTGGTTCAACTTTTTGTTCATCTTCATTGCATATCGCGAAAATAAAGAGATGTTTAGCTCTACTAAATAACTAACAATTTTATTGCAATGCTTGTGGGTAGACAACATTTTTTCGCTAAGATGCCCGCGCGATCGTAGTGAGCCACTGCCTGAGCGGCGCAGTGGCGGCGCGGTGAAGTAGGTACGTTTTGAAAAGGGACAGACGGAAGGACAGACCGCGTGCGGGACGACGCGCAATATATATATATAGATGGGTTTCTGTGATATACCAAGTGTTGTAGAAAGATATCATGGTAAAGATTCCTTTGAATATTCTCATTGATCCTGGTTATTTCATTCTCAAGGGCATTGAATCTATTGCAACTGAACTGTCCTGGTTTTCTTCCAAGATGTTTCGCTCCTCTTCCGAGCAAGCTTGATCAGTTCATGCGTCACTGAAAGACTCTTGTTGATGGACAGTGGCCTGTGGCCTATGGCCTCTCTGCAAGGCATCTTAACAGCTGTCATCTTGCATTCCAAACGAATAATACCATTTGTGGTTTGGAGCATAACTCCACCTTGGAGCATACAGTTTCCTCTTCAGCCCTGGGCTAATGCTGTCCTAACTAGCCTTGTCGTATGAACTGATGAAGCTTGTTCGGATAAGAGCTGAAACGTTGTCCAGTTGCAATTATATGCCCTGAGAATTTCATAGTAAAGTTCAACAAAGCTCAAGCTTTCTGAACAAAATTTCACAAACACAGTAGAAAAAGAAATTAACAAGTTATTATTAATCCACATTTACCAAATAAAATGAATCACTAAATTAATGTCAAAATGCTGTCAGGCTGCTGAATAAAAATAACAACAATAATAATAATAATTGAATGATGTGAAAAACAATTGTAAATAGCACTGCGCTTTATCCATTTTGTATTTATATTGCACTTAATTGAATGGTGTTTGTTTGTTCTTTCTTATTTTTACCCACATTCTTGCTGCTGGAGCCTGTAAATTTCCCCAGTGTGGGACGAATAAAGGATATCTTATCTTATAACGTAACGCACTTTCATCACTACAATTGACAAGCATATTGCAGCTAGCTTGTTGGTGGCTAGCTAGCCAGCTAGTAACACTAGAAGCTAACAGCAGTTTTCATCTTCTCTGTGCTTGAATTGTTTCCTGGGTCAAGTTATCAGTATTTGTTTCTGGTGTCACTGTCGTTATAGTTTATAATGACTCATTTTATAAAAGCGTTCATCATAAACGAGTACCCCCCTTACCCTCTTTGAAATGTTTTTTCTCGATTTCTCAGTGAAGAATTACCAGATTTTGTTTCAACCTATAATTTTTTCTAAAACTAGCCAACTATATATTGAAATTTACACCATTGTCTTGAATTATTTTTGGGGAAGAATATTTTTGTGTGAGCACATTGACATATCCTACTTCCAATGAATGGCTCACATTTGTGGTCGTATTTCACAATAAATTATGCCTTGGCAAATAATAATTCTGAAAGAACTCATTTGAGTTGTACTCATTTATGCTGACCACAGATGTGTTAATTGAACATCTGTATATTAATCCATTTGAACACAATATTACGATACGAATACGATAGGAAAACCTTTATTAGTCTCGCAATGGAGAAATTCCCAATTCACAGCAGCAAAGTTATGAAAGGAAGAAGTAGAACAACAAAATATAGGAGCTGCTGGAAAGGCAGCCACTCTTACGACGCCATTTTTAAGTCAAAATAACAAAAATAACACAACACAACACATAGAGACACAGACAGTCGTGCAATCTTCACCACTTTTTTGCATACACTTAGTTGTCTGAAGCAGTTATAGATGAAAGAGGAATTCTGAGGTAATTTAATTTTATGGTAGTTAAACTTCCCCTGCCACGCCTATTTTTGTTCTTCAAATTTTCATAATGTTCTTTCATTAGTTTGTCAAGATAATTTGGCTTGGAAATGCCAACAATGCCCAAATTTGAGTAGTTTCTTACCTTTCTGTCATTTTAAATGAGCCCCTTATGTAAGCCCTAATATGTAAACAAGCTTTGAGGGACCTTTCTCTTAAATTTATTTTATTTTTTTAATCCACCTGTGTGTGCATTGAATTGTTTTAATCAATTCTGTGGCTGACTGACAAGTGTCTATGTCTGCCTAGGTCTCTTAAAACCCTGAAGCGTATTTTTAGCATGTGTGTGAAAGTTATATGAAGCCATCCTCCATTTCAGTGCCCAGACAGAGCACAATTCTCATTCCAAAATGCTCTGTAGTTTCTCCCAAAATGATTTGAAGCAATTTATTCCTCAATTTTTCACAGGTTGACAATTGATGCAGATTTAATTTGAGTTGGCAGACTCATTTTGACCTGTCTTACACATAAAACAGTGGGAACATGTTTTTATAGTTTGCGATCTTAATAAATTAGTTTGTAATTATTATCAGGATACAATATATATTCGTGTGTTTATATGGAAGGTTGAGTCTGTTGTCGCTTCCTGTCTGTTTTTCTTGTTAGTTACAAATGCGGACATCGCCTGTGACTACACCTCGTATCCGATTTACCCGTTTGCCTTTAGGACACACACACATCGTTTGGGTAAGTAATGACAAATACTTATGTACACATATACTGTATATACACAAACATTTTGTCTTTGAAGCAGCAGGAAGGTGTACAGTTTTTGTTCCTGTGCTCCTGAGCCC